>NC_136240.1:4407500-5607500 GCF_053564925.1 Oryzias latipes
TATACTCCATCCCTCCATCCATCCATCCATCCTCCATCCATCCATCCATCCCTCCTCCATCTATACTCCATCCCTCCATCCATCCATCCATCCATCCTCCATCCATCCATCCATCCTCCATCTATACTCCATCCCTCCATCCATGCATCCATCCATCCATCCTCCATCTATCCATCTTCCATCCATCCATCCATCCTCCATCCATCCATCCATCTATCCATCCATCCCTCCATCCATCCATCCTCCATCTATACTCCATCCATCAATCCATCCATCCATCCTTCATCCATCCATGTTCCATCCATCCATCCATCCTCCATCCATCCATCCCTCCATCCATCCATCCTCCATCTATACTCCATCCATCAATCCATCCATCCATCCATCCTCCATCCATCCATCCATCCATCCATCCTCCATCTATACTCCATCCATCAATCCATCCATCCATCCTTCATCCATCCATCCATGTTCCATCCATCCATCCATCCTCCATCCATCCATCCTTCATCCATCATCCATCCATCTATCATCCATCCATTTTCTTAACCCGCTTTCTCCCTCTTGAGGTCAGGGGGCTGCCAGAGCTTAACCAAGCTTCTGTTTGGCAAAGCTGGTGTACACCCTGGACAAATTTCCAGTCTGTCGCAGCCACAAGTGGTGATCAGTGATATTCGGAGGTGTCCATATCTGCATCGTTATCACTATGGACTGCAATCCTTGATCTAAATAGAAGAGATATATATTTAAAGTTTTACAGAATTTTTGGTCAGAAGGTCACATGTTGTGCAATCAGATGCATTTACAGAAAGGTTGTATACTGGGGACACCTAAAGCTTGGCTACCTTGACAGGAAAACAAAACCCAGGCATAATTTCACAGAACCAAAGGCAAAAGAGAGGCAAAGCTCTCTTCCCTAAAGATCATTGGGGAATCTGGGGCAGACAGATACAAAAACATCTGAGCGTGTCGATGCCAAAAGCAACACCAGTGCAACGGTTGGAAACAGGCAACAGACAATTTGCTGAAACCTCCTCAGTCACTAATGAGGAGCAGCATACTGAGCAAACAGCAGCACTGAAAAGCTCGTGGACCAGTCCTGTAGTCTCACACTACACTCCCTGTCACATCACCAAAATACATCCAAAACAATCTATTGGCTTACAGATACATAGTCATTAGGTCCAACCTTGACTTTGGCCTCATCAACAGCCATTTGAAAGCGTTAAAGTGGAAGCCATATTTAGTGTCACCTGCCACACTATCGTAATGTTGTGCCAGTTAGACTAGAGAGTCACTTTGCCTCCAGAAGGGACGCCTTAAATTCTTATTTAGCTCTAAACTCAGATTATATTCAAGTCTATGGTTGGAAGTTATATAACCTTTGTGTACTGCACATTTGCTAGAGGCAAATGGCCCTGGCTAGGCTCAGATTTAAAAAAAATTTTTTAATGAAGTGAAAGAATATATAGAATAAAATTGTTTTTTTGAGAATTTTTGTCAGTAACTTTTTCTTGTGTATTTTGCACTTTTTAAAAATTAATATGTAAATGCCGACATTTTTTTTCTCGTCTTAAAATGAAATCAATGATATAAGCTTTATTAACAGACACCTTTTGAGGTACTTTACCCTAAGAGCCAAAGATCCTCTTTTACTGTGTATTTCTGAGATATAAAACTGCAGGGTCTCAAAAAAGGCAAACAGATGCTATTATTTTCTAAGTTGTCTAGGAGGGAGCTTGAGAAAGAAAGCACTAGCATTTCTTTTTTAGGGGATTTTAATGTCTCTTAATTGACATTATCAAAGGAAAGGAAAACAATTCCGTCCGTGAAACCAGGCTTCGAATCCGGGCTGCTCCCTGTTCCCTTCTCTGCTTCTGTGCCGGTCCCAAGCCCGGATAAATTGAGAGGGTTGCGTCAGGAAGGGCATCTGGCGTAAAACATTGCCAAATTAACCTTGCAACTCATCCTCGAAGGAGAGGTTGTTTCGCTGTGGCGACCCCTGATGGGAAAAGCCGAATGAGAAAGAAAAAGAAAGAAAAGGAAAACAATTACAAATTATGTTGAATAACACTGATCCCTACATATTTTTTGAGCTTCTTTACTTTATGTTCTCTTGGAAATGTTTGCGTCTGCTTGCACTTTCAGAGTTGATTAGGAAGCTGTGAAGCTTCTGGGGTTTGACTGACCCGGCTGTTGTCACCTAAACTGGAAACGCAGCAGCACACTTGGCTGAAATCTGCTCACTCTCTGGGTCTTCATGCTGGTAAACATCAATGCACTCTCAGAATGTGTTGAAAGGGGCCCATGCCAGGACTGAGATAAGAAGGAGCTAAACCGTCTTTGTGGTCCTTCTCCAACAATGGCCTTCTAAAAATAAAAAGGAAAAATGAGAACAGGTTCATAAATGAACACACATCAACACAACCACACAGGCACTCATAGACTGTTCCCACTCTAGGCCTGGCAAAAGCATTTCATATGATTAAAGGCATAATTCCATCTGCATGTGCTAAATAAACGTTTCCAGTGCCAAACCTTGTTTCTAATAGGAGAGCTGGAGAAGCTTTAGGGTCATTTATTCTCTTTCAGGGCGGTTATTAAGACACTGTTTAGTAAACAATTGTAATTCCTTACATCAGTCTGAAAGATAGTCCTGTAGAGAAAAGGAACAGCAAAAGTAAAGGACAATAAGATTCAGACTGGGGCTGCAGAGTGGTGTAGTGGTTAGCACTTTCATCTTACAGTGAGAAAGCCCTGGTTCAAATCCCAGCTAGGTCCTGTCTCTGTTCTCCTCATGCATGGTTATCTCCAGAAGCTCCACCTTATTGCCACAGTCCAAAAACATGCTTCATAAGTTGATGGTGACTGCAAACTCTCCATGAAGTCTTAGTCACATGCACCCGAGTGTACGGCGATGACCCGTATTGATGCTGTGGGTTTTTGGGTTGTCTGGGCCCGTAGAGGAGTGGCAACATCCTAAGTGGAGCGCAGATGTGTCTTGCCCATGTGGTCATGAAAATGGAACGTACCAATAGCTGCCATTACATTGACTATAGAATTGCGCAAATTGGATTTGCGAAAATAAATGTGCTTAATGGAAACGTGAACATTTCGAAAAAAACTTGCATTTATTGAAAAAAAAGCTTTTTTTCAATGTACATAAATGAATGACTTATCCCATGAGCTGGTTTGTGTTTGTTCACATAATTATGATGTAATGGAAACAGGGTCATTGCAAAATCAGTTGTTTTTTTTTTACTTTTCTAGAATGTTGATTAAGTTTTGCACAAATGTGCGATGTAAACACAGCCATTGTTGTGCGTATGGTAAGTGTATTGTAAAGTATTTCTAAGGCAAACGTAAGTAACACAGGTGATGCTGTTGTACGGTGTCCTTATGCCACACTGTAGTCATTGGTAAGGTGTGAGTACTGGCTCCTTACTGACCCCACCCAAATGCTACAAGCAGCGGGTGTACACATGGTCCATCTGTAGGGACACCTGTAGGATGTCCACAAACTACACTCTAATTTCCTCATCTCTAAGGGCGAGTTTATTCTTCAAAGAGATTGCAGTGGTCGCAAGGCCATCGGACGGAATCGCTAATTTTGCTGGGAAATGTGACACCTGCTGTGAAAAATGACATCCTCCAAAACTGGAATTTTACGGCCTTAGTTCATTTGTGTGCCGACCGCATAATTTTACCTGAATTTATTTTGAGCAATTAGAGTACGCTTACCGAGCCAACTCTGTTCAGAAAAATTTATTTTTAACACTGTAGATGATGAAAACCTAATTAAAGAAGTGATGAAATACCTAAGTCCACACACAGATAGCAAGAGACAGAGAGCGGACAACTATAGATAGAAAATAGAGCAAGATACTGGAAAGATCTATTCTCTATCTCACATCTTTTAGCACTGAAGAATGATTTTTTTTAGTTAATTTTTTATTTATGTTTTTAATTGCCTTCCTCTCTATAGCAAACAAACACAACACTTCCTCTTTTGTCTCATTGTGTACCTGCTTATTGTGCTGTCCTATGGGGTCCAGATGACCCAATCCTTACATTGACGTGTTCTCCCTACCATGACAAAGGTGGATAAAGTTGGAAAGATTTCATGTAATCCATGGACACCAGTGAAGATCACAAATCATTGAAGAAAAAAGGTTCAGAGCACTGTGTTTAGATGACCCCACAAGACCCCCCTGGGATAGCACAAGGGTTAATTGCAGACGCAGCAAGTCTATGATTCAGATGTCTTCCATGTTAAAAATAAACACTGGAGCCAATCCCGTCACTTGAAAAGTATGAACGCCACTTAGACGTTCAATGCAGACGGTGGCAAACAAAATCAATATGAACCAGACCCCGTGATTCTGGATATGACTGATCCAATGGATGATCGCTGTGAAGTAGAAACCGGCCTGTACTTTACCCTTGTGTTTTGTTTAAGTGCTGATTGCGACCTGTCGCCCGCAGCGTGACCATATGCAAACACTTTCTCTTTATTGGCTCACTGGGAGGTCTACAATCTTGACATTTTTTGTGGGCCACCTGCATGCTGTATCCACTCGTCGGAGCAGTTTTAACAAGGCTTTATGTGTGTGTGCCTCTGTGATAGACTGGAGTCCAAAGTGAACCCCACCCACTTGACAGTTGCTGGGCTGGCTCCAGCATCCCTGTGACCCCAAACAGGACAAAGTGGGGGTAGAAGAAAATTAAATTAATTTATGAACTATGGAAAACAAAGGAAGGTAGAGCTTGAGTCTGTTTCTCTTCCTGTCTGATATTTGTGGCATTTCATTTGGGGAAAACTTCATTGAGCCTCACAGGTGTTCTGATCACAAGTGCTTTTTATAAAACTTGCTTCCGTTTAGTCATTTACAGGTTTTCTTAAAACGCTCAACAAGGATATATTTATGTAATCTGAGCATATATTTACATGAGTACAACCATAGAATTAATTTACTTTAAACCTTTGTTCCCAAACACAGCTTTGCTCTAGATTGTGTTTTAGACACTGCTCTGCTGAAGGGCCATTCGGGTCGATTTGTCCCAGTAGAATCCACAAAGTAAATAAGACACTGCTTTGTATTTTATAAGTTATTGTTGCTATTTCGATAACTATGAATGAACTCTTGTTTTTTGGGGATAAATTAAACATAAATATAGAGAGAGAATAACATTTTTTTCCTAATCTGTAATAGTTTATAACTTTTGACAGAGGTTCACATGACTTCCTTTCAAAATAAAATACTGCTTGTGCCAGTGAGGTCATCAGTCATTTAAAAAAATAACAGTTTTTAATCATCTGTTCCCATTAAAGCACCAATAGCTGTCACTCATCTTGGTGTGTGACGTTTGTTCTCCACATTTGACCCATCTCCTGGGGGAGTAGTGAGCTGCAGACACAGCCGTGGCTGGGAACCATTTGGTTTAAGCCCCAATCCGTCCCCTAAATGCTCAATGTCAAGCAGGGAGACTGGCTTACAATTCCTCACACCGTATGTGTAAATTCTGCTTGTGCTTGCTGATCTCCTGGGACTCTGTCTAAATGTTTTAGTAGGGCTTTGGTAAACTCTGAAACTGCACTGCTAGGTGGATTGTTAGAGCATTTTGGGCACTGTAATAATAATGATACTAATAATAAATTTTATTTAGAATGCGCTTTACATTTCGGGTAAAATCTCAAAGTGCTAAAGCACTGTAGTCAAAGTTTCACGGAGCGAGACATACTGTTTGGGAATGAGTTGAAAAGAATTTGACTTATTTGACTGTTTTGCTTGATGTAGCCAAAAAAAATATCGATGTCTTTCAAACTAAAACCACTTCAATTTTCCTCAATTCAATTCAATTTTATTTATACAGCCCAATATTTACAACAAGAGTCATCTCAATACACTTTATGCTGGTGATTGTGCAATAAACATGAATCATAAAGAACATGAAGTCATAGAATTCAATAGGTAATGGCTAAATTAAACTACACAGACTAAACTAAACTGGACATCCTTTCCCTTAGAGCCTCCTTCACGGATCTCTTCAACAGGAGAGCCAGAATGGTAGAGTAAAAGAGCCCCATGAGGCTCTGTAGCTTCATGTAGCAGAGCCCTGGGAGCCTGATTGGTTTAGTTCAACCTGTGGGGACTTTCCTTATAGTGGATCAGTGATTATTCTAACCCCTCTGTTTACTTTTTTATATATAAAGGTGTGATTTCTTTTCCTTTCTGAAGAATAATGTGGTTTATTGCTTCATGCAGCTTTAGTGGCAGTACCAGCATCTTCTGGATTTGTAGGTACAATCTTACCGATCTTTAGTCTTTTATCTGTTTTCTGTTCAAAGCTGTTGGAGGGGACGGATGTTTCACCTCCAACAGACTGCAAAAACTCATCAGTGAAGAGTTACAGCAAATCAGTGGTAATGTTTCCCATTACTCCTAATTGTAGGAGTTACCTTGTTGAGTGTCCCATTAATCAATATCACACTTGTAATAACCATTATTAATTCTTCAGCCATTCTGAGCACAGTCTCACATTTTGACACCGCCATCAGGGGGTTTTCCTTTTTAGCCCCTACCTCTCTTTTCTGTGGACTGCTGTCATCTGGCCTCTGCAAATGGCACACTGAGCTGTCAGCCTTCAGAAAGCTTCGCAGTGAGGAAACACACAAGCTCACACAGAGCCATGCACTTTAGCTTTTTATCATTCAGTGGATCCAGAAGAACCAAGGAGCAGAAATATCCCTCAGTGATGTAGATAAATGATCCAATCAGTCACTTGGAGGCTTATGGCCTTTTATTTCCAAAGTGCTGGCCAGAAGAGTTGTTGGGAATATTAATTGCTGAAATACGCTCCGTACTTGTTCCCCCTATCTGACTGACGAGAAAAAGAAGACAACTTGAATAATGTCTAAATATTTGAAGAAGCTGACGTGATGTCGAGCTTGGAGCCTCCCTGTCAGAGAGTAGGAGGAGGAATCAGCAGAGACTTGCTTGAAGATCTGAGGGGGAGAAAAATGTTTTTTTTATTTAGTTCTTCTACTGTGTTTGTTCTCCTCCTTCTTTCCTCATCTTTGCTTTTCTGCTGCTTGCAGTTGTTTTGTTTCCTCTGCCTCTGTAAGTCTGTTGGGCTCTGGATAAACTTAATCCTCTTTGGTTTGTTTGTTTTATCACATATAGTATGCAGAAGCCGTCTGTAAACTCTCTGACCTTGTTTATCTTTTATTATGTGAATATGAAACTATTGGTTAAGGTTTTCATGGAAGCAGCAGTGGGAGAAACACTCTGTGTTGTCATCCCAGCACTTTGCCATCCAAAGAAGACTTGCATGTTTCATCTGTAGTTCACACTTGTTTTCTGTCACACTTGGGCCCACTTTCAGTGGTAAAAGCAGCAGCGTTAATGTTTGTCTGGGGCAGGTAGACAGACGATGTTTTAGTGAAATAAGAGAGGTTTCAGTTCACAAAGCAGATTTTCATATGCAGAAGTGGTTTTTTAAGAATAGGAAATACATTTTTATCAGCAAGCACAAAATGATTGGGTTGTGTTTTTTAAATGTAACACAACTTTCCTACACCGATCAGGAAGTCAGGTGTTTGTGGCTCTGTGTAGATTTTTTTCAGCTGTCTGCATTTCTTCCTTCTTCTTTGAAAGACACAAAATCCACCACAAACATTTATCAACAATGATACAGTCATGAAGATTGGCCTCAAATCCAACTTTAGTCACCTCTTGTGACAGAAGATTCCTAACCCCCTGTTGTAACAGTAACATCTGTCTATGTGTTGGCTCAGCTGCTGGACAGGACAAGTTAGAAAAAAAGTAACATAGGTTGGTAAAAGCTAGACCGCTCCCATGTGATTTCCCTCACCTTCTCTTGATGTTCATCTCTGACTTTGAAATGTAGACATTTTATGGACTATGATGCTGCAACTCATAACAGTGAACAGGTAATTCAAGGTAATGCATTCCTTGAGTAAAATGCAGTATAAAGAAGAAAACAGCTGTTAAGAAAAGACCCTAAATGTTGAAGACTGGGTTTGTGGTGGAAACAGAAGTAGGGATGTCCCGATCCTGTTTTTTTTTTTTTCAATTCTGAGTCATTTGATCTTGAGTGTCTCCCCAAGTCCTGATTTAATACTTTCAATACACATTAAAAAAAAAAAAATCCAAAATGAACAGGTCCTTTCATTTAACTGGCTTTATTTCATCACTCTAGGGATTCAAGGATTCTTCATTGTCGTTTCACCACAGGGTGAAACAACATTTGTGACTTAGGTCCCAGTATAGACATTTACAGAGCAGAAACAAAATTATCAGTGCCATAAAAATTTGAATTGAACACAAAGACAATACAAATATAAACACAGTGTAAAAGAGATGTTGGTCCATGAAAGTGGATATTCAGCTGGAAAAAAAAGGCGGGGGAATGGGGCTGTAGGGGACTCCTGAGCCCAGTGGCCTCCCAGCTTCTGGGGAGAATGTGCTCATTAGTCTGGTGATTCTGCTCCAGGACCGTTAACGCAGGATCACAGAACCAGCTCCTGCAGTGAGAGTGGGATTGTGCTTCTGTGAGCTCAAGCTGGGAGGGATCTTCCAGCCAATATGCTGCTCTTTACTGCTGGGGTGTTTGAGTTTGCCGTTCAATGGTGAAAAGAGTGAGAAGACTCTAACTCTGTGGAAAACATAGATTGGGAAAGGCTTCTCTCCTTTATTTTCCCCTGGTTCTGGTCCTCCATGGTTAACACAGCGAGTGTCTCCTTGCATGTTAAGCAGGACCCCAATCTGCACTCGTAAAATTGCTGGTGTCACTTCTCATTTGATGAGGGAGAGGCGTCTTCCTCATCAACCATCACCAACTCTGTAGAAAGGAGGCAGAAGGGGAAGATGAGGGCAAACTCAAGGTGGTTTTGCTGAGAGATCTACTCTAGTAGTTGAACACGTATCGACACACATTCAAATAAAAAACACAGTTATTTACACAAACAAAGCAGAGCACATACATATTTGCAAGTCAACTCCTGGAGAGTTAAGCCAGAAGAGAATAGAGGATGAATAGATGGAGGGGAGAGAAGGGGTGAGGTGAGAGGAAGAGCCGGTGCACTGACAGAACAGTGAAGGGGCTTAATTACAGGCCAGCTCGGCACACTGAAAGCAATTTCTAAGAATTATTGTCAGATGAATAGATTAAAACACCTTACTGCTGTCTCGCAAACAGCTTGCTCCTGATTTTGATTACAAATCAAATCATCGGGAAGATGACACAAAAGGCTGGGGCGAGGGGAGGGAGGCAGAGAGGAGGAAAAAGGAAAGGACACTGCTTGAGAAGGAGCATGGCATTGAAGAAAGATGGAAAAACTGCAAAAAAAGAGTTGCCTGTCTGCGGATACAAGTAGCTAACCTGCTTCAGGAAATTTTTCCCTCCTTTGATCCAAATCTTCCTGACTCTGCCATGGGATGCAAACAACCAACGCTTGTCCTCCCACCTGGATAAAAAATGAAGTAAAAGTCTCGTTCAGTAACCGCCTTTCTTGTGTTTCGTGGTCCTTGCAGACACAGAGGGTTGTGAGCACTCGTGGAGGAAGTTTCACGGCCACTGCTACAGGTATTTCAGTCGCAGACACACCTGGGAGGACGCCGAAAAGGACTGCAGAGAGCACAGCGGCCATCTGGCCAGCATCCACAGCGAAGCCGAGCAGAATTTCATCAGGGGTGAGTGCGGTGGGCAGATTTGGCAAACACAGAAAATGCAAATGATGCTGTCTCTTTTTACCAGACTGCATAACAAGCAGTTTAAAGTCAAAGCATGTCCAAATATTTTCATTCATGAGGACATACAAACCACATATGCTCATGCTTGTTTTCCATCAGCATACAGTAAATAATGCACGGATGTTCCAAACTCACAGCGAAAAGGCTGTGGTTCAAATCCCAGCTGGAACCTTTCTGTGTGGATTTTGCATCTTGTCTTTGAGCATGTGTGCGTTTACTTCTCCTACCACAGTCCAAAAGCATGCTTAATAGGTCCATTGGTTGCTCTGAAGTGTACCTGGTTTGTATCTGTAACTGTGTGTGATTATGTGCCTGGCAACAGGCTGGTGAAATGTCCAGGGACATAGGTCAATGGATGGATGGATGGATGGATGGATGGATGGATGGATGGATGGATGGATGGATGGATGGATGGATGGATGGATGGATGGATGGATGGATGGATGGATGCATGGATGGATGGATGGATGGATGCATGGATGGATGGATGGATGGATGGATGGATGCATGGATGGATGGATGGATGGATGGATGGATGGATGGATGGATGCATGGATGGATGGATGGATGGATGCATGGATGGATGGATGGATGGATGGATGGATGCATGCATGCATGGATGCATGGATGGATGGATGGATGGATGGATGGATGGATGGATGGATGGATGGATGGATGGATGGATGGATGGATGGATGGATGCATGGATGGATGCATGGATGGATGGATGGATGGATGGATGGATGGATGGATGGATGCATGCATGGATGGATGGATGGATGCATGGATGGATGGATGGATGGATGGATGGATGAATGGATGGATGGATGGATGGATGCATGGATGGATGGATGGATGGATGGAATCTTAGAGAACTAAATATTTGTTGAGATTGGTAGCCTTTATGCATGGACTGAAACACAGGAGCTGATCAGTCAGCTGTATGCTTAGCCGTTTTACATGCTTCATGACCTTTGACCTCCACTGCCACTTGTGATTTGTGAGCAGCTGATTACTACTAGCAAACCTTCTCTAGACAGTAGAGCTCCCACCTTTATTCCACTCAGCCAGAAAGAGGTAAATTGCCTGGAAAATGGACATTGTCTCTCCCTTAATGAAGAAGTCAGTCATTAAGGAGATGCATGCGTTCAGTAATGATGTTAATCATCCCAATGAATGAAAAATTAAAGTGTGCTTATCCATCTGCACACAAACAAAATCAACCAAAAACATGATTAGAGTTTGTTTTCACTTTTCTGACTCACAACGCCATCAAACCTGGAGGCTGTCAGGCTAGTTGTGCCTCTCATTCCTCCTTAAAGCCTGTGGCTTTAAAAATATCTCAGTTCTTAAACATCAGTTAGTCCAGGGCCTTTTTGAGCCTTTTTTAATTTCAGAATTTGCTCTCATAATGTATCTGTAAAACTCTTTCTTGAGACAACTCTTGATATCCATCCTTTTAGTACAATCCCATGTACTTTTTTTTATTTCCAGATGTTTAAATTGCCTTTCTATATGTATTGCAGGGAGAAATTCACTCATTATTTTACACAATAATTCCACAATAAACCTCAAATGTTTATGTTCCAAGGATTGATTCTTTCTTTCCACACCTTCATGTTAAGTGCAATAAAGTTCCTTGTGTCTGTATCATTAACTGACTTCTGGGTTCTCTTGTTATCAGAAACGGGTTGTGTTTTTCTCATACCTGACATGTTTCACCTTTATGTTAAATCTTGAATGAAAAATAATGGGGGGGTGTCATTCCTATGTCATTGCAAACAACAGATGTAATTGGTCAACTCACCTCTGAGTTCAGAGACTACTGAGGGTTAATGCGGAATAATGCCTTTAATTGCCGCCTTACGGCTTTGTGGCTCCGTTTATTGTCATGAGTATTTTATATGTGGCTGAGAGATGAGAAAGGCTCCATTTGACCGTCCCCTCCTCCTGCTTTTGAGTTAAAAGGGAACAAACTGCTGAGTTTCTAAAAAGATCAGGATTTTGTTTTTTGCTTTTACTTTTTCAACTCATTGAATCTGTGTGTAATGTTCTACTCAGGCCTCAGTCATGACAACACCTGGATTGGGCTGAACGATCGCACGGTGGAGGATGACTTTCAGTGGACCGATAAGATGGATCTGGTGAGAAAAGCGCGGCTACATTTAGCTTGTTACAAAGTTGTAACCCTTGTGCTATCCTAAGCACTTTACCATTGGGAGTTGGGTCATCTAGACCCAATAGACAGTGCTCTGAACCTTTTTTCTTCAATGATTTGTGATCTTCACTGGTGTCCATGGATTACATGAAATCTTTCCACCTTTTATCCACGTTTGTCATGGTAGGGAGAACACGTCAATGGAAGGGTGGGGTCATCTAAGGTAGCACAAGGGTTAAATAAACTGAAGCTTGAAAAAAAAATCCCAGAATCCTATTTCTCTAGTTTTTGTTTTTTTATTTTAGTCTTAACATATTTAATGGTCTCAAATATTTATAAGTATATTTTTCCTTCATCTTTGTCTTTTTTTGTACATTCTACAGCAACATGAGAATTGGCGTGAAAACCAGCCGGACAATTTCTTTGCTGGAGGAGAGGACTGTGTGGTTATGATTGCACATGAGAACGGCAAATGGAATGATGTGCCCTGCAACTACAACCTACCCTATGTCTGCAAGAAGGGGACTGGTAAGAAAAGAACTTCATCTAGCAACCCCATTATTCACAACCACACATCTCCACCTGCAGCACTGTCCATTGCTACTGGCTTAACTACACTGTTAAACTTTCATCACAGCCCAGTGGAACGTTTTGCTGGCAGTTTGTTTTCACCGCTTTCTTCAAAGATCTGTTGCTCTGGATTTAGTGTCGACCTCTTACGCTTTATGGATGTAGATCTGAAAAGATTACACATTTTTAGGATGTTTATGGAAATGTCTTGTCTAAATTGACAGCCTTTACACCCAGGTTAGGTAAGGTTTATGATCAATAATCTGCCCATCTTTTTTGTAATACCATTAAACTCCCTACTTTGCTCAGTGAGGTCATTTTCAGCCATCAACAGAGGACAGTTTTCCATTTTACTTTATTATTGTTGTTGGGGTTTGGTGACTAGCTGCTATGGTTACATCAACGTTGTTGAGCCATTTCATTCACTTACTTTATTAGAGTTATGGACATAAACCTTCCAGTAGAAATATAACCCCTATGTCCTGAAATGGTTCTTAACAGGATCTGAGAAACTGTCAGGAACTGGAGGAGTAGAACCCAGAAGGCAGCAGGCCGGGTTTGGTGACGGAAACTCACGCTTTTCATTAAAAAAAAAAGTAAACAGGACAAAGCCCATGAAATAATACAAAAGGGTGGCAAAACTGATGACCTGGCTATGAAGAAACGACACCTATATACACTGCAAATGACTGAAATCAAGACTGAACCTGACCCTGGGGTTACAGCACAGGATCAAAACCAAGGAAAATGACTGACATGACCAAATCCAGGAGCACAAACTTCACAGAAACCATCCGTCTCAGCCTGTTTAATGTTAAACAAATAAATCTCAAATAGATGCATTTTCTTTTTTCAACATCAGTTGAGCAGTCATTCCTCTCTTATCCCTAAATAACATTTTATTTTTATCATGGGAGTTACGTTCTAAAAATAAACTGTGAAAGGTCAAATATGTCAAGTAGTCAGCTTTACTTTTTACAATCATGGACAGACATGAACATTCTCACACTTTTCTCTTTACTTTAAACTCTCAAAGTTCAAATTTTCACAAAAAATAAGTTGTTTTATAGAGTGAAAACAAAGATGTAATTGGGATCAAAGATTTATGTGGATTTGACAAATTCTGGAGACACAACGTGAACGAGATTGACTGACAAGGTCTACAGCCAATCAGGACGCAGAACACAATTATTAGGATTGAAAAAAAGTTTCACAAAAAAAAGCAAAACAGCAACATTGTGAAAGGTTAACCGCGATAGAGTGAGGAAACACTGTCGTACGAGTATATATCACTTTTTGCCAAAACAAAGTACCGTGATTAATAATTTAATCATTAGCTACATGTTGAATGAGCCGTGTTTTACAACTAACTACCAGAAATTTAATAATTCAAAGCACTGAAACCAGAAGACATTGGTAGATGATAAGACACATTTCTGTTAGGGCTTCATAAACCAAAACAGTTTTAAAATAACTTTAGTTTTTTCAGGAAGGTTTCAGGTACAGTTTGAAAATAACTGGCACTACACTCCATCCTGACAACAAATAAAAAACATAACCACAAGAAGACTAATGTTTCCATCCATCTTCCTCCTCTTATCCGGGACCGGGTCGCAGGGGCAGCAGTCTAAGTAAAGATATCCAGACTTCCTTCACCCTGGCCACTTCCTCCAGCTCCTCTGGGGGGACCCTGAGGCGTTCCCAGGCCAGCTGACAGACATAGTCTCTCCAGCGTGTCCTAGGTCTTCCCCGGGGGAGGCGTCCTGGAGGCATCTGGACTAGATACCCGAGCCACCTCAACTGGCTCCTCTAAATGTGGAGGAGCAGTGGTTCTATTCAGAGCTCTCTGCGGGTGACAGAGCTTCTCACCCTAAGGGAGCACCCAGCCACCCTACAGAGGAAGCTCATTTCAGCCACTTGTATTCAGGACCTGGTTCTTTTGGTCATGACCCAGAGGTCATGACCATAGGTGAGTATTGGAACAAAGACTGAACGGTAAATTGAAAGTTCTGCTTATTGGCTCTGATCTGGCTTCACCACGTCGGTACAGCAACCGCATGACGACAGACGCCCTCCGATCCACCTGTGGATCTCACGCTCCAGTCTTCCCTCACTCATGGATAAGACCCCAAGATATTTAAACTCCTCCACCTGGGGCAGGAACCCTCCACCCACAAGATGCAAAGATGCAAACTACCTTTCTCCATTCAAGAACCATGGCCTCAGACTTAGTGGTGCTGACCCCATCCCAGCCTCTTTACACTCAGCCGCAAACTGCCCCAGTGCATCATGGAGGTCCTGGTCTGATGAAGCCAATAGGACAACATCATCAGCAAAGAGCAGAGAGGAAATCTTGTGGTCCCCAAACCAGACCTCTTCTGGCCCCTGGCTGCGCCTAGAAATTCTGGCCATAAAAACTAAGAACAGAACCGGTGATAAAGGGCAGCCCTGCCAGAGTCCAACATGCTCTGGGATCAGATCTGACTTACTGCCTGCTATGCAAATTAAGCTCTTGATCCGGTCATGCAGAGACCGGACAGCCTTCAGTAAGGCTCCTCGGACCCCAGACTCCCAGAACACCCTCCACTGGATACCACGGGGGACGCGGTCAATCGCCTTCTCCAAATCCACCAAACACATATGGACTGGATGAGCAAACTCCCACAATCCCTCCAGCACCCTAAAGAGGGTCTAGAGCTGGTCCACTGTTCCACGACCAGGATGGAAATCGCACTGTGTTGTTGTTCCTGGATCTAATGTTTCAAAAGATTTAAAGAAATGCCATCCAAAAGATAAAAACTAACGAAGACTAATGCAAAGCAAAAGAGATAAAAACTAAAAACAGCTAAAGATTTCAAAGCTTTTCAAAGTTTTAGGTTTCTGTATAAAGGTCACAGAAAATGACTGGAAGTTACAGTAATTATACTAAACAGCAAGGAGAAGCAAACCTCTGAGGTTATTCAGGAGAGTCACAGCCTGATCTGCTGCTTTTCCATCTCTCACTCTTTTACATTGAAACGTCTCCCATGTAGAGGAAGAGATTAGTGATGACCGTCTCCATGCTGCTGTTTACAGTCGAAATGTTTCTCTCCCTCACCAAGCTCCAGCATCAACTTTAAGGAGTTTTTATGTAGAGCTCACATCCCAGTTCAATTTTATTTTTTTTATAAGCAACATAATTATACATTCCCCAGGGATTAATTATTTCAGGAAACACTGTATTTCCATTTTTTTACTCTGTGAAACTTGAACAGAAAGATGAGAATTTCAAAAACGTGCGCCTCAACCTTTTTGTGTGTTGCAGCTGCTGTTCTTGTTCAACTATAAAGTCACTACATGCTCCTCTGAGAGCTTGTTAAGGTTTATTTTTCACCACCTCTTTGCATAATAGTCACATTCATGACCAATGGAAAAGATGTGTATCCACCAACTCGTTCAGAGAAGTACTGGCCCACAAAACCACCGTGCTTTTATTAAGAGACCGGACCCTTGAGCATTAAAAACATGTGGGACTGCTGTGTCTTCTCCACTGAGAATGGAATTTAGAGCTAATGATAAAGTGAAACCTATTCTTTATGTCAAGCCACAGTTTTTTGTGAAAAGCCAGTTCACCAATGAGGTTGTTTCTAATCTCTACACCATGTGAATAAAAACATCAACTTTAAGGCCAATCAATTGAAATTTACTTGTTGTAAAACATGTCATTTCTTTTTTACAAATCCTAATAAATACCATTGCGATGGCTAAAAGATGACACGCTGAACTTTTGGTTAAATCCCCGTGTTGTGAGGTGTAAGACTCCCTCTAAAGGGAAGATTTTGGAGAAAACCTCCACAGAAAGTCTATGACACATCTTAGACTCCACACATCTGTGATTAAACAGAAGAGACCAGTGTTATCAACATTGATACCCAGATGATCCTGATTTGTTGTAAAAGTAAAAGTTACATACATACCAACTCCAAACAAACCCCTACAGACCCTGCCTCCTACAGCACATTCATACCAGGAAAGTCTGGGCTACAGTGTGAAACAGAAGCATGTGTGTGATGATCGTCTGACCTATTGGCCAGAAAGGTCAAAGGTCCAACCTGGCTGCTTGGATAATCATTTTCTTGTTACGGTCAGACATTCCTTATAATCATTTTAGTGTTAAAGGGCAATTGAAAACCTTTGGGGATGGATGGTGGGGGAAGTTTACATAAATGGACATCAGTTCCAGAAGGATGTTCTTCATAAAACCATCTTCACCACTTAGCACAACCTTCCCAAAGCCTTTCAGAAACCCTCAGATCAAGCAAACCAAAACAATTTTTGAGGTGATCAACAAGAACGAACGGTGGACCAATCATTGCGTCTTGTGCACCTCACACATTTATGTAGGTTTAGTGTTGTTGTTTTTTTTCAGTTTAATGCAGCACTGGATGCATGAAGCTGCTCCTTCATCTTTTTGCTGATCCTGAAGTGAACAGCAGTTCATGTTCAGCTGCATGATGTGCGTGTCTGCCAAAAGATCATTGAGGAATTGCACCTCCTTGTTGCTCCGGGCTTGTTCACAGCCTGTGGCTTTTAGTGGAACTTCCACAGCTCTTTATTCCCCAGATGACCGACTATGGTTGCTTGTTATCCCCAAAAAACGGATTACAGCTGGAATTTGGTTTAGGTGGAGCTGGATTGGTGCCAGCTCATATAACACTGTAACCAAACTGTACTACAGCCTGCTTGGAAGCAGACTGAGACCCCTCTTCAGACGGGTATCAGTCCACTTCTCTGGTTCCGACCAGAGTCCACATGTGTATATTCACACCAAAGAACACTAGGTCCAGACAAATGTGAGGAGTGTGCTTTGGTCTGTTTTAACCAAAGCAAACAAGACAGGTGTGAGTACACCTTATTACCACACCAGAGGGGGGGCCTTAAACCGTA
Organism: Oryzias latipes; assembly: GCF_053564925.1. Lineage (NCBI taxonomy): Eukaryota > Metazoa > Chordata > Actinopteri > Beloniformes > Adrianichthyidae > Oryzias > Oryzias latipes. Next base: position 4,424,931 of record NC_136240.1, read on the forward strand.
ACACATGACTGATTTATTGCCATCTTTGACAAAGCGTAGAGTCTAGTGGTTAGCACAGGGAGAAGGCACTGGTTTGAATCCCATTTGGGAGCTTTCTGTGTGGAGTTTGCATGTTTTCCTCCAGGCACTCTGGCTTCCTCCTACAGTCTAAAAAGATGCTTCCTAGGTTAATTGGTATCTCTCAATTGTCCCTTGGTGTGAATAGGTAGGTCGTGGTGCTTTCACCCAGCAGTAGCTGGGATAGGCCCCAGCAACCCTATGACACCAGAGGGATTCAGGGATTCAGAGAATGAATGACTAGATGGATAACAAAGAGTGACACGCAGCACTGAGTTGGTTTCTCGTTTGGAAAACATTCCTAAAAACCGGTCATACACCCTAAACTCCTCTAGTGAGGAGATAAAGAAATTCCCCATCAGCAGGGCATATAGGAGGAAATCGTTCATCCATTCTAGATGGATTATTATGTACAGAGGGGAGAAATCTAATTTGGTATGGCATTCTCTGCAGAGCCTGAGAGCACATTGGTAAATGATAGACTGTTGACAGTGCTTTCAGCAGCACAGTGGTCCATGTAATGTGATCACTCTGTTCGCACAAAAAAAAGCTTTTGTTTTATAAATGTATTTCAAAATTAAGGTGTTTGGGATTGTGTGTCTTGAGCAGAAGAAGTTTTCTGTTCATTGTCTTCAGTGAGTTTTAGTGTCTGGTCTTCAGTTCTACCTTGTCAGGTCATCTGTTTTATCTGCCTTTTGTTTCTCCACGGTTTTTGTCTTGTTTAAGTAGATTTATTAAATGTTTACGTTTCTGCCTCTAAGCCCAGTTTCCTGCATTTCCTGACAGCTGAACCCAATGTGACTCTGGTTCTATGTTAGGATTCACAACTAAATTCTATTTTGCATCTCATCCTCTAAACACAGGTTTTTGTTGTGATTAGAAAGATTTTAATACAGACGATTGTGAAACTGAATGATACAGAGTTTAAAGAAGCCGATTCTAATCAAAAAATATTGCGTTAAACAGATACACTTAGTGTCGGACCAGTAGTGAGGAAGACTTAAAGCTTCTCCTCAGGATGCAGGAACATCAGTGTTGGCTGCTCCTTCTTTACTCAGCGACGCCTGAAGGAGCCTGGTCACTTTTCAAGATGCTTCTGTTTCTTCTCTTGTTCATTTTCCCACATCACAGAGGAAATCTCACGTTTTACTGTAACACAGAGGATGACAGAAGCTGCATTTCCAATACAGATATGTGCAAAACGTTATCGAAATTCTAGAAATGTTGAAAAAACACAATTTCCCAATTGCACAGTTTCCATTAAATCATAATAATGCGAATAAACAAAAACCAACTTGTGCGATTAGTAATTCAAAACCGTGGCGACAGATTTCTGCTAATAGTACTCATCATCTATCAAAGGAGACATCGGCCATGGAGATGCGAGCTCCTTACACGTGGGAGGGGCTACGGATGAAGCCATTTTGGGAAATGGTGGTTGGGGATTTTTAAAGAGGAGCTGTGGATCCAACAATTCCTCACGACGCGCTCAACTTTGGATGATTCGTGTGATGCTGTGGGACGTCCGCTGTGCATCGCCCAAGGCAGCCAGTTCCTACCAAGAAGCACATTGCCATCCGGTTGTTGGTCACATGACTCATTTAATCTAAAAAAAAGTGTTTCCATTACATTCTTAAGAAATATTTATATTTTTGATACTAGTCAAAAACCACCTACTTCAAGAGCAAAACACGTTCAAAGAAGAAGCAAAAAAATGTCATAGTCAATGTAAAGGCAGCTATTGGTACGCTCCATTTTCATGACCACATGGGTAAGACAGACCAGCGCTCCCTTTGGATGCTGCCACTTCTCTACGGGCAAATTTATTATCACGATTCTGATTTGTGCAATTTCATGGTCAATGGAAATGCAGCTAGAGAGACATGAGGGGAAGGTGAAAAGAGGGAGGAACTGAAGGAGAAATCCTTTGCTTTGCTGCATCAGTTTAAAGCCATGTCAAATTGTGTGGATCAAGTGATTACATGAAATTTGTGAGTGAAGCTGGTTAATGAGACATTTGTGTATTTTTTAACTCTTTTTTTGTCTCTAAGTGTCAGCTAAGGCCCATTAAAAGTTCCTTTTCAGAAACAATTTAGAGAGAGCCCTTCTTCATCGCAGCATTACAGTGCCTCACTGAACAAGCCAAAGTCCATCAAGACAATTATATAGTTATAGAATCCATTGACTTTTGAAGAACCTGCAAACCTTAGTCAAACTCGCAGGTTTTTGAATGTTACTTCCTGCTTGTGTCTGCTTGGTTTAAGTAACCCTTGTGCTATCCTAGGCACTTTAACATTGGGAGTTGGGTCATCTAGCCCAGTGTTTTTTAACAAGTGTGCCGGGGCACACTAGTGTGTCATGGGAGAGGATCAGGTGTGCCGTGGGAAATTGCCCTCATTCACTGATCTAAAAACATTTTCCCTCTCCAGGATTTCAGCTCTTTGTTCATACAAACAGGCCCTGATAAAACACTGAGTAGTTAGGAATATGAAAAATCGTGAAATAATTTTTTCTTTATGTTTATTTGATTCTATTAAAGACATTTTGATAAGAATGACGGTACCGCGATTTAGCCGCAGCTTAAGCTCTGTTTTCTGAAAAGTCCCGCCCTTTTAACTGTCTCCACCAATCATTCTTGGAGGCTTAATCATATGTCATCAGTCTGACCAATCAGAAGTGGTTAAAGTCTTCACTTCCCTTGTTCTGATTCTGCTCATAAAGTCTCTCAGTTCTAACATAAATACCAGCTAAAGCTCGTCTTCAGCGGTGTAGCTTTCCACAGAATCCGGTATCAGACCGTGGAACAAGTGAACAAAACCATGAAGCTCAGAGACGCCAGTTTGTTTGCGGTCGGCGGATTTTTCCACTACATCTCCCATGATGCATTTGGTTAAATTGACAGAGTCTTAGTGAACAACGAGTCTCTCCTCTTAACGTCTTAAAACAACAACGAACACACATCAAACAGTTTCTAAATATTTTAACTTAACTTTTATTACATCTTTTAGAAAAAACAGCTGCAGTTTCCAGCTTTTTCTGCCACAATTATCACAAAAATGCATGTGAGATTGTGGAGGGACTGTAGATCAATACAGACTATGAGTTTCTCCTTTTTATTAATTTTTGGATGCTGGTGTGCTGGGGGATTTTTGTCAAGGTTAAAGTGTACCATGGCTCAAAAAAGGTTGAAAAACACTGATATAGACCCACTAGACAGTGCTCTGAACCTTTTTTCTTCAATGATTTGTGATCTTCACTGGTGTCCATGGATTACATGAAATCTTTCCACCTTTATCCACCTTTGTCATGGTAGGAAGGACACGACAATATGAGGGTGGGGTCATCTAAGATAGCACAAGGGTAAAACAGAATTAAATCACTTTTCAAGTCCATCTATTATCTGAATGGTGCAGGGTCAGAGAGGTTGCTGGAGCCCATCCTAGCAGCATTAGAGTGAATTCAGTTCAGTACACCCTGGACAGGTCCCCAGTCCATCTCATGGCCACATACAAGTAAATCAACACAATACTGCTATTTGATGGCCAATTTAGAGATGTCAACCCAAGATGCATGTTATTAGGCCATTGGAAGAGTGAAAAATGCACAGAAAGGCCTCATTTATCTTAGTCCTGCCCCCTGTCTCCACCTGTGATGGGCTGTCAGGTAATCTACATAGTTGCTTTCCCCTGTATAGCTGGCTTTAAAGCAGACTCTGCTCACAGGATCACTGCCAGAAAATCATCTGCAGCCAGAGACTCTGTAGCCTCATGCTCATGTTTCCACGTTTCATGTTTTGGATTTCCTCGCCTCTCATTTTGGACCATAGAGTCAATTTGCCCCTATCCAGCAACCCCCGGAAGATTTGTGTCAGGCGGTTTCCAGTCCTCTGTGGGGACTTAGATGGATCCCCAGTTTCCAGATTAACATGTTTTGACTCTCTCCATCTCCACGCCCTTACATACCCAAAAGTGAATGCTGTCATCTCCTCCCCATGAGCCCAGCGCCTTCTTCTGACACAAATATCTTCGTGTCCCCCTAAAAAGAAGAATCAGAGAAATATAAACCTACTAAGCAACATAAGCAATGTGAACTACCAATGTGAACATTTTAAAACTTGCTGTTTTTGCTGTTTTTCTCATGTATCCTACTGAAAAAATGCCTTTGGGTTTCAGTCGCTGTAAGGAGCAGTCACCATCAACAGAATCTGTTTCCACTCAGTCCCAGTGCTGCCTGACTCAGAGCGTGCATAAGTCACAGTTCTTATTTCTTTAAACCATGACTGTCAAATATGTTGAGGGGATTCAACATCTGTCAAAAACCCATTTCTCCACGTTTACATTGATTTCTCCAAACCTTACATTCAGGAAAACCTTCAGAAAGTTTATCCTTTTTGTTTATAGCAAATGACATCATTCAAAATATTATTTGGATTTACTATTTATTAAATGACCTTAAAAAGTCTGCAAAACCAGTCCTATAATGTAAATCAGCAGATTTATTTTCAGCACTCTTGTAAAGATGCTTTCATGATCCATACTCCAAAACTGCAGATTTTTGGCGTTCACTTTTCATGCATCATCCTGTTTGACTGTGTCCTCATACTGTCTGTGCTTTGACTGCAGGAAGATGGGGGTACAGGCGGGAACACAGTCACCCCCAAGCTTTGATAGATCTGCTGTCCTGCAGACTTATAAACCATGTTTGTGTGTCTTTGGTGCTGTGTTGTGTTTTTCACTGTTTTCCTACAATTAGATTTCACAAAAGGTGGAAAAGCCACAAAAATATTCTGTCTTTGAAGTGAACCTGAATTGGTATACAAAAGTAAACCATCTACTAACATAAAGCACATTCTCATTTGTCTAAACAGTTCTCTGTGGAGCCCCGCCCACAGTGGAAAATGCCTTCCTGATTGGTCGAGTGCGTTCACACTATGACATCCACTCCATAGCGCGCTACCAGTGTGCTGACGGCTTCCTCCAGCGCCACGTGCCCACCGCTAAGTGCCGTGCCAACGGCAAATGGGACCGACCTAAAATCATCTGCATACGATGTAAGTTTCACAAACAGCAGTAAAGACATTTTGATTTGGGTTTTTTTAGCACACACATCACTGTGGGTCCAAAACACACATCCTTCTACATTAGCTGCCCTGCAGCGCTGCTGTCATCCCTGCATTCAGGCTTTTAAGACCTGCGCTCATTATTAATAATTGCTAGAGAAAGGATAACTCTGACTTCAGCTTGAAGGAATTCCTCAGGGTTTCCTTCACAGTGATTGGCTATTCTTTGAAGTGCTTCATGCTTGAGGTTAAATTCCTTCTTTTCTTTAGACTTTTCAAAGGATTTCAGAAACAGGTTAAGGATTTTAAGAAACAGAAATGTAGCAGGAAGAGAAAATGTTCTACCAAAGGGACTTTTACTCTTTTCTTCTTATGTAATGTACTATGTTTAATTTATGATTTTAAAAACATGTTTTTGCTCAACAAGCTTTAAGTAATGTTGTGTTATTGTGACGTTGCATTTGGATGTGCTACATCTTTTTATAGCACTTTGCACAAAATATAACATGTTTGAAGTCATTTTAAGGCACCTGGACTTACTGTGTTCTCTTCTGTGTTCTTTCCTTACTGTGTTCTCTTCATAATCTGGAGAACACTTACTGTGTTCTCCAGATTATGACCCAACCTCACGTCAACAAACGTCACCTGAGAGATGAGAGTCTCCTTTGACACTATCTATAGATATATTTTTATTGTACTGTTCTTAGACAAAATGCCATGTCTAACTTAAAACCAGCACTCTTTGACAACGATGGTAGCATTTACAAGTTATAACGTTACAATTTTTGCTTAATTAAAGAAAAACTTGAATGAAAATGTTTTTAAAAATGAATCTTTCATTTTCCTTTCAGCTTTTTTCTTTCGGCTCAAGTGAGACTTTAACAATAGATAAAATGCTAGAAAATTATCCCAGCATCAGTCTGGCAACCTGTCAAGAGTGTACCCCGCCTTCACCCAACAGTAGCTTGGGTAGGCTCCAGCAACCATGAAAGGGATTCAGCGGGTTCTGAAAATGGATGCATGGATGGACAGATGGACAAAAAAACTATTTTCTTTTTAAACTAATACGCTTTTGCTGAGAATCTTTGGAGTGAGTTGTTTTATAGTGCTCAATTTATCATGTGATTCACAGTAAAATAGTCAGGGGTTGCTTGAAACCTGGAAAAGGAAGGAGCTGTATCGTTCAGAACCCCCAAGGACAAGCATACACCTCTTGTGAGCGTCTGGAGAGGATAGCATGCCCCTTTTAAAGGGTTGCAGTCTGCACATAGTAAGATGAAACAATTCCTTTAGTGTGATGGAAGCCGTTGGGTCCATGGAGGACTGGAGCCAAAGACCTTGCTGCTTTTTGATCTTCTCTCTTCATCTTCTCCTCACTGCTCTTGCTCTCTTTTAACTGCTGTCCATCTCTGATATTTGGCTGAGATCCATGTTCCTCTCACAAAGGTTTTCCATTGTTGTATTTCATCTTTAATTGGTTGAATGCTATAAAGCATGCAACCTAAAGCATTCAATGCTATAAAGCATTCAACTCATTGTTTTCCTGTTTCTCTTTTTTCTTTATTATAGAATCATTTGCCATTTTTGCTGCTTAACTCCTTCTACGTTATTTCAGCTATATTAACCATTCAACTATTAAAATGTTCATCTCTTTTAGTTTTTTCCAGCTATGACTTTTGGTCCTTTAAATCCTTGAACCTTTCAGGATATTCCAGGATTAGATCCATTGTATGTCCTGTTGAGTGTACCTGGTTGGTGGCATAAAGGCCATACATGAGCTGTGGTGCATGAGGTTGCCGGTTTGATACCTGGCACAGGCATTTTTTACAAAAATATCCTTTTTGTTATTCTGCTGTTTCACTTGATTTATGGTCAACTTTGATCATTTCTTTCTTTATTGTTTTTTTCCAGTTATTACCCTTTAAGTATTATTTTCTGTCAGCAATATAGCATTCAACCCCATTTTCTTCTGGAAAGGCAGCTCCTTCTAGTTTCTTCTGACTTGTTGGTTTCCATTTGTCGTTTTCCAGCCCGGCGATCCCATCGCTATCGGCGCCACCATCACAACGGCAGAAGGGATCGCAGAAAGCACAAGCGGCATGCTCACAGAGATGGAGGACACCATGCAGGAGAGCAGGGCCAGCACCACGCCCGCTTCTGAACCAAAAGAAACAACACCACCTTCCCTCTGTCCCCTGTTCCCCCTTTGCCCCCTTAACAGAGGCCCATGATTACAGCCCAAAGTTTTTTACCCATGCCCGTCTGTCCCACCCACAACTGCATCTCCGGCTCTCAGAGTTGAGCTTTCTCAACCACCAAAGTGCTGCCAGGTGTCACCAGGACTAAATTCAACCCCTCAGTACTTTTTCGCTCCAATTTTCAGCTCAAGTTTTGGGTCCCAACTCTTTTCTTGCTCAGCTGCCCCTTTACTTGCTCCAGTTACACTCCCAGCAGGCTCAAAATGGAGCTGAGCTGACCTGTTTTTGAGATAAAAAAGTACCTTTGAGACCCACCCTGAGCATTCTTTGAAGAGAAGACGTTTAGCACTAACTGCAAATAGGGATGACATCACTGAAAACGCCGTATCAAAGCCAGACGAGTCAATAAACGTTGACTTGAGCCTTTTGTCTGTTGAACACAGTTATTTTTTACAAACACTCTTGTTCTTTTTCTCAACTCTGCTGCTCTTGGTTTGTCCTTCGTTTGACATTGTGCTAGAGTAACGGTAAGTTAATTGATTTTTTTAAACTAAAGGTAGTCGTAATTGAGTTATTTGATTGTTAGCGTTGTGTCTTCTTGTGGATGTAAGACAGTTACTTTAGACCAGATGGCAAACCCCCAGAGAAAAATTGTGAATCTCATCTCCTCTCAGCTTCATGACATCAGTGTGTTGTTGGAAGTGTTGGGTCCTCTGAAGCAGACCTTCCCACCTGTCACTGCCACAGGTTCATCTGCATCTTTGATGTCAGTTTGTCTCAGCTCAGCACTCCCACATTTCATTTTTCTTCTCTCTTAACTTGCTGGAATGTTTGCTGTGAATTATTCAGTGATGCATCATAGAGAGCGACTCTAAAAAGAATCTTTTATTTAGTTTGGCTGTTGTTTCATGACATTGTTTCTGTCTGTGGTCAAATAAACTGTCCGAGTTCTGTTACCAGCATTTTTCTCACCTGCACAAAATTGTACGGATAATTGTGTGACTAAATAAAAAAACTACAGAGTTGAATTTTCAAGCAAATTAGATGCATTTACCAATAGCTTAACTGGAACAAATTAGTTTGAGGTAGTTTTGTTATACTTCTTCCTTGTAACCCTTGTGCTATCCTATGGGGTCCAGATGACCCCCCCTTACATTGGCGTGTTCTCCCTACCATGAGAAAGGTGGATAAAGGTGGAAAGATTTCATGTAATCCATGGACACCAGTGAAGATCACAAATCATTGAAGAAAAAATGTTCAGAGCACTGTCTAGTGGGTCTAGATGACCCAACTCTCAATGGTAAAGTGCCTAGGATAGCACAAGGGTTATAGCCTAATGTGCCAATGGTAGATGGAAATGCAATCAACAGTCATGTTTTAAATTAGCCATCCTCAAACTCCCAAAAGAAGCAAATCTTATCTTGTTTTGACCATCCTTAAGTAGTCTCAACTGCATCCTAAACGTCTTCGGGGACTTCAAATTCTAAGTGATGGTTTTTGGGTGAGGAATGAAAGCTGGAGAAAAATCCATGATTTATAAGCCAACTCTGCTGCCATTGTTTGATCCACCTCATTAAATAAATGAATGTTCTTTTAGTTTGGTAAACTGTTCAGTATAAATCAAGTGGCATTGTGTGACATCATGGCTAAACGCAAAGATAAACCTTGTTTACCGGACAGCTCAAGAACCGGGGGATCAGATCAATGTTTTAGAACGGGATGGAACGGTCACTCTCTCAGCTGTAAAACCAATACCTGAAGCAATGGACACAAGACATGGACCTTATGAGGCCCAGGAGACAGAGATATTGTGTACAGACATGTGGAAAAAGTGGCCTTCATAACTGTAGAGCGGGTCAGCTGACATTAAACCTTGGTGTTTCTGGAGCAGACAGTCTGGCCGCTCTTTTCACCTAAACTCGCCCTGTGCAGCTTGTCCTTCTTAAAGAGGGGATTGAGGTGGATTGTAGCAGTGCTTCGCTCGCTTTCGCTTCTTCTTTACTGCTTGGATAAAGTGCTGTTTGTTGAAGCCAGGCCTTTAGGTTGGAGATTTTGGGATTAAATCCCAAAGACTGAGGCCAGCACTTTCATCCTTTATTTCCTCTTCCTATCAAGGCCTTATCTCTTCTGCTTCCATGCTTCATGCCATTTTCCCAACTTTGGCATTCAGTTTTCCAAAATTGTACTTGTCCTGAACGTTAATTCAATTATAACTGACCAAAAGTTGAACCTGGTCTTTGTTAGCATTGATAGAGGGAGGTTTTCTGAAGTAACGCAGGTGAGGAAATCATCACATATGTTAATTCACTGCCCTTGTCCTCGCTCACCTTGCCAATGACAACAATAGTGAACCTGCATCTCTGTATCACTTTAATTAATCTGCTGCATGACTAATTAAAAAGCTGCATTATCCACACAACCACAGAGCGGTGGTGACGGGAAAGGGTCACGCTGACAGACGGCACTCTGGCGGTGGTGTGATTGTGACAGCCGTCAGCCCCTGCTGCTCTACTAATGTCAGAATGACAAGGGCTGCTTTTCTGTCTTCTTGGAAACGAATGGACCACAGCTAGACAAATAACGGGTGGACAGACACAGAGTGATTACAGCTGCGGAGGGGTTTATCTTTGTAAAAGGAACATTAAAAAATTAAACAAAGCTTTAGGAAACTAAATCGAGCTGAAAAGTACATCAAACAAAGGTGTAACTACAATCAAATGACATTGGTGTTACACATTTTTACCTTTGCTAGTCTGAAAACGTCAAGCACCCTTGACTTTCTACTATTTCTCCTTTCTGGCTCCACTCTCCTTCAATCACAGTAGTTAAGCCCTGGTTAAAATGCAAATGCATACCCACAATGCATCACTGTTATGAACCTTAAAGAAAGGGTAACAGAAAGTGTTTGTTATGCTAGGCACTTTAACATTGGGAGTTGGGTCATCTAGACCCACTAGTGCTCTGAACCTTTTTTCTTCAATGATTTGTGATCTTCACTGGTGTCCATGGATTACATGAAATCTTTCCACCTTTATCCACCTGTGTTTGGTCAGTTACTAACTGACCAATCTGATACCCCAGTTAAACTTAGAACATTTGAAACACTGGAAACAAATTTTCCCGAGTCTGCTTTCAATGATAGGGGGGTGGGCTTCCAACAAGCTCACTCCTGATTGGTGAGAGTGGTTGCCATGGCTTGCCATGGCTTTCAGACAGAATGGCTCCTATGGTTTGTCTCTCAGGTGGTCGGTTAGTTTGTTGGTCGGTCTGTCACCTTCAAGTCATGAATGTTTCACTCGCTTTTGTCTTTTCTTTTACTGGCAAAGGAGTAAAATGTTTCACTTTTCCAAAATATCATTGAGTTTTTGTGAAAATTGTTTTTTAAAAACCGTATTTGTCTGAATGGATCAGTGAGTCCCTCAAAAGCCTGTTAAAGAACAATTAGTAAAGCCTCCCATTGCCTATTAAGTGTGAGGTGGAATCATCTGGAAATCCAAAGTGGACCATGGATGTTGTTTATCTGCACACTGGAGTGACTGCAATGGTTAAAAGACAGCTTGAGTCAGCAATGAAAGCTGATGAGAAGAGAGGCTGCTGTTCTTCACCTTCATTTTGACTTGATTTGTTAAGTCTGACAATGGAACTGACAGTCCAATGGGTTCGGCTCCCATTAAACATTTAAGAGGAAAAACAGACTGTTTTCTCCATTATTCTCTCCACTGCATGTGCTGCATTAAACATTGTTCACTAATCTACAGGCACTCTTCTATTGGTTCCTATTAAACACTACACCTGTGTCTGCTGCTGAGCTGAGCTGACTCATCATAGTCAGAGAATACCCGTATTCTTTTGGAATAAATGAATGAATAGAAACATGTTACAGGAGAAGAATGAGAACTGATTCAGAGCCAAGCAGAGCAGCATCAGGGACAAATGTTGACTTTTATCCTCACGCAGGCAGTTCTTCTCTTTTCCTTACAGTCCATTTCACCTCTGGGTGTGTTTGTCACTTAGGCTCCCTGGGCCATATTCACACAGCCTCTGCTCATCTGGAAAACCTCATGTTCCTCCCTTTTTCCATACCAACCACTGCTTTTGCAAACGTATATTACCTTTAACTGGACCCCCCCTCCCTCCCTCCCACACACACACACACACTCCATGGAAGTAACCTACTCACCTCATATTTTCTTTGATCCCATCAAAGCACAGGTACAGTAATCTGTATGTTTATTGTATATCCAACATAAATAGGTTTGATGTGATCAGAAATAAATCATCCCTGACTGTGTGAATATGACCCATATATATTTATTCATATTTATTGATGTTTGTTCTCATGAATTTGAGTCATATTGCTGTATTATTTGATTTACAAGACAAATGATCATTAAAGCAAACCTTTGCTTGGATCTGTTATGTGTTGGTCTTTGTGGTTGTACTTCTCCTCACATCACAGTCGGTTGCATATATGGGCATTTATTTCACAGACAGCTCGTCTTCCATGCTGTAAGAAGACACAGTAAAAAGAAATTATTGTAATGACAACACAAACACATACATCTGCACATGAGGGTGATTGAGGACAAAACAATCCCACTGTAAAAAAAAAGAAAAGAAAAAAAGCACAATACCAAACAGATAAACATAATATGGAAAGGCAGGAGAATGGTTTTGGGGGGCTCAGTCTACCATTTAGGGCGGCTGCAGCCTCAAGATGCCGCTAGCTTTGGCACTCGGGGACGGGAGTTTACCAGAGGGAAGAGTGGCGGTCAAGACAGCAGCACCTTCCAGCCTTCACATACAAACTACATTTCACTCTGTAACAGAGATGTTTTGAAGCCAGGAGGAGAGTACACTCTTCTTAGGGTTGGTAAAAGTTTTTGAGGCCAGCGATTCTTAATGTTTTTCTATCTTCCATCTCTAAGACTCTGACAGAGTCGATACCTTATGACAAAACACTCAGACTTGGTCTAAAAAGTATTGCTTTTTGGTCTAAATCAAAGACGGAATGATTCCAAGTTGCCATCCATTTTCCTCACATGTTCAAAGAATGACTAGTTGGGCAAGTTTAAGACCTCAAGCTTTTGGTCAAGCTGTGACTGTCTCTCAGCCTGAGTCTTAACTCCCCACTCTCTCTCTCCACTAAGCTCCCACAGCCCACCTCTTCCTCTTTGCTGCTTCGAAACAGTTGGATAAATCCGTAATCCTCCAATCCTGATTGCAGAAATCTGATTATACAGCATCCAAATAGGTTTGCATCCACAGAGGGTTTGGATAAACACACCGGCCTTCAGTCCACCCGTGGGTTGCTGATGCATCCAGCTGCAAAAATTCCCGTTTTCCCGTTCCTTAGCAGGGAAAAAATGTTGTCAGTTGATTTGATTTGATTTGAAATGGTTTATTTCAAGCAATTAAGTAGAAAATAATACACAACAGCAATATAATCATCAGTTATACATTCATACAGTAACTAATCAAACTTAGGATAATTAGACATATTAATAAATATTGCTTGAAAGGGAGTGGAAGGAAGCAAACTTATATAATCCCACCCCGTTATACTATAACCATTTTATTACATGATTTATCAATATCCGGTTCCTAGCTTTTATCAGACAGAATTAAGAATCATAAGGTATCGATAAAGCACATGCCAAAGATTAATTACTTAAGTATTACGTCAAAAATAACTATTTTAGAAATCAACATGGCAAATGCAGATCAGTCATCTGGAATATATGCAGATTATGTTACTTATAAAAGCCATTCATATGAATACAACATAATACTATATCAGTAAAGTAGACAACACTGTTTCAGGAATTTTCATAGCAAAATTTCATCAAGTATCAAAAGTTAAAAACATGTGCAAAATTATGCTACATTAGGAAAGATTTTTGAATCAATTTATCAAGTTTTGGAGAAAGTGAAGTAATATCATTAAAAGTCAATCAATTTAACAATTTTCAATAAGTGATTAATCATTTGTTTTACTTTTTTTTTAAATATTGTTTTTTGTATTTTTTTATTTTTTTATAATAAGGTAATGCCGTAGGGGGAAAGTAAAAAGGGTCCATAACTGTCGATTGTCCAAGGTTGGTATTTCTTCTTTTACTGATAACAGCCGTTCTTCTGGGTTCAAAACAGAGTTAATAGTTCTCTTCGATGTTATGTCTGCAGACATTAGATTCAGGTCCATATCCTTCTTCAGCTGATATCCACGACGGTGAAAGTTGAGGTCAAGTTGTCTGCAGGTCAGAACTCTGCTGTTATTCAGGTTACGTCAGACATACAGAGAAAGTGATGAATCCACGTGTCATAATTATTTGGCTCTTTGGTTTATTACTCCATGTTGTTTCAGACGACCGTGATTAAACACTTTTCAAAGTCTTTCATGGTGTTCACAACCAGAACCTTGGACCGGTCCTCTGGACCGAGCGGTTTGACGTGAATCCTGCAGCCTTTAACCCAAGTGTTCTCAATCTGCTTACGCTTCCTGAGAAGCCGTGTATGTTTTGAGATTTCAGCATTCCTTCTGGTCAGATGGTCGTTCAGATAAGCAGCCGAACCTTTCAGTTGTTTCCTTTGGGTCATCAAAGCTAGCTTGTGATTATGATTCACAAACCTGATGAGGATCGCTGGTTTATCCGTCTCCTTCCTCCTGGGGAGCAGGTGGCAGGTCTCGATGGTATTGAGATCCAGGGAAATCCCTTTAGATGTGAGAAATGAATGTATTTGCTGTTCCAGAGACTCTGCACCGATCTCCGTATTAGCACTGCTAGCTATGCTAGCGCTAGCATTAGCAGTGCTGGCTCCTGCTGCATTCAGCTTCGCTCGAGACTTGATTGGTACTCCAGTGAGAATGACATTATTCATCCTTACTTGCTATTCCAAATGCTGCGGGCATCAGGTTGTAGAGAACACTTATACAACACGTAAAGGTAAGTAGGGATGAAGTAGGTCAGATGCAGGTGTGTCGTACCCATTTCTTATTTTTTCAAACCCTGTGCATACGCAGGGAACCTGTTAGTGCTGTTCAAGTGAAAAGGCGGGGGGGTGCTCCTTGCACGCCCCTCGTGTGTCCCTTACTGCAGCCTGACTGTTAGAAGTGAAAAAATTAGACAAATAAATTGTAGTTTGTGTGGACATCCTGCGGGGATACTACAGGCAGTTGTGTCCCCATGCATGCAGCATTAGGGCGCGGTGAGTAAAGAGCCAATACTCGCACCTCACTAATGACTGGAGTGCTTTGTAAAGGCCTCCAAACGACAGCATCACCTGTACATCACAAGTGCATGTTACATTCCATTACCTTTGCCACGATACATTTACCACACATACGACAATGGTACATATGCTTTTTCCTGACCCCCTTGAGATGGCCGCATGACTCTCAAGGGAACTGCAAGTCACCCCTGTGTTCCACTCAGAATGTCTACAACCCTCCACAGGCCCAGACAACCAAAAATCCTCCCATAGGGGTGCAAGTCAACAGTGACATCCCTCATTTCTGTGGTTAAAGCCTACGTTTCCCCATCAGTGAAAATAATTGGCCATTGTTCCTATATCTAACCCACTGCTGCCTTTGTTGAGCTTTCACAGTGAACAAATGTGGAAACGTTTTAATAATGTTCAATTCCTGAAAGCTTCTGCACAGCTGTGAAAATAAACACTGCTTCAGCCAGAGTTACTATCTACACAAACAGATTTCAAACAAAACAGAATGTTAATCCACTTTTTCTCAACAGATTTATTTATAATAAAAAATCTTTGTTATATGTTCTTTTCCTGGATTTTAATAAGTCCACTTTAGCTTTCATTGGGTTCATTTAATCAAAATGTTTGGGTTTTAATATTCAGATTTAGTAACAAACCTTGTGTGAAGCAGAAAAACATCTAAATCTGCCAAAATATTGAAGGAAAAGTTTCACTTTTGCCTTAATTTTCACTTGTTCCAACCACTTTCAGATGAAGCAACAAAGTAGTTTGCTAACAGAAAATCTGTCAGAGTTAAAAAGTGAAGGATTAATTAAAGAGTGGGGAGACAAGGACAAGACACCCAAACAAAAATTGTTTGTGGTCAAGAAATTATAAATCCAGCTTCTTTTATTTGAGGCAGTTGGCGAAGGTGAAACCGTGGAACGCTTTGCCATTGAGCGTTCTGCAAACCTCTTCAGCATCCATTTTTAACATTTTTAAAACTCATTTTTATAACCAGAAGTTTAACCTAGCATGAGTACTGGTGTATTTTATTTTGTTTATCGTTTTGCTTTTATCGGTGTTTCTGTTTTTACTATGTTTCTGGTTTTATATTTGATATTATAATACTGTCTCTGATGTTTTTCTGAACATCAGAGTTTTGCAAGATTAAAAACTGAAAGATAAAAATCAATCACATTTCTATTATCTGTTTTAGTCTAGCGATGAGAAGAGCCTCCTTTAGGCAGTCACTTATGCCTCTGCTGTTGTAGAGCAATAAGGGATCAATACTAGCATGCATCTGACAAGTGTTCATGAAGCTTACGCAAAAACATCTGCCATAGTGAGTAAGTAACATATAAAATGGACTGTATAGCAGGCAGAGATTTATGCTGTGCAATAATATGTAACTCAGCAATGATGATAAATCACAGGCCTGAAAAGACTGTACATCGTAACCTTGTTCATATGGTCGATATCAGGCTCATCTAACAGGCTGTAGAATCGATTGGAGTCCGTGTTATCTCGTATTATTGCTTAATGATAAAGCTCAGAAAGATAGTCTAAACCAAACAGGTTGGGAAGGCTTAACTTGAGAGTGTCCATCAAAATTGTTCTTTCATATACATTTAATGAAAACATATAATTTCCAGCGAAATGAAGCCAATTCAATCCCTATTTTTTGTTTGCACCCTCAAATCCATCCTTTCATTCATGACCCAGAGCCCTTGGCCATAGGTGAGGGTAGGAACATGGACTAACTAGTTAACTGAGAGGAATAGTTTTTGGCTTGGCTCCCCTTCACTTTAACACATCAGTACAGCAACTGGCGTATTGATACGGCCACAGAAGTTTTAAGAAAAAGTTGGAATTTTAAGGCGACCGGAACATTTTTCTGACATCAGTCAGTGGTTGGCTGAGCACATTTAGTGGTCGTGTGTGGCAGGAAGGCAGCAACTCTATCACCCTCCTATGCGTATAGGAGGGTCTCCAAGGTCCCCAAAATCGTCTGATGATCAGCTGATTTCTGACCTGGGTCCTCTGGGTCCTGGCTCCTCCTTTGGCCCGCGTCTCTTTGTCCAATGCCTAGTGGCCCAAATGGCTGCTGTCCAGTACAGCTGAGCTCGCCTGCCCTGTAGCCTTGGGGCCTTACGATGGGGTTACCTGTGCTCGGAGGGGGCTTCCTCTGCACCTGGCCATGTGGGTGGGCGGTCTCCCTCACTTGGGCTGGGCGGGTCTGTTTCATGTTATTTTACCAAGTTGGGAGTTACAGTTATTGTGAATACACTAAGGTGGCTAACGTGTAGTGTGTTACAAAGAAAGTTGGGTGTTATTGTGAAAAAAAAATTAACCAGTTAACATGTAACAATGTCAGACTGTGTTTTTTTATGTGCTACCGACAAAATTAACAAGTAAACAATTTACTTTTAAACTGAAAGAGAAAATGTTCTTAAAATGCAAGATTATGAAACATCCAATTGTTTACTGTGAAATGTTGACTGTGGATAAAGAGGAATTACAGTTATGGTGAATATTCAGGATTAATATCTGAAGGTAGATGGAGGGATGGGCTTAGATAAACATTGGCTTCTGCCTATTCCCTTTTCAAACATGCATTTGTGTAGTTCAGTCTAACAGTCTTTTTAATTTTTATGTTTAATTTTTTTTTTTTTATTATTGGCTTGTATTTCTCTGGGTGTTTTGTTTTAAATTTTTTGAAATACCCAATCCAAAATCCCAAAATAGTTGGGAGTTAGTGTAGTCACAGTCCTGTTTGCTTTAGCGTTAAAAGTCTGTTTTTTTACGTGTTGCTAACACGATTGGGAGTGATGACTGCAGTTACTAACTTTTTAGTGATTTAGCAGAAGTCCCGGTCAGTCTGTGCTGATCTGTGTCCTGTTCTGCAGTTACTGTCCTGTAACAGAGGTTCCTGTGTTGTGGTGTGTGTGTGTGTGGGTGTGTGTGTGTGTGTGTGTGTGTGTGTGTGTGTGTCCTCTCGGGCCGTGAACGCTCAGTGACTCAACTCTTTTGGAGGTTTCATTCTTATTTGTCATTCAGGGCGTTTTCCTCTCCACTGTCACCCTTTGCTTGCTTAGTAATACACTGAAAACCCTTTGGTCTAATCTGTTAGCTACTTATTTGGGCTGCTGTGACATTAAAGACAATTTTGTCTTAATAAAAATATGTATTGAGTTATAATGTTTTTTTTTTATATTTGAAATGAATTGGACCACAGCCATAGTAATTCATTAACTCAGTTCCTCACAAGTTGCTGTAAGTTGAGTAACCCTGGTGTTTAGGAAACCCAGTCCTTCATGTTGACCATTTTACCCTGCTTTAGGAAGCCTGATTCAGTTCATCCTCAGGCTCTGCAGAAGGACGATGATGATGAGGACAGTCATCCAAGGCAGGTGTGTTTGAGCAGAATAGGACTACAAAATGGCAGGACAGTGTCTGAGGACAAGGTTTGGGAAACGGTCCTTCAAACAACCTTGATTTTGAGTTATTCACTGATTTGTGGAGAGTATTTGCAGAATACTTTCTTACTTTCTCAAGCTTCAAAACTTCCAAAGGTCAGCCCTTTGTTTCTTTTGGTCCTCTGTCCATCATCAGTCAATCATAAAGAGAGACGACCAATTTCCATCAGTGATTCACTGAAAAAATATATTGTTCCATTAAAACATTTTCAAAGCCTTTTATTTCTTTTAAGTCATCCATTCATTGCATAGTTTCAAGTATACTTTTTTTTCATTAATGATAACCCATTGCTGTGACTGGAGACCCAGAGTTTCAAAGAGCAACATCTATTAGCAAAGGCAGCAGCTAGTCTCAGCCACAAAGAGCATGCTGATTTTAAGTTTAGACCAAAGTTATTTTAAGCAGTAAGGATCTACTTAAAGTGCAATTACTTTTGTGCAATATTTATGATTTGGCATCTTCAGCTAAGGAAAAGAAATAAGAAATAAGAAAAATACAACAAGTTAGCATCAGGGCTTCCAAGTATGAAACCCACTTGAAGGTTAACGCATTCTTTCTGTTTTTCCATCTCTAACCAATGTTTTTGTCTCATTTCTGAGTCTGTGGCGCTCAGAAGAGTCACAGTGGAACCAAAACACCATTCAAACATCTTTACGATGAGATTCATGAGGAATTGTCAGGCTGCTGTTTTATTCTGACAACTTTCACTTGATAGACGTGAGCGAACCTCTGCCCCATGTATGACAGGTGAGGCCCTATCATCATCATTAATATGTACCCCATACTTTAACTCAATGTTTCTCGTAACTCTGCTACTTCTTGTCTGTTGGTGTTCTGGGTTTTAAAGCGAATAATGGAGACTGCCTACAAGGTGACGGCTGCAGTCAAATGTAAAATTGAATGTATTTCCCGCTCTCAGTGTGTCAACTTTAAACCCCCCCCTGTGGCAGTCATGAGGAGGCTGTTGCTGCTCTTCCAACCATCAGCTGAGTTTTTTGCTTTTTTTACTTGATCTGCATTTTCTTCCTGATTCTTGCGGAAGCAGTAGACCCCATAGAGGCGAAACTTCTTATCAGGGAAGCCCAGGTGCCGCACGCCCGGATGAGGTCCTCCACAGCGAGTGCGAGGGTTGACGACGGGGTATCGAATGCTGCCATCCTCCAGCCATCCGGCCTCACAACGATCCAGAAGCTGAAACTTCCAAGCTGCATAGAGCTGGCCCACCTTGGCCAACACTGAACCATCTCGAATGCAAGCCTTCATCGCCTCCGCATAGTTAGTCTTCTTATAACGTTTGAGGAAGTACACTTTGCCTGCAGGTACACAAAGAAAGGTGAGAAGTGGTGCATGAATATGTGAAAAGGTGAGAGAAAACTGAGGAAAGGAATTGTCCATGAGGGGAAAAGAGAACAGAATAAAAGACAGAATCCCTTGAGACTGAAGGAGCCCCTAAGGCAGATTTTCTCTGTTTTTCTGGCCTCTGAGCCTGGTTGTGCTCAGAATATCAAATCGATACAACAGTAGCTGCTCAAAGTCAAAAAGCAGCAAATTCCAAATACCTCTAAAAAGCCTCAGAATTTGCTGCAAGGGACTGCTGCCAAGACTGACACCATTAAAACAGCCTTTCTTACAAAGCAGCAGAATTTCTGAGCAACGGAAAATATTCTGACAACCTTATCATTAAAATTGGCTCAGATATTGATTTTTTTTTCTCTCCATGCTTGTGTGGCTGGTGGCTGTTCTAAAGGTAGAGCATTGTGTCACCCTTCCTAGGGGTATTTTTAGTCGATGTCTTCCAGCTGGACTGAGGCACAGGACTGTTATGACCACTGCTGAAGCCCTCTGCTCACAACTGACGGGCCGCGGTAATTAACACTCAAGGGAAGAAAAACGTTTACACTTCCTGTTAAACCACCCTTTGCTCACTAAGCTTAGGTTGCTATTTTGCTCTTGCTTGTACTCTTCAAACAATATTTTGCTTTTTAAAAAGGTATTGTTTTTTCTAAGGTGTACAATCGCGTTCTTCAAGACTTCATTCACGTCTTCAGATTTCTTTCAAACGTGGGAAATTTGCCACAGACTGCCACATCTCAAGTCCCCATAAGACTTTAACAAACTTCATTGCAGTAAAAAAAAACTCTTCCAGGCTCATTTGAGTGTGTGAGCCTGAAGGTGGCGTGTTGAAGACTCTCTGTGGGAACGTGATGCAAATCAAAGCTTTGGGAGATGAAAGGCGATGTTTGACACCCTGAGGACTTCACAGCCGGGGTGGGACTGAGTCTACACCAACCTGATTTAGAACCAGCGGCCTGAGGAATCCAAGATCTACATTTCCTTTTTGTCTAGCACCTATGCTATTCCTGTGAGTTCATTCACACTCACAGGGTCATCTGTAGAAGGTCGTGTGGTCACAAAGGTTGCAGAAAATGAATGTGACACCTGTGCACACATCAAACTGCCTGCATGTTTTTACCGTTTAGCTTTGAAGTGAAGCAAAAGGCATCATAGCGCTCACTCTCCTTGTGCCTGTAGCCATAGTTACGAACCCCAGCCGGAGTGTCTTTACGGCCACACTGGTCTCTGGGATGGGAAATGGGGTACTGGACCGAGCCGTCGTCCAGCCACCCAGCATTGCACCAGTCTAATCCATCTAACCAGGCCTGTGAGGAAGAAAAATCAAGGTTTTTATTGAAAGTGAGAATATCCATGTCACATGTGTCTGTTATTATAACTCCTTTAGTCATGTGTGTGGATGGACTTTCTCACTGACAGCACTGAGTCATGTTTTGCCTCCTCTGTTCCCTGCTGTTGCTGAGGAAATGATCTGTGACGTTTTTGCATTGAAGCTGACGGACTGTGCCGGTGTGTTCACATGCCATACAGCAGAATGCAAACTCGCCTTGTGCAGCTGAGAATGAGAGGCGAGGATGGCATCCTGGTGTTTACAGGCATCTTCTGCCTGGTGGTAGTTAAGCTTATAGCGCCCCTCACGGGGGTAGTAGGGAAAAACCACCCCTACGGGGAAGGAAATCACACACCCTGTTGAGTTTGAGGCTTAAACAAGTTCCTATTCAAATTTACAAATGGTTATAAAATGTCAAAACTGTTGCTTCTGATGAACCTGATTCCTGACCTTCCAAGTCAAGGTTAACAAATCCTGTGTCATCTTCCATGTCGTTGGTGACCTCACACTCGTAGCGGCCGTAGTCTTCTAACGTGACATTCTGGATGATCACTGAAGCATCTCCTGGTCCTTCCTGTTCCAGGAACACACGTCCACGGTAGGAGCCAAATACCCGCTGTTGTCTGGGAAGATTGGAGACAAACACGCTTCATGAAAAAAAGAGACATGGTTTCAGAGGGAAAAAAAAGGTCATTTAGCAACGTTTAAATCCCATGATACTGAATGAAATATCACAAGTCAAGAGCAAAATCAAACAGGGAGTTTAAAAAAGGAGAAGGACTTTACTTTCCAAGTGCAACAAACACATCATCAAACTGCAAAGCATCCGTCACTTTGGTCCATTTAATCCGAATGCGAGCAGGATCTGTGTTTTCCGGCTCATGATGGAATCTGCAGGGCAGAGTGATGGAGCCGCCTCGATGAGTCACCACCTTACCTGGAGCTGTCTGCACAATCACAGCTCCAGTGTCGTCCTCTGAAAGATGTTTCACACATGTTAGAACACGGGTACACACTTATCACTGTTTTTTTCATGAATGGTACACAAGGTGGATTTAGATCAAACACTTAGACTCGTCTTTTAAAAAGAAAAATAACATCAAATGCATTAGCTACAATTACATTTAAATGGAGCTCCCAATTTCCCATAAACATAATTAAGAAGAAACCTGGCCACTCCTTACTATTTCATTCTTAAAGCTAACAAAGAATGAGCTGACTCAGACTTGATTGTGTGGCTCCTATAGATAAGTTATCCTCTGATCAGAGGGTTTCAAGATCAATTCCCAAATCCCACTTTACTCCTGCGGGTCTGGTGGGCACCATGCATTGCAGCTATCCATGTCCGTTTGTGTGTGCTTTTTAAAATTGTGTCACATCATTTCTGTTGATGTCAGACCTGCAACACAAGCTTGTAAACAAAAGGTAGAGGGCACGTTTGAACCCCCCCTTATATCAGTTAACTGCAGGGACGGGCACAGGATTTTAAAGGAGCAGGGGCTCAAAGTCCAAAAGGGCAGCAAAAACTAATGTTTTTGTCCTTTAACAATAAGGAAATGAAGTAAAATTTTCAAATAACCTACTAATAGATAAATTCTCAGCTACTGTAGGTGAAAGTAATACAATTGTCATTTCTTATATGTAAACAAATTACTTTTAGCATGACTCTATCAGGTGCAGCTCAGGCGGACACAATGGTGGAGTCAGGGAGTGGCAGAATCAGAGTCTTTAATATAATTTCAGGAGGCCATCCAAAAGAGGAATGATTCAGGAACAAAAAAGCTCTAAGAACTCTGGAGAGATTAAGGCTGGATTGCTCACAGTGAAAGAAAGACAATCTGGCACTGGCTTGAGAAAAAGCACTGCTTATATAGGGAAGACAATGAGGGACAGGTGGAGCACATTAGGGAGGAAGCAGATCACACAGCAGGAACTGGAAATTAAGACAGAAAAGACAGGACTTCAAAATAAAACAGGAAGTGACAGCCAGAGGGCTAACTAGTCCTGACAGACTCTAATCACTTTATCGTAGACTTGGAAAACATCAGAGCAATAAAACACTGGAGGCTATTTCTGCTGGCACAATGTGCTCCAGGTATAATCAACATGAACAAAGTTTAATATAGATGGTAATATTTTCAACACAGATATCCTACAACATTTATTCCCAGGATGCAGAAATTATTAATAATATTGGACGATATCATAATGTTGCTGTGAGGATTTTAGGCCTTAGTTCAGTTCTTCAGTGGTGTTTTTGGTCGTGTTCTCTCCTCTGTCAGTCACTCCAGGTTCATGTTCATCATCCACAGCTGTCTTCATTTCTGTTCATTGTCTTCAGTGAGTTGAATTGTCTGGTATTCAGTTCTACCTTGTCAGGTCATCTGTTTTATCTGCTTTTTGTTTCTCCACAGTTTTTGTCTTGTTTAAGTTGATTTATTAAATGTTTACGTTTCTGCCTCTAAGCCCAGTTTCCTCCAGTTCCTGACAGCTGAACCCAATGTGACTCTGGTTCTATGTTTGGATTCACAGCTAAATTCTATTTTGCATCTCATCCTTAGATGCAAAATAAAAAACACAGCTGACTTTAATTATACATCTGCAGCTTGTCATGTCCAGAAGTATTCGGACGACACTGCTATTGTGGCGTGTGTAAAGGGAGGGGGTGAGAGTGAGTACAGGGAGCTCATCACCAGATTCACCTCCTGGAGCAGGGACAATGGTCTTGTGCTGAACACATCAAAGACCAAGGAGATGATCATTGACTTTAGTAGGAAGTCCTCCCACCAACCAGTGATCATCGATGGTGGGGGAATCGAGGTGGTTGACTCCTACAAATACTTGGGTGTGCACCTTGACCACAAACTGGACTGGTCGGAGCAGGCTCATGCTCTGTATAAGAAAGGACAGAGTATGCTGTTCTTCCTGAGAAAGCTGAGGTCCTTTGATGTGTGTACTGACATGTTGCTCCTCTTTTATCAGTCGGTTGTGGCGAGTGCTGTCTTCTATGGGGTTGTGTGCTGGGGGTGGCAGTATGACCACAAGGGATTGCACTCGATTGGACAAACTGATTAAAAGATGTACATCTGTGATCGGGAGGAGGGTGGACTCTCTGGGATCTGTGCTGCAGAAGAAGATGAGGGCCTTGACTCAGAGCATCCTGGACAATCCCAGACATCCCTTGCACAGCACGATGTCTGGTCAGAGGAGCTCACGGAGTAATGGGCTCCTTTCACTGCGCTGCAGGACAGAACGCTTTAAGAACTCATTTGTCCCTGCAGCTATCAGGCTGTTTAATGAACCTGCCTGATGTGAACTGTCATTTTATTGTTGTTCAATGTGTGTGGTTGTGTGTTTTGCTACCGGACACCTGAATTTCTCCTTTGGGAGATTAATAAAGTTTATATCTATCTATCCATCTATCCTCTAAACACAGGTTTTTGTTGTGATTAGAAAGATTTTAATACAGATGATTGTGAAACTGAATGATACAGAGTTTAAAGAAGCCGATTCTAATTAGAAAACATTATGTCAAACAGATACACTTGGTGTTAAACCAGTAGTGAGGAAGCTATGAACTCGCCCTAAATACATTTATTTTGAAAATTCCCCTGGTGTTTTTATTGAACTTAGTACCAAACTTCCTGTCCCTGCACAATTTGTTCTGTGTTGAGTTGATGCGCCGTGTTCAGACACCTGGCTAAAGTAAAAGTGAATCATTGACTTATATAGAGCGTTTTTCTGAAAAATGAACCACATTTAAGCTCATTGAATTAGTGGACGGTGACTAGTTAGACCAGAACTCTCAGGTTCAAGTTGCTTCACTGTCACATCTCTTTAGTTCTCCGTAAGGCAGCAGTTTCTCTGGCTGTTCCCAGCTGTCCCTAACGATTTCTGAGCGAAGCTGCAAAGACAGAAGCAGCAGCTCAGAACCCCATAATACAAGATAACGGGTTCAATAGAAAACCAGGGGGGTTGTAGCCACATTTTTCTTATATCTTTAACAGAAATGTATTAATGTTAATACAAAAAAACCCTAGGGCCCTATGAGGGCACGTGTCTCGTCCACTGTCTCTTGTCCCACTTTCTGTGCCAGATCTTGACCCCTGCTTGCAAAGGTGGTCATTATCTGAAATTAAGCATCATCCAAACAGTAACTACCTTTAATTGCATTTTGGGCTTCAGTACAAAGTGAAAATGTGAATGTTTTAATAAGCAGCTGCAAGGGGCTTTTTACATTGTAGTGACCAGATAATGGCACCCACACCTGTTCCTGCCAGCCACCAATTAATCACTTCACTACATGCGGTTCTTTGTAAATGTATCAGCCCTGAAAGCATCAAGTTATCTTTGAATAAAACTCTGTGTTTGAAGAGTTGCTGCTATATGGTGTCATGGTAAAAAGCACCAGCTTGTTTTTTTGCACACAGACATTACTTGCTGCATAAAATCAGAAATAAAAGGGAACATTTCATAGGTGCTCAAGTGTGTGTTGTTTTTGTCTTTCACTTATGTTCAGGGTCATATTATGGACTCGGCCAGTGGGGCCAGCGCCCAGGAGCCCAAGGGTCTATGGGCCCAGGGGGCCCAAAGCAATGCAGATGCCGATGCCAATTGCAATGACATAGGTCCTCTATTGTCTAAGACAGGGGTGCTCATCACCCCGGTCGAACTTCAAGGACATGAGGGTAGATCGCAGGCCAGCAAAGATAAATAACAAAAAAATGTACTTCTAAAAAATCTGTCAGCGAATCAGAATCCTCACCGAGAAGTACGTGACATGATTGACATGCAGAACGGCCAATCGAACATCCTCTGAGACATACGTCACTGCACATGCAAATTCTGTCTGTCATCAGAAAGTCGCTACTAGCCCCGCAGCACATCAAATATGGCGTTTCATCTCTGCCATATATTCAACGAGCGCAAAGACAACTGAGCGGGTGTTTTCAGGAACTGAGTGAGGAACCTTACAACAGCGCAGGCGCAATTCTAACCAAGCGACCCCGTATTTTACAACTGCACGCCTGCAATCCTAACTGAGCCGTGATCCCGCGTGGTCAATTCTCCTTTGCGCCCTTGCTTGGATTTGCGCTCAGTGTTAAGGGGGCGTTTTTGTCACTTGGGGGGGGGGGGGGGGGGGTATCAGGGGTGTGTTTGTCACTTGGGGGCAGTAACCTTTCTGGTTGATCTGATTAGCCGAAATTTGCTGGTCAAATGCAGGGCGGGACTTTCATTTTTCAGAGCGGGGGGCTAACAGGCAGCTCTTGAGCTGTATGCGGCTCTCTGCCTTTTATCATATTTTCTATATACAGTACTTTCACAACCATAAGGCGAACATAAAAGTCTGTACGGAGTGGCCCTAATGTGTTTCTGGTTGATCTGATTGGCTGAAATTTGCTGGTCAAGTCCGGCGAGGCAGCGGGGCGGGACTTTCTTTTAGAGCAGGGGTGTCAAACTCATTTTGGCTCGGGGGTCACATTCAGCCCGTCTGATCTCAAGTGGGCCGGACCAGTAACATAAAAACAAAATAACAGCTTTGTTTTAGTTTTTATTACTCAGTTGGGGAAAATGCCTCAACTAACATAGTAGCCTAATAACTTGGGGCCGACACAGTGCCTTAAATGTAAATGTCAAAACCATTAAAAATTAAACTAAATTAAACCTGCTAACAATTGTGAACATAATCATTTAACCTCCTTTCTCTCCTTGAACTTTACCCAACCGTCAAAATCAGGATTCAGATTCTGTGCAGAAACACATTTACTGTCATTCAACTGTGCAAAACACAATGAAATGTCCAAGAATCTTTTCCTGGTTTGATGCCTGAATTTTGTGGCAACTGCTGCCTTATTCCTGACCTTTGATAGGATGCCATCAGTGACCAGACTGACATCACGTGACCAGTTCACTCCAAAATCGTCTGGCGCAGTAACTAGAGAGCTGACTATGTCATCAGCTGTTGTTGTGTCCATCAACTCCAGAAACTCAGCTGTGATGGTCTCTCTAACATCTCTAATAAATATACACAGCTATATATTTCTGTGATGTTGGTGTTTTCATAAATAGCAACCGAAAATGCAATAAATGACTGGATTCCTTCATTTGGCGTCCAAGTCTCCTTAGAGATGTTGGATCTGTAATCACAATCCTTGACAGACTCATTTTGGCAAAGGTCGACTGCGTTTGGGGCACAAGTTTACCTCTGAAAATGGTTTGGATGTTTGCACCAACGTGTTTACAATAGTTTACAGGTAGCTGTCACTGCTTCATCACTAATGTCAATGCTGCAGTGAATGCAGATGGTTGTTTTTCAGTCCAGCTAATAGTTGGTAATTCTTCTCTTTTCTTTTCTGCAAATGGTGAAACTTTTCTTTATAATGAGTCTCATAGTGGTGCAGAATGTTACATTCTTTGAACACTGCAACCTGTTGATGACATACCAAGCATGCAGGTTTTGTGTTCAGCTTTGTGGAAAAAGAAAAACTCCAGGTTCTTCCTGGAAAGCTCTTTACTCCACTTCACTTTTTGACAGCATTTTGGTCATAGGGTGTCACTACTGATGATCCTTATAGCAAGATAACAGCACTGAGGCTCACAGGGAACCAAAGTGAATCTTACCCAGACGAAGAGCTGTTAGGTTTTGCTTTTGGCACGTGCAGAGTTATGCTGTTTCGCGCGGGATCACGGCTCAGTTGAGATTGCAGGCGTGCAGTTATGAAACACGGGGTCGCTTTGTTAGAATTGTGTCTGCGATGTTGTAAGGTTCACTCACTCAGTTCCTGAATACGCAGCTCAGTTGTCTTTACGCCCTTTCACTTTATGGCAGAGGTGAAACGCCATACGTCAAGTCTTTGGCAGAAGACCACTCCGGACAACTGGAGGGTGCTGCCCCGTGAGTCTCCTTCTGCTGCATGCTATGTAGTCCCCCCCCCCCCCCCGCTTTCCCTTGCACGCGCTACTCACTGGGCCAGCAGACTTAAAAGCCATGCTCCCCCCATTGCACGGTTAACAGGAGAGCATGAAATATGATAGTCGCTGTTTTCTGTTTTTGTAATAAAACGGCTTATCTGTCAACACAAAAGTATCTTTGTGTAATTTTACTGTGTCGTTTTTTAATTATCAGTACATAAACAATGTAATGTATTAATAGTTCATAATACTATGTTTAATAAACGGCATTTTAGTCACAAAACACCATATATACATATATACACACACACATATATATATAGGTTGATCTTCAAGAAATTGTCATCTCAATAGTAGGTCACATGCCAAAAAGTATGAATACCCCTGCTCTAAGATCTTATGACAACTCACACTGTTACAGGGCATATCTGAATAGAACCAAGAGATAAGGGTGATTTGAATTGGGTGGGGGGAATAGGGATGCCAATTATAGGGCCCCTGGGCTATGGGGTACGGCAATCAGAGGGCCCCTGGGCCATGGAGGACAGCAATCAGAGGGCCCCTGAGCTGGCCCTGCTGTGTAAACAAAGTTTATATCATGTGGTATTCCACAAGGTAGTTGTTTGGGTCCACTTCTATTTTCAGTGTTTGTAAATGATCTGTTAACGGTTAACGGTTGCGCCAACTGAAGTGGCAGCAAGTTCGTGTAGCGCTGTGTTTTTGCTGTTAAAAGTAGCTTTTTGTGCTTTTTCTTCTCATCATTTTTGACCGAAATGTGCATCAACAAATACTCGAGAGATATCCTCCTTCAATTACGACACACATCGAACGGATGTAAACATCCGATTCCTCCGGAGATTAAGAAGCCCTTCCGTGGATGCCGTGCTGGGGCTAAACTAAAGGCTAGAAGGTGGAGAAACAAGCCCTTCGTCCCATCGATTATCATGGGGAATGTAAACTCTCTACAGAACAAGTGTGAGGAGCTGGTCGCCTTGATAAGAACTGACGAGGCATACCGTGTGAGTTTATATCTGCTCACAGAGAGCTGGCTGACTGACGTGATCCCCGACTCAGCTGTTAGCATCCCCGGCTACGCACTCGTCAGAGCGGACAGAGAGGTGGAACTATGCGGAAAAACGAAGGGCGGTGGACTTTTTGTGCTGGTCAGCAACAAGTGGTGCCATCCCGGTCACATTACGGTCAAAAGTAAGATCTGCAATCGTGATGTGGAGCTCTTGGTGATCGGTATAAGACCATACTATCTTCCACGAGAGTTTTCCAACGTAGTCGCCATCGTTGTTTACATTCCGCCGCGGGCGGACCCATCGTCAGCATGTGACGTCATCCAGGAAGTGGCTGTGAGGGCTCAGTCTGCACACCCAGAGTCGCTCATCATAATATCGGGGGACTTCAATCATGTTGATGTGAGCTCTCACTTAGGGGTTTTCACACAATATGTGAACTGTCCAACTAGACACAAAAACACTCTGGACCTGTGTTATGTGAATTTAAGATCTGCCTACACTGCAGTGGCTCTACCCCCCCTTGGTAGGTCTGATCATAACCTCATTCAGCTCAGACCATCATATAAGCCATCTGTGATGAGGCTGCCTAAGGCTACCAGATCCTTTAGGCAGTGGACTCCTGAGACAGCAGCCATGCTAAGGGACTGTTTTGAATCCACTGACTGGGACTTGCTGGTGGGAGACAGTGACAGTGACATCGATCAGGCTGTGGTGTGTGTCACTGATTACATCCACTTCTGTACAGATGTGGCAGTGCCTCTGAAAAAAGTACGCTGCTTTCCCAATAACAAGCCGTGGATTAAAAGCAGTATGAAGCACCTGTTAAACCTGAAGAAGCAGGCCTTTAAGACTGGTGATCGGCACAAAGCAAGGGTGGCTCAACATGATCTAAGAAGAGCCATAAGGCGCGCCAGGAGGGATTACAAATCTGGGCTTGAGATGAAGCTGCAGAATAAGAACACTAGGGAGGTATGGAGCGGCATGAGAACCATTACTGGCTTTAAGGAGAGGGGATGGACTGTGCCTGGTGATGTGGCCAAGGCGGATGAGTTCAACCATTTTTATAATAGGTTTGACTCAGTACACGCTCACCCATGCCCAACCATCAGTGACTCTTCCACCTCTGCTGCTGTGACTGTGACCGGCTCCCCTTTTCCACCCAGTGACAGATCCATGACTTCTGCTGCTTTGACTGGTTCCTCTACTCCACCAAGTGGCGGCTCCTACACCTCTGCGGCTGTGACCTGCTCTTCTCCTCCACCCAGCAGCGCCTGCTCCAGCTCCAGCCCTGATGCTGTAACACCTATAAGAATAGAGGAAGTGTGCATAGAGCTCAGGAGGCTCAATGGTTGGAAATCTGCTGGTCCTGATGGAATATCACCACGGTTGCTAAAGGACTGTGCGTCAGAGCTGGCGGTGCCTCTTCAAACCATCTTTAACAGGAGTCTTCAGACAGGATGTGTCCCTGGCTTGTGGAAGACCTCATGCCTTGTCCCAGTGCCCAAGGTGACAAGGCCTGCAGGGATGAAGGACTATAGACCAGTTGCCCTAACATCTGTCATAATGAAGACTTTTTAGAGGCTACTACTCCGGAGGCTCAAACCCCAGGTGGAGGGGGCGCTGGACCCCCTTCAGTTTGCCTATCAGGACAGTATGGGAGTGGAGGATGCAGTCCTTTATATGGTCCATAGGGTGCTCTCCTTTCTGGAAGGGACTGGCAGCTATGTGAGGGTGATGTTTTTCGATTTCACAAGTGCCTTTGATACAGTCCAGCCTCAGCTGCTGAAGAGGAAGCTTGAGAGGATGGGAGTTGATCCAGGTTTTGTTCGCTGGATCCACAACTATCTGACTCTTAGGTCACAGTTTGTCCGACTAGGAGACTGTGTATCTGGGACATTGAGGAGCAACACCGGAGCACCACAGGGAACTGTACTATCGCCTTTTCTCTTCACACTCTACACTGCTGACTTTAATTATGCATCTGCAGCTTGTCATGTCCAGAAGTATTCGGACGACACTGCTATTGTGGCGTGTGTAAAGGGAGGGGATGAGAGTGAGTACAGGGAGCTCATCACCAGATTCACCTCCTGGAGCAGGGACAATGGTCTTGTGCTTAACATATCAAAGACCAAGGAGATGATTATTGACTTTAGTAGGAAGTCCTCCCACCAGCCAGTGATCACTGATGGAGGGGGAATCGAGGTGGTTGACTCCTACAAATACTTGGGTGTGCACTTGACCACAAACTGGACTGGTCGGAGCAGGCTCATGCTCTGTATAAGAAAGGGCAGAGTAGACTGTTCTTTCTGAGAAAGCTGAGGTCCTTTGATGTGTGTACTGACATGTTGCTCCTCTTTTATCAGTCGGTTGTGGCGAGTGCTGTCTTCCATGGGGTTGTCTGCTGGGTTGGCAGTATGACCACGAGGGATTGCACTCGATTGGACAAACTGATTAAGAGATGTGCTTCTGTGATCGGGAGGAGGGTGGACTCTCTGGGATCTGTGCTGCAGAAGAGAATGAGGGCTTTGACTCAGAGCATCCTGGACAATCCCAGACATCCTTTGCACAGCACGATGTCTGGTCAGAGGAGCTCACGGAGTAATAGGCTCCTTTCACTGCGCTGCAGGACAGAGCGCTTTAAGAACTCATTTGTCCCTACAGCTATCAGGCTGTTTAATGAACCTGCCTGATATGAACTGATATTATTTTGTGAACTGTCTTTTTACTGTTGTTTGTTGTGTGTGGTTGTGTGTTTTGCTACCGGACACCTGAATTTCTCCTTTGGGAGATTAATAAAGTTTATATCTATCTATCTATCTATGTTCCACGAGCTCAGAAATGCAGCAGTGGTGTTATGTGCAGATGACGCAACTTTATTCTGTCCATCTGCTACTGTTCCAGGGCTCAATAAAACCCATACAGAATCAACTGAATTCAATTACCAATTGGGTTAAGTGAAATAAATTGTAATACATTGTTTTTGATACAAAATATTTGAGTATTGACAATAGTTTGGTTGAACAAGTGACTAAAACCAAGCTTCTGGGCATTAAATTGGATGATCAGCTCTCTTGTACAGATCAGATTAAAAAAACAATGTCTGCAGTGGTGCTGGGTAGTTTATTTGTCGTGTCGTTGGCCACCCGAGGTAGACTGGCTGTAGACAGGTTGCAATCAGTGCTGACGACCAGAGATTTTCAGCGGTTGGCGACGGGGGCTGGTATGGGATGTCCAGGTGCAGGAGCAGTGTTTGTGATGTTGGGTTGAGTGGATAAAAGGGAAGCTTAGCAATGTCATTGGCAGCAAAAGACAGGATGATCCAGGCCAAGAGAAGCCAAACACACACTGTAGCAGCAGACAAATCCGCAGGTAAGCTAGCTCACACACACGGTATGTATGATGATCTGAGCTCAGACGTTCACTAATCCAAGTGACAAACCGCAGATAATTGCAAAAAGGTGATATTCGTGGAAAAGTACACCTTGGCAGCAAGAAATATAATCCACAGGTGCAAGAAGGGGGTTAAAAATGCCTTAAATGAAGTCCAGGGAGCAGCAGCTGCCAAAAGGCACAACTACTCATTAAAACCCAGAAGAGATTTCAGTCTACGTTGTCATCTATGTCCATGTATTACCTTTGGCACACTAAAGAACGGTTTTTACTCAGTTATCTTTGTATCTCAATTTCTTCCCTGAAAACGACTCGGTCTCTAAGGCAATGGCTTTCGCTCCTTGTGGGTGCCACCCATTTCCTGATGTCAACCTAGACCAGCGTGTCTACATTTACCCCCTGAAAACAAACAACATCCAAACTTTTTCAAAGATGGATTTGCATATTGGTGCAAATACAGTAAAGCGTTTTAGCCAATCACTTTTATCTCCATGGAGAAAGTGTGTGTGTGTTTGTTTGTGTTAGCCTGGGGGCGGTGCTGGCAGCGCAGACTCTTCCTGGAAGGGGCTGTTCTCATGAAACTGTGTCTCAATGTGAGAACCCGCTCGTTTTGTGGATTGGGATGGGCTGGTGCTCATAGAGCAGGGTTTTAAGAGGATTACTGAGAAAAGAGTGACTCAAAATACTGCTTTGGGGTTGTTTTATGTGTGAAATGAACTTCATAATAACACTTAAAAGCTCGAAAAAGTTGATTTTGCATGATATAGGCCCTTTAAGTCAATTACTTATCAAAGAGAGAATAACATCTTTTGATGTCTATTTCCAGCAGCATTCATCACACATCTCAAAGTTCACGTTTGTGTCAAACTTGTTACTTCACAATGACAACTTCCTGGTAGCTCCACCGCCCCCGGATTTCAGCAGATTGGAGCAGATGTGTGGGCATGATGGACGTGCAGCTGATAAATCTGCAACAAACGAGACATCAGGGGTGGGCGATTCCAGGCCTTGAAGGCCGTTGTCTTTGCATGATTTCCAGATATTCTTGCCCTACTCATGGCTGATTAGCTGGTTCATGATGTCTCCATTCCATTTCCATTTTTTATTTAAGCCGTGAGGTATTAAGCCATTCTGAAGGGAATAGAACTCCAACCTGATGCACCAAACAGTGTGGGTGGCTTTGAGAGGACATTTTCCCCTAAATTAATATTTTGTCTGACTTGCCATAGTTTTACGAGATAAAAAATTGAAGCCTTCTATATTTATGGTTGTTACTTTTGCACAGGAAAAGTGTAGAAACTAGAGACAAAGTGTGAAATCAACTTACCGAGAACGTGCACTACTCTTCTGCTTCCCTGTTCTGCAGGCATAGCAGACACTGAGAGCACAGAGGACAGGATCAACACAGAGAAGAACATTTTCCCGAAGACCAGCAGCTGCCTTGACAACTGCAATGAAAAAAAGACAAATGGAGGCATGGCAGATTGCTATGTAGAACGATATTATAGTACAGCGGTTGGTCAAATGTCAATGTAAAAATAGAATCCACCCTCAAACCCCAGTACTCTACTAACCCCCTCACTTCAACCCAGCCTGAACACAACAGTGGATCAGGTGAGAAGAGGCTATGAATAAAGACATGGGAAGCATGAGCTTCAGACTCCAGCTCTGCCAGGTCTTACTGTACATTTTTAACCTGAGCCTCAGTCTGAAGAGGCTTCCTGTCCTGTGGAAAATTTCTAGTATGGATTTCGTTCCTAAAAGAGCACAGGCAGGGAGCCAAATCTTTTCTGACCCGTGTCTCTAGCATCTCACACAATGAAGATCATGGAGCAGTTAATTCTGAACCACTTCTGACCCCTGGCCAGTCACAAACAAGACCCCCTGCAGTCTGTGCTTTGGGGCTGGGGCCTGGACTTGATCCGGGGAGCGGCACTTTCTTGGCTCCTCTCTCTTTGTGTGAGGTGGGGGGTAGGGGGCCTGGGGGGTCAGCGCTTCGGGGCATGGGGCCCCTGGGCTGGGGAGACCTTGACCCTATGCTGGGGGCTGGAGGACGGTTGTTTCACTAACCAGTGGCCAGTCTATCAGCTGTCCCCAACTTGCCCCATTCCTTACATAGTCATTTATTAGGGTGATGGGGAGGGGGCTGCGATGCACCTTAGAGGAGCTACTTGGAAGTGGTCCCCCTCCCATGGTTGCCGTATGGAAATGGGCCCAAGTTCTCTGGCACAACCATGAGCTGCGGATCACATCACATCTGAGCCTGGGGGTGTCTGTGTCCCTGTGGTGTGGGTTCTGGTCCTTGCCCTCAACTGCCAGCCTTCTCCAAAAGTCCAACTGTGGGAGTGCCTGGTCGGACAAAGTTTACTAGACACCTTGTGGACCCCCAATTCTCTTGGGCATCCTCCTCCTGGGCAGGGGTGGCTGGCCCCTGCCTTGCTCTCTCCTGGACCAACCGTGGGCTGGGTGGGTGGCTGCCTGGAGTGTGGGGCAGGTCTCCATTGGGGTGGCTCGTGCCTGGGGTTGGGGGATGCTCAGAACTCCTGGGGTGGTGGTGGGATGCTTGTCTGAGGCTGGGGGTGCTTTCCTGGGCCCTCCCAGCATGGTTGGGGGTCTGCTCTTCTGGTTGGGCTGGAGCTTGCACTCTCTGTTCCCCTGTGCCTCCCTGCTCTCTGGTATTAAGGGCACTGTGGTGATCCTGCTGGCCCTGGTCTGGGTGGCGGATGTGATTGCCCGGAGGGCAGTTTATCTCTATCTGCCACCATGCGGATGTTGGGGGATCCTGGCTGGGGGCTTTGGTGTGGGGATGACTGGGCACTCTCCCTCCTTCTTTTTACATTCCATCCACCACCCCAGAAGAATAAATAATATATATATATATAATTATATATATTTAATAAGATAAATAATCCTTCCAGCACAGGCGCTATCTCACCTTTGCACCAATAGTTTGCGTGAATG
This sequence comes from Oryzias latipes, assembly GCF_053564925.1. Classification (NCBI taxonomy): domain Eukaryota; kingdom Metazoa; phylum Chordata; class Actinopteri; order Beloniformes; family Adrianichthyidae; genus Oryzias; species Oryzias latipes. The sequence continues at coordinate 4,459,896 of NC_136240.1, forward strand.
AAATGTTTCACAGGTGTTAGTTTGAATGCATAATTATGCGTGTGGAAACATTAGTTGTATTATGTTCATGTTTACCTATTTGTATGTGAACATTACTGGAGCAAAAAGGTCTATAACAAACCTCTCTCTTCTGCCCTCTTTTAATTTTCCATCCGGTCCGACAAAAAACTGTTACAAATATAATTAATATTAATAACGTTTAGCCTAAATTATAAAAGGGATTTATTCACATATACATCTGGTATGCCCAAAGACTCATAACACCCTGTTGTAAAAGTATATGTCCAACACAAGCTTCAGCTCTCATCTGTTTCCTCAGCTGTTTGACAGGACAAGTTAAAAAAATTATTTAAAAAAAGACCCCTGCAGTGAGCCAGGTGTTGAAGTATGCTGTCATCTACTTAATGCAGAGATTCCCACTGTACCTTGAGGAACCTAGAAGTACAGGGATGTTTGTGTTTCTAGACGACTCCAGTGCTTTGACACCATTAGTTGTTGTGCTCAGATGTAGACACGAGGTGTCGATATAAGTTATATAATAGGAGAAGAAAAATAGGTGCTGCTTGCCCTGTCGACATGTGACTGTGTTTGCAAAAGTGCAGAGTAAAGTTTCTAGAGGGATGCACTGTCTGTTTCCAACAACTCCTAAACGTAACAATTTTGTAGACTGCTTTGAACTTAACCTCAATGTCACCAAGACAAAGGAGACTATGATCATCTTTCAAAACAAGCTTTCTCAGACTCCAGTGACAAACATACAGGGACTTGCCATAGAGAAGTGTGAATGTCTATCAGGGTGTTCACATCAACAGTAAACTGGATGGGTCAGGAAACACCACTGTTATACACAAGACGGGCCAAAATTGCCTCAGCTTCCTGAGGAGACGGAGGTCCTTTGGTGTGTGAAGACACTTCAGTTGCAACGGGAACTTTCTACATTGTGGTTTGGTGTACTGATGGAATAACAGACAGGGACAGGAAGAAGTTGGGCAAACTTATAAAGGCGTCTAGATGCATCCTGGGGTGTCCCCTAGACCCCGTTAACTTTGTGGAAGAGAAGAGGATGCTAGCAAAGCTGTTGAGGATACAGAGCAATCTCTCCAATCCCTTTGTACGAGACAGCAGGGGTGACTAGGAGGTCCTTTAGCTGCAGACTCCAGCTCAGTCTGGGCAAAAAAAGAACAGCACTCCAAATCTTTTGTCCTAACAGCAGTCAGACTGTAGAGAACAACAACTAACACTGTGTTTCTCTTTCCTTTGCTCCCATACACTCTCTTTGAGCAGCAGTTCTTCTTTCTGCAATGGTGACTGTTTTGAGCGGCTCTTCTCATGTCCATAAATATCAGTATGTAATATGTCTAAAATTCTTAGTCATCCAAGGAACGTCGTCTTGAAGCTGAGTATTGAGATCTGTAGATGGAAAAAAATGTTGGTACCCTATGGTTGATTTAAAGAAAAACTCTAATTTTTGAAGTAATAATAAATAGATATTCAGAGTTTGCTTTTTATCCATGCTTTAACAGAATCGTTTACAAAAAATACACCATAAAAGAGGCCTTTAAAAAATTACAATACCTTGAACTAAATATTTTGTTGCACAACCTGTTGAGGCCATCACTGCAATCAAGCGGTTCCTGTAACCGTCAATGAGACTCCTGCACCTGTCGACAGGTATTTTGGCTCAATCCTCATCAGCAAACTGCTCCAGCTATCTCAGGTTTGAAGAGTGCCTTTTTCAGACGGCACGTTTCAGCTCCTTCCAAAGATGCTCAATGGGATATAGGTCAGGGCTCATAGAAGGCCACTTAAGAATAGTCAAATGTTTTCCTCTGAGCCATTCATGGTTTTCTTGAGCTTTGTGTTTTGGGTCATTGTCCTGTTGGAAGACCCCTGACCTGCGACTGAGGCCAAGCTTTGTAACGCGGGCCAGCACATCTCTCTCCAGAATCCCTTGATAGTCTTGGGATGTCAATGTACTCTTCACAGATTCCAAGCACCCCATTACAGAGCATCCTCCATGTGTCAGGTTTTGTTGAGGACAGCCAAAAGAAGCAAACCCAAGAGTGAAGGAAAAATAGTATTTTGAGTAAGTTCTAGTCTGGAGCATGCAGATCTGAAGGAGCATGAATAACTCCCACCAACAGAGGGAGCAGAACTTGGTAGTGTCACCGCTGAGTCAGGAGAGGAACTCAGCAGACAGAGCGGAGTGGGGAAGCGAGCCTTGATGCTGGTGAAGTTCAGGAAACACTGGAAAAGCCTCGGAAGAGGATCTCCACTTTATAAAATCAATAGGGGACTGTTGGCTGCGGCTAAAATCCAGGAAGATGAGGAAACTGAGGCGAGGCAAGACAATGGCAAGGCAAGAACTTGACGATCCGTGCAGACTTGCACAGAAAGTTAGCAGGATGGCTGGAAAAAAGCACAGTAACTGACGTTCTGGCAATGAGTAAGGCACTGGAGCGAACTTATGAAGGGGCATGACCATTTCCATGTTTCTCTCATCTGATTGAAGGACATTCTCCCAGTAGCTTCATGGCTCATCAACATGTAGCTTAGCGATTTACAATCTGGCTGGCATGATCAATGAAGTCTATGACATCATAAGGTCCTTTGGTGTCTTACACACAGCAACGGGGCCCTCCTTGGTCATCTCTCATAAGTCCATGTTGGCTCAAACAACAACGGATGGTGAGATCTGCCACTGATGTTTCTTGATCTTGAAGTTCACCTTCAATCTTATTAGAGGTTTGTCTGGACTCGTGGGTTTCTGTTCGTATGAACTGTCTCTTTGATTTGACATCAATTGTCCTCCTGCGGCCATCTCCAGGGAAGTTGGCAACAGTCCCATGGATCTTAAATTTCTTTATCATGTTTTTAAATTTTGTCACAGGAACATCAAGCAGCTTGAAGATGGTCTTTACTTTTGACTTTCCTGTCCATGATTTTCTTTCTAAACTCCCGGTTCAACTCTTTCCTTCGCTTCCCCTGGTCCATGTTGAGTGTGGTACACACCATATCACCAAACAGCTCAGTGTTTACCTGTGACTACCCTTACATAAATCCAAAGATTGAACTTTAATGTTTATTAGTGGACTGTTACGGCTGTGGCCGTAATATTGTTTTATTTGTATATTTGGAGTTTTTCTGTACCTGTTTTCTTTGGTTTTCTGCTGCAGTGGGAGGTTTTTGTCTTTCCTTTCTCTTTCACTCCTATTGTTGTGTGCAGATTGGAGGCCACAGTGTCCGGAGCACCTGATTGGCTGTGGACTTCCAGCGGCAGCTTTAAATACTGCCTCATCATCTGTTGGAGCCCCCTCTCTCCAACTGGCAGCAGCAGAGCAATTTTGACAAACATTGTTAGAGGCTTTGGTCCTTGTAATCTGGGTTTGGTTGTTTTTTTTGTATAGCTTTGAGTTTGTCATTGTAAATAAATCCCCAGTTTAATTTCAGCTATAATCTCACTTTGCAATCATAATATTCTCTAGTACCTGATTAAAATTGTTTTTTATGTTTATACTATACTATTGATGGGTAAGAAATGGTCTTTTTACCATTATCATTGTTTAAATATATGTTTAAATGTATTTTTAAATACTTACTCAGTTTGACCTTTTTATCTTTTTAGAAACAGCTCTGTGTTTTTCTCATCTGCTTCTCCTCCCCAGCTAGGATGAGGAGGTTTACGACACACTGTCCTTAGCTGACAAGGAATGCAATTTAAACTGAAAACACTCCCAAGTGGTTAATTATACGACACCCCCTAATGAACTTTTCAGTTTGTTTCTTTGTTTGGAAATTGTAACCTCCTACTTGGATTCTTAATAAAAGGAGCACGAGTGGAGCAGTCCTTTGAGGAGAAAGAAAAGGGTGCTGGAAGACCTCCGTCACACTTGCTTCTTCTCCCTTGTATACAAGAAACTTACTTGCTGTTGTGGTTTGTGGTTGTTATTGTGTTTCTCTTTATTGTCTAGATGCATTTATCTGATAACTATCTTCCTAATTTGTTCAATTCATTTATTGGTCTAATTTTTTGCTTGTTTGTCACTAAGAATGATGTGCACTGTGAGATGTCTGGCTTCTTATGATGCTGCTGTAATGACCTCATTTTCCTCCATGGTCAATGAGGTCTATTAGATTATAATTTTAGTGAAATCTGCATTGGAAAGCCAACAAAACAAATGATTTTTAGAATCAGAATCAGAATCAGAATCACTTTATTTGCCAAGTACAGTGCATGTACAGGAATTTGACTTGGTTACTTGTGCTCTCGTGCAACCTAGCAAGGTAAAAAGGATAAATAATAAAGATAAATAATAAAAAGAAGGTAGATGTAAGGTGGCTATATGAATATACATTTAAGTAAAACTAAGACAAAATATTAAGACATTTTTAAGACACATATTGCTACCCTACATTCAACATGAATAAAAGAGGGATTTGCAGTCAAGTGAAGCTAATAAAATGATCATAAGTAAATGCTCATCAGCTTGTGAAATAACTCATCTAAAGAATTTGAAGTTGATGTTACACCCTGCTGACCTTTGTTTAACTGAGTCTGTATGTCATTATGCAGTTAGTTGACCTTCAAATCTTGTTTCTCTCATGAATTCTTTAGGATTATATGTAAAAAATAAAAATGGCTCAGTGCAGTGCTATTACTGGTGTTTTCCAAAAAGTGCTTTAGATCCTACAATCACATTTTGACCGAACACTGAGCTTTTATTTTTAATATTTTGGTTGAAATTGTTGTACTTTGTAACTGCTGAACTTTCCCCAAAGTTCACACATTCGGTTCAGTAAAAGCTTTTCTATAGAGCACCTGAGTCACTAGTCCCAGAAAACCATGTAGGTATTTGTTCTTCATGAGTTTTAGTATTTTTCTCACAGTGAAACTAATATTCACATTGTTTTACTTTTGTTTTTATACCTGTTCAGTTCATTTTGACCGAAATAGGCTAAACCAAATCCAGCAGGCATGCCAGAGCGCACATAGCATACCGTCCAGGACAGCAGTAACTTTACCATTTGTGTTCATCAACTCCTGTATTTATATATATAGCATACAGCCTATGTATGACACATATATGTTCTAAAAATGATTTTTAGCAGTTCAATACTGTGGAGCAAACAGGTGTGTTTCCTTTTCGCTAATACAGGCAGAGATAGTTATTGATGCCAAAGATGCACCAGTTTGTTCAATCTGTTTGGGATTATAAAATCCTTCTCACGCACTAAACAGTGCAACACTCTGCTATGAATTTTTTTTACAAGTCTTAAAGCTCTGTGTATTTTCAGGTCTCAGCTGGTCCATCTTAACATCATATGATGCAAAGTATTTACAAATAAAACCGTCAAACTCTTGCAAGTCAAAAGATTGCGAGAGGTCTGTCTAATCTAGATAAAAAAGTAGAAAATGAAAGTAACAAGAAGGACTTTGAAAACAGACCAAACTGAAATGTTGTCCTTGGTTTTGGCGGATTAACATTTTCACCTTGTAACATTCAAAGTCAGTGGAAGGCTTATGATAACTGTGGCAACTTTTTTTTGGTGTCATAGGCACCTTGGGGAGAGTGAAAAGGCAAAGAACATTCAAGAATTTTAGTGAAAGATCCAAGATTTTTTTTTTGGTTGCCTACAGCATTTTACAGCTCAGTGCCCCATCTGCATGTCTCTGGTCTTTATGTAAATAGAAATCAAAACAGTGGTTGGAAGACCAAGTAAAGACTGACAGAAACGCTGTCCTAGAACCTCAAAGATGCACATAAACAAAAGACAGAAAAGTCCGTTTTGCTTATTTATAGTGAAAGCATTGTGTCCATAGTTGCACCAACATGAACTTAACAAGAAGGTTTAACTTGTTTTACTTCTACAGTACAGGAACCCCATTCTGCAGAGCACAGCTCTCAAAGCATGCTCAGGTCTAGATGTTGGTTTGTTGGTTGGTTTTCAATGGAATGTCCCTATTCACTTTTCGTAACATCCCTTCGGGAGTCACCACAGCAAATGAGCACGGGTGGTTTGGTAGAGGTTTTTACAGACTTGGTTCCTCTTGTGTCTTCATGGTCTGACAGTAGCCGAAGGGTCTTGGCCCAAAGACCCATACTGGATTATGGGAGCTGGTTGGTTTCCAATTGAATGAAGTTGTAAAATAACCAAAACAAAGTTGTCTAAAAGTCCTTCTGCAGATATATGCATTGCCAGCATCACATGTGAATAATAAGAGTCATCACTGCTGCAGTATGTAAATACTTTGTGTAATTCAGGCCTCAGTGATCACAGATGCAAAAACAGCTATTTGCATGCACATTGCACACAGTAAACATCCCTGCTAAAAGGTTAGCCCAGTTATCATCTCTGCAGCTGCAGAGACATGAAACACAATAAGCTGCAGAGCACAGACGTCATGTCAACTTACCATGTCTGTCACAGCAGGAGTTAAAGCAGGCGTTCCTCTGTGAATTCTCCCAGTTCTTCTTCAGGCTGAATGCTGGTCTGCAGCAGCCCCTTCTTCTCTCCCCGCCTCCATCGCTGCTTTCTTTCACTGCAGGGGAGACACCAGTTTGTGGGTCTTGCAGTGCTCTAGTGACGCAGCGCTTTTGACTGCACTGTGCGACTCTGTCTTTTTGTGAACTACTGCAGTTCCTCAGTGCCTAATTTTGTTGCTGGCTACTAATAAAAGTAATTACTAAAATTGACAGATTAATAACTATTAAAAAAAAAAGGCTTCAGGCTTAAAAGTTACACTTTGAGGAGGTAAAAACATTCAAAGTTCCCCTCTGACAATTTTTTCAAACGTTCCCAGTGGTGTTTTAATTATGATTAGGACGTTTTTGACCAAAATCTCACAACTAAATATAGCTTGACACAAGGGGGGGGCATACCAACTCTCAGTCTTTATTCTCAAAAGTTTCTCTTTAGTGATAAAAAAACAGTGAAAAGTTGCATCTTTTTGAAAAATGTGTGGAACGACAAAACGAATGTGTGAACCAGACCCTGCTGTTTGGTATAATGACACACCAAAAGAACTTTGATAAGAACATGAAAAACGTTTCGAATGAATTACAATTTAGGCTACTTTGCAGCAACAAACAGGACTGGCTGTGACTCAGAACTGATTTGATGCTGGCACATGCAGACTGTTGAATTACCTTGCAACAAATGAAGGGAAATTCATCACAGAAAGTAAGTATTTGCACATAATTTTCTAAATACGTGTGGCCAGTACTGATTTTTTTTCTTGGCTGCATGAAACCAGAGCAAGGGTTGAGTTTAGGATTACAGGTTAAGGTTAAGCTATGTTAACACCGAACGCGGTTCGTGGCGGAGGCAGCCAGTTTCTGTCTTTTATTTTTTTTTTACTTGTCCTGTCCAGCAAATGAGCAAACAGATGAGAACTGAAGGTCTTTTGTGTTGTGAAAGTTCGGCAGCAGAACAAATTCAGCGGCGTGATTTTGGCAACGCGATTTAGGCAGTGCGCTGCGGCGGGCCATAGTTTAAAAATCTGAATTTACAATCAAGGACTAAACTTTGGGCATGAGACATTTTCGGTGATAGTGGGTAGAATACACATTCTATATGGTGGATCGATCCGATAGTTCTCCTAAACTTCTATCCATTTTCTCAACCCGCTGTTTGTCTTTCAGGGCAGCTGAGTTTCCGAAGCCAACCCTGGCAACTGTTGGGCAAAGGTGGGTACAGCCTGGACAGTGTGTGGGAGGGCCCGTGGACCTGGATCCTGAGCATTGCTGGCTCCCGGAGGGTGAGCTGGCAGCCAGACAGCAAGCTAGTTGTATACCAATTCATGAACGTGGAATCAACTTAGCCATCGAGAGATGGATCACAGTACAGTAATCATGCATATATGTTGAAACAAAACTATGGGCTAGCATCAGAAAGACCGAAGGTCATCTAGAGCCAAGGAGTTGAGCAGCAATAAGGAGCTGCACATTGTTGATATTTGAGTGGAAACTCAAAAATCTTGTTACAAAAACAATAGGATAAGCTGGCCACAGCCACAAGCAGTTAACAACTGAAAATGTATTAATAGAGATGAGATGAGATGAGTTTAGATGAGATGAGATGAGATCAGATGAGATATTTTATTGATCCCAGCTTGGGAAATTGGGTTTTTACAGAGTCTGCATTAGGCTCAAAGATACAAACAGACAAACAATGGGTGACAATAGAAAACAGAACAATCAATCAGAAAAAGAACCATCAGTGAAAAACAGTTGGTTTGCATGACAGCTCGGGGTAAAAACAGACAGACCTTAAATGAGTTTATCTATACCAAATGGATGATGAGTTCCAGTGCCCAATGGAGTGAGGTAGGAATGATCTCCTGTAGCGGTTGGTGTGACAGTGAAGCTGCCTTAGTCTCTTGGAGAAAGAGTTCCACTGACCGTCAAGAACAGGATGGAGAGGATGCTCAGGATTATCCATGATGGGTTTCAATTTCAATTTATTTGTTTGAAGGATAAGCCCCTTGAGATGTTTCATCTCGTTTTCAAGGGGGTCCTCAACACACAACAAAACAAGCAAATACCGAAAGATACAGTTGAGCAAACTTTACATATGTCAAAACAATGAAGAACATAAAATATACAAGGCAACGAGCAGGCACACACACAGACATTTATTGCACCCATTAGCAGTTAAATTAAGGTAAGGAAATAAAAATAAAATTTTTTTAAAAAAGCAGAAAAATCAAATTAAATCAAAAACAGTTACATGAGTGTTGAAGATGTTCTAAACAGGCATTTTTAAATGCAAAGAATGATGTTAAAGAGCGAATGGATGGAGGAAGATTGTTCCAGTCAGAGGGTGCCTTGTAATAAAGTGAATATTTTCTGATTTCTTTTTTAACTCTTGGAACAACAAAAAAGATTTGATCTGCATGACGTAAATTATAAGAAGACTGAAAAGGAGTTAGATACTGTTTGAGATATTCTGGGTAACTGAGGTTAATACATTTAAAGATGTACAATAGCCAGTGAAGTTGACGTCGAGAGGATAGGGGAAGCCAGGACAGTTGCTGAAACATAAGACAGTGGTGAGTTCTAAACGGGCTGCACGGTGGCGCAGTGGTTAGCGCTCTGGCCTCACAGCAAGAAGGCCCCTGGTTCAAGTCCCGGCTGGGGGACATGAAAAATACATCAATGGGGGACCTTTCTGTGTGGAGTTTGCATGTTCTCCCCGTGTATGCGTGGGTTTTCTCCTGGATCTCCGGCTTCCTCCCACTGTCCAAAAACATGCTTAGTAGGTTAATTGGCAACTCTAAATTGTCCATAGGTGTGAGTGTGAGAGTGCATGGGTGTGTGATTGTGGATGTTCTACCCTGCGACAGACTGGCGACCTGTCCAGGGCATCCCCTGCCTACGCCCAAGTAGCCGGGATAGGCTCCGGCAGCCCCGTGACCCCGAAAGGGACAAAGCGGTACAGAAAATTAATGAATGAGTTCTAAACGGACAACGGAGAATAAACCTACACAAGCTGTTATAAATAACCTGAATTTAAATTATGTTGAATTGAATGCTGAATGTCAACAATGTTAGATTTAGATGAGTAAATGACAGTATCATCGGCATAGAGCTGAATATTGCTGTAAATGCATTTACTTGGAAGGTCATTAATGAAAATTGAAAATAAGAGGGGACCAATTGAGGAACCTTGTGGAACGCCTTTGTCTACGCTTAGTGTAACCCCTTGGCATCAGACAAGCCATCAGACTAACTGTGAGCACCTGGCCCCGCCCTTATTGTGAGAGGCCTGGTGTGTATATAAGTTCTTGGTCAGCTGGTGCACTTCCTGCTTGCTGCTTGCTACTTCCTGCTTCCTGTTTCCTGCTTCCTGTTGGCTGCTTCGTGCTCTCAGCTGTTGCTGCTGCTGTGGCCACACCAGGACGCCTAAAACATATTACGAATAATACGAACAAATACGAACATATTTGGACACCTCAGCATTTACCTTTGGACACTAACTAACCCCAAAGAGACCTGCTCATTGGTGAGTTTTTGCTGTCGCGACACCGAAACCAGAAAAAAGCTTTCATAGGCACAGAGCTAAGCTAATGCTGCCTCACCTTTGAGACTTTGTTTTATTTAATGGTTCTTGTTTGGTTGTTTTAATTTAGTTGGCTGAATTCAAGCCGAAGCAATTTTGTTAAGTCGCTTTCCTCCTTTTGTTTTAATTGAACACTTTGAACTGTTACTTTTATTTCCATGATGCCAAAATGGCCACTGTCTTTGAATTAGATAATGGAATGAAAAACCATGTTGCGCAACATTTGAAATTTGAAAGTTTAATTTGTTTAAAATTATTCTACTTTGATTAACAATGGGATAAAATTAATTGGTAACTTCAGAGTACATTTTTTGATTTAAAACTTTTATCCACTTACCTTGAACCTTGATATGGAATTGTTTGACTTGTGTACACACTTTGAATTCTATTTGAAACAGTTATTTGATTTTTTGATAAGAATATTGTTTCTCTTGTTTTTACTTTCTACAATGATGATTAATCTGATCTATCAGTATACCCAGTGAAATGACTGTGTGGCTTGTTTTTGTTCAATTCTTGATTTGTTTTTTCTGACCCTTTCTAGGTCAGGTTTTTGTTATGTATTCTTTGATCTACAACTTGATGGCGAGCTACCCAAATCTGAGATCCTGATACTTCCACCCTCAATAACTCCTCACCTGCAGCAAACCTCAACTACATCCCAACCAATAGACTTTTGGAAACCACTCAATAGGACTCAGACCCATATCCCGGTTCCTTTTGTTGTTGTTTTTTGTATTGTTTAAATGTCTATTTTCTGTTAATACAATCGATTGCCTTTTACTTTCATCGCTGTCTTGTTTTCATTTACATACTTTGGGCTCCCTGAGACGAATTCTGATTATTGCGTCTAGTCCCATAACCTGAGAAGCGTTACATTAGCAAGTTGGAAAAGCTGCCATTAAAAAGCACACACTGCTGACGATGATGAAGGTATGAGTTGAACCAAAGGAGTGAGGATCTATCAAGGCCAACTGAATGAAGTTTGCCCAACAACAGATAGTGATCTACCATCTCAAAAGCTTTGCTAAGATCGATTAAATAAGGCACCAGTTAACATGTTATTATCAAAACCAGAGAAAACCGGATTGGAAAGGAGATATTATATTATGAAGTGTTAGATATTACGAAAGTCTAATCAAGATGATTTTTTCATATACTTTGACAATACTGTTGATGCTTGAGATTGGTCTTTAATTGCTCATGTCATTAGAATTCCCTCCTTTGTGAAGAGGTATAACTTTTGCACCTTTCCAAGCCAAGGGGACTTCAGATGTGCTAAAAGAGAGATTTAAAAGAGCAGCCTAGGGAAAACAAAGCACATGGGATGCAAGTTTAATAAACTTTGCTTCAATGCCATCTGGTCCAGCGCTACTGGTGGAGGAGAGCTCATTTATGACCTCATTTACTCATAAATAAGCTCATTTATGAGCTTATTTATGAGCTTATTTAAATAAGCTAATTTATGAGCTTATTTAAAGTCCTCCTCTCCATCACAGCTTCAAACGTGTCCATTTTACATCCGATTACAGAGCCAGTCTATTAGTGCCCCTGGTAGATATGCTGCCCCCCCCCCCCCCCCCCCCCAGCAGACCACAGAGAAGAACAGAGTGCTGACCACAACAGACTGGTCGAACAACCCGAGCATCCTGCTGCACACATTGAAGGACCTTAGTGTCCTCAGGAAGTAGAGTCTGCTGCTGGCCTTCTTGTACACAGCAGTGCTGTTGGTCTTCCAGCTCAGTCTGTTGTCGATGGTTACTCCCAAGTACTTCTACCTCCACCTCTGCCACATCTCTGCCCAAGATGCTGAGTGGCTGGGAAGCTGGTCTTTTCTTCCTGAAGTCATCACCATCTCTCTGGTCTTTTCCACATTGAGCAGCGGGTGGTTTGCTCCAGCCCACCTCACAAATGTATCCACAAGTTCCCTGTACTCCTCCTCTCACCCACCATTAATGCAGACGACAACCGCAGAGTCCTCAGAGAATTTCTGAAGATGGCATGACTGAGTAGTACTGGAAGTCACTGGTGCACAAAGTGAACAGGAAGGGGGGGGAGCACAGTGCCCTGTGGGGCCCCCACACTGCTCCTCACCATGTCAGACAGGACACTGGCCAACCGGACAAACTGCGGCCTGTCCAACAAGTAGTCAATGATCCAGGAGACCAAGGCTCCATCCACACCCGTCAGCTGCAGCTTCTCACCCAGTAACCAGGGCTGGATGGTGTTGAATACACTGGAGAAAGACTGGAGAAGAATGTGACCCTCACAGTTCTCCTCCTCCATCCAGGTGAGAATGAGAACGCTGCAGCAGGTAAATAACAGCATCCTCCACGCCCAGGCGTGGCTGGTAGGCAAACTGAAGTGAACAGAGATGGTTTCACCAGAGGTCTCAGGTGGGACAACAAAATCCTTTCCAGCACCTTAGCCGCATGGGACGTGAGGGCAACAGAACAGTAGTCACTAGGTCCAGAGGGTGCAGTCTTCTTAGGAACAGGAACCAGACATGCAGTTTTTCAGGTGGCCGGCACCTTCATCAGACTGAGGCTCAGGTTAAAGAGGCGTTGTAGAATGTAGTAAAGAGGACTTCAGTATCCTGGGGCTGATGCCAGGAGCCTTTTGTTGGTTCATTTTTTCCAGATGTCTCCTCACCTGGCAGGTCGTAACAATCACTGAGGGGGGCTGGATTGGAATAAGCTGGGGGATGGTTTCAGTCTGGTCAGGTAGGCAAAAGGAAAACTAAGAAGAGGGGGGTTGCATAATGAGGGGTGTGGGATTGTGAAGATGTTGGGGGAGGGGTGGGGTAGACCTGGGCAGTAGGAGGGCTAAATCTATTGAAGAAGATGTTCAGGTCATTAGTTCTTTCTCTGTCGCCCCTCACACAATCTTCTTCTCCCCCCACATCCGGTGATCTCTCATGTTGTTTTGCTGGAGTTTTGCCTCCAGTTTTACCTTGTAGGAGTTCTTAAGGCCTGTTCACACCGGGACGAATTTCGCCCGCGATTTTCACCGACGTTTGACGCCTCGTGACTAAACAAAGGGCACCAATGTGAGTGTGCACACCGACGCGAAAAACGCCACGCGTCAAAGCGTCACTTTTTAAAAAACGCCTCGGGTTTGATCTTTTTGGTTTGACGGGTCGCGTCGAAAACACTACGACCAATGAGAATGCCACTTTTGCACACGTGTCTGGAGCTTCTGAAGTTACAGTAAAACACAACTTGGGGGCGCTCAAACACAAAACTGCCTTTCTGAGCACACACCAGCGAAGAAGATAGACGCCAAGTAGCGTCTACACTGCCGCGAAGCAATAATGACGGACATTCTAAAATATCCCCAAACCAAGCACCAGTTCGCTCGGCTCATGGTCAGCGAAAATCGCCTGGGTGTGAACACAAAAAACGTGGCAAAAAAACGCTGGCGAATATTCGTCCCGGTGTGTACGGACCTTTACATTCCCTCAACTTGTCTCTCAACTGGTGCTGCACCCTCTTCAGCCACTCCTTGTCTCCCGACCTGAAGACCCTCTTCTTCTCATTCAAAAGGGCCTTCAGGTCACTTGTCATCCACGGCTTGTTGTTGGGGTAACAGCAGACAGTCCTCAGGGGCATGATGGTGTCCTCACAGAATTTAATGTGTTCAGTGATACAGTCAGTCATGCTGTATATGTTCTCCATGTGGGGCAGACAGAGAGCATCCCGCTCTGTGCACTCTAAGCAGTCCTGCAGGGTGTCCTCAGCCTCTTGAGTCCACTTCTTCACCCTCCTTTAGGACAGAGGCATTCTCCTGACCAAAGGAACGTACTTAGGAGAGAGCAGAACAAGGTTGTGGTCCGACTTCCCAAGAGGAGGCGAGGGCTGTGGTGCTGTATGCTCCTTAGGCATTAGCACACAGCAAATCCAGGGATTTGTTTTCACGGGTGGGGCAGTCCACATTCTGTGTAAATTCAGTGAGTCCCCTCCAAGTTAACATGGTTAAAGTCCCCAGTGATAACTATAGATGAATTTGGTTCATGTTCCTGTAGCCGGGAAATGGTTTTGCTGACGACGCCAGCGGCGGCGGCAGCATCAGCTGATGGTGGAATGTAAACAGTAACCACGATGGGAGATGTAAACTCCCGGGACAAATAGTAAGGCAGCAATCCGACCGCCAAGATTTCAACGTTAGGGGCTACAGAGCCGCTCCTTGACACAAACATGTGTTAGATCGGACCATTGCTTGTTCACTTTTAGTATTATTCCCTGTGATGGCTGCCTACGCTGCCACACCATCAGGGCAGTAACCTCCTGCACCACACCCTACATATATCTGTTCACTTTATTTGTTTGCATATACTTTTAGATTTCTTTTTCAAAAGTAACACACGTTTGATCATAAAATGTACTAACATGTTTCAGTTTACTTTAGTATAATTTGCTTTATTGATTGGATGTTATGCTTTGAGTTACCAGTGCTAAAGGGAACCATTGCTGCTGCTGCTGCCATCTGCTGCTGGAACAATCAAGTCAGGCCTGACACAAGAATACATGCCAGTCAGCAGAGGCCTTATATTCAGCAGGCAGCTAATTGGACTGAACCATCACCCAGTGGACAAGGAACTCTTTTTGTGTTTCTTTACTTTAGTTTCCATTTTGATGGTCCTTAGTTTCATTCATTGTGTATGTTAATTTACTATAGGATGGACATTAGTTTAGTTTGTTCTCTTTATTTTGTCTTAGTCTTTTTAAGTTCCCCCTTGTGTGTCTAGTTGGTTTGATCAGCCACTATATATGTTCCCTTGTGTTTGCAATTAGGAAGGTCAGTTTAATTATGTTGGTTTGTCTGTTCAGTTGTCCTCTGTTACATTTAAAAGCTTGAGTCAACTTTATTGCTTTGACCTCTTTTAAGGGCCCATTTTTGCCCATTTACACATTTTGAAAAATAAATTTAAATATTTTTGATTAAATTGTTTGCTGTCCTTGCCTTCTACTGCTCGGTCCACCACATTCCCCCTCCGTTCTTCTTACCAGATGCAGTGTCCGCCTGCACGGTCACAAAGCCGGGTAAAGCGACACTATGGTCCGGAAGATGTGGATGAAGCCACGTCTCAGTGAAACACAGTAGACTGCTCTCAAGGTATTCCCTCTGTGTGTTGATCGTCGCTGCCAGCTCATCCGTCTTGTTAGCCAGAGAGCGTACATTCCCCGTGATGATCGCTGGAACAGCGGGCTTGTGTTTCCACTTCTTTGCCTTGACCCGGCTCTGGCCCGGCGTCCCCGCCATCTTTTCAAAATTTCTTCTGGGATGTTCTGTCTTAACTCCAGCGGCAGAACGGGCCTGCTCAGAGCAAACAGCTGATCGCGGGTGTAAACAAAAATTTGCCGCTGTGCAGGTTACACACAGTTATGAGGAGTAACGAGAGTAGCAGAAAAAGTAACCACAAAAGCTAAGGAGTAAATAAAATCCATGCTGTTGATTGTGGCGATGTCTGCCTGTAATCAATTCAATTCAATTTTATTTGTATAGCCCAAATTCACAACAGTCGTCTGAATGGGCTTTCGTACAGGTAATTAAAGTTAAACATAAAATCAAAAGGATCATGAATACATAGAATTCAATAGGAAAATACTAAAATGAACTAACAAACTGATTAAGCTAAACTGGGATCCCTGCCCTTAGACCCCCCTTCGCGGTAAGGAAAAACTTCTTAAAAAAAAACGGATTCTGGAAAAAACGAAGAAACCTCAGGGGTGTCCACATGAAGGAGGGATCCTCCCCCAGGACGGACAGGCGATTTACCAGAACTCTTAGAGAAGAATTAAGTTATCTAACTCTAAAGCTACATATTTAAAGTCCAGCAGACGAGATTCATCCAGATGGAGTTGGGGGACAGCCGGGGGGCGCAAGACGAGCCGGAGACACGATCCACACCCAGATGTAGGAGCAGTAGTAGAGACGAGCCAGAGACGAGGTTCATGGCCAGGTACAAAGCAGAGACGAGCCAGAGATGAGGTACACGGTCAGGAACAGCAGCACGGATGATCCAACTGGAGTCTGGAAGCACTCCCACTCCCCAGGAGGGGAGAGGGAAAGAGGGACAGTACATGAATCGCACTGCACCAAACAGAGGCATGGAGAACTAAATGATGAATAATAATCAAGAATAGAGAAGAGAGGAAGGGTAGAAGTAGATGAGAAAAGAGGACAGAACCCCAGTGCACCATAGTTACCCCAGCTTCAACTTCTAGCAGCCTTTTAAAACAAATAGTTATTGTTATTAAGTTTAATTTAAACACATTAACATTAAGTTAAATAATCTCTGGATACTATTTAGTCTCATAATAAACCTGTCCAAAGAGGAATGTTTTCAGTCTAACTTTGAATGTAGAAACTGAATCGGCCTCTCTTACATGAGCTGGGAGCTTATTCCATAAAACAGGGGCTTGGTGGCTGAACGCTCTACCTCCAACCGTACTTTTACTAATTCTAGGAACCACAAGCAGTCCTGCATTTTGTGAGCGAAGTGTTCTTATTGGATGGTAAGGGACTATGAGGTCCTTAATATAGGACAGGGCCAGTCCATGTAAGGCCGTATAGATTAACTATATGCCATCCAGGGAGAATATCTGAGCAGACAGAGCATCTCTGAGGTTTTTAGGACCTAGTATAATGACCTCAGTTTTTTCTGGGTTCAAGAGGAGGTAATTAATTGTCATCCAGGTCTTGATGTCTCTGATGCAGGCATTCAGTTTCTCTATATTGTCATTCTGGTCAGGCTTCATGGATAAATACAACTGCGTATCGTCGGCATAGCAATGAAAATTAATGCTGTGTTTCCTGATTATGTTTCCTAGGGGTAGCATATAAAGCATAAACAGGATGGGTCCCAAGACTGAGCCCTGTGGGACTCCATAGTTAACTCGAGTGCACTGAGAGGAATGGCCATTTACATTAACGAACTGATACCTATCGGACAGATAGGATTTAAACCACTGGAGAGCAGATCCTCTGATCCCTATGTCCTGCTCTAATCTATGGAGTAAAATACTGTGGTCGATAGTGTCAAAGGCTGCACCGAGGTCTAACAGGACCAGAATAGAAAGTAGTCCCTTTTCTGAGGCCAGTAATAAGTCATTGGAGACTCTAACTAGTGCAGTTTCCGTGCTGTGGTGAGGTCTAAACCCCGAGTGAAAGTCATCAAAGTGGCTGTTTTTTTGTGGGTGGCAGTAAAGCTGCTTAACTACAACTCTTTCTAGGATTTTAGAAATAAAGGGCAGGTTTGATATCGGTCTATAGTTGGCCAAGATGCTAGGATCCAAACTGGGCTTTTTCAGAAGAGGTTTAACAACTGCATATTTAAAAGACTGTGGCACGTAACCCGTTTCCAGAGAGGCATTTATCATTGTTAATATGGGATCATTAATTAGGGGAAAAGTTTCTTTAAAAATTCTAGTGGGAATTGGGTCTAACAGACACGTTGAGGATTTGGAGGACGAAATAATTGATGCTATTTCCACTTGATCCAAAAAAGTGAAGCAGTCTAATGTTACAGAGGTTTCTATGGATGCCTCCACTTTAACCGCTTGATAGTAGGAATGGGCTGATAGTAGGAATAACTTGATTTAACTTATGTCTAATATTTAAGATTTTACTATCGAAAAATGTAAGAAAATCATCAGAGCTGAGAGAAACAGGAACATGTGGTTCTACTGAGCTCTGACTGCGAGTTAATTTAGCTATAGTGCTAAAAAGAAATCTTGGATTGTCTCCATTCTCTGATATTAAGGTTGAATAGTACTGGCTTCCAGCTCTACACAGAGCTTTTTTTTTATAATTTAATAGGCTATGTTTCCAGGTATTCAGAGACTGCTCTGAACCGGAGCGGCGCCATTCTCATTCCAACTTACAGGTTGCTTGTTTAAGAGAACGTGTATGAGCGTTAAACCACAGTGCTACTCGGTTTGTCAGGGGGGCAACAACATGGAGTGTACTCCTGAGGGCTTGTAAGGCATCATTAACAAAGTGGTCATTTATATTAGGACTGATGCTATGGGAGCTGGACTCAGAGTATTTGCTCAGAATGTCACTAAGTACTGGCTGAACTGTGAGTTTAAACTCAGACACAGAACGGTCAGTTAAGGTTCTTCTAAGCTGTTTCTTATTCACTGGGGCGGTAGCACGTTCTAATGTAAACTGGAAGGTAATCAGAAAGTGATCAGAAATGATGGGGTTATGAGGAAAGACACTCAGCTGGCTGATCTCTATACCATGGGTTAAAACATTAATCCAATTTAATGGTATCATGTTGGATCTATATGATTGAAATTAGTAACTGTTAAATTGATTATTTTTATGTACAATAGACATGATTCATTCACGTATGATTTGGAAACATAACATTTTCTGGTCGAAATGGCAAGTTACATTTTCGTAAAATTAATTTCCTTTTTTTGAGTGTGTAGGTCATTAGACTGTTTGATTTGGTTGCAGAATATAAAATACTTTTAATATTAGGCTATATTTGGCCCATATTTTTATGACAAAATTGACTAAAGCTGTAGAGTGGTCCTTTAGTGTAAAACAGTTTTATGCTTTGACCTAATTTCAAAAACAGCAGGGAAAGGCAAATGCATTTTGTCTTTTTACATGCAGCTCCCTCTACAAAATGGATCCAGGCTATTCACGTATATTGTCAAATTATCACGTCACATGCCCAGCCATGAAACGTCTATGAATCTGATCTTCACATTTTCCTTCATTGTCATTATGCTTTTCTTTTCCAAACTAGTCATAATTTGTTTGCAGTCATTTTTATAGCACCTCATGTCAAAGTCAAGATACCTGCGGTATATGTCTCAATTTATACTGTTGTCAGCATGCAAAAGAAAAACAAAAAAAGAACAAGACTAAAATAAATACTAAAGACAAAAAGACAAGAAAGTTTTAACAAACCGGAGCCACTGCAACAGGCAGCCGCCAAGGAAAGATCTTTAAAGAGTGTCCACTCAAAAAATAAACCGTTGCAGGTGCACCGGATCTTTACAGTTTGAAGTTTGACAATTTGGAGTTAATGTGTCAATATAAGTGTTTATTTGTTCTCCTTGGTTCTTCGACTTGCCATCTGGATCTTGTCTTGAACTTGGGATTTTTGATCCACCAAAAACTTGACCGTTGTTCTGGGATCAAAGCTGAACACATCTGTCGTAAGGAGCAGGCTGGATGATCAAAAGCAGCAGAATAGTTAATGAAAATTTGTTGAGATCTTGGAAACTGAGCTGAGAGCTTGAAACTGGGAAGGCAGACAGTCTGGCAGACAGGCAGGCAGAATGAATCAAACATAGGTCTGTGGAGTCAAAACATCCAAATGGCTGAGTTGAAGTCAGTAAGAAGCCAATCTGGCACAGATTGGCTGGAGGAACTGGGCTTTATACTATTGTCCTGACTAGGAAAGTTGCTCTAGCTGAGAAGGGGCGGAGCAAGAGAGACACACTCGTGTCCTCTGTGCCTGAAGTGAGAAGACTCACAGTGATCCAGGGGCTGCAGATGGAAACAACCTGAAGGCATACCCCGTACTCGGTGGACAAACATCATTGCAGGCGAAGTTAAACCTTATGGGGTTGGGATGAGGGATGCTGAGCTTCAGACACAAGACCGGAAAAAATAGAAAACCCTTCTTTTTTTGGGGGTCGGCTGTACGCACCGGGATGGGGCATCGCCCCCTTGCAAGATAGTTGATGATGATTATGCAATCTTACAGAATCTGCTGTGTTTGTAAAAAAAAAAGGAAAAAAAGGGGGGGCGAAATGTGATTTGAATTACTATTGATAATTGGTAACTATCTGGTATGCTAGCCCTTCATTAAAAAAAAAAAACACAAATCGCAGGGAAACTGGAAATCTGGCATCCATATTGTAGTGTTCACTTTCACACACCAACACACAAGAAAAAAGGCACACACAGTGTGGAAAAAACTGAAATTAAATGAACAGGCTAGAATACATTTGAGAGCTGCTTGGGGCGGTGCACACACACGGTGTCTTCAAACTTTTGGTCGCAGTGTGTCGTCCCATTGTAGTTCCTGTGAAAGCATTAGCCGTTCATAATACTCACTTTGTGCCCTGCAGGTTTGTCAGTTTTGACTATCTTCAGTTCAAATCAAAAATGCAAACAAATAAGGACATTAAAATGGCCATTTTCTAAAGGAGTACTCTGACCTGTAGGTCATTAGACTGTTTGAATATAAAATACTTTTAATATTAGGCTATATTTTGCCCATGTTTTTATGACAAAACTGACTAAAGCTGTAGAGTGGTCCTTTAGTATAAAACAGTTTTATGCTTTGACCTAATTTCAAAAAATCAGGGAAAGGCAAAAGCATTTTGTCTTTGAGTTTACATACAGCTCCCTCTACAAAATGGATCCAGGCTATTCACATATATTGCCAAATTACCACGTCACATGCCCATACGCAGCCATGAAATGTCTATGAATATGGTCTACACATTTTCCTTCATTGTCATTTTGCTTCTTCTTTTCCAAACTTGTCATAATTTGTTTGCAGTCATTTTTATAGCACCTCATGTCAGAGTCAAGATATCTGCGGTATATGTCTCAATTTATACTGTTGTCTTCTACTTTAACCTTTACAAAGGTAAAACAGGAGTGATCTCATTATCATTCTAAAACACCAACATTGTTAAGTAAAGGATTACTTTAGAAAAACAAGTAATATTTATCATTTGAAGTAGCTTGCACATTAAACCAATATAAATCTATAGTCATATGTCTCCAAACAGGGTTGACCCGCACAGGTGGTGCAGATTTTCAGGTTTTCTGGGTCCATGGAGGGCTGTACAGAGTAGCGGCTGGTTCAAGGTGCATCTTACGGAAAGCGCAGAAGTCTTTTGCAGTTCCCTGAAAATGATTGTTGTGCGTGTGGAAAGTGTATTTTGAAGTATTAAGGCCAACGTAATAAATCTTACCTACTTCCCTCTTTACTTTCTCTTGGTAAATGTATTCAGTACGACCTGTTGCTCACAGTGCGCTCATAGAAAAGCAATGTGCATAAACATTTTCACCCTATGGGCTCACTGAGTGGTCTTGATATTTCCTGCAGGCCACTAGCGTATAAATGCCACTAATATCCACCTGTAAGGGCAGTTGTGACTAGAGCATAAAGGTAGTGAGTGTCCAAATTGTGAAACATCTAAGTACAAAAAGACATGGGATCAAAGACAGAATTATATGAAAAAATACAAAAAAACACTGATTTTGAGCAAAAATATGTATATATTTAGGTTTTGTTAAACTGTTTTACAAATAAGTTTTGTAGGTATACAGCTCCTTTCCAATTATGAGTATGCCGTTAGCTCCAAAGATTAGGAAGAAACTGTATTTATTTTTCTTTGAACTTGGTGTCTTTCTCCTCACTGTTTGGCAAACCAGTCTGCCCAGGGAACGAGGCAACTTTTAAGAAGAATAAGGGATCTTTGTGAACCCGCAGGGCCACCAGAGCAGGAGTGGCTGCATAGATTAAATTAGCTGCCAACACGGTCCAGAACGCATCATTTGGGATCCTAAATGGAGCTGTGGTGCGAGAATGGAGGGATCCCCCAATGTGGGACCACTGGCACTGGAAAGAAAAAAAGATGAATTTTAGACCCAGGTAATATGAAAGTCTTTTGCAACTTTCATTATTTGGATTTTCCTGTCACTGGATTAGGATTTTGACGGTGTTTTTGTGGAATTGTTTTTCTGTTTAAAAGCAGCTAAAGCTCCAGGAAGAGTCTGAGCTGCCAGAACCGCCCCAGGCTAACACACACTTACTCGGTGGAGCTAGTGGTGATCGGCTAAACACTTTCCTTTAACATGCACACCCAGATTTCCAAAAGTTCTGATGTTATTTGTTTTTGTAAGCGAAACGCAGAGACACTACCAAGGCTGATTGACATCATAAAATTGGCGGCACCCACAAAGAGCAAAAGATTGGTCCTCAGAGATAGAGCCGTCTTATTTCTATTAAAATGAGCTGTAAAAATACGTCATGTTTAATTTTAAAATTGTTCTTTAGTGTGCCAAATGTAATATATTATGGATTTAGTTAACTCTGGAAGGCTTAAGAATAGAAAGACCCTTTGAGAGCAAAATGCAGGTAAACCAATAAACGATTGAACATCAGATCCACAAACTGCCCTCCCCACTTATTAATATTCTCTATCAAACCGCTTTGATAACGAGTATGAAAGGCTTTCCAGTTAAAACAAAAATGTTTAGAAACAAAGAATGCAGACCAGGTTCTAAATGATCTCTCGGTAATATGCTGACATGAAGCTCACAATCTGATATGGGTTTTCTGCAGATGGTTCTCTGTGATCTTACCTGTGTCATGGCTCCAGCAAAGAATATGGTCCAGTCTGACATCCATTCACACCCAGGTTTAAGGAGACCATAAACAAATGCCCCCAAAAGTGGTAGACCATAAAAAAACAACTCCAGCATCTAAAAAGGACAACAAAGCAGTTTTGTTCATGTAATTAATGATGTCAGTCAGAAAATGTTTTCCCTCTCCTATTTTTGTATTTTAGATTATACAGATGGGCTGCACGGTGGCGCAGTGGTTAGCGCTCTTGCCTCACAGCAAGAAGGCCCCCGGTTCAAGTCCCGGCTGGGGGACATGAAAAACACAACATCAATGGGGGACCTTTCTGTGTGGAGTTTGCATGTTCTCCCCGTGCATGCGTGGGTTTTCTCCGGGATCTCCGGCTTCCTCCCACCATCCAAAAACATGCTTCATAGGTTAATTGGCAACTCTAAATTGTCCATAGGTGTGAGTGTGAGAGTGAATGGATGTGTGATTGAGGATATTCCACCCTGCGACAGACTGGCGACCTGTCCAGGTTATCCCTTGCCTACGCCCAAGTGGCCGGGATAGGCTCCGGCAACCCCGTGACCCCGAAAGGGAATAAACGGTTAAGAAAATGAATGAAAAAAAAAAAAAAAGATTATACAGAAGACTTCTAGTGATCCAGGCAGATCCCTTCAGTCTCTGTTTGGTGGCTGTATAACGTTGTGTGCTTTTTGCATGTTTAGAATGGAGTGAAGTCGGGGGCCATAAGGCTCTCCATCACTGTCAGTCAATGCTGTTGTTAAACCCAACAAACACTTAATACAGTCATTCTCCTCTGGGCCACACCGCGTCCCACCAAATACAGAGGAGCATAGTCCCACTGGAAATACAGAATTTGGGACGAGCTCTGTAAATCCAACTCCACTCAACCAAAGGTTAACTACTTGATGAAAGCAAAAACACAAAGTCTATCTGGTATCTGTGATTCTACTTTGGACCAGTACAGATCTGACATTCAAATGATACCAAAATATTTCAATGTGAAGACAAAACATCACAGTGTCTGAAATGAAGTGTTCCTAATGTTGTGTGACCAATCTAAATAATTCATCTACCAATATAGAATGTAAACATAAGGAAGAAGCACCCATGAGCTGATGAGCACACAACCCCCCCCCCCCCCCCCCCTCCCGCCCTATCAATAAAATGCTGATGGAGGACTTTGGGTGACAGATAAGCTTATCAGGTTCTCTGTGTGTAGCTTGCCTGTCTGATCAATCATTTCAATTGTGCCAGGACTGCAGCCCCAGCAATGTCTTTGGATAACCTATTGACAGAAGTGAGTACACTGCCCCCCCCCCCATGATCCAACCAAAGCAGTGAGGGCTCAGAGGAAGAACACAGCACAGCAAACTGACTTTCAATTACAGAGTCAAGCAGAGAAAAGGCAAAGATTTGCTGGCCTCTAACCTGCACTCATTTCTGCTGTACTAATGAAAAATGGCTCTGTAATCAGGTGCGAAGACTGGAGCAGATAAAAAAAAGCCTGCAGCACGGTTAGTAATACCCTTGAAAGCAGAGGTCAATGTGAGGCTTGCTTTTTGATGTGCTGCAGACTCTTAAACTGTTTGTTCAGCTCAGAAAGAAAGCTGAAGAAGACCCACCATGACTTTAGGGTAACCCACAGGATCTTTCAGGTAGGGTTCATACTGCTCCAGATAAACAGAACAGGCTTCCAGAGGAGAGTCCAGAGCCACCTACAGAGAGTACTGGAGTTATTCTCTTCCATGCAACAGCAGTGAACTACAAAAATAGAGTAATACATCTGAACATCTTCACAACTTTGTCACGACAATAAAACTTTCTGATAAAGTGATGTTTCAGTTTTACAGCAAAATTGTTGAAGTATGTGTTGCCTCAAAATACATATTCCTTTGATCACTACTAATGAGACACAAAAAAGTATGTAGGAAGCGTTTTCAGGTTTATCAGGGGAAATGAACTCTGGTTCACTTAATGTGTCCAGTCTGAATACACCCCAAGTCTCTGTCCTTCATCGTTTTGCTCCGTGGACCAATCTTCTAGTTACACGTTTTTTTATCTGTTATTGAAACAGACGATAAACAAGGCGGGTTTGTCTTATTTAAAACTTCATTAGCACAAAATAGATTTTAATTAATTAATTAATTCCAACATTTGTTCCTAAGGACTCACTTCCAGTCCTAGACAAAGTTGATATGTTGAATTACTTTAACAAACATTTTATTTCAAGTGGATACTTATTTAATCAAAAAGGTGCAGCACTCAATACTTCCTGCACAGATCCTCCTCTCTTCCCTGGGGATTCCTTCAACTTTACTCTTTTCTCGGTGCAGCAAGGGCATAAGGCACTTAGGATGCTCGATCCGAGGAAACCTCCTGGTCCAGATTCGATAGAACCTTTTTTTCTGAAGGCTGCAGCTGATTTTGTGGCACAGCCCCTTACAATACTCTTTAACCTCTCAATCCAAAGTGAAGAAATACCTGTTATTTGGAAATCTGCCTTTGTTTGTCCTGTATTAAAGGGAGGTGATCCAGCAGTCCTTTCTAACTATAGACCAATATCAAATTTATGTGTTGTCAAAAATTCTCGAATTTCTTGTTTGCGATCAACTAAAAGACTATTTAACGATTAATGAACTTCTATCAAAGCTGCAATCAGGTTTCAGGAAGAAACACAGCACAATCACAGCCGCTACAAAAGTCGTCAACGACGTACTTCTTGCTCTTGACAAAAAGCAACATTGTGCTTCGCTTTTTATTGATTTGTCTAAAGCCTTTGATACTGTGGACCATGGGGTTTTAATGCATTGGCTAAGCTGTTTCGGATTCTCCAATAATGTGCTTTCCTGGTTTAGAAATTACTTGAATGAAAGGACTCAGTGTGTTAACAGTGATGGCTTGAATTTTAAATGTCCACAGGGGGGTGCCACAGGGTTCAATATTAGGGCCTCTACTTTTCATTTTATATATTAATGAACTAGGACAAGATCCTCAGGATGCTAATATTCATCTTTATGCTGACGACATAATTATCTATTGCTTTGGACGAACTCCAGCGAAAGCAGTTGAATCTTTACAGAAAGCTTTTGATAATGTGCAGCTTACACTTCTGCAATTGAAACTTGTCCTAAATGCTGAAAAGTCCAAATTCATGTTCTTTTCTAATACCAAAAAGGTGCCAGAAGATCTCCCTAAGATTCTCACTCTTCACAGAGATGCTATAGAGCAAGTACATGAGTACAAATACCTTGGGGTCTTACTTGATGATTCTTTGACATTCAAGCCCCACATTGAAAATATTGTGAAGAAACTAAAACTGAAATTGGGTTTTCTTTTTAGAAATAAGCTTTGCTTCTCTTTCGAGGTAAAAAAACGGCTTGTGACTGCAACATTTCTATCTGTTTTAGACTACGGGGACCTTTTGTACATGAATGCTTCAAATCATTGTCTTTACAGATTAGACTCTGTGTATCATGCTGCTCTGAGGTTTATCACCAATAGTAGAGCATTAACACATCACTGTGAACTGTACTCTCGTGTGGGGTGGTCATCTCTGTCCACAAGAAAGCAAGGACACTGGTACACTTTTATTTACAAGGCCATGCTTGGACTGCTTCCCTCCTACATTGCAGATTTACTAACGAGGAGAACTGTGGATTCATATTCATTGCGTTCAAACGATCAACTGTTGCTCAGTGTTCCATTTGTCCGCACAGAACTGGGAAAAAGATATTTTTCTCACGCTGCTCCTACTTCATGGAACTCACTGCAAAAAACCTGGAAGCTCCCTGAACTTATCTCAGTAAATGATTTTAAAGCCAGACTGAGAGCACTTGAGGTCAACTCCTTTAAATGTAACTGTTTTTATAATTGAAATTGTAATTGTATTTGTTGTCTGTGTTTGTAACTTTTTGCTGCCTCTTGGCCAGGACTCCCTTGTAAAAGAGGTTTTTAATCTCAATGGGACTTTCCTGGTTAAATAAAGGTTAAATAAAAAAATAAATAAAAATTAAACCACACAATTTGATATGAAATACAATTAAGGTATGGGGGAAAGAATTTTATAGAAATGACTTCTGACTTGAACTCTGTTAGCACACTAACATACTTACCAAGCCTCTAAGGATAGTGAAGGCCATTGATGCCAACAGCAGCAACACCAAGATCATGTCCAAGGGACGCCAGATTAGCCTCATACTCTGAGCTTGCTGGGCCTGTGAGTGTGTGACAACAAAGGGGGCAGTGATTAAGGTTGACTGCAAAGTCTCTGAGATTTCATTTCAGAGAAGTGAAAGCCTTTTTTCTGCACACACATTTGACATAAAACATTTGTTAATGTGACATTGGGAGCCACTCTGGAGACCATTTAAAAGCTAGGCACCACATCCCTTTCAAACTGATTCAGAGTGACAGTGAAAAGGTGTTAGGGCCTTACTCTCATTAGCAGCTCAGTTCTCTTCGGTCCACTTACTTGGCACAGACTCTGTCTGGTGTCAGAATTTCAGAGTATCACTGTGCTGCTCAACACCTCTAGAACCACAGCCATGTCAGCAACCTCAGCCCAAAAGGTGTCACTCAGACACAGCTCCTCACAGAGGGTCTTCATGAGCTGTGTGAGTCCCAAACCCATTCAGGCAAGGGCACTGAGGGGCTTCAAAAGGAGTAACTAAAAGAATAAATAGGTAGTTAAATAAACCTGGTATTTTTGGTACTCTCAGTACTTCACTGTGTTTGACAAGGAAGTCACAGCTGAAGCAGGAATGAGCTGCAACAGATTTTCAGCAATAGAAGGGCCGGGATGTTTGAACGTTATGATCAGACTGACTGTTGGGTGGGGATCCTGGTAAAGTAAAATTAATGTAAAAAAAGATCCTATTAAGGGCTTAAAGGGAAGGATAGAAAGAAAAAAGGAGAATAAAGGAGACAAATTATTCAACAAATAAAAATGATGTGAACTCTGTTGCACATTAGATCTTACGATTTGTATATTGCTTTTATTTTTTAACTTTTTATTAAGTCAACAAAATAATCATGAACAAACACCGTGAGTGTGTGAAATACATTTCTTTTTCATATCTCCCTCAATTGTCAATATGAAAATTGTTCTATTTTAGATGATGTTTTGCACAATTTGCCCCATTCTTTTTGATTGGTCAGATAATTTCTCACCTGTAGATATCTAAAAAGCTGCCTGAGCTGTTCAAAGGATATTCCTGTCAAATAGCTCCCAAAGATTACTCAAGCTTGCTTTCTCCCATTTCATTAACCCTGCATCTAGATTACAAGGTGCAAAGTCATTGTTGTGGGAGATTCTTACTGCTCTGGACATTGAAAGTGGGAGCTTGAGATATTTTCTGACTTGCGCCCATGTTTTCTAAGTATTTTTAACCCATGGGTTGTTAATTTTGTTCAGTCCCCAAGTATCTTAACTTAAAAATGTGCCTGTGTCTAGCTGTAGATTTCGGTATTCACTTTGTTCCATATCGACCCACAAGCAAGTTTTATCTTGAGGTATCCAAGATCTCATTGATCTGAGCTGAGCTGCCCAATATTTTTTTTTAATTTGGTAAATCCATTTTCTTTGGCATTCAGTAGTCTATTAAATTTTATTCTGGGTTTATTTTTTGCCCATATACTTTTGGAGAACCACTTGTTAATTGCTATAAAAGTGGCTGTGGGGGACTTGTAGGGTCTGAAACACAAAGAGGAGCCTCAACAGTACATTCATTCTAATAGTCTCCAATCTCCCTATCAGAGTGGAAGGACTTCCCATCTCGTCAGATCATTCTTAATTTCATTTAGTATTTTTCCAGAATTTAGTTTGAACAACTGTGATGTGTCGGCGCTAGTTCTACGATATCTAAAGCCTGGTGTAGATAAATTAAATTTGAAGCCTTTTGATTCATTTTCAGGCCACTGTCCAACCAGCATCTGAGCCTCTGACTTGACTCTGATTTGGTTAATTTGATAGCCCGACCTTTCTCCATATTCTTTTATGGTTTTTGTTAGGGCAAGTTTAGAAGTAATTGGGTCACTTGCTGACTTTTATCTTTCACCCCCTTAATATTGGGATTCATTCGAAATCAATGGACAACTTTAAAAACTAGATGATTAGCCTGAGCCTTATGGAGCAGGAATGCTAAGAGTGTGCTAGCTCTGTTGCCCATTTCGTAGTAGCGCTGTTTTGAGAATCTAAGTGCTCCTTCAGCTTTATATGTTAGAATATTTTCTAGGGCTGCCCTTGTTTTTTTAAGTTCCACCAGTGTTGTATGTTACCCTGTGTTTTTATGTTCTAATTCAAGTTGGTTTATTTTGGTTTCAAGGTTAATTTGTTGTATCTGGCGCATTCTTTTTTGATTTGATGCAATTTGAATCATTTTACCTCTAAGTAATGCCTTTGCTCCATCCCACAGTACACCTGGTGAGACTTCGCCATTGTCGTTTGTTTCAAAATATTCTCCAATGTATTGTTTTAGGGTTTGAACAGTTTCCAAGTTGGTCAGCAAGGACATATTTAATCTCCAATGTTTAAAATAGTTTTCTTTGTCCAGGGTTATATTTAAGACAACTGGAACATAGTCCCTCAGTGTTATTGGTTCAATGTGGCAGTCATTATATTATGCATGTATTGTTGGGGGAGGCAAAATAAGTCTATTCTTGAAAAGCCATTGTGTACATTAGATTAAAAACTGGTCTTTATCAGTTGGGTGTTTATTTCTCCAGGGGACCACCAATCCAAGTTCTGAAATCATATCACTAAGCTTTTTAGTTGTGTTAGTTGTTGGGCCCGTCTCAACAGGTGCTCTGTTTAATCTACCATTTGTACAGTAATAAAAACTCCCCCCACTATAAGCACCTGCAGTGTGAGTCCCAATCTTTGAGAAAAAAGCCTGGCTCCTAGGGGTTTGGAGCATAGACATTTAAGATTGATATCAGAGTTTCTCCTATGTTACCAGTTATCATAGTATACCTTCCCAATTCGTCTTTAGTAACTGTGTTGATGGAGAAAGGGACTATCTTATTTATTAATAGTGCTACTCCCCTTTTTGTCCCGAAAGAAGCACTGTGTTCTTGACCCACCCATTCCCATTTTAATT
This sequence comes from Oryzias latipes, assembly GCF_053564925.1. Taxonomy (NCBI): domain Eukaryota; kingdom Metazoa; phylum Chordata; class Actinopteri; order Beloniformes; family Adrianichthyidae; genus Oryzias; species Oryzias latipes. Next base: position 4,489,422 of record NC_136240.1, read on the forward strand.
TTTAGTGTTCCAGTTTAGGTAAGTGGGTCTTCTGCAAAAGAGTAATTGAACATTGTAGCTTCTTTAGTTGAGTGTATATATTTTTCTTTTAATAGGATGATTTAAACCCTGAACATTGAATGTTGTTATTATCTAGTTGTTCATACTGCTTGGCTTATGTTATCATTTCTTTCACTGCTGTGATCTTTTGAGTTCTAACTTGTGTTTTTTATTTTTCTACTGCCCTCATAGAACCTTTGAAACACGGCATAAGACTGAACATTATGACATAAGAACAAGACTCCGTAACTACAAAGAACTTAGACTTGACATTCAAACAAGAAGAAAAACAAATGAATAAGTCTATTATGAGTTCTAATGTTAACAGTGGAGAGTGCTCCAGAAATGCACAATGTGTTGTTTAGCTAAACACAAGCAATTAGCTAAACTAAAGTTGCTTAAAAGGATAAAAATAAAGTGAAAATAGAGTACAAAATGAGGGTTTGGATAAAATAAGGGAAGGAAAAAAACTCCATCCAGGCGGGAAAATCCTTTCCACTATCAGTTGAACTCTATTTGCATCAGCCCAAAAAAACTTCAAATCAGCCAGTTCTAATGTTAACAGTGGAGAGTGCTCCAGAAATGCACAATGTGTTGTTTAGCTAAACACAAGCAATTAGCTAAACTAAAGTTGCTTAAAAGGATAAAAATAAAGTGAAAATAGAGTACAAAATGAGGGTTTGGATAAAATAAGGGAAGGAAAAAAACTCCATCCAGGCGGGAAAATCCTTTCCACTATCAGTTGAACTCTATTTGCATCAGCCCAAAAAAACTTCAAATCAGCCAGTTCTAATGTTAACAGTGGAGAGTGCTCCAGAAATGCACAATGTGTTGTTTAGCTAAACACAAGCAATTAGCTAAACTAAAGTTGCTTAAAAGGATAAAAATAAAGTGAAAATAGAGTACAAAATGAGGGTTTGGATAAAATAAGGGAAGGAAAAAAACTCCATCCAGGCGGGAAAATCCTTTCCACTATCAGTTGAACTCTATTTGCATCAGCCCAAAAAAACTTCAAATCAGCCAGATACCCATTCACTCATTCCTACTGAGGAAACAGTCTGTTTTAATCATCAGTTTATCCTTATTTTAAAAAATGTTACCCGATGTGTGCGTGTGTGTGTCTGTGTGTGTGTTGTGAGGTGACTTCTGTATGAAATACCACTAAACCTATTGTGCATTATTGGTTGTCATTCGAGGAGGCTTTTCTATCTGTTTTCCAACTGATTATTTAAGTGAAGTGGAAGAGCAATTATGTACAACCATGCAGAGACTGGAAAGGTGTTTACGTGACTTTACCTATGACTATAGGGCTTTGTGTCTAAAGTGGAAACGCGACAAGACAGAGGAAGAGATAGTTGATACTTGATAACATCAACCCCAAGGTGGCCGGCTGTCTGTGTGGGACCGTTTCATTGGGAGCCCAGCTGGTGAAAATAGGTTCAATGGTGGAGAAGGACTGTTCAGGAGCTAAAGAGTACTGGCAGAAGGTGCATGCCGGTGCTGAAAGACCACCCAAAAGACAAACTGACCGGAAAATTATGCCAAAGGGAGCAATAGGGGTCACAGTGGGAAAACAAAACCCACATAAAGGTCGTGAGCCGAAACTTTTAATGATCCCAATCACCATACGGGGGGTGAAAGTAGAGGCTGTAGTGGACACTGGGGGCACTTTTACATTGATGGGGAACGGTATATGGAGAGAATTAGCTATTAGAACAAGGAAAGCATTCAACCAGCTGAAAGACAATGATTTGTCATGGCAGATGGAACAGTGCATCACGCCCTTGGAAAAAAGACTGTTTGTTTGGAAGGTCAAGAGGGACAGTGGCCATTGTCTGTCCATATAATGGAAGATGTACACCTTGCTTTTTGTTAATCCTTGGTTTGGATTTTCTTTCGAGATCCGGGGCCATTCTCAAGCTAACTAAGAATTCATACAGCATAAGATCTGACCAAGGTTATGTGTATCATGAGTTCAGTTCTCCAGCGCATGTGTTGTCCAGAGATAACTACTCAGCCAATCCCTCCTTTCCAGCAGTTCAGCTGTACTATGCCCTTCAGCCAGGGAAACTTCCTCCTTGTTGAGAGGCCACCACCACGCCTGACCCTGTGACCTATGACACAGACTCTCCTGAGTTGCTTGAAACCCTGTTTGATGATTGGCCTACAGTCACATCAGGAGTTTTAGGGAAGACCAATGTGGAGAAACACAGTTTTTTCTTAAAGGATGACGTACCAGTCAGAAGTAGAGCTTACAGAATTTCTCCTTTAAAGAAGAAGGTAATCGAAGAACATGTAGAAAAAATGCTGCAAGAAAACATCATATAGCCATCGCAGTCGGCCTGGTCATCTCCTGTAGTTCTAGTGATCAAACCTGAGGGATCCTACCGGTTTTGTGTGGATTACAGAAAAGTCAATGCCAAGACCCTGCCTGATGCATATCCTATGCCACTTGTTCATGACATCTTGGAGTCACTGAAAGATACCTCCTGGTTTAGCTCCTTAGACCTCCAGGCAGGTTATTGGCAGGTGGAGATGAATGACAGAAGTAAACCAGTCACTGCTTTTACAACACACCCGGGCCTTTTCCAAATCAAATCCATGCCTTTTGGATTGTGGAATGCAGCAGCTACATTTCAATGGTTGATGGAGAAACTTTTAGGACAGTTGAGAGGACGGATATGTTTTGTATACATAGACAACATCATTGTGTATTCAAAGATGAAAGAGGACCATTGGAAAGATTTGGCCACTGTATTCAAAAAGTTGCAGGTGTCTGTCGTGGGTCCCGTCTGTCACTGAGATATCTTGGTCAATCAAGTATTCCGCCATCATGGCATTCCCACTGACATTGTTTCGGACTGCAGTCCTCAATTCATTTCCCAGGTGTGGAAGGCTGCCCAAAATAGTGCTGACTGGTCCAAGTACCTGGTATGGGTAGAGTATGCCCATAATACTCACCCATCTACCGCCACGGGGATGTCTCCCTTTGAAGCCGCCTTAGGGGTTCTCACCACCTCTGTTTCCATCACAGGAACTCAATCTCGCAGTACCCTCGGTTCAGCCCCACGTCCAGCGGTGCCAAAGGATTTGGCCCCAGGCCAGGGCCGCTCTCCTCCCCACCAAGGAGAGGAACTGCCAGATAGCTAATCGCCACAGGGTGGTGGGACCCAATTACCAACCTGGACAGAAGGTTTGGCTTTCGTCGCGGAACATCCCCATCCAGGCTACCTCCCGTAAGTTACCTCGTGGCTGCATCGGTCCTATGTCATAGACCGCATCATCAACCCTTCATGTGTCCGCCTCCAGCTACCAGCAACCCTCAAGCTTCATCCCTCCTTCCATGTTTCTCAAATTAAGCCCGTTAATGAAAGCCCTTTGTGCCCGCCGTCCGCTTCCCCTCCAACCGCCCATGTCATCGATGGCGCCCCGGCCTTCAATGTAAGCCGGGAGTTGGACGTCCAGTGCCGTGGTCGTGGCCTCCAGTTCCTGGTGGACTGGGAGGGTTATGGTAAAGATGAACGCTCCTGGATCTCCCGTTCCCTCATCCTGGACCATGCCCTCATAGACGACTTCTACCATGCCCACCCGGACCGGCGTCCTGGACCGCCAGGGGGCGGTCGTTGAGAGGGGGGGTACTGTCATGGTGCCTCTGGCAGCTCTCCTCCCCCTCCCCTCTCTGCTCTGTTTTCCAACGTGACCAGCTGTCTCCACTCACCTCATCAGCCTGCAGCCTCATAAGGAGATCCAGTGCCAGTATCCCGTGCCAGTTTGTTGTTCCTTTACAGTGCATTGTCTGGTCGCCTCTTGTATATCGTTCATGCCTGCTTACATCTCGCTAATTCTTCTCCTTATGCCTCACCTACAGGAAAAGATCACCACGAGTGTTTACCTGGTCATCGTCGTCATTCCATGTTTCACCTTCAGGCCACGAATCCAGTTCAAACCAAGCTCTCCTGATCCTCTACTGCCGTACCCTCCAGCTGCGCCTCGCCTCCAAGCCAAGATTCCTGATCCTCAACATTCCTGTTGCCATCAGAATTCACCCTTCAAGTTTACCATCAAAATCTCTGACTGTAAATTAAATCATCTTTTATAACCTTACGCTCCTCTGGGTTTTCTTGCGGTTTCCAGCATCTGGGTCTGCCAAGTCTAGTGATATCATGACAGAAGGCAGCCAATCTTAATTTAAATATGAAGAAGTGTCATTTTTACAAAAGGCAGTTGAAGTTTTTGGGTCACCTAGTGTCAGAGAAAGGTGTGGAGATTGATCCAGATAAGACCCAAGCAGTAACCAATTTCCCTGCTCCCAAGGACCTAAGATCATTCCAACGCTTCTTAGGGTTAGTAGGATGGTAGCACAAGTTCATACCTCACTTTGCATAATTAAAATAAAAGGGGGGGGTTGAGTGGAGATGGACTGAGGAATACCAGGTCAGGATGGATATGTTGAAAAAAGCTTTACAAAGCCCTCCTGTTTTAATTTAACCTAACCCAGTGCTCCTTTCCAATTTCACATGGTTATGCTTCCAGAATGCTTCATGGTCCAGAAAATAACTATTCTACCACCGAGAAGGAGTGTTTGGCTGTAGTTTGGGCAGTGGAGAAATGGTGACACTACCTAGAAGGGCAGGAGTTTCTCGTATATACAGACCATGCAGCATTATCATGGGCATTGAATTGTCCAAGGCCATCTTCCCGTTTGACACACTTGACGTTACGTTTATAGCAGTTCAACTTTAAAGTGCTCTACAGGAAGGGATGTCTCAATCAGGTTCCTGACGCCTAAGGGTTTGGGAACCAGAAGTAGGAACCATAGATTCTAACACCCTACCACAGACCCGTGAACATTATGAAAACAGGTCTGCTCCACGCCTAAAGATCACTAGGAAGAGTTCCACCGATTTAGCAGAGATATCCGAGGCCCAGTCCAAAGGCCCAACAGTTAATGACCTATGTCAGTCACAGTTAGCAAACCCCTCTTGTGACTAGAAACTGAGAATTGTGTTGGATAAAGAGTAGATCTTGATTTAATTGGTTGTTCATTTGTTCATTTAGATTCAAAAGTCAACCTGCGACAATTACAAGGCTCTAAATGAACGGTAGAGTGTTACACCGTTGCTCTTCTTTCACACCAATTCCCATCTCTCGGAGGGTCGGGCTGTATCTACAAGGGTGGTAAAGGTTTTGATGCCAAATTGCAGGTGGATTTTCAGCTGTGCAGGAAATGGGCATTGGGCTTTCCCTTTTTTTCTCTCGCAGCTGTTTGATCATCTCTCGCACTTGTTTGCATTTCTTTTGCACATCTGCTGTGCAGTCCTGGTCAAAGAAAATCCGTTGTTCTTTGTATGTCAATTCCCGCTTTTTCCATGCTGTTTGGAGGATTCTGTCTTTAATTCTGAAGTCGAAGAACCGGACTAATGGATCTGGGGGGCTAGAATGGTGGGGTTTCATTGTCAGAGGTGGAAAATATCTTCATAAACTGCAAACCTTTCTACTCCCCACGTGAGTTTGCCTTATTCATTCTGGCCGCTGTTTACATCCCGCCGTGCACGGACATGCACGAGGCCCACCGCGCCCTCGCTAACAGATTCTCTGTGTGGAACGAACCTTCCCGGACTCTTTAATTTATGGGGATTTTAATAAAGGGAATCTGAGCCAGGAGCTGCCCAGATACAGACAATTGTTAAATGCCCAACAAGAGAGCAGAACACGTTGGATCACTGCTACACAACAGTCAGTGTGGCTTACAGAGCTGTGCCCTGATTCACCTTATCCCAGCAGACAGGCAAAAGCTGAAGCTCTCTAAACCTACAGTGAGGACTTCTCTTCTAACATGTGGACCAGCGAGGCAGTGAAGGAGCTTCACATGTGTCTGGACAAAACGGACTGGGATGTGTTTAGAGCTGCCACAGACAGTTTGGATGATTCCACAGACACTGTGACGTCAGACATTCAGTTCTGTGAGGACAGCATCATCCCAACAAAAACCAGGGTTACCTATAACAACGACAAACCCTGGTTCACACCCAGACTGAGACAGTTGGGGAAGGAGAAGGAAGCTGCCTACAGAGCCAAAGACAAAGAGAGCTATAAGGGTGCTAAGTACCAGTTCTCAAAAGAGGTGGAACTGGTGAGAACTCGGCACAATAATCGCCTGGATGAGCAATTCTCCGATAACAACGTCGCCTCTGGTTGGAGAGGGCTTAGGCAAATCACCAACTACAAGCCTGGAGCTTGCAGTGCGTGCAGTGCAGTGCGTGCAGTGCAGTGCATGCGGTGTCATGCTGCTGAAAATCTACAACTGGCTGAGAGGCTTAACACCTTTAATGCCAGGTTTGAAGTCCCACACCCCTCCTCCACCACACCCCCCAACTGCACAGGTTTACTCAGCAACTTTGGAGTCACATTCCTCCCCCACTCACTGAGGACAGTATGACCCTTCTGGACCACCTCTCCCCTACCACTGTCTTCTCAGTGACAGAAGAGGAGGTTTTCAAGCTTTTCCGTAAGCAAAAGTCACGGAAGGCTCCGGGCCCAGATGGCATCTCCCCTGCCACCCTGAAACACTGTGCAGGTGAACTGGCAAAGGTCTTCACAGACATTTTAAACACCTCCCTGGAGTCCTGCCATGTCCCGGCCTGCTTCAAGCTGTCCACCATCATCCCTGTCCCCAATAAGCCCCGCATAACTGGTCGTAACGACTACAGCCCTTTGGCACTTACGTCTGTTGTCATAAAGTCGTTCGAGCGCCTGGTCCTCCCCCACCTCAAGTCCTTTACCTCCCCCCTCTTGGACCCTCTGCAGTTTGCTTACAGAGCCAACAGGTCTGTAGATGACGCTATCAACCTGGACCTCCACTTCATCCTGCAGCATCTGGACTCCCCGGGAACCTATGCTAGGATCCTGTTCATGGACTTCAGCTCGCCATTCAACACTATCCTCCCCTCTCTGCTCCAGGAAAAGCTCCTCCAGCTAAACGTACCTGACTCCACCTGCAGGTGGATCACTGACTTTCTTATGGACCAGAGGCAGTGTGTGCGGCTGGGGAAGAATATCTCCACCACCCTATCTATCAGCACAGGATCTCCACAGGGCTGTGTACTTTCTCCTCTGCTCTTCTCCCTGTACACCAACTCCTGCCCCTCCAGCCATGACTCTGTCCAGTTGATCAAGTCTGCGGATGACACCACCCTCATCGGACTCATCTCTAACGATGATCAGTCTGCCTATAGGAGGGAGGTGGAATTGCTGGTGTTGTGGTGCAGCATCAACAACCTGGAGCTGAACACCCAGAAGACAATGGAGATGATAGTAGACTTCAGGAAAGTCACAGCCCCCTCATCCCCTCTCATCCCGACAGACTCTCCCATCACCATAGTGGACTCTTTCTGTTTCCTCTGCACCACCATCACTCAGGACCTCAAGTGGGAGCCGTCCATCAGCTCTCTGCTCAAAAAGGCCCAGCAGAGGATGTATTTCCTGTGGCAGTTGAAGAAAGCCAAGCTGCCGGCCCAGATGATGGTGCAGCTCTACACAGCAATCATAGAACCCATCCTCACCTCCTCCATCACAGTGTGGTATGCCGGAGCTACAACCAGGGACAGAAACAGACTACAGCGTATTGTGCGCTCAGCTGAGAAGGTAATTGGCTGGAGCCTTCCATCTGTCCAGGACCTTTACGTGTCCAGAACCCGGGGGCGTGCAGCCGATCCTTCTCATCCTGGATATGGTCTACTTGAACTACTCCCGTCGGGCAGGAGGCTAAGGTCCATCAGGACCAGAACCTCACAACACAAGAACAGTTTCTTTCCCTCTGCAGGCAGACTCATGAACAGTTTTTAACTTCTCCTTCCTTAAACTTTTCACTTATATGTCCAGTCACCAGTCCACTATCTGCACCTTGATCATCCTCAGTTTGTACTGTTTGCACTATTTATTTCCATTTATTATTCTGACCATTGTGTCATTTATTTATTTTTTGCTTACTGTTAATTTTTGAGAAAAATAGCTTGGCTGTGCTTTAGTGTAATAAAAGTTAAAGGCAGGTTCTAACTATTCTTCACACATCCCTATGTAACAAGTAGCAGATTATTGCTCGATCATGTCAGAGTGTTTTGTCCTCCATGTCGCTCACCCTCTGTTCAGTTTCGGCGGTCCAATTTGGAGGTGCGCTCCAGGACGTCTTGGAGGGTAGATTCCACTCTAGACAGTAAGGCTTCAGTCTCCTGGGAAGCATCCATGTGCTCTATATGTAGGTTTTTTAGTTCGGCTAGCATCTCAGCCATGTTGTCCTTTTCAGCCATGTGGGACGAGCTGTCAGTATTGCCTTTTTTCCCTCTCTTTTCTGGATTTTGCCTTTCTTTTCAGTTTTTTCTTTTTATAAACGACAAATATGACGTCACAGAATTCACAAAGTAAAAATGTAATAAATACAAGCATTTTACGACAGCTACTTATGAATCCACTGTGTTCTGATGAAAACATGAATGGTTTAAAAAAAATACATTTTTTAATACACAAAAACATCAAAAGACTATGTATTGTGGTCTATATTTGCCAATCTAATGAACATCGATGATCTGTTTTTTTTCAGAGATTTCTGGGAAATTTCTAGGGTTAGGGTTGGATTTTGGAAATGTAGATAGAGACAACACTACAAAATGGCGAACGCACTGTATAGTTTACTAGTAGCGAAGGAAAACGGATACAACCTCTGTTACTGTTGTCCTCATTAATTCCTTTTCAATAGGAAGAGCGGTAAAGTGCCAGATTCTTGTGGGTGGCCAGGACAACTGCTGGGCCCACAATAATTGTGTGTCAGTTGTGAGCCAATTTGGTAAGAACGATTTCATTTTAATAATCATGTTTGATTTGGCAGCATTTAAAATAATTTTTTAAATGGTGTATTTTAGATGACAGGACAACCTCTTTGTGAATTGGAATGCTGCATTTTATTGCTTTTGATCTTTTTAAATAAAAGTGTATTTTAACAGATGATAGATTTTTTTGGGGGTTTGTGTTTATATTATGTTTGTTTCCTGTCATTCACGTACCACTACCTGCTGTCCTTTTGCAGTTTTGCTGCAGTTAGTCCACTTTTAGGAGTGTACAGTGGCCTAACTGCTTAAAACCTTTTGTTTCTTTGTCTCTTCTTTTTTTGGGTCACTTCCAGGACAATATCATTTCTGTCGCCCATGTTAATTGGCACCAGATTGTGTTTAAGCATGAACATGTGAGATGGTCTTGCAGTGACTTTTCTCTGCATTTTGGTCGCCTGTGTGCAGGGTTTACAATGGTTTGAGTCTCCTGACTGCTGCTGGGAATTTAGCTCTGCTCTGTAACTGCTAGGTCAAAAAAAAACGATTGGATATATGAGACTGAGTACTCCTTTATGTGTGTTTAATAAAAATTATTAATTTACGTGAATGCGTCTGTCTTTAATATATCCACAATTCCCAGAGGAACTTGTAACATCTTATTCCTTGTCAGCTTCGATCAAATGTCTCACTGGTAAACAATCAGCAGAAATGACAGCAAAAATTCTACAAGACAACCTTTTCCTGACTGTGGGCCTGCTATTAAATTAAAAAGGAAACATTTTGCCCCGGGGGCGGATTGCCTCTATGCGTGAGGGTACTTCTGCTTCACCTCATTCTGGTGGTGAGCGGGAGCCCCCCCTCTTTTTTTTTATTCTCTGCATCTACCAGCTCACTTTTACACAAACAGGATATTTGTATGTGTGCAGGAATGATACTGTATATGCCGAACGTGTGTTTGTATGTTTACATACATGTATGTGAGTGTGAGTTGATCTGTATCTGTGGTTTATGTAGGTTCATATATCAGTGTGTCAAGGTTTTTTCAGCCAACAGGTATGTTTGTAACATTTGAGTGTGCGTGTGGACAGGCCCCGCCCTTTTGATTACCATCTACATATGACAGGAACAGGATCTGTGAGATCTGGCTCTGTTCTGGGATGTCCCACAGAGTCTGTGAATGAGGTGGGTAAGAGGAGGAGGTTACAGAAACTGGAATCCATCAGGGACAATCCTCTTCATCCTCATCACCCTCTGCATAAGACCATAGATGCTCTGAGCAGTTCCTTCAGTCAGAGACTGAAACGCCCTCACTGCAGGAAGGAGCGCTTATTTTTTCAGAAAGTAACTCCTGAGATAAATGAGAGACCACTGTATATGTGAGTGTCTGAAGCTAAATAAGCCCTATAGTTGCAGTAACATCTATCCAACACTAGAGGCCATCAGCTCTAATCTGCTTCCTCGGCTCCTGCACAGGACACGTAAATAAAAAGATTTATATCAAAACCTAGAATTGTGCTTGTTTAAAAATAGCTGTTAACACATCTTTTCTAGAAAATGTATTAAAGTGCTGTGAATCCAGAGATCAATTGATATTAGGGGCCTCTCCTCTCCGGCAAATATGGTGACTCAGGCTAGAAGACCCATGGCCAAACCTTTACTTTGAGACTTTTCAACAAGATCTATTGTGTGAAATTCAGTAGGAATCTATGTATTTTGTTTTTATTTTGTTCTAGAATCCTGCTACAGAAAAAAGAAAGACTCAGAAGGAGGCTTCCAGCACACTGATAGTTCCATTATGATTTTGATACAGGAGCAGAAAGAAAACAGTATTCACTTCAAGTATGGGAGAAAGGAAGAAAATACTCTAAAAGTAAAAGTGTATTAACAACCTTTAAAATTAAACAACATGTTGCTGCTTTTGGGGCTGCAGTTGGGTCGGAATTTAGATATAGAACTTTGATTTCTTTATTCTTTTTGGATTGATTAACTGTATTTTCTTTCCTCTTTTTCCTGTACTCCCTTTTTTCTTCTTTCTCAATTCTGTTTCTCCTTCTTTCATGGGCTGCACAGTGGAGTAGTGGTTAGCGCTCTTGCCTCACAGCAAGAAGTTCAAGTCCCGGCTGGGGGACCTGAACCAGAACATCAATAGGGGACCTTTCTGTGTGGAGTTTGCATGTTCTCCCTATGCATGCGGGGGGTTTCTCCGGGGACTCCAGCTTCCTCCCACCGCCCAAAAACATGCTTCATTGGTTAATTGGTCAACCTAACTTGTCCCTAGGTGTGACTATGAGAGTGCATGGGCGTGTGATTGCGGACACTCTACCCTGTGACAGACTGGCAACCTGTCCAGGGTGTCCCCTGCCTTTGCCCCCAAGTGGCCGGGATAGGCTCCGACAGCCCCATGACCCCAAAAGGGAATAAATGGTAGAAGATGAATGAATGAACTTCTTTCATACCCCCCTCTGTTTTGGAGGCTGGCATTACCACTTCTCAGGACATGTCTGTCATGTATTTGTTCCTCTGCATCATGGTTCGGGCTGACATGTTGTTTATCTTTTGATTGCTTCTTAATGAATTTGAAGATATGGTTGTAGATATGAAGCGAAGTGGTTCTGGGATTCTTGAAAACAAATAGCTGTCATTGTTAGGAGCATCAATCAAAAAAGCTCAGATGGTGCAGGAGTCCCCATTAAAAAACCAGTGGCCTGACTGCACTCCTTACATCCATGTCGACAATCGAGACCAGGGGTGGAAAAACTATAGCCTGGGGGCCACATGTGCCCTGTAAAACTATTTAATCTGGCCTGCCAAACTGGAAAAATGATATTGATAATTCTAGTTATTATTAAAGTGTCTACCCATAGATAATGCACTACAAATAAATTGCAGGAAATTATACTCAATTCATGTGGAAGATGTGTTGTTTTTCTGACTTTAATTCGTGTTTTCTGTCAGAAAGACCCTTTTTCAATCATTCCAACACCACATGAATGCAGCATTTCTGTCATTTGTGTTTTTCCCTGATAAACATCAAGCCATTGGTGCAATTGGCACCAAAATGAGAACAAAAGCCACAGTTTTGAATTAAAACCTCTAAAATGTTGTTTTAAAGCCTCTTCATCAATCTTCAATCTAAATCTAAGCATCTTTTCATCCAAATTCCATTTTATTTTTCTCTTGTGAGTTGGGTTCATGCATCTGTTCCTGGTCCGGTCCTTCTGTTAAATTTCAGGCCCCTTTGTGCCCCACGAGTCAAAAGTTAAAAGCTTTGCCCACCCCTGATCTAAACTGCAAAAGGAACAGTGGTAGAACACCTTAAGCACTGCCAACAGGCCCAACAGTTGCATGACCATGACTGAGGTTTTTCTGGTCTATCAATGGATTAGAAAGTAATTTCAATTCTTTTCTAAGCTGATAATACATTATACTACTTCAGTAAATGACATCAAATCAGCATAGAGGTAATTCAGTCACCAGGAGTGAAGCTGGTTTGATACACTCAAAATAAACAGGTCAAAGCTCTGTTATTTACACCAAAAAGCAGCTTTTTACATGTTTTACTCACATTATATCCTCCAATTAGTGGTCTGTCTTTAGGTCGAGTGAACAGTAGAACCCCTCCCAACACAGGCATCAGAAGGAAAAGAAAATTCAGCCAGAAGGCTGGCTGGACCTCAGATCCATATTTACCTGCAAGAAATTAACATCTATGAGCTTTTACCATCACTGTCTACATGAGTAGTTTAGAGTTGATTTTTGGGTTTCATCTCAACACCAAGTGCAGTTTAAAATGCCCACAGCAAATGCTTTAGCCTGTGATGTGTTTTGTTCTGGTCTTTGTTGGCAGGCTGAGCTGTGATGATGATGACGTGCGACAGGACAGATGTCAGCTTGATTAAAGCTAGTGATCATGAGACCAGTGCCAAGGAAGATCAAAAAGAAATCTTACCTGCCACTATCCCTGTAATGAATACACTCATGTTGGCACACAAGGAGCCAGCCCAGAATAAGCCCATGGTCCGGAACGCTTTTCTGAAAATAAAAATAAGAAATAAAAAACTAACTGCAAAGAAATGAAAAGATTTTACAAACATTGCATTGTTAACCATGATTTTCGAACATAGTAACCCAGAAATCTCCAGCTGAATGCAAAGCTCCACTCAACACATCTACAAAGCTGGCATTGTTTGAAAGATTGCATTTTTGCAGAGGCACCTGGCTCAAGGCTACAAGCACTGAGCTCTTGAACTCACTGACTGAGCTTCAGGACTGCCTGACTCTTTTATCAAAACAGTCTTGTTCAGACTCCTATGTGGGTTTGATCTGCTAAATGCACCCACAACATATTTTGTGGAAATAAATTAGCATAAAAACAATGAGTTAACCTCTCTAGACCTAGCATCCACATTCGAGGGCATCACGTTGTGGGTTTTATTTCCACTCTAGTTAACTCTGTTTATCTGTGGCCCTGTGACTACAAAATAAAAAAGGCATATCAAACAACAGCTCAGGTCTCAATAGGCTAAAATTTGCCAGGTACTGTGAATGCCCGTTTTTAGGTTATGACTATCTCTCACGTATGAAGGGGACTGTAGATTGCTGTTGTGCGTAAAATAATATTACAAGGTGTGGCTTGATTTCCACAATTTTCATCACCCACCTATCCGTTATCCTGCTGATCATCATCAAGTACATGGCAAAGTGAGCTATTCCATCCCAGTAACACATCATAATGGCATAAGATGTTCCTAAGTAGGGTTCACCCTGGAAAAAAATGCAAAGTTAACTCTTCAGATTGCTTAAGGACAGCAGTAAATACTTGTAGAAACGTTCTACATGAGCTATGCATTTAGCTGAGTGAAAACGATTTTTGTTCAAACTCATGTATTTGATTGTAGACCAGATCGTACAACCTACCGTCTTTTGGTAAAATTCCATAAAACCAGAAATGATGCCGTCATATTCCAAAGCGCTCACCAGGTCAATGACACAAGTGAAAGAAAATTCTGCAAAGACTGTAAAAGAAAGGTTTAATGAGTGCAAGGTGTTATGAACTGCTGAAGTGATGTTTTTGCCATTTTCAAGAGAAGTGTATGGGTAACTTCAAACAGACAGACGGAGTGTGGATGCATGGAGTTCCAATGGAGTATTTTGTCCAACACTATTGTCTTTGTGACAGTTTGGTGCTGTTGCTGCAAGGTGTTTGGTACCTGTCACAGTGGCAATCCCCAAACGTAGACACCACCAGGTTTGACGGAGGCTATCAAGTTAAAATAGGAGTCCTACCAAACCTGGGGCTGTGGGGAAAAAAATCTCTGACCTGAAAGAAGTATAGCAAAGCCATGGAGAAGGACCATCTGGGACTTGCTGTTGGGACAGTACCACTGGAGTGGCTTACCATCACCAAATGGATGGATGGATGGATGACATTTGGAAAATCTTTTGGAAGAAATATTGGACAACTTGGAAAATAACATTTCTTGCTTTGAAGCTCAGACATTACCAAAGAGATATATATCAAGCAACAACAGGAATCTAAGTTTGGCCTCAAACGGCTCTATGCCAGAAGACACACAGTGACAGCAACTTTAACTGAGAATTACAGCACAATATGATGGTTTCAACAACTGACAAACCTGTGGTTTTGTTTATTATCTGAAAATTAAAGACAGTATTTTTGACAAAAATGAAGGAAAAAGTATTGCTATGGTTTAGGGCTGCCCAACTCTGGTCTTTCAGATTTCATCACCCTGACTGTTTGCCAGCTCTACCTGCCTTGCTTGCTCCTTAGTAGCTGACTGAGGTGTTTTCCAAATTCTGATCAAATGAACACACTTGATCCAAGTGAACATCATCAAGTAGTGCAATGAGAACTGGAAAACAGACAGTTTGACAGAAGGGTTAGGCAGTCTTCCATTAGTTTTTTTCAACTCATTCGCTTTATTTTTTTAGGCACTCATCCAAACAACTGCAGATGTTTCATTGATCATAAAATATTCAAAGGTTTTATATAAATGTACCAGTATTTGCACTCATGCAAATGCTACCCACTCATGATTTTTATTTAAGTTATGGTGATAATTGGAGACATTTGCAAATTCTTGTTCAATAGTAAAACAGTTGAGTTTCCTGATGATACAAAGCTTTCTTAGCCGCAACAACTTGCCTCTCAAAGTTTAAGATCTTCACTTCTTCTAAATTGCTTTCAACCTTTGTAAATAATTTTTTGTCCATTTCAAAGTTTGTCTAACCCAGCTACTGGCTGGATTTGAAGGAGCAGCTAGCCTCCAGCATTCAAGACATTTTAGCAAGTGAACCACAGAACTGAATGTATCTATTTTAACCAGTTAAAAGGGCAAACTCCTAATGTCACATTAAAATAGGTAGCTAAGCTTTCTTCCAGCAATTGAAAAAGGAATTGCACTTTTTCCGCTGGGTCAGTCAAAGACTTTGTGTTAATGCAAAGGCTCATTGTAAAGGAATTCTAAATGTGATCTTTAGTCTGCAAAGGATCTGGTTGAGCTATGCTGTAGAAAAGACTGAATCAGCTTTGCTCTGATCCCGATCAGTCTAAGGAGCTTTTCCTGATGAGGTAAATTCACATGAAATACCATTCATGTTTTAACACTGATAAGGGGAGTGGGATGAAGGTTCTAGAAATTCTTCTATGATGGCCAGAACAACACACAGTAGGCCTTAACCCTTCAGTTGCCAGTAATTGTGAAAACAGTGATTGCAGGTGAGTGGGCAAATGTGTGTTAATTACCAAAGAATAGAATGTCTTTAGGTGGGTTGCCACGAGTTATGAGGAAGTAAAACAGGAAGACAACCACCAACACAGCAACACCAATCTCCAGGATCACGCACGGCCTGTGGAAGCAGAAGGGTTAATAAATCATAACAGTGCATTGTGCACATCTTCTCAAAATCCAAAACAGATGATATGATGCTCAGAAAACTTTCAATTTAAGATTAAAGAAAGTTCATTTCATATATGTGTAACATACAGTGAGGATCACATGTGCTGCTGCTGAGGTTGTTTTTACTCAAAGGCTTTGTGATACAAAGCCAGAGTCATACTTGCCTGTTTTGTAACATAACACATGTAAAAAGATGATACTTGGCACATGAATGAAGGTATAAATGAATAATATTCCATATTTAGAGGGTTTTTTTTCACAACTTTTCCCTGATGGATTCAAAGCTCACTTTGGCTGAAAACTCAGAAAGAGCTTTAAATTGTGAAAAAGCTTGTGTCATTCACAGGCAGAGAGCAGAAAGCATGTTGGTTCAGCAAAGGCCTATGTGTTTAGTGCTCAGAGGTACTACTGAGTTGCATGAGAAAGATTAATGTGGCCAAGATATCTTCCAGCAAACAGCCTCCTAGAAGACTCCCTGTGTGTGCCCACAGGAGGGAAACAAATAGCAGGAGAGCAACACAAGTGCCTCTGCCGCTCAACAATGCAAGTCGACTATGCACACAATATGGTGTGTTTGTTGACTAAAGCCTCAGACATGTTTATTAATAAGTAATAAATCAAATTCTGGTGTAACAGTCATTGACAGAAGAAAGGACAATCAACTCAAATGTTCACCAAAGAGGTGAGTTTGGCTTCGGTTAAAACTGTCATGTGACCATCAGCTTCCAGATTCGGAATGAACAACCAGCACTTGTTTAGAATTTCATGCAAAAATTCTCTGAAATCAGTAAAATACAAAATATCTCAATCAAAATTTGAATCAGAAATCATGGTAACAGCTGGGAAAGGTCTTCTAGAATGTTTCCACTCTATCTGCTACTGTTACTAAATGTTAATTCCTTCTCAACAAAATCATTCTTTCATGTGATGAGATGCATGTAACACAAGCACGTCCTATCAGTGTTATGTGCATACAGAGTCCTCTACTGGTGGAAAAAAGGTAACTACATAAAAATCTCGAGGCTCATTAAATAACACGTCCTTTTTTATTCTTTTTTACAATTTGTTTTTTATTGGGTTTGAAGTGGTAAAAATGTATATTTTATGAATGTATTTTTATAGTTATGTATCCATCTTAATATAATGCATTCCATGAAAACTTACATATATCACATAAATAAATATACAACATACATGATTTTCCAAAACCTTAGGCTATTTTTTAAAGCATAATAATTGTGTCACTTACTCTTGCATCTCAGGTATGGAGTTCATAGTATAAAGAATGCCAAGGGCAGAAAAAGAGAACAAAAAGACCAAAATCTCCATCTTCAAAAGCTGCTCTACTCCTGCTGCAGATTTCACAGAGATGCTGAAAATAAAAGAGCTGTTGTCATCCTATCCAGAATACTTCTCATTTAAATATCAAAAGAGTTCCATAGTATTCATTAAATTGAAAATTCAAAATTTAGCAAAATGTCATTACTGTTTAAAATAGACCGTAAATAGATTTAAAAAATGAGGAGAAGGCTCTTACCGTCTGGCTGCCTTTTTGCTGAATTACTCAAATTACAGCTGGCCTGAGGCAAACCCGGCCTTTATTAGGAAAATAATGAAGCTGTAACAAAGAAGCTTTTACACAGAAAGTTATGCGATTTAGCTTTGTCACAGATTTACCTAAGTCGTATTAGAGGCTTGCATTCCATCCCACGTCCTGTTTCTTATTGCACTGCTGTCATGTGGCTATAATGCAGCTAAAGCTGTGTTTTGTAAAATGTACACCTTAAAATATGACTGTGATACCAAGGAGTTGAAGGCAGTTTTGTGGACGTTCTTACATCAGTTTTTTATGTTAAAATACACAACTGTTACATATCAGAAAATAGCTAGTCAAACCTCCTACAACTAAAATGAACTAGACTATCACAGTTATGACACTTTTTCACACTGGGCAGGCACATCATTGAGGTGCCTTTTGAGAAGTTTGCAAAAAATCCACAAACTGGCCAACTCCAACAGTCACAATGACCAACAGCTGAAAATGCACAATCTTCTTGGAATAATTGCTGTTTTGCAATTCTTTTCAGATAAGAGCTGATGACTTTGTGCAGACAAAGTTACAAGTTAAGAGCGGCCCATGTGGAAATATTTCCACTCATATTTCAAATGGCTCAGTGGAGGGAAACGTGTCTGTGTGCTGAGCTCTCCTTTCTTTGCCTTTGCTCAGCCCATATACGTATGTCCTGGATAAGCCCTCTGGGGAGAAAGGGTGGGGTTTTTAAGCAGGAACTTCAACAGTTTGCATCTGTCGAAGTAGTTGCAGAAACACTCCAGCAGGATGCGCCAAAAGTAAAAAATCTGAAACCAAAAACAAATGTTTTATACAACTGATAATGACTGCAAACCTAGTTGTTACACCCCAGTTATCTGAAAACAAGAAAGATACTTTTTTTTTTCTTTTAAATGTTTTTTTTCTTTTATTATTAATTCATACACACATATAAAAGCATTGTTTAATTGTTAACCGGGTGAAATTAGTTTGGTTGAAGTGCAAAAGTTCTCCATATTAACATTTAGTAGCACTTACTCATTATGTAGCAAAACTTACATTGCCTTGTTTAAATGAAAACAAAAGTTAGTTTGATGTGTTTATGTGACAATGAAACACATCTTTGGGAACATACACTCACCGGCCGTTTTTAAGTCCACCAGGTTGCTAGAACCAGGTTGAATCGCCTTTAGCCTTCAGGACTGCCTTAATCCTTGGTAACATAGATTCAACAAGGTACTGGAAAAATTCCTCAGAAAATTTGATTCAAAATAACATGAAAGCATCAGCCAGTTGCTGCAGATTTGTCGGCATCCATGATGCCAATCTCCTGTTCCACCACATCCCAAAGGTGCTCTATTGAGGGCTGGGTTGATAAAAATCGATCAATCAATCTGAATCGATCTAAACTTAATAAATCAATAGTCAATCCATAGAAGTAGAGATCAATCTTTTATGTCTTACCTTTTCTGGTGACCTAACACAAAACAACAGTAAATCCATAATCTGCTAGCTTTATGCTAACGTATAATGGAATTTCCCATAGAACGGCTAATGCAAATGCTCGGTCGACCTAAACATACATTCCGTGAACAGCTGTATATACTCATAGGGATGAATTTTCCAAACTCTTTTAAGGAAACGTTATTTTTAAGTAACCATTTGTTGAATATAGACATCTTCAAAAAATATATAGATTGCTGTATTTCTACACAACTATGTCTAAATGTGTAAACCATGTAAATTTAAAATTGAATTTAATTAATTAGAGTGGATCGAAAGAATAGAAAAAATCGTGAATCAAATTGATCCAGGCTCTGGTGAATCGAATTGATTCTGGAAATTCTTGGTGATGCCCAGCCCTAGCTCTGTTGGGTTGAGATCTGGTGACTGGTGAGGTCATTTGAGTCCAGTGAACTCATTGTCATGTTCAGGAAACCAGTCGGAGATGATTCCAGCTTTATAACATGGCGCCTTATCCTGCTGGAAGTAGCCATCAGAAGATGGTACACTGTGGTCAGAAAGGGATGGACATGGTGAGCAACAATACTGAGGTAGGCTGTAATGTTGGAACCATGCTCAGTTGGTTTTAAGGGGCCCAAATTGTGCCAAAAAATATCCCCCACACCATGACACTACCACCACCAGCCTGAACCATTGATACAAGGCAGGATGGATCCATGTTTTCATGTTGTTGATGCCAAATTCTGACCCTACCATCTGAATGTGGCATCAAAAATGGAGATTCATCAGACCAGACAATGTTTTTCCATCTTTTATTGTCCAGTTTTGGTGAATCTGTGTGAATTTTAGCCTCACTTTCCTGTTCTTAGCTCATAGGAGTGGTACCCGGTGTGGTCTTCTGCTGCTGTAGCCCGTCTGCCTCCAGGTTGGACGTGTTCTGCATTCAGAGATACAGACTTCGGATGGAACCAGTGGTTCTTTGAGTTCTTGTTGTCTTTCTTCGGAACCAGTCTGTATATTCTCCTCTGACCTCTGACATCAACAAGGTATTTCTGTCCACAGAACTGCCGCTCACTGGATATTTTCTCTTTTTTGGACCATTCTTTGTAAACCTTAGAGATGGTTGTGGGTGAAAATCCCAGTAGATCAGCAGTTTATTAAATCCTCAGACCAGCCCGTCTGGCACCAACAACCATGCCCCTTCAACCACCTTCCTTTCTCATTCTGATGCTCAGTTTGAACTGCGGCATTAAGTTGCGGCCATGTGATTGACTGATTAGAAATTTCTGTTAAAAAGCAGTTGGTCAGGTGTGCCTAAAAAAGTGACCATATCATATCATATATATCACAACCGTGTTTCAACAACAAATAAGCACACACTCAGACACACACAGCAGCCTCTGCTTTCCACCAGCCTCCTGTGTTGGGAAAATGGGGGAAATGTTATTCCAGGAAAGCAGTGGCAGTGTTGGTTTGCTGGAAACATTTGGAGGTCTTCCAGCTCTGTTGTTCAATAAGGCAAAATGAACTGATGAATACCAAAGTGAGTCAAAGACCTGCAAGAGGTAAATACATGCACGAACCCTGGTAAACAGATTTGGTTTTACTGCAAATTAATTTATTTAATCTAACTGATCAGTATTTAGATTTGATTTATGTTGGTCTGAATCGAGTTATAATGAATAACTGTAATGAAGTGCTGCTAAAAGAAGTTGGCTGTTTAGAATTGTGGGTCAATTTTAGACCATTGAACCCCTAAAATAAGACAAAAAGAATTTAAATCCAAACTTAACTTGCAAAAAGATTCAAAATTTAATCATTCAAAATTTGTCACAGTCATTTTCTGAAGAGAATTTTTTTCCTTATTTCATAGTCGTTTATATACCTAAACACAAAAGCATCAAAGACATTTAATTTCCCTTCAATTTTCAGAAGCCACTGAATCAGGTCGTCAGTCTGTTGCAGGGTACGGTGGCCGACAGGGCTCACACTACATACAAAAGAAAAAACACAACAACATTACCCGAAGCACAATGAAATTACCCGCAACACTACGACATAACTGCAGTAATAGCATTTATCTCAGCACAATGGAAATTAGGACTTTTTTTCCCCCTAACCAATTCAGTTTCAAACTATTCGGCGCTGCAGAGAGCTACGTGATATTTGGACAAGACTAGGGTATTTTCTTACTAGATAACGTAATTTCTTACAAATATACGATTGTCTAAAAATATAAATTTACACAGCTCTCCACATAGTGACATCTGCATCTAACGCTCTTTGTCTCTTTTTTTTTAAATTACGACTTTTAAGTCGTAAACTTACGAGAAAAAAACTCATAAATATTCAAGTTTTTATCTCATAAATTTATGACTTAAAATCTCATGAATTTACGAGATAAAAGTCATAGATTAGCGAGGAAAAAACACCAAAGTTTTTTGTTTATCAGAGCTAAGCTAGAAGAGGAAATATGTGGAGCCTTTGTGTAGCTTTATGTCCGGATAGGTTTAAAAACAGAGTTTCAGAACCTTTTGGCGACTTAAAATCAGATTATTCTCGGTGTAGTCGGCTTTCTGGGGTTTGGTGTCGGTAAAGCGGAGTTTTATATGTAAATAAGAAGCTCAGAGACACGTTTGGGTGTAGAGAACTGCTGCAGCCTTTATTTTCCTTTTCATTCACATACCCTGAATTTCATTTGTCATCTTACGTCATGAAATGCATTGGTGTTCGGATGGAACACCAATGCGGAAGGAAGTAAACAGTGTTACATACGCCCCCTCCTCCAGATGAAGCGTCCCGTTTCAACATAAAACAATAAAGATGAATGAAAATACTCTGTTATATTAGCATTAGAACGTTGACAATCCCAAAAAGTGCTCCTCCTCAGACGGAAGCGTCACACAAATGTAGAGATCTTGTCTTTGGTGGAGGAAGAAAGGATTCAAGTGGACAGGTGCAGGGATACCGACGCCGTTGGCGACAGCTTCATCGGGCTGCAGAGATCCTGCAAACCACCCATCAATAAATAAAACATTAATAAATCATAAATAAAACAAATGAGCTTTTCAACTAAGTTTAGAAAATTCTGACTTTTTTCTCAGAATTCTAAAACAATAGTTTGAAACTGAATTTTTTTTTCTCGCCGGTAGGGGGAAAAAAAAGTCCTCATTTCCGTTGTGCTGAGGTGAATGAATGAGGTGAATGCGGTTATGTCATTGTGTTGCGGTGAATTCGTTGTGCTTCGGATAGTGCCGTTGCGTTTTTTCTTTTGTATGTAGTGTGAGCCCTGTTGGCCACCGTAGCAGGGCCACACAAACACACAATCATACAGACACACCTTGGACTGGAATGATGGACTAATCAGTTTTAACGACATCACACGTGTGTTGTCCATTGTGATCGTTTTGGTTTTTTTGATTTGATTTGAAATGGTTTATTTCAAGCAATCAAATAGAAATAATACACAAAAGCAATACAATCATCAGTTATACATTCATACAGTAAATAATCAAACTTAGGATAATTAGACATATTAATAAATATTGCTTGAAAGGGAGTGGAAGGAAGCGAATTTATATAATCCCACCCCGTTATACTGTAACCATTTTATTACATGATTTATCAATATCCGGTTCCTAGCTTTTATCAGACAGAATTAAGAATCGTAAAGTATCAATAAAGCACATGCCAAAGATGAATTACTTAATTATTATGTAAAAATAACTATTTCAGAAATCAACATGGCAAGTACAGATCAGTTATCTAGAACAGTGTTTTTCAACCAGTGTGCCGCGGCACACTAGTGTGCCATGGGAGAGGATCAGGTGTGCCGTGGGAAATTGCCCTCATTAACTGATCTAAAAACATTTCCCATCTCCAGGATTTCAGCACTGTGTTCATCCAAACAGGCCCTGATAAAACACTGAGGAGTTAGGAATATAAAAGATCGTAAAATACTTTTTCTTTGCGTTTATTTTATTTTATTAAAGACATTTTGATAAGAATGACCGTGCCGCGATTCAGCTGCAGCTCCGGCTGTATTTGGGAAAAGTCCCGTCCCTTTGACTGTCTCTACCAATCAATCTTGAAGGCTTAATCACATGTCATCAGTCTGACCAATCAGAAGTGCTTAAAGTCTTCACTTCCTTGTCCCGATTTAGCTCGTAAAGTCGCTCAGTTCTAACAAAAATACCAGCTAAAGCTCGTCTTTTGCGCTGTAGCTTTCCACAGAATCCGGTGTCAGACGGTGGAACAAGTGAACAAAACAATGAAGCTCCGAAAACCGATCTCCGGCCGTTTTATGCACTACATCTCCCATGATGCATTGGGTTGTGAGAGTGATAGCGCATACGGAGATATGTTGTTAAACGTCTTGAAACCAACGAACACACATCAAACTATTTTTAAATCTTCTAACCTAACTTTTATTGAATCTTTTAGAAAAAAACAGCTGCAGTTTCCAGCTTTTTCTGCAACAATTATCTCAAAAATGCATGTGAGATTGTGGAGGGGCTGTAGATCAATACAGACTATGAGTTTCTCCTTTTTTTTTTTAATTTTTGGATGCTGGTGTGCCGCGGGATTTTTTTTAAGGTTAAAGTGTGCCGTGGCTCAGAAAAGGTTGAAAAACACTGATCTAGAATATATGCAGATTATGTTACTTATAAAAGTCATTGATATGATTAAAAAAATACTATATCAGTAAAATAGACAAAACACTGTTTCAGAGATTTTCATAGCAAAATTTCATCAAGTATCAAAAGTAAAAAACATGTGCAAAATTATATTACATTAGGAAAGATTTTTGAATCAATTTATAGATTTTTGGAGCAAGTGAAGTAATATCATTAAAAGTCAATCAATTTAACCATTTTCAATAATTGATTAATCATTTGTTTTACTATTTTTTTGTATTTTTTATGTTTTTATTTATTTATAATAAAGTAATGCTGTAAGGGAAAATAAAAAAGGGTCCATAATCTGTCGATTGTCAGCCGTTCTTCTGGGTACAAACAGAGTTTATAGTTCTTTTCGATGTTATGTCTGCAGACATTAGATTCAGGTCTTGTTTGTTTTTATGTCATGGTAAAATAAACCTACAGTCCTTCAATCCAATTGGTATTTTCCAGTATCACTTGTGGATTTTTTTCATTTGGAAATGATTTTATAGGTAAAGGTCGATTCGATTAACAACTTGCCTCTGAAAGATCGATCTGGTTCGATCATAGGAATAAATCCGTCCATAGATTAATGGTTACACAACTAATATTTAGCAAAATGACTTCCTTCAGTTTTTGGTTGTTAGTTTACAGACCTGCCTTATAAAGCCTATAGGACAGAATAATGCTTTCAGAGACTCAATATAAAATATGAATGTAAATGTTTTAACAGTCTTTCAGTAATATTGTTAATTTTCCCAAACATAACCTGTCATTCTTCGGTGTGTTTAACGAAGTAATTTGACTTTTTAAATGCCATTTCCTTTATAAATAAGAACCAAATACGAAGTCAAGCATTGCGAAGAAGATCTTATCAGTTATAATGGTGCTATAAGTGTTGATAGCGTGTGTGTAGGGGATTCCTCCGGTGTTAGAGCAATAGTCCAGGTGTGCCTGAAGGTTCGGGCTGTGAACTATTTGCGGCCTGGCTCGCTGCTCCTGATCAACAAGCGGCTCTCCGCGTGACAACAGCGCCGGAAAGGTTTTTCTCTATTCAAAATGGCACCGTCTCAATCAGGAAGTGGAGAAAACAACTACGAAGAATAAGTTGGATACGTTTCCTCGTTTCGATTTGTTTGAAGGGATTTTCAGCCCGCAGCCGAGCGGGAAGTCAGTGGTTGGGATTGAGGAGAAGAAAGACGCTCACGGTGAGTGGAAGTCGAGGATATCGCTTAAAAGAGCGACACATCGGCAGATGTCTTGTATGTTCTCGGAAGCCTCTCCTCGGAGCGCACGTTATTCCTGTCGGGCCACACCGGAGTCATAGCGCCTCTGTTAACTTTGGACTATTGGATTGTAGTGGGGAAAATGTTCTGCCAGAATTGATGCCGCCAATGAAAGTTTTGTAGCCAGTAAAACAGTGAGAAGCGACCGCAGACACGTCTTTACGCCAGCGCCCTTTTAAGGCCAGCGTCTCTTTGCGTTTGTGTTGTTATTTCTTCACGACATCTAACACGACATTTAAACTGTTCAAGAATAACGACGACATCTTTACCGTTCTGGTTATTCGAAAAGTATTTGCTATTTACCAATGAAACAACCCATGTAGAATGTTTAAGTAACGCTAATTGTAACGCAGTAAGCGCAACGGACTGAAGCTGTGTGCAAAACAAACGTACCCAAAATCGCAAAAAAGCCTATTGGAAATGCTAACGTAGCTAGCCCTCTGAACTATGGCAGAGTATGACTTGTATTGGTAAATAAGTAGGATTTTGGGTAGTCAGCGGGGCTCCCCTCGACAGTGTTTACTGTGAGAGAGCGTGAACGCCATGAATGGTTCAAAGCCAAAGGCTGCTGCCTTGCCAGCTCCAGAGAAACGTCGCGCTAATCGTCCGGCAGGCTAACAGTAGTGACAGGAACCGTGAACACGGCGCTCTGGCTGCGATCCTTTGTGCTTCATGACTCCGGAGTTCAGCTGTGCCTTTCGCTCCTTCAGCGCCAGCTTTAGTTAACTTTGTTACTGGTTTTGTGGGGTGGTTACTCAAAATCTGCTGGGAACTGTACACCGTTTTAAATGGGTTCAATACAGGAACTAGTACAGAACAACCTCGGCGAGAAACAGTCGTTGTCTTCGAGCTTAGGCCACTTTGAGTCTAACACACACATACGTCAGGTAGAAGTTTAAGAAACAAGTTAACATTTAAAATAGTATCAACTATTGGTTAGCTTTGTGACATCGCTATCTGCTATCTGTCCTTTGTAGTCATTTTGTTTTATTGTATAGACGTTTTTTTGTGGGCCATGTCTCAGAACAAAGACGTTTTCATGAATTCCCTTATATCACTATGCTAATGCAAAGGTGTGATCACTAAAGGTGTTTCAGAAATGTCACAGTTCAAACGTGTGAATTTAAATTATTCAGAAGCCTAACAATGGATTCAGAGAGCTGACTGAGTCACCAGAATAGCATGAAAACAGCTCCAATAAAGCTCTGCTGCAATTTTTTCAATCTTTGGTTTCCACGGCCCTGTTGCCTGAAGCGAAGGACTAAAGTCTCATGCAAGCCTTAACACAGTAGGTTGCCATGGTTGTTAGCTATTTCTCTGATTATGTCATTCCCCTTACCAGGAAATGACTAACACACATGTATCTCAAATTTAATCTGGGAGCGAAACGAAAGTGCTCCTACCCCCAGCGATATGGTCAACGGCCTTTGTGTCATCACCTGTACCAGCCACAGCTGACTGCCCCCTCTAGATGCACCACCAACCAGAACAATTGTTTTATTGCCGTTCTCGTTATTACTTTGTATTAACATACACATACACAATTTTTTTTAAGAGACAAAGTTTCCACAGATTAAACTGGAAAGTTGTAAATATATTAAAATTGTTTCCTTGGCAACTGGGAGGGACCATTAGGCCACTGCACTGTAGCCTTTGTTGCTTAAGTCAAGCCAGGGTGTTGGGAGGGGTTTTCAATTTGCGGGTAAATATTTCTGAAAATAGTTTCAAAGAAAGAAAGTTCTTTTCCAGGTTTGCTTTTGTAAAAACAACTGTGAATGCTTTCCTTGAGTGGTACAAACAAGTGCTCATGTATCAGCTTCTTCTGCACAGCTCCCCTTTCGCATCGTCCGTTGTGTCCGATAATTGATGTCACATTGGTTGTTGGCATGTTTAGGGTCACAAAACATAAACACAAACAGGATTTTCACAAAGCAGGCTTAGCATCAAAGCCAGACACATTTCAAAGGGTTATGTTAAATCTTCTAAAATTGGGTTTAAACCTAAAGTTCTGACTGTTTGGTACACTGTAATATTTAATGAGACACAACATATATAAGCTTATTTATGCATTTATTTTACTTAAGGATTGTTTCATTGAAGTCATCTTTTCTGAATGATCCTGAATTGAAGTGTCTTAAACCCACATTTGTACTCCTGGGATAAAATATTCGGAATCTCAAGTTACCGATAAACCTGCAGAAACAACATGGTGGTTTTCAGGATCACTGGGTATCAGGCAGCACAGACAGAATGCATCACTCTACTGTACATGTATTTATTATCAGGGGCTGCACAGTGGTGTAGTGGTTAGCACTCTCGATTCACATTGATTTTGTCACCAGCACAATCCTACTACGCAAATTTAGTATGAATATGTTAGTTTTAAATTCAGTTTTATAACGGACAGAATATTTAAAGTACGCTTAAGAAAAATAATTGAAAGAGGTAGGAAACTTTGTTTTCATATTCTATGAATGACTAAAGTCAGCAAACACTGTTTGCAAGAAAAATCTGCTTGCAGTAGACTCTGCTAACAATTATACATCATTACATTTAATCCAGTTTGCATTGTAACATGCAATAACACATTCGCCCTCCTTCCATTTTAATATCCAAACTAAAACAGTAAAAAAAAACTTTTCTCAGCTCTAAATGTTCTGATCTGAAATGTAAAAAGAGAAGTTGGTATTTTAAATGGCACTTTTTTACACATAGGCACATTAGGCACAGATATAGTGGATATTGTTTAAGCTTTTCATACTTTACAATACACACTTTGCTAAATTGTTGAGGAATATCAGCTGACCTTAAAAATGTATCATAGCGTTTCTTGGGGGAAAAAATGAACCTAATTTGAACTTAAGCATCACAGATATCTATAATTCATTGCAGCAAGGTTTTGACTCCATACAAAAATGGCTATCATCTAATAAATTGATTTTGAATTTAAAAAAAGGAATTATACTTTATGCTATGCCTGAAAAAGACGAAAAAGATAGAAGAAGAAAAAATTAAATAAGTATTTTTGTGGTTCCTCTTCACTTGAGAGATGTTCAAATACCTCAATCTCTGGCTTGGGTTGGATTTCTCTTTGAAAATCCACGTATGATCCAATACAAATAACTTAACTACTGTCTTAAAACATAATCAGTCAGTTGGTTGGTTTCATTTGCATCAAAGTAAAATAATAATTTCGAAACTTTTGTTTGCGATACTTGGTTATGCAGACGTCATCTACTTTAATACCACTTCAGCCAATTCTCTGGATGTCATTTACTAAAGCTTGTGTTGCTTTGTCCTCTGCCGGCCCTACATGACACACCGCTGCACTATGTGGCAGCAGCTGGGTTGCTTCTCGCCGTCAGCTCAAAGACAGTAACATTATTTACAGCTCATTTTCAAATGCATCCATCAGTCAACTGTCCTTCTTACCTAAAACAATATTTAGTGCCATTCAACTCACAACACAACCTCCATCATACTGATCACATTTATTTTCACATCTCCAGATTTGATAGAAATTCAGGAAAAAACACTTTTTGCATTTGTGGTCCCAAAGAGGGGAATAATCTTCCCACTTCTGTTTGTTCTTTTACATTATTTACCTTTATTTCAGAGAGCTCTTACAAAACTTTTACAACATACCTGGGTTTGTTTCCATAACCCTAAATTATTTGAATTTCTTTTTTTCTTTCTTGTTCCCATCTTAGTATATAATGATGTTCTGTGTTTTGATTGAATATACTTTGTTAAACTGCATTGAGATGATAGATAAAAAAGGAGAGCTGAAATGTTTGTTTGTGTGTGTGTGTGTTGTTATAATTAGTTTTTTCTTTTGTCTGTTTCTCTTGGTTTGTTTGTTACTTAACTCTATTTTGTCAGCCTTTCTTTTGTTATAGGCCTAACAGAAGGAACCCTTGGAAAACTAGACGTAGTATCTTAATGGGCCAATCCTACCATTGCTTATTAAATGTTTAAATAAATGTTGTTGTTTAGCAGTAAAGTGGATGTTAAGTTGTCTTTTTACACAGTCACTGAAATAAGCTTCTATGCTTTTCTGCTAGTTGGTTTGTTTATCACTGGTAAACTTTGGTATCGGTTTGACCCTTAAATCCACAGAGGTTCTGACGTCTGGCTGGTTGTTTCCACAGTACAGCAGTTTACAATAGGCTTCACAGAATTTACATTCATAACTTTAAGACTATTTCCATTTTTGGCTTTGCATCTTATTTGAAATGACTAGCTTTATAATCCTACTTTGTAACCTCAAGAGCATGCACCTTTTACTGGAACCCAGCTATAGTGAACTCTAGTTCTTTTGTTGATTCATGGCAAACCCATTGGACACATTTCCACCCCCTGAAATAATGAAATATGGGGAGCAG
Source organism: Oryzias latipes (assembly GCF_053564925.1). Taxonomy (NCBI): domain Eukaryota; kingdom Metazoa; phylum Chordata; class Actinopteri; order Beloniformes; family Adrianichthyidae; genus Oryzias; species Oryzias latipes. Next base: position 4,518,548 of record NC_136240.1, read on the forward strand.
TGGGTGCAATGGCTCCAAACCAGTCTACGCTCACATAAACCAAAATCATTAGATCGGTCCTCAAAAGCAAATACATATTTATTCTCTATAGAATTTGATATCCTCTTCGGTTTCTGTATTATCATTGCAATGCACTTAACTTGTGGGAGAGGTTTGTAAAAATGCAACTGGCGATGTGGGGATGAAGTGTCTTGCCCAAGGACAGAAGGACTATCAACCCTGAGATTGACACCAATTTTCAAACAGCTGTTTAAGCCACTGAGCCTCACCTGTGCTGTTAGCTGTGTCAGGTGTCCATTTTTGACACAGAGCTTTAGCCACTATTCTCATTCTCCCCTTGTTTTTACTGCCTCTTATTTTGTTTCCTCTTTAAGGGATGCCTGTGATAAATTTGATTTATGGTCTATGGGTGGATTAGAGTCAGAGCCAAAAATGTGGAGGAGGGGAATCAGGCCTGGGTAATATTTTTGATGCTATTCAGGAATCTGGCCCTCATTGAAGAAAAGCCTAGTCTGACCATTGGGTTGAAATGGACACGATATACTGCTGAACATGCAGCCAGAACAGCCTTTGTGACATGAAACCAATGTATTCTTTATTTGTTTTCCTGTTGAACTTTAACTGGGGAGGGGGCTGTCTGTATGTTTTCATTACAACTCAAGCACACACACAGTGCACCTATGTCTCTGCTCCCGGCACCCCCCACTTTTATAAGGAAAATATAGTGTTTAATGTATCCAGTAAGCAGAGTTGAGTTTAAAAATGGAATCCTTCCGGTAAGGAAATAGGGAAAAAAATGATAAGTGTTTGTTTTGTTCTGACATTGTTTCAGTTATCATCTCAGATTTTTAGCTGACTCCACATGATCAGAAAGGAGAGGGAGGAAGCATTTGTTAGAATTCTGTTATATAGTCTCTGACAAAGAGGGACTAAATAGTTGCAAATGGAACTGATGTTTCACAACAAAGAGCTGAATGAGAGCATCAATGGAAGCACTGTTTTTTTTATTTTAAACAAAGTTGTGAACTAAAAAAGCCTGTTGTCCCAAACTGATGCCACTGACAACCAGACCTTTTGTGCAGCTTTCTTCCCTTTACTCACTGTCACTGCCTGACTTCATTTTCTGAATGTTTTTTCCAAATTTGCGATGGCAAAACTTTCCAGATTTCTTAGATTTTGTGTGTAATTAAATGTCTTTCTTATTTGTGAAAACTTCACAAAATAAAGAACAATGCATGTGCCTAAACCTCTTCAGCACAAGGCCTGACTGATCAGGTCTGGACGGTTTGCCGATCACACCAAGATCTTTGACAATAAGATCATTGTCATGCTTTTACTATTTTACTCATCAGAATAACTGTGATCAAAATACAATTGAAAGCAAAGTATTATAAACCGTATTTGTTGTAACTGCATTGTTAGCAAATATAAACAAGGTCTTCAGGTTCCTGCTTTTGCTATATGCTAACTCTTCCTATTACAAGGAAATACAACTAACTGTACTTGTGTCCTACAGGTGTATGGTAAAAATGTCTCTAATTACAGCTAACATTTGATTTTTAACTCAAGTATGCTGTCAATGTACAAAAAAAATTCTATCTATCCATGTTCTTTTGCTGTCGGCTGTCGGGTTGCTGGAGCCTATCCCAGCCACTGTTGAGCCAAAGAAGGATGCACCCTGGGCATCTTACCAATTTCATCTGTGATCCCTTTTTCACAGATTTCCCCTATTACTTTTAGAACTTAGCTCCTGCGATAAATGAGGGAGCACTGTGTATAAAAAAATCCATAATTCCCTGCATGGGACAAAGTGGCTATTGAAGACAGATGGATGATTAGGGCTATAAGGAGTACCTGAATACTAGTTATAATAATAGTACTGTATTTCTGGAACAAATGGCAAATATTTTTGTCATCCGAGATCACGGATTCGCAATCTCTATAAATATAGTGTAGTATAAATACACTTCAGGGAATGTAATTAGCACTCTAAAATTGCAGAATAATGTTGGGTTTTAACTAACAGTAAGCTAAACTAACCATAGGTAGTACTGGTACCAGAAGTAGATAAATCTTTTTAAAATAAAGCCATCAAGTTATTTTTATAGATTTTATAATTTGAAACCAAATTAATTTGGTATTTTGGCAGTAATACTTAGCCCTATTTGCCCTAAGCCTTAATCATTGTAGATTTTCTGTTTGCACCATTAGTTTTTTTTTTCTTTCTAATTTCTCATTTTTCTGTCTACCAAACAATGCTCATGTAATGAAACCCCAATTGAATAATTAGGCTCATTCTTTATAGATGAACTACTTATTCACTGCACTGTTTAGATACAAATCGTATTGTGTTCACCTTTCAGCATATCCTTTCAGGGGCCACCACAGCGAATCATCTTTCACTGATTCCCACAGGTGGTTTCTATGCCGTATTTTATCCAGGCTGCGGACTGGCACAGGGGAACCCAAACATTAACGTTGTGGTTACATAGTTAGGCAGTAGCACGAAGGGTCTTGCACAAGGACCCACCTGGATGAGGCTCACCACGCCCCCTGGGAGTCAAAAGCCATCCAGCCGCTAAATCCAATTGAGTATTGTGTAATATGGAAAATTCTGGTGGACAATTTAAAAAAATGCTAAAGATGTTGATGTTAATCTTGGATCATTGTAGAACAAATCCTAAAGATACTCATCATAGTTTTTCCATCCTCAGTTTAGCTGACTACAGGAACCGTAGATTTGACAAGAAGATAGTAAATGAAGACACAGCAACATCTAAATTAAAATGCCTTTGTAACAACTAGAAAAACACTCACATTCCTTTAAAGTTCCACTCCGATCATTTTTTGATCTATTTTCCAAGTGTTCTCAGTGGTCTTTTACTTGTCAAACAGCATTTTTTCATCTGCTCCTAATTTACAACGATTTGAGTAAATACATTCTCAGAATTGCAATTTTGAGTTTAATTTTCTTTAAATTTGTCCTTCACCATCAGAAAAATGCTACAAGAACATGTTACAAACACCATTTTCATTGGAGTTGGTCTTTAACCCATGAGAACGCAGACCCATTTTTTCTTAAAAATAACATAACCTGTCTTTTACCACAAACCAAGTGGACCACAGAATCCATTTGATATTTTTCTGTTCCACTGATGTCACCATGGGTTCTTATGGGTTAAGTACTTAGGGTCAACAATCCAGACCAAACAGAGTGTTGGAAAAAAGGAAAGGGGTAAGGGATATCCTGATCAAGTTTTTTCTTGCCTCGGTTAATTCCGAGTCATTTGAATTTAAGAATGACACAGCGTATGTTGTCACTGATTTTTATTTTATTAACCTTCTTTTATCATTTAACACTTAAACAGAGCACCTCTGTGAAGTAGCTTCAACAGGCAAGTCAAAATATTGGAACAATTAACTAAAGAAAACAGTTAACTATTACCTAGTAAAAATTGTTGATAATTATTCATGTGAGAACGTTTGGTGACTATAGCTTTAGGATATTCAGAACTATTGAACAATTTAGATCGGATGTAATCTCCTTTAAAGTGTCTTAAAATTGATTGACGACATTATTTCTAAATTGTTTTAGTAGCAAAAATATGATGATGAGTTTTCATGACGAGCTCAGATATTACTAGTTTTTGAGAAATTATGGAATTTCTTTTTTTCTGATCACTTTTTTTCTGCGCTTCCATTAGAGGAACAGATCATGGTAGATGTTCAGGTGATAAATGCAGAGAAGCAGATGGAGATGGTTTGGACATGTTGAGAGGAACAGTGACGATGTTGGTGAAAGGATGAGGTTGGAGCTACAGGGAAAGAGAGGAAGAGCAAAGAGGAGGTTCATGGATGCAGATAAGGAGGACGTGAAGGTGGTGGTGTCAGTGAGGAGGATGCAGAGGAGAGGGTAGAATGGAGGTGGAGGATTTGCTGTAGCGCCCCCTAAAGGGAGCAGCCGAATAACAAAGAACCCACATCCCACTGACTCAAATGTCCGAAAAACAGCAAAGTTGCCGGCTACTTCTTGATGATACACAAAGGTTTCATTTAGTACCTCACAGCAAATAATCCGTGTGTGCAGGGTAGGAAATGAGCACTCACCAATTGCGAGCTTTGTCAGAAAATATTTTCATAGACCCCCGTGAGACTGGGTCAGACAGCCACTATAGATGAATGCATCTTTACTGTCAATGGCATAATGGCAGGAATCTAAAACATTGTGTTTTCAGGCTGTTTTTTGTTGGGATTTCATGAAAAAATGTGTCACTTGGAGGCAGAATTAGGAAAATTGGCCCTCCCCCGAGTAAATCTGTCCTTGTTTTCCCTGCATGTTTTGAATTTACAGTTAAATGATATTAAAGGTGTCCCCTGGATCTCTGTTTTAGGTTAAAACAGAAGCATGTTCAGAGTTCCAGGTTCGGTTTAGATCCATCCTTTTGCAATAAGAGTTAAATGGTAAAAGTGGAGTCACATGATGACATCTGCTCAAATCATCCTCACTCATGGCGCTTTTGGGGGGCTTGTAGTTGATTATGTGTGAAGTATTGAACATTATTCTGCCTCTCTCTACACACAATGATCATAGACAGCTTCATTACACACTTCATCTAGACAGTCTATCATTTTCTGTGTTTTGAGAGCTCTCACTGACACAGAAGACAACAGAGTGATCCTTACCGCCCTGCAGTTTTCTCTCAGTGCTGCTTCTCTTATTCTGTAACCTTGGTGTGCTTCGCTGTAAAAACAAGGCTGAATTGAGGTTTTTCTGCCCATAACCACACATTTGCTTCCACTATCACTGACTGTTTTCAGTATCACTGTTTCACAGAGGGGGCTGCTAACACTCTGACGTAGTTAAAGTTTGCTGCTCACAGGAAGTGATGCTACCCGTAGTTGTTAAAGATAGAAGATTGAGATGTTTATTATGATTTTAGGAACATTAGTCTAAATAAATAAATTAGTCTAAAATGTGTCTAAATACCTCCCAACACGTGATGTGGAGCCGATGTCTATAGCCTTTTCATGCTGAAAATGTCTCTTCTGATCCATGTGAGAACAACACAGTGAAGTGGATCTACGTTACAGAAAAAGGTTATGTGTTCATGCTTTTTTGTATATGCGTAGGGAAATTTATTACGGATCTGCACACATTTAAATAATGGAAAATAGAGTTTATTTGAGTCAGAAAATGGGGCTCAGTAATGATGTAAGTCATTTTGAATGATTAACTCCTTTGTTCCCCTGGGAAGTAACTTGTTCCTTTTATACATATTTTATTAAAGTATCTGATGAATCTGGTCAATGCAATCGTGACTAGCTAATAGCCCTTTTACTGCTCTGTGTGAAACTGTTGGGTCATGTTTTTTTAAACTAACTAGTGGTGATGTTGATGGAACCAGAATGGCGGTGTGTTCTCTTGACACACAGTAAGTTACCTGCTTCTGAAGACTTACAAACAATTTGAAAAAGGTGATTGTGAGGTAATGACATAAAATCATATGTACTGTGTTTGTGGTTCAGGTCAAATTTTCTCTTTTTTACTCATCTGAGTTTAATAAACATGTATTACATGAGAAAAAAAAGAGTTACTGGATATATGTCATCATATAGGCATAATTGAAATAATATATAAAAAGCTGAAGACTATTTTGTGTGGTCAAAGAAGTAGACCTTTAAGTGTTCAGTTATTCTAAAGAATGTATTATAACTATTGGGATTTTTATCATTCATTCTCATCATTTTTCTTTTAGAATTCTGTTTTCTTTTTCCGTGTTGAAAGAGACGTTTATCAGTTTGTAAAGTTTTATAGTTTTACTTATAGTACATTTAATCAAAATTGCCCAAAAAAAGCTACTATCAATGTTTGGCCATTAAAATGTGCAATAGGTATTGTGTGGTAAATTGTGCCATATTAACACTTGACATGACTATTTCTAAGCTAGAAAGTTGTCACACCAGAGGGTGATGGTTCTTCTCATGAGCAGTAGTTGTGACTTAGCAGTTTAAGGCAGTCACAAGTCCCACTGTAATCTCTGTGAGCTGAGGTATAATAGTGCATCATCACTATACTCTCAAATAGTCATTCTGTGTCCATCCCATAGGCTGATTTCTTTTACTTGTCACTCTTGTAAGTGCATGTGGAATCCTGCTACTAAAGCACTTTATAACAGCAGAGGTAAATTGAGTCTGATCTTTTCTGCAAAGCATTTGAAAAGTTTCAAGAATCTGACAGTCCATCCTTTCTGTAGGATTCTTAGCATCATTTGTCACAGAATCATCCAACAGTCCAGGGGGTATTCCAGAAAGCAGGTTATGCTAGTTACCAAGGTAAGTTTGAGGCTAAGGAAGTTGATAAAATTAGCTTTGGGTTCCAGAAATGGAGGTATGTTTCAGGGTATGTCAAGTTGCCATAGCAACTCATGCTCTGAACATAACCTGGTCTGGAGCAGGTTTAGTTGAAGGTTACTTTGTTTACAGAGAGATGAAGCAGCATGGCGTGTCCATTTGAAGATGATTTAGTGGATGAAGAAGCTCAGATAATACTTTTTCCACCATGAAAAGGTGATAAGACCACATATGGATGTTGGAAAGAGAAACTTTGTTGATCTAAATTCATTATTTGTTTCAGGTAAGATAAATCATTTTTTTTTTTAGTTTAGTCAACTTAAAAATAATACGTAGTTTTCAGACAGTTATTTTAATTTCATTCAAATTAATTCAATTAAGTAGGTGTTACTATGGTGCTGCTGATAAATTGGCAGCACAAGGAATTGTGGGATACCATTCCCTTTGTACGTCTGGATGGATTTGGGTTTAAGTGTGGGTTTTTGACAGAATGTGTTTAGTTGTAGCTGTTTTACTGTCTTCTGCTGAGTTATTTTGTCCTGTTATGTTTAATTCTTTCTGCACCATGAGTGAGAGGGAGGAAGAGGATGATGAGATTATTTAGCACCACTAGTGCTATATGGTGTCGCAAAAACTGAAGTTTAAGTCATAGTCATGATAACTTAACACTTAATATAAATTTTAAATCCACACTGTATCATTCATTTTAATGTTATAAAAATGAGAATATCTGCAGCCTCAAACTTATACATATGAGAGTTCAAGAAGTAGTTTGATTTGTATAAACAATTATTGAGTTGGATAGACGTATGAAATCAGGTTGGGTAAATTTAACTTAATTACTTGATTTAATTCATTTAAGATGATTTAAAATGAAAATGAGATAGAAACTTGTTTGTTTACTTTGTCTGTTCTTCTACTACAAGCAGAAACTCTTTCTTTTGCTGATGATGCAGCCGTATTACTTTTTTGATGGACGTATAATCTTCATACGCCGTCATTTAAATCTCAGACTCCGTCTCACTGAAGTGTAGCGCTCCCTTTTTTCTCCAGTATTCTACAGTATTCAAGAAATTCATAACAAGGACATTGGCATTTTCAGGAACGTCTTATACTTTTCACAACAAGAGAAATATTCAGGCAGGATTAGCTTAATGGATTTATATTGCCTTTACAGGATTAGGAAACTGATTAACAACTGAAGCTTTTATGTAACTCACCTGCCACATGATGCATGTTTATACAGGGGGTATGAAGCAAGCTAAGTTTTTCAAAGTGAATTATAATAATATAGATGACAATTTGTTGGAACATAATAATCAGACACCTTATTTGAAGTCTGTATTATGGAAATACAAAAATCAGTATTTCTTTTCCAGTTTTGATAATATTTGCTTTGTTCTTTTCCTCCACAAACTGATACCCCATTTCTGGTTTTCTCTACCTCTGCATACCTGCCTGTTTTGCTGTTTTCCAGCACTGAGAGGATTTACAGGAGAGATATCTTGAACCTCTCCTTATTGATTTTCCTCTGAGGCTTTCTTGAGACATGTGGGTTTGGAGGCTAACATGTTTTTGCACAACAATCATCTGCTTGATTCCAAAAGGTGACTAGTTTGTCACCTAGTTTGTCACCTTTTAAATCCACACTGTATCATTCATTACAGTGAATGATACAGGGTCACCCAGCAAAATTGTCAAACTACCACAAACCAGCCCATTGTTAGTCCACCTTTGGTGGATGAATGAATGAATGAATGAATGAATGAATGAATGAATGAATGAATGAATGAATGAATGAATGAATGAATGAATGAAGCTTTATTTAAACAGCATGTTACCACACCTTCAGGGTATCAAAGTGTTTCACAATAAAATAACATCTCTCGTGCCTCTTTTCATTAAATCAGCCCAAACCATACCACAAACCCTTCCATAACGTTGTAGTTTTCTTTCTCTTTCCTGTATTTGTCTCCTGTCATTTTAAAAAAAGTTATGGTTTTGTTGCTGAAAATCATTTTGTGGGATTAGTGTTCCTCTAAATAGTATTTGTTTTTTAAGAGCAAACAAATATGCCATTTGGCATGTTGTATGTTGAATCAGACCAATATTGAATACATTTTGTTGTAACTACCAAAATTGGAATTTTTTTTCTTGCCTGGTTACTTTCTTTGTGTGGCACCTGGACATAACTGTTATTGTGAATTGTTGTTAAAAACAATTCACATTAAAACCAAAACTGCAAGATATAATGAGTAATGCAAAGGATATAAAATACCTGTTAACCCAGATCAATGGGGAACCTGTAGCTACGTCCATAAGAAAAATAAAGAGACTTGAGTGGGAGGCTTTGGGACAATGTAGAAACCTTCAGTTTGTGCCTGATAGGTCTGGTATAACCAGTCTAACCTTTTGTGATGCTATACGTTCATGTTCGGCCTTTGTTGGCCTTAGATACAATCATATAACTTCACTATAATGTCACTGCTCGATTTTTCTAAAGTTGTTTGTGGGTGAAACCACTAAATTCTACATTGCTGCATCTCTAATTTGATGAACTAACTTTTCTTGTGCTATGACTGTAACTGGTTCTGCGCGGTGGTGTTGTGGTTAGCACTCTTGCAGAGCAAGAAGGTCCTGCTTCAAATTCCAGCAGGGTCCTTTCTGTGTGGAGTTTACATGTTCTCGCTGCCCATGCGTGGACTTATCTCTGGGCACTCCAGGTTCCACCATCCAAAAACATGCTTCTTAGGCTAATTGGTGACCAAGACTTGCTTCTCACATGTGAGTTTGTGTGGTAGTCTGTTCTTAAGTTGCCTTGCGATAGACTCGAGAACTGTTCATGAGGAACCCTGCCTTTGCCCAAGAGTAGTGGGATAGGTTCCAGCAACCCCATGACCTCCAGAATAAGGGTATAGACAATGGATGGATAGATCTGGTTCTTAAAGAAAAGTGGATCCTTTGAAATATATCAGAAGGAAGGTTTAAGTGTTTCTTCCCTTCAACCTTTATAAATATGCATTTAAAGAAAAAAATCAATGTTTTCCAATGTTATTGTAACATAGTTCTATTTTTGTAAAGGTTTTTAGGATGTCTTAGTAAATGTGTTATTTCACTTTACAATATTTCAAAAGATGTGGAACTTTTTCTAACTTTTGATTTTGTCGCTCTAGCTTTTTACTCGCTTTGGAGGTAAAGTTCTGAATGAATGTAACGTTCTTTGTTTTGAAGTGTGTGTCTGAGATTCATTTTTAGGACCTTTTAAAGGTGACTGACTTTTTCTCCAACTTTCTCCCCTTCCTCCACTCCCAACCCCTTCCACAGGTCATGGAGAGGCTTTGCCGTTGTTAAAAGTGCTGTCTCCTTTGCAGCCCGCCACAGTCTGTAGTGGTAAGAGGGGTCCTTTTCATCAGTCAGTTGGTGGAGATGTCCAAAGCTGTGGTCTGATGCCAACCCTCACCTCAGCACCTGCCATGGACCGGGAGAACTATCTGCATCCAGAAGACTCTCAACTGGACAGCAGCATGTTCTCTGTGCCCCCGTCAAACACAGAGGTAGGTTTCTTGGGCTTTAAATGCACTTATATCTTGCAGATGGAAAATATTCATATGTGCTTTTGTTTTATGATCATTACATAATTGGAAATTTTCAGAGAATTGCATGAACAATCCTAACTTACTCCTAATAGTATATTTTGTTTTTAGCCGTAAAACAGGGCAGATGTCTTGTGTGACAAAAAAAAAAACTTTAAAGGTTATGTACCAATACGCGGTGCAGCGGGGTAGCTCTGTTGGTAAGGTGAAAGGCTACCCGGAGGGGAATCAACAATAGTACTGGGGGCAGTTACCATATCAATGGCGAGCATTGATATGGTAACTGAGACCCTTAACGTTACCAGCATGAATGTGCATGAATGATCCTGGTGATGGTCAGAGGGAACATAGCCATGAACTGGCAGCCACACCTCTGCCATCACCAAGTATGAATAAGGAGTAAATGAGTAATGGACACAATGGGGGACTGGAAAAGGGCAGCTAAATCCAATCCATTATTCATATTATGCTTTTCTTAAGCCTTTCAGAGTAAACTGTATCCATATACATGATAATATATTACCTTTGGCACAAAAGAACAAATTATTTATGAAATTTTAGTTATTTTTGTGAACTCATTTCATATGCCCATTTCATGACGTCAACCTAGAGCCGGCCTTGGCAGCGTGTCTGCATTTTACCCAAAAACAAGCAACCAAATAAGATAACCATAACCCTAAATAAGATGGATGTGCATATTGTGTATCTGCCTTAAGTAGCCCCACCATGTTTTCAAAAGATTTGACAGCCAGTCTGGCATTTATTCGAGACCAGTGTTTATTCCCTTATAGACAGAATGGTGATGGCTGACAGGTTCATTTTGATGTGAAACTCAGTCACAAAAGGCAGACAACACCAGATGAATTCAATCAATTCAGGATTTATTGAAATGATGAGAACATTGTATTAAGTTCTGATTTGTGAACGTTTCATTTCTGTTTGAAGCATCATAAATATCCGTATCAAAAATCCTCTTCGCTCTCATGGGGATAATTTTCCTGGAGACATGCGCACCCCTCTGTCTTTGCTCAATAATCCATGTTCAAACCAGTTCTTCTAATTTTTCGCTTCCTTTCTTTGCACCTTCTCTTGTTTGCTCCTGTTTCTGCAGCCATCTTCTCAATATCACCCATCTGCCTGTGCCATCCTCGGAAACATTTAAGTCTGACCCCATATGACGTTCAGATTCCTCACCACAATGTTCTCTGGCCACTGCAAGGAAGGGGGGGGGGGTACTAAAGGGGCCGGCCTTTATTAGAGACCGGCGTCCATATCAGTGTTTTTTAACCTTTTTTGAGCCACGGCACACTTTTACCTTGACAAAAATCCTGCGGCACACAAACATCCAAAAAAAAAAAAAAAAAAGGAGAAACTCATAGTCTGTATTGATCTACAGTCCCTCTGCAATCTCACATACATTTTTGTGATAATTGTGGCAGAAAAAGCTGGAAGCTGCAGCTGTTTTTTCTAAAAGATGTAAAAAAAAAAGTTAAGTTAAAAAATGTAAAAACTGATGTGTGTTTGTTGTGGTTTCAAGACGCTATCACTTTAACCGAATGCATCATGGGAGATGTAGTGCAAATAGCCGGCGAACGCAAACAATCTGACGTCTCTGAGCTTCTTTGTTTTGTTTACTTGTTCCACGGTCTGACACCAGATTTTGTGGAAAGCTACACCGCTAAAGACGAGCTTTAGCTGGTATTTTTGTTGGAACTGAGAGACTTATGACCAGAATCAGAACAAGGAAGTGAAGACTTTAACCACTTCTGATTGGTCAGACTGATGACATATGATTAAGCCTCCAAGAATGATTGGTGGAGACAGTTAAAGGGGCGGGACTTTCAAGAAAACAGTTATAGCTGCAGCTAAATCGCTGTACCGTCATTCTTATCAAAGTGTCTTTAATAGATTCAAATGAACACAAAGAAAAAAGTATTTTATGATCTTTCATATTCCTAACTACTCATTGTTTTATTAGGGTCTGTTTGGATGAACACAGAGCTGATATCCTGGAGATGGGAAATGTTTTTAGATCAGTGAATGAGGGCAATTTCCCACGGCACACCAGTTGAAAAACATTGGTCTATAGTAACCAGCACCTGTTACAACCAGCAGATATGGAGACACAATTGGAAGATATGTGATATTGTGTGTTTAAAATGGGTTAGGGTTAGGTTTAGGGTTAGGGTTAGGGGTTAGGGTTAGGGTTAGGGTTAGGGTCTCACTGGTCTACGTCACAATGGGAGAACCCGTTCATTTTCATGGGTTGAAAGGGGCTTTTAAAGGAATACTCAGAGATGCATTAATGAATAAAAGTAGCACTTTGGGGTTGTTTATAGTGAGGATGGAACATTGTAATACCTGTAAAAGCTCCAAAAAGTTTATTTTTCATGGTATAGTCCCTTTAAAAACTATTTACTGTCACAAACAACAACCTCCTGCATCTGTTGTAATCATCTCGTGACTAAAATTCCAGAGAATTTCTAAAACCGGTACATGAAAGTGAAACCTTTGTCTGAAGTAATCATGTCGGGGCGTATTCTGCCAAAGTGAAACAGGATAAACCAAGAGTCCATCTCCTTCAAAACAACTGATAGGGTATAGAGTTCGGACCCCTATTTGAGTGCAGTGTAGACTGAAAACCCTGTCCAGAATGTTACTTTGGATATCTGATTTTAACATCTGTTATGTTTTGTGTGTTTCAGAGTTCAATATATAGCCCCTGGGGTCCTTCTTCTCAAAATGGATACAGTATACATGGCCCTGTGCAGTCTGGAAACCAGTAAGTTTAGACAAATTAGACATATTGACAACACCCCACAAATATAGCAAGTTGAATACTATATATCTGTCACACATACACACACATATATATATATATATATATATATATATATATATATATATATATATACATATATACATACATACATACATACATACATACATACATACATACATACATACATACATACATACATATATGGCACTGTTTCAGTCATCTAAAACCAAAAATGCATGTACTGGGTCTGCAGTAGTGCAGCTGGGAGATCTTCTGATAACACACAGATGTGCCTCTTTTGCGTCACAGACCTTTAGTGATCCTTATCATCATTACTATCAGTTTATTACAAATGTAATTGTTCTTCTCTCTGCAGCCTCATTGAATTACCATTCCTGCATATTTCTGTTGTTTTTTCTGTCTCAGTGACTACAGAACTTACAGTTTGTGAGGCAAATGGAGTCATAAGAAAATCAGTCTTTAATAAAACAACCGTAGTAGTGTTTATACGTTAAGTTGTGTTTTGTACATCTGTCTAAAATATTCACACGGTCTCAATGAAGGTCAACTCGCTAAATGATCTAAATCCGTGGTCCTCATCCCCTGGACTGCAGAGCGGTGCCGGTCCGTGGGTCACTTGGTACTGGGCCGTGCGGGAAAAAAAAGCATAACTCAGTTTTATTTATGTATTTTACCTGATGCTTAAGGAAGTTTTATTACTACCAGATCCTCTTTCCAGCACATCATTTTATGACTGTCATGGCGCATATCACGTCGCTTACCCCGGTCACGTCATGAATGTGGTCGCTATTCCTTCTTAAACTGTCTGCCCCAACTGCTTGACAGAAATCCCCAACCAACAGCAAATCACTAAAATATATTATTTATTTAATGTTTTAAATTTATTTACCCGCCACACTCTAAGAGTTGGACGAAGCTGAAGTTGGCATCCAGTTATAAGCTTCCACTTAAGGGGTTATGAGAAATTTTTATGTTTATGTATAAAATCTCGTTTAGCTGTTTGCAGGTGTTTTACAGATGATGAGGATTCAATAAAACAAAGTGTCTGATTTGTAAAAACTCCTACAGCAAAGCTAAATTCAAACACTTTAGCACAGAAACTACTGTTGTGTAAAAAAAAATCACAACCGATCAAGATTAAAAAAAGAAAATTAACTATGATAAATCTTTTTGCCTTGAAGGATAATCTAAACCTGAATTGAGTTGTGGAAGTTCAAAAATGCAAAACCCTGTAATTTTGGCTATACTGAATTCTCACAAATCAAAAATAACTTTTGCAAATCAACAACTTTGTTTTATTGAATCTTCATCTTCTATGTATTATTTACCTCTACAGGCCTTTTTAAACTATCTTAATGTTAGCCCCTTTTTAATGGGAAAAATAGATTTCCTGGTAACATAATAACGTTGGACGTGTACACAAACTGGGAACATGAAAATATTGTTTGATGTTAAACTGGTCTGTGGGCTAAAACAGGGTGGGGACCACTGACCTAACGGATCAGTGAGTGGGTTCCAGGTTTATTGAAAGGGAAATTTTGTGATACCAATCTAGTTTGAAGGAAATCTACTTACTTCACTTCCTGTCATACTATTTATAGTTATAGTACAACAAAGTTGATGTATCTTTTGTTTTGAGTCAAATTCGTGGCCAGATATAATTTTCTATTTGGTAGATTTGTTGTCAAGACCCTCATGTAACAGTAATTTAACACAGTGTCTTCAATTTGGTTCTCAAAACTCACAACACTAAAAAACAGCTGTTATGAGCTGTTTTGTTCTAACTGATTGGCAATCTGACTATTTTTTAGCTGTACATCTTTCAGTTGCTCTCTGCTCAAGTAGATACCAGAAAAGAGAGCACAAACCTATTGTTTTGTCATCATTTATCTCTGTAGGTGTTTTTTCTTGAGAATATGAAATGCAGCCATTTTTCAACATTAGTTTTTAGAGAAGTATTTCTAATTACATAAAAATTCAAAAATATAGTTTTATGTATTGTAATTTCATTGGATTGTTAAGATCACAACAGTCAACTGGTGTAAAACATAAATAAGAAGAAAAATTTAAATCTTTTCAATTTCTGTTACATGTGAATATAGGAAAAGGCAAGATAATTTAAAGTTGTCACTTAATAGCAGCCCCCTTATCTGTGCACCAAATCACGAAACAAACTGGACAGATAACAATCAAAGACCAAAACAAACATGAAAAGGAAAATGAGTAATGGTTTTCTGCACTCTGTGGTGGCGGTTGGGTAAAAAACGGTTGAAAAAACACTGGGAGGAAACCGAGGTCATAAATATCTGTAACTTTGGAACATATTTGTCTACAATATTAAACTTAGTCACAATTTCACTAAATATTGTAAGAGTGGGGAGTATCAACTTAGCTCAGACCATTTTTAAACCCAATATTAAACCAGATATTTCCTCTTGTGGAAGCAGTCAAGCTATGATTACCCTCTCCTCAACCACTTCAGTAAAAAGTTTAAGGCTTCCGCGTTCAAAACTCTTTTCAATGAAAGTTTCTACGACAGTTTTCGGGGTCCACACACAAACACGCAGCCATTGAACAAATGTTGAAAGTCAAAGCAGGTTGAACTTTTTCCAATTAGGGACTCTGATTTGGTAGTGACGAATGGATGCCGTCCCTTTTAATTCACCAGCTATTTGAAACAGTCCAGTGTAAACACCGTAGACTACATGCATGTCACATGCCCCATGTGACTGTAATATCAGTGTAGAATCATTTTTGAAGAAAAGAATGGAATAGAATGGTTTAAAATTATTGTGAGTTGTTAACACTACTCACAAAATTTTAAAGACATGATTTTTTTCCATGCATCCATTTTCAAAACCCATTCAATCCCTTCAGATCAAAGTGTTGCTAGAGCCTATCTCATTTACTTTTGGGCAGAGCCAGGATACACGCTGGACAGGTTGCCAGTCCATCGAAGGAATTATTTAATTTTTCTTGTCATTTTAAAACGTATTTCAAAATTTAGTTTCAGTTTCAAACATTGTTTCCTTGAATATTATTATTTTTTGCTGCAACCACAAAGCCAGACAAATAGCATCAAGATGTCAATTATCAATTCTATTGGTAGTGTTGATGATGTATGTGATCAGCAAGTACATTCCAAAATTAACATGGAGGAAAGCCTTTTGGTACTTGTGCTTCCCCCGAGCTTAATTATGTTCCAGCATTTATTGTTGGTATTGACTCAAGAACAAACAGGTTCTCGCCTTCTGTTTTTTTATTGTCTTCTTTCATGGACTTGTGTGTGACAGGAAGTCATCAAAGTGGGCCACAGAGAAAGGGAAGTACCACTGAAGGTGGCAGTCCTTCTGACGCAGCTCCTGCAATAGATGGTGAATTTCACCGTACTGGGAGGGTCTCCGAATGATCCCATGAGCCCAGACATGGCGACATGTTTACCGAGGCATTTGTAGAGCTCTTCAATGTAGCAATGAGCCCTGAAAATGAAGGTTAGCAGGAGCTAAGGACACGCGTGTAGAGGCCAATTCAACACACCCAAGTGGGTGAATTTGAAATGCTATTTGCAGTCTTTCTATATAAATAAATGTTTTTAAAAACACATTATTTTGTATCATCTGTCCAAAAAGGTTGACAAATCAAACCCCACTTACTTGGTTTATCCAGTGTTAAGCAACAATTAGACTGCAGATCTGCTGACGTTTTTCGGTGGAACCAGTAGCTGCCTTGAAGAAACCACAGAAACCTCTTGGTTTAATGTGTGATTAGAGTCTGGTTCACTCAAAGTAGTCTAAACAATTGTGAGAAAAACAAATGATTTATTATTCCCCCCTTCCCAATACATTGTTTGTTGTTTTTTGTCTCATTCACTCAGAAAAATTGCAGTCAGTATAGTTTTCAAGCAAGACAGTGCAAATCCTGTAGAGTAAAAATATTTCTTGTCAGGGATTAAGTGATGAACCCCTTTGAGAATACTTTGTTGTAAAGTTGGGCTATATAAATAAAATTTAATTGAATCAAATTGATTTAATAACAGTTGTTTTTCATCACAACTGTACAGTTAAAATAAAAAACTAGTAAACTCCAGCATCAAGTTTTTAATATGTAGCAAAGAGCTATTTAGTTGACCGTGTCATAAATTATTTGAAACATTTTAAACTCAATACGTTTTCATTTTGACTAGTTAAACACCCCTCATCCAACCTGCATTAATTACCACAGGTGTAGCCAACCATCACCCATCCATCCTCTGTGAAGCAGAATTAACATGCAAGTCCAAGTGCTTCTTTGTCACTCAAAGCAATTTGGTCTCTTTTAAAGCTATTAAAACAGTCTCCTTTTAAAGTGTCTGACCTCCTTACTGCATGAAGGTGCTGGTGGTACATTTTTCTGTAAACATGAATCCATCTATAGAGTTAAAGCTGACCTCTTGGAAGACATTCATGTTCAGTAACTCAGAGAAAAGCAGGTTTTCGTTCTTTTTTTTACAACTTAAATACATGTTGGGTTCCCTATCTTTCCATGTTAAGCAATATTTTTCTGTGTGATATTCAATTATTCACACTCTTCTGCAAATCTCATGTCAAACTTTCTCAAAGCTAAACATACTAAAATCCTTCTCAGCTTAAGCTTAACCAATACAGAGGATGGTTGTGACTCTAGGGTTTTCTGATTGTTCCACTTTAAAAGCAGAGTTTGGTCTGTAATGTTCGTCTTGGAAACCGTTCCACTGTGAGAGACAGAACGTAATAAAGAATCCAGGAAATCACAATATGTGAGCTTTATGTATGTATTGTGTAACGTGCAGAAAATAAGTATTTATCTATGAAGTAATATTTGTGCCACTAAGAGCAAAACTCCCAGATAGGAAATCAAAATGTCTAAAATTGCAAACAAAATGTTCAGTTTTAAAACAAAATCTTCTAAACTGCAAATAAAAATAATCAATGTATTTTGCTTTCAAAATCTTTTTCTTTGGTTTCAAATGACATTTTTGCGTTTGCAACACAACTGTTTTCAGACGTGTTGTCTTGAATCTTGCTTTCTCTTTATCAACTCTGAGCTTAGCATGATGTTTGTGCTACCAAACAGCCAATCACAGAAAAAAGGGTTCATGCTGATTGGTCTGTCCGATCAAGTCGCCATATTTATCTAAGTCCGTGTCTGTAACTAAGGCTCAGAGGTCCAACATGTTCTTTTGCCCTCCATGTTGCGTCTTTGGATGAAGAAGAATTTTTTTAAATTATTTTAAGTCATACTTATTTCATTTTAGTTTGTCAGATTTGTGAACTTTAGGCTGAGGTGCTTCTGAAACAGTTAAATAAACTGTGTAAAATGTATCTGCTGGCAGTACACTAAATCAACAGCCTTTGTGATCTATAAATCTATAAATCATATTTATTTATTACAAACAAACAAGAATTCTGTCCCCCACAAACTTGTTACTTATTTAAGAAGCTCTTCGATCCCCCACGTGTTACTTGTAATAATGTCAACTTGTTATCTATATAAATACATATCCTTGCAGTCAGACTGCAACATCTCCACCATGACCAAGACCAAAGAGCTGTCAAAAGACACCAGGGACCAGATTGCAGATCTGAACAAGACTGGAATGAACCATTCTACAATAAGCAGCCGCTTGGAGAGACGACATCAACTGTTGGAGCAATCATTTAAAGATAGAAGAATGTAACTCACAGTCTTCCTCCACATGCAGCTTCCTGAAAGATCTCACCTAATGGAACAAATGATCTTAAAAACAATAAGGAACTGGTCAAAGACCTGAGCAGAGACCTGGGACCACAGTAACAAAGGTTACTATGGTAACACACCACATCTTCGTGGATTCCAATCTTGCAGTGCTCCAAAAGTCTACCTGCTTAAACCAGCATACGTGCAGACCTGTCTAAAGTGACCATCTGGATGATCTAGAGGAGGATTGGGAGAATGTCATGTGGTCAGAAGAGACCAAAGTGAAAACCCAAACATGTCACTTGTCATGTTTGGAGGTGGAAGGAAATTGAACTGCATCCCAAGAACACCTTACCCACTGTGAAGCTTGGGGGTGGAAGCATCATGATTTGGGGCTGTTTTTCTGCAAAGGGACCAGAACGACTGACCTGTATGAAAGAAAGGATGAATGGGGCCTTTTATGGTGAGATCTTAGGCTAGTGTTAAGATTAAAGTCCATGATTTCCAGGAACAGCTCCAAAATATCACAGCTGTGGAGAAGATCTGCAAGGATGAATGAACCACAATATCAGCAACAGTTTAAACCTGGTGAAGACCTACAGGCAACCTTTGACCACTGTCATTGCCAACCAGAGTTAGATTACAATGTGCTGAGGTGAACTTTTGTTATTGACCAAATAGTTATTTTCTGCATTATTATGCAACCAAATTCTTAAAAGAATAAACAGTTATTTCCTGGATTCTTTCTTTCCATTCTGCCTTTCACAGTTAAAGTGCTTTTATGATGAACATTACAGACCAAAATACACGTGTTTTGTGGGACGACTTGCAAAATTGCTGACTACCAAAATCTTTTTTCTGTAAAAAATGTCATTTTCACCTTTATGAAAACTGAGCAGAAAAGCAGTCAGTCCTGTAGTAGCATTGCTGTTGAAGCTATTGTGCTTTCATACTCTTGCTATTGTATTGTTAATATTCCTAGTACCCCAGTAGAAGTTCCCTATATGAATGATCCTTTATGATCACATTTGTATTTTTATTTATTTGACGAAATTGAGTACTTTAAGAAAATACTGGAAGTCATCTTTTTTGAGTCTCTCTGTGGGTTTTTTATTTGACCTGAAATGCAGATTCATAGTCTTTTTTTTGTTTTTGGACATATCCTTAAATAACCCTTTTATTTAACATTGTGCTTTCTCAACCTAAATCAAGATCAAGTATTCTTGCTGATCCCTGACTCACTGTTGAGGACATTAACCCTGATCCCTTGAACAGCTTTAGCCAACCTCCAGCCCTCTGAGCTGAAACACAGAATGTGATTGGTTAAGGGAAGCATGAGATAGTGATGTCATGCTTCTACATTTAAGAGAGTTTAGTTTTGCTTTTGTTTTGAGAGTAAACCCACTGCCGGCAGCCGAGTGAATGTTTGCCTTCTGCTTTGACCAGCAGTACAACAGTAAATAAGTTCTGGGAACAAAAAACTTAGTCTATACAGTTTTAAGACAGGGCCTAGTAATATGGTTAGAATTCAAGAGAAGTGGATCTTGATAGGAGGTATGAGTCGGTTTTCTTCTTTAATCTCAGACTTCTTTTTATGGAGTCTTTTTTTTTGCCTCACCTTTACAAAGAATGTATTTGTCATCTTGAGTTTTGTCTAGCTAGCCTCGTCTCCGTCTGTCTGTCTTTGACTTCTCATATCCTTTATATGTCTTTGCTAGTTGAAGTGAATATATTTGCTAGTTTCTGGCTCTCTCAATTTCTTCCTTTTCATGGTGTCTTACACTCTTTTTAAAAATTCAAGAGGCATTTGATTGTAGGACCTTGTAACTTACTTTGGTCAGAAAAAGAAACTGAAAGGATTTTCTCCTGTTGGGCATATGGTGTATTTTTGAGATAAAAAGAAATAAAAAATCATGCTGTTCTACTTAACTGTCTAATTTTATATACTTTGGAATACCAATCAAAGCTTGTATTATCTTTAAAAATTGAATTGACCAAGCTAAAATGATGTTTTCTTCCCTAGGCAATACCACTTGAGCAGCAACACTACCAACAACATTCCAGAAATGCCTATGGACCTCTTCTCTGATTTCTCGGATGTGGACTTTTCTAGCCTCAGCTTCCAAAGAGATGGAGATTTCTCTCAGGTTGGTTAAACACATATGTTTTTACATTTACAAAACAATGACACACAATAATAGATTTTTTTAAAGTAATGATGAAAGCTCATATGTTTCCTTTTATTCAAACTTTTGCAGAGTTCTTTCCATCCAGTAGGTCTTTCATTGACTATTCCATATTTTTGAAACACAAGATGGTTTCTACATGAAAAGATCTTAATGTGAAATGATTTTGAGTAAAATTAAACTCATATACAGTTGTTAGCAATTATACCCAAAAATTCATTACAAAAGAAAAAAAAACGATAAATGTTCAAATTTAATGGTTGTTGAGATTGTACTGACAAAAAACTCTAGATTTTAAAGCAAAACACCAAACCTGTGGTTGCCAGTTAGCAGGTTTTAAGGAAACAAAATAAAGTATTCAACTATGCAAACAATTCTACTTCTCTTTTGTATCCATGTCTTTCATTTCTTGTAATGTAGGAGTTACACAGTTATTGTCACCTAAAGATCAACCTTTACACAAGACATAGATTTAGGATCAATGTGGAGTTTCCCTTGTTCTCTACATGTTTGTGTTTTCCATGAAATAGTTAGGATGAAGTATTTACCATGTTTGTGTATTTGGAGGGTATATTTTTTCTCAAATGCATTCTCACGATCAGAGTAGGGGGTTTGTTTCCTAATGCCTGGCATTTGTTGCATTGAGATGTTTAAGTTCATGTTTAGGTCTTATTGAGAGAGTTAGATGTGATAGGTTTTTGGGTTGTGCTTTCTCAATTGTTTTTTGCTGAGTCTGGACATACAATGTCATGTGAGGCATGAAGAGAAATTGCAAGTCATGTGGTCATCGTGACTAATTCCCATCTTCCATGTCATTCTCTGGCTCGTGCTGATCCTACCACATTTATTTCCCCATTCTTTCCAGAATCTAGAAGCTGGATTTCTTGTGTTCTCCACCAGAAACATTACAAATTAGTAGGGCAGTTCAAGTGTATGTGATATTTACCTTCACTTCTGTTGCCTGGCCTGGGTGCTTGAGGGTCCTGCAGTATCTTAGCTGTTCCTAGCACTGCGCTTTTCTGGACTGAGAGGTCTGAGGTCTTTCCAGGTATCTGTTGTAGCCACTCCTCCAGCTTGGGGGTTACTGCCCAGAGTGCTCCAATTACCATTGGCACCACTTTCACCTTCACCTTTCAAGTTTTCTCCAGTAGTTAGGAATATGAAAAAACCTTAAAAGACGGTTTTCTGTGAGTTTCTTTTATTCCTATTCAAGAAACTTTGAAAAGAATGACAATTTTGCTGAAACTTTGGCCAACAGCTCTCATTTTGGAAAAAGTTGTGCCCTTTAAACCGTCTCCGCCAATCAGGTCTTAATCACATAAGTCCTCACTCCCACCAGTCAAACATGGTTAACGTCCCCACTTCCTTGTGCCGACATGGCTCACAAAGTCTCCCAGTTCCAACAAAAATAATAGCTAAAGACGTGCTAGGTCGTGGAAAAAGTGCATAAAAATTGAAACTTGGAGACTCGAGTCTGGCAACGTTTTTCACTACATATCCCATGGTTCATTGGGTTAATGTGACAGCATCTCTAGCTGCACTGCTGTTAACTAAAGCAGGACAAAGGCAAACATGGAGCAGATCTTTCTGATGAAAGGTCAACAGTTTAGTTCTCCTTCAAGGTTTTTGCTGGAGCTCAAAGGAATCACCAACAGCCAGAGATTCCAGTGTTTGGGCCGAGTCAAACAGCTGCTTTCTAATAATGTCGGCCTGAAGGACAAATTCTATTTCAGACTTCAACACAGAGAGGTGAAGTTTAAATTTAAGTAATAACCACATAAAAGAGACTGAATTAAGGTCCAGTACCCAGCAAACATATTTAACTAGAACTAAATTAAATAGACAATGAGGCAAAAGTTTGTTTCAAAGAAACAAAGTCCACAAGTAGTTTTCTATATCGCTTTGACATCCACTCTTAATTCTAATTATTAAATGTGGATCCAAAACTAACAATTTCTGTCATTA
Organism: Oryzias latipes; assembly: GCF_053564925.1. Classification (NCBI taxonomy): domain Eukaryota; kingdom Metazoa; phylum Chordata; class Actinopteri; order Beloniformes; family Adrianichthyidae; genus Oryzias; species Oryzias latipes. The sequence goes on from NC_136240.1 coordinate 4,541,140, forward strand.
GTTTGTAATAAAATTATTTATATACATGAATTCACTCTGTATCAATCAATAAAGGAAACAAGATAGAAAGACAGACAACGAACTATTTCAAATTAAGACAACACTGCTGCTAATGGAAAATGTGACAGAGACACTGGCATGTCTATCACAGGCTGCACTTCCATTGGCTATGAAATTGCACAAATTGTATTCGTGGGAATAATGGAAACATGACAATTTCGGAAAAAAACGATTTGCGCTTGAAGAAGGTGGTTTTTGAGGCGTATCGAAATCGATATATTTTGCAAAACTGCAATGGAAACATTTGTTTTTAATTAAATGAGTCGCGTGACAACAACCGGATGGCAATGTGCTTTTCGGTAGGAACTGGCTGCCTTGGTCACTACACAGCAGGCGCCACAAGACGTCCTACAGCATCACACAGATCATCAAAAGTTGAGCGTGTCATGTGGAATTGTTGAAACACAGCTCCTCTGTGAAATCCCCAACCAGCATTTCTCAAAATGGCTTCATGCGTAGCCAGGATTTTAAAATGCACTCGGTAGCGGATGGGGAGCCAGTGTAGCTGGATTAACAACGGGGTGACGTGTAAAATTTGGAGGATTTAGTTTAAAGCCTTGCAGCAGCGTTCTGGACAACCTGGAGCCGTTCTAAAGATTTTTTGCTCAAGCATGTGAAGATGGAGTAATGTGAAGATGCAGTAATCAAGACAAGATGATATAAAAGCGTGGATGAGCATCTCCGACTCAGAACGCGGCACAATTGGACTCAGCTTTGCAATGTTTTTAAGATGATAAAAACAAGAATGTACAAGTGACCCGACATGTGAGTCAAGGGATAAAACCGGCGCTAGAGTTACCCCTTTCTAGAATTTTGATCAAGTTTTGTGCGTGTTTGGGATGGAAACGCAGCTAATGAACCTGTGGAGGACAGAGATCTTTTCTTTCTGTTGTGATAAACTGGGGAATAATGTCTGTCCACCCTTTGTTCTGAGTTTCTGTTGTTCTGGTTACCAACCGGTGTTTAGGCCAATGCCATAATAAAGGTCATTCTGGCTATTTGTTCAAAACGTCCTTTTTAGGTGTCCGTTATCCCTTTTACGGGACACGCTGCAGCCAATCAAAACGCAGTATTCACCCAGACTGAGGTATAAGAACTGTGAAACACCAAGCTTGGGTGCATGCTGATTTAAGAAAAACAGATGAATTTGAGTGTCATGTCTGTCTGTTACATGTTGCACAGTTCTGTGTGTAATTAAATATGGTGTGTGTTTGTTGTTCTATTCCTAATCTACCGTAGACTGACGATCTCCACAGTAACCAGATTTCCAGTCAGTCTGTGTCAAAACAATTTATAATTTTGGAAACAGTTTTGTCACAAATCCAGTCATAGAATGATGTCTTTGCTTTACAAAAAGCACAAACAAAACAGTATTTTTTGTTTGGGGCTAAATAAGATAGATACATTAGTTGTGAATAAAGTAACTAATTCTTTAAAAAAAAATAAAGCTTTTTAGAGACAAGTAGTTCTTCCTTTAACTCAGTGCTTCTCAATTATTTTTTGCAAGGTCCCCCCTAGGAAAAAAAAAGGTTTTGCGCCCCCCCCCCCCCCCCCCTCCAAACCCCCCCATCCCCTCCCCACACACACACTCGTGCTGTGACAATATATAGATTAGTATTTATAAAAATTTATAAAAATATTTATATTAAATAATATATAAGATAAATTATATATAAATTATTATATAAAGATATATATATTTATAAAATATTTATAAAAATTGTGTACCTAAAATTAACTTCTGTTTTGCCACACAGAAACCCTGTTATAGTTTAAAACAGAAAAGTAGCTTAAAGTGCCTGAAATAAAATATCTGTCATTCCTTATTAAAACTAGAATAATAATTTATTTAATTTTTTTTATTTAATGAAAAATAAGCATTACAAAACTCTCGCAGATACAACCACACAAAGATGCAGGGCACAGCTCTTCACCAAAAACTATAAACATTTTTGACCAACAACCATTTGATGCTGAGAAAAATAATATTAAATGTAAATTGATCTGAAACATGAACACAGCAGCACCAATATATTTAACGTTTTTATTCTGAATAAATAGATAAAAAGATTGTGTTGATTTTTTTTCTAAATGATGGATTGTTTATTTATGATTATCATAAAGTGCAGCTGTTTTTCTGCATTACCTGCTGTCTTTCTGTCAAACACTGTCAACAACTAAATGACAGGCCTCTCCTTCTCACACAAGCGAGTGACAGGAGACAGGAGCAGCTGCAGGGACGGCAGTTCACAGCTTTCAGGCTGTTACCAACTCTGTGATAGAACAGATGATAGGAAACCATGAGTGGACCAGATTTTTTTCCAACCACCGACCCCCTGTTAAATTTACGCCCCGGGCAATTGCCCATATTACATGTGCCTACAACTGCTACTACTGGCATCGCCCCCCTATTTGAGAAGCACTGCTTTAACTGTGCACACACAGGCTTGGGTAATTAAGAAAGCCTTAACTGTAAGCATAAGTCACAGTGGTGTATGAAGACCCGCACACATCTCCACACGTGCACATGTTAAGTGTGGTGAATTGTGCACGTGAACTGTGCAAGCATTTCAGCAGAGAATCAAAATGATCAAATTTACTGGAAGACAGAAAAACTGTTTCTTTGCTAACCATCCTGGCTAACCTCAAAGAGGCTCCGCTTTGCAGCTACAAGCATGAACGCATGTTTTTTGTTCCTTGTACAACACACACACACACACATACACACTGTTTGCAGGATTTGGCACAGATTATCAAATTGTTTATGATTTTTCACCAAATGCTATACTATGCGCTTCTTCTAATTTTTACACATGCATCCCCATGCACAGTGCATTTCAAAATAACTTTAATTTGCATTATTTGTGTCAATATTGGAATTAAGAGTTGGATCTTCTGAATGCCGTGCATTATTTGTCCTGTTTAGGCGCAGTTTCAATGTATCAGTGACAACCTCAGAGTTCTAATGTGATGCTGTTACAGTTTCATGGCACATTGTGTACACATCTGAATCCCAGAGCACGACTGAGACTGAGAGCATAAGAAGTTCCTGCGTTATGATGCAGAAAGAGATTCACAATGTTCAATAAAAAAATACAAACGTGTTAGTAGAAAATCTACCTCTGGTTTCTTCAAGCTAACTGGTCATGAATCACTTGTTAATTCAGTCTTAGGTCATGGTAACTCCAGTAGAAAGTCTGTTGAAAGTTGTATGTGTTTTTCGTTATGCTTGAATGGATTTAAAATTTAGTTTTAAAAGCATCTGTTTCTTTAGCATAAAGTAGGAATGTTAGTCCTTTAAAAAAATCTAAATTGTTGTGTGCACAGGACGGATGGTGTCATATGAGCAACAACATTGGTATTGTTGGTTTGTTGAAAGCTATTGTAGTAATTCATATAATAAGATAACAGTGATGAAGTCGTCTATATACAGTACATGTGCAGCAGTGGGGAAAATATTGTGGTGGGAGTTTGGTTTTCTAATGGTCAACACATTTATTCAAAAATGAGGCCCTGCTTTTTTCAAACCTGACCAAAACAATCTGATTTTCAGACTACAGCAAACACGTTTGTGTAGCTTTACATGAAGTCACACCTCTCTTCTTTGATCAAACGCTCACACAGACACATATCAACAGAGTATTGAGAAGGCTCCCACTCAAATGAGGATGACACCATGGACAGGCGCCACTCTGTCTCTGAAGCTCTGCCTTGTCCAGCTAGGGATGGTCATTACAGGACCATGGTGTGGCCTTTATATCATGTATTACTGGAAGTAGGATTGATCACAGCCCCTGTTTAAAGAGCAGATAGACTTTATTGTTAAATACCACTGTTTGTCTTTTTATGATAGACTCATAAATAACTGACATTGCTTTTCCATCATGAACATTTGATAAAGCTTTGTCTGTGACCGACATCGTGAATTTGGTGAATTATCTCTTTGGAAATAGGATTTCAGAGTGTTTTATTGTGTGTATTCTAAAATTGCCTTGTTTCCAGAAAGCAGGAAGGATTTCAGATAAGGAATCTAGGAATCTATAGGTGTTTAACTGCAAATCTCACCTGCTGCTGGCACTTCTGCATTTTTATTAGAACTCCTACTGTGGTTGATGGAAATTTCAGAAGTGATACTTAAAAGCTAAAGTCTGTTTTAGTTCTATATTAAGTTGTTTTGTGCAGTTTTCAAAACAAGCCTTGGACAGTAAATGTTACCAGGTTTTCCTTTTTGTAAAGCGCCATTATTCAGCTGCTAATCAGAGCCTGTAAAGATAAGGAAAGAAGCAACAGACAGTGTCCCAACAGGGACTCAGCCTCTAAATACAATAATCATTAAATAGTGGCCTGAATCCGTTCAGCATAGCAATAAGTAAGGTGGTGTGAGAAGATCCAAAGCGCAATACTGTTTACACTATAAATGCGGTTAAGTTACACCATGTACAGTAAAACGGGTCTGACTGCCAGTAACTCTAGTCACTTACCAACAAAAGCATCATTTCCTGAAAGCTCCTCCCCTCCTCCCTCCCTCCCTCCCCTCCCTCCCCTCCCCTGCCCTCCTTCGCTCTCACACGCTCTCCACGCCGCTGTGAGCTCAGAGGAACCAAAGTCACTATGAGTAAGGCCTCCATGCAAATACCAGACTGCCCTGCTGAAGCAGGAAGCATGTTTTAGATCTGCTTGTGTCTGTTGCGTGGAGGCAGACGAAGCCTGTGTGTCAGGTCTTTGCGTGGACTTACCTGTGTCAGAGGCAGATGTGCGTGCTCAGACAGACAGGAACTGTGAGGAAGCTGTGACGGTCCACTGCTGGGTGGAAGCCACCAGCTGTAAGCTGATAACTGGCATTCCAGCTTCCTGATGGGAAAGGCTGTTGGATTCAGGGATTCCAGGTGAAGCAGGAGCTCATGTGCGTGTGAGTGTGAACCTCCATGTACTGCAGAGGTTGGACCCATGTCTCTCATGCATATCTGGACTAAATTATATTCTCAGCTGGGACAACCACTACCAAAGGTACGGCTTCTCTTTCTTTCGTCTTTCCATGTGTATTAGGTCGACTTTGTGCCTTCTTTTAGTTTGAAAGTCAGTAACTGTTGGATGGCTTTTAATAAACCAGATGAGGTACGTTTGAATAAAAAACAATTTTCAGAAGTAGACAAACCTATAAACTTAAAAAGAAAATCCTGTTTTATTTTATTTTTTCAATTCAAATTAATTAAACAGTGTACTATATTATACTTTGAAACAACTCCTTCCCTGTTATCAAATAACTTGTTTTTTCCTATTTGTAAAACCAGCCAGAATTGGCACATGGCTTGTGTTCTCTTCAGTGTTCAGTGCAGCTGTCATAGACTCCGTTTATTAAGAGTAGGAGAATATTAACTACGCCTTCAAGTTTAAATGAGCTTTCAAAGTTGAATCTGGTTCCTGTTTTTTGAGGGATTAAACGCATGTTGGTCAGTCAGTGGGTCAGAGTCCGTCATTCCCAAATGATTGTTCTTTTCTTCCAGTAAGTGGTTGAACCTGATCTCTTGTCTGGCTGGATGGAACTATTGCCAGTATTCTGCTTGACGGAAACACTGTTCCATTTTTGTTGTGTAAACACTATTTGTGAATCATGATTCATTAGTCTGCATGCCGTTGGTTAACTTGTGGCTTTATCAGTTTAATGACTTTATCAGAGCGAGTCTTGCTGAGCCGCATTTCCGCAGAATTTCTGATGAAGCCTAGTGATCCTTTAACGGCGACCTTTCTTCTTCCCTGTCATTCAGAAATGACACATTTTTTCTCTTTTACGTAGGGCAGGTTTAAAAAAAATATTCTCCATTGATAATGAGGACAACTTTTAACTAGAATTTCTCTTTTTCACAACAATGTTTAGCTGTTCTGCCATTTTAACTGAGCGGTTAGATATTAGCAGAACAGGATTTGCTTATTGTGTTTTTTTTTTATCGAGTACTAAAACATTTTTCCAGCATGAAGTGGTTTTCTGTATGTGTATTTATTAAAATAAAGTAAATAATCAAAAAAAATATCTAATCAACAACTAAGAGCGTCAGTCAGGCTCTGAACTCGACATAAAACCCCAATGGCAGACATGTTTAGATTGCCCTGCCTGAACAGTTTATTGAAGGCTCACTTAAGTTTAGTTCCCTCTCTCATCTAAAATAGAAGTCTTGAGAGGTTATGGCTTATAGCCTTAACTATGTGTGCAGTTATGGAAGTTCACACTGTAATTGATTTAGCTCATTTGTTCCATAGACAAACGGTTGTATAAAAGGCCCAGAAAAGCTTGATCTTTTTTTAAAAGCAGGATGTACGCACATTTTGCTCAATGTTGTTTGCTTCTTTTGCCTTTTCTGCACTGCCTCCCTTCGTTTTAACAACTTTTAATAATACTTGTTGTGTTCATTTTGTCTGTAAATGTTCTTTTCTGCACTTAGAGGTTTTTTTTTTAGATCAGTAGAACTAAGCAGTGGGTTAGGGTTAGGGCCAGTCAGTTCACTATCACATCTGTCAGATTATGGACTTTGGAACCTGCAGCATTAGGGAGCAGTGCTGTTTAAGGGTAAATAAAATGCAGACTAAAAATTGAAACAGACTTCTAGTTGTGATGTTTCAATCATGGCAATAGAAGGCTTATCTGATGGTTTTGTTCTGAGCTGACGACCTTTGTCTTCAGTTCTGTTCTAAACAGGGCAATGCACCAAAATCTTGAAGTATTACTATAGTACAGTAATGTATATTTATTGTTTTACACAAATACCATCGTTCACCATTGCACATGGAAAAACTTCTTGTCATATTGTCTGTCTTGAGTATGTCTCGTGTTCACTCCTTGAGCTAACATTGCGAGACATGTTATGTTGAAATTTCTGCAAAACTTGGATGTCATCATCGATCATTTCCACTTCTCACAGCACACACAACACCCTTCAAAATATCCCTTATAGACCTTAAAACAGACATGTTCTCTTTGACTGAGAACCGGGGTTGTTTCTTTGTGTGCGTTGTGTTTCCTGTCTATTTTCAGTTTTACAAACTTTTCAAAAGTTTCCAGGTTTACAGAACGGACAATAGGTTTTAGTCATTCTTCTCTATCCAGGTGTTCTTCTGTGTTCGTCGTGTCAGATTCATCTCACATGATGCTTTTAGCAATAATCTACAAAGAAGTTTGTGTGTTCAACTTCTTCAGATGCTGAGTAGAATCTCTATTGTAACACCAATAATTTTTCAGCATCAGATTCAACATTGAATATTTAAACACATCCTTAGATCTGTCCAGATATGTAATAAGTCATATCTTTCTGTTGTTAAACCTGTTGGGAATGCCTCTAAGGCTACGTTCACACTGCAGGCTGAAACGACCCAATTCCGAATTTTTTGCCCCTAAGCGGCCCAATTCCGATCTTTTCATGACAGTCTGAATGACACAGATCCGATCTTTTCAATTGCGACCCAGGCCCCGTGGGTTTGCCGGCCTGATTCCGAATTGTAGCCGATCTTTTCAATTGCGACCGCCGTCTGACCGGCCAGGCGACTTGATTCCGAACTGTACGTCATCGACACGCAACAAACGTCATCATTTTGCGTTGAAGTAGGCGGGAACGAGAACGTAAACATCAACCATGGTGGACGATGCTGCTGAGACCAGTCAGTGGAAGAGAAGCGAGATCCCCGATTGGATTAATATTTGGGCTGATCGCTCTTTTCAGGCCAAACTCCAGGGCTGGGCGGTTTTTGAAAAAATTTCCAGCTAAATGGCAGAGCGTGGTGTTGAACCTTTCCCGCGATAACTTTTTTTTCTTTCTCCCCTTTCCGACGTGCTCAGAAGCGCGGGGGACCCAGGCGATCCCCCTCCTCCTCCTCCCTGTTCTGATCCTTAGATTCTCCAGAACGGGTTGATAAAGAGTCCATAGCATTTATTCTGGGGGAAACCTTCTTTTATTACCGTCATCCTTCCTCCGTAACACACAACATGAATGCGCGCACACACTGCCCCCCCCCCTATTCTCTATCGCGGCACGCGCTTGCACACACAAACACGCGGGCGCGCGGGCCCAACACATACACATTTCCATTCCACAACAGTGGGTACAGACGATCCCGACTCCATTGCCTTCTTAAAATGAGAAGATTGTAATTGTGCTGCTCCTTCGTGAAAATAAATTTAATATTACAAAAAGAGCTCCGCTTTTGACAACACTGTTGTTGACATCCATGTTAACGTTTGATCCTCAAACAACAAGTGACGTCGTTCACCGTTGAGTATTCTTCTGGCTTCTGCGCATGCGGGTCTCGTTTGGGTCGTGTCACGGTCACACTGGAGATCACAAAAGTTCGGATTTACTTGGAAATGTGAACGGTCTAGCAAACAAATCCGATTTTTTCAAAAAATCCGAATTGAGCATTAAGCCCTGCAGTGTGAACGTAGCCTAAGAAGCACTACTAAGAGTGACTTCCTGTTAGCACACCTGTATTCTGCAACAAATCATTTTCCTTGCAGCTGTACATAAACTCATTTCTCACCTCTGTGTCCTAGCTGACGCCGCTTGTCAATATTTACTTTACAGATTTCTTCTTTGCTTGGGACATCAGCCGTTAGGCCTTCAGCTTGATTACACACAGAACTGGAATGGCTGCTCTTTGAACCAAATTCATCTTTATGAAGGGACTGTTTCATCAAGGCTTTATGTGATTCAGATTCAGATTTAATTGGTGAGCTAAGACAACAAACACTCGTGGCACTCTTTTTCATTTCCGGAGCACTTGAAAACATTGGAAAATTCCATGGAGGCTTAGTAGCAGCAGACTGTCCCTGTTTTAGTCAGACTCGGCGAAACATGAAGGCCTGCCTGTCAGGAGGCTGTCAAACTGGGTATACAACTTTGACTGGGCTAGCATAGCTGCTCTGTAGCAGTCCAGGCGAGAATACCAGTGGACTGAGCTATTACAGGAAAAAAAGAACTTGCATCGCTGAGAATACTGGATATGTTATCTGATTCTTTTTTCAATAAAAGCTTAATTTAACACCTGTTCACATGACATCTAGTTGTTTACTTTTTGCAATACCTCTGAAGCCGTCAGCACACAAAAAACCTAAATTCACCTTCAGCACTGAGAACGGAAGAAGAACCTTTTAAAGTCGGGCTGAGGACCAGCACAGGGAGACCCAGACTTGGGTCCCCTTGTGGCTACCTAGTTTAGGCAGCAGCATGAATTTATGGTCCAAATTTTTTGGATCATAAGGCACAATCTCAATGAACAATCTATTTCCATACATAAGATGCGTTTCATTACTGGGGCCATCAGGCGAAACAAAGAAGTCTGATCATGAAGTGTAACTGCACTACCCAGAGTCCCTAGAGGGGCGAAGAGGCATCAGAGGATTGGTCAGAGGGGTTAATGAGAAGTTCTGTAGTTTTTCCTGTGAGCTTTGCTGTTATTAATGTGCACCTCACAAAAGCTCTTAACATCGTTCAGCTGTAACACATGAAATACCAAACAGTGCCCCTGCTTTTTCAGTTCCTTATGTTGATTAGTGGTTGTTCAGTCAGCTGATCATTGGGGGGGCAAAGGTGACGTAACTGTCTTGTGCTACCCATTCCATCCATGCATTTACTGTCAGCCAGCTTTCGTGGAGTTAATGTCTAAATCTTAGGCGTGTTCTGGTGTTCTATTGTTCCAATCACCAGACAAATATCATTTTGCTTTCTTTTGTTATTTGAAGTGTTTGGAAATTTTAGGTGTTATTTCTAATATCCTGGGACGGTTGAGGGGTTTGGCTAGGTTTAACTTAGGCTGAGTGGAACTGAGTTCTGTGGGAAAATTTAAACTGAAGTAAACATAAAAGAACCCTGGAAGAAGATTATCCGGGGCAGGAAAGGGGGGGGGGGGGGGGTCCTGAACTTTAAAGGCTGGGAGTGAATGAGAGTGTCCAGTGATAAGATAAATATGTAGTTGGGATGGTGAGGTCATTTAAGGTGTCAGCTTGTTTGTGTATGTGAGTGGTTGTGCAGGGTGAGTAGAAAGCCATGGTGACTTGTTTCCTGGCCTCGAAAAGGCAGCCAAGCTGGCAATACGTAGGAGGGGAAAGCCCTCCACTTGCACTGGCTCAAGACTGGCTTTTTGGCTTTGTGCTGAAGCGTTTTACACACACTTGACAAGAGGGACTTACAGTTCTCTTACAGCGGAAGTGAAAGCGGACACAAGAATCTTGTTCAAAGATCTGAACCCCTGACCAACGGTTTGATAGACGGCAGTTTGATCCAATGAGCGACAGCCCCCCTAACACAGGTCTGTGAGTTAAACAGGATGTGGTTTGAGTCTATAAACTGATGTTTTTGCATGAAATTGATGCTGCTGCTCATATGTCTAGTGGTTTTCAGTGTATAGTAGTAACAAAACCAAAGGCCTGTAAAATCTTACATGTGAGAGATGATTGTTTGCTTCAAATGATGGGGGTCAGTCAGTAAGTGGTTGTGATAGTTTTTCATAGCTAAAGACTTTTTTTTTTTAATGTGGACAGGAAGTTCTGCAGGGATGAAACAATTGAGAGTGTCATTTCACCATAAGGGTAGGGGTAAGACCTGAGCTGAGATTTACCAAATGCAGGAAGTAAACGCAATGGCAATCGTTGTGTTTGTAATCATAACTTTGCATCAAAAGCAGATCTTACTGTAGCAAAGATGAGCCGCTTGAATAGATAGAGGCCCATATAAATGATGGTTTATGGAGCTGCTGCTCTGCCTTCTATGGTAGTAACTGCACTTATCATAGTGACTGTCCGGCCGCTGTTTGCATTAGATTAGAAACGGCTGCTCCTAACTTCTCTGAAGGCAAAGCCAGAAGTCCTTCTGCTAACATACATATTTTTGGCTCAGCTCGTAAGTTAGTTAATTAACTAAATGCTTTAATGAGGGTAGTATTGATTTAAAGTCATTATTGTAAACTGTTTTAGTTTAGTTCCCTAAAAGATATTGGCATTTTCGTGTCGTGGTTCTCAGGGTTGATTACCATCACCTATAAGCACAAGCGCTCATTAGCCTTTCAGCTGATCGCACATGATGTGAACTGAAAAGCCTGTTGGAGCTGTTTGGTGTTTTGTGCCTGCAACAGGCAGCATGAACACACATGCATCAAACATGGACAAGTGTGACCTCATCTGGGTTTGGACAAAAAAAACCAGCATGAGTGGACGATGTAATGCAGGTTCAAACACCAGAGTGAACAAATGACAGTAGAAACACGTGTTTGGCTTTAAAATACTTTAACATTTTTAAAAGAAGTCATCAACAAAACAACAGGCTGTTTGAACTTATTTACTGTGCTGAAATAAATCTTGGAGAAAAGAGATCATTTGATGGCTGCATACCAGGAATAATGTAAAGGCGGAGGAAAGGCAGGAGGGCTGGTTTTATAACTGAGCCTGTGTGCTTTGGAGGGAGCCAGATTACCATCAGAGTTGGAATTTAAGCCTTATCTCTGCTTGGCAGGATCCAGTCACAGGAGCAGTGAATGAAGTAGCCTTGGGTATGGGTCGGCCGCAGTCCAAACACTGCTGCCTCTGTTACGCTTGGATTGTCACCTTGATTACCAGGGTTCAGAGGTTGAACGTGCCTCGGTTAGTACCAGCAAACCTGCTGCAGTCTCTGAGTAGACTTTACTTTATTTATTTCCATCCAAAACATCAGGAATCGTTGTTTTTTTTAAAAAACACAAAGACTACCTGCTTTTAACAACATTTTGAGTAAACATTTCAGGTCCTTATTATTGTTTGATATTTTCAAAGCATATTTTAACCTAATAGTACAGTTTCTGTGTCCACTTTGTGTTTGTACTTTGAGAATTTCTAGTTGTGGCTCCATAAAAGGATGTTTCTGAAAACATCTATCCCTTTTTCCCCTTCCTGCCTCATGTCCTAATATTTCTTTATCAAAAAATGCAGAGAAAGCAAGGTGTAGAGCAAACAGACATTGATGAGAGATGATGACAGAGACGACAAAAGAAATGTAGAAGATGTGGTTGTGTGTTACAAGGAGAGAAGTGCTGCTCCACCACAAATATGGGTCTTCCAGGCTGTGATCTGCTGCATCCCGGAGGAACTTTGTTGAGTCTTTCAGCAGCATTCATGTCTGATCATGCCCACAGGAAAGACACATGCGTCCACAAATGTGGGGGAATTTGAAAGAAACAAAAAGAACAAGCTGAAGGTGGGGCACACGTCATCACTATCAGGAAGATCCACCAAGAAATAGGGTCATCTGAGCAAACCATTCAAGTAAACGTCTTTTGAATACGGGGTTTTTGCATCCTAGGGCTGGAAAGTTTATTTCTGTAGCAATAAAAGAAGTAAAGAAAGGACACAAGTATGTTAGTGTACTCAGTATGCAGTCAGACTGCTGCTTATCTACCTCACTGCCCCATTCCCCAATGATGCTGTCATGTTGACACTTAAAACTCCAAGTCCCATCCTCTCCTGCCTGTGAAACAGATTCAGCTAAAACCTAACGGACTACGACAGATGTCAGCACAGGTTCTGCACTTTTGTTAGCAACACCTTGTCAGGACTGTCTGTTTCCCTGGTAAATATTTATCTGTAACCCTTGTGCTGTCTTAGATGACCCCCCCCCCCCCCCCTTCCATTGACGTGTTCTCCCTACCATGACAAAGGTGGATAAAGGTGGAAAGATTTCATGTAATCCATGGACACCAGTGAAGATCACAAATCATTGAAGAAAAAAGGTTCAGAGCACTGTCTAGTGGGTCTAGATGACCCAACTCCCAATGGTAAAGTGCCTAGGATAGAACAAGGGTTAATTGCAGATAAAATTACTTTTAGGATCAAAAAGGGCAGAAGTATGTATCTTCTGCACTAATGGCATTTATTAATGAACTCATCTGTTTTTTGTAATATGCATAAATATAGTTATCTGGAGTAGAAGGACACTGGAAGAAACGGATGTTTTTCTATTCAGTCATAATCTGTCTTTGGTTTGCTTTTAAGTACAAGATTACAGGAAGTTGTGCTTTGCTTGCTATGCCGCACACACAATAATGGGTTGTAATGTCATTTTGTGAGCCATGTTTGGGAACAGATTCTGTCTTTTTTGTCTAATAAAAACTAATGTTAAAGCTTTTCTCGCCTTAAAACAAAAGATTTGTTGAAATGTTGCTAAAGGAATCTAGTATAATCCTGAAATTAGAGTGTTTGCTAAGATCTAGTGTAGTCAAATGAAAAGATATGGGGGTCATTTCCTCATGACCTCTGGAAGAGCAGGACATGGGGGGGGTGGGATTCTCCACACATGGCTCAAAGTGTGCAAATAAAAGGCATACAGTTGCTCTCACACCCATGCCACCAAATGAAGAGGTCCATACTCCCACACCAATGGCAGCCTCTGCTCTGTTTATTTTGTGGCTGTCTACAGCCCCCCACCAGTCTACCCCCATCTCCCCACATCCATGTTTATAAATCTTTTGAGGCCCGGGGGGGCCTGTGAAAGGCTAGTTAAAGAACACGGCATCCTAACGGTCTGGAAAGGATATGAATAGGAGCGTGGATGGATGGGGGCCACGGCTGCAGTGACACAAACAGTCTTATTGTGTTTGTCCCTTGCTTGGTTTTTCACACGCGTGTTCTCACACACATCTGTGTGTGATTAGATGTCGTTTGATGGCTTGTGTTCCCCCTCAAATCCAGAATGAATGCAGCACACTGGTTTCCAGTGTTTCTTGGCCCTGTGCTCATTCAGCTCTCTGCATTTGGATTGAAGTGTGAGGGGACCTGAACCGTGCTGTTACTCCCACTCTGAAGGTGTTTCTCTGACTGAACCTTTCTTGTTGTCCTCAGGACCTGTCCTGCTTTGAAGACCCCTCCACAAACTCTCTGTTCTCTTCTCCGGCTGACTCTCTGTCAGAGTATGCTGATACCCAGCCGTTCATCACCACGGCCGACTCGGTCCCCAGGCTCTGGGACGTCAACACTAGTACCACCACTGCACCAGCACAGAGCCATTTAGAGGTCAGTAGTGAAGTCATTAGCAGAAAAAACTAGTTATTAAACCAACCTCTCTACCTGTGGTTGTGTGCCGCAGACCTTTTCCAATAAGTTGATGCTTGTTCTCACAAAGGTAGACAGACTTTAGCAAACAATGATGGTCTAAGGTTTTTCATCCTGGAAAGATTGAGGCTGTTTTATCTCCCTGTCACGTCTCATTTGATTTCTTTTGATTCTTCTGCAATAAATGACGTCACTTCTGCTTCAGCTAAGCTTAAACCAGAACCTTTGTCAAATGTTGGTGCAAAACACTATGTTTGTGCATTTTAGTCTCATTTAACTTGAACAGATAGTCATATTTTAATAAGCTGGTTTAAGGAGCTGGTTGTGAGTTATGTTTGTTTGAAATAATTAGTTCTATGAAGTGAAATGAATTTCATAACAGAAGCTGCTCATCACGCCTGTTGTATTACTTGGTGTTACACACTTAGAAGCCTGGGTGATTAAACTCCCTGAAACTGGGATGCTAAATGTAAATCTGCACTACAGACCTATTTTCAAACATGTCAGAATCTAAATTGTATGGGCTGAAGCCAACAAATATATATATTTTTTGGTTTTCACAATATCAGCCCTTTTTTCAAATCTTGAATCACCACTTCAGAATTAAACATGAATCCTACCAACAAGTAGAAGTACCTTGATACTGTTTTGCCGTCTTGAGGGCTTCGTTTAGTTCATGGTGAAGCCCAGTTTATTAAAATATGACTGTAGAAAATGGACATTAGTGTTGAAAGCCTAAAACATTTCTGTGGTAAATTGTGTTATTGTCTGTTATTTGTGTGTTGTTTCTACCAACACTGCTGTTTTGTAACTCTGGGAAGGCAGCTTTGTCAGTGCGGCGCCTGGATCTTTCCCGTGCTGCTGTACAACTCTTGTTCAATTTGATGAGTCCAGAGATATCTTCGATATAATCAGAATCCATTTATTTCTCCTGCTCTCTGAAAGCCTTTTATGTTGGGCTTTTCATTTTGCCCTCATTTCATCCATTATGTTTCCAGACATGCCACCGTTTTATCTCCTCTGTTAGACTCGCTGCCTTTTCAATGCCAGACAACAAATCACTTTTTGCCCATTGCCACTCCATAAAACATCAATGAAGTGACCACTCATGTGGAGAGAAAAACACACAATTAATTCTTGATTTTTAATCTGTTTTCAGTTTGTATCCCATTGGTTCTTGTGTTGATTTAAGTTGACTTTCTTTTACCGTATGTTTTGTTGACAGCAGAATGGCTTCAACAAGTTTCACGGCTTGACCAGTTTGGAAGAAATAAATGCTATTATCACCACTCCACCTTTAGGATTCCAGGTAGTCAAACCAAATCCTGCATTCTGATGTTAGAAACAAAGCAAACTCTCTCACTTTCCTGTCAGTTTAAGGTCAGATTGTGTTTCCCTCTGAACACAATCTGACAGGAATATGTGGACAATGTTTAAATTGAATGCAAATGTAAATGATTACGGCCTTATCTGGACGTCTGTAAACCACAGATAATGGAAGCAATGTTCCGTATAAATACATATTTGATGGTAATTTAACAAAATAAATAGCCCTTGAATGACTTTACCTTTTTTCTATGAAAAGATTGAGTCTCTGATAAAACATTCTGCCACCCACAATCCACTTTTTTTCCACATTTTCTCATTCATACTTCAAGCTTTTATTTATTCTGTCAAAACTATGATCCCTTTATTATCGCTGAACCATGTTCCTCCTTGGATCCGTTACATTCAGAAGGTTTCTGGTCTTTTTCCGCCTCAGACAAACCAGCCACCAGCAGAAGAGGAGGAGGATGCTGAGGTGGAGGAGACAGAGGAACTCGGACATGTTGACACGTATGCTGAGTACAAACCCTCTAAATGTATGTCAGCTTCTTCTCTTTCATATGCTCTTCTACATTTTGTCTGAGCAAGTCTTGCAGTTAAATTGTTTACACGTCATTCTCTCTTGTTCCCGCTTCAGCCACTATAGGAATTTCTCATCCTGACATAGTGGTGGAAACCAACACACTGTCCAGTGTCCCTCCTCCTGACATCGCATACACCCTGTCTATACCTGAGTCGACCATTAACAGTGGCCTGCTGTCTGCTCTGCAGTTGGAGGCCATCATCTATGCCTGCCAGGTACCCAGAATGCTCCACACATAATCCACTGGCAAACATGCGGCACTCTTTCTTCATACGTGTGTTTGTCTTTTCATTGTTTCTTCAGCAACATGAGGTGATACTTCAGAACAACCAGCGAGCGGGGTTCCTCATAGGAGATGGGGCGGGCGTTGGAAAGGGGCGCACTGTGGCAGGAATCATTCTTGAAAACTACCTAAAAGGGCGGAAAAAAGCACTGTGGTAAGAAAAACCCTGACAGTGATGCCAGAATACATTTAGTTATTTCCTAAAGCGACCAGCATTTATGTGAGAATCGACATGAGAGCGCCTGTGCTTATACTGACATAATGAGTACAACAGGAACAATAGACGTCAAGTCTGTAAGGTTCTCAATCATCCAGGTGACGCCTTGAATGGAAGTCACAGCATCTGGACCTAAAGCAGATCTGGGCATTGTCCGACCCAGGGGCCGAAAACGTCCCTTTGCTTGACCTGGACGTTCAGCATTAGGTTTCTAAGAAATTACAAAACAAACACATTTCCAGCCTTCGTCAGATTTGAGCAGATCAAGATCGGCAGTCTATAAAGAGCACCTAAACTGTGTGCGGGATCTTTAAGAACTGCTGTGCAGCAAATCAAAGGTCTCGCTGTCCGGGCGCACCGTGACGAGGAGGATCGAGGACATCCCGGGAAATCTGGAACCTCAGCTGAAAAGTCGAGTGGCGAGTTTGGACTGTTTTTCCTTGGTTCTGAACGAGAGCTGTGATGTCCTTTACACGGCGCAGGTAATTGTGTTCGTTGGTGGGATAGCGAGATCACGGAGGAGCTGGCTGCAGTACGCTCACCGAAAGGCACGACAGCGACAAGCGATCTGTCCCCGCAGGCATTACCAGATGAGATTGAAATTCTATATAAGGCTCCATAGCAAAAATAATTGCCCACCCCTGACTTCTAGTCCTCTTTCTTTGAAACGTTTGTGAGCAGCAAAACGCTTCAAAGAAAGCAGACTTTAAGTCCAGATGGCGCAATTCAACTTTAAGGCCTACTTTACGGACATTTTCGGCATGTTCAAAGCTGAGGAATTTAACCCTCAACCATCCTTTGGGACAGTCCCATCTATTCAAACAAGTAGTTGTGGAGTTAGATAAGCTAATTCTGCTACATCGCCTGTTTGTCCTGATGGAGGATCCCTCTTACATTTGGACACCTCTGAGGTTTCTTCTTTTTTTTTTACGGAATCCGTAAGAAGGAGGGTCTAAGGGTAAAAAAAATCAAATAAAATAGTTTAGTCTGTTAAGTTTAGTTTAGCCATTTCCTATTGAATTCTATGACTTCATGTTCTTTATGATTTCATGTTTATTAAACTAATGACCGGTATGAAGTCTGTTGAAATGACTTTTGTCCACTTGTTTGCTCTTGTCATACAGGACAGTTTTCATAAAAAAAACCTGTGACTGATTTTTTGTTTCCGTCTTTAGGTTCAGCATATCCAATGATCTGAAATTTGATGCAGAGAGAGATCTCAAAGACATAGACGCACCAAATATTCCTGTCCATGCCTTGAACAAGGTAAGGGCTTTGAAAAGGTGCTGCTGCACTGTCGATGCATCAGGCAGAAGATAAATAAGATATTTGAAATGTTCTGGCAGATAAAGTATGGAGACACAGCTACCTCAGAAGGAGTCCTGTTTGCCACTTACTCTGCGCTGATAGGAGAGAGCCAAGCAGGGGGGCAGCATCGCACAAGAATTAAGCAGATCCTCGACTGGTGCAGGCCAGACTTTGACGGAGTTGTATCTTTTTTTACGTTCCAAGTCGACATTCAGTTTGCTTTTTTCTGAACCACCTAACGTGACAGAGTGGACTTCTTCCACAGTGTGTCTTCTGTTTGCCCTTGACCTTTCACCACTACAGATTATTTTTGATGAATGCCACAAGGCCAAGAATGCAACGTCTACAAAGATGGGGAAGGCAGTGCTCGACCTGCAGAACAAGCTGCCACGAGCCAGAGTCGTGTACGCCAGTGCGACAGGTGAGCTGCCGTGTCATCAGGCGCCTTAAAAAAACAAGGATTTCCTTTAGAACGTGTTTTTTTTTCTTCTGTCAGGTGCCTCTGAGCCAAAGAACATGATCTATATGAGTCGCCTGGGGATTTGGGGAGAGGGCACACCCTTCAGAACCTTTGAAGACTTCCTGCATGCCATTGAGAAGAGGTATGTAAGAGGAAATACCCATTTATGTCTCCAAGCTCCCATGAGTCATAAAGGTTTTCTGTTTTATGGTTCCATAAGTGAAATATTGTATTTTGGTCTTTGCAGAGGTGTTGGTGCAATGGAGATTGTCGCCATGGACATGAAAGTGAGCGGGATGTATATCGCCAGACAGCTGAGCTTCTCAGGTGTGTCGTTCCGGATTGAAGAGATCGGTCTGGACAGCGACTTTAAGCAGGTTTACAACAAGGCTGCTAAACTGGTGAGTCTCAAACCGTTCCCAAAAGCTCTGCTTGTCTTGTTCAGCTTTTTCAAACAAAAGAAAAACAAACCCCATCTGAATTGTGTGTCTAGTGGGCGGAGGCTCTGCAAACGTTCATGCGAGCAGCTGACGAGCTGGGTCTGGTCAGCAGGAAGTCTCTGTGGGGGCAGTTCTGGTCAGCTCACCAGCGCTTCTTCAAGTATCTCTGCATTGCTGCCAAGGTCCGCTGCCTGGTGGAGCTGGCCCGAAAGGAGCTGGAGGCAGGAAAGGTCTGCACCACACCTCTGTCCTACCTGCACAGTGTCAAACCAAGCAGAAGAATTACCAACTCCTCTCATCCTTCTGCTGTGTGGTCTTGATGGGGGGGGTTAGAAGTTAAGCAGTGCAAACATGCTACTTTGTAAGAATTTAAAACTCAATTAAAACATATTTAACAGACTAGATGGGTCAAATGATGGAAGGGAAAGTTCACACTGACAGCTGAAAGCCACAACGTACATGCAAAAAGAAACCAAGTTTGTTACCCTAGACAAGGCTTTACATGAAAACCCATATTCAGGACATAAAACTCAACAAACAACTGGTGCTGAACTGACTGACAAACCCCAAAGCCTTAAGCCAATGTAAAGGCTAGAGGCCGACGGACTCTGAGGTCAGGAAAGAACAAAGCAGTGGAACCCAAGTACTCAGTTACCATGAAGGTGTGTAGAAGCTCAGGATCAGAACCACTGATCTTAATATCTGAACTGTAATAAAACACAGAGAGGAAAAGACTGTAGGTTCTCTGATAGTTGATGTTGATATCAAAGTGCAGAGCAGAAGTCTCCCTAAGGCTTAAGTCAGAAGATTTAGTGTCTTACCTTCACTTCTCCTCTGGCTCTTCAGTGCATTGTCATTGGGCTGCAGTCTACAGGAGAGTCACGCACCAAAGAGGTTTTGGATGAGAACGACGGGCATCTGGACCGATTTGTCTCTGCAGCAGAGTGAGTGAAGGAAATGCTCTACTTCATTGTCTCTCTGTCACATACCGTCAGCTGGTTTTAGCATCTTCACTACACACACAGGAACCAGGAAGAAGGCCAGGAAGCTAAAGGTCGTGTCACAGAGCCACCATGTACATTTTGCACATTTTCCATGTATAAAATCTCGGTCTTTTGTGACACATACTAAATATACATAGTTCCTAAGTGTTTCTTGCGTTTGTCATTTGTCGCTGTGCGCTAATGTCCGCTGAGGGTTTCGGCCAATGGGTGTCAACATGAATTCAGTTTTGAGCTGTTTATGATTATTTAACGTAGTTTTTACACAATTGTGCTTGGTTTTTGTGAGATCCATACACAAATTTGTGGCTTTTAACAATCGTTCCACTTGTGTCTAACAGACTTTTCACACATTTACCACTGATGTATAACTTTTACATTCCGTATCATATCATGTTCAAATGACGTACTTGATGCACAAATCACTACTGAATCGCATATAAACAGCGCAATAGTCGACAATAGTCACGCGCCGTTTATGTTCTACGTTGATTTACGTGTTCTTTGCGTGGTTTGTTCGTACTTCCTCCGTGGTTGTAATGTGGTTCATTTGTGATACATCTGTGAAAATTTCATGTAAAAGACCACAACTTCTTTCACATTTTTCACATAAATTCACATATGAGCAACTTTCATCCATGTAATATGCACAACCTGTAGGTAGTGGCTGCGTGACGCTTTGGTTTTATTTCAAGATTCTGTTTAACCTGTAAAAAAGTCATTCAGGAATAAGGAAACAGAGCAGCAGTGTGTTCTCTGAACTTGATTGACTCTGAGGCCTTGAGTCTGGTTCTATCAGATCAGATAACAGTATGTTCATCTGTGTGTCTACACCTGACATCTTGGATGTGCCGTGCATCTGTCACGACTCCCATGTGGTGTTTTGATTTCTCTTTGATCAAGTCAAAGCCTTTTCTCTCCCCCCTTGTTTTCTCTCCAGGGGAGTCTTCCAGTCTCTTGTAACAAAGCATTTCCCCTCTGAGAAACAAAGGAGGGAGAAAGCCCCGGGGAATAAGAGAAAACGTAAGAGGAAATGCCTTCCTTTGTGGTCACAGGTTTTATCTTTGCATGTAGCAAATGTATTTGTATTTACTTATGCATTTATGACTTTTCTGCTGGCCTTCTTTAACAGTTGGCTTTTTATTCATTTTATTAATAAAAGATTCACATGTTCCTTTACTTATTCTTGGTGTTTTGTTTTCATATTCCAGTATCTTGTCTTGTAAACCAATCAGGCAAACCAAGAGGTCGTCAGCCTAAGATGGCCAAGCCGCTTGTGGACACGAGCGGCGTGATCAACATAAGTGATGACAGTAGCAGTGATTCTGACGGCATAGACACTGACTCCAACTCCTCCCCAGATTCCCTGCAGGACAATGACGACGTCATCTTTGTCACCCAAACCAACTGCCAGTCTGGTAAGGCCTTCTGTCAGCACATCCATGTGCAGACTTGACCTGCAAGACTTCTGCAGTCAGCTTCTCCTCTGGTTTGCCCTCATAGCCAGGATAGAAGAGATGAAGCTGAACCTTCTAAACAAAATAGCAGAACTGGGAAAAGAACTACCTCTCAATACCTTGGATGTGCTAATTGATAAATTTGGAGGACCAGACAAAGTCTCTGAGGTATGGGCCTTCAGCTAGTACCTGAGCTTTCAGTTCCTGTTGGGGTTGAGAGCAGTTTTCTCCAGAACGTGTTGTAAGTGGCGTCTGGTCCTGCAGATGACTGGTCGTAAGGGTCGCGTGGTGAGACGTCCCGATGGAATCGTCCGTTACGAGTCGAGGGCTGAACAGGGATCCACAATTGACCACATCAACATCAAGGAGAAGGACCGCTTCATGAGTGGAGAGAAGGTACGCTAACCCTCTTCTCTCTACAGCCCTCCTCTGAATGACTGTCCTGATAACCCTTCTCTGTTTTCTGCAGTTGGTGGCCATCATCTCTGAGGCGGCCAGCTCTGGGATTTCCCTGCAGGCAGACAAGCGAGTGAAGAATCAGAGGCGCAGGGTCCACATGACTCTGGAGCTGCCTTGGAGTGCAGACCGGGCAATTCAGCAGTTTGGTAAGCCAGGAAATGGAACCTGACAATGGGCCTTTCAAAGCTAGCAGGGCTGAGAAAGGCCTGTGTGTTTCCCTGTTAAAGCTGTTTCACAGAAAACTGACGTATGACTTTTTTTAAGCTTCTGCTTAGCAGGAAAGATTGCCTGCATGTTTTTATACAGGATGCTGCTGTCTGTGTCTGGAAATAAAGCTGAATAAGTCTGTGACATGACCACTAATAGGCAGCTTGAATGCAATAATTCATAAATTAGCAAGTGACTTGGTAGATGATGACACCTGTTGGAAGACCGGTCAGGCGAGTTTGGGAGCTGTTCCTTCAGGGCTCTGCAGAGCAGATTCACTGTACAAGCAACGACCACCTTAAAAACAGTCTTGCTTTAACACTGCCGACATTACAAAAGTTATGCTTCAGAACAAGACGTTCAATTAGCCAATTTTCCTCAGAGTATCAGCACTAGTTGTTTGATTCTTCATCATGACTTTGTTCAAACGCATTGAAGTGTTCTTTCCTTCTACTCTATTAATAATAGAGTTTTACATGCTAGCGCTGCCACACTCAAACTCTACATTAAATGTTGCTATTGTTGTCAGATGTCGAGCAAACAAAGAGCTTCGTTTTCTGCCACGGCACGACTTCTACAGAAAAAGTCTGTTTGTGTTCACAACAGTCAAACACGTCAAACAGGAGGATCCTCTTTCTGAGCAAACAGGCTTTGCTCTTCTGTTGTTCGGCGTTCCCTTCGCTTTCTGCATTTTCAAACTGTTTTCTTTTTCAATCAAAAGATATTGAGATTAATTATCTTGTGTTGCTGAAAAGAAGTCAGTCTTGTTCTGTCGTAGACTTTCCTCATTCTGTTGTTCGTTGTAGAAACACGGCGGTCACTTGCTATATCACACTTCAGCGTTTGCGGTCTCGCGGTTTCATTGTCAGTTTTCCATGCTTTTTTTTTTAAACAGCGCCTTGTGTTCTGCGTCCTGATTGGCTGTAGACCTTGTCAATCAGTCTCCTCTATGTCATGTCTCCTGTACAGAATGCGTCTAGTTTGACAGATTTACTGAAATCTTTAATCGTGATCAAATGTTAGTTTTCATTCATTAATACTGGACTTAGTTTTCTATGAAAGTTAGAATGTTGAGTTTAAACCAGAGAGAAAAGTGTGAAAATGTTCATGTCTCTATGAGAGAACGGGGATGCAGTGTGTAGTGAGGAGTTTTACAGCCTTAAAACACACTTTGTGTATTTCACTTACTACAGGTTATCTTTAGAATGAGGGATCACTGTTCATCACATTCAAGGCTTTCAACCAAAAAGTGAGAAGGCATTGTGGGTGTCTGCTTTTGGGAGGCGTTGGTCTTCATCTTACCGAAAAACCAGATTGAGCAGAAAGTGGAACTGACTTCTTCCCGTTGTGTTTCCAGGTCGAACTCATCGGTCCAACCAGGTGACAGCGCCGGAGTACATCTTCCTCATCTCTGAGCTGGCAGGAGAGAGGCGGTTCGCTTCCATTGTGGCTAAAAGGCTGGAGAGCTTAGTGAGTACATCAGCCAGCCACTTTCTTTAGCGCTGTTTCTATTAGGAAGAGTTGTATCTTAAAGGAGAACAAACATTTCCACCTTCTTCTACGAGGACAGAGAAGAAAAGTGTGTGTCGGTGTGCGTTTGTCCTGCTCCTCTCGCCTCCCCAGCTGTCCTCCGTCTGTGGGATCTCCCCGGCCTGACGGCACTCCACAGAACCTCTTTTCCTCCTGGTTCCCTTTTCTGCACAACCCTCAGGAGGTGCTCAGTCTTTCCAGCTCACAGTGGAACAGCAAAAGAGCACGTCTTGATGATTTATTAGGCTACCCCTATTTTCCATCATTATTGATGCATTTCTGCCCTTGTAGTCGTTCATTTCCATGGCGACACAGCGTGACACTTGCTCCAGAGAAAATGCTGGAAGAGTTCCTTGGAAATTGTGGTTTCCGGGAAGTCATTCCATGCTTTATCAGCCCAGGGTGGTAAATGTGTATCAAGAAAGGCTCACATTTCATGTGGCTGCTTGCCTGATGAAGTGATAGGAGACACCCAACACGCACAAACCCGGCTCAGCTGAACAGCCAGGTAGCTCTGGTTGCTTTCAGCTCCAGGAAGGCTGCGTAAAAACGTTCTGCCAAGATGCCAAACTTTGTTATAGCTCTCCATTTCTTACAATTCAAGACTTACCTGCTGCACATCACATTCAATGACTGTTTAATTTTCTACAATATTGATGAAGTCACCTGGATATTTAAATGTCTGCAGACAGTCTGACTGTCAGACTCATTTAGCATGTGCGTTTGAAAGGAAAACCTCTGTGTTCATTTTATCTGCTTGTTGAGAATCCATGCAGAAAGCTGCTGGAAGGCTGAGGCGCTGGTTAATGCAGGCACACCTGCATTAACTTAACTTATTGACACAATGAACTTTATTGAATCATTGACATAACTTGTTCATGGGTGGGGGGGGGTGACAAAAACTTCAGGGTTTGGTGGGACAGACACTAGTGAGAAAGGTGGACGTGTAAAGGTCGTGTCACACAGCATATATGTACATTTTGTGCATATTGCACTTATGAAAATTGGTGATACGTGAATCTACGTGGAAAAAGTGAGAGAAGTTGTGGATCTTTATGTGTCAAAGCTACCCTAAGACGTATAACCACAAAACCATTTAAAAAATACGGAAAAAGTACAAAGAAACCACGCAAAGAAAACCTAAATCAACGTAGAACATGAACCGTGTGTGATTATTGCACTGTTTATATGCAATTTATTAGTTATTTATGCGTCAATTATGTAATTTTAATGTAATTCGTGCACCATATATGCGATATTAAAGTTATACATCAGTGGTACATACGTGAAAAGTCGTAGAAAGCCACAAATTTGCACAATTGTTTAACATTTCCACAATAATTGTGTATAAACTACAAATACGCATCAACTGCATAATTCCCACCGACCAAAAATTTTGAACAGATCAAAACCGAATTCATGCTGTCCGAGACCCTCGACGGACATCTGCTCACATCGACGAATGACGAACACAAGAAACACTTGTGAATTATCACGCATGTATCATGAAAGACTGAAATGTCATACGTGGAAAATGCACAAAATGTACGTAGTGGCTGTTTGACACGGCCGTAACCCTTGTGCTATCTTAGATGACCCCACCCTTACATTGACGTGTTCTCCCTACCATGACAAAGGTGGATAAAGGTGGAAAGATTTCATGTAATCCATGGACACCAGTGAAGATCACATATCATTGAAGAAAAAAGGTTCAGAGCACTGTCTAGTGGGTCTAGATGACCCAACTCTCAATGTTAAAGTGCCTAGGATAGCACAAGGGTTAAGGGGGAGTTTCTCTGTCCAAACAAGGATGGAGAACAGTGGAAGGGAGAGTGGTACTGAACGAAAACTCGACCATGTGATGCATTTAGTCAGCTCTATGATGTGACCTGTAGTCCTTACTAGAGCTTTAGCTGTTCTACAAAAATGATCTGAAACCAAATAGTGTTCCTGTTTGCATCACTGGAAAGTCTCCAGGTTGAGTCCAGGTTGATGACCTGTTGACTTGTTTGCTGTGCAGGGTGCATTGACCCACGGAGACAGAAGAGCAACGGAGTCCAGAGATCTGAGCAAGTACAATTTTGAGAACAAGGTGGGTGAAATGAGCAAGCTCTGGAAATGAGACCTAAATGTGATTAAAATGTCTTTTTTTTTTAAACAGCTTGAGTTTTTCATGTTGCTTTGACTTTCCTCTCTGCAGTATGGTACAAAGGCTTTAGATAAAATCACCAAAGCTATTCTCGGATACATAGATAACAAGGTGCCCCCTCCCAAAGGGTACCCTGAGGGGGATGCCATGTTCTTCAGAGGTAGGTTGGGCACCGCTTGTCTCAGAACAAGACTGGCTGGTAGTGTTTTGTGATTTGCCACAATAACACCTCTCTAATTCCAGACATGAAGGTGGGAATGATGGATGTGGGCATTTTCTGTAAGGAACCTCGCTTTGGAATCAATACAGAGAAAGGTATGGTACCTGAGGAAAAGGCTGCCACTGTAGCATGTTTATCAGCTGTGTTCAGCTTTCAGCTCTAAATTTCTGCTTTCCATCCCAGATTGCAGCATCACCAAGTTCCTGAACCGCATCCTGGGCCTGGAAGTTCATAAGCAGAATTATCTTTTCCAATACTTCACTGATAACTTTGATTACCTGATTGAAAAAGACAAGAAGGAAGGAAAGTACGACATGGGAATCCTAGGTACAGTGACCTCATCTTAATGTAAAATAATCTTTATTTTCATTACATTTTATGATTTTCAGTACACAGACATTAAATGCACAGAAACGAAAGGCTATACAGATTCTAAACAACCAGTTTAGTAAAGTGAATGACAACAGATGACCTGAGCCTGGAAAATCAGCTAGTCCATGTGTGGGCTTTGTATTTTACTGAGTCTTTCTTCTTTGAATGTCTTTTTTCATTCTGTGTCCTTTGAATCTGGCAGATCTCGCCCCAGGAAACGATGAAATTTATGAGGAGCTGCAGGAAACCTTCCTGACACCTGGAAATCCCCAGGATGGACAGGTTGTTCTTTATAAGGTAGGAACATCCTTCCAGTATTTCATTCCTTTTCAAACTCATTTTCAAAGTCAAGTCAAAGTCAGCTTTATTGTCATATATGCTGCACACACATGACATACAGCGCAGATTAAATTACTTTCCTCTCGACCCACAGTGCAAGCAGCTTATAAAATAACAATTATAAGAAGAAGAATAACAGCAATCTAACTAGTGCAAAAGAGCATCTGCTTTCTTGTATGATGATTAGAGTTATAGATGAAGTCTTGCACCCTCGTACATGTTTGGGTTTCAGGGGTTCAGAGGTCAATGAGGGGAGGGGTGGAGTCTCCATTTTTACTATCAAATCTACAGCCCTTTGTATTACTGTGCATATAAAGGTGCTCAATGAATAAAGATTGACTGAAGGACATAGTGAGAAGCAAAATGTTTCATTGGCAAACTGCTGCTTGACCCAACAGGTGAGTGTAGCTATCAGCTTCATTAGCAGGGTGGGGCTTTGAGCGATGACACTTGGCAGCCTGCAGTTATGTGACAAAGCCCACGGCTGCAGAGCCACCACAGCTAGTAGTTGCACAAGATAATTACTGGTATTGTGTGCTATTAGATGCCAAGTACAGGCTAACGTACTTTTGACATTTGAAAGCGTTCTCTCAAAGAGAAGCCACCATCTTGCAGCGAGTTGCAAGCAAACAACACCCCGCACTGATGTTAAGACAAAGCTCACTCAGATCTAACTCCATTGGCAATTTTGGAGAGTTTAGAGCCACTCCAGCTATTGCTGATATGCATAAAGCTATTTTAAATGCTCCTAATATTGTAAAACCTTTTAAGGTGTGAAAATACGGGTTTCTTGTGTTTTGTGTTAAAGCTTTATGGTCTGATCTGTTAATAAAGCGATTTCATTTTCTTCTGACAGATACAGTTTCTATCCGGCCTGTGTTGTTGTAGATGATGCGGGCTTAGCTAAAAAAAAGACTCAGTTTGGCAGTAAAACTGTAACATGTTTCTTTTTTAAATCTATTTGTCTGCAGATCAGTGTGGACAGAGGTATGCCCTGGGAAGAGGCGTACAGTAAATCGCTCAATCTCAGTGGAAGTGATGAGGGATTCTATCTTTCCCTGAAGGTAAGACCTGAGGATCCATGAACCCTGCTGAAACCAGGGTTTGGTCTAGAACTAAACTAGACTAAACTGTCCCCCCCCCACAGCTGCGAGGTAGCCAACCATGTGTGCTGCTGGCTGAGCAAGGCAGAGGGAAGAACTTCATCGTCTACAAGCCCAACATTGGCAAGCAGGCCCATCCTGAGAGCCTGGAAAAGCTGATGCAACGATACCGAAAGGTACTAGTACTTTATCTTTTTTCTTTTGTTTCTTATCCTACATGTCCTTAATGTCCAGAACAATGATGTTCTGAGAGTCTGAGTCTCCAAAATGTCTGTGAATTTAATTTAAAATTTTACTGCCCCCTTGTGGATTTTTAATGTTACTAAAGTATTTCAGACCTCTGAAGATTGACCGGGGGGGGGGGGGGGGGGGGGGTTATGTAGCCCTTGTGCTATCCTAGGCACTTAAACATTGGGAGTTGGGTCATCTAGACCCACTAGACAGTGCGCTAAACCTTTCTTTTCAATGATTTGTGATCTTCACTGGTGTCCATGGATTACATGAAATCCTCTTCACCAATGTAAGGACCGGGTCATCTGGTCCCCATAGGATAGCACAAGGGTTAGTTGGCCACCAATTGTGCAAAAGATAAGACGTCTGTAGTGTTTATCATTGTTAAACTTCAACTATGAGAGACAGAATGGAGGAGGGGAATTCAGAAAATCCCATTTAAGCTTGACGTGAAGAAATCAACTGTGTGAGCAATTATTAGGAAGTGGAAGACATAGAAGCTTATAGTGCAAAGAGGTCACTGACTTTCTGCAGTCAGTTGCTACAGAACTCCAAACATCATGTGATCATCAGATTAGTCCAAGTACAGCACGCAGAGAGTCAGTCCATGTCAGAGCAACTGCATCCAAGCCACACATCACCAAGTGCAAAGCATTGGATGCAGTGGTGTAGAGCACGCCACCACTGGACTCTAGAGCAGTGGAGACGCCTTCTCTGGAGTGATGAATCACACTTTTCCATCTGGTAAACTGATGGACCAGTCTGGGATTGGAGGTTGCCAGGACAACGGTACATCTGGGACTGCATTGTGCTGAGAGTGAAATTTGGTGGAGGAGGAATTATGGTGTGGGGTTGTTCTTCAGGACTTGGTTTGGCCCCTTAGTTCCAGTGAAAGGAACTCTGAATGCTTCAAGATACCAAAACATTTTGGACATTTCCATGCTCCCAACCTTGTGGGAACACTTTGGAACACCTTTGGGATGAATTAGAGCAGAGACTGAGATCCAGGCCTTCTCCACCAACATCAGTTTGTGCAATTGTTCTTTCAGGTCACTGCTGACGAAGCAATGGATAGCTGGAAGAGCCAGTTCGACTTCTCTTTTAAGAAGTGCAGTCATGCTAACTGGTAAGTAGACATGTGCAAAATTCATGAAATGTTGTGTTAACTTTGGGAAATTCAGTTTTGAAGTCTTTCCTCATTAAATGTTCCAGAGCAGTGGTCCCCAATCTTTTTTAGGTCACGGACTGGTTAAATGATCTGAACGGGGCCGAGGTTTACGTTTAATATATTTAAACTTCCGGTTTCTAAAAAAAATATTTTTCATGTTAAAAGGCTACTACAAGAAATTTAGTTTAAAAATCAAACATTTGTTAGTTGTTGTTGTTTATTTACACATGACAAAGATTCAATTTCGTACAAAGATTTTATAAAGAATTCAATAAAAGCAACATTAAAGTTTTTTTTTCATAGAACACCATTATAACACTGAGGACTCAGATCATCTTACAAAGCAGAAGATTTATCAGCGTTTTTTTCACATAAATCCTGACCAGGGCTCGACATAGCCATTTGTCCGCTGGCCCGGTCCTGTTTTTCGAGCAGTGCGGACCACAAGACTTTACTTTTCACTTGTCCGCTCGGGCCACTAAAATATCTAACGGTTTATATATTCTTCACCTTTTTCAATAAAGTAAATTTTGCGAAAACGTGTAGATTTACCTCGTCTTCATAATTTAGTTTTTCTGCTAGTCCTGTGTTCAGACTTCAAGGGTTTCTATGGGAAACCTTTGATCACTTCTCCTTCTCTCCCGCCTGCGCGCGCTCGGCTTTCACTGCCGAGCACCACGCGGCACGCGCTCACTACTTTTTTTTTCAAACTTTATTGAATGTAACAATTCAATACAAAACAATGTTAAACAGCAACAACGAAGGCACAAGCCAGTGGGTTATTATTACATTTGATTATAAATCCGACAACGTCACTGAAGAGAGACTGAAGCATGTCAGAGATGTGGAAGACATGGCAGGAATAGAAAGGAATATGTTGGATGGAGTAGTGGGTATAATTAGTAGTATGGACAGCAAGATATTTAATGAATGCATTGAAGATGAAACTGTATGCACTAAGCTTTAAGCTGAATGTCAAAGAATCAAAGGCAACTCCAAATACCAGAATCTCAGACTCAAATGCAGTAGAATGTTAAACTACTTAATTTTGTTTTTCTTTACAACACTGTAAGCAGTAAGTATTTCTAGTTAGCTGAATGATCTCAGTTAGACCTGCACAATATGAGGAAAACTCGCGATATGCGATATCAGAGATTAAAATTGCGATAACGATATAATTTGCGGTATATAAACAAACAGCAAAATAACCAAATAACCATTCCCAGTTTGAAAATTATACTCCAAATGACCCACGTTGACATAGGTTACAAACATCTAACATAACAGGGCTCCATCTGATTGGTCAACAATGTGAAGGCGTCCATCCGATTGGTCAAATGCATTAAGGGATTTATTTGATTCGTTAAATGGTTCGAGCTGCCATAAGATTGTTTTAACACATTTAAGGTTTATGATTTATTGCGATATTTGCCGTTAAAAGCACCATGAAAACTTCTGAACTAGTGTTACCTACTACACTGCAGTGCTCTCTTCAAAACATCTGAAACAGACTAGAGCAGATTTAAGTTTGATATGGTCCATTTTCAGTCATTGAAAAGTGTAGAAATAAGTGATGTCACCAGAATGCACCAAATTGCACCATATTAAAAGTTTCCGGGGGGGCAGGCCCCCGGACCCCCTAAAGTTGCAAGCACCTGCGGAGCGGCGGGTCCCGCTATGCGCGGTGTCGGGCCAGTAACTTTCAGGCAGGGCCAGTAAGTTTCAAAAACTACTGGCCCTGTGGGCCAGTGCAAATTTCTGGGCTATGTCAACCCCTGCTGACTCATTGTGTATTTATTTTTATCACAGGAACATCTTCTGTGCTAATGTTTTTGAACAGCTGCCTTCCTAATTCCCCCCTAATCTTCCTCTTACAAGTTTCCTCAGATCAGAAACATCTTCAGCGGGTTGGCAACTTTATTTGATTGAATCTTCATTCTCTGTCAAATGTTTGCTGCTGGTTTAAACTTAGACTTTATGACAGATTATGAGAGATGAAAGATTTTCCCTTTCAGGTCAAAGTGGATGCTAACAACCAGACGCTAACTTTAGCCGCGTCCCACTTTTAAGGTGTGGTGGAGAAATAAAGTCAAATAAACTGACCTAATGGTCGTAAAACTAGTATTTAAAAAATTATATAATGATAAACATGAATCCACCACATCTGTAACTTTATTATCTGCATGTTTGAAACACTGAAGTCAGTCGCTGCGTATCAGGCAGAGCGAGCAGCTTCTGGTTCGTGAGAACAACGGTTTCAATAAATCCATATTTGGAGGAAAACTCCTGGTTTTGTCTGTAAACAGCAGATTTATGTTTCTTTAAAGTTGAAGGCTCTTCTTTAGTTTCCTCGCTGACTCTTTTCTTCCAGTTGAAACTTTCCAAGTAAGTTTTTTTGTTTGTTTTTCATTAGCTTGTTAGCTTTTTAGCTTTGGGCTACTAACTTAGCAGCCCAAGCAGCTGCATAAAGTCACATGACACGTCAATACAGACAATGTGGTGAACAGAATCCAATAGTTTTCCAAAAGAAAACCTCCTTTAGTATCAGAAAATAAACAAAACTGAAATGATCTAAGTTAGAGTGTGTAAGCAAGTTATCCATGGCCCGGTGGTTGGGGACCGCTGCTCCAGAGGACTCATAGATCAGTTTAGAACCTCTAGAGATAAATGTCATTTGAAGTTGAACATATCCTAAAAGTCCTCACTGACTTTGCATTTGTTCTTTTGTTCTGCGTTGCGCCCTGCAGGAACGGGAAGTGTAAGAAAATCGAGGAAGGTCAGGAGTGTCTGCAGGGCATGCGCCTGCGTCAGTACCACATGCTGTGTGGAGCTTTGTTACGGGTGTGGAAGCGGGTGTCCGATGTGGTGTCGGACATCACAAAGTCCAGCATCCTGCAGATTGTGCGTCTTAAAACTAAGCAGCATAACAAGCAAGTTGGTAAGTAGATCCACAGCTAG
Source organism: Oryzias latipes (assembly GCF_053564925.1). Taxonomy (NCBI): domain Eukaryota; kingdom Metazoa; phylum Chordata; class Actinopteri; order Beloniformes; family Adrianichthyidae; genus Oryzias; species Oryzias latipes. Next base: position 4,573,067 of record NC_136240.1, read on the forward strand.
AAGGCATTCGTGTACAAACAAGATACCAACATTTTTGTGAAACAGCACATTACTACAGTACTACTGAGCACTACTGCAGTACTACTGAGCATGACTGCAGTACTACTGAGCAGTACTGCAGTACTACTGAGCATGACTGTAGTACTACTGAGCATGACTGTAGTACTACTGAGCATGACTGAAGTACTACTGAGCATGAATGCAGTACTACTGAGCATGACTGTAGTACTACTGAGCATTACTGTAGTACTACTGAGCATGACTGTAGTACTACTGAGCATGACTGTAGTACTACTGAGCATGACTGTAGTACTACTAAGCATGACTGTAGTACTACTGAGCATTACTGTAGTACTACTGAGCATGACTGCAGTACTGCTGAGCATGACTGTAGTACTACTGAGCATTACTGTAGTACTACTGAGCATGACTGTAGTACTACTGAGCATGACTGTAGTACTACTGAGCATGACTGCAGTACTGCTGAGCATGACTGTAGTACTACTGAGCATGAATGCAGTACTACTGAGCAAGACTGAAGTACTACTGAGCATGAATGCAGTACTACTGAGCATGACTGTAGTACTACTGAGCATTACTGTAGTACTACTGAGCATGAATGCAGTACTACTGAGCATGACTGTAGTACTACTGAGCATTACTGTAGTACTACTGAGCATGACTGTAGTACTACTGAGCATGACTGTAGTACTACTGAGCATTACTGTAGTACTACTTAGCATGACTGTAGTACTACTGAGCATTACTGTAGTACTACTGAGCATGACTGCAGTACTGCTGAGCATGACTGTAGTACTACTGAGCATGACTGTAGTACTACTGAGCATTACTGTAGTACTACTGAGCATGACTGTAGTACTACTGAGCATGACTGTAGTACTACTGAGCATGACTGCAGTACTGCTGAGCATGACTGTAGTACTACTGAGCATGAATGCAGTACTACTGAGCAAGACTGAAGTACTACTGAGCATGAATGCAGTACTACTGAGCATGACTGTAGTACTACTGAGCATTACTGTAGTACTACTGAGCATGACTGTAGTACTACTGAGCAATACTGCAGTACTACTGAGCATGACTGTAGTACTACTGAGCATGACTGTAGTACTACTGAGCATGACTGTAGTACTACTGAGCATGACTGAAGTACTACTGAGCATGAATGCAGTACTACTGAGCATGACTGTAGTACTACTGAGCATTACTGTAGTACTACTGAGCACTACTGCAGTACTACTGAGCATGACTGTAGTACTACTGAGCATGACTGTAGTACTACTGAGCAAGACTGAAGTACTACTGAGCATGAATGCAGTACTACTGAGCATGACTAGTACTACTGAGCATTACTGTAGTACTACTGAGCACTACTGAAGTACTACTGAGCATGAATGTAGTACTACTGAGCATGACTGCAGTACTACTGAGCACTACTGCAGTACTACTGAGCATGACTGTAGTACTACTGAGCATGACTGTAGTACTACTGAGCATGACTGTAGTACTACTGAGCATGACTGAAGTACTACTGAGCATGAATGCAGTACTACTGAGCATGACTGTAGTACTACTGAGCATTACTGTAGTACTACTGAGCATGACTGTAGTACTACTGAGCATGACTGTAGTACTACTGAGCATTACTGTAGTACTACTGAGCATTACTGTAGTACTACTGAGCACTACTGCAGTACTACTGAGCATGACTGCAGTACTACTGAGCACTACTGCAGTACTACTGAGCATGACTGTAGTACTACTGAGCATGACTGTAGTACTACTGAGCATGACTGAAGTACTACTGAGCATGAATGCAGTACTACTGAGCATGACTGTAGTACTACTGAGCATTACTGTAGTACTACTGAGCATGACTGTAGTACTACTGAGCATGACTGTAGTACTACTGAGCATGACTGTAGTACTACTGAGCATTAATGTAGTACTACTGAGCATGACTGCAGTACTGCTGAGCATGACTGTAGTACTACTGAGCATGACTGTAGTACTACTGAGCATTACTGTAGTACTACTGAGCATGACTGTAGTACTACTGAGCATGACTGTAGTACTACTGAGAATGACTGCAGTACTGCTGAGCATGACTGTAGTACTACTGAGCATGAATGCAGTACTACTGAGCATGACTGAAGTACTACTGAGCATGAATGCAGTACTACTGAGCATGACTGTAGTACTACTGAGCATTACTGTAGTACTACTGAGCATGACTGTAGTACTACTGAGCACTACTGCAGTACTACTGAGCATGACTGTAGTACTACTGAGCATGACTGTAGTACTACTGAGCATGACTGTAGTACTACTGAGCATGAATGCAGTACTACTGAGCATGACTGAAGTACTACTGAGCATGAATGCAGTACTACTGAGCATGACTGTAGTACTACTGAGCATTACTGTAGTACTACTGAGCATGACTGTAGTACTACTGAGCACTACTGCAGTACTACTGAGCATGACTGTAGTACTACTGAGCATGACTGTAGTACTACTGAGCATGACTGTAGTACTACTGAGCAAGACTGAAGTACTACTGAGCATGAATGCAGTACTACTGAGCATGACTGTAGTACTACTGAGCATTACTGTAGTACTACTGAGCACTACTGAAGTACTACTGAGCATGAATGCAGTACTACTGAGCATGACTGCAGTACTACTGAGCACTACTGCAGTACTACTGAGCATGACTGTAGTACTACTGAGCATGACTGTAGTACTACTGAGCATGACTGTAGTACTACTGAGCATGACTGAAGTACTACTGAGCATGAATGCAGTACTACTGAGCATGACTGTAGTACTACTGAGCATGACTGTAGTACTACTGAGCATGACTGTAGTACTACTGAGCATGACTGAAGTACTACTGAGCATGAATGCAGTACTACTGAGCATGACTGTAGTACTACTGAGCATGACTGTAGTACTATTGAGCATGACTGTAGTACTACTGAGCATTACTGTAGTACTACTGAGCATGACTGTAGTACTACTGAGCATTACTGTAGTACTACTGAGCACTACTGCAGTACTACTGAGCATGACTGCAGTACTACTGAGCACTACTGCAGTACTACTTAGCATGACTGTAGTACTACTGAGCATGACTGTAGTACTACTGAGCATGACTGAAGTACTACTGAGCATGAATGCAGTACTACTGAGCATGACTGTAGTACTACTGAGCATTACTGTAGTACTACTGAGCATGACTGTAGTACTACTGAGCATGACTGTAGTACTACTGAGCATGACTGTAGTACTACTGAGCATGACTGCAGTACTACTGAGCATGACTGCAGTACTGCTGAGCATGACTGTAGTACTACTGAGCATGACTGTAGTACTACTGAGCATGACTGTAGTACTACTGAGCATGACTGTAGTACTACTGAGCATGACTGAAGTACTACTGAGCATGAATGCAGTACTACTGAGCATGACTGTAGTACTACTGAGTATTACTGTAGTACTACTGAGCATGACTGTAGTACTACTGAGCATTACTGTAGTACTACTGAGCATGACTGCAGTACTACTGAGCATGACTGCAGTACTACTGAGCACTACTGCAGTACTACTTAGCATGACTGTAGTACTACTGAGCATGACTGTAGTACTACTGAGCATGACTGAAGTACTACTGAGCATGAATGCAGTACTACTGAGCATGACTGTAGTACTACTGAGCATTACTGTAGTACTACTGAGCATGACTGTAGTACTACTGAGCATGACTGTAGTACTACTGAGCATGACTGTAGTACTACTGAGCATGACTGCAGTACTACTGAGCATGACTGCAGTACTGCTGAGCATGACTGTAGTACTACTGAGCATGACTGTAGTACTACTGAGCATGACTGTAGTACTACTGAGCATGACTGTAGTACTACTGAGCATGACTGTAGTACTACTGAGAATGACTGCAGTACTGCTGAGCATGACTGTAGTACTACTGAGCATGAATGCAGTACTACTGAGCATGACTGAAGTACTACTGAGCATGAATGCAGTACTACTGAGCATGACTGTAGTACTACTGAGCATTACTGTAGTACTACTGAGCATGACTGTAGTACTACTGAGCACTACTGCAGTACTACTGAGCATGACTGTAGTACTACTGAGCATGACTGTAGTACTACTGAGCATGACTGTAGTACTACTGAGCATGACTGTAGTACTACTGAGCATGAATGCAGTACTACTGAGCATGACTGAAGTACTACTGAGCATGAATGCAGTACTACTGAGCATGACTGTAGTACTACTGAGCATTACTGTAGTACTACTGAGCATGACTGTAGTACTACTGAGCACTACTGCAGTACTACTGAGCATGACTGTAGTACTACTGAGCATGACTGTAGTACTACTGAGCATGACTGTAGTACTACTGAGCATTACTGTAGTACTACTGAGCATGACTGTAGTACTACTGAGCACTACTGCAGTACTACTGAGCATGACTGTAGTACTACTGAGCATGACTGTAGTACTACTGAGCATGACTGTAGTACTACTGAGCATGAGTGAAGTACTACTGAGCATGAATGCAGTACTACTGAGCATGACTGTAGTACTACTGAGCATTACTGTAGTACTACTGAGCACTACTGCAGTACTACTGAGCATGACTGTAGTACTACTGAGCATGACTGTAGTACTACTGAGTATGACTGCATGTGACTGCAGTACTTGAAAAAGGACCTCAATAATGTCCATCATTGTCTCCACTAAGGCATCAAGATCCCAGAGACCTGTGTGTCCCGTGTGCGTGAGGAGCTGATTCAAATGGACAAAGAGGTGAAGAAGAAGCGAGAGGAGAAGCAGCAGCTGAAGAACAAGCATCTCCTGGAAAACCTGAACAGTCAGAAGTTCCTGCTGAACCAGTCGGTTGTTTCCAGTTTCCCTCAGAACTCCATCCACAAACAGACGCTCAGTCAGAACGTTTTACAGCGGACTCAGCCCAGACGCATGTTTCAGCTGCAGGGCATGCAGACGCCCACCCAACGCTCCCCACATGACGTATCCCTGTTGACCCTACAGAGGCCTCCCAGCAGCCCCCAACAAAGGACCCCCAACAACTGGCCCAGCAATCCCTCCAGCATCCATAGCCAGAGTTCCCTGCCCAACTCGGTTAACCACAACGTTCCCCAGTTTTTTCCTCCATCTTTAATCCCTTTTCAGCAGCTCAGTGACCCAGCTGTGCCGCTCCATCAGCCCACAATACCCTCCGGCCTGTCTTCCCAAAATCCCCTGGAGGACATTTTTGATCTGACCATGACCCCGCCTTCGCCCTCTACAGAGAGCACAGAGGGGCGTCTGAATCTGGACACCCTCACGGGCAACTCTGCAGAGTTTGAGAGCGACTTTAACTTTGAGTCTCTGATGTCCCAGACTCCGCTCAGCCAGCCTCTGATGTTTCCACAGCACCTCCTCTCGTCCCAGCAGCAGAACCAGAGCCTGCTCCTCAACAGCCAACACCCGGAAATTCTGTCCCCACAGATGCTGACAAAGACGGCCAGCCCTTCGTCCTCGTCCTCCTCCTGTTCTTCCTCCACATCGTCACACAGCCTCTTCTCCAGCCCACCATCTTCCTCCTCTTCTTCCCTGTATTCCCATCCTTCTTCCTGCTTCCCTTCATCGTTTCTTCTTTCCCAAGCTGACTCTGTGTCTCTAAGTAATGGACACAGCAGCTCGGGGACGCTGGACGTTCGGGAGGCTTTGAACAGCATGCTGCAAGCTGGACCTGACCGTCAGTCTGTCATTCAGTACCGCCCGCAGGACTGAGGGCGGAGCCAGCCACCGGCTGTCTGCTCTTTGGAAGCTGATGATGGCTGCCGCCCGTCCTGTGCCATCCCTCTCTGTAGCATCCAGCGGCCTGTGGTTCTGGATCAGCGTCTGATTCCTGGACCACAGAGCGTCCTTCACAGTAAACGGCAGCTGTTAACTAACAGGAAGCATCAGAATGAGGACAGACGGCATTGGTCAACAGAAGCTCCTAGACTGAGGTGTGGAAATCTTCAGAAACCTCCTGCTGCTGATTTGAATGAGGTATGATTGATGAGGATGCTGGACGCCCACCATGCCTTTGACTAAATGAATCCATACCTTTCAGACTTTGCTTTACTGTTACCACCCAGATCATGGCTGCTCCTCTTGACTCATTCAGAAGTGTATGCAAGGCTCGTTTGAATGAAGCAACAATAGTTTGGAACTGGAAAAGAGAGAAAGACGTGAAATCTTTTAGCTGATTAGCCATGAAATGCCTCAGTTTTGAATTTTCATCGTTCCTCTTGATTCTCTGCTTGTATGAACACTAGTCTGACAAAAAGGGAGCGGGGGTTAGTCTGCTGTTGCAAACAGTGCCTTTGAGAAGACAAACTTTAAATGCAGTCTTTAAAGTCCATGTAGCCTAATGTACAGATTTGTATTCCATAGCGTAGGTTTCATTTTATTGTGCAGCGGTGTATTTGAACTGTGAGCCCCTGCTGTGACTCTGTTTAGGGTGTGGGCTTTCCTGGCGATGCCTTTCCTCAGCTCCTGCATGCTTTATGGCTGCGTGGGGGGGTTCGGTTCTGTATGCAGGGCGAGGGACGGCGTAGGACTCTGCGGGTGATGTCTGATGACAGGAAGTTGGGCGTGTGGACGTGGACCTGCTGCTCCTGAAGGTCATCAGTTAGAGTTCTCGTGCCGCCACAGCCGTGTGAAACATGCCACAGCTTTCTCGCGAACGTGCATCCCGTCACTCTCTGGAGCAGATGCCGCTTGGCCGACACTCCACGCATCTTCGTCCTGCCTGCTGCTGGGGAAACTGCTCCTCAGCTGGGCGAATATGCACCCACCCCTGACAGAAACCATCTGCCACCAACAGTTTGTGTTTTTTTTACTTCAAAGCTGACAATAGCACACGTGTGACGTGTTTTCCTCTAGAACTTCTCAGGAACCTCTCTGTTCGTGTCCGTGCGAGTCGTTGTGGATGTCAGCGTTCCCCCAGCTCTGCGTCTGTCCTGTCACGCGTTCCTCTCGTCGTTTAAACGCTAGATTCCACGTCAGCTCAAATTTGTCTGGTTCCAAATAACTTTTGACATTGTCTCCTAGCAGAAAGAATCGTCTGGCTGTGTCTGTGTGAAAGGGATGCACTGTAGTTGGTCAAAAAGCAATAAAACCAAGCAACACGTGGGTGTGGAAGCAGAAAGGTTGAAGCAATGTTTACCTACAGCGGGCAAAGCTGTGTGTTCATGTTTGCATGGTGTGGTCTTTTGTTTCTGAGGATGTACAGGACATGAGACGGATGCATTGTGTTGTTTTTCTGATCATTATTATGAACTTATTGCTATTTATATTTAAGGGATATTTAGATTTTAGAAATGTTATCTTTCCTATTCTAATAATCAATGACGTGTTTGGTCAGGGAGATTGCTGGTTTTCAAGACTGCTAGAAAACAAATTTGATGATAACCTGCCACCAAATAGGATTGCACTGTTCTGTACTGCTGTACAGCGTCTGCATTCGTGTCTCTCCTCGTCTCTCATAGTCAAGTCTACCACTTGTGGACCTTTTTTTGTTTGCAGAGATACCAAAGTGTCCCACAGACACCCGCAAGGTGACAGTCTCACAGATGAGAGGCCGTTTATCAATCTCAGGAAGAAATCCACAACAGGTGGAACTTTGGGCGTTTTTCCTTCTGAACTAGCAAATCTGTTTCTGTTCTGTCTTCCGTGTTCTGTGCTGTGTTTCTGTTCTTAGAGAGTGAGGCTGCTTTGCTGTTTGTCCTTGTGAAAAAATGCAGAATTTGTAATGTTTATGCCATCTTAGGACAAAGCTCAAGCGTTGCGTTTGTGTTTTTTTTGTGTTGCTGCTGTGAGACGTGTCATCGGTGAAAACGTTGATGGATTTGTCGAGTCGCAGCTCGATGAAGCTGGCCTCCAGCCGGACGTCCCGTCATCACAGCTCTCTGGTTATTTGCAGTCGCAGCAGATTTTATTTTTACACTTGAGATGTTCCACATGTTTACACACACGCACACACACACACACACACACATACACACAGTTATTGCACATTCCCAGTTGTTTGTCCGCAAACGTTTTGTCACAAAAATAAAGCTTTATGCATATTAGTAGATAAAGTGGTTGACTTTGATGTGAGGCGATCCTTTCTGTGCTCTGTAAGCGTGTTTTGCATTTGCACTAAGAACGGCATCATCCAGCTACTGGGCTTCTCTTGGTTCTGATTGAGCGCTGCAAGCTTCCTGTTCCTGTTCTGCAAGGATTATTTTGTGTATACTGTAACCTTTTTACTCTTTTTAAACCATTTGCATTTTATGTCAAATGTTATCACTCAAATAATTTATTCTTAACAGAAAAATGAAACAAAAAACATGCTACTGATTGTATGTATTTTTAAACAAAGCCTATTTTTTCTGTAAAAAATGTGTTCAGCACTTTTATTCTGGGTTTTCCTTTTTGTTTTCTATATATTTATAATTTAGATTCAAATGTATATATTGTAAAATTTGTGCCTTTTGACTAATTCATAAAAAGGATTTTCTACTTATTAAAGGAAGGACTATAAATAAAACTGCAGTCTTTTGAAACAAATAAAACCTGAAAGATTGCTGAAAGCAGGTCTCACTTCTTCATTTCACTTTGCTTTGGTTTTATGTGTGTCTGTCCTCTGTTTACCATTTGTGAATGTAAAGGCAGTTACACAAGAAAAATTACAATTGCATTTAACCCTCCTGTTATGTTGCGGGTCAAATTGACCCGTTTTAAAGTTTGAACATCTAGGAAAAATAGTTAAAAGTATTTTTTCAGCATGAAACTTCTTCTGCTTCCCTTAATTAGTGTAATCAACATATTTTATGAATTTGGTTCATCTCACATATATGCAACCCCCCCTGCATGTCTATATCACATAGATACTGTTCGGGTCAATTTGACCCAGCAGTCAAACTGGAGGTACAAGGATGTCTTATTATAAATAGTATTGCTTTATTTGCAGCTATGAGACATATTTCACCCCAATCACACACATAGACACAAACACACACACACAGGTGCATAGGTGTTATGACTTTTGACAGGAACCATTTATGCTCTCGCAGGAAACCTCAACCCACATTCAGTGGACACACAACAGGGGAGGGGCTAAACATATAGAAGATTCTCTGCATGGCAGTCCTTCCAACATGACACTCTGTCAGGCAGACCTTTAGAAAATGAGCAGCAGAAGCAGAAAGACGACAGTCCAGGAGGCTCTGGAAGTCATCACTGATCATGATCAGAAGAAGACTATCTTGAGCTAAATTCTGATTCTAATGATTCTGATTTTGAACCAGATGAGGGAATTGCTATTCCTGTTCCTCCAAGCAAGACATTCATGTCAAAGAATGGTGAAATACATCGGTCTTCATCCTCAAATATGGGTCAGACAAACCTGTCTGCATAAAAAAAAACAGAATAAAGACAGTGCCAGGGCCCGCTAGGATGGCAGTGACTCATGTGACCATGTCAATTCAATACAATTCAATTTTATTTGTATGGCCCAAATTCACAACAACAGTCGTCTCGATGGGCTTCGTATAGGTAATTGAAAAAGTAAAACATAAAATACGAGGGATCATGAATACATAGAATTAAATAGGAAAATACTAAACTGACTAAACTAAACGGTCATCTCTGCCCTCAGACCCCCCCTTCGCGGTAAGGAAAAACTCCTAATAAAAAAAACAGATTCCGGAAAAAACGAAGAAACCTCAGGGGTGTCCACAGGAAGGAGGGGTCCTCCCCCAGGACGGACAGGCGATTTACCAGAACTCTTAGAGAAGAATTTACTTATCTAAATCTACAACTACATGTATAAAGTCCAGCAGACGAGCTTCATCCAGATGGAGTTGGGGAGTCGAGCCGGAGACAGGATCCAGGTCAAGACAAGCATGACCTGTGCGAAATGTGCAAAATAAATTTGCACAAAGCACAATGTGATGACTGGTCACGCTTGTGCTGTGCATATGTACAGACACAACTTCATATTGCAATTGGCTGTCTGCTGTGATTTTGTTTTTTTCTGGTTCACAGTGCATGTATGTAAAACAAAATTTCAAGATTATGTTTCAATGTTATGTAAAACTATTGTATTTTAATATGTTAGTCTTTCAAAAGTAATACAGTAGTGAAAAATTTGAAAAAAGTTAGAACATGTATATTTTTAAGAAAAACGTGTGAATTATCTAATAATTGAACCACTACCTATTAGAGGTAAGGAACACCATTTCACTAAGTTTTGATAGAATAATTAGTAATGAAGTAAGTAATGAAATATCCACACTGCTTGTTAGGATATTTTGGGTTTCAGACATCTTTTAATTAATAAAACCTTCACCGGGTCAAATTGACCCGGAACCATCATCTTTGTTCCTCACAGACGAACATAACAGGAGGGTTAAACCTGAATGTTGGGGGGGGGGGGGGGGGGTCAGAAATCATTAAACCACCACCTGAAAATTATTCACATGTTAGGTCACTGGTGGGAGGAGTCATGTGTCACCACCGCATCATCAAACAGCTGATACCTGCAACACAAAGAGGTGAAGAAGGAAGAGGAAGACATGCGTAACCCTTCTGCTATCCTAGGCACTTTAACGTTGGGAGTTGGGTCATCTAGACCCACTAGACAGAGCTCTGAACCTTTTTTCTTCAATGATTTGTGATCTTCACTGGTGTCCATGGATTACATGAAATCTTTCCACCTTTATCCACCTTAGTCATGGTAGGGAGAACACGTCAATGTGAGGGTGGGGTTATCTAAGATAACACAAGGGTTAACTGTCTCCACCAATCATTCTTGGAGGCTTAATCATACGTTAACAGTCTGACCAATCAGAAGTGGTTAAAGTCTTCACTTCCTTGTTCTGATTCTGCTCATAAAGTCTCTCAGTTCCAACAAAAATACCAGCTAAAGCTCGTCTTTAGCGGTGTAGCTTTCCACAGAATCCAGTGTCAGACCGTGGAACAAGTGAACAAAACAATGAAGCTCAGAGACGTTAGTCTGTCTGCGTTTGGCGGCTGTTTGCACTACATCTCCCATGATACATTGGGTTAAAGTGACAGCGTTTCAGCGCAGTGAGTCTTCCTTTGACGTCTTAAAACAACAAACACACATCAAACAATTTTTAAATCTTCTAACTTTTATTACATCTTTTAGAAAAAACAGCTGCAGCTTCCAGCTTTTTCTGCCACAATTATCACAGAAATGCATGTGAGATTGTGGAGGGACTGTAGATCAATACAGACTATGAGTTTCTCCTTTTTTTCTTTTTTCGATGCTGGTGTGCCGCAGGATTTTTGACATGGTTCGTGGCTCAAAAAAGGTTGAAGAAGACTGATTTAAAGGACCAAAGTCAACGCTGAAAAAAGCTGAAATAGCTGAAAATTTGAAGGACTTAAGCGGCAGAAAATGATATAAGATGCTTTAACCCTTGTGCTTTCCTACGGGGTTAAGAAGACCAATAACTGTTCTCCCTACCATGACAATGGTGGATAAAGGTTCAGCGCACTGTCTAGTGGGTCTAGATGACCCAACTCCCAATGTTAGAGTGCCTAGGATAGCACAAGGGATAAATGGAGTATGTGGGCGGTGAGGGGAGAGCTCCCTCTGCTGTTGGTTTGTATTAGAGCACAGGAGAAACTGAAGAAGAAAACTGGTTTGTTTCATTTCCCAACAGCATCCCATAATGTGCAGAAAAGGCTCAACATAAACACAGAATACATGAGAGGATTTTATTATCTGCTAAGAACAAGTGTTGTCAGAGTCTGGAGTCTTTATTGTTCACACCAACGACATTTTCCAATAAAAGCTCGTCATAAAGTCGTCTTTAAACCCAAACTTTCTTCAGCACTTTAGCTATTGAAAGCATTTCTGCAAAAACAGGAACATGATCTATAAAAACAGCATTTCTGGTGTCTGTGAGGCAGAACTGAGGTCTGGGTCTGTGAAGATCCTCTGACCCTGAAAGGGTGACGAAGATCTGATGGTGGACAAACATCTGCCATTTCCCTGAAGGAGTCCAGAGGCATAAAACCCTCCTTCTGCCCCGCCCATTACCCCCTCAGCGGGGCATCCAGGCAACAACTGCACCACATTCTCTGAGGGTGGACTGATCAACGTGCTGTTCATTAGAAACCCTTCCTCCAACATGCAGGATAAGGTTCATGTCAGTCCTGCACAGAAAAGCTGGGGGGCTTCAGTGGGGGGGGTAGCAACAGGAAGGATGGAGGCTCTCCTGAAAGCTCTGATCCATGCAGCATCCTGAGAGCTTTCAGAAGCTAAAGTTTGTTCTTTTCGTGAGCAAAATGCCAGAATCTGCCGTTTGGCTACACCATGTCTTCTCTAAGCCCTTAAAGACTACGAGAACAGTTCTTCAAATCACCATGGAAACCAGCGAACCACGAGGAGCATCCAGGTTCTTTAGATCACATTTAGAAGTTTCTTTTTCTGACAGAAACGTCATGGCTTGCACATTTCTTCCTCCTGAAGAGATGATGTGAGAATGAAATAAACTGAAGCGTTTATGTCATTTTGCTGTTCTGCAGTGAAGATGGCGTTCCTGAAAGCGTTCCCCAGGAGGCCCTCGTGTCGAGACATGATTTCCGCCTCTGTCAGAATGTTGCCCCCCTGTCATTAGACAGGGGTCCGCTCGCTGGACGTCTGCTCCCACTCCGGCCTGACGCCACGGTCCACGTACTTGGACACGGTTCTGTGGTTGATCTCCCTCATTCCCAGGATGTGGGCGTCCAGCCTCTGCAGCAGCTCCTTGGACCTGAAGCTCTCCTCCTCCAGGAAATGTGACAGTGTGCCGTGTGACGAAAGCTCCTGAGGGGCAAAAACCTGTGAGGATCCTAAAAACACCAGAGCTGGTTCAACATTCTGAGAAGTCTCACCTCTGAAGTAGGAGACAGAGTTCTTCTTTCTCTAGATGCTGAGCTTAGACAGTTTCCAGGACTTATGCTTTGCCTGTCTTCAACAAATTCACCAGGACTTGATGACGGGATTGAGATTCTTCTAGTCAGTCCAGCACTGGTGCTGCTGGAGGAGGAGGAGGAGGAGGAGGAGGAAGCAGGAGGCCTGTAGTCTTGGTCCTGGCTGCAGTGCTGCTCTCTGGGGGACATAGATAAAGCATGCAGCTCTTTAAAAAGCCTCTGGATCTCCCCCTCACGGTGAGTGGTGCATTCTGGGGCCTCGGCTCTCACGGCCTGCGTGTCTATCTGAAGCCTGGGAGAACAGGGTTTGTTAGTCTGGAGCTGTGAGTAGACATCATCGACGGCCATCTCCCACCTGGCAGGAGCAGCCAAGCACGTCTGCTCCGAGGCATGATGCCGAGGGTCCGTTTGTTCCGACTGTCCATCCTCCTCTTCAGGCCTGCCTCTGGAGGCCGTGTGCTTCTCCCCCAGTGAAGCTGCTGGGGCCTCTCCCCTCTGAGGATACAGAAGTGCACATTTACGACTGGATCACCGGAGACGCTCCAGAGACGCTGTCCTCTGCGTCGGGGACGCCTGAACCATGCGACCTTTGGTGAAGAAGGCTGCCGTCTCTGCAGCAGGTCACGAAGATGCTGGTTCTCCTTCTGCAGAGTCTCCAGCTGGGTCCAAGTCATCTGACAAACGGATATAGAAAATGTGAGGAGAAACCATCCAATGTCTGAGCAACCCAGACCCAGATCAAGAGAAATGCTTCATGCAAGAAGCAACTTCCTGCTCAGGAACAAACTGAGACGTCATTGCTGCACAGCAGTCAGAGGTCAAGCTCACTCTGAGCTCTGCTCGCTCCCCGCTCAGCGTGGCGATCCTCAGATCACGCTGGTGCAGCTCGCCGGTCATCTTTGCAACCTCCGCCCTCATCCCCTCAACCTCAGCGGCGTGGGTCTGCCTGGCCAGTTCAAGCTCCTCCCTCAGCTGCAGTGGACGACAGTGAGGTAAACAGGCATGACGGCCACAGATGAACAACAAACAGGTTTAGCTTGACTGAGACTTTGGACCTTTTTCATTTCAGCAACTGAAGAGTCAACCTGTGCTTTGAGGCCGGCCACTTCCTGCTCCGTCTCTGAGCGATCAGCTCTGCCTCTGCTCACAGCCTGCAGCCTGCAGGAACAACTCAGATGAATAATGTGAAGAAAACAGCAGCCAGACAACACGTGTCTGATTCCAGACGTCTGCTTCACTGTAAAGACGGTTTGTCAGCAGCTTTGTCCATGCTGGATGTCTGCGGTGCTGAGAGTGAACATCCAGAAGTCAGCAGCGTGGAGGTTTCCATGATGGGCTGCACAAAATCCTCATCTGCTCCAAAAGAATCTGACAGAAACCTCATTTCAACAGCTGGTTTAGCTGCTTCTAGAAAGAGCAAAAATCCACTGGTCTTGGTTTTCTCTCTAAACGGATAACTTCTTCCTGGATCCGGATGTAAAGAGGATTTCACCGGAACTTTTTCCTCATTTCCAGAAGTCTTTGTGTTTTTTGTAGAAACCATCTGCAGTCCAGGTGGACACGGTGGAGTCGGCAGTACTGGCAGCATTTACCTCTCTCTGGTGCGTTTAAGCTCCGCCTTGAGGTGAGCCTCGCAGGCCCGGGAACACTGCAGCTGGACTGCAGACTTCTCCAGATCTCCTCTGAGGTTTTCCACTCCAGCCAGGCCCTGAGCCGACAGGCAGTCCTCCAGAGAGCTGACACACAAAAGCCCAGCAACCGTTACCAACATGGAGCCGTTCTACCGAGTCAGACGACTGTTTCTAGAGAACGCTGTGCACACTTTGAAAAAGAAGTACAACATTTTGACATGTCTGTTTTAAATCCAACTTCTCTTTCATTTGAATATTACATCATTTAGAAGAATGTCAGGAAAACCCAGACGGCTCTGCAATGAGAACAATCACTGAGGAGCAGCTTTTCTTCTTTCCCTTCACTTCATTCATGTTCTGTAAACGTAGATCAGTGATCGTCTGTGATCGCCACCAACCTTCCTGTGGCAGCAGTGATGTCATCAGCACAAGACGAGGAGTTTATTAACAATACAAAACATTTAGGGTGTGTGGAGAAAACAGAACAACTCATGTTATACGCCAGCAAAAGTATCCAGATACAGAAAGAAAGTTTAGTTTTCTGATTCTGCTGACAGTTTTTTTTAACTCCCGATAGTCGGCTGCTAGTCAGCTGCTAGTCGGCTGCTAGTCAGCTGCTAGTCAGCTGCTAGTCAGCTGCTAGTCAGCTGCTAGTCAGCTGCTAGTCAGCTGCTAGTTAGCTGCTAGTTAGCTGCTAGTTAGCCTTCTTTCGCTGCTCATTTTGTTTTGTTCCATCCTTCTCTTTTTTTTCATAGATAAGTGGCATTCCTGCTGCTCCCTTCTGGGTCTGAAACGATCTGCGGTGCATTGTTTACTCGATCAGCTGTTGTTGCCTAGCAACGGCAAAATGTGTCTGGAGATCCCCGTTATTATGATCTGCTTTTTCTCTACAGAGCTATGGTTACAAGAGAATTTCCCCGTTCTGGGATCAGGAACATTCTAAAAAGTTCTTTTCCATTTTAGTCTCATAACTGAGTTTCAGAACACTTATCGATGTATCGATGTTTCGTGACTTCATGTTTACGCCTGTGACCCCGTGACCTACTTTTGACAGAAAAGTCGTATTCAAGCCAGACGTGTTAAACGTAAAACTAAATGTAATACGATTTTTTTGCAAAGTTGGGCACAACTTTGTCTTCATGCTTACGTTTCTTTTCTACAGTTATCTCATCCCATACAGTACACTTCCTAATGCTGGTGGAGAACGCCCCCTTGTGGTTGCCACTGGAAGTTACAGGCTGCAGACGGCAGTCAACTCACCGAATGACCTGATCTTTAGCTCGAAGCATTTGGTTGAGTTTAGCAGCTTCATTTTGAAGCCTCTGGTTCTCTCTTTGCACAAATGACTCCTGGATGTGGAGATCTTCCTGTTCCTCTGAGAGCTGCTTAAAAACAAAAAGAGCATTTGAACTTTCAGGAGCTGAAGTGCTCTGTTCTGAATCCAGACCAAACACAAAAGCAGAAAACGTGAGGAGTCCAGACTGCTTCTCCACTCCTCTGAGGGCAAACCGGACCACGTCTGCTGCCCCAGTATCAGCCCCTCATGACCTCAGCAACACTGCTGGATTGTATTGACTTGTTAGAGGTGATCAGCTGAGAACACACACTTTACCTCAAACCTTACTAACAGTGTAGGTGATGTGTAGTTTGGTCATCTGATTGATTTTCAGCAACAATGTATAACGGAGCTGCTTAAAATAAATGAAATGAAACTATTGGCCTGTAGAGCCAGAAATAAATATAGTCCAGACAGAGAAAAAACAGGTTCCTAATAACCCGTAGAGATGAAAAGGCCCCTCATTTGATGATCTGATGATTCATAAATGTGTAATTCATCAATATCAAGCCTGCTGGGGTTTTGTTTTCCGCATAAATAATCTCCCTGGTTCTCTTGACAGCATTTTCTTTAAAGTTAGAGCAGGTGTCTCAAGCCTGAGGCCCCGGAGCCACATGCTGCCCCATTGTCCCCCCATTATGGCTCTTAGAAGAAAAATGCTAATGATGTGAACAAAGAATGGATTTGTGGTTTTGGTTCATTTGTTTTGCTTTATTCCGTTGTTTTTCGTTTTTTTTTTACATTTTAAGATAACTGAGCAAAAAGATGAAAAGGGTTTAATTTACTGTCACTAGTTTATCGATTGAATAAACGTAAAGTTCATTTTCTAAACCTCTGCTGATCAACAGTTACTGTTTGCAGGCAAAGGGTTTAAGGTACATAAATGCATTTTCCTGTGTAGATTTTAAAGGAAAAAGTGGATTTTTCACCAATGTTGTCATGTTTATATGGATTTTAAAAGATTAAAAAAAAGACGACGGTGGACGGAATGATAGAAAATGACGTGTTTGATGTGGTTTTCTTGCATTTTATCTCCAGTTAATATGTTGCAGCAGAAGGATGTCATTAGACACAGGGTGCATTTTATTTTGAAAGGAACGTGTAATGTAAAGTAACTAAAAATGGTTGTATGTAGAAAAATTTAGGAGCGTTATTATTAAACTAAAGTTAATATTAATGACTCAAAAATATAAACAAAGTGCATTTTTCTGCACATTAAAGTGGGACTTTGTGGCTCTGTCTGTAAGAAACTGAACCAAAAGGCTCTTTCTGTGTTAAAGGCTGCAGACCAAACATTAAACATAGTTATGTTCTTATAGAACTGAAGAATAAAGAAACATTTTAGAATTTGACTATTGGATTACTAAACTGCCTGACATTGACCAGAGATTTTGATATTCTTCTGTTTGGTTCCACATTTAGCGTCTAGACACTTTCCATTGATGGACCTGAGGGACGTTTAGCTGGATGTGAGGAACCTCTGACCTGCTGCTCTCTCAGGGTCCACCCCGACGACTCAGGCTGTCCGACGGCGTCCGGAGTGCATGGGAGGGGGCCGGGCGGCGGTCTCCGCAGCTCAGCTTGCAGACGCTGCAGCTCCACACAGCACTGCCAGTGCTGCCGTGATGCCGGCTGGGCCTGCAGAGGAACAGATAGTTTGAACCGTGGCCCCGCCTCCCCCTTTAAAATCCACACGTCCATCCAGGTATTACCTTCATCTGAAGCAGCTCTTGGGCCAGGCTCCGGTTCAGGGCCTCCATCTCTGTCAGCTGGCTTTGATGCTGGTCCCGCTGCTGCTCCCGGTCCAGGGGGTGTTGAGGATTCTCCTGCAAGAACGGGAAGACTTCAGAGTCAGGACAAACCTACGCAGGGTTTTCCTGGAAGTGGTTACCTGTGAAAGATCTCTGGAAGCTCCGCCGCTCGTCTGCCTGAGCTGTTTACGCTGAAGTTTGTGGTAACTTCTCTTTAGTTTATCCAACTGGAAATGCAGGTGTCTCAAAATGTTATGTGGAAAACAATTGTAACGTCAGGAGAAGTTTAGACTGTGAGGGGCCTCACCTCCTCACTGACTTTCTGCAGCTGCTGCTCATATTTAGAGACTACATCTTGGGGGCAAACCTGAACGTCTTCCAGCTGTTTGTGGAGTAATCCGATCTGAAAGGATCAGAAACATCTTCCAGGCTCATCCGTCCAGTTGCTGTGTCAAATGTGCTAACATGTCGTGTCAACATCAGTCTGCTTCACCTCCAGTTCTCTGCGTTCAATGGTGGCCCTGGAGGCGAGGAGCTCCTCCTCTGTGCTCTTCAGCCGCATGTCCAAAGCCCGGACCTCCGCCTCCCACTCCCTCTTCTGATGGCTGATCATGAGGTCGATCTGCCTCATCAACTCCTGCAGCTCTGGCTCACATGCAGACAGCACGGAGCTGGGAGGCAGGAGCAGAAAACACCGTAAAGATAAAAACTTTTAGCTCGGATCGTCACGTGGTGTCGCGATATCCCTCTTACTTTAGATCGCGATTGTTCGTGGATTCCAGCGGAGCCTCCATGAGTTGGTTTTACGGTTTTTTCAGTCTTGAACTTCACTTTGGCAGTGTAAAACGGCTAAATGGTTGGAAAAAAGTCCTAACAGCTCAGCCTGCTTCAGTTCATGTCCTTGAAAAAAAAGAAGAAAAAACGTCAGTGTTTTTAAATGTTTTTAACAAGAGTTTATAGCTTAAAAAAAGACTAAGTCGTAGCGGCTCTCGGACAATGATAACATTAACCGCTACTATGACTACAAAACACTTCCTGAAATAAGGCGGTAACCCCGCCCATCCTCCACGACATCATTACGTTGGACGTTATTTATGGGCTTGTTTTTTTTAAAGGCCAAAAGCGCAGTGTAATGTAGGCCCACCGATTAGAGTTGTAATAAGTAAAACAGATAGGTGCACATCATGATAGAGGCAGCAATTATACAAACCTATTAAAGAACAAGGCCCGTATACCCAGTACACAACTATACTAGATAAGTACATTTGTGGAGGGGAACGTAGGCACGTGGCTCGTTGGTCTAGGGGTATGATTCTCGCTTCGGGTGCGAGAGGTCCCGGGTTCAAATCCCGGACGAGCCCTTATTTTGGTTTCGAATTACTTTTGGTTTACAGGCTCAAAGCACACAAAGTGGGTGCCTCGTCGAATGCCATATGCTTAGAAAAGGTTATTTAAATCACAATCGTCTTGGTGATGTAAATGCCTGAAGTTACGGCATATTTTCTTAGCGATGTCATTGAGAGTAATAATAGTACAATTCAATTTCACAAAGTAGAATACATAGCCTGCAGGTGATAGTTTAAAGAATAAGTCAGAATTTCTATCTCCGTTTAACGTGGCTCGTTGGTCTAGGGGTATGATTCTCGCTTTGGGTGCGAGAGGTCCCGGGTTCAAATCCCGGACGAGCCCTCCTTTTTTGGCTTGGAAAATCATTTTTGTTTATTATCTCTAAGCACACAAAATGATGACTACACCCTTACTTTGACGTGTTCTCCCTACCATGACAAAGGTGGAAAGATTTCATGTAATCCATGGACACCACTGAAGATCACAAATCATTCAAGAAAAAAGGTTCAGAGCACTCTCTAGTGGGTCTAGATGACCCAACTCCCAGGATAGCAAAAGGGTTAAAACTAATCTGGTCTGTTGATCTGCTAAGAGAGTTTCGGGATGCGCCTTCACTGTAGATCAGCAGGGTTTGCAGAGCTTGGTGTCGATGGATGCTGCGTGACCAAAGATTATCCATAAGTTGATTCTGCAGTACAGACATCTAGTCTGGTCAAAGAGAAATACACAAGAAATCCTTTTTTATTATAAAGATTTGGTTTTAAGTTTCTATGAGGCTTAAAAAGATGATTTTACTTGGATATGATAAGAACAAAATACTTAAATTCAACTTTTACTGAATTCAAATAAGAGTATGGTAAACATTGTTAAAATTAATTTCTGCAAAAAATAAGTCACATGATAAAATTAACATTTAACACTAATGTAGTCTGATTAATAAAACAATTTAAAAATAGTTTATAGTTATTATATAACAATTTTTTTACATTCTCAAAAGAGGGTAGGTACTTGTACACAGTTATATTTAGTATAAAAACTTATGAGAAGTAAATAAACAAAAAAAAGTATTTTTATTAACCATTTTGGGGTACTCTACAAACCCACAAAGTTACTACAGTTATTATATATTTTACAACCTGTAAGGAAGTTATAAAATATGTCCGTTAAACTAGCTAAAGCTATTGTGTAATTCTTGAGAACTTCATCTTGTAGAATTTTGTTTTATTTTTTGAGAGATTGAATACATACGGAGCCTGTTACCGCCCTAACCCCTAACTTTTAAAAAAAACTATACAGTGCAGCATTATATAATGCCTTGAATTTTAAAAGCTATTCAGACACCGTGCTATCCTAGGCACTTTAACATTGGGAGTTGGGTCATCTAGACCCACTAGACCAGTTCTTCTCAAATAGTGGGGCTAGGCGGCGCGAAGCGATGTCAGGGGGGGGCGCGCGGTGATGGTGGTTTATGCACAGGTAATACGGGCAATCGTCCGGTGCGCAAATTTAACATGGGGGCGGTGGTGACAGCGGCTCAGTGCTTGGAAAAATATCTGGTCCACTATTCGGTTCCTGTTGTCTGTTATATCACAGAGTTTGTAACAGCCTGAAACCTTTGAATTCCCGTCCCTGCAGCTGCTCCTATCTCGTGTCACACGGGGCTGCATGAGTGAGAACGAAAGGGGAGGGGTGGGGTGTGACTTTGTGATGATTATTTATAAGTCCACTGTCTTCTGAAGATAAACACAAAACATTTTAAAAACATTTAAATACATTTTTCTGCAAAAATTACAGACGCAATGCATTGTTGTCTATATTTCCCGATCTAATGAGCGTCGAGGCACACCGGTTTTTCGCAGAGACATCTGGGAAATTTCTGCGGGGCACTCAATTTGGGAATTGTAGGTTCAGACAGCACTTCAAAATGGTAAGATGCACTATATAACGGTTAGGGTGGGATTTCGGACATAGGCTCTGTCAAAAACCAGTGTGCTCACTACGTAAATCGGTACCATAGACCACAATGCATTGCGTCAAAGCAATTTTTACCCCAAATAAAGTATATTTTAAACAAACCATCAAAGTTTTTATCTTCAGAACACAGTGGATTCATAAATACGATGGAGTTTTCAGTTTACAAAAAAAAAAAATTAAAATTACGATTTTTAATTCGTAAATTTCAGAGAAAGAAAGTCATAACTGTTAAATTACGAGATTTTAAGACGTTATGAGATTTTATCTCGTTAATTTATGAGTTTTATCTCATAAATTCACAACTTAAAATCTCGTAAATTTTTGAGTTTTTTTCTCGTAAATCTACAAGAAAAAGTCATAGTAAAAAACAAGTAAAAACACATAAGTTTTCTGTTTATCGGAGCCTAGCTTGAAGACGAAATATGTGGAGACTTTTGTGAAGCTTTATTTCCAGATAAGTTTCAAAAACAAACAAATTTTGAGCCTTTTGACGACTTAAAATCACATTTTTGTTAGTGTAGCCAGCCTTCCAGGGTTCGGTGTCGGTAAAGCGGAGTTAACTAAGGAGCTCAGAGACTCGTTTGGGTGTAGAGGACCGCTACTTTATTTTCCTTTTCAATCACAAACCCAGAAGTCCATTTGTCACCTTACGTCATGAACCTGTCATGCGCAGAACACCAATGTTTAAACGAAATGTCCCGTTTCAACATAAAACAACAAAGATGAATGAAAATAGTCTGTTAAATTAGCATAAGCATGTTGAAAATGCCAAAAAAGTGCACACAGACCTCTAAACATCCTCCGTGTCTTCAATGCATTGTAATGAAATATACACAGACAGAAATGTGAAAGTATCTGCTGTAAATCCAAGAATGACTTATCAGATGAATTATTATTTCGTGGGAACATTTTTTTTTTTTACCCATGTCAGGTCACGGGCTCCGTACAGTACCTGTTGTGTCTCAGCCGGACTATAAGGACTCCATGCCTGGATCACTACTCCTCTCTGAGTCAGTCACGCGACACGTTACTTACTACGCGACAGGACATTCGCCGACGCGGCTGGAATGATCTACGGCTAAGACTCGTCCAAATTCACAGCCGTTAACATCCAGACAACCCGCGCGACGAATGACCCGGCCAACGTCGACCGTGAAGGCCGCGGCCACTGAAAGACGCAGCCCCCGAATTCGGACACACCCTCCATTTTCATCTCAATACAGATTATATTTACATATTTTGACTAAGTGTAAGCGTGGCTCGTTGGTCTAGGGGTATGATTCTCGCTTTGGGTGCGAGAGGTCCCGGGTTCAAATCCCGGACGAGCCCAAAGGTTTTTATTGTCCACTGCCCAAAGCTTTTTATTTTCCACTAAGAAAAACATTTTTATCCAAGTGGTTGGAGTGGATATTTTTTATTTTATTTATTTATTTATTTTTTTAACTTTTTACCATTTCTAAGTTAGTCATCTCCTTCGACCAGCCCTCCACCGGCCTAACAGCAAACACAGGAACAAAGACGGAGGCTTGGCTCAGCTTCCCCAGCTGTTGTTGGGCGAGTCCTGGGCGGTGACAGACGTCTCTGTTCCGCCCCCAGCCGCGGCGGACTCTCAACAGGCGGCAGACGCGACAGTTCATTTACAGTTCTTGACTGCAGGCAGACTGAGCCACTTGGAAAAACCTGATCTGAACGAGAACTAGAAGCATTTCACTCAAGTAAGTATAACATTTGATTTATTTGAACATGACTCCTCTTCTTCTGTCAGTGGTAAACTTCTTTTTATACTGTAACTTTTTACTATTAAAAGGACATGTTATTATCCAAGAAAATAATGAGTTTTCTTATCTTGATGTGAAATGGTTGCATTCACAAGAATTAAAATATCAAAAATTCCTCTAATTCATTTTTTCTCCTTAGAGTAGAAATAAATACAGCTGTCATTCCTGGGTAAAGTTTGACCAAAGGACAATCTTTTCATGTTTCTTCCCAGCCGGGCCCGTGGGACCGTCTGGGACCTTCTGCAGCTCCTCTGTGGCTCTCAGCAGGAACATCGCCGTCGTCCATCTGGACCATGGTTCTGTGTGAGGACAGCGACTGCACCGTCTGCTTCTTCCCTTACTCCCGCATGGACAGGATCCCCCGGGTGCTTCACTGCAGACATACCTTCTGTGAACTGTGTCTGGAGGCCATGCAGCAGGTCAGGAGCAGCTACCTGGCGCTGGCCTGCCCGCTGTGCCGCAGGGTCACCTGCATTGACCGAGGCCTCAGCCTGCAGGAAGCTCTGTGGGTGGACAGCAGGCAGTGGGAGCAGATCGCAGAGGCAGGAGAGGAGGACGACACACTCAAACTGGAAGGAGAGGAGCTGGAGACCAAGCAGCGCCTCTCATTACAGATGGAATGGTGAGTTCTGCAGGGGAACAGCACGTCCAACACACAGGTCAGCTTTTTAGTGATGCTGTGCCTCCGCTCTGCTGACAGTGGATGACATCATCAAAGATAAATACTGGCGCTTTTCTTCCAAAACACCATATAGAAAAATTGATTTCCTCTTTCTAGTATTGTTGTGTGTTGACTCTGTTCATAGAAGGTGAGATCATCCAAGGTAAATACTGGTGCTTTTTTCCCCCAAAGCACCGTAAACTGACTGTGAAGAGGAAGCTGAGCTTCCTCTGCAGGCCTGGGTTTAAAATTCCAGCCATGCCAGCGCCTTTTGCACGTCAGTGACAGCCTCACACTTGTCCTCAAAGCTCCCCGTTAACATCCCAGTTCTGCATTTCATTCAAATCTCTGACTCTGTCTTCCTCTCCAGTGTTTCTCCCAGGCTGAGGAGGAAGAAGCTCCGGCTGCCCACGTTTTTCAGGAAGTTCAGCTTAACGAAGCGGCATCAGGAAAGCATCGTTCCCGGCAGCAATGTGTAAGCTCTCACGCACAGGCCTACACGCAGGAGAACAGGATCGGCTGTCAGACTGCACTAACTTTTTCTCTGTTTTACTTTGAAGGGAAATGAAGTCATGGCGCCGACTCTCTGCTGATTTTTAGGACGGGCGAACCAGGTTTCTCCAGAGAAAAAGAAGTCCGTTGACGGACTGAGAATACATCTGTGCTCCTGTCAAGACCTGGCTTTGTCTTCAGGTGAAGGGTCTCTGTGTCCCCGTTAGTTCTCCCAGCTGGTGCTGTGGGATTGAGTTCAGTTGTCCCAGAGGGGCCGACACCCCAACGGAGACCCCCTCAGAACAGATGGCCACGGCCCAACACTCATATGATTTCCTTTATTTATGTGCAGATCTATAAGGACTTTTTTTTATTGCATTCATTTTCACTTCTCGACTGTCGTCTGACAGAATCCTGAACTGAAAGCAGAGACACTCGCCCGCTTGTTGCTGTGCATCAACGCCAAGTGTTTTCCTGCTGAAATAAAAAAGTGAAGCCAGCATTTCTACTATGATCATGCGAATATTACTTCTGTGGGCACAAAAACCTGCCACAAAAGACTCACCCACCCGTGAAAGTGGATTATAATCTCCATTCACGCAGCATCTGTCTGCATGTTTGATGACGTCACAGAACTGGATCATCACTTTCATGCAGACGTGACAAAGAAGACGAGACTCTCCAGGGAGAAGAAGGCGGAGTTTAGTGAAAGCAAACAGCATAATCCCGTTAGCTGACGGTTGGCGTTTGCTGGTGGCTGACCTGCAGGCTGAAAACATGAAGCAGCAGTTGATTTTGTCCCAGTTTTGCAATGCGTCTGCAGGCGGATCAGTGGGATCACGGAGCTGGAAGAACCTCCCTGCATGACTCAGCAGCGGTGCGGGATGTCTGTCACCTGCTTATGTATGAAGGGGTTGCTGGGATGGAAAACAACACACACCGACAACAACCTGCATGGGTGTGCGGGCAGGGAACTGTAAACACACACAGTACGGCTGAGATAGGAAAGAACAACACTCAAGTCACTGGAAGTCCTTCAAACAGAGAAGGACGTGAAAACGTAATCAGACAATAGAGACGTGATCAGCTGATGTGCGTCCTGTCTTCTAATCTGTTATCAGTCCATCTATGTAGTCAGAAGTATCTGCTCCTTTCAGTCCATCTGCATCTTCTTGAGTCGTTTGTCAGAGCGCTGTGGGTTTGCTTTCATGAACACAGCAGAACCACATCTGCCTTTAGCTTCCATGAGGCACGGCTGAATTAGTGCAGGAGTGCTGCTCCTTGCAGTCCTTCAGTGTGTGGATGAGCCAGAGGTCAGAGGTCAGCGCTCCATCTGCTCTGAAAGCTTCACCAGAAGCCACAAAGCATCTGCAACCTCATTTATGCTGAAATGAAAGCGGCAGATTAAATCGCCAAAGAAAATGGGTTAAATCTAGGTCCATGAACAGAACAAAGAACCACGACGCAAAGGGACTGACGGCTGCAGCCTGGAGACGCCGTCTCAGCTCCAATTGAGATGCAGCCGCTCCAAAAAGCAGATTTCTTTCCATTTGGCTTTATTTTTTGTAGAATTTTTAACTGTATTGTTTTCTCCAGACACAAACAGAAAATAAACCTTTTTTTTTTATTTTACCCCCACCTTTGTAACCCTTGTGCTATCCTAGGCGCTTTAACATTGGGAGTTGGGTCATCTAGACCCACTAGACAGTGCTCTGAACCTTTTTTCTTCAATGATTTGTCATCTTCACTGGTGTCCATGGATTACATGAAATATTTCCACCTTTATCATGGTAGGGAGAACACGTCAAAGGGGGGGGGTCATCTGGACCCCATAGGATAGCACAAGGGCCAAAGCAGTGTGTTCGGTAAGAACACAGTTTCCACAAAAGTGTTCCTGTGCGGCTGATGGAGGTTTGGCAACAATCCAGCTTCAGTTGAAGTGGAGACCGTCTTTCAGAGAGAGCGGCTCATTCCCAACACAGTAGCCGCTTCATTTCATCCCAAAAAGCCTCCTTTTAGAGCTTTGCTCTGTACGACACGTTTCAATGACGTAGACAAAATGAATTCAGAAAACAGAGAAATGATGTGAGTGTAATTGAAAACAGACTTCAGAGTTTATTCCCTCAAAACTGTCTTTCACCTCATCAGTGAATGAAAACTGTTTCCGTCAAAACAAACCCCTGAAATATTCTTGACCAATCTGATCCTGTTCAGCTGCGTCCTCATTGGTCAGCCTCCAGCGGTTCTCCACCCACAGAAAGTTACCTGGACGTTTGGTGGAGCATTCCAGCCGTTCTGTCGGCGGTCTTCAGCAGCCGTCCGGCAGACGTTGTCAGAGAAAAGATCCACACAGGCTTTGCTAACAGGACATCTTTATTCATCCTTTTGGAGACATGCTGGATCTCTGTACATTTGCAATGGAGGCCTGGCCCGGAGAGGGAGCTGTGGCAGAACACCTCCGCCCTGCCTCCGCCTGTACGGACACTGGTGAAATCACTTGGTCCACTCCCAGGGAATGTTGAGATGGAGCGTCGGGACACACAGCTGGACTCTGCCGCGCCTCAGCGCGTAAGCAGGAATGTTTCTGGATCTCTCCTCACGAGGCTGGAGTCGTGCCGCTCAGCAGGTCCGATCACAGCCTCCCTCTTCATGTCACCGTCCCGTCTCCTTTGTTGTTGGGCTCATCGTGTTGGTTAGGAGGTTTACCGGTCCTCGCTACAGTGGGACCTACAAAAGCAGGCCAGACCCTCTGGAGCTGGCGTGACCTTCTCTGGACACGCTTTCTCCACAGACGAATCATGAAAAGTGCGGCACACGTTTCAGGTCAAAGACAGACCAACGTAGGGTTCAGCTGGAAACTCCCAACCGTGCAGGAACCCTCAGCAGAGAAACCAAAACTCTGCAGAGGTTTCCAACAACCGCCAGCTTCTAACCTCGCCAGAACCAGAAAGGTCAACATGTCCAAACCAGTCCTCTGTCACGGGGGGGTGGGGGACGGCGTCCAGCTGCTCCTCCAAACCATGACAAACACAAACTGCAGGAAGCTGAAACGTGCTGCACAGAGCACACACTTACAACAAACACACAACAAGAAGAGCCTCTGCAGAAAACAAAAGCCGTTTTTAACCGAACCAAACAATCAGGTCACTGTGTGATGGTCCCTCACAGGCTGTGTGTGCACAACTCCACATGTTCAGCAACATCTGCAGCACAGACGGCAGCTGGGCCCCCAGCAGGAGGCGCTGCCATGGAGGTGGAGGAGACAGAGGGAGGGGCCACAGCAGTGGCATCCCTCCTCCTCCTCCTTTTCCCAGAGGGAAATGCGTTTGGGAATGACTTCTCTGAGAATTACAAGAAAAATCAAAGTGAAGCACATTTCCTACACTACCGTGTGTATTTACACAGAATCTTCCCTTGATTTTTAACAAGTTTTTCTGATTCTTCTGAACTGACATTATTTGACAGTTTCTTTCACAAAGTAGATCAAATGTCACATGTTACTTTTCCAGCCATTGACCAGTGATCCGGTGAAGAGGCTAGAACCTCAGCGTGCAAAAGTCAAACGCAGGTTAAACGATGGGGGGGCAACACAACAAGCAGGCGGTGTAAACGGCTTTCCAGGTGCTGGCTGCACCTTAACAGGAGCAGCTGCCTTCAGTGGTCTGCGGCTCCTGAGGTTTGTCCAACTTGATGTCGATCACTGAAGACCACGTTAAGGAAGATGCTCACATATGAAACCACAAAGCTTAAAAAAAGGCTCAACTCCATTTTCTGCTAAACTATTGTTTGTTTTCCTCTGAAAAAACAGTGACTGAGCTAGAAACTGGCTGTAGTTCCCCTTCACCACCACCAGATGGGGCTGTTTCTTCTCCACTCAGTTTATGGACAAGCAGAGAACAGAGGTGACCCTTCAGGTTGTTTTTTTTGACTTAATAGCAAAAACAGAAAAATATACTATTTAATTACATACAGTCATTAGTTATAGACATTTTTAACAATTACAATCATTTATTTATACATTATTATTATTTTAAACCTACAGTAAATGATGTCAGAACCTCTGTTGGTCAAATTACGTTCTGATGGTGCTTCATGATGAAATACTATAAATGATTCAGTATAACATTGCATTTGATGCTAAACTGTTTTGTCCAGCATCTACATCCTAAGAAAATCTGCTGGAATGAATCTGCGATTGAAACAAACCACATTTGTTTCTTCCTGACTTTAGAGGATAGTGTTACTTAAAGACAAATACATGAAATAAAAGCATAATCAAGCCATATTTATATTTATGCATGAAGCTAACGATGAATGATGCACTTTGCATGGAACCTAATGGGAAGGAGGAAGATGATGGTCGGTTATAAGCTGAGGAAAAGGAACCAGAGTGAGAAAAGGTTCTGCAGTGTCAGAGCAAAGGCGGCTGCTGTGCTGAGCTGCGTATCTGCAGGAGTTTTTCCCCTGTGGATCCTCAGGGCGACGGCTTTTAATCCCACACTGTTAGGACGACAATCGAGCAGCACATCCAGAGTGAGATGAGATCGTTCAGGGGTTTCTGCTGAGCTTCACCTGTTCACCACCATCTCATTTCAACATCACCACTAAATGCAGCAAAGACTGGACCCGTCTGATGGAGACCAGCTCCCATCTGGAACCTGAAGGCGGGTGTCAGCTGCTAAAACCCGTCAGAGCCCAACGTCTGCCTCCTATGATGACGAGTGTGGAGGCGGAGCCTGGCTCGGCAGACCGCGAGCGACTGCTGGACTCGAACACAAACAGATGCTAAACTCAGGGAGGCTGGAGGAGGATGCTGGTACAGCAGAGCCCAGTTTGACTGAAGCTTTTAGACAGAGTGAGAACAAAAAAAACACGCAGCATTAGCTTACTGGAGAGTGACAGAGAGAGATATTTGAACACTGAGAAAGAAAAAAGCCTGACGCATGACAGAGGGAGACAGAGGAACATCAACGTTTCCACGGTTCTGAAGGAGCAGCAGGTGGAGGGCTGCGGCCATCTATCATGGATCAACACCAGATCCAATCAGCAGCCTCAGAGAACGCAGGTTCTCCTCGCTGGCCGCTTGTGAAGGGGTCACGAAGCCCGCTGTATGCTGTGATCCATACTCCTCACAACACCACAGCGTGGCGTGGCTCTGCTGTCAAGTTTCAAACGTTCACCGTCTCTGCAGACACGGCATCCACCACACAGGAAGATCCAGGGGAGATGCTGAGACTCCACTGAACTGAACCGGACGGAAAACTGCGCTCTGACAGAGCTGACTGCTCTGACAGAGCCCCGCCCTGTTCCCTCATGTCTGCTGGTTAAAGGATACTGCCCTCTTTGCTGGGTTCTTGAACACTCTCCATTCCCGGAAGAGCAGCTGCCACACGCCGGAACAGCTGGAAAAAAAAACCATCATAGTTTGAAGAAAAGCTGCATTCTGCAGGAAAAAAACCCTCCAATACGACAAACTCTGTCTGTGGGATACTTCAGGTTCTTTATAATTCATGTGCATCTACTTCAATAAAACAATTTTCACTTGGTTATTATGGGATGTTGTATGTAGAACGTTGGGAACATCAATGAATTTGAAGGCTGTTACAGACAGGAGGAAGGACAGAGGCGCTTCACCTCCTGGTTTCACTAATGTTTCCTGTAAAATCATCAATTTGAGTTTTTATAATGTCTAAACACTTTATTTGAAAGGAAATCATAGAAACGCTTTTCTACTTTATCAAAACAACCTGAATAAAAGTCTCCATTACTGTGGGACTGGGAAGAGCCTCTGAGGCAGGCAGTTTTCCTGACCTCTAAAGGGTTAAGCTGCAGAAGGCAAACCAGGAATCAGAGGAAAAGAGCCCAGCTGTGTAAATACTGAACCTTTTACCATGAACCTATGATCCCACTCCATAAAACGAACAACATCCCTTCATTTCTTGCTGGTGTTTGTCTAAACTAAGGTCTTTTCTGCCAGTAGGTGGCTGTCGGAACAGACATGCTCTGGATTCGCTCCTGAAACCTCAAAGTACTTAGAGCTGAGAGGAGAGTTTCCATCCCCAGAGATGTCACTGCACAGTGCTGTGAAAACATCAGCGGTGTGCTGGTGAAGAGCAGCAGAGAATCTGGAAATACAGCGACACACAGGACAGCAGGGATGACCCCTTTAGTTGAGCAATCAGCTATTGGGTTTTAGAACTGATGGGATGTTTTGTACATTTGTGAAGCCTGTAGGGACAACTGTGTTGTACCATTGAGCTATACAAATAATTGAATAGAAGAGGCAGGAGTCCGACTTCCGCCTGTCTCTGCTGTGTGCAGCTGAAGAAAGGCCTGGTCTGTCTGCGGGACTGCCAGGCGCCGGCCGCAGCCCTTCAGCTCTCCGCCTCTGAACTGATCCCAACGACAGACAGCATCTGCTCCCAAACAGATGGGAGTTTGTGAAAACGGAAGCAGGAAAAGGTTGATCAAAAAGTGATCGTGTGACCGGGATCAGAAAGCCTCCAGCTTCCAGCCGTACAGGAAGGTGAGGAACAAGCCACAGCGGGAAACTGTCCCACTCAGCAAAGTTCAGTCTGAGGCTGGTTCCTGCACACAAACGTGCTGTGAGAAGGTTCCATCCTCATCTTCATCACTTTCACAGGCATAGCGTGACTAAAACAGTAGAACAGTGTGATCTTTCCTCCTAACAGATGTTGGTAAATGGTAAATGGCGTATACTTATATAGCGCTTTCTACCTTCTTACGAAGGCCCAAAGCGCTTTACAGTCACAGTCCCATTCACCCACGCACACACACATTCACACACACATTCACACACTGGCGGCGGCTCCGCTGCCGAACACTGGCGCCAACCTCCCACCAGAGGCAAGGTGGGGTTCAGTGTCTTGCCCAAGGACACTTCGACACATGGGCGTGCAAGGCGGGAATCGAACCTGCAATCTTATGATCATGGGTCGACCGCCCTACCGCTGCTCCACGGCCGCCCCACATGTTGGGTTGGTGCAGCCTGCAGGTTCTCTCTGCTGACTCGGCACATCAGAGGGGCGCCTCATGACAGAGCCGCTTTGAGACGAGCTTCTAGAGACAACACTCTTCAACCCGACCTGCACCCTAAAGGAGAAGTGGATCCTTCCTCACCTGCTTGACGTTGTACCCCGTCTTGGCACTGGTCTCTATGAACATGACGCTCAGCTCTTTGGCCCTCTGCTCGCCCTCCTCGATGGTGATTTGCCTGCAGACAGAAGGTCCTCAACATCAAACCCAGCAGACTCAGCGGCTCGTGAGTGTGAACCCAAACCCCCACATGCTCACGCTGCTGGAGGGAACACAGCAGGCTTAATCGAGGGAAAATGAATCCTTTCTATTCAGTGAGAAATGAACAACAGCTCATTGGCATCTCATTTCAATGACGCTGGCAGTGATTGGCTCATGCTGGGACCTGAATGACCAGCGCTGGTGCCTTCACAGGTCACCAACAAGGTTTCCCCGGAGACCAGAGAAACCACAGCCCTGTTCTTCTGAGCTTCTCCTTTGGTGGGAAAGCAGCAGGTGTGTTTCCAACCAAACGTCAGCTGAACGCAGCACTGCTGTCCCCATTCTGGGACTATAGGAACCAATACAAGGATGGCATTGGTCCTGATGGACGATTCAAAGTCCAGAGGACGAGACGTCACCGGGATGAAAGAGTAGCTTCATCAACATTACATTTGGACTCTGATGAAGACGTCCGTTGAAACATGTCAGGTATGTGAAAAACACAACCTGATAACAGAAGAACCTTAGAAGTCAGTTAATAATACCGACAACTATCAACTCACTAATTACATTTGGTTCCTTTCACTTCTGACATGAAGCTCAGGGCAAAGTGTTGGATAAATGTGTGATTCAAACACCTGACCAGTTCCAGGGGACAATAAGACATGGATCCTAGCTGAAACAAAGAGAGGCTTAAAACAGGCAAGAAAGAGAATCTAAACCCTAAAAACGGCAGAAGATCTTAACATCCGTAATACCAAAGGTTACTGAATCGCTCTTGTTTGGATTTTCCCTTTGACATGTGTGAAGTCTGCTGTAGGATTCTCCATCCTGGTTATCACTGAATTCGTGGTTTCGTGGCTGCAAAGACCAGATTGTTTTCTCACAGCTGGAAAAATGGCTGCACCTTTGGGCAAAAATCTGAGCCTCGCCCATCCAAAAACTAACCAAAACACCTGAAAATGAAATCCGGTGGTGTAAGAATTTCACCTTCGGATGGGATATTTGTCTTTCCAGCAGATCTGGTATAATCGTTCCACAGCTAAAAATAATAACCTATTCAAATCAGCGCTTGAATCCCCCACTCTCTCCCTTTTATTCTCTTCCACCCCCCCTCACATTCTTCCCTTCTCCCTCCCCAAACAAACCAAATGTAACAAATAAATAAATAAATAAAAAAGCGGGGTTTATTTAAATTTACACTCTGGTTTTTAGAAGTTCTATAACCTTTTTTTGTAGTTAAACCTGTTCAACACAAAAGGCCTTCCGCTCTAATCTGTTAGCTCGGTTGTTGGACAGAACAAGTAAAAAAAATAGACAATGAATTTTGGGCATAGGGAACAAGGAATAACCAGCCTGGATGAGTTTGGAACCGGTTCTGCTCTACTGAGGCGTCCTGCAGGATGAAGCTCACTCTGGGCTCAGACAAACCCAGAGCTTCAGCTCCTTCCTCTGTAAAGGCTCCAACAGGACAGTGGGAGCTTCTCCTGAACACTTTTAAATAAACAAATCCTCCATACACTAATTTAGCTTTCTTTTATTTCTAAAATCTTAATATTAAAAACAACGTTAAAAGGGTTCAGCAACAGAAGGTTTGTCTTCTCTAAACCTGCTTCCCTGCAGCCACTGCACCAGCATCACAGCACCCACACTCAACGCCACATTCTCACCAAGGACGTCACTGTGACTCATGTGGCGTTCCTTTGAAGGAACTGAAAACATGCTGATTATTGAGATTTATTAGACTGAATGGTTCAGATTTCAGAGCTCAAGTACGTAGATGTCACTGAAAGCTGCTGCTCTGAATCCATTAGCAGCAGCAACATGGCTCATTTCATCTAAAGAAACCAATTGAGGAGAAGACGGCGAGGCTCTGTCAATGCAGTAAACAGCTTTTATTACATGCCAGCTGCACATTTCCTGGGGCTTTAACTTCAAGAGCACAATAAAACCCCAATAATCTAATTGTTCTGAAATTTAATGAGAAAGATTCAAAAGTTTTAAAGCGTCTGCACTCCTGCTAGATATTTCATATCAGACTCTGTTAAATCTGCTTATCCTTTCAGTTTCTGCTCAGTTTTGTTTAAGCTTTATTTTTCGCCTGCTGGTGTGTGCAGAGAGGTCCAGTGAGACGTGGCAGAAAGTGCCGTCGGCAGCGTTTTCAGTCACCGACAGTCTGCAGACGAGCAGCAGCGGAGTCTCTGCAGCTGTAACCCGCTCCCTCTGGATGGGAAATGAATGCAGACTGTCACAATGAAATGAGCAGCCATGCAGTGATGAATGGCAGCCACTGTGGCTGCTTATTTAACAGGAAACATGCACAGATGAAGCGCAGGTCCAGCTTTTGTCGAGTCTCAGCAGCAACGCCGTGACACATGGATCCACAACCTTCCTCCTATTTGAGGGCAAAGCTTCTTTAATCAGGACAGTGAACATGTCACATGCAGATCATACTGCATAATATATTCCTGTGACATTTTATCCTCAAACATTTATTTTAGAACAAGCCATAAGGCTTATTTACCAGCCACTCAAGTCCAGTTTACATCAAAGTTTTCAGAGTTCCTAAACTTTCTGCAGAGGAGTCATGAACTCATCAGAAAATACTAGAAGTATTTCTTTGCTGGTTCCAATGCTGTTGTTGAAAATAGCAGGTATAAGTTATGCAGGTCTGAGGCTGAACAAGCCTTTCCCAGAGCATGAACCGAGTCCACATTAACCGGTCAAAGCAGAGCATCTTAATGGCAGTCCTACTCAGAGTGAATCCTGGTCTTTGCTCACAGAGACATCATGAACACTGGGGATAACTTTCTAAAACACTCATGCTTCAAATACGACAACTCTCTTCCCAAAAGCAAAATAGAACTTTATTGATCTCACAACAGCGACATTGAATTGTTATCATAGCACAATAAAAAAACAGCAAATGATAAATAAAATCAACACTAAAAGTCCCCATCTGATCAAATACAAGTTTTTCAAAAGTATGGAACACTTTGAGGCACAGCTTTGGATGGCAAACAGTTGACCCCACAGGTCAGATAACAGCTGACCCCACAGGTCAGATAACAGCTGACCCCACAGGTCAGGTAACAGCTGACCCCACAGGTCAGATAACAGCTGACCCCACAGGTCAGGTAACAGCTGACCCCACAGGTCAGGTAACAGCTGACCCCACAGGTCAGGTAACAGCTGACCCCACAGGTCAGATAAAGCTGACCCCACAGGTCAGATAACAGCTGACCCCACAGGTCAGGTAACAGCTGACCCCAAATGTCAGATAACAGCTGACCCCACAGGTCAGGTAACAGCTGACCCCAAATGTCAGATAACAGCTGACCCCACAGGTCAGGTAACAGCTGACCCCAAATGTCAGATAACAGCTGACCCCACAGGTCAGGTAACAGCTGACCCCAAGGTCAGATAACAGCTGACCCCACAGGTCAGATAACAGCTGACCCCAAATGTCAGATAACAGCTGACCCCACAGGTCAGATAACAGCTGACCCCACAGGTCAGGTAACAGCTGACCCCACAGGTCAGGTAACAGCTGACCCCAAATGTCAGATAACAGCTGACCCCACAGGTCAGATAACAGCTGACCCCAAATGTCAGATAACAGCTGACCCCACAGGTCAGGTAACAGCTGACCCCACAGGTCAGATAACAGCTGACCCCACAGGTCAGATAACAGCTGACCCCACAGGTCAGATAACAGCTGACCCCACAGGTCAGATAACAGCTGACCCCACAGGTCAGGTAACAGCTGACCCCAAATGTCAGATAACAGCTGACCCCACAGGTCAGGTAACAGCTGACCCCACAGGTCAGGTAACAGCTGACCCCAAATGTCAGATAACAGCTGACCCCACAGGTCAGGTAACAGCTGACCCCAAATGTCAGATAACAGCTGACCCCACAGGTCAGGTAACAGCTGACCCCAAATGTCAGATAACAGCTGACCCCACAGGTCAGGTAACAGCTGACCCCAAGGTCAGATAACAGCTGACCCCACAGGTCAGATAACAGCTGACCCCAAATGTCAGATAACAGCTGACCCCACAGGTCAGATAACAGCTGACCCCAAATGTCAGATAACAGCTGACCCCACAGGTCAGATAACAGCTGACCCCACAGGTCAGGTAACAGCTGACCCCACAGGTCAGGTAACAGCTGACCCCACAGGTCAGATAACAGCTGACCCCACAGGTCAGATAACAGCTGACCCCAAATGTCAGATAACAGCTGACCCCACAGGTCAGATAACAGCTGACCCCAAAGGTCAGGTAACAGCTGACCCCAAATGTCAGATAACAGCTGACCCCAAAGGTCAGGTAACAGCTGACCTCACAGGTCAGATAACAGCTGACCCCACAGGTCAGGTAACAGCTGACCCCAAATGTCAGATAACAGCTGACCCCAAAGGTCAGGTAACAGCTGACCTCACAGGTCAGATAACAGCTGACCCCACAGGTCAGGTAACAGCTGACCCCAAATGTCAGATAACAGCTGACCCCAAATGTCAGATAACAGCTGACCCCACAGGTCAGATAACAGCTGACCCCACAGGTCAGGTAACAGCTGACCCCAAAGGTCAGGTAAAAGCTGACCCCACAGGTCAGGTAACAGCTGACCCCAAAGGTCAGGTAACAGCTGACCCCACTGATATCACTGATGTTTCCACTGCTGAAGACATACCTTTTATCTGCCAGGTCCGTTTTATTGCCAACAAGCATGATGATGACATCACTTCCCCTCTCTGTTCGTACATCG
Organism: Oryzias latipes; assembly: GCF_053564925.1. Lineage (NCBI taxonomy): Eukaryota > Metazoa > Chordata > Actinopteri > Beloniformes > Adrianichthyidae > Oryzias > Oryzias latipes. The sequence continues at coordinate 4,609,108 of NC_136240.1, forward strand.
TCAATCCACTTTGCCGTCTGCTGGAATGAATTGACATCTGAGGGAAGTAGGAGGAGTTAGTCTTTTAGGATGCTCGCACAGCTTCAGCTGTTGACATGCTGTCCTGTTGTCTTCATGAGGAGGACGGGGAATGTTCTCACTCCAATGCCTTGAAGTTGGGTCATAGCAACTGGACCTAAAGTATCTTTCCTTAAAATGTTTCACAGGTTCACCAAGCTGTGAAACGTTTCAAAGTAGAGATCTTAAGTCCAGTTGCTAAGAATCAGCTTCAATACCCTTCCTGAGGAGGAGTTGATCAATGTGAGCAGCCTTACACAGCCTGCACTGATGGTCAGTAATCTGTAGTGATGATCTCATCTCTCTCCTCCCGTCTCTCTGACCTGGCGTCATTGAGAATGCTGGGAAGGCAGGCCCAGCTTTGCTATGAGCCGAGACTCTGACTTTTTCACAAAGAGAGATCCGTCTTTGTAATTATGTTGTCTTTGACTTGACTGGCTGAAACAGTGAAACGGCATCAACCTTCTCCAGGATTTTTGAGAGCAAGGGTAACCCAGTAATGGGCCTAAAGTTGGCTAAGTCAGAGTTGTCCAGGTTATCAGAGGTTTAAAAACAGCACATTTGAAACTAGCAGGTACCACACCCGTAGACAGAATGGTGTTAATAATGGGGAGAATCGTCAGCTCTAGAAAGCCTGATGGCGTCTTCTAGAAAAGACAGTCCCAGGCTCAAAAGACTGGTGCACAGCTAGGTCAGAGCCGGGTGATTCCATAACAACTTCTGATGTTAGCAACCTTCTGAAGACTTTTTTTTTTAAGTCCTTACACAATTCAGAGGAAACTGAGCTGACATGTTGTCCTAGACGTCCACATACATGTTTGTATTCGTAACAAAGGAAGGAATGAGTTGCAAATGTCATGAAAGGCACTAACTTGTGATATCGTACACCACCACGGCCACAGTGGAGTCTCGTATATAACTGGGGATGAGGCTCCTGAAGCGCTCCTGTCCGGCCGTGTCCCAGAGCTGTAACCTCACCTGGGGTTCAGAGAGAGACAGCTGACGAGGGAAGATGATTCAAACGGTCAGAGAGCCCGGAAACAAGAGGCTCCCTACAAACATGCACAGCTCTGATTCACTGAAGAAAAAAAAACAATTATCTGCTTTTGAAAACCTTACAGATCAATACAAATGACAACAAGACACAGATTGAAGGGTTTTTAGCATAAAAGGCTGGTGGTTAACACTGCCCAGCTGTATAGACACAACCAAAGTTTCAATGAAGATAGATGTAACTTTAGCATCTATAACAGCAGTAGATCTGATCCTTACCGTGCGATCTTCCAGATACATGGTTTTCGACAGGAAGTCGATTCCGATTGTAGCCTGTTAACAGAAACAAAGATTTCGTATGGTAAATGGTGTATACTTGTCCACCGCTTTTCTACCTTCCTCGAAGACCCAAAGTGCTCTACAGTCACAGTCCCATTCACACACTGGTGGCGGCTCCGCTGCCAAACACTAGCGCCAACCTCCCACCAGAGGCAAGGTGGGGTTCAGTGTCTTGCCCAAGGACACTTTGACACATGGGTGTGCAAGGCGGGAATCAAACCTGAATCTTACGGTCAGGGGACGATAACACAGATCAACATCCGTGCACAGACTGAGCACCAGAAGAAACGTGATAATTCATTACTGGATTTTAAACAGTTTTACTTTCAAATTGGATTCTAAAGGAAGACCATCTGAAGGATCAGTCGGTCAGAGGAAGTGATGGAGTGGCGTCCACGCTGTCATGAGGCCGATGGTGGAGCGCTTCTCTTCCAGGGATGTTTACTTCCTGCATCAAAGCCCACACAGCTATCCGCTGAGCTGCCCTGCCACCACACCATCAGCTGCTCCGCCTCGCAACAGCCCAGACCGGCAAATCAATGCTGAACTGCACGTCTTCATTTGTCGCTCCTTAAGACTGTTTGGAGTCTAAAATAACCTCAAGGTCAAAAAGGTCACTCAAAACCTTCAGTGATACTGGCTCTCCATGGGTGGAGATGGAAAAACTGTCCTTCAAACCTCTATCAGTAAAGAGGTCATTTGGGATCACATGGGGGGCACCACTTCCATTATCCAACCCCCGTACAGTTCATAATTCAGTTGTGTGGGATTCCATCAAAATAAGTCATCAATTCGGGAAATGTTTTGGTTATTTAGGAATGAGTTTCTTTACCCCAATAGCATCGAATCCTTCTTTTCCACCCTCCTTGTCAGATGCCACTTTTCAAAGATGGCATCAAGAGGGTCTGAAGTATTTTAACAATTTAGTTATCAGCAACCAGTTCACGTCTTTTCAACAACTGTCCAGCAGGCATAATGTGCCAACACCACATTTTTTAGAAACTTACAGCCGCTTCATCTTATTATGGTTTTCCAAGCAGAATGTCTCCGATGACGTTGTCACATTTAACCCAACTTGAAAGAAGTCCATCAACAAAATGCTTAACATGTTTCCATACATGTCTCCCTCCAGGAAAACCGTTAAAACCTTTTGGGAAAATCACTATAATTAAATCACTACAAAAGACACAAATAGGGACAAAATCATGACAAAGATGCATTCATCTTCAATGGGTGCGAGACATTGTCTCATACAGTTCACCTCCGTAAATGCAAACTGGCTAAAATGTATCCACAAGTCGATCCTATATGTGACAGATGTCAATCATGGCCACCTTAATTCACATGATTAGGTACTGCACTAAAATACGCCGTTTTGGAGGGATGCGTGTGAGATTTATTTGGATCTTTGGGACAAGAATAACGGCAGACCCTCTCATGCTTTTGTGTAGGATTAGTGATGAAGGGGTACCTTTGCCTTCTGGGGGATTTTTTGGAAGGACCACAGTATCACATTGGATTGAAGATGTCTTATTTCACTTCAAACTTGAGAAAAGCAGGAACACACAGAGGTTCAGAACGGGAATTTGACTTAGTATGGAAGAGCTGTTTGACTTTTTTCACGTATCCGTTGAACAGAATGACTTTCTGTCTCGGCTGGTTTTGCATTATTAGAATTTTTTGTTCCGTTTTGTTTTGTGTTTTTTCAGGCTGTTTTTTCTCTTATATTTTACTCTCTTGTTACTCATTTTCGTAGTATCTCCTGACATTATGTGTTTTTTATGTCTCCTTAACACACTTACATATATATACATGTAAACATATCATAATGCTATACTACGATCATAATCTGAGCAATTGTTGACAGCAGGAAGGGGGGGGGTGTCATTGTTTGTCTTGTTTGTGTCATTATGTGAAAAATACAATAATTAAACACAAAATGGGTTCCTTTAAAAGAATAAACAACCTGATGGTGAAATCTAGTCAGAGTCTGTCAGTTCAGACGTTTATTTGGACCGACAGCAGAGGGGTCCTCTGTTATGAGACTGATTTAAAGGCAGGCTGGAGCGAGGAGGTGGACGGTCTGCAGCCGCACCTTTGACCCCTGACCTCTGCCTGACAAACCTAAAAGATCGGACATTTTGAAAGCTCCTTCATAAAACATACTCACATTAAGTATAGACTAGCGCCACAATTACTCCACATCTTTGCTGAGTCTGAACCAGCAGCGCGTCCACCTCCCTCTGTGACAGGACAGAGCATCAGCAGCTCGCTCACGCGCCGGTTTCCTTGACAATGCCAGCTACCACACTGGACTGACTCAAAGAGTCTGGCACAGAGACAGGAAGTCATTTAAAGGCTCCCTTCAGAAGATCCAGCAAAGCAGACGTGAAAATAAGCTGCCACTGTGTCTTAAGATCCATCAGGAACTGACCTAATACAAACACGTTCTGTACTTTACCAGAGCAAAACCGGAAATTTTACACGTGCAACTGCAAATGCCTCCAAAATAAAATGCACTTTATGTTTGCCACAAAAATTATCATATGCTTTGTGCAGCTGTGATTGATAATAGACAGCTTTGGGTTACAAATAAGAATCGTAAACCTTAATTGACAAGAGAAGTAATAATTAATCTAGAAAGTGAAACTGAAATGAGACCAGTTGTCTTCAGTAGCAGAAGGTGTTTTCAATTCTGTAGAAGTCTTCCTTCCAAAGACAGCAAAACAGAAACACCTCTAAATGTCAATGTAAAAAATTTGAAATAGTGCACATATGGATATAAGACCGAGCACAGTTCATGGCCTTCTGTGGGTGACTGAAGCGTGCTTGTTCCAAAAACAATCGAGGTCTTTTAGTTTAACCTCAACATTTCTCCCTCATTTGTTTCAATAGATTAAAGCACAATACATTTACTACACAACATTCAAAGTCAGAAGGAGAAGCTTGCTCCTGCTAACACAGAACACTGGGACTTCTATTCACTTTGCTCAGATGTTGCATCCTGAATAGATTTGAAATCTTCTGCTTGTACAGAGTCTTAATTCACCGGACATTTCAACCCAAAGACATTTACCAAACAGAAAGGTATTTAAAGTTTTGTTCTGAAAAAAAATGAGTAAAAAGCAAGGAAGGAAGAATATTTAGTTCTCTTTCAATACAATTTTTTACTGCTTTTACTAAAAAAGTGTGGTTACTATGGATACACTACATGGGTGGATTTTTGTAAAACCACACATTATGATTAACTTCCTTGACAGATGCTTGAAACTGAGCCTTTTTGAATCTAAGTTTGTCCACAACGTTTCAAAAGTGAAGCAGATCTTTTCCGCAGAGACGATCAGATGTTTGCTACATGTCAACCCGATGGAAATGTCTTAGCCTGAAGTCTCAGCAGATTCTCACGTCAGCTCTAGTGACAGAAAAGAAAGAAACTGAAGAGAGAAAGCCTTCTCTCCAACAGCAGAGTTTCTCTCCAGCCGGATGGACCTCGAGTCACGTCATGCAGACTTTTGCTCACAGCAGCAGCAGCTTCTTCACAGACAAAAACCCTTTCATCTGCAGTTTACTGCCAGTCATGGAGCTGATCTACAATCAGGCGTCCCTTCCTCACTGCACAGGCTGTTGCAATCACAGATCGCACTTCTCTGGACAGCAGCAGGCAAATGCAGAACACACACTTTACTGATCTCACAACAGAAACGGCCTCCGTTGCTCAGTAATGTCAAACAATTACAACAATCCTCATGATGTTGATTCTTTAAAACAAAGATCAGATTTGTGATTATTTTTTCTTACAAATGTGATTAAAATCCAGGACTGTTGTGTTGCAGCCGTGAAGCCGGTCTGACAAAGTAATCCAGTCCTGACCAAATGATAAATACAACTAAAAGTAATCAATGCTCTACAATTAGCTGCAGTGTGAACTGATGTTAACGGATTTTTCCATATTTTATTAATAAAAATGTAAAAAAAGAAAATTTGTTCTAAGTAATAAAACGTCCAATATTTCTTCTAGATTTCAATTATTTTCCATATCATGCAGTTTCACAAATTTTTGATTTAGCTGCAGAAAATGTGTGCAAGTCCCGACCTGACCTTTGCACCACACACACTTCAAGGGATGATCTGATCACATTGCAACCGCACCAATATTTTCAAGGTACCTCCAGATCCCACCTGCACTACAATCTATCCACGACTGTATCCACAGACTACTGCCAAGACTCCCTCCCCCCCCCCCCCCCCCCCCCCCCCCCCCGTTTAAAAAAAATAAATCATAGCCCTGACCTGAACCCTACACCTAACCCCTACCACAAGCTGGGGAAAGTATGGTGCACTGGGGTTCTGTCCTCTCCTCTCCTCCTCTTCTCTATTCTTGATGATTTATTTCTCCATGCCTCTGTTTGGTGCAGTGCGATTCATGTCTGTCTCTCTGTCCCAATGCCCACAGAGGGGAATGGGAGTGTAAAGTTTTAAAGCATTGTCTTTATATTTGTTTAGGAAATATCATTTGGATGAATGTTTTATTATTAAGCATCTCAGTTAAAAAGAGTTTATTTTAAATGAAGTTGAAGTTTTTCCAAATAAGACGTTTATTTTGACAGAGCCATCAGCTTACATCACTTCCTGTTAAAAGTCTTCCGGCCTTTTCTTGGCTCTTCCTGCAGGCATGACAGAGCCTTTGTGACAGTTCTGAGCTTAATCCATGGCCATCCACTATCATCAGAGAGGCCTTGCTGTAAGTTTACCCAGTTAAATTTCAGAATGTTAAGAATTTCTACAATTTGTTGTTAGATTGACATATTTTGGAGAGGTTTTAATTTTTAAAGAGATACTCACAAAAAGATAAAGCTTTATTGATAACTGTACATAGAAACATGTTGTAAGGTTACAGACAGAATGTACTTTGTGATATTTGTTGCAGTTTTCACCAAACGTTATTGAAGTAAACGGTGAATCTTACGACTGTCTCTTCATTCAACACTGTTTAACTTGATGTTTAGTCAGCAGTTTGACACGCTCAACGAGAACTTTACAGGGAGTGATTCCAGATTCTGGGCTTCTGTACTTGGCTGTGGACCTCACCTCTGGCAAGTCTCGTGCCCCCAGCCTTCCCCCCACTCATCTGGATGAAGCCCATCTGCAGCACTATTCAACACGTAGTTGTGGCGTTAGATAAGCTAATTCTTCTCTAAGAGTTCTGGTACCTCGTCTTTTTGTCCTGAGAGAGGATCCCTCCTTCATGTGGCCACCCCAGAGGTTTCTTCTTCTTTTTTTACGGAATCCGTTTTTTTTTAGGAGTTTTTCTTTACCGAGAAGGAGGGTCAAAGGGCAGGGATGCCCAGTTTATTTTTATTTTATCCAATACTTATTGAATTCTATGCCTTCTTTAGGATTCATGTTTATTACACAATCATTTGTATGAAGCCCATTGAGATGACTATTGTTGTAAATATTAGGCTATATAAATAAAATTGAATTAAGGCCCAGAGTCTGGTGGTCAGTCATGATTGACAGCTCCACCTGACCAACACTCTGCCTCTGGAGGCTCCTCAGCAGCGAGGACCACTGCTGCTGCCCGTCTCGGCTGGATGGCTGCTTGTCAGGAAACTGCTTCAGAAGCAGCTAATGTTCCTCACTGCAGGCACAGCCTCGTGCTACAAAGCTCACGCTTGATCTCATCTTTTTGATTTCACGGAACCTGTTCAGACACACAAGTCTGACACAAGAAAAACGGCGCTGGATCCAAAGATATGTATCATTTCATTAGGACAAAACCCTCCTGCAGGCTTCAGATGCATCAATTATACGCCTAGTTTACCACCAACACTGCTGTGAAGCATTGGAATGGATGCTTAAAGATTCCAGGGGCCTCATTTATAAACGTTGCGTACGCACAAAAGAAGGCGTACGCTACTCTCTACGCAATAGTTGAGATTTATAAAAAGCAAACTTGACGTGAAAATGCGCGGTCCTCAACGCAAGCTCTGACCCAGGCGTACGCACAAAAACAGGTGAAATGAGAAACGGCGACACCGTCGGCAGATGGAAGAAACACGTGAAAGTGACAGTGTGTGCCAAATCGTGCTGGCATGTGCTGTGCTACACAATGTGGCACAGCTTAAAAACGTGCCTCTACCCCCTGGCGCCGATTGCTATGATGGCCCCGACCCTGAACCCCATCCCCACGCATTTGAGCCATTTGCTGCTGCTGTGCGCCAGCGTTTGGAAGTGATGCGTCGCTTATAAAGAAAAAGAGGTGTGGAAAATATTATTTATTTAAGAATTCCCTCATCGTGCAGTTTATTTCAGTCAGGGCGATCTTGATTTCGCCCAACTCCTTGGCCACCTCTCTGATTGAACTACTGACTTCCCTCTGCATTTCAAGGACTGCATCGGTGAGGACGCGTCCACTGCTGGAGGGTTGAGAGCCGCGTGCCGTGGAGACGCTGGGGCCAGACGGCTGCTCAGCTGCAGCATCGTAACCACTGGCCCCGCTGGAACACCCAGCAACTAAAATAAAATTTTTCTATATTAATAATCTGTAATTGTGTAGCCTGCATACATGTGACTTGACTGCATTCATTTGAATTATTTCTCTTACCTGTGTCACCCTGACCCTGGCGCGTCGGCGTCCCCTCCGTTTCAGTCAGGTGACTGAGGCGGAGGAGGACGCCGATAAGGGGGACTTAATAGGCATTCCCCAATAATAGCGGCCAGTTTCTCATCAAGAGGGGTCAGCTCCGGTCCCCCCCCCCACGTGGCGGACACACTCTGCCGATGCAGCGCTAGACATTTTTTTGCCTCGACTTTGATGTCCGATCATTTCTTTCATTTCTTTTTTATTTCGGCCACGTCCGAGGTTGTGAGGCTACAGCATTTACGGCGTCTGCCACCGTTTGCCGCTCACGTGCCTTTTTGGCATTAGTAATGCCCACACTGTGCCCCAAACAACACTTTTCTCCTCTTTTCCACCTCGCCAACGATAACTTCTACTTCACATTGAGTGAAGTTACGTTTTTTTGATTTCCCCTCTGTGTGTGCCATGATTTAGCAAGCCATGAATATTAATTTGTGGGCGTTTCACGGACTATTTATGGGCAACTATGGGCGTGTCATGTAGCCGCAAAAGCTGCGCTGCATTTAGAATCGGTTGTGATTTATAAAGGGAAAGATGCGTAGGATGTGCGTGCGCACGGTTTTATAAATCCGAATATTTCTGTGCGTACGCACGTCCTATGTTTCATCCGTACGCCACTTCTGACGCAAATCCTACGCAAAGTTTTATAAATGAGGCCCCAGGAGTCCACCCAAAGAAAAGATCCGTCTCTGAGGAACAGAGAGGACAACGGTCCACGACCAAACTCAAACAACTGTCAACTCAAATTTTCCAACCACTGTGTGAAGACTGAAGGAGCTTTTTAAAAAAAACTAACGGAGGAAGTCAGCTTTAGATATTAAAAACAAACAAGGAGTGCAAGTACCTGCATCCACCTGCCGCCCCTCTCCTCTGTAGGATGTGCCGAGCATCACGCAGGAGAGCATGCAGACTTCATGAACGGGGTCATGACTGCACTCACAGAAACACCATCTGAAGAGTGGATTTTCTCCAGCTCAGCTGTATTTGTGTCCGAAATGAGTCGATCTCAACAGCAGCAGTAAAGTGTTTACATTGAGGATTTGTTTCTTTACTGAAGGCCCATTAGAGCGCAGGTAAACGGATCAAAAGAGCCGATGCTCTTTAAGCTGCGTTCACTCTGAACGTGATTAGAGTGGCAAATCCGCGTTGGCCGCCTATCTTTCACCGCACGGCGAAGTCTCTGCTCGCCGCCTATCCAAAAATGCGTTCCTGAGCTTGCAGCCGCATGTGGGAGGAGCTTCATACTAATGTTTTTAGCATGATCGCTACATGGAGCCGTGTCTGTGTTTATGCCGTTTACAATGCATGGAAAACACGGATGTTGTAGAGAGATCAGGTTTGTTTATCATGAAGAGCTCTACAAACAGCGGTTATCACCTCCCCATTCAGGTTTCATGGGATCATTCAAAGACTCTCCCCGTACCAGGAGCTTCCCTCCTGCTTCGAGAACTGCGTCTGCATAACAGCCATCGCTGCGTTTTGTGACCCAGTTTGAAGGCTCGCTGTCCCGCATTAAAGGGAAAATTTTAAAATACATAAAATTAAGGGACCTATTTTATCTTTGTCTCTATGAAAAAAAGAAAAATATCACAAAGTTCAGGAGGCCCGAGCAGGCTCCCTTCTCATCCTGCAGTGGCTCTCTGCCGGTGCAGATAGCGAGCTCAGCCGGCCCCCGGGCTGCTGGCTAGCCGGCAGACAGAGAGCCGCCGCGGAACTGACCGGCTGGCAACCTGTCCAGGGTGTTTCCCGCCTTCGCCCAACAGTAGCCGCGGCCCTCGTGGGTTAACCAAACAGACAGAAGTTCAGAACAAAAACGCTGGCATTGGATGTGTACTCTACCCACTTATCAATTCACTGAAAACAACACGTGCCCAAAGCTGAGTCCCTGATTGGCAGATCCGACCCAGCCACCAAGCCAAAATCCAGAAATTTGAACTCTGGCCATGCCGCTTAAACCACGCTGCTGCAAGGTCAGAGACTATGTAATCCCATTCTCTGCCTTCGCGGTACTACGGTGGCCCAGAAGGGTCACAACACAACACATTAACTTTATACACAACACACTAACTTTACACACAACACATTAACTTTACACACAACACATTAACTTTACACACAACACATTAACTCACAACACAACACATTAACTCACAACACAACACAATAACTCACAACACAACACATTAACTCACAACACAACACATTAACTCATGGCCCAGAAGGGTCACAACACAACACATTAACTTACCTCACAACACATTAACTCACAACGGAAGTAAAGCAGCAATAGAAGTGCTTTTATTCTGAAATTTCCACTGGGCTGAGCAGCTAACTACCTAACAGAAAGTAATGTCACAGTGAGCTGTGGAGGGAGCATGTTATTGCTACAAGAGAAGCTAGCAGCAGTGTTGCCAGAAACTTTGTCTTTACTACAGTTCTCCTTCCTCTAAACACACACAATATGAACACACACTCCTCCCTCCGCTCTGACACCCCCCTCTGTCGCTGCACGCACGCTCCTCTCCCCTCCTTTTTTCCGTTCCGTCCTGTGTGTGCATGTGTGTTGGGGACTGCACGTGCCTGTGTGAGAGGACGGAGCGGAAAAAAGGAGAGGAGAGGAGCGCGCGTGCAGCTCCCTCCACAGCTCACTGTGACATTACTTTCTGTTAGGTAGTTAGCTGCTCAGCCCAGTAGAAATTTCAGAATAAAACACTTCAATTGCTGCTTTACTTCCGTTGTGAGTTAATGTGTTGTGAGGTAAGTTAATGTGTTGTGTTGTGACCCTTCTGGGCCATGAGTTAATGTGTTGTGTTGTGAGTTAATGTGTTGTGTTGTGAGTTATTGTGTTGTGTGTTAATGTGTTGTGTTGTGAGTTATTGTGTTGTGTTGTGAGTTAATGTGTTGTGTTGTGAGTTATTGTGTTGTGTTGTGAGTTATTGTGTTGTGTTGTGAGTTATTGTGTTGTGTTGTGAGTTAATGTGTTGTGTGTAAAGTTAATCTGTTGTGTGTAAAGTTAGTGTGTTGTGTGTAAAGTTAATGTGTTGTGTGTAAAGTTAGTGTGTTGTGTATAAAGTTAATGTGTTGTGTTGTGACCCTTCTGGGCCACCGTACGGTACCTACCTGATATGTGTTGTCGAAGCTGTCATACATGAACCTTGTGATCAGAGACGTCTTTCCAACTGCAAGACAAAAGGAAAACAAAGGACAGAATTAAAGAAAAAAGGTCAAGTATGTCAGTCTGACTGGATTCCTACCCTCACGGCTCACAGCAGTTCTGGGGGCTGAAGTTACTGGGAGCTCATTAGAGTCTAGAGGTGAGCAGCAGCATTGAGACCAGAGGAAATGGCAGCGCTGTTTTGTCATAACCATGGTGCATTACAAATCCATGCACATCCTTTATTTGCTGGTGATGATGCAGGGATGAGGAACAAACATGCAAGGCAGTTGTTAGACAATGGAGAACCAACAACTGTCAGAGCAGAACATGAATGGGCCAAGTACCAGAACTCTGGTACAGCAAACAGCCACAAAGGTGATTCTTTAGGATTCAGAGAAACTCCTGATACTTCTTTTAGGGCATCAGAGGGCTGTGCTGGCAGTGCAGACTCTTCCTGGAAGGGGTTGTTCCTCAATTTGTGACGTCATAATGTGACAAACCACTCATTTTCGTGGGTAAGGACAGGCTGGTGCTTATGGAGCAGGTTTTTAGTGTAAAGCCCAATGCCTGAGTGGATCAAAATACAGCTTTGGGGTTGTTGTTTTTATGAGGAATTAACATTATTTTACACTAAAAAGAACAAAAAATTGATTTGCATGAAATAGGCCCTTTAAGACCAGTGTAACAAACAACAGTGAAATACTTTGACTTGAGATATTAGTGAATGTGAAGGATTCGAAAAAGAAAGACAGAAAAGAGCTAATGGATCTTTTTTTAGTCGGTGCTTGTTAATTCTCTTGATTTAAACTAGAGCAGATTTAGAGCATCTACTCATCTGCATATTTCCCCCACACCCACACTTCTTAGCACCCCGTGCTACCGCAACATGCACGCATTTTTTCCTGTCTGTTATTTCAAACATCTGTGTCACAACGTCATTGATTTTTATACAAAACACGTGAACTGAGATTACATCCTTTGAATAAGTAAGGACAAACCCCCCCTCAATAAAGATAACCTGTTTCATAAGTCGAAAAACAGAAACCCAGTTAGGATAGTTTTCTTTTCTTTTTTTATAACTGTCCGACAACTGAACAGACAGATGAGAGCGGAAGGCCTTTTGTGTTGGACAGGTTTTACTACAAAAAGAGGTTATGAATCTTCGGATAACCAGGGTGTAAATTTGTATGAACCCCTTTTTGTGACGTTTGTTACGATAGTTTTCTAAAAAAGATTTCAAAGCGCTGATGGCTCCGTATGAAGCGCGTGCCACAGAAATAAAACGCTTCCTTATGAGCTCGTGTTTATGGGGCGAGAACTGTAGAGCCGATAGCAGGAGGAGACACGCGGGGCGGCTTCAATAAACACTCCAGTAGTCTGGAGTGGTCTTCTGCCGGGGACTTGACCTGCCGCAGGGTAAAAAGCGACTTTCTGATGTCAGACAGATTATGGGCTCAGTGAATTTAAACACGTATGTGCAGTGACGCATGTTTCAGAAGATGTCCGATTGGCCGTTCTGCATGTCAATCAAGTCCCGTACGTCTCGGTGAGGATTTTGATTGGCCGGTGAATGTTTAGAAGTACATTTTTTTGTTATTCATCTTTGCTGGCCTGCGATCTACCCTCATGTCCTTGAAGATCGAGCGGACGACTGCGATCGACATAATGAGCACCCCTGGTTTATTAGTTCTAGCCAAACCAAAGTGTGAAATGAAAATGTAGCAGAAGAAGAAAACAAGCAATTTCTTTTTTATTCTGCAGTGTGTGCTCTCAGCAGAGAATGGGATTACAGAGGAAAAGCAGCTTATTAGGATTCAGAAGGAAAGGAAAGGAAAATTGTGTGGCACAGCCAGCTATGAACAAACTTACAGCAGAGTTAATCGCACCATGAGTTTCCTGAGTAGAGAAAGATTCAATGATGGAAACTGGATTCTGTTGAGCTAGAAAACCCACAGGTCAACTACTACAACATACGTCAATTATTTTAACAGAAAAAAGAAAGGCAAAATTCAAGAAGAAAAACATGTTTTGAATCAATTTTCACCAACAGGATACCACATCTTTTACTAAGTCCATAGATTTCCAGATATTCTTCTGTGCTGGATAATAATTTGAGTAATCAAATGTATCATGAGTGCAGTAGTCATGTATAGACTGATTCACAATCACAACCAAACAAAATTGGCTTTGGTTTTGTTTTAAACCTGATCAATTAGTGGGAATGAGTTAGGGACAGACCTGTGAAAGCTTTCAGGGGACATACACAAAACAAACTTTTGTTTCTTTGAAGTAAGGAAGATAGTCTACTTCTCAACATTCAAGTTTTCTGGCTGTCAGTTTTTCCACACTTGTTCTTGTTTTTCCCTCAGAGCGCCGTGGTCCCCTGAATATTCCCTGCAAACATGTGTGACCTCAAAAATGTGCAGATGGATGGTCTTCCACATATAAAGTATTATCTAAGACACCTCACTACCACTTTCATTTAGGTCATCGCCCCTAATAAAACTCTGCCACTGCCTCACCTGGATTTCAGCATTTTGTCTTATTTATTTAGTCCTCATTATTCACCAAAAAGACGGTCTAAAAATCTAAATACTTTATACGCTTAAGGTACATATTGAACAAGTTAATTTATTTTATATCAAAGGTTTTTTGTACTGAGGCTAATTGGTATAATAATTTACTTACCTGATGCATCTGATGGTGAATTAAATTATTTTTATCTTTTGTTTGGAACTGTTTCATTGCACAACTGTGTCTTGTAATCAGAGTGTTAAAGAAAAATGCTCGTCTTCGACAGACAGCTGCGTTCTGAGGTTTGGGCACAAGTAGGTTAGTTGAATTTGTTATTGGTGATTAAGGGACTTTTGTTAATTAAAGGTTGATGCTTTCATTATAATATTCTAGGTTTATTTATATAATACTCATGTTATTAAACCACATTTCAGCTTCCTACATTTTGACTTGAAATAATTAGGACGAAAAGATTCCAAACAGACGTTTAATATAGATATAAGGTGAATGGAGACATGATCATAAATATAAGGCAGGTTCTGGTTCTTGAGCACCAACTGTCACATTTTAGATAAACAGGAGAAGGAAGAACATCTATTTAATTCATCATAATTAAGCCAATTAATCATAAGCCAATTCATCATAATTAACAGACCATAACACTAGTCAATCCCATATATTGAAGCTAAAGGCCATAAAGTACACTGGCTCCTGTTAAACACGGCTGCAGAATTATCCTGAGGTTCTACAGCCACAGTAGGGGTTAGAGAGGAGGACATCATTCCGTTACATAAAGCATTTAAATATTGAAGAGACTTACATGTGCTGCGGGGAAACAGATTAAACAGAAGGATAATTATGATGGGCTTCCTTTGCTGTGTGTGGCAACAAAAGCACGTCAATGACATTTGAAGCAGGAGAAGAAGATTTAATTTTAGCCTCTAGGTTTCAAAACAAAATTATATGACATTTTTTCAGTAGTTGTCTAATCTTTACAAAGTACTTCAAGTCCCATCAGTTCTCACACAGCGGAGTGAGTTTGTTCCTCACAACCTCACTCAAGAACCGTTTTACTTAGACTCCCCAATCCAAGCCCTCAATGCTGCAGGTCAATTGGGTCCCATTCAGTGGATCTAAACCCAAGACCTCCCATCTGAGGGCAGACACTCTTCCACTAGGTAACTGGGTTTGTAACCGCAGTAATTCGATAAGATCAGAAAGAATTCAATAACTTTTATGTTTTTCCATTTCTTGTTCAAACTTTTACAGGGGATTTGAATGTGTTCATTTCAGATTATGTGATTGTCAGATCTTTATGTCATCGTCAGACTTCAAGAGTACAGAGTCTTTACTGAGAAACATTCAGTGTTTGTAAAGAGGAACATCTTTCTGGAGCCCCCTGATGGGAGTCTCTCAGCAGCTAACAGCCCAACATGTAAATGATTTACAAAATTTCAGATAAGACGATAAAACCCCAACAGGTCAAGAAATAAGGGCAGAGTTCTTAGATAGAAACACTGGAGCCTCTTAAGCTTCAGTTTTTGTGGAATTCTTTAACGTTTTGTAGAAAGCTATGGAAACATGACAGCCAAACCAAAGACAAATAAAGCAGGCACCTTCTGTGGACCAACCTGCTCTACCATCACCAGATCCATGAGCAGCAAACGCCTCATCAAGGCCTAATTATACAGCAAATTACTGGATGTTTAATAACATTGAGTTATTTCTGTTTCATCTTCAATGCAATGGCTTGGTATACAAACTATTGTTAACGTCTGACTTTAAAGAAATATTGAAATGTAACAAAAGTGTTGCATCAGGAGCTGACCTGAAATCTAGAATATAAAAAGTACTTAGCTCCTAGCATCACAAACATGGATGTGTGCAATATCCCAAGATGCATCACGCTTACCCAAGATGCATTTCGATCAGCCAATCATGGTCTTGTTGTTCCACCTCAATTACAGGGACACGGTGATTGGCCGAAATGCATCTTGGGTATACATTTCGGCTATGATCTAAGAGCCAAGTCCAGTAGCCGAATCTGTTAATCTGTCTAATCTTATGATATTTTTCAGATTTTCATCAAGACAATAATAGATCGATCATTTTTGCTTTTATTTTTACCCCTATTGAATGCTCACAGAGACACAGAAGTAGCGCCAGAAAGCGGCTTTTGCAGCAAGATGGACGGAGAGCGTACCAGGATCATGTGAATAAACGTGATTACCGATGCTTATGCGTTTTTTTTAAATAAATAGATCTGATCTCTAAACATCCTCCGTGTCTTCAATGCAATGTAATGAGACACCCACAGGCAGAAATGTGAAGGTATCTGCTGTAAATCTATGACGTAAATAACAGGATAAATGATCGGCTAGTTAGCATGTAGCCTGCTAGCATTCAAATGTAAAACGACTGCTAACGAGTATGTTAAAAGACTAGTCCTGAATATTATTATTCCTATTCAACCCTAAACTACAATATCAGCTGGCTGTCTGTCTACCGGCCAGCCAGCTGCCCGAATGCCGGCATGACAAGCAAAAGAGCTCTGCGGAGGAGCTAGGAGCTATGTCCCGTGAATCATATGGCAAAGCAGCAAGTCTAGCGATCATAAATCTTATGATATTTTTCTTATATTTATTGAGACAGTAGTAAATTGATCATTCTTGTTTTTCTTTTTCCTTTCTTGAACGAATGTGGATCACAGAGACACGGAAGTTACCGCTGAAAGCGGCTTTTGCGGCCGAACGGAGACCATATCCGTGTTAATGAATGACTTATGACGTGAATAATTATTGCGTTCGAACAAATTAATTATTTCGCTCACGCGAGTTAATCATTTCGAGGGACCGAAATAGTATATTGAGGGAACGCAATATTATCTTGTGTGGAATGGAATATTATTTCGTTCGAACAAGATATTAATTTGTGGGTACAAGATATTAATTCGTAGGAACGTGATATATTTTAATTTTTTAATGTCCGGACACGGGCTCTGTAGGAATCAATTGCTGGAGTGGTAGATTTTTATTCTATTGGTCAACTTGGCAGGTGAGTAAAAAGTGAAACGTTGACCTCTGGGGTTGTGACTTCAAACTTTGAGGATCAAAACACACGCAGCCAAATCTATTTAAAGGCTGTATCTGCTAGATGTGAGAGTATGATGAATTTGTTTCAAAACTCTGTCGAGTGCGAGAAGCGTTTTTCTTTATGAGATGCTCCAGCTAGCGGTAGCTCACAAAACATCAGCCGCATTGATCTACAAACATTTTTACAGACTGTATTTAGTTGAACTCTGTGTCTGAGCATATTGTTAATCATATTCTGTCTTTTATAATTTTTGTTAAAGGAGGTAGAAAAATAGATTAAAATCGAATTTGGAATAAATAAAAAAAAAATCAGAGAATTTATTTTTTAGCCATATTGCCCTACTCTCTATGTGTGACTCAGTAGATGATTATTTTATCCATAAAACAAGTGGACAACATGAGACTTTAAGTCCCTCTGCAGACTTGTTCTAGCAGCGGGCAGCTAACCGACTAGATGTTGGTTTTAATCCATTTAAAAGTCTAAATGTTAATGTGTCTTTATACAAGGCTCCTGCTCCAAATGTGGTTCCTGGTTCAAGTAAGTGTGAGATGCATAAACAGATTCTATCATGCTAACAAAGTTTAGTGAGAGTACAGCCAGTCCTAACACAGTCCATTCAGGACTATTTTACAGCACTTAACCCTAAAACCAAAGCATTTCTGACATTTACAGACGTTCAGTCATCACTTTCCATTTAACGTGTTCACAAACACAATCTCTCTTTTTTCCACATTTCACACTTACACTAATAAAACACACTAATCAGAGTTCAATGAGCGGCCATGTGCATCATGAATGATTAAAGCAAACGCAACAGAAGGTCCTGGATGAAACTGCAGGTGGATTTAGTAAAGGTATCTAGAACTACCAACTATTCTTAGGTCTTGAAGCACACAGAATAGTGGACTGATGTTAGATCATGCTTTTCAAACACCAAGAGTGAAGCTTCTCTGAATCCTCATGTTTGTTGTTTTGTGCATAGTTCCTGGAAAAAGTTCAGGCTGCCAAATTCTGTAAAAATTTCTCTACTTACTGATTTTCATCAAGCTGGAAATTATACCGAAAAGTCCATTAAACCCTGAAGCCGATCTCTGAGGAGACGAGTAACATTTCAGTTGGTGACTTGGCGGAGGGATTTTAGCCTTGTGCACTTGGCAATCAGAGTGTAGAATCAATTCACATGGGGATGGATAAAAATAGCAATGAGTGTCATTCTTAGCACATCTACAAGAGGAACGTCCATTTACAGAAGAGTGGCTTTTATCTAATATTAATGATGAACGAAAATAAAGTGGCTTAAACCAACATCACCAAATTTTAAACATTACATCCTAAAAAGGTGATGATTTGGTGAGACAACTGTTCCATAGCTGGAGCTGCAAAAGGTGCCGTTGTGTTTACAGTTATATCTTCAGCACACATCATCATCATCATCACCATCACACACATCATCATCATCAGAAATATGAAATTTGAAGAGCTTTTGTAATTCCAAGCAACATGGATTATTTTTGTGAGAAAGAGTCTTAAGGCCCGTACACACCGGGACGAATATTCGCCAGGCGTTATTCGCCAGCGTTTTTCGCCACGTTTTTTGTGTTCACACCCAGGCGATTTTCGCTGACGATGAGTGGAGTGAACATGCAATTTCATTCCCTGACATTATATGGCGCTTAATGTAAAACAGAAATACTCCTGTACACAAGGTGGCGCTGCGCAACTTTACGCTTCTTAAAGTCGCTTTTCACTCAGAAGAAGAGAGCAAGTATTTACACACTTGTCAGAATCAAACAAAGAAAACATGAATATTTCAAGCATCAGTAGCTCCAACTGGTGCTTGGTTCGGGGATATTTTAGAATGTCCGTCATTATTGCTTCGCGGCAGTGTAGACGCTACTTGGCGTCTATCTTCTTCGCTGGTATGTGTGCTCAACAAGGCAGTTTTGTGTTTGAGCGCCCTCAAGTTGTGTTTTACTGTAACTTCAGAAGCTCCAGACACGTGAGCAAAAGCGCCATTCTCATTGGTCGAGTAGATTTCGACGCGATGCGTCGAAAAAAAAAAACGAACCCGAGGCGTTTTTTTTTTTTGACGCTTTAACGCGTGGCGTTTTTTCGCGTCGGTGTGCACACTCTCGTTGGTGCCCTTTGTTTAGTCACGAGGCGTTAAACGTCGGCGAAAATCGCCGGCGAAATTCGTCCCGGTGTGAACAGGCCTTTAGGAGTAATGCTGTATGAAACTCCACTAGCATTTCTAACACTTGTAAATAATAAATACACATGCTTTCACTCTCAATAGAGTCTCCTATGTGAATTTGGAGCACTTGGAGAGCCATTTCAGCTTCTCAGCAGCCTAAAGACACATTTGACATCACTAACAATGTGTAAGAGCTCATGAGTGTCCGCTCAGGTGAGACAGCGGCCGGACACCCACAGCTGTTCTAGCCGAAAAGAAAGATGGTGCTTCTTCAGTTTTGGGTCATAAATCTAACATCATGGTGATTTCATCTTTAAACTAAATTTAAAAATAACCCAGGAGTAAAGTGAGAAGTAACTTATTACTGCTCTTTTAAATACTCATATTGACCGTCCTGTTTTCTGTAACCCTTGTGCTATCCTGGGCACTTTACCATTGGGAGTTGGGTCATCTAGACCCACTAGACAGTGCTCTGAACCTTTTTTCTTCAATGATTTGTGATCTTCACTGGTGTCCATGGATTACATGAAATCTTTCCACCTTTATCCACCTTTGTCAGAACACGCCAATGTAAGGGTGGGGTCATCTAATATAGCACAAGGGTTAAATCATTTATTCTAAATGGTGTGGCAGATAAAAATCCCAAGGATTTTGTGCACCGTTCCTAAATGGGCAATTAAGGTCATTTGATGAGGCTCTCTGGAAAGTTAATCTTTTTACAGCAATTATAGAAAAAACAGTAAAATAATTACAATTATTTGTATAAGAAAGAGTACAAGTGTTTTGATTATCAATAAACATGCTGATGATTTCTTTGAAGTGAAATTAATCAAGAGCTATGAAAGCTTCTGCTTTAACATTGTGTGGTTGTCTGGCAAAACAAAAGGTCAGAGTTCACAGACTGAAAGCGACAGAAAAATGTGGTCAATTTATTTTGTCTCTACTTTGAAGCAATATGACTGAAAGCCGTTTTTATAGTTAACAAAATAGAGATCACTCTGTAAACCTCAGTGGGGTGAATCGACTTACTGGAGTCCAGTGGTGAGTGGGGAAGACACTGGGCTACCATTTCCAAACAATAACTACTGTGAGGATCAGGTTAAAATCATTTTTATTACTGAAATCTAACAGTCACATCCTTTTCACTTGCTGGAGTCAAAAACAGGACGACAAAAATGTTATCTAAGAGGGAAAAGTGCATCATCTTTATGCAATGTATATATTGTTTCTCTTTCAAACATAAAATGCAAATACATAAAATAGAGAAAACCTTTTTTGCTAGTAGTTATAAAGATTTATATTTTAATGTACTTTTTATTAATAATTGCACGAATGTTAAAATAGATTTAAAAAGTATGTTTCTCATCCTTGTTTTCAGTGAATTCTTATCCTGTCTTCAATCCCTAATTTTTTGCCTATTTTTTTCTGATAATCTTTCTAATGTATTATTACTAAGAGGACAGTGTAAATGTAAACCCCACACAGCAGGACTCATGCCATGCAGACTGGTCAACTCAGTCCATCACATCCCCACTTCTCTTTCCTGCACATCATTCTTTTTTTCTAGAACTTTAAGTCATTGTGTCCAGACTGTCATCCCATCATTTAGGTCAAGTATAAATAAAACAAATACCTTATTTTCCAGACTATAAGTCGCCCTTTTTTTCATAGTTTGGCAAGGGGTGCGACTTATACTCCGCAGCGACTTATCTTAGAAATAAATTGAAATAAATACATTGTTAACCCTCCTGTTATTTTCATTTGTGAGGAACAGAGATGATGTTCCTGGGTCAATTTGATGTATGAGGTATGTTAAGTGTTAAGAGTATGTAAAGTGACTCAGAGAATCAGCAAACCTTTTTTTACAGTAAGATCTTGACGGCTAAAAACATAATATTCTATTTTCCAATGATTTCATAGATTCAGAAATGCAATAAAAATGACTACTGTTTCTACAAATACAGGATGAAAACAGAGTATTAGTTGGACAATGATGCTTCATGAAAGGAATAAATAAATAAGTACGAGAAAGAATTACTGTGAAATTATGAGATAAACAGTCTGCTATGATTGTGTCATATCAGTTTGTGCAAGTTATTATATCTTGGTCTCAGATTTTGTAAAATAAATTTCCCATCAAAATGCGACTTATCTGTGTTTATAGTCCGGAAAAAAATACGGTACTCCTTTTATGTTTCTGCTGGTTCTTTAAAAAAAACAAAAACTTCCTGAGAATGTCATGCAAGAATCCCTCTATATAAAAAAAGTTTTTTTTTTTTTTCAAAAATCAACATTTACCAGGGAAAATTTGAATAATAACTTTTTTTCAACAGAGGCTAAAATATTTCATAGTAGGCCTGCACAATATACCGCAAATTTAGCATTATCGCAATATCCAGCTCTGCAACATGCATATTGTAAAAGACGGCGAAAACCGCAATAAATCGTAAACCTTAAATGTGTTAAAACAATCTTATGGCAGCTTGAAACATTTAACGAATCAAATAAATCCCTTTATGCTTTGACCAATCAGATGGACGCCTTCCCATTGTTTACTAATCTGATGGAGGCCTATTATGTTAGACGTTTGTCACCTAGTATAATTTTTAAACTGTTGCAATGAAATGGGAATTATGTTTTTGGTTCTTTTCTATTTGTTTATATACCGCAAATGATATCGTTATCGCAATATTAATCTCTAATATCGCAAGTTTTCCTCATATCGTGCAGCCCTATTTCATAGAAATTCTCTTAATAAGAATGGTGGTCTCAGGTTTATTCTTCCATTCATATACGGTGGTGTTTTGAAACCTAAACAACCCAAACCAGTTCCACCTGGGTCGTTAACCGCTGAAAGAGATGACCAGTTTGGGGAGGGAGTCACTGGCTCCCCAACCCCCAGCTGAGGACAAAGGACTCTTAACGACCCGAAACCATGTAGGCTAAGTTGACAATACCATCCAGTTTCAGGTCTGACTCCTCCCCCATGAGTGCATATATACCAGCTCTTCGACCAGCTTTTTCAGAATTGACAAAGCCTCTTGGATAGGAGGTGAAACGTCTTCTAACATAAAAAACCAAGTCCAGATGACAGCCTCTAAGCCTACTACATAAATGTAATCACTTAAAGGTTTGTGACCAAAAAATATGAATGAACCAATTTTTCATGTCTCATGTCCGACTACAGACAGACTGACAGGATAAGAAAAAAAAGAGCACAAAGAATTGATTAGAAAATCAGAGACCTAGATGCAGAATCAGTTTCTGTCCAATCTTGTTGTCATCCTGAAAAAGCAACCATGAACAAAAATGCCGACTGAAAGCTCTCCTAAACCTGAAACAATGGTCGCTGTAGACCTTAATTTTACAGAGGAAGTCACCTTTATATCAAATACCCAAACATGTGGGGAGAATTCACTCAGAAAATAAGCCTTAAAAAAACAGATTCTGAGTGCTGCTACATAGGGCTGCACGATATGAGGAAAACTCGCGATATGCGATATAAGTAATCAATATTCGATGACGATATAACTTGCGATAAATGAACAAATAGCAAAACAACAAAAACATTTCCATTTCACTGCAAAGTATAATTTAAATAAGGGTCAAAATACCTTAAATTATTCTCCAAATGACCTTCGTCTAATTAAGAGGGCAACATCTAACATAAAAGCTCCATCTGATTGGTCAACAACATGAAGGGCTCCATCTGATTGGTCAAATGGATAAAGAGATTTATTCAATTGATTAAATAGTTCATGTTGCCATAAGATTGTTTAAGCACATTTAAGGTTTACCATTTATTGCAATTTTCGCTGACTTTTGCTATATGGATATTGCACAGCTTGAAATTTGCGATTAATTGTGCAGGCCGACTGCTACACAAAATACTATGATTAGCTTTATTAGAAGACGGAAATAAGAAGAAAGCCTGAAGACGGGTTTCTAAAAACAACTCTCCAAATGTTGACAGTGTAAGCATCAAACAGACTTTGCTTTCTGCAGGCCCATGGCATCTCCCACCTGTTTCCCTGCAAGTCCTCAGCGAGTGACTCATCCATTTGCCCGCTGAGTTAGATGAAGCGCTCCTGTTGAACTGCAGATGAATATTCAGTGTGCCTCTGCTTGATTAACCTCTCAGGTCTGTTGCCGTGTTGCTTATACTGCCGCCTAAAGGAACCACTTTCAAAGGAAGCCACTTTATGAAACTTTTAAGAGGTAGGTTATTAATAAAACAGCACATTCTGAACAAATGTGAAAGACTTGCAAGGAAATGCTGCATTCACCTAGGACAGGTGAAGGCTACCGCAGCCACATAATGGAGGCCCATCTGGGGGGGGGGGGGGGGGGGGGGGGGCTGGAGAAAGGGCAAACTCCAGTGGAGACCTGCAGAACTCAGTGAAGTGCCACAACCATGCTGTGTAAATGACAGCCTTCCTGCACTGCAGGGATTTTATTCAAGTGCCAGTTCCATTTGAGCAACTAGCATCCCGCTTTAATAGGATTTCCTCTTTTTCTCTAAAAAATCTGGTTATGCAAACACCCAATCCACTAAAAATCCTTTAAGGTCTTAGAATGAGTCCATTAGATTAACCCCAGCGTGGCTTTAAAGAGACGTTTCCCTTTTCTAATGGATTTAAAGACAGCTGAGTGAGAACAGCTCCAACAGTTCCTGCAGAGCTGTGTCATCAAACACCGCCTTCAAAACCGTTTCCCTGCCTCACAGGCGGGCGGAACTGAATCAGGCAGGTTCTCCACATCACGGCTTGGACAGAAGACAGATTTTCTTTGTTCTGGGCACAGTTTATAAGTGAACCTGTGCTTTCCCATTAGTCTGTGAGAAAAAACACCCACTCAGCTGTGCAGTGTGTGTCCATACATCTGAATGCCTGCTATTAAATGGGGAAAAAAGAGACTGAAACGCCCAAAAGCACAGATGTCCTTCAGCAGTTTCAGGGAAATGAACAAGACCAAAATAATCTATGTGGATTCTTTTTTTTCTTCAAAGAGGAAACCTCCGTTTGTTTCCATATTCATACTGATTTGATAGGATGAATTCAGCAGTCTTGCTTCCTTCCAGTTCTGTGTTTTGGAGCAAATATGATGCAGTGAAAAAAAGCTTTGGTGCAATGCTTCTCTGAATGCATTCAGGTTAGCTTGCAAAAACCTTTTGATATCCATGGTAAAATGGATTCAAAATGGCACTGTGTATGTCCGACAAACGACACTAAGTGAGTTTATCTCAATTGTCATCTGAAAAGTCACGGCTGCATATTTTGAAAATTTGAAAGATTTTGTTAAATCTGGTGATTTTCACCAAATCACACCCAGCAAAAGCTAAATCAAACATTTGATTAAACAAAAATAAAACGTTCTTGTTTCAGAGTTTTACAACATGGATACAGTCAAATGAAGATCGTTTAGAGTTAGTAAAGGCGGTCATGGGCTTTGAGCCAATTGTGCCAAAGTGCCGAACATCTAAGCCGAAGCTCCAGATTTAAAATTAAGGTTCTTTAATAGACATTTTACAAATGGAGGTACTGCACATGACTTTAGTATTCATTCATTCATTAATGCATTTTCACTTACGTATTGGTTCTAATAGTCTGAAAAAAGTCATGTGGGGTGTTACTGTTGTGAAACAGAAAACAACCAACTAACTGAGGAAAGCAGCCTTGTTTATTTAGAGGTTAACGTCTGCACCTATCCATTTGCATCTTAAGAAAAACCCTCCCATTTCCTTTTCCTAGGATCAATAAAGAGGAGACAGGAGAGCATCAACAGGAAAAGGAGATCTTTTCCTGGAGGAATCAATGCTGTGAAGTGTTTCCATTTCTGACAGGATTGTAAGGGTCCTGACATTTTGGGCCCTGACTGTATTTAATTGGGGTTGATTTAATTGATACACGTGGTTGAACCAAACCGTTTCGGTACGTTTTTCTTTTTTTCCCGCATAAGCATTGTAACGACCCAACTGCTTTATCACTCGTAGCGAGGAAACGAGAGCCGAGCTCAAACAGTCTCAGAGAGAGAGTAGCCAGATAAATAGATGCTCCATCTCTTTTCCGGCATTAAAACCATTTATTATGAACACACACGAACAGCTTAACAACATGTAACACCTATCCCATGTAACTAGACGAATAACCCTCTGTTATTAAGTCGTATTACTAAGGGCGGTGCCCTGGATTCGTCTAATTTGATTTAGTTTAGGGGTAACTGGAAATACAAAAATCACTTAATTTAATACAAAAAAACAATACTGGAAATCGGCGGTGCCTCCACTTAACAGGAATTTAACATTAGAATTTTCCTACTAAGAATAATTTGAATTTAAACATTACAACCTTATTTTTTTATTTTTTTTTTCTTTATTTTAAATGAACCCCCACCCACAGTTAAATGAAATAAAAATACAGTTCACGTTAATCAAGAAGAGGTGGGGAAAAAATTCAGTTCCTTACACTGAAACCACAGCAACAAAATATTGGTATAGTCCCTTTTTTACTTTTTGTTTTTTTGTTGCAGGCCTGATCGATGCTCGGGTGCGTTGTGGCCAAAAACTGAAGACGGCCTTTTCACTTGTAAAGCAAGCAGAAAAAAAAACGTGCACGTACTCACTTATCGGATGGTTAGGGCAACTGTTGGCGGGCGAAAATGCTCTTCAGGCAAACTCAGCGGTATCCAGCTGCGCAGCAGGACAGAGTAAGCGGGAATCTCTGAGGCCTGGGGGTTGGAATCGCTCAGACGACCGGCAGGGTGTGCTCGATCTTCCACGGGTGCTCGGTCTTCCACAGGTGCTCGGTCTTCCACAGGGTCCAAAAAAGATTTGTATGACAAACAGTGTCCACAATTTTAACAGAAAGTTGACTCTGCGTCGAACTTGAAAAAATCGTAGCTACAAGCCTTCAGCGTCAGCTCCGCTCCTCACCAAGGTCTACGTCACATGCTCTAATGGCAATGGGTATTTCTGAAGAAACTCCGGTTGACACTGTTGAACTTGCACTCGAAACCATAAAAGCTATTGGCAAAGTGAGAGTACGAGGCAAAGTGTTTGATCCAGATAGCAACACAGTAACTGTGCTTTGCGAATGCCGAGAAGAAATGGATTCAACTAAGGTTCCTACCGAACTGGTTGTCGATGAAGGTGTTAAGTGGACTTTAGTTACTGTTGAACGAGAACAGAGTTCTGGTTTATTCTCAGAAAAACTGGTCAAGTTTCTCCAAGATGAAGGAAAATCTCTTGATGATGTAACTCAGCTATGTAGTCCCGTTCTTTCTGCGAACCAAAATGCTGAATCTGTCATTCGTGCATTGAGTGATTTAGCACAGTCACCCAAAAACAATGAACATAGTTCCTACAGGCGTCTAAGAACATTTTCTGGAGTCCATCCTACTCCACCTGGAGAAGATAACTTGGATAACTGGATGGAACAAGCTAAGTTCATGGTTGATGAATATGAGTACACAGACAGGGAGAAAAAACGAAGAATCGTTGAAAGTCTCAAAGGACCAGCTTTGGAGATCATACAAGCTGTGCGCATGTCAAATCCTGACGCAACTCATATGGATTACATTGAAGTCCTCGAGAGTACTTTTGGAACTGTAGAGTCAGGTGAAGAACTGTATTTTACATTCAAAGCTCTTCACCAAAAGCCGAATGAGTGCCTGTCAGATTTCTTCCTCAGATTAGAACGAACATTGAATAAGGTTGTGAAAAGGGGAGGCCTAAACGTCCATGAAGTCAATAAAGCTAGACTAGAGCAACTCATTAAGGGTGCCACTGAGTCTGATATAATGCTACTTAATTATGCAGGAATTTAAGAATGCATGAATTAGCCAGACAAAAGCTCAAAAAGCCATCAAAACAGTATGTTCGCAGTGTACAAACCACTGAGTCGGAGCATAAAAAAAATGAGTCAGCTGATCTTCAAACAGAAGTTCAAGAACTTAAAGAAAAGTTAAAAGCACTAAATAAACAGTCAACAGAAAGCAAACAAGGGTCCAAAAAAGACTTGTATGACAAACAGTGTCCACAATTTTAACAGAAAGTTGACTCTGCGTCGAACTTGAAAAAATCGTAGCTACAAGCCTTCAGCGCCAGCTCCGCTCCTCACCAAGGTCTGACTGTCTCTGCCCGTTAGTGAAACGTTTTTTTTTCGATTGCACCTCTTAGACACACCCACTTATCTCTGAATGGATGGATCATTATACGGACAGGTAACATAACAAATCAAATTTCAGACTTAACAAAAAATACATACAGGTTAGGCTGTGGGGCAAAATCAACTTTTACAACATACAAAACCAAATAACTTAATTCCCAATGGAACAAAAAACTTGTTAAACAAACTCAACAAGTGGCCATTGAACTCTCTCTCTCTTTTTGTTTTAAATAATACATTTTAATCTTTCAGTGGCCTAGTCTAAAATTTATTTCTTTCAAACTTTGACAGGGCTACAAACATGAACCTCACTTCTCTTCACAGCTCTCTCCGTGATGGTGGAGGATTCAACACACAAGATTTCATACATCCCATGAGTCTTAGTGGCTGTAGGCGGGGCTAACCCCCAGGTCGCCATTGTATTAACTTTGCGCTAAGCCTGGGCGAAAAATCGATTGAATAAATTAATTCGAATTTTTTTTGTTCTGGCCGATTTCAAAAATGACTAAATCGAGTTTTTGTGTAATGGCGCATTTTTGGCTCCCCAGAGCTTCCGTAGCGCTAATTTTACACGGTAGTATGGCAAGCGACAAACAACATAGCACACACGAAACAGCCAGCGACAGCATGGCTATCGGTGAGAGTGGGAAGTTTGTTCTCAAGAAATGAATAAAGTCATCTGTTGTTTGGAACTGGTATGGGTTTACTGCCACAGACGTGGAGGAAGAGACCGCACGCTGCAACATTTGCCTACAACCATTGCGCACCCCCAACACTTGTGCAAGCTCTCAGTCATTCTCGCGTGGCACGCGTTTCTTGCTCTTACACGCACGTGCAGTGTGCTGATCATTAGTTAGATAGTTAGTTGTTGGTTGGGCGATGTCCCTTAAATTGCCAGTTGACGATGTTTGCAGTAAACCATCGGGATGGACGATGATATCATCGGGGGGGTAATTTTTCGTTATTATATAATTATTATTTGTTATTTTACTTTATTTATTTTATTTCCCAATAAACAAAAAAAAAAACAATAGAAAAGAAGTTGTCCTCTCCCGCACTTCATTAGTCAAGTGGACAGGTGGAGCGCGGACTTACAGCTTTGTTTGAGGGGAAGGGGGGGATGCTTTATTACATGTGCGCTATGTGTGGGAGATTTAGGCCTGCGATCCGTCCCGCAACTCTAGGTGAATGAGCTGCAGGACTCAGGAGAACCGGGTCTAAAAGTGTGTGTCCAGGCAGAGCTGGGACCGCTAGCACACACTGCGGCTTTGTTTGGGGCAGTGAGTGTGTGAGCTTTTCAAAGCAGACATGTAGCTCAGTCCTTAGAAACCGTTCAAACAATCACGTGGATTTGTGTTTCCAGTCGTGTCCCGACTAAATAAAGGCTGATGTTATTCCCACATATTTACGTGCAGCCAAGATGCAGATTGCAGAACTTCCCGCATGGATTTATGTTCATCAAAGGCTAAATGTTGTTAGCCCGTGTTAGCATACTGCTAACTCTGGCGTCTTTCTTCATCAGAAAAAGCACTGACCACACAGATTAAAATTTAAACTATGAGCGAACATGCACTTCATAATAACCGTAACATTAATAAAAGCACGTTTAGAAGATCATCTCGTATATTACGGAGCTGCCAGATATCTATGTATGTAGCCGCTCAGCGGAACTTTGTTTCCTCTTCCGGTATTTCACACACTACTGCGCATTTGCAAATGATTTATTCCTACCGAAAGTGTGCCCCATTTGAACGTTTGTTATAGTCGGAAAAGGTTTTTCTGGGCCCATGTGCACGGTTGAATTCTAATCCGACCATTGATCCGATCAAGATATTTGTTTTGCACATGTAACCGCGGCTTAAGGTGTCGACCCCCAGCGTGGCGGGGGCGTGGCATCACGATGGTGTCTCTCCATCGTGAGGTCAGTCACCCATCACGATGGACGATGGTATCATCCATCGGCACAACCCTAGTTGTTACTGTTATTTGTTGATAAAGAATACTGCGTTGTAATTATTACTTGTACCGGTATTCATTTGCGACGCAATGAACCGACGAAATGTACCAAACCGAGCCCTATGATATTCTGAATCAAACCGAAATGAGATTTTAGCGTATCATTACACCCCTAGATTTGTATAATTTAAAAAAAAAATCAATTTACTATGCTGCCCCCAGGTTTTTGTTTAAATGTATTTTTTCTGTCAGTTTAGCCTTTTTACAAGTTTTATATAGTCCTGTTTAAGAAACATAATCTTATTAAAATCTACCTTTCTCTGTAGTAAAGGGGTTTGTGACCTTCACTAAACACATGAAATGGTTTGACTAAATTAAGTTCCCCTTTCTATTAGTTAAATGCAAAAAATTCTAAATGTTCTAAGAAGACAGACGGCAATACTTTTCAAAGCAAAAGCTCAGTGACTGGCCTTGTGTTAGTCTGTTTGGAGACACGCCACAGGAGAATGACCAAGAAAAAAATATTCCAGGAACCCAAACTAGGAAAAAAAAGGTAAATGGCATATAATTACATAGCGCTTTACTATCTTTTTGGAAGACCAAAAGGGCTTCACAGTCACAGTCCCATTCACCCATTCACACAATGATGGCGGTGCCAAAGATTGGCAACAACCGATAACCACCAGGAGCAAAGTGGAGTTCAGTGTCTGCTCAAGGACACTTCGGTACATGGCCTCGCAGAGCGGGAACCGAACCTGCAATCAATCTTCCAATGAGAGGTCGACCACTCTACCTCTGCACCACAGCCGTCCAAAAAAACTGTTAAACTATAAAACCATCTCACTTCATGTAATACAAGATAAATAGTCCAAAAATTTAGGTTTTTAGTAGATTACCAATCTAATAATTGTTAGTGGGTCAGATGTCATCCATAGCATCCTTCTGTTTCCTAACTCAAATATTACTGTCATTTTGAAATGCTTTTTGCACTGCTCCAAGTCAGAACAGGAGTGGTTAAATATATCCTTAAACGTATTCAAAATGCATATTACAAGTCACACTACTCTAACCTGACACGCTTAATGCATTTTGAGTCAGTGACTAAGTCAGGCCCTCTTTTAGGTTTCTTTTGAATAATGTACCATATTTTAGCAGCCATTTCTGAAAATACAAATTCAGTACATGGTCAAGCAGAAGATTACAATTTCCCCCCCAAAAAAGCTTCTGAAAAAATGTCTAACAAAGTCTCTATTCATCCCCTTATTCTGCTTTGTCCTGGGAAGGATCTGCTGGAGCCAAAAAAAACGCTTCTTGCTTTCTGCTATTGTGTCTTCATAGTGTGTGATGAAACAACACTACATTCAAAAACCAATGAGTGACACTTTACCTTCCTGTTTGAGGAAAGTTTGAAAACAAAATGCACCAGAACTGAGACACTTTAGCAAATAACCAACACAAGAAAGTAGTTCTCCTGTTCCATGATAAATAATTCATCTCTGTTCTCAAAAGCTTTTTTCTTTTAACTTTCATTGACAGATTTTATGGATAGGGAACCATCACGAGAGGAATTATTATGACCATTACCATTTTGTTCAATATTTGCAATTGAATTTACAAACAAAGGGATGGTCTTTTGATTACCAGTTTACTATCCAATCCTCAGCTTCAGAACAGCCTCACGGACTGTTTCAACAACTGTATTCTTTGTTTGTGCATTTCAAGTGCACATCTTTCCAAAGGCCACAGGCTGATTGATGTAAAAGCAACCCAAGATAGTGACAACCACAGTACTGAAAAACTACTGTTCAACTGATTCACAACAGGGTTGCCCCTCCTCAGGAATCACAACCAACAGCATCAACCAGAAGAATTGGCTTTGCAACTGGTGGTTGGAAAAGCAGTAGACAGTCCTCAAACTGTTTCAGTGAAATGGAAATGATGTATTTAGATGTTTTGCTATGTGTTCATGTATCACAAGTTATATCGTCAACGCAGTATTGCTCACTAATATAGCAAATCAGAGGTTTTCCTCATTTTGTGCAGCCCTACCAGCAAGTTAAGCTAGCTCACAACGTTTTTCCTCAAAGGAACCTGCTCTGGCTCTCTTTTATTGAGGGCCACAAAAATCTTCCCGCGGGCCGCCATTGGCCCCAAGCTGCACTTTGAGAACCCCTGTCCTAGAGGAATCTGTGGTATTTTAATTAATACATTATCAGTGACACACAACCAGTGACGGGTTATGCCTGTATTTGTTTAACACTGAAAGGGAAGATAAAATGACTTATTTCCTTGTCAGCTTTGGTAGAGCAAAGGTTGGTTGGTAAAGAAAGCAGAAAACCAGAGATTTTAAAAGCTAACTGTCATCATGACCCACTAACAGACTATGAAATCTACCAACAATCAGCCACCTTCTTTGCACAGGACACCAAAGGGTTAAAACCAAACAAAAGGGAAATTACTACAGTACGTATGCTATATAAAAAAAGACACACAGATGGTTTTATCATGTTGTTGCATACACCTTTGTGAAAAAGAAACCTTACCAAATAACATTAAGAATTCTTATCCGTTTTGATTACAACTTTTTCTGAGAACGGTGAGTTTGAAAAAAAAATCAACCCACTAATCAAATGACAGGAGTTCTCTCAAGTGCACCAACAGTCGCTAATTGAAAGTCTGTAAATTTTGCAGGCCTCTGTTAGATGCTATTCACACTTTGCTCTGATTCTGTATAGTTTACTGATGGGTTGCTGATAAGAGTGAAAGAGGTTTAGAGCCTCCGTGAGGAAATGGGTTATCTGCTGCCTGTAAAGAAAAGTTTCAGTTGCTCAAAAGCTGCTTGGTTGATGCATTAGCACTGAATTGAGCTGTTTGAAGCACATTGGTCTGATGATTCAGCATCATTTTGCAGCCTGGACTAATGTGTGTTTTAATAATCTGTGTGCAATGAAAGGTGGAACACAGCATTTTGAGTCAGTCTGTAAACCCTTATTGCATGTGCAACACCAAAAACATTGTCCTCCTGTCATGAACTTTTTATACAAACATCTTTCACAAAGTCCCATACCCACAAACCTGCCCATAGCTGTAACTTTGTAATTGATGACAAGATTCAATGACTCACTGAGCAGTAATTGGGTAGGTTTGACATTAATCAGGCTGACTGAGCTTGGAACTGACAAAAGTCTTCCCCACAAGCAGTGTAGGCGCACAGACTTAACACGCTCACATGAAAGCCTTCAGCCTTGTAGAGAAAATCTTTAGCCTAACCCTTTCTGTAGGTAATGTCGGAAATGACCAAAGATGCGTACGGGAGCAGAGACTTACCGACAGCTCAACTAACATTCAGCCCTCCACCCACTTAATCCAGAGGCCCCGCCACTTTGTGACATTAGCCAATTCTTTAGTGAAAATAAGGGCAAAGAGCTAAATTCCTTTCATAAACACATTTTACCTCATAACCACAAACTTACAGTGTGTATAAGTCTGTGTGAAGAAGTAACAAGCAGCTTTTTCACAGGCTTCTATCCTGACTAACTTGAGTCCAACATGTGTTTTAATAAGTGAAGGCTGCAGAGCTGGATGCATTCCTGACTGCACGGTCACTCGCTGCAACAGTCACAGACATGCCGGGGACAAACAGCTTGGTTATAGACCTTTAGAAAGACGACATTTAAAGTATCCTCAAACTGAAGAGATTGGTCTTATGGTGTACACCTCCAGTGTTCAAACCCCTAAATGACTTTTAATCACCACAGCATGAAGTCATCACGTTCCCATACAGGCACTTGAGGTTACTAATGGTTCACCACAGGTAATAGTTTAAAATACCTCAATTACCTGACAGCAATATTATCAATTGTGTTTTTAAAAAAAATGTAGAGCTCTTCCTTGTGTTCCATGAAAATACACATCAGTTCAGCTAAGCCTAGAGCCCCACCAATGCCCGAGTACGTCTGTAATGCTCATATGTGGATGTGTAGCACACACTGTGGTCTTGTGTAACAGAAATTAATGAAATTATAGATTTTATACGTC
Source organism: Oryzias latipes (assembly GCF_053564925.1). NCBI lineage: Eukaryota > Metazoa > Chordata > Actinopteri > Beloniformes > Adrianichthyidae > Oryzias > Oryzias latipes. The sequence continues at coordinate 4,642,257 of NC_136240.1, forward strand.
TTAAAATCCCTTGAAACCGCAAAAGCTTTGCAATTCCTTGAGCAGAAAGTTAGTTTTAATAAGACTGTTTATTTGTATTAAACTGTTATATTTGTTTTTTTCCCCAATTATATATTTGTAAATAATTGTTAGATATTTTCAATATTAAAAATCTCTGGTTTGACTGCTTTCTTTAACCAACTACTTTGATGGAATCAACCTGCATTCATGGGAATCTGCACAGACTTGTCAGGAGTGGCTAAACTGATGTGCGACGTTGCATAAAACTGACAAAAATATCCTTGCTGAAACTTTCTCAGCAAATCTGTCTCAACTCAAACACTTCAAGATACAGCTGCACAATATCAAGAAAACTTGCGATATTAGAGATCAATATTGCGGGCGGAGCCCATATAGGCCCAAAAGTTGCTTCTGACCTGGCTCTGAGGCAAGCAGAAAGTTGCATCATTAAAGGATTTAATTTCCAAGTGTCCCACATTGGCGAGGACATGAAACGGCTTGGTAATGAGAATGTTCCCCATGTATAATTTAGCCCTGCGGCGTGGGCGACTAATTTATGTTCATTAGAGACACACTGCTGAATTAAGTACACTCTATTATGATTTGTTTGTGCAACTAAATCCCTGTTGGTTTGTTGTGTTCATCTAAATGAGCAATGGCTAGTCTAATAGTTCAGCATATATGCAACTGGATTGTGGAAACTTATCTGTCTAAAGTATAATATGTGGTAATGTTACAAATCCATCATGTCTCCTAAAAAGGCTTTCGAACCTAACACCAAAACGAAGAGAAAGCATCACAAGAAAATATGGAAGCCGAAAACCGCCTGCCCTACTTTGTTTTGCCTGTTTTCTCATGATAATGACATGATCTTGTTATCACAAGATCATTTTCTTATGATAAAAGAGCAAGTCCCAAGTGACAAGAAGTACTTCCAGCCTGCGCCTCACATGCATCATTTTGTAACCATAGACGGTCTGATCCCTTCATCTGGTCACTGATGAAATTGACAACCACAGGATCACTCAAGGTTGGCCAACCTTCTCTTCAAATGATGATGACTGATTTGGACGTTGTTTATGATCAGGACAATCTCCGCCTGAGTTAGACCTCTATTAAATTGATCAATTAGAAATCAATCAGTTCTTCTGGTGCTCGACATTTTCTCTGACAAACTGCTTTGTTTTTCTGCGGATTGTAGGAAAATCAGAAAGAGTACTGCAGCCACCGGCATCGGGGTGGGTGGCTGTTTGGATTCTGATAATGTCCTGAGGTCAGTGAACGCACCAGGCAGACGCTTGTTGGCCCTGCGTTCCGTCATTCAACCTGCTGTTGAGTGTTTCAGGGAAATAAAGGGAGGGGAGCGTGTGCATGAGACGGAATTAAGGCGTTTGAGGAGCATAGCTCCACTAACAAGTCCAAAGTCGACTGAAAAAAATAAACTTTTGAGGAGAGTTTCTCTTGCTGTTGTTGAGAGTTGGTGGTGAAAGCTGTACGGCGTTGGTTACGGCTGACAATAACCACAAAATAAAGAGAATCAAAGGGTCTATATCATGCAAAATCAACTCTTTGAGCTTTTAGGTGTTTAATAATGTTGATTCCTCACTATAAACAACCCCAAAGTGGTATTTTAATCCATTCACACATTTCTGAGTATTCCTCTAAAAAGCCCCTCTCTGAGCACCAGCCCCTCCCAATCCACGAAAAATACTGGGTTATCACATTGTGACGTAACAATGTGAGGAACAGCCCCTTCCAGCAAGAGTCTGCTCTGCCAGCTCCTCCCCAGGATAACAGACACGCCCACTTTCTCTGTGGAGCTGGTGATTGGCTAAATGCTTTCCTTTTATATGCACTCCATGCACATCTATCTTTGAAAAAGTCTGGATGTTGTTTGTTTTCGTGGGTGAAACAGACACGCTGCCGAGGCCGGCTCCAAGTTGACGTCATGACATGGGTGGCGCCCACAACGAGATCAAGGGGCGGAGCCTCAAAGATCCAGTAGTTTAAAAAAAAAACTATTTCATGCAGAAAAAGTCTTCTTTGTTGTGCTAAAGGTAATCCTTTATATGGATGTGGGTAACTCTGAAAGGAGTATGAACAGCATGGCATAGGCCAGAGGTGGGCACTGAGGGCCGCATTCCTGCATGTTTTCCAGCATACCCTGCTCTGGCATGTTCTAATTGGCTGGACACACCTGAACCAGGTAATCAGCCATGAGAAGGGCAAGACTATCTGGAAATCATGCAGACACACCGGCCCTCGAGGCCTGGAATTGCCCACCCCTGGCATAGGCCCTTGAAGATAATCTCACTCTTTTTTAATGAAATAATCTAATATGACATCATGACAGTATCTCCACTCAGTGCTCAGAGAGGTCAGTGGGTTTTCCTCCACTCAGTCCAGGTGTTCCGTAGTGACCCTCACCGGGCTGGTAAGCAGGACACCCACTGATGTCCTTGTTTAGATAACAGGTATGCCATGCCGTTCCTAAATAACCCAGCATTCAGTGCAGCAGGACTTTACCATGATGGATGATCAACGGGACCAACTGATGGACTGTGACTGTGGCTGTGACTACGTTAAGTCTGGACAGACAGAGCTGCCCTGTTAACGCCTGAACCAGAAGGCTGGCGGCCCCCTGGGGGTCTGCGGGGGGGGGGGGGGGGGGGGGGTGGAGGAGACGTGTGAAGGATGCAGATCCTCAGATGGAGACCTGCAGAACCATCCGTGATTTCTCTGGAGCCTGCCGAACCGGATCCTGGGCCGGTGGGGTACGGTCAGAACTGCAGGGCACACTGCAGAGAGTTCCCACCGACAGCCAGGGCGTGTCTGAGCACACACCGGAGCGGAGCGCGTGCCGGAACCACTCCTGCCGGTACTAGGTGTGCTGACGGAGCCACGTCATGCCTTCGCGGTACCGAACGGACGCCGTTTGAACAGCTCCCCCGGTACACCGAGACCCACGCGGAGCTCACGCGCGTCTACAGCATCAAAGCTCCTCGTGAACTTGGGAGGCTTGCAGGACAGCGGGGAGAAACCTAGCATGACCCCGCCTTTAGCCGCTCCGAGCGGGGTTCAAACCCCCACCACGAGACGAACGAACCGGACAGGCGACATAAGACGAAGTTTGTGACTGCAGCAGGTGGAGCCAAAAGCCAACTTGGAGGAGGATAACATGATACATCATGTCTTACCGCTCTGCTCTCCGAGGAAGACGAGTTTGAACTTTCTTAACGGGTTTCCAAAGTCACTGCTAACGGACATGTTGGCCGGGCGGGGCTCGGACACCGTGGGACAGGCTGGCGGCTCTCGCGTCCTCGCGCTGGACTTCAGCTCGGAGGAGATGCTCGGTCGGATGGGCGGCGACTGGCTCTTCGTGATGGGGCCGCTCGGCTGCCTCACAGCTCCCTGACGTCAGGGATGAGCTTTTCCACGCCCACTCCCTCTGCCAGTGCGCGAGCAGAAACTGGCGCGCATGCGCAGTCACTTCCGAAGTGAGAGTTTTGATGATAAAATTACGTCATTTATGTCCAAGAGGTTCATTTTCATCCCTTATTTGTTTGTATTAATGTACAGATGTTTTTGTATTGATCCTGGGATTCACAATATATTTCTGGGGGGAAAAAGTGAAGGAAACTCCCGTAATGTTTCCTTTGCCTGTGATATGTCCTCCTGACATTAGCCTAATCTTATTATTATTATTACTACTAATCTTACTGTTGTGCTAAAATAGGATTTTTCTGATGATGGAGGACATATACAAAGAAACTTGGGCTTTTAACTGCATTTCTGAGTATTTCTTTATTTAAATCTTTGTGAATCAGGAGCAGACGAAAAAAATGCAGTTTGAAAAAGCTAGTCATGTGGAAACTGCAATGGGCGGGGCCAAAGTCTCCCTGCTCCGCTCCATTCTGATCATCCGCTGTCAGACAAATAGATCCATAAACGTCTTTGTTTTCCTCGTCTGTGCTGGAATCTTCATCTAAACTAAACGGCTGGATTGCTCCGATATTTCTCACCATTTTTGTTGCACCGCTAATGTTAGGTTGGGTTTGTGAAAGGTCCGCAAGCTAGTGGGAGAGAATGTCAACAAAGGGACCATGGGCAGGTGTGTGTGCCAACTGTCCGGCCCACAACTTAGAGGTGAATTTCGGATGCCCTCCTGTCACTCTGCAGAAATTCTGTCCTAGAAAACAACAGGTTTTTGGATTTTGGCTAAAAACTGTATAAACAGAATGCATTTTATGAGAAAAGTAAAGTACCATGCAACAACATGCTGCATTCATCTGGCCCTCAATTCTGACCAAGTTTCCTTTGCTTTTGTAGCTCACACATCCCCAAACCATCAGCCATCCGCCTCCGTGTTTCACAGTAGTGTTCTTTTCATCATAGGCCTTGTTGACTCCTCCAAATGTAGTGTTTATGGTTGTGGCCAAAAAAGGTCAGTCTTGGTCTCATCACTCTAAAGCAGGGTTTCCCAACCCTGGTCCTCTACGCTGTCCTTAACCCTGCTCAAACACACTTGCCTTTGATGACTGGCATCGTCAGGCCTCTACAGAGCCTGATGATGATTGGAATCAGGTGTGCATAAGCAGGGCAACATGGAAAACATGCAGGACAGTGTGCCCTGAGGACCAGGGTTGGGAAACACTGCCCTAAATGACCTTGGTCCAGAAGTTTGGAGGCGTGTCTCTGTGCTGTTTGGCGTGTTGTAAATCTGCCATTTTTTTGCACAAAAAAGGGCAATTTCTATGGCAACTCTACCATGCAACCCATTTTTCGTCTCCTTATTGTACGTCAGGAAACATTTTTCAGAGTCCTGGATCACAGCAGAAATTATTTGTGAATTTGTCTCTGCATCCTTAAGACTTTTTCTGGCAGTTTTGACAGAAATGGTTGTGACCGTGGTTTGGTCTCAACAGAAGCCATCACTTTCCCTTTCTTAGTCTGAACACTGCCAACTGGCATTCTCAGATCCTTGGATATATTTTTATATCCTTTTCCTGGTTTGTCCAGTTCCGTTACCTTTTCCCATACATCTGTTGACAGCTCTGTGGCTTTCCCCATGACTCAGGATCCAGAGATGTCAGTGCAGCACTGGATGAAGGATACAAACATCTGTTGGAAGCCCAGAAACTCCAAGACCTTCAGTGTACACACATTGATTACAGACAAACGAGTCACAGATGAGGACGTTTACCTTTAGCTGTCGTTCAAGCCCTTTTGGATCAGCTTTGTCAGAACAAAGTCATCAGCGGCTGCCAACTTTTGAACAGGGTTTCATTAGGGAAGTTTCTGTTGTCACTAGGTTTTAAAAAGAGTAAACAATAAATGGCTTCAACCAACCACTATCTATGAGTGGAAAGAAAGTTTTTGTGTTATTCATATTCTCCAAAAAAGGGTCAAGCAATCATCATTTCTTCTAAGGTATGAAAACTTATGAGCACAACTGTATGTAGTCCATAAAGTGGATTTATGCCTAATTTTCCAATCAAATTTGTCGAAATTTATACTTTTGAAGTGTGGTGTAATACAGTGAATTCAATAAACATCTGAGCATTGTTTCATTCTTTTTTCTTTTTTTAATAAAAATATGAGTTGAAGCATCTGTGCTTGGCACGTAAAATGTACTATAACTGAAAGAGACTACAAGTGGTTTTATTGTGGTTATTACAAAAGTCTGCTTTCAAGGAAAACGACTATAAAAATAATTTAAATATTGAGCAACAGTTACTTAATTACATACAGTGCAAAGGGTTCCAAACACGGGAGAACAGTTCATTTATGAAGACGTGCAGCTGCTCTGATGATCAGTCAGCGACCACCACTGATGCACGTTCAATATTGGAATGTACCAGTGCTATGGATGAGGGACGCTTTAGCGTCTTGCCTTCATTTATGATGAGTAAAATATTGTTTGTTCTAAACATGAGCCATACATTTATCCACATTGTTCTTCCCTCTGCAGCAGTCAGGCACGGTGGCCGTGCAGAAATCTTTGATTATCCATTCTTCTGACTGATGCAGCTCCTCTCGGCTCAACCCGCCACCAGATGTTTCCGACCGCAGCAAAAGGGTGAAGGGCCTGGACCAACGGAGCCGCTAGGGCCTTAGCAATCCTTCAGACTTCTTCTCTTCCAGACTGTACTCTTTGGTCCGCTGCACCTTCCACCCCACCAGCATCAAAATGGCAATGCCCAGGGTTTTAAAACCCACCTGCAAACCCAAGTACCTGCAGGGGGAAAAATGCACCAAAAATGAGTGAGCTATTGTGCTCACAGCTATATATGTATATGATAATTAATGCAGAGAGATTAACGTTCCTACCAGCTTCTAAAGAGGCCGTTGTCGTAGTAACTACAGCTAAACTTCTTTCCACACACTAGCTTCCATTTGATGCAAGAAGAATCAATGGCCACGCCAAAAAGTGCTGGAGCTGGAAGCCAGGCTGAAGGGACAAATGCAAATATTACTGCAAACAGTTTTTTTTTTTTTTTTTTACAATATCAATTTTTCAAATGTACAATCTGTTCTCAATTTCACTTTAAGCTAATCCTGATTTGAGCTCATAGTTTCTGTTGGCGCTTACCTAACATCCTCATGAGTAAGAACTGGATTCCAATAGCAAATGACTTCTCCTCAGAAGGAACGCATCTGTGACATGGACAAAAATGGGTCAGCGAAGAAGACGTAGACTTTCTACTCAGGCTTCTGCTTTTGAATGATAAACGTCTTGTGTAATTAAAATCACCAGACTTCTCAAAGCACTGCTTATGTTTTTCTCATGGATGAGCGAGTCTGGATGGGAGCTTTAGAGGCTGCGGTGGAAATGGCCGTCAAACGATATTTTTAAAAGCCAGTATAAAACATGGCTGACCCTCAACAAGAAACAGAAAGGGATTTTACAGTCAACATTTGGGTTTGTCTTCTAAAAAACATCCATTGTAGAGTAGTAACTGCCAGCTGAAGACTGAAATGTGCGGCCTGGGTTTGTTACCTGAGCACCATCATGTATATTGGGTTGTGGCTGAAGCAAGCGATGAAGGATGCCAGAGAGATGACGAGGATGACGGGCACGAGCAGATGAGAGCAGCTGTTTCCACATGGACCTGAATGGGCCTGACTCTGACCGCCTGGTATACACCTGCAGTTTGTGTACACCTGCATGCAGAAAGGAAGCAAACGCTGTCAGAGCAGCACACCAAGGCTGAATTTCCGTGGTCTTTTTAAGATTAGACTGATTTAGCAGCAACATCCAGACTGAGGCACAGAACAGATGTTATGGCAGCAGCAGCAGAAGAGCTTGGAGAAATTCATTAGACCCAACAATTGGATGTGTAAATGCACACAAAAACATCAACATTTGCCCCAGACCTCAAAACAGGAACCCATTAGGTAGCTCTGTCTACATTTAAGCTTGTATTGAGTGAATTTGACTGATAGTGCACTGCTAGGACTCCAAAACCACATCGACACTCCCTGGTTTGGTTTCCTTTAGAGACGTTCCCCCACAGCCAGTAAAGCGAGTTTGGCATCAGCTGCTGTTTTAGGCTCACTGGGTTATTCAGCCATTCACGGTTAGAGATTCTGTTTGTGAACGTGGTGATACTTTCTGGATGTTCTTGTTTTATAAGGAAAGTTTCACCTGAGGGATGTAAACGGAAAGTATTCAAGCAGCATCAATGACAGGGAAATTCAGCAGATTCCCTTTCTAGTTCCTGACAGCTCCATCACTCAAAGACTCGAGGACTCGCTTCATTCCTTCCTATGCATCATACTCGTGCATGTAGGGACAACTTCCAAGAAAATGCTGCTTTTTTTCTAAGCTCCGTCTTCTTCTGCCACTTTACCAGCCATGTTTCCACCGTACAGCTGACTGGCACCAGCTACTCCCTCCTTTACATGAAAAAAGGAGATGTTTTTCATTTTTAGGAAGGGCTTTCTGTGCCCTGTTGAGCAGAAACCACAGAAACTTTGAAGGGAAGTTCGATCTCTGCATCGACATACAGCACTGCATGTCTGCACACAACCAGCAGGATGTGCACACTCACACGGGCCTGGCTTTGTGGTTTGAAAAGTAAAAAGTGGCGTTCATCATACTAATCTTTCAAAGATGATATTAGGGACTCTTCCTGTTCTCTTAAAATCCTCAGGTAACTGATTCATCACAACCACCTCTTCACTGAGGAGCGCTGGAACATCCGCACTGACCTGAATCTTGTGCGTGTTGTTGGGGTCTCTGGTGAAGTTTGTGCAGCCGGCGTGACACGGAGAAATGTACTCGACGCCATCTGAGCCACACACAGGGTTGAAGGCAGAGGCAGGACAGGAGCAGTTCTGATAGCAGATGGATAAAGATCTGTGGAGGACAAAAGAGTTCAGAGCAGTTCAGGCCCCTAGTTTTTAAACTGACATGACACAGACTCGGCGTTTCTTGGTTTAAGCTTTTTGTCCCTTTGAAAGAATACAATTCTGCCGTCTCACTGTGTCCTGACAGTTACAAAACACTCAGACAAACTAAACGTTTTGCTTTTGTTTGTTTTTTCAATACTAAACTCTGACATGCTTTTCTAATTAACCGATCATCTTTTGATCTGTTGTAAAAGCATTCTCAGTGGTCTTTTATCTGTGTTATGCCATTTTTAGCTACGATGTAAAAAACCTGTCATTTTCTAGGATATGGTTTCTGCAAAGTGACAGGAGGTCATCTGAAATTTACTTCTGTGTTGTGGGTGGGACTGCTGGCACAGACTGAGCCTTCCCTCATTTCCCATCATCCCTTTGTCTACTTTCTCTCCCACTAGCGTGCAGCCCCACACAACTCCTTACCGGTGCAAAAGAATTGCTGACCAATATCAGAGTTATCCAGCCGTCAAGTTTAGATCCAGATTCCAGCTCAGACGAGGAAAACAAACAAAGACGTTCATGGATCTATTTGTCTGACAGTGGATCATCGGAATGGAGCAGAACTTTGGTCCCCCCGTTGTATTTCCTACGTAACATCTACAAACTTTTTTAAACATAATTTTTTCATCTGCTACTGATTCTCAAAAATTTGAATATAGAAATCCTATTTTAAGCCTAATTTTCTTCATGTAAGTGTGTTTCGTTTTGGACATGAAAAAATTAGAATGAAGATCAAGCGGTTATTATTATTTATTTTTTAATGAATGTAATATGCATGTCTTCCATCATGAGAAAACTAACACAAAAACACTGTTTTCATCACAGTGGGTCTGAAAGACAAGACAACTTTTTATGTTTCGTTATTTTCAGGTTTTGTGCATTTTAACCTATTTTCCTGAAGAATCTTAATGGAAGAGAAACATAAAACGTGTTTTCATCAAAGGCTAAAGCTTACAGAAATTAAATTACAGATGCTGCTATTTCCCGTCTTTAAACTAATGTTTAAATATCCAGGGCATAATTTAAATAATAATTGAATTTGAACTACAGCTGACTGGGACTGCACAGCATACTACAGTTTTGCAATACACTATTTACTTAAACATACAACAATGCTATCATCTGGCCATTCATCATTCATTCATCTTCTTCTGTTTGTTCCCTTTCGGGATCACGGGTGGAGCCTATCCCGGCCTCTTTAGGGCGAAGGCAGGGGGCATCCTGGACAGGTCGTCACTCTGTCGCAGGGTAGAGTGTCCGCAATCACACACCCATGCACTCTCACATTTACACCCAATTTAGGTTAACCAATGAACCTATGAAGCATGTTTTTGGACGGTGGGAGGAAGCCGGAGTCCCCGGAGAAACCCCCTGCATGCACGGGGAGAACATGCAAACTCCACACAGAAAGGACCCCCATTGATGTTCTGGTTCAGGTCCCCCAGCCGGGACTTGAACTGGGGGCCTTCTTGCTGTGAGGAAAGAGTGCTAACCACTGCGCCACCGTGCAGCCGTAATCAGCTGTAGCAGTATTTAGCTATTCTTTTAAAGGAATTGAGTGGCTGACATAATGAGGATTTTTTTGAATAAAACAATTTTTCCCAGAGAAAAGAACTTTCCAGAGCTTCCTCTGTGACAAAGCTGGTTCTCTAGATTGACCCCCCTGCAGCTCTGCTCTGTAAACTCCATTAGTTAGCAAAAAAAAATTCCATTCTGCAACCTTTGCACTCACAATATTGACAGTGACTGATGACAAGAACGGATCTGGATTTTAGGCAAGCAGAGGTCAAAACAAACAAGCTGCCAGGAGCTAAAACCAAAGAAGAAAATGAGGTAACTGTGATTTCTCTGGGTTTATTTCCTCTCAACTCGTAGCACAGTTCCCCCGTGCATCCCAAAATAGACACATTCAGTATTCTGTGATCTCAGTTGACCGTCCCACTGCAGTATTTCTCTATTATACATCATCCCCTTCCAGCAGCGCCACCGCACACACTCCTCTCCAATAGAAAGGTGTATGTGCTGATGGCTTTTATCATATGAGTCAAGGAGCTGAATCCAACTAACAACCGAATCCCAAAGGTAATGCAGGTATTTTGCATTCTTTTCCTTTTTTTCCCTTATCCTGTCCAGCAGCTCAGAAAACAGATCAGAGCTGAAGGCCTCTTGTGTTGGACAGATGTTCCTGTTACAATAGAGGGTTACAAGGCTTCAGACACATGAGGGGTGTATTTGAATAAACCCCTTTTGGATTTGAAGCTAAACTTTATATTTGTGTGCATTTCTTTTTGGACCAAAAGAAGACGGAGGAAGAGTGTGATAATAGAGATGAGGGACCTGGTACAAGAGAGGAAAAAGGGGATGAAGAAGTTGGAGGAGGATCATAGAAACACAAAGGAGGGGGGGGGGGGGTCAGGACTACAAAGAGAAAGAGGCAACAAGTTGCTCATAACTGTCACATGTAGATATTTATCAATGGGGCGGTTGGACATAGACACACCCAGATATTACCAACATACCTGCAGGCTTCAAAAACCTTCACACATTTTAACATTTTAACACATACACAATACAGATCCAAATCAACTCACACACACATATACATTTGTCCAGTATATGTCATTCCTGAACGCTTCCTGCAATCCTGTGTGAGTGAAGGTGAGCTGGTACCTGTGCCCAGGTGAGTGTCTGTGTTCTACTGTGGATGATGATGTTATGGAATCTAATGATACTCTCGCTTTACCGCATTACTCTCCAGGAACCCAACCAGGCTGAGAGTCAAGCAGACAGCAAAGGAGGTTAGGGTTAGGGTGAGATCAGCACCACAGGGACACAAACACCCCCAGGCTCAGATTTATTTGTGCGTCCTCCTACAGCCTTTAGTTGAAAATCCTTAATGAAATAATCACAACTGCTGTAACTTCCAGCTGTTTGTGCTGCAGCAACCACAACATGAAACCCTGGAACGTCTGATTCTTCACCCTGTGAGCTGACATGTTCTCCAAGCAGATATGATCTCACAGCAGATTCCTGTATGGACTCACTTAGGCTGCATTTACACTGCAGGTCTTGATGCCCAAATCCGATTTTTTGACGACCCGCTTACATCATCTTTTAAAAGTGACCCGTGTCAGATTTTTGCATTTACACGATACAATGCTGAAACTGTCAAACGTAGACGTTCTCAGGACTACGTAACGTAGCAGCATTTCCGCCTTCCGCGGACCTGAGCACTGACCGCACAGATTTAAAAAATTATGAGCGAGCGGGCCCTTAAAAATAATCATAACAGTAATAAAAGCACTTTTAGACGATGCGTGTTGGTCCAAACGGCAAACGTTTAGCATGGTGAAAAGTCTGAAGCCTGAGGCTGAAAGGGAACACATTGATGGGGCTCCAGCTGTCCTCGAACAGCAAAATCAGCACACAAAAGCACCTTAATGAGTCATGTGATCTCAGTTGGTGGTGTCCTGAATTGACGTCACTGACGTAGGACTCGCATTTACTGGGGAATATCCGATTTGTCTGCTTACATGGCACACGCAAATGTACGTTTCCGATTTATTTCCACATATGAATGGGGGCTGTATCCGATCTGAGAAAATCGGAATCCATGCGTTTTTTCCTGCTTACACGTCCACCGGTCATATCCGATCTGTGCCACATGAGAGGAAAAAATCGGAATTGGGTCACTTGAACCTTGCAGCGTAAATGCGGCCTTCAATGCAGTTTTCCTGCATGAAAGTGTCACTCCCGTGCACACAGAGTGACTTCCCTGAAAGCCCGTGAGCTCTGGTGTCCAGGAGCCCAGACTGCAGACGAGGTTCTGAAACTAATCTGGATGACTTCACACAGATGGAGAGACATGCACAGAAAGGTCAAAGGCGCACCACTACACTTTTGAGCTGCTCATGAACGAATATCCCTGAAGTCAGCAGGAATCACACAACTTCAATTTCAGTACTAGTTTCAGAATCACTGAAACTAGATTTGACTCCTCCAACAGAAAATATGGTCTTATTTGGCACCTAGCGAGTGTTAATTTTGGACACCGTCTGGATTTATCCTTGGAGTGTTTTTCTTTCTAAACGGGACGCTGTTTCCTTTAAAAACAAAGTCCATTTTTTACAACCTTGAATAGACTTTTCCATCTGTCAAACACCCAGAGTTGAGATGAGTGAGATGATGGAAACAAATTCACTGTCATGCAGACAATTCTATTTGTTTTTCTTTAACTTAATCCAGTAAACCAAATGAAGTATATTCATTTTATGGATGACAACTATTTTTTATGAAGAAGTAGCTGTTAGTTTGATGCAGAGTCTGGAATTACACAGCCTGTGAGAAGGGAGCCTTGCAGCAACAAGTGTCCATTTTCACAACCTGTTTAGTTGTGCTGCACTTTAGTGTTGTGTTTTAGAATTTTGTGGTTTTGTGCCCACTCTGTTTAGTCTTTTGGTTTGTAGTTATGTTAAGTGAAGCAGTAGGGGTGAACTGCCATTTTCTTTAGTACATGTTTTCTCCTGTTTTTGTTGGTGTTTATCTTTGTGTTCCCCTTTCCTTTGTACAGCTAAGATTTCAGTTAGGTGGGTTTTGTTTGTTGTTTTGTTCTTGGTTTCCACCTGAAGCCTTTTTGCTTCACTTTTAGTTTTTGTTGGTGGTTGATCATTTATTTGTAAAGAAAACTTGTTATACTTTTGTATGAAGACATTTGTTTGATGATTGTGTTACAGTCAATTTGATGGCTAAACCATTACTTTTTATGTTATGCCCCCTTAGGTACCCCTAGACTCAGAAGGGGGCGTAACACATGTCATGATCCACGGAAGTTGATAGTTCAGAAACTAACTAAGGGAAAAGTAGCTTATTTTTCTCCAGGTTTTAGAGCACATGTGTCAAACTCAAGGCCCGCGGGCCAAATGTGGCCCGCCATGACCTTTTTGTGGCCCGCCAGAGCGTTAAAGTTTTAATGTGTATTTATTCATATCTAGGGGAAATCGAGCAATTATACATTAGGACTTAAACACTGTCCATATAACCTAAACTGAAATTTAAAAGGATTTATGCTAGAGCAAACAAGCAAACATACGTTTTCTATCCAACTGTAGTTGTCACTTAAAAAAGTTATGATAAATAATTAGTTATTTAACATTAAGGAGTAGTTACGATTATTTTTCATTACATTTCGTTACATGTGTAAGTTATTTCTGGCCCTTTGAGGACAGACACTATGCTGATGTGGCTTCTGTGAAAATGAGATTGACACCCCTGATTTAAAAGATTGGAGGCAAATTAGCAGCAAACATCCAAAGAGTTCTTCATGGAGGGCCGATGCTCAGGACTAAACAGGTTCTCTTCAAAAATGAAACGTTACAGCGATGAGCATAAACTCACCCGTCCAGCCTGTCGTTAACTCCTGATATTTTCTGGGTCGGACAGCCCATGAAGAAGAGCGGGATGCAGAGCAGGGTGGAAAAGGTGAGCATAACTACAGAGAAACGTGGGATGACCTTCATGGAAAGCCCCACTTTCTTCATGATGATCCCACCTGCCAGCATGCCCACAGCCACGGAAGGCAGATTCACAGCACCTGAGGAGCACCAAGGGCTTTGTTTTCTCCAAAACGTCAAGAGAAAGTCACTGCTCTGTCAGACTGAACTCCACATTCGGCCAAACCTACCCACGAGCAGGCTGGCGTAGGAAATGGAAGCTGCGTACTGCCGCTCCAGAAACTTGCTGAGGAAGGTGGACAGGCCTGCGATGACGGAGGAGAAGCAGCACTGCGCCAGGACCAGCAGCAGGAAAAACGGGTTCAGCAGCAGGTTGACAAGCATCCTGGGAAACACTGATTCAATGACAGGCAGACACACATCAGAGGCGTTGGAGGAAAAATCCAGAAGAGAACAAAATAATTGAATCTGACCCACTCACTTTTAAGGAACTCGAACAGAGAGATGTCTGCTTTCCTCAAGTCTTCATTCAGGACGGTTTGACTTTTAGTCTCCTGGAAAAAGAACCAACCCAAAGGTTCTGATGTTCAGTCTCGTTCAGCGTTCATCCAGAATCCAGACAATCATTCCACAGGTCAGCATTATAAAGATCTTCATTTCAGGCCCACTCATGAATATTCTCTTGATTGTAATTAGTTTTTTTAAAGAAATGTGTCTTTATAAAGTGATGAAAGACTTAAAAGTTTGAATTTCAGTACAACCAGCATCCATCAGGAGAGGAAGAGTAGGAGTCCTCATCTCACAACAGAAACATGTCGAGAAGGTTGACAGGAGTTCTGATGGACTGGAGAGGAGGACTCACACAGTCATCACTGATAAAGTCTGAGCATCAAGCTCACAACCCAAAAGGATGAAAACCCCCAAATGAATCAACAAAAGACGAAATGACAGATTCATGTCAGAGAGCCTCGTCAGACAATGATGCAGTACTGGCATGAAGCCAGTAGGGGTCAGTATAGCATGAGCCGTTCCACAGAACCACCGGTTTGGTTTACAATTTCATTCTAACCTTTACAGAAGGAAAAATGTAAACCTTTACGTATGTGTGTCTGTTCTGAATGAGAAGACTACATCAATTAAAGCGTAGTTTGTATTCTAGAATCCAAAAATCCAAATCAGTGATTCCACTCAGTGATTATCACTCCCACCTCACCCGCAAAGCCATCAGGATTGCGGGGGACCCCTCCCACCCGGGGACCCCTCCCACCCGGGGACCCATCCCAGTCACTTCCTCCTGCTGCCAGCAGGGCGGAGACTGCAAAGCCTCCAGTCCAGAACCAGCAGACTCAAGGAGAGTTTACTCCATCAGGCAATAAGGAAACTCAACTCCCTCCCTGCCCCCCCCCCCCCCTCTGCCCCCTCCACTCCCTGCTACAAACTTATACTGAAAATCTTTCACACCTGTTCAGAACATCATCTTCACCAAAGACTGCCATCACTGACTCATCTACTCACTGTTCTTAGCACTGTTGTCACTTTAAGCGTCTCATTGCTCTTTTGTATTCTTTAGATTGCTTATTACAGTTGTTATTTTATAAGATGCTTGCACTGTGGGGCGAGAGGAAAGTCATTTCATCTGTGCTGTGTGTCATGTGTGTGTGCAGCATATTTGACAATAAAGCTGACTTTGACTTTGACTCCATTTTCCTCACTGCTTCATTTCAGACAAAATATTTTACTAGATTCTTGTTTGGTCTAATAGTTTCTAGAAGTGTGTTTATTTCAGACATGAGACATTTAAGACTGAGATGTTGCTTCTCGTCTGTTATCATCGTCTTTTTTCTTACAATATTATTTCCATGACTAAAATGCTCATTCAAAAAACTGAATGTGTTTAAAGCATGAAACGTTGTGTGATTGTAATGACTGCTGCTGCAGAGAACTCAAAGCAAATGTAAGAACGGACCTAAATACAAATACAGTCTGTTTTCAACCTTTTCTGAACGCTGTTTGCACCACAGGTTTAACTGAAACCTACTTTGCTCTCTGAAGGCATCCGGCGAGGGAAGAAGAAGTACGGGACGGAGGTGAGGACCAGGCAGCCCGTGGCGATGAGCAGACCCATCCACCAGGCCCCCACCCAGCGGGGGTCCCCCAGTGATAACCCTTGTTCCTTTCCTGCAGGAAATACAGACCCAGTGAGAGGTCACACAGGACAGAGGAGCATCCACGATCCCCAGTAAGCCCTAAAACTTCTATTTTTCTACTTCAAACACAAAAGCAAAATAAACACAAAAGTTTAAAATAGACAGATAAACGAGAAGGATCCCACCCCTTTTTACAACACCCAATGTTGTGCGTATTTCTATTTATAGGTTTTCTTTTCCAAAAACATTCACATTACCTTCTGTATAGCACCTATGTGCCATTTGCTTGTTTGTTTTTATTGATCATTTCTAGCCTTGTACAGTTCCATCGGTGACATCTTGTAAGTTTTTTTGAATACATGGACTTCATCCATACCCAAACTGATCCTGTCCACGTCCACGTAGATCTGCAGAGCAAACGAGCCCAGCAGGTAGCCCATGACGGGGCCGAACACAGACACCGCATACAGGATGGCTGTGGATCACAGGAGACACGAGGAGCAGTCAGCCTAAAACCTGCCTCTTCCTCTTCCTCTTCCTCACATGTGCCTGTGCGAGCTTAAACCAAAAACATCTTTTCCAACTTTTGTTCTGACCTCATCGTGTCTTCATCAGAACTTCCAGATGTTTACCAGCTTGAACAAACTTTCCCTTTAATCATGTTGGATGAACGCAGTATTTATCCTCTGCTCCAAAAACCTCTCCCTGAAAGCATCTGATCTCAGAGCGGTGACATGAGAGAAAACACATCCAGATCCATATCTGGCACGTCAACCTGCATAGTGACGTCAAGCCTTTCGTCTGGCAGAGGCCTAGCTGGACTCCCACACGCATTTGGGTCTTCTGCCTCATGTTCTGTACATTAAAACCTCCCCAAATCTGTCACTTTAAATGTTTGCAGCAACCTAAAAAAAAGAGGATTTGAGCTGATTTTGAAACAGAGGAACAGAATTTTGTCCTTCCAAAGGTCAAAGATCCAGCAAACATGTTCTTGCTTTTCCATGGAGATGAGCAGAACTTGAACTGTTTTCTCCTCACACACACACACACACACACACACACACACACACACACACACACACACACACACACACACACACACACACACACACACACACACACACACACACACATACACACACACACACACACGTACTGTTTGTGGACCTGTGGCCATTCACCTATGTAGAGAGGGGAGTTGTTCTTTTCTGCAAAGTCATCTATGTAGGAAATGCCGAAGGGCTGGATGGGGACGGAGCCCACGCCGAACAGCAGCTGAGCGCTGCCCATGAGCAGCCACAGGTTGCTGGTGTCCTTCAGACGCTTGCTCTCGTCTCGGCTGCAGGAGTCGGCGGTGCTGCTGTTGTTCGCTTGCAGGACGCAGATGTCGTGGCGGTCTGGGGTTCATCGGGTGGTCGTGCAAAGATAAACAAGGGGAAAGCACAGAGCGAGTTAATGACAGCACAGGGGGGGTCCTTTCATTTCCTGAAGTGTCTCTGACCCTCCACTGACCCGCTGTCTGGAGCCATGTTACGTTGTGAAAACAAATGCAAAACATCTAGGAGGTCATCCTAATCCCTGCTGATCTTAGTGAAACACACCATGAATGAGGCCCTGATTTATTAAGCTAATCTTCTGTTCAACCAAGATTCAGATGATTGTGTCCTGCAGAGGATGACAGAGCTTTCTGAGGAAAAGCTGCAGACATTAAGGCCAAGCAAAGGTTCCAAAATGTCTCCCTGCTGTGCTCCACATTCAATGAGTGGTCCCAGACAAGCCAGAGAGCTACAGAGCTGCCTTACTGTGCAAAACAGAGTCGAAATCGTAGGACTCGGACAGGAAGTGAGGTAAGGTGAGGATTATGGCACTAACAGCCATCAGCACACCGCCCAGTCCAATGAAGCGAGGCCGGTGGACCCGGTTCCCGAAGTAGCTGACAAACACGATCAGGATGCTGTTGCTGACCTGAGAAGACAGACCACACAAATTGGGATTCTCTGAGAAAGTCTTTGAGGCGGCAGGAACCCAGCAGGAACACTCAGCCTCGTTTGGTCTGCGCTGGCAGGAAATGTGGCAGAAATGCAGCAGATAACAAACGTCAACAAGGTGATGTTGTTGCAACAGGCATCATGCCTGTTTGACAGACCAAAAACATCCAGATCTCCTAAAAACCCTGCCTGAACTGTCTGAGACTAGAAGGAAGCAGAAGGCCTTCCTCAGCACCTCACCGGCCGCCGGTCCTCCAACGCAGACCTGAGGAGCGTTTGGCTCGTACCTCATTCAGAGAGGAAATGGTTCCCGACGAGTAGCTGCTGAGGCCGTAGCGTCTCTCGATTGTTGAGATGATGCTCTTGAAGTAGGTGGTGTAGAGCAGCTGAGACAGCTGCAGGAGGCCGTGGCACAGGACGAACAGCTGGAAGGAACAGACCGCCGACTCATTAACAGGAAATGAAGCCGTGCAGAACCCCAGCTTAGCGTCTGGAGGCTTTTCAGGGCGACCTCGCTGTTTAATACCAGAGCCAAGAACTCAAAACGTTTCAGACCAAATGAACTTCATCCTTTAATTACACGAAATAGAAAGAAAAACTATGTTTGAATGCTGTAGCCGGGTCACTTTAATGTCAGAGAAAAACAAAAACATCTTTTAGGAGACGACGACTGACGGCTTTTTTGGTGTCCAGGTAGAAAATCCACCTGCTTTTTTTTTTAACCCTAAATAATAATGTACTTTTCAGCATAAAGTCCTCCTTACAGCATCTTTAAAGCACCTGGCAGAGATCCTGTGACAAAGACCTAAGGCTCTATCTACTGCGGGTCGAGCGTATTTCTTAACAACATTCCTACAAATTACTGAAGTGACTCAGTGACAGTTCAGCAGAACTCTGTAAGGTCCATCCAGTTTTAGTTTTCTTCCAAACAGCATTGTTCTTCAGCGGCTTTGATGCTCAGAGCCAACGATTAAAAAAAAATACGTCTCCTTGAGGAAGCTTCCCTGCATTCAAAGAAAGATTTAGCGGGGGGGGGTCTGCAGAAGCTTCATCTGCAGCCTTTCCAGCTGAAGCTTTCCACGATGAGGATGGTGAGGACATTTTTGGGGTCCAGGTAGAAAATCCATCAGCTTTTTTTAATCCTAAATAATAAGCATCAAGTCCTCCATACAGCACCTGGCAGATCTACTCCTCCAGGTGCTGTAAGGAGGACTTGACAAAGACTTACGGCTCTATCTGCTGCGGTTCGAGCGTATTTCTCAACAACATTCCTACAAATTACTGAAGTGACTCAGCGACAGTTCAGCAGAATTCTGTAAGGTCCATCCAGTTTTAGTTTTCTTCCAAACAGCATTGTTCTTCAGCGGCTTTGATGCTCAGACCCACAGAGGAGAAATGCTTTGGTTCCAAATCACCAAAATCCTCTGAAAAGGCATGTGTGGGAGTACAATAACAAACAGGATTAAACACAACACAGAGTGAAGCGTTTGGGCTTCAGCACAGTCTAAACACACAAACAGATCAGAATCAGTGCACGGAGGGAGAACCAGCTCGCGCTATCGCACACATTCATGCAGAGATGAAAACAGAACCTGGTATGAAAAACAGTGATAAATCCAGGCTGTTGTCCTCAGAGACAGCCCCACCGGGACAGAGCCAGCAGTTAACGCTGCAATTAAAGCTCAGCTTTATGCTCTGTAAGCACACACAACAGATGCTTTCATGCTGCAGCCCATCTCCTCATTTCCCTCCAAACGGGCCTCGGTCCTCAGAAGGCCTGGATGGGACCCGTTTGCTCGTTCAGGCAAAACATGTCTTTGGTTTCTGGTTCAGGTCAAACAAAGCTCAGGCTAAATCTGAGCTCCGCACGCTTCTGGTGAGAGGCTGGCCTGCAAAAATGAGAGCACGAAGACAGCAAGCAATGCTGTTCGGGAGAAGGAGACGACGTGAGGCAAGTGTTGATCTGCGCAGACGTCACGTGGGAAACAATAAGGTGATGCTTGTCTGCACAGGAATGTGGCTGCGCAGGGCTGCGTTCTTCATCAAAGCTGCAGGCATCTGAGCCTGCAGGTCATCGTCTCCGCCTTCAACCTGCTGTTGAATTATGGGAAGTCCTGCCTCTGATTTCAAATGAGTAACGGCAGAAGCTGGACATAAGGAACGGTCTGTGAGGACGCTGCCCACCCGATCCTGTCCTCCTGTTGAGGAGGAAACACTAAACAGTACCTCCTCTGTGTGGACGGAGGGATGGATGGACGGATGGACGGACGGATGGATGGAAGAGTTTGTTGCGTGGTTCGCTTTGCCATGCTTTGAAGCTGATGGAGCAAACACCTCAGAAGAAGCTGCAACAAACAACTGACGGTGGACACCTAAAGGAGACAACAACTGATGGTGGACACTTTGAGGAGACGACGACTGAACGTGGACACCTAAAGGAGACAACAACAGATGGTGGACACTTTTAGGAGACAGCGACTGACGGTGGACACTTAGAGGAGACAATGGCTGACGGTTGACACTTTTAGGAGACAGCTGACGGTGGACACCTAAAGGAGACAACGGCTGACGGTGGACACTTTTAGGAAACAACAGCTGATGGTGGACACTTTTAGGAGACGACGACTGATGGTGGACACCTTATTGAGTCAGCGACTGACGGAGGAAACTTTTAGGTGACAACGACTGACAGTAGACACTTTTAGGAGACAACTGACGGTGGACACTTTTAGGAGACAGCGACTGACGGTGGAGATCCCAAAGGAGACAGCGACTGACGGTGTACACTTATAGGAGACGACGACTGATGGTGGACACTTTTAGGAGACGACGACTGATGGTGGACACCTTATTGAGTCAGCAACTGACGGAGGAAACTTTTAGGTGACAATGACTGACAGTAGACACTTTTAGGAGACAACTGACGGTGGACACTTTTAGGAGACAGCGACTGACGGTGGAGATCCCAAAGGAGACAGCGACTGACGGTGGACACTTATAGGAGACGACGACTGACGGTGGAGATCCCAAAGGAGACAACGGCTGACGGTGGACACTTTTAGGAGACGACTGATGGAGGACACTTTTAGGAGACGACGACTGACGGTGGACACTTTTAGGAGACAGCTGACGGTGGACACCTAAAGGAGAGAACGACTGACGGTGGACACTCAAAGGATACAACGGCTTACGGTGGACACTCAAAGGAGACAACGGCTGATGGTGGACACTTTTAGGAGACGACTGATGGTGGACACTTTTAGGAGACGACGACTAACGGTGGAAACTTTTAGGAGACAACGACTGACTGTGGAAACTTTTAGGAGACAATGACTGAACGTGGACACTTTTTGGAGATAGCGACTGACGGTGGACACTTTAAGGAGACAACGACTCTTGGTGGACACTCAAAGGAGACAACAGCTTACAGTGGACACTCAAAGGAGACAACAGCTGATGGTGGACACTTTTAGGAGACGACTGTTGGTGGACACCTAAAGGAGAGAACGACTGACGGTGGACACTTTTAGAACACAACTGCTGACGGTGGACACTCAAAGGAGACAACGGCTGACGGTGGACACTTTCAGGGGACAACGACTGACAGTAGACACTTTTAGGAGACAACTGACGGTGGACACTTTTAGGAGACAACGACTGACGGTGGAAACTTTTAGGAGAAAAATGACTGAACGTGGACACTTTTTGTAGATAACGACTGACGGTGGACACTTTAAGTAGACAACGACTCTTGGTGGACACTCAAAGGAGACAACAGCTTACAGTGGACACTCAAAGGAGACAACAGCTGATGGTGGACACTTTTAGGAGACGACTGACGGTGGACACCTAAAGGAGAGAACGACTGACGGTGGACACTTTTAGGAAACAACAGCTGATGGTGGACACTTTTAGGAGACGACGACTGATGGTGGACACCTTATTGAGTCAGCAACTGACGGAGGAAACTTTTAGGTGACAACGACTGACAGTAGACACTTTTAGGGGACAACTGACGGTGGACACTTTTAGGAGACAGCGACTGACGGTGGAGATCCCAAAGGAGACAGCGACTGACGGTGGACACTTATAGGAGACGACGACTGACGGTGGAGATCCCAAAGGAGACAACGGCTGACGGTGGACACTTTTAGGAGACGACTGATGGAGGACACTTTTAGGAGACGACGACTGACGGTGGACACTTTTAGGAGACAGCTGACGGTGGACACCTAAAGGAGACAACGACTGACGGTGGACACTCAAAGGATACAACGGCTTACGGTGGACACTCAAAGGAGACAACGGCTGACGGTGGACACTTTTAGGAGACGACTGATGGTGGACACTTTTAGGAGACGACGACTAACGGTGGAAACTTTTAGGAGACAACGACTGACGGTGGAAACTTTTAGGAGACAATGACTGAACGTGGACACTTTTTGGAGATAGCGACTGACGGTGGACACTTTAAGGAGACAACGACTCTTGGTGGACACTCAAAGGAGACAACAGCTTACAGTGGACACTCAAAGGAGACAACAGCTGATGGTGGACACTTTTAGGAGACGACTGACGGTGGACACCTAAAGGAGAGAACGACTGACGGTGGACACTTTTAGAACACAACTGCTGACGGTGGACACTCAAAGGAGACAACGGCTGACGGTGGACACTTTCAGGGGACAACGACTGACAGTAGACACTTTTAGGAGACAACTGACGGTGGACACTTTTAGGAGACAACGACTGACGGTGGAAACTTTTAGGAGAAAAATGACTGAACGTGGACACTTTTTGGAGATAACGACTGACGGTGGACACTTTAAGTAGACAACGACTCTTGGTGGACACTCAAAGGAGACAACAGCTTACAGTGGACACTCAAAGGAGACAACAGCTGATGGTGGACACTTTTAGGAGACGACTGACGGTGGACACCTAAAGGAGAGAACAACTGACGGTGGACACTTTTAGAACACAACTGCTGACGGTGGACACTCAAAGGAGACAACGGCTGACGGTGGACACTTTCAGGGGACAACGACTGACAGTAGACACTTTTAGGAGACAACTGACGGTGGACACTTTTAGGAGACAAAGACTGACGGTGGAAACTTTTAGGAGACAATGACTGAACGTGGACACTTTTTGGAGATAGCGACTGACGGTGGACACTTTAAGGAGACAACGACTGACGGTGGAAACTCAAAGGAGACAACTGCTGACAGTAGACAATTTTAGGAGACAACTGACGGTGGACACTTTTAGGAGACAATGACTGAACGTGGACACTTTTTGGAGATAACGACTGACGGTGGACAATTAAAGGAGACAACGACTATCGGTGGACACTCAAAGGAGACAACGGCTTACAGTGGACACTCAAAGGAGACAACAACTGATGGTGGACACTTTTAGGAGACGACTGACGGTGGACACTTTTAGGAAACAATGACTTACGGTGGACACTTTTAGGAGAAAAATGACTGAACGTGGACACTTTTTGGAGATAACGACTGACGGTGGACACTTTAAGGAGACAACGACTCTTGGTGGACACTCAAAGGAGACAACAGCTTACAGTGGACACTCAAAGGAGACAACAGCTGATGGTGGACACTTTTAGGAGACGACTGACGGTGGACACCTAAAGGAGAGAACGACTGACGGTGGACACTTTTAGAACACAACTGCTGACGGTGGACACTCAAAGGAGACAACAGCTGACGGTGGACACTTTCAGGGGACAACGACTGACAGTAGACACTTTTAGGAGACAACTGACGGTGGACACTTTTAGGAGACAACGACTGACGGTGGACACTTTTAGGAGACAATGACTGAACGTGGACACCTTTTGTAGATAGCGACTGACGGTGGACACTTTAAGGAGACAACGACTGACGGTGGAAACTCAAAGGAGACAACTGCTGACAGTAGACAATTTTAGGAGACGACTGACGGTGGACACTTTTAGGAGACAATGACTGAACGTGGACACTTTTTGGAGATAACGACTGACGGTGGACACTTAAAGGAGACAACGACTCTCGGTGGACACTCAAAGGAGACAACGGCTTACAGTGGACACTCAAAGGAGACAACAACTGATGGTGGACACTTTTAGGAGACGACTGACGGTGGACACTTTTAGGAGACAGCTGACGGTGGACACTTTTAGGAGACAGCTGACGGTGGACACCTAAAGGAGAGAACGACTGACGGTGGACACTTTTAGGAAACAACGGCTGACGGTGGACACTCAAAGGATACAACGGCTTACGGTGGACACTCAAAGGAGACAACGGCTGACGGTGGACACTTTTAGGAGACAACTGACGGTGGACACTTTTAGGAGACAACGACTGACGGTGGAAACTTTTAGGAGACAATGACTGAACGTGGACACTTTTAGGAGACAACGACTGACGGTGGACACTTTTAGGAGACAACGACTGACGGTGGAAACTTTTAGGAGACAAAGACTGAACGTGGACACTTTTTGGAGATAGCGACTGACGGTGGACACTTTAAGGAGACGACTGACGGTGGAAACTCAAAGGAGACAACTGCTGACAGTAGACAATTTTAGGAGACGACTGACGGTGGACACTTTTAGAAGAAAATGACTGAACGTGGACACTTTTTGGAGATAACGACTGACGTTGGACAATTTTAGGAGACAATGACTGACGGTGGACACTTTTAGAAGAAAATGACTGAACGTGGACACTTTTTGGAGATAACGACTGACGGTGGACACTTTAAGGAGACAATGACTCTTGGTGGACACTCAAAGGAGACAACAGCTGATGGTGGACACTCAAAGGAGACAACAGCTGATGGTGGACACTCAAAGGAGACAACAGCTGATGGTGGACACTTTTAGGAGACGACTGACGGTGGACACCTAAAGGAGAGAACGACTGACGGTGGACATTTTTAGGACACAACTGCTGACAGTGGACACTCAAAGGAGACAACGGCTGACGGTGGACACTTTTAGGGGACAAACTGCAGCATCACAGGTTCTGGATAACTTTAACAGTAATCAGAATCTCTCAAACTGTCCTGCTAAAACGTTTTTACTTCCTCCCCAAACCTGGACAACATGAGGATAAAGGTGTCGTATGCACGGTGAGAGTTCTTAGACATCACGGTGTTTCACGTTGGCACTCACAGCTGGAACATCCAGTTCCACTCCAGTTATTGATGGGTAGCCAGCTGTCTGACATGCTGTTTCAGAGAATCCAACGAAAAGAAAGCTCAAACCAAAAGCAATTCCTCAGACAAATGTTCCAGTCTGTCAGAAACAAAAGCCAGCATGCAGACCTGCAGTTCTTAAAGGCTCGTTTCTATCTGATCTGTTTGAAACCAAAAGAGAAAATCACTAAAGTAAAAACAAAAAAGTTTGATCTTCTGAAAAACATGATCCTCTTTAGAATATAAGCAGAAGAAAAAAAGCCTTTTCCTCTTTTAAAACACGAAGGGCTGCTTTCCTGTGGGGCTTCCTCATCA
Organism: Oryzias latipes; assembly: GCF_053564925.1. Classification (NCBI taxonomy): domain Eukaryota; kingdom Metazoa; phylum Chordata; class Actinopteri; order Beloniformes; family Adrianichthyidae; genus Oryzias; species Oryzias latipes. Next base: position 4,667,772 of record NC_136240.1, read on the forward strand.
GAGTGCAGTTTGGACTCCCGCACAAACCCGCACAGACGCTGCAGACGCATCAGGCTCACCTTCACGCTGCAACGCAGCCTCCCGGGTTTCCTCATGTTCTTCTGGGGCTGCAGATCCATCCGCGTCCCTGCTGGCTCCTGTCTAGCTCCGCCGCGGCGCGGGGGCCTTTTATCCGGCTCCCTGTGATGTAAGCCGGCCCGCACGGCCGTGCGGGATGGAGGCGGGGCTCCGCGGCGGAAACGGGCGGTGCGGTGTGCGGGCGTAAAAACATCTCCACCTTTGATGAAGAGGATGCTGGCAGGGGGGGGGTTCTTGTTCTATGGCAGGTGTCGATCCGATTCATAGTCAATATTTGTTCATTTTGAAGGATCCGATTTAATCTGATTCACTGATCTAAATGGATCCAGAACATCTTTCTCCAAACTCCCAGCAGTGAGACTCAGACAGAAATTCCTGCTACTGAACAGTTTTCCAGATTCTTGGATTTCTTCCAGATCATCAAGTGGAAATGAAATCTTTGTCCAAACAAACAAGTAAACTAGAATGAATGTCAAATCCATTCACATGTTAGTTTCCTAAAGTTCACCACTGTTGTTTTTCCACATCCAAAGAATCCAAAGGGAACAATCTTAGAACATTCTAGATCACATGTGTCAAACTCAAGGCCCGGGGGCCAAATGTGGCCCTCCATGTCATTGTATGTGGCCCGCGAGAGCATAAACGTTTTTAATTTCTTAGAGTAAAATATACAAATTGGTGTGTATTTATTCATATCTAGTGGGAATTGGACTTGAAATATGGGATTGGGCAACTATACATTAGGACTTAAACACTGTCCATATAACCTAACCTGACAGAATCAAATTTAAAAGGATTTATGCAAGAGGAACAAGCAAACAGATGTTTTCTATGGAACTGTGATTGTCACTTTAAAATTTTATAATAAACAAATAATGAGTTATTTAACATTAAGGAGTAGTTACATTTATTTTTCATTATCTTTAGTTACATGTATAAGTTTTATCTGGCCCTTTGATGCCAGATAGAACTTTGAGGTTTGTCCTTGTCACACGTCTTGAAAACACAACGAACATACAGTTTGTATGTAACTTAACTTTTATTACATCTTTTAGAAAAATCATCTGCAACTTCCTGCTTTTTCTGCCACAATTATTACAAAAATGCACGTCAGATTGCCGGGGGGGGTAATAGATCAATACAGACTATGAGTTTCTGCTTTTTTTTTTTTTTTTGGGATGCTGGTGTGCCGCAGGATTTTTGTCAAGGTTAAAGTGTGCCGTGGCTCAAAAAAGGTTGAAAAACACTGGTTTAGTTTGTTACGGTTCAATTAACAACATGCCTCTGACGGATCAATATGTTTGGATCGAAGGAATAGAAATCAATTCACTGTCATGTATGTCATGACATCAGTGTGGAGTTCCTACAAGTCTGGTCTGAAGACTCCGGATCCACTTCATCCAACCACAGGAGCTCAGTGCAGCAGATCTACAAATGACCTCTGCAGGCTGGTTTCTCCTCAGTCTCACCATGAAAGTCCAACTTCCCAGTAGCTTCTGTGCAGCCTGGTTTCACCTCCTTTTCTGTGCATGACAACAGTGTGTGTTTGTGTGTGAGATGTTACTTCCTGTGCCACTTGCATGATACAAACATTAGAGCGAGCAACACAGTCCAGACATATCTGCTCAGAAGTAGCATCTCTTTACGGTCATAAGACCCCAGAGGATCCTTCCCGCCGCTGAAACACCAGCTGTTGGGACGTCCTCTCTCCTCATTCCCTAAAGTAGAAGTAAACCACAGTCTGGAGAGCAGCAGACCCCCCCCCCCCCCCCCCCCGTACTGTAGTTTTCTGCAGACGGCTGAGGGGGGGGGAGGGGGGTAGTCCAGGATGCAACTGAACAAGACCCATTTTCTGAAGAGTCAGCTTCCTGGGCACAGCCACGTTTAGCCACGTTTCAGGATTTCTGAGGAGGTACAAGCCTCTTCAGGTCTGGATGCCATTCCTGCTTTCACTCTGGCCTTGGCTGCACGCACAGCCTCTCTTCCTGCAGAGCCAGAGCACAGAAGCCATGAAGTTGAAGTTTTGAACCACTTGATTTCTGCAAACACACAAGCCAGCCACAAGCAAGAGGCATCACATCTCCGGTGACACCAGAATGAAAAGGGGAACATTCAAACACAATGATTTGCAATTTGAAATATTTTGCCTGTTCATCAAGATCGCTTCATTTAAAAAACCTCATTTCACATTCTATCCCACATCCATAGAGGCGTGTAAGGAAAACCTGGAACCTTGGTAAAAAGGGAACAATAATGAGGGCTGCCAGGCAGCTGGTAGATTCCACTGAAGGATGGTTCTCTACGGAGTCTGCATTTGGGCTACGTTGGAGAGGACAGGCTCTCTTTAGAACCAAGAAACCTCCTGTAGAAAAGGATTCAGTTGTATGTGTCCCCCCCTCTCCAACATCCCACTCTCTTTTCCGTCAGTCTTAACTGTCTGGTCCAACAAAAAAGGTATACAAACATAATGAGTATAAATTAAGTTTAGCCTCAAATACAAAAGGGGTTTATCCAAATATACACCTCGTGTGTCAGAAGATCCATGAACCCCTATTGCAACAGTAAAATATGTCCAACACAAGACGCCTGTGATCTGTTTGCTCAGCTGCTGGACAGAACAAGTATTAAAAAAGAAGAAGTTTGGCTTCAGAGACATTTTAGTTTGAAATGTTGTTCACCTTTTGGCATCTCACTTCAGGGGTCGCCACAGCGAATTTGGCAGAGAGGCCCTTCCTGACACAACCCTGTATTTTATCCATGCTGGGGACCAGAACAGAGGGACCCAGACTTGGGCCCCCCTTGTGGGGACAGTTGGACATCTTGATAATAAAGATCAACAGTCTGGTCTATAAATCTGAACATAGTATTTATTTCCCTCTGAGACACTAGAGTTCTGATTTTAGAAGTGAATGGAAATCAGCTTTACAAATATAGCAGAATATCATCAGCATATTGGACCAGGTACAGAGCCCTGTGGGACACCATGGCTGACTGTCATTATGGAGAAAGACCAGTGTAATCGGTCAAAGATATTAGATCTTCCAAATCACAAAAAAACAAATAAAAGTGAGATGGGAACAGTTTTGGACGAATCACACGCAGAGGAGAAAGTGGCTTTTGTACATTTGAACATCACATTTGATGTTCAAGATGGGTTTGACCTCTGAGCAACAGTGTCTTCTGGGCAAAAGTGAAGCTGGCAGTGAAGAAAGTCAATGCAGTAACAGTTCTGATACCTCAACAAAACCAGACAATTTCATCAGTAATGAGCCCAGCACTCTACTCTCCAAGTCAGACTTCAACAATAAACACACGGCGGCGGTTCTTGAACAATCAAAGTGACTGCAGCGGTGAAACCAGCGCAGTTACTGAATAAACACGTTGCTCAACTCGCCATCCTGACTGGACTTTGTTCAGCTCATGGCTGCACAAAGGTGAGCTGCATATCATAACGCGGGATGGAAAAAAGACTGCATCAGAAACCTCCCCCAACCTGGCAACACGGCCTTTACTTCAGAAAGAAGAAACCCCTGAAGATCACAGAGTTACGACAACAGTCTGAGAAGAGCCGGACACTTGCTCAACCTTTCTGCGGTTCCGTCGCAATTTCTGCGACAGGAAATGATGCGTTCTTTTCTTCAGGGTTTGCCTTCTAAATTAGTCGAGTCTTCAGGAAAAACAGCACATAATCAACACAACAGTCAAATGTGTGGAGAAACATGACAGTGGTTCAAAAAGCTGCAGGAACCGCTGATGCACAGAGGTCAAAGCAAGGGCTAGATGTGCATTTAAAATACCGCCTTTATTTTGTGGATATGACAACAGGAAACAGTTTACAGCCGTTTTTCAACATGCAGTGATCATAAAACACATCACAAAGATGCTACAGGTGAAAGAAAACCACTGGAGCCAGCTGGAAGGCAGTGTTTTCACAGGGATCAGTAAACCAGCCGTCTTCGAACTGAACCCGCACAAAAACTGAGGAGGTTCAGGACAAAGACTCTGCAATAAAGGACAAAGATGTGTGCTGACACAGCAGATAAAAACTGGAGCCAGGCCGTCTGTGGTGGAGGAAACCGCTGTACCGTTTGACCCTAGTGCACGGTCCGTGCGGAGCTGCCTCTCGTGCTTCCAGTCCACTTTGAAACCCGGATTGTTCTGCTGGAAAGCGAGTCCACACCGGACAGTGTGAGGATGTTCTGGAACAGGAGACGGCGTTGGGATTTCTTACAAAAACAACTGTGTGGCACAAAAACAGTCAGGAGGCATCCGTCTGTGCTCCCTGTCCTCTGAGGGACAGAAGATGCTTTGGCTTCAACAAACAAGAATATGTTTCATTCTCTAAAACAAAAGTCCATTTCACTAAAAGAAGTCAGTGAGACCTGTACAAGGTAAAATCATCAGGCTTAAGTGTGCTCCTGCCACTGATAAGGCACAGTTCTATATGTTCTCCGGCCGTTGTCACACATAGGCCCCCAGCGCCGCATGAAACTCCGTCAGACACTGAACGAGCTGCTGAAACTTGGGCCTCTCCTCGGGGTCCAGAGCCCAGCAACAAGCCATCACCGCAAACCTGCAACACAGAGCAGAAGCTTAGGAAGAGGCCGTTTCCATGCAGACACGTGAACCAGTGCAGAGAGGTGGACTGCAGAGCACACACTGTGAGAAAGCCACCCAACGTATGGAGGAAACGCTCGGTAAACATCAGCGCCGCGGTGGGAAAACCATGCCAGCAGACAAGAGCTCCCCTTGTTCTCCACAGTTGCAGGATGCTGATAAGCTGGAACGGAGCGACGCTGGCAGCGGCAGAAAAACAGTCAGCAGCAGCACTTCTTTGTCAGAAGTGTGCAGCAGCCAGGCCGCCTGCAGCTGAATTATGCTAAAGACACATCTGCAGGAAGAAACGTCTTCTATTATAGACCAACCTTTACTGAGTTGATGGAGTTTGAACTAAGCTGAAATGATGTGACGCTATTCTTGTTAAATTGTCATTAAACAGAAGTGTTTGTTTCTGCTGAGTTTAAAGAAACCCGTGTTTTGGGTGTTTTTATCTTCTCATGATGGAGGACACATGTAAAAGAATTTAAGATTAAAGATGCATTTGAGTGGTTTTTTGTTCAAATCGTGTTTTGGCGAAAAGCGGATGTCGGTAAAAGCTCGGAGTTATGACGCAGAACTGCTGTGGGCGGGGCCAACGTCTTTCTTCCTCCACTCCATTTCTAAACCATGAATCCTTTGACATCAAGTCTGGAGAGCTGTGACAGAAAAAGTCTGTTTTGACATTTCACTCCGAGCCTCCTCCAACTGAAGGAGGGGAACATGTGCTGGTGAACAGTAGGAGAAGCCCCTCCCTGCCTGTCCAGTGTGAACACTGCCTTGTTTCAGACATGAAAAGCTCGTGGACTGAACTCACAGCTCATCAGGACAGTTGATGGGTTGGGCTATCCTGTAGCCGTCTTTCAGGTAGGCAGACATCTCAAAAGGGTCGATGTCCATGTAGGGGGTCTGGCCCAGAGTCATGAGTTCCCACAGCGTCACTCCGAAAGCCCACTGTGAATGTGAACACACAGTACTTGGTCAACCGTGGGGTCATTGTTTACCCGTTCTTCACGTTTTCTGTACACCGTCAACACACTTGTGATTAGAATCAGAACGGATAAACATCATCACTATTTGTGTCAGGAGGGGGGGAAGCCAGGGTGCCACCGAGGAATAAAACAAAACCTTCACGGTGAACAATGCAAGGAAATTATGCAAAAATGCATCTGGAACGCATATCAGTGGCAGCAGCTTTTGTCAGGAGACTGAACGTATAAACAGAGGCGTGGCTGCGGGTTCAAGCTCCCATGCCAACCGAGGCCGTCCACAAGTGTTGATGCTCGCCTGACCTCTGCGGACTCAGCAGGCGTTTGGTGTGGAAACACTTCCTCACTCACACACATTCATAGTGCAGGCTCCTACACACACACACACACACACACACACACACACCCACACACACACACACACACACACACGCACACACACACTCAGAGGAAAGAGCCGTTTCAGCCCGTCTGTGCTTTTACATCATGATTTGATTCAACAGGCTGAAGCCTTGATAAAATGACCTGAGTTTAACAACATTCCACTACAGAGGAGCAGAACTGTAAAGGTCCCTGTTCTGTGTGTGTGTGTGTGTGTGTGTGGGGGGGGGTTAATAGGAAATCAGGATTTTTCCCGCCACAGTTCAGTCTCAAAGCATGACAAAGTATGACACAAACATCTTTTTACTATCAGGATGCATCTTCAGAAGTCACTTCTTTTAAGGAATGAGAACAATAATTACTGCAGTTCTTCTCACTCTTTGTTTATTTTCTTAAGCCCAGAAGGGAACTTTTTGGAGTTTTCAATCAAACCTGTTTTTTCTACCAATAATAGCAAATGGTAAATGGTGTATACTTATACCAGTGTTCTTCAACCTATTTTGAGCCACGGCACACTTTAACCTTGACAAAAATCCCGCGGCACACCAGCATCGAAAAAGAAAAAAAGGATAAACTCATAGTCTGTATTGATCTACAGTCCCTCCACAATCTCACATACATTTTTGAGATAATTGTTGCAGAAAAAGCTGGAAGCTGCAGCTGTTTTTTCTGAAAGATGTAATAAAAGTTAAGTTAGAAAATTTAAAAACTGATGCGTGTGGGTTGTGGTTTCAAGACGTCAAGACTCATTGTGCGCTGAGACGCTGTCACTTTAACCCAATGCATTATGGGAGATGTAGTGCGAATAGCTGGCAAACGCAGACGGACTAACGTCTCTGAGCTTCATGGTTTTGTTCACTTGTTCCACGGTCTGACACCGGATTCTGTGGAAAGCTACACCGCTGAAGACGAGCTTTAGCTGGTATTTTTGTTTTTTTTTTTCGAACTAAGAGACTTATGAGCAGAATCAGAACAAGGAAGTGAAGACTTTAACCACTTCTGATTGGTCAGACTGATGATGTGTGATTAAGCCTCCAAGAATGATTGGTGGAGACAGTTAAAGGGGCGGGACTGTTCCGAAAACAGCTGATGCTGCAGCTAAATCGTGGTACCGTCATTCTTATCAAAATGTCTTTAATAGAATCAAATAAACACAAGAAAAAAGTATTTTATGATCTTTCATATTCCTAACTACTCAGTGATTTATCAGGGCCTGTTTGGATGAACAAAGAGCTGATTTCCTGGAGATGGAAATGTTTTTAGATCAGTGAATGAGGGCAATTTCCCACAGCACACCTGACCATCTCCTACGGCACACCGGTTGAAAAACACTGACTTGTATAGCGCTTTTCTACCTACAAGGCCCAAACCGCTTTACAGTCACACACACATTCACACACTGGTGGCGGCTCCGACGCTGAACAATGGCGCCAACCTCCCACCAGAGGCAAGGTGGGGTTCAGCGTCTTGCCCAAGGACGTATCGACTCATGGGCGTGCAAGGCGGGAATCGAGCCTGCAATCTTACGATCATGGGTCAACCGCCCTACCGCTGCACCACGGCCGCCCCTGAGGTTCTCTCATTGTATCCAAGGTCATGTCAGCCGTGAAGACCCAGGGTGCAAACTACAGACAAAAGTCCCAAACAGGGCTACTGGAGCAGTATCCAGGGGTGATTGCACTGCTCGCCTCAGGACAAGCGCCTTCAGTCGGGGCATCTACAAGACAACTCTGAGCTGTTTTAGACAATTAAACTGCCCCACACATCTGTATACATTTATATTGTATGTTTTCCCCCCTTAATTGTTGCTTCTATGTCAATGAATTCCCTGTTGTGTTGTTCTATTGACATCCCCATCTGTGTCTCTTCTGTGTTGACTTAACTCACCTTTTTCTTTAAAGACCATCAACCTGTTCTATAGGAACTAAAGATGGAAAGGAGCCTAAAAGGCTATAATCTTAGGTTTGCATTTTGGAATGTTATATTAATATATTCTGCTGTGCGTCAGAATCCCCGTCTGTTACTCAATTATAAATTTATAGGAGAAAAAAAATTTAGCAAAATGACCCTATGGAAGAAGTGAAGGTCAAGCTTAAATCTATAGGAAACCAAAGTAGCTGGTAGTAACCTGGCATCCGTACCCCCCTCCCAAAGTATGGATGGGTTTCAGAACATCAGCAGCTGTGATTGGGTGAAAACGGGTGTGAAGAAAAGAAAGAACATCCACGCAGTGAGAGGACTTCCCACTGCACCATTCCCAGCAAGATGCCAACACGATGACACGGTGCTCTAACAGACGCAAGCAAAAACACGGCCAGTGACTATTTATTTGCATAGCAGTGATGCACAGCCGCATGTCAGGATTTCAACAGGCGCTTAGCTTCCTGCTTTACAACCATGGCTGCCACAAAGCAGCATGACCGTAAGAGGAATGTTGGCAGCGGGTGGAGGGCATGTCAGAGCCTCCGAGGGGCTTCAGGCTTCCCGAAAGCCACTGCCTTCGCCACTCTGCTGTCTCTGGACAGGAAGGAAGGGAGAAGCAGGGACACATGCAGCATCGGGGGTGGGGGGCCTCCCTTTTAACACCTTGACCAAGAATTTCAGAAAGACTAAGACACGCTAAAGTCGTTTCCTGGACCATCGTCTGGAAATGTTTCCTGAAAGTACATCCTACTGGAAGACAGGAAGGTTTCTTCTGCTGCTGTAATTCTTACCACATCACTGGCACTGGAGAAATCGTTGTTGAGCAAGCTTTCCAGGGCCATCCAACGAACGGGTCGGTTCTCATTGTCCCCCAAACAGTGGTAATCCATGGGAAATAGATCTCGAGCCAGGGCGTTATCTGTAATCTTCACCTGCATGCTGTCGTCAATGCTGTCAGAGGGAGGACAAGGGACAGAACAGGTGTGTTCCTTAGCTCCTAACCAAATCCCAAAACAAGAGTCACCTGAAAGCTGCGAGGAAGAACCAGAGGCGCTTTAGGGACACTCACACGCAGTTCCTCGCAGCCAGGTCTTTGTGTATGACCTCCCTGCGTGCAAGGTAGCTCATTCCACAGGCGATCTGGATGGCCATGTAAACCAAGTCCTGTTGAGAGATGGCCTGAAAGGAAATGAGAGACAGAGTGTCAATGTGCATTTCAGAGAAAGACAGGAAAACTAAACAAGAGGGAGTGGGAAATGTCAAGCTAGTAGCTCCAGCCTCCCTGTTTCCTTCACACTGAGCCAAAAACCGCCGTCACACATGAACGTTATGACGAAAAACCAACCAATTCCTTGATGTATGTGATGTGTAATTAAAAGCGTGCTTTTGGTTGCTCTGTGGATTGCCGACCGTTTGTCTTTATTACTGTTAACTTTGCCCCTCAGAGTATGGGATGCTGGAACAGCAGATCAGATGTACACCTTAGGCAGAGAGCTGGATGGTTCACAAGAGTTCTCATGTCAAATCCACTTGGGCTTTGTGGATTTGGAGACAGCTTTTCATCTTCTCCCCCACAGTGTTCAGTGGGAGGAGCTATGGGAATGTGGAGTCTGGGGCCCCCTACTACAGAGCGGTAGTTCGGCTTGTATTAGCGGGAAGTCGAACCTGTTCCCAGTTCACATTGGACCCCTCTTCAGTTGGTTCTGTTCATAATCTTTATGGGGTCAGCAGATGATGTTGTTCTAAAGCCTTTGTCCAACCAGGGCCATCAGTGCCACTGGGGTGGTGTGCAGTCTAGTGTGAAGCAGCTGAATAAAATAGAACAGTTCCAAGGTGGAGACCATAATTCTACACTGGAGAAAGGTTGTCTGCCCTCTTTGGGTGGAAAGCTCCTGCCCCAAGGGGGGTGTTGTTCATGAGTGAGGGAAAGGTAGAGTGAGATTGACAGTTGGATAGGTGCAGTGACAGTAGACACGTCACCTATCCACTTTGGGCTTTCCCTGACAGAAGGAAGGACGTTTCCATGGACAGGGTTTTACTCAGACTGCTGCCCACAAGACCCAGCTCTGGATGAGTGGAGTTCAGATCTACTTATGCTCAAACTGATTACAAAAATAACTACCGGCTCAGGGTAAAAACAGTCCAAAGAAAGAGCTGCATGAATACATGGAGGTTGGAACGTAAACCTGACTTTCTACTTTGCAACAGAAGGACCAGGATCCGATGCAGTCTCACAGCAGAGTAAAGCTGGGGCAGTTGTTTAGATCATGGAGGCACAAAGACAATAGCTGGACCAGCAGGTGTGTTTGAGAAATGACCCCCAACCGCTAACAAAGTGAGGCTACTCCCACAATGCTTCTAAACATCCTGCATAGCTGAGAACACCACCCTAACAGAGAGCACATCCAGGGGTGTGGTTCCACAGAAAAACTTTGATATCACTCAGCTCTGCTCAGACAAACAGGATTTTTCATGTTACTTCTCATTTTGATAGATGACATCAGACGAAAACAACCAGTGAACAAACACATGACCAACCCAAGTCAACCACTCAAGTGAAGCACAGATGAGGGCTGTTGGTGCAGATCATCAGGAATCAGGGGGGCAACAATTCATTTTAACCATTCAATTCATCTCATAATTTGTAGTTGACAGTCTGATTCATAGTTGATATTGGTTCATTTTGAACGATTCAACTGGATCCGATCAATCTGTTTGGATCGTAGGAGCAGAAATCCTTTCATCCATTGATGGTGACACTCCTACTGTCAGGCCTGCTGCTCGGCCTCTTCTCCGCTCTGGAGGTGGCTTGAAGAACAGCTCGTTTCAATCACAGCCGTAAAAGAACAGCCAAAGGTACAACAGGCATGAAAAAATACTGGAAGACAAGTTTGATCTTGTGACTGTGAAATGTTTTCTGCAGCCATATATTTCAGCTGATTGATTGGTCGGTTGGCTTGGATCTGGGCTGGGTTTTTATGCGTCAGGTATAAAGGTTACCATGGAGACAACCTGTGCCAAAGGCTGAAGGTATTTACACAGCGAGTACAACTGTGGGTCATAAGCACCAGCTTTTTGACTGGATCTAGGATTCACCACAAAGGCTACAGACGACAATGCAGTTCAAACATTTTGAAATAAACAGCAAACAGAAAGGAAGAACTAAGTGCCACAAAAACCTCACATGTGTGGTAGGAGAGTTTCTGAGAAGCACCAATACTTCTGCATACAGCAGAATGCAGAGGCTTGCAGCTTCATAGCACTGCAGTAAATCTGTACACACATACGTCAAACTCAGGATAATTAGTCATGACATTGATTGGAAAATACACATACATCCACATGCAGTTGCATCTTAGGTTTGAACTATTATTATTTGGTCAAAGTCTCCAAGGTTGGTATTCCTTCTTCTGCTGCCCGACTGACAGCCGTCCTTCTGGATCTACCAGACTTTATCAGTCCTCTGTGCTGCGATGTCTGCAGACAGGGTTCATCAGGGTCTTTGTCCTTCTGCAGCGGTTATCAGTGCAGCAGAGTAAGTTGAGGTCAAGTTGTCTGCAGGTCAGAACTCGGCTGAAAATCAGGGTCACTGTTGACATTTAGAGATAGTGGTAGATCCCAGGCGGCCTGATTTTCTTCCTCCTCCATTTATTACTGTATTTGTTAGCTCAGACGTCTGCGATCAAACATTCCTCAAAGCCTTCCATGTTGTTGACAACCACAACCTTGGAAGATCTGACAGTTCCTCACAGATGTGTTTTGAATTTTTTGCAGTTTCTTCAGAAACTGAGCTTTTTTTTGGCAATATCAGCATTCCTTCCTTCTATCACCGCCCGGACGACACGACAACATCCCGCACGTCCCTGATGCTCCTTTGAATCATGTGACCACAAATGCTAGCTAGGTCAGCACGCAAACTTGCAAACCACACAAAAATGGCAGAAGTGTAAATGTTCCCGTTGCTCGTCCGCTTTGGGGTTGATAATGAAGTGGTCCAGACTGCCCAGAAACCTTTGGGACAAAAGAGTTCTGTTTTCTGGGGGAGGGGGCTAAAGTGAAGTGGCCGTTTGATGGTGTGGATCCCTGAATGTCCTGCTCTGACTGAGGAAACCTCCTCAGGCACAGAAGAGCTAACGTTTTCAAACAGTCCAAAGCTTTCTGGCCGATTAAAGACAAACACAAAGCGCTGAAACGGAAAGAATGATCAGATCAATCCACCTGCTGACTTGCTGTGAGGCAGAGACCGGTGGACCTGAGGTAAAACAACCTCTCTGAACATAGATACACAGATATTGAACAACTTAAGGCCACGCTGGGAAAAGATGCTTCCAAACGGCTTTGCAGAGGCCTCAAAAGGGCCTTTAGGGTCTCCAGCGGCTGAACCGTTAAAGCTTTAGCGGGAGGATCCTGGGTCACAGCCTCACCTGAGGGTTGTTCGCCTCTGCCAGCTTGCACTGCCGCAGGAAGAGTTTGAGATTTCCCCACGCCATGAAAGGCAGCAGCACCATGGGCTTCTCCCCGTCCTCGATGCACACGTGACTGATGGGCAGCAGATTTCTGAGGGCGGGAGGAATGATCGGGTCAAAGGTCAGGTTAGCTGTGTGTGTGCATATGGCTTTATGCTAACTGTACATTTAAAAGATGTTTGCAGGCCACCAAGTAACACTGTAGAAAGGAAGTCCCTGAAACGGGAAGCTGATTTGATCGTGTCATTGGGTTTGACTGTAGTCATGATGACATCATACAGTTAGTTCATCTTCTAAAGACTGCACTGTTGGAAAACTAAAGAACTCTACAGAAGGCCACACAGGTGTAACGCTAGCTGCAGCGATTCAGGGGTTGGTTGTTCATCCAGAAGGAGAGAGGGGGGAGTTCAGGTCTCTGAAGGTGGATTACATATTCCTAATGCAGCGTTCCATGTAGATAAAGGGTTCCTAACAGACAAGACAGACACTCTAAAAGACTTGGGAATTGAACTGACTGGTGTGTGTAGACAGAACAGGCAGACTGGTGTTCACTTCATGTTTCAAAGCTCAAAGAAAACACCAGCACTCTTATTTCTGCTCCATTGCTGTTGCCTGACCTGTATTTCCTGACAGACCTGATTTTGACCTGGTTTTTTGTAATGTGTTTGGAACAAAACATTTGAAATGGGTTTGGCTAAGGCAGAGTGCAGCATGGGAGAACAGATCTAACCAAAGCTGATCTGACTTGGCTTTCTTAATCCCCTTCCACAAATCTTTCTCCCCTTCTTCCAACGTGCAGTTTTCAATTTCTCTTAGATGACTTCAGGTCCAAACGCCACAGAACACTTACCTGTGATGGAGTCCCCTAAGTTTGCAGCTTTCAGTCAGCATCATGGTCACCTGCACCTCAGAGGCATGATCTACAGGTCGGATCAGAGTGAAGATGCTGAGTCATCAGGTTATCACAGGGTAGGGTGGCTGAGCCTTTAAGGTCCGGTCCAGAGAGAGAATTTTATTACAGAGAAACCAGAATAAAAGAAAACGCCTCTTATTGCATGGCTCCTCTGTCAAGAGCAGTGGGGGATTCAGAGTGGAACTGATCTGTGGCAGTTTAAAATCTGTAAATCCAGCTTCACCATCCTCTGCTAGTTATGGAAAGCTGTGTTGTTCCCAAAAGCAGAAAAAGAAGGAAGCAAAAGGTTTGACAAAGCCAGAGCTGGCATGAGGATACTTTTTGCAGAGCGGAATCCCCCGCAGCCTGAGTAAACACCAGAACAAAGAGGTCAGAGGTCAGAGAAAGACGCTGCATGGGACGAGGCCACGTCCTGCCTGAGGCTGTAATCATTTACTGTGAGAATCTTTCAAGAATCCACCTGATTTTAGCAGGTGTAAAACATCCTCCTATACTGCTTTCTGAGGAGAAACCGGCTTTATAGGCGTGAGCGCAACCAGGGGGTCACTCCTTTAACCCAGGTTAGAAACCTGGATGTTTTTAGGGGGTTAGCTTTGTTGCCAAAGTATTGGCCGTCTGTGAAAAAGTTTTGTAGTTGTAGTAAAAAAACGTCTCTGTGTAAAAAGCAACAACTGTACCATCATAACTGTAGAAAACATTGTCGGTCCGTCAACAACTGTGTTGTCTGTGTGAAGCGCAGAGGCCTGGTTGTAGGAGGGAGCGCAACAAAACAGCAGAAGATTCCTGAAATCTGGTGATGACTGATGGGCTGGTCCAAGCTGCGCACCGATTGGGTGACAGTGAAAGGCTGTTGATTGGCTGATTTATTGAGAAGGAAAAGAACTGTACTTGTAACTTGAGTTTTGCCATTGTGGATCAATGTGCATGCTGCTGTGCATCCGACATTTAAAGAAATCTGATTACTCAATAAAATGCAGCCTGCAGAAGTCCACCCCACAGAGAGCACTCTGAAATATCCCACTGCTTTGAGCTCTTTCTGTAAAGTACAGCTGTTCAGATTTCAGGGTCTAGCTTAGCAACAAAGCTGAATCAATCTGTGAACCAGGATGTGTCAAATGCAGAGCCCAGCTCCGTGCTCAATGGCTCTTCAGCCGTCATAAATAGTCCTCCTGTCTAACTTTTTAAATTCAGCTCTACGACCAAAGTCTCTGATCAGAGGATGATGATGAAACAAACTATAAGAGCCAAAAGCCTGTTTCCAGTTTGGCCTTTTACCAAATGAGTTGGGATCATGTTTTCCAGCAATGTTTTCTCAAATCAGATAAGATGATGAAGTGCCGTCACTAGAGGCGTGAGGGTGACTTCAGGCAGCTGAGGCCGACCTTTACCGGATGATTCCACTCCCGTCTTGATTCAGTCCCAGAGTTACAGACTCTGGTTGTGTCTGAATTCCCACCCTAACTACTAAAAACTATATAGTGTGGTACTATGTAGTGCCGTAAATTTTGAAAACATTTCAGACACCACGCTCACTAGTTAAAATCTAATGGATATGAGCATTTTGCGATGATTATTTATGAGTCCACCGTCTTCTAATGATAAAAATGTGGATCGGTTGTTTAAAAAAAACATTTAAACACATTTTTCTTTGGCAAAAATTGTTCCAACGCAATGCATTGTGGTCTATATTCATCGATCTGGTGAGCATCCATGCACACTGGTTTTTCGCAGAGACTTCTGGGAAATTTCCAGGGCCCTGGATTTTGGAGTTGTATGTTCAGACAGCACTAGGAAAAGGTGAACGCACTATATAGTGTACTATGTAGGGGTTAGGGTGGGAACTTGGACCTTCAGGCATTCCTGTTGTTGGAATTGGCTAAAAAGGTAAACTAGCCAATCCAGCAGGTGGACCAACACCTCATGTAGCATCAACATACATGACGTTATAGACGAGACATGTTTAAAGGTGTATAAACCCTCAATGGAGTGTCAACACTGTGGCGTTCTTAAAGTGTACCTTTGACTGTTTTCACAAAGACTTCCTTTTCCTTGGTGGGGTCCTTCTCATCCAGCAGCACGCCGTGGAAGATGCGTCCAAATGTGCCTGTCAGAGACAGAGAGCAGCTCTTTATGTGTGGAAAAGGTCAGCAGTGAAGGAGCCAGAGGATTAACAGGTCACCTCCATCAGCCACTGATCCGTGGACAGAAGAGGACAGCCCTCTACACTAAACACTTTGTCTCCTAATGGGACCAGGCGGGTTTGGACCCTTACTTTGCTGACATAAGTCTAAAACAGAGACACATGGGCAGACTTTCCATCACTGCGGCCAGGGGATAAGCTGAGAAAGAGCTTTCCTGGTCTGCTTCCTCGCCGTGTCACTTCAGGACATTTCTGAAGTTACCATCAACACTAAAGACCATGGAGGAAAAATCCTGGCCTGGAGGCAAACTCATTTCTGTGCTTGCACAGGAAAGGAGAATAACAACAGGGTGATTGATGGCTGAAGCATCTGCCTCCTTTTGGAGCCTGTCTGGACCTGCCTGCTGCCAGAAACACAACCTCCCTCTGAGTCCAGGACCGTTGCCCCGGTATTGAACAAGCAACGTTCTTCAAGACCGCAGTATCGTTAAGATCTGACCTCAACGGTTCTGCTATCGGTACTGGAGAAGTCGCATGTTTTTGTGTCCCACAAGATATAAATGTTATCTGCCATATTTAACTCACCAAGTCAGTCTATTTTCCGTTAATTAATGATGATATTAATTTAGCTATTCTCGCTGAAGAGGAGGTCTGTCTGGCTACGGGGGGGGGGGGGGGGGGGGCGGGGCTGTTGTTCAGAAAGTGAAATTAATCAAATCTGCGCCACAGCGCCCCGACTATGGTGTCAACCTGCTGCTATGACGACCGAATTTAGCGCTGTCTGTATAGAAACACTGGAGGGGCGCGGGAAAACACGACTCCTTGCTGCAGATGATATGAACAGGTGAACGAGTAGAGAGGAGGGGGAGGGGCTTTGGCGTCAGATGGAAACACGGACGTCAGATTCAGACGCAGCTTTCACGGCAGGAGTTGAAGCAGAGACTTCCTCTGGGATGATTTTATAAACTATGAACATTTATTTAATTCATTATATATTCACATCATGACAGCAATATGTCAAAACATTGCTGTTTATTTTGTTTTAAATAACTTCTTCATGTATTTTACTTTTAAAGTTGGAAAAATGCATAAAGTAAAATGTTTTGTTAAAAAACATTATTGCATGATGATGAAATAAAACACTATGTTCTTAATTTGTTATTTATTTATTTTTCGTCCTCAAAAAGTATCGATTAGAGTATCGTTAAAATACCGCAGTATCAATAAGAGTAGTAGTACCGTTAAAACCTTAACGATACCCATCCCTACTGAGGGTGCAGCGCTTCGTGCAGACCGCTCCACCTCAGACATTTACGCCGTATGTAGACAGACAGCCAAGGAGGAGACCGGAGGTGGATGCAGACGTACAGTTTAGACGACGTGGAGGTGATAACCAAACAAACCAAATAACTGAATTTTAGATTTGAACCCTCTGTTTATAATGTGTGATCCTCAGCAGGTTGTTTGGATTGAAATATTTATTTCCTACTTTAAACATAACAGATGCACTGAATGAACATGATGCTACTGGGGTTTTTCCAGATAACTAAGAAAAAGGCACATCTATCACAGGCTGCACTGAAAATGAAAGCTAAAGGGTTCAAGTTTCAAAAGATCAGAAACTGCTTCAGGTGATGAAAAGGTTGGTGGTATTTCCAGTTGTGGAAGGAACATTCCTTCTGCTCAGTTTGGAGATCAGGTTACTCTGTTTTTGTCAGATAGTAAATAACTTAGACCTCCAAACAGACGCCCACATTTAATCACCAACCAACTAGATTCTACTGGCTAAACTTATTTTTACTGGACAAATTAGAACACTGCTTTACGCAGAAAAACCTTTTGAATTTTTTATAAGAAAATGAAATTGCATTAAAGCGTCCTCTGAAAATGTCCTATGAAATAATCTTGTTGTATTTATCCTCCGCGTCTTAAAGGCCGGTCGGTCCGTGAAATACTAAATTGGAAGTGACAGACGGAACAGCCCGTTAACATGGCATCATTAGCATCATAGCATCATTAGCATCATAGCATCATTAGCATCATAGCATCATTAGCATCATAGCATCATTAGCATCATAGCATCATTAGCATCATAGCATCATTAGCATCATGTGAAAACGGGGTTTTAACATGTTCTTGTAGCATTTTTCTCATGACGGAGGACATTTGTCATTTCTGAGTGTTTCTTTATATGCTGTGAATCAGTAGCAGGAAAATGCTGTTTGAAAAAGCCTGATCATCCACCTGCAGACCAACAGATCCATGAACGTCTGTGTTTTCCTGGTCTGAGCTGCACGGCTGCATAGCTCTGATATTGATCACCATTTTTGTTGCACCGCTAATGTTAGGGGGTGTGAGGAGCTGTAAGCTAGCGGGAGAGAGTGTAAACAAAGGGATGATGGGATATCAGCGAAGGGTCACACCACGCCAACAGTCCACAATTCAGAGGTGAATTACTGATGAAATCCTGCTGCGCTGCAGAAACTATGTCCTAGAAAACGACTCAGGTTTTGGGATTTTGGCTAAAAGACAGAAGTGAATAGTGAAAATGAAAATGTAATAAATCAAGCTCTACTTTACTTTAGTTAATCACTGTATTTAATGAAATTATCGTGTCTTAAATGTGTTTTTGCATTTCATCATTTCTGTAATGAGTTTGACAGATCTGTGTGATTTTTTTATTGCATCGTCTACAATTGATGCTTGAAATGAAAAAAAATCAATACATCAGAAGACCTGGGAAGGCTTGGAAAAGTGATCAGATGATGGGAGTGGGTTGATCAGCAGTGGGTACTGTGAACACGAGAGGCAGATACCTTCATGTAAGACATCTTTCAGCGTCACTCTCTCTCTGGAGAGCGCAATGTCCTTGACTTTAGCCTTGGCCTCCATTAGAGTCACACTCCTCAGGTCGTTCTTCTCGATGCGCAGAGACGGATAGCCTGGGAGGAAAGAGAAGCGCGGTGGGTATTAATTATCTTCGTGGTAGATAAACCGGTCCATGTCTGACCGTGTTAACCTGCCCCAGTGGCTGTTTACACAGTTAAACAATAATGTTCTCAGAAGGACACGCCCTCCAGCTTTGGGCGCGGCATAGAAAGACAACAGTGACGTCTAGACAGGGCAGAAACATGAAGACTGAACTTCCTTGGGGGGAAAAAAAAACACCTCTCTACCAATGAGAGATGTTTGTTTAGTTCTTGCTCTTGTCAACAATCCACAACAGCTTTAAAGAATATTACATTTGACCTGATAAATCACCGTAAACCCTTGAAAGTTTTCATCTCAACATCATCTGATATTGTTTGGATCAGTGAGGGGACTCCAGCTTACAGAAAAATCGACCTTTCTAGTCTGAGCAGCACTTTCCTGAGTGTCGTCAATCCCCAACACAACAAAGCAGATGATGAGTCGTGTCAATTTTCTTATGTCACAATCAAAATTTCGACTGAAATGACAGAACTGCTGTGTCATTTTAAAAGAACGTCAACATTTACAGGAAACACAGCCGGCAGAACACGCTGCAGCCTACGGATGTTGCATTAAGGAGGCTGCATGCAAAGCCTTTACTAAGGAACTAGCATTACTCAACTCGTCTGTACATTCTGTCAGCAGGCCACGGCTTTAAAAACAGGAGAAAACTGGGATGCATGAAGTACACATAAATCCCATCTGTGTTCTTTTTCCTGACACATGAACAAAACACAGAAGCGCGTTGTGTCAACACTTTGTGTGAGCATTTAAGCTAGCACTAATAAGTTCATGCAGCGCCCAGGCTGGGCATAAACAGCCTGTGTGTATGTACACACACATACCTTAACATTAACACAGAGGATGCAGGGCCACAACACAAAGACACACTGTCAAACAGCCTACAGCAGAGCGGCACCGTGAGAGTTACCATGCCTCACCATGCCTTTTAGTCACGTCACAACGAACAAGAGATAAAGCCTTCAAGTCACTGCATTTAGGTAAAAAGCTGCAGTCACCAAAGGTTCAAACCTCTGGGTTTCTGCAGCGTGCAAACATACTGAGGCCTCACTGCTGCCCCCTGGAGTTCAGAGTACCAGCAACAAACATGAGGAGTGCAGGAAGGAGACTCATCTTCCACCTGCTGATGGAACATGAGTGATCATGAGGGAGGATAAATGGTGATCAAACATGTTCCATCCAGCAGCCACTCCCAGAATGACTCTTCAGGAATCTTTCTCCTCCCAGTATTAAAACGTCAAAGCAATGAGTGTTCCTCAGGAGGTGATGGAATGTTACCAAACATTTCTAGTTTCAGGACCTCCTCTATCTTTCAAAATCCCCATCCCATAACTGCAGCAGCAGCAGGAGCATCTTAACCCACACAGGATGGATTTTATTTTGAAAGGGGCTTGTGAGTGCTGCTGTCAAAAGTAAAATAATTCTATTTTTTCTAATACAAAAAACATATAACAGTTATAATTCAATACTCGTAAATATTGAAAAGCTACATTTTATAAATGAATGGCTCCAAAAACATGAATAAAAAGCATTTTTCTTTAGAATAAAGTGGGACTTTGCAGCTCTCTGTGGGTTTGTGTCCTTTAGACTCCTGGTCTAAGTCTTCACAGAAAGAAGAAAAAGGGGAACCGATCACAAATCAAATCTGATGGAAAAATGAGGAAAGACGCAGAAATGTTTAAAGCAGGACACATCCAGCTGCTGACAGCTTCACACATGCAGGAACATAAAGAACTGTGTTTTTGGTCGTCTTTCACCAAACTTACTTCTGTTCTCATGAGGAGCAGCACCGGGGCTTTGGAAGGAGGAGGAGGCAAGCTGGAGGATGGGTGCAGAACCAGGGTCTGATGACAAGAAGGGAGGGGCAGGAAGGCAGAGGAGAGGAGAGGGGGGACAAACACACCGTTTACTGCAACATGACCCAAAAAAGTTTCCTTCTTTGTCCAAACACATCCATCATTCCAGGACAAATACAAAAATTTGTGGACGGGTGGAGGGAGAGTTTCCCAACAACCACTAGAGGGCGGTAGGGGGCAATAAAGTGACTGAGCAAAACCTTAAAGACACAGAGAGAAAAAGAAACAGAAAACTAATTAATACCAATCAAAGAACGTTTTCACTAAATGTACAGTAAATCATGTCACTGTGGCAGCTACTGCAAGTGTGGAGAAACCGGATTAAATGAGAAAAACAATACAAGAGGAAAAGCTTCACTGTAAAATCAGAACCAAAGACACCTAAAACCCATTTGATGACAGTAGTTTAAAAAAAAAACTGCAAGAACAACATGACGATAAATATATTTATCTATTTTGGATATATACTGAAGAAACCTTTATTATGTCACATTAAACAAAACACAGTGGTTACACATAAAAACAAAATGACTTGAAATATCCAACACAGAGGGAGCAGTGCGGTTTTATACGACCAATGTGAAGAAGCTGGAGTGTGAAGTTCCAAAGAACACTTTGCACTTCAGCTGTTCATGTTAAAGTGACTACTGTGCTTCAACAGATGCTGCTAAAAGACGGAGATCCTCCCACAGCAGAGCTGTTGGGTCCTTCCATGCTTTACTGAGGATTCTGTCACAGGAACCAATCATTGCTCCCCAATATGTCAGTTTTTAATCAAGTAATCAGATCTACAGGACAAGGTGCATCATCAGATCAACTCAGATCAAAAGATTCAGCAAATGTTTCATGGCCACAGCTCTGTTTGTCATCCCACAAATCCATTTTCACAATCTAAATTAAAAAAACAAAGCTCTCAAAAGTGTAATAATAATTTTCTTTTGAAAACCTTTCCCAACAAAGACATGCAGTAGTTTACTGAAAACAGGTTTCTCTTCTGTTGATGCAATGGTGGTCAGGTGTGTAAAGACCCTGCTATTCATCTAATGGCCACTAGGGGGAGAGAAGAGCCAGGAAGGCAAACATGGAGGAGTTTGAAAATGACATCTCACATGAATAATGATACCTTTAAAAATGGAATAATTGAGATTATGGCTAAAAAAAATAACAGTTTTAAAGGTTTTCTTTGACAGTCAAATTCATTTTGGTACTCTAAATTCTACGACCACAACCTTAAAACAGAATCTAACAGGTGTGGCTATACGGCTGCCTCCGCCCCCAAACAAGTGCTGGCCACTTTCAGGAAGGCAAAGTTTAGTGCTGCTGCTTAGAAATCACTACAACTGTGACTGCAGGTCCACCTTTACCAGCATGGACTAACCAGTGCCAGTATGTAGAGCGGGTTTGTTTTATGTGTGTGATGAAACATTCAAGCAAGCAGAGCATCCCTGCATGACCTGTGTGACCCAGGAGTCTGCTGACACTGATGTGGACAATGCACAGCTTTTATTGCATTAGGAAAGGCATCCAGTTTAAAACACTGTCACACTCAATGAAGCCAATCTGAGCTCTTTCTTTTCTCTAAAGAGCACCGACCCGACTCCTCAGAGCCTCGCTTCAGGAGATCAACCAAAGAAGGAAAGTGTCTTACTGGAGAGCGGAGCGGCGTTGTTGGGAGTGTCGGCCCTCAGGTACTGGGTGGTCTGGGTGGACGGCTGCGACAGGCCCTGCGAGCTTCCGCTGTCACTCACACTGACAGACACACACAGTGCAAATACCTTCCGTCACGCATCACTTCAGTAATGTAAACACACTTCATCCAGGTGCTTTGCTGCTGCTGCTGTCTGCTAAAACTAAAAGGCACGGAAACAACAGTCCGCTTGAGGAACTGCAGGAGAAAAGTTCACTGGTTTAGAGTTTTAGCTTAAGTTTTGGAATAAAAACTTATAAATAGGCCAGGTCCGAACAAACAGCCTCTTGTTAGACCTGCCTCATTTCTAGATAATCTTTTCTTTTGGATCAAGAGAGGACCAGATCCCAGTCCAAAGGACCAGATCCCAGTCCAAGGGACATCCTCCAATGATTGGTTTTATTCACAATTCAAATCCTTGTCTGCTGTTGTCTGTAAATACAAAAGTGCTGTCCGATCAATTTATCTACCATACATTTATTCCGCTTCACAGGAGTCAGACACGTCTGATGTTAGCTGTGATGTTGTGACGGCAAAACAAGCTAACCTGTCCTCCATCTCCACTCGCTTCATGCTGTGCAGGTGAAGGATGGCCAGGATGATGGCTACCAGGAAGATGACGATGCAGCAGACGCTGACGCTTATATAAAACACCTGCGTGGAGGTGGTGGGCGGGGCAAAATTCTTTACTGTGGAAAGAAAATATGAAGTGACCATGGTTAAAAGCTTCTGCCCTGAAATAGTGGACACATAAACTCCTGCACACCCTCATCCCTACAAGAGCTGTTCAAGTGCTGACACTGGAGGAGAGCAACAATGAAGTCAGCCAATGAGATAAAGACAGCAGAAGTGTGTGGGTGTGGATCCCAGGGCTTTCTCCTAGAGTTAATGGAGGTGGCTGAGCTCGTCTCATCGGCCTCTCTGAGAGCCTCATGAGGCCCCAGGATCCCCTGGCCTACCCATGATGCATGGGTAGGCCAGGGGATCCTGGGGCCCATGGCCCACCCATGCATAAAGGCTGGAGCAGGGGACTCACAACAGGTCTGCTAAATCCCTCAAGACAAGGACAAGCACTGAAAGGAGTGGGGGGGCCGACAGAGTGCTCTCCAGCAAGAGCCAGAGAACCTCCTCTGATAGCGTTTTACTGAGTGAGTAATAGCAAAGTACCAAGGGCGCTTTCAGATGCTGATTATTGTGAGACGGATAACTGGGACTGCCATGGGATCCATTTAGCCGCAGAAGCGTGTGCAGAAGTGGAGGCTGGACGACTTACCGGTACTGTCAAATGGAGGAGCGGTGTTGTTGTTGAGGGGAATGGGAACCCCTAGGTCTGAACCCATGCGTGTCCCGGGAGAGAGGGAAAAGCAAGTCAACTCCAGCTGAATGTTAAGGCAGTTACCATTCACACATTGGCAGTTACAGTTAACAACCCTGAAAACATGTTTTACATCAAACTAGCTAAAGAAAACTCTTTGTCAGACAAAAACACAAAGGCTTATTCAGATACGTGTGAGTTTTATTCTAACTAGTGTTGAAAAAAAACATCTGAACTTTTTATGGAAATGTAATCCTCAGTCAAAAAAAACAAGCGATTGGAACAAAAATAGGACTAAACAGAGCAAAGTGAGAAGCTCAAACGTCCTTGTTTTGCTGATTCTTTGCACATTCATTAAGTGTGACTGTGTTCATCCTGACTGTGGTGACCGCTGGACCAACAGACAGTAGCATAAACACACTAGGACTTAGAGATGGATATCCTCTGGAAAAGCCTTTGGAAAGGCTGTGCCATGCTAAAAGTCTGTTGTGTTTCGTGGGTACAGAAAAAACAAATGGAGCGGCTCAAGGAGCAAAGCATCATGGACCAGTGCTGAGCCTGCAGTCAGCCATACAAAGAATCTCTTCATGCAGCTAATTTGACTCCAGCTGAAAATAAGACAGGAATTCTTTTTTTCAATTCTGGATGGAGAGGCTTTTAGGACACGACAGCCTTTAGGATACGAGTCATTGTAGTCATCGCACTGAACTGTACTCAGGAAACAAGTGTTTCTGAATGTACATTTTCATTTCAGTTGAGTATTTTCCTTGTTTATCACGGGGGATGTGTTCTAAAAATAACCCAGAATAGGTCAAATCTGCAAAGAGTAATTACAGAAGTTTTATGGCTGTAATACTCCACACTACACTCTTTATCCACTTTTCTCAGACATGAACATTTTCTCTGTTGTTTAAACTCTTAAAGTTCAAACTTCCAGTATAACAGAATAAAAACAAAGATCTGCCTGCGATTGAAAATTTATGTAGATTTGGTCAATCAAACACATCTGTACAGGAGACGCGCCACAGGGGACATTGATGTACAAGATCTCCAGCAAATTAGGACGCCAAAAAGGGCGCACTGTTTAAGAGTTTAAAAATTAAAGATGGTATCCAAAATCACCCTAAAACTATCAGGTGAACAGTGTTATAGGGAGGGAACCCTAACGGCTGAGAAGAAAACTACAAATACATTTATTATACCACTAAACTACACACAGGAAGTGTTTTTTATAAATATACAGAGTACGCAAAAAAAGCATTTGCCAGTCATTCTGCAGAGTTTGTCTGTATGTTCATCATAGAAAGACTTCAACTGTGAGAGACATGAACATTCAGGAAATCACAGTGTTTGGTTTTTAAAGAACATCTGTGTAATGGTGCAGAAAAAGAGTACCGGTGTGTATCTTCATCCAACAAGAATGAATTCTGTCCCTCACAGACCTGTTTGTTGTTCCTCTATCCTCCACTTATCTGTATTAGTGTCACCTGTTTGATCTGGTTATCTGTGTAAAAGACACCTGTTGATGCCTGTAAACAGTCAGACTGCTACCTCTCCATTATGACCAAGACCAAAGAGCTGTCAAAGGACACCAGGGACAGGAGTGCAGAGCTAAACAAGACTGGAATGAACCATTCTACAATAAGCAGCAGCTAGGAGAGAAGAGATCGAACGCTGGAGCAATTATTAGAAAATTAAAGAAATACTAGATCACTGACAATCTCCCTCACCTGGAGCTTCATGAAAGATCTCACCTAGTGGAACACAGGATCTTGAGACAATGAGGAAGCAGCCCAGAACTACAGTGGACCTGGTCAAGGACCTGAAGAGAGCTGGGACCACAGCAACAAAGGAACATCTTCATGGGTTCAAATCCTGCAGAGCTCCAGGGGTCCACCTGCTTAAACCAGCTCATGTCCAGACTTGTCTAAACTGCTCCAGAGACCATCTGGATGATCCAGATGAGGACTTTGACAAGACACACCACTTTCTGTGTTTGGAGGTGGAAGGAAACTGAACTGCATCCCAAGCATAGGGGTGGAAGCATCATGATTTGGGAAAGGGTGAATGATCCATATGAAGAAAGAGATGAAGGCTGGCCATCTATGGTGAGATTTTCTTTTGAGAACATTGAGGTTGAAACATGGCTGGATCTTCCAGCATGATAATGATTCCAAACACCCCCCCCCTGGGAAATGAAGGAGTGGCAACATAAAAGCATTTCAAGATCTGGAGTCACACCCCCCCCTTCAGTCTCTGGAACTCAATCCAATAAAAGAATCTGTGGATGAAGGCAAAAGCTCGCCTTGCCCAGAAACGGCCCCAAAACGTCACAGCTCTGGAGAAGATCTGCATGGAGGAATGGACCCAAATAACAGCTACAGTGTCTTCAAACCTGATGGAAACCTTTGCCCTCCATCGCTGGCAAACAGGGTTACATTATAAAGTACTGAGGTGAACTTTGTTATCCACCAAATCCTTCTTTTCTGCACCATTACACAAATACATTCTTAAGAAAAATATTAATAATAGTCAATATAATAATCAATTTCCTGGATTACTATTTTACATTTTGACTCTCACAGTTAAAGTGTTTCTATGGTCAACATTAAAGACCAAACTCAGCTTTTTAGGGGGAAAACCTGCACAAATACTTTTTTGCCCCCAAGAACAAGTGTGGGATGAATAATCCAAGTCAAAGTCAAAAAGGAATGTTTCTACTCAACAGCAAGAAAAGCTTAAAATGCTCTTGTTTTGGTTCAGATGTAGGATTGTTTTCTCACTTTTGTAGCACATTTTCCTCCTCTTGAAGTTGAGCACTGTATAATTGTTGGCCTGGTTGGTGAGATTGAGCTGCATTGTTAGGAAGGCCTCTTCATCCACTCTCCCCGAACAGATGATGTCCACTTTGAAAACTGTTGAGTAAAAATGCATCAGCATTTAATCTGAGGAAAGCGTTCATGACCAGCACAGACCATACCGTCTAACTCAGCTGTTTTCACAACCTAATTCCAACAAAGCTTTATGCACAGGATTTTGATTAAACATCATTCTAGTCCAAAGGTCACGTCTAAACACGCTTTCCCTAAAACCAAGAGGCAGGTTGTACTGATGGTACAGGTGTCAAGTCTGGTTGTAATTCCATGGGTATTTCAAATACATCCATGTCATTTTAGATGTAATTTGGAAAAACCCAGATAACAAGATGCAATTTCATGCGATCATGGTTACCAGATTCTGTTACAAATGTTTACCCAAAGATCCACTCCAACGACAAGTAATGAGTTTTTGGTGGTTTTAATGTTATTGATCGATGTAGAAAATAATTTAATTTATAATTTAATAATTTAAGGTTTCTTTGTTCAAATCATGATGGAGCAGGAGAAGACAAAAAAAGGCGATGAGACGCAGAAACTGAAGTGGGCGGGCCAAAGTATCCCCCCTCCCCCCACCCCCCTCTGCACACCCTGGCCAGTTCACGCTTATGTGTGCGAGAAACGATGAGTGTTCAACACCCATGTGCTGTAGCAAATGGTGTGTTTATGTTGATGATGTTAGCCCTCATATGTTTCAAAAAACGTTGCATTGACGCAGAAATGGGTAGAATTTCTTGGTCAGGTTAGAGCTGTGACGGTGTCGGATTTTTCATCACCGCGGTGATGAACCACCAGGGGGCGCGGTGTCGCGGTTAACCGCAGCCCCCCCAAAAAATGCCCAGGCGGCCGCATCAGAAATAAATACAATCAATTACAACGTAGTATTCTTTATTAACAAATAACAGTAACAACTAACTACTACCTAACTAATGAACTAACTATATATAAAGTCCATATAGGTGTTGTAGATTGAGTTGATTGTGACTGTGTGGGTCAGCGCTGCATGTAGGAGGAAGGTGCGCACATGTATGTTGGGGGTGCGTGTTGATCCCTCTGCAGCTGACCGCTCTCTAGCTGCACGCGAGTTTCACCTGTGCTCTTTGGTACAGACATCTTCTCAGAATATTAAATATTGCCCAGTAATAAACAGACTGCAGACACTTTGTCACTTTTCCGGTAGCCATGAAGAACGCGGGGCAGGAGGCTCCACCTTTATTTATACAGACACGCAACGTTGCGCTGCACAAAATAGTTCCCAAACAAAACATGTCGTGATATTCATGGTAGTCTAACAGTGCGCGTTCATGTTTGGAGTGAAGGTGAACCCTAATAACCCCTCCCCCCCCCCTCCCTACACACAGAAAATCCTCCGGCGGGCGGCCGTGTCGCGCGCCCTTAAGAACGCACGCAGCTTGAAACGGAAATGAATACAATGTAAATTAACAATTAGAACGCAGTAAATTTGTCATATTTCCTCGCGAGACGAACACTTCTGTTGTAGAATGAGTTTGTGTGCTTCTGAAAGCGCGCTCCTGTGTGTAAAGGGAGCCGCGTGGCACGTGCAGCGCGGAAGCACTGAGAGCGCGCGCCTATGAGAGAGAGCGGTGGGAGAGAAGGAGAAAACAGTCTGAAAGAAAGAAGGAAAGTCTGAACACAGGACTAGCAGAAAAAGTCAATTATCAGGAAAGATGAATGTGTTTAATGTGTTTATTATAGCTCCATTCACGCGCCATATGCAAAACTTAAAAAAAAAAAAACGTACGGTGATGCGGTGACCCCGAACGGGAATAAACGGAAGAAGATGAATGAATGAATGAATGAATTCCTAATGAACTCTTGCTGCTCTGCAGAAACTATGTCCAAAAAATAACACAGGTTTTTAGATTTTGTCAAAAAACTTTAAAATCCTAATTTAAAGGCCACTGAGAACACGATTACAACAGATCAGAAGATTGTTGGAGTGGGATTTAAAGAAGTTAATACCTGCAACCAATGATGTTAGAAAGCCTCTTTTTCTACTAATATCCTATATTTTGTAAAATACCAAATAAACCATACTATGATTATTATCCGTTTTCCATACTAATGGATCTATTGTTATAATGTGTCACTATAACTAACAAGGATGGACTGAAGCCATCTGTATGCAGGTGTTAAAAACCAGAAAGATTTAGGAAGGATTTGACGAACCAGAAGGAAGACGGGGCAGCTCCCCCTGAATGCTGGTGTTGCATGTTGGCTGGATGAGGGCAACAGGGTTCTCAACATGGAATGCCAGATGATAGTCAACCTTCAAACCATTCATAACAATCAAGATTGATTCAACCTGAGCTCATATGAAGAGGTGCAGATGCGGTGAGAAGACGGAGAGCCTCACCTTGGTCCTGGAGTACCACGTGAAGAAAAGGCTGTTGGTCTCAGTGGGAACTGGCATGTTGAAAGACAGCGCACAATGGTTCACGGTGTCGTCCCGTACATAGTAGAGCTCTGCATCTAGACCTGTGTAAGGACAGCAGAGACAATGCTAAAGGTGAATTACGGTTCTTATCCACATTAAGATCAAATGTGAAATATTCCATTGAAAAGCTGCTTTACAGGTTAGTAGAAAGTACACGAGAATCAGAACGGAGCAGCTATGTCTGGTGACGTTTAAGGACTTTGTGTTTAAAGCATTTTCCTAACAAACTGTTGCCAGTCAAAGGCATGTAAAAGCAGAATGTTTGCCCTTAAGGGGTTAATAAGACTAAGATGGGGGGAAACCCTTCCATTATGGCAGGATGGCAGCATTGCGTGTAAATAAGAACTGGACTGAGTGACTCCTCCCCCCTCACCTTCCAAACAGGAAGTAGCCACTGGTTCCAAGGAACCAAATCCCATAGACTTCTATAGAGAAATAAGGAGCTGTTAGTCAGTCAGTCAGTCAGTCAGTCAGTCATTCTATTAGTCGGAAGAACCGCTCGTACTTAAAACCTTTTATAAACATCTTCTTAATAATTCTCTTTTCTTTAATGATATTTTTGCTGTAGTGCAAACTGACCAATCAGACGCCTCAATAAACGCAGGTGATGTCACATCAAACATCTAAAACATGACTGACAGATTACCCCGGGCCCACGTTTAAGAGGTAGTGGCCAACAAGCTCACTACTAATTATCGAGAGTGGTTGCCATAGAAACTTTTACTTAAACCAATCACAGCTTACTGATGACGTCAAACTCCAACATGGCGGCATTTGTATCTAAAAATTGGTGACTGAATTGACTTCATTTGTTAGAACTGGAAAATAGCCATTTTCTACGGGTGACGTCACACTCACTCAGTCCAGTTCTCACATACAGTCAACAGATGGCATGAATGAATACCCAATCAAAGGGAAAGGAGACTGACTAGCATGCAGTTCTCTTTAAAGCTTCTATTATTTGTATTTCTGATTATTTTTCCATCACAGCTTACAGACGCCAAATTTAGTATCTCTCCATTCAGCTGGGTAATATAGTGTTGCTTTAACTGAGCCAGTAAATCACCAACACACACAAATTAGGCCTGCACAATTCACTGCAAATGTATTGTTAGGGCAGCACGTTATGGGGAAAACTTGCGATTTGCGATATTAGTGATCAATATTGCAATGACGATATAACCTGTGATACATGAACTAATAGGAAATCAACTAAAAAAACAATCTACATTTCACTGCAACAGATTAGTTTAAATAAGAGTCAACATAACTTAAATTATACTCCAAATGACCCTCGTCTACATAAGAAGTGAGCATCTAACATAAAAGGGTTCCATCTGATTTGTCTATGATCAAAAGAAGTCCATCCGATTGGTCAAATGCATAAATGGATTTATTTAATTCGTCAAATACTTCAAGCTGCCATAAGATTGCTTTAGCACATGTAAGATAACCATTTATAACAATTTTCGCCATCTTTTGCGATATTCGTATTGCACAGCTTGAAATCGCGATAACAATAAATTTGTGATTTATTGTTCAAGCCTATTTAATCGTCATTGCGGTATCAGGCCAATGCGGTATGCTTACCGCAAAAAGAGGCATAAGTGGCGATAAGTGGTCTCAAATATGATTACACAAACGCTAAATGATGTCTTTGTAGTTTGAAGTAATGAATCAATTAAAGCCCTTCCAACTGGAGCCCTCTAATGTTAGATGCCCGCCTTCTACATACTGCATGAGCATGAAGAAAGAAGGACATACTTTTTTCCCCGACATGTTACCGAACAAGAGCTGCAATGGTTCAAAGCAACACCTCGGAGGATGTGCTCGTGGC
Source organism: Oryzias latipes (assembly GCF_053564925.1). Lineage (NCBI taxonomy): Eukaryota > Metazoa > Chordata > Actinopteri > Beloniformes > Adrianichthyidae > Oryzias > Oryzias latipes. The sequence goes on from NC_136240.1 coordinate 4,698,278, forward strand.
GGAAAAAAAAAGGCCCTTTTTACTAAAGACACTGGAAGTATGAGCCCTCTTTTACATTTTGCAGCCAATCATGGCCTCTAAATATCCAACAGGGAACGGGAAAAACATAAAAAACATAGGATAGTACATAGTATATGATGGGACAAAATAAATGCACCACGTCAAAAGGTGCTCCGACGCTCAGTTTATGGCATCAAATTACATTAAAGCTTTGGTGAACCGGCTTGCTGTGAGTCGCAAATCAAGTCTCATGAGTCATCACCTACCAGACTTGAGTCGCGGCTCATGAGACGGGAGTCAGATAAGCAAGCGGAAGTAGGTCTGAGCTCTTTCCAGTGCTTGCTTACAGCCCCTCACAACCCCAATCTATCAAAAACAAAAATGGCGAGCAATATTGGAGCTATCCAGCCATACAATTTTGAGCCAGATGGCAGCTCAAACGAGGAAAATTAAGACGTTAATGGAGTCTGCAGGTGGACGCATCAGAATGGAGCAGAGCAGGGAGACTTTGGCTCGCTCATTTCAGTTTCTACATCACAACTGAGAGCTTCTTCAGACAGCTATTTTATCATCTGCTCCGGATTCATCCCCATTTGAGTAAAGAAATACTAAGGAACACACTTTTAACCTTAAATTTGTTAATTTATGTTCTCCATCATGAGAAAAAAATGCATTAATTGGAGTGGGTCATTAAGTGTCAATGATGATTATGTAGGTGAGATTTTTATAATAGCAGTTCCTTCTTTACATTTATTAATAAAAAAAATGAATGGTTTAATCAGTAAAAAAGGAATTGTGTTTAACAAATGCTTTAGTTTTTCACATTTTTATGCAATCTTTTTGTTAAACCCATGGAATAAAAGCTGAAAGTCTGCACTTCAATGGCATCTGAGTTGTTTTATTTCAAATTCACTGTGGTAATGTACAGAAACTAAATTAGAGAGAATGTGTCTCTGTGCAAATATTTATGTTGATGACTGTATAATTTACAATCTTTCGTGATGCTTTACTTAGTATTTCATGATCACACAACACTTAGACAAAATGTCTTCTGATCTGTAGTTGATAGCACTCCACCCACAAACTTCATTCTTACAAGGTAACAAGGTCCAGGAGTGACAGGACAAAGACCATCCTGTGTGTGGAGTCCACTGAACCAAAGAGAACTCCATAGAACTCTAACAACCTCTCTTCTCTTCTTTCTTTGTATTTGTCAGGTATTCTGACCTGAGCTTATGTACACCCTGAAAGACTACATCTTAAGTTAACAACTGCAAAGTCACGTGTGAACACTTGGGAGGTGGTTTGGGACAATTCTGCAATGAGCAAAAGCAAAAGTGTCGGAGACCACACTGAAGGCCCACCTATTGAGCTAATCTGACCCCACAAAAGCAAAAATTCCCACCAGAAAATGTTCAGTAACAAGTTTAGAACTTAGGCATTTGTGTCAAATGTTTCACATATTTTTAATCATATCGGCACAACATTAAAACAACTGCTGTGATAGCACATGAAACAGGTTGAAGATGGTCTAAGAAATGGTCCTGATTTTTAGCCCCCCATAAGAAACCACTTCCTAAGCATGGTGATTTAACGCAACGTAGCAGAGCTTAAAGTGAGCCTTTGAAGCAAAGACCATGAATGTTGGTCCTTTATAAAGCTGAAAATTATTTCAAGAATATTTTTATCCTGTATGGCTTTTCTCCATTTCTGTAAAGGATTGGCGGCTGCAGCAAAGCTTTTCCCGCTGAAAGACAACGTGCTTTGGCAGTTGAAGCTGAGGATCAGCTGAAGACCCCACACAGTGTGTGACCTTGTACTCTGATGCATACCATTTTCCCAATAATGTGACTTTTGGCCAGAATGGACCACAGCAGCTGTGATCCCTTTGGCAACATTGTATTTCTGCATTGAAACTGCTGTGTCAGCAGCCTTTGCTTAAGTTTGCCAACATTTCCCTATTTCCGTCTAGAATCCTTAAAATACCACAGAATGTCACTGCAGGTAACTGGCGGTGCATTAGAGCCAGAACAGAGGAGGAGCAAACACTGACTGTGTGAGAAAGCAGGCAGTGATGCAGCAGGTGTTGCTGCAGTGAAGTGCTGCTTGAGAACACATCGCCGTTTTCCCTCACGATGCCACATTAGTGTATCAGCTAAGTAACTGCACACTGCAGTAAAATCACTGAGACAGTAAGCTCTCTGTCAACATTACATTGTGTCTGGGCGTGCAGCCAGCTCATTGTAACCACAGGACATATCCCCTTCCCAGACCCCTACCTGTAGCAGGTAAGGGTCTGGATCTGATATACTGTTGACGGGCGGGAGGCAAGCATTGACTGTACAATGAACGCAAGCGATGAAAGCGGGACAGAAACACCGGAAACAGTAACAGGTCGGATGGGGCTCGGGTTGCTCTCTGTATTTTATATTGTTGTTGTTGTGTATGTGTCTGTATTTAGTGCTTCACTTGTCATCATCCTCACCTGCCACCATGAGGTGTACTTATGATAAGTGTTTGTCCACTGATCTGTTCTATAAATGCAGTTTATAGGCATGATTCTGATCAATTAAATCCTGAATAAACTCAAAATCTCTGTATTCTGCATATTTCCTGTTCAACTGCAGCATGAACAAAGTAATAATTGCTGTACAACTTTGCAAATAAAAATAAATACAACATTTTGTATGCAACGTTTCTGTTTTGAAAACGACTTCACTTTGTCTTGAACATATTCCCATGTCCACTTACTGTCAGAAATTATATATATATATATATATATGACCCCCTGATGTTTTTTGACTAGTCAAAATTAATATTTAAGACCCAAAAAAAGTGGTATTCCAAACAAAAATCATATTAACAACAGAAAAATTCAACGTTAAACTAACGTATACAGTTTGTACAAATAAAAGATATGAAATCAACATTAAGTACTGTAACATGTGGGGTACCTCAAGGGTTATTCCTGGATCCAAAATTGTTCAACATTTACATTAATGATTTAGTAAATGTATCCAAATTATTAAAGTACATCTTGTTAGCTGATGACACCACCTTTTACCAATGTGAGTGATGATATAAAACAAATGAAAGACTTAATCCAGACGTAGTTGAAAAAAATGAAACAATGGCTAGATTCAAATAACTATCAATAAATGATTAAAAAAAAAAGTCATGATTCTGTGTTTAGCAATCACAATATAAATAGTATCATCTCATTTGAAATCAATCTCGTCATCAGCATGTATACCATGCTTTGAATGGGAGTACAGTATGGGAGTGGAGGATGCAGTCCTGTATGTGGTCCATAGGGTGCTCTCCTTTCTGGAAGGGACTGGCAGCTATGTGAGGGTGATGTTTTTCGACTTCACAAGTGCCTTTGATACAGTCCAGCCTCAGCTGCTGAAGGGGAAGCTCGAGAGGATGGGAGTTGATCCAGTTTTTGTTCGCTGGATCCACAACTATCTGACTCTTAGGTCACAGTTTGTCCGACTAGGAGACTGTGTATCTGGGGCATTGATGAGCAACACCGGAGCACCACAGGGAACTGTACTATCGCCTTTTCTCTTCACACTCTACACTGCTGACTTTAATTATGCATCTGCAGCTTGTCATGTCCAGAAGTATTCGGACGACACTGCTATTGGAGCGTGTGTAAAGGGAGGGGGTGAGAGTGAGTACAGGGAGCTCATCACCAGATTCACCTCCTGGAGCAGAGACAATGGTCTTGTGCTGAACACATCAAAGACCAAGGAGATGATCATTGACTTTAGTAGGAAGTCCTCCCACCAACCAGTGATCATCGATGGTGGGGGAATCGAGGTGGTTGACTCCTACAAGTACTTGGGTGTGCACCTTGACCACAAACTGGACTGGTCGGAGCAGGCTCATGCTCTGTATAAGAAAGGACAGAGTATGCTGTTCTTCCTGAGAAAGCTGAGGTCCTTTGATGTGTGTACTGACATGTTGCTCCTCTTTTATCAGTCGGTTGTGGCGAGTGCTGTCTTCTATGGGGTTGTATGCTGGGGGTGGCAGTATGACCACAAGGGATTGCACTCGATTGGACAAACTGATAAAGAGATGTGCATCTGTGATCGGGAGGAGGGTGGACTCTCTGGGATCTGTGCTGCAGAAGAAGATGAGGGCCTTGACTCAGAGCATCCTGGACAATCCCAGACATCCCTTGCACAGCACGATGTCTGGTCAGAGGAGCTCACGGAGTAATAGGCTCCTTTCACTGCGCTGCAGGACAGAACGCTTTAAGAACTCATTTGTCCCTTCAGCTATCAGGCTGTTTAACCTGCCTGATATGAACTGATATTTTATTTTGTGAACTGTCATTTTACTGTTGTTCAATGTGTGTGGTTGTGTGTTTTGCAACCGGACACCTGAATTTGTCCTTTGGGAGTTTAATAAAATTTATATCTATCTATATATTTTCCACAACTTGAGAACAGAGATAAGCTGTTTTTTTGCACACAGCACCAATAGGGAATTTTAGAAAAAAATAAGCTCATTGGGTTGCAGTCATTTGGACCCCTTAAGAAAGAGGACAGGGATGATGGTGGTAAAAGGATGCTGCGGTTAGAGCTACAAGGAAAGAGGCCACAGGAAGAGCAAAGAGGAAGCTGATGGATGTAGAGGAGGAGGCCATGAGGGTGGATGGTGTGAGTGAGGAGGATGCAGAAGGACAGAGGGTTAGATGGCTGCAGACAGTTTGCTGTGGCCACTTCAAAAGTGAACAGCTGAAAGGTAAAGACAACTTAACTTCTCCCTCAGAAGACGTTACATGTGCTAACAACAGCGAACTAAAACATCGATGCAAACTCAGTCTCTATTCTTAAAATTAGATGTGACTACTGTGCCCCTGTCTTTGTTCAGAAAAGCACAAATGGAAATAAGATTGCAACGATGATGAAAATATTTCATACCACAGAACTTGAGTATAGAACAGTGTTAAGTAGTCCCAGAAACACCAGTATTAGAGGCTAAAATGAGGCACATTTTAAGGACCTTTGAACTCAAAGAAGTGCCTGCATTAAGTCACAATCTCTGTGGTTTTCTTTGACTTGCTTCAAAGGCGCCATACTTGAGTTTCTCTGTTATTGCTTTAAAAGGCCTGAAGGTAAATCAGGGGGGAGGCACAACAAGGACTCAGAGCAAGACTGTCTGCCCAAAATGAACCTTATTCATGGTTATTTGCTGCGCAAAGAGGCTGTAGAGTTTACTTAACAAATACCAAAGGCTTTACTGAAAAACTGTTACCTGTTTGTGTCAGACGGATTTGATTTGGAAGTGACTAAATATAGTCACTTCTAAATGTGACTTTTGGGAGGGAAGGGGTAGTTTCAAAGCTTTGAACACACCTTTTCTTTTTAGTTTTACTCAAAGAGGGGCACTTACCTGTTACATCATAACCAAATACCAGATTTGACCATATCCAAAGTAACGGAATAAATTACAACAAACACACTGTAATGAAATAATCAAAATGAGTACATTGTATAAACATGCATTACATGTCCCCATGCTTCTTTCTTTTATCATTTCCTCAGGTGACTGTCCTAGTTTTGCTCCATTTACAGAAGATACCTCCAGGCTTCCAGAAACCTCCTTCATGGGGGTTTATGTCCCATCAGGGGACATTTAGCAAACGCTGAAGCATCAAGCCCCTTTGTTAAGACAGAAAAGAACTACAAGACACCTGACAGAATGTACAGGAATCATTTTATCTGAGGAGGAGCTGGGTTTCGAAAAAAGGACAGTTAACAAATAAAATCACCGCATTAAAGGCAGAAAGGAGCGGATTTGTTCACCAGAAATGTTATTCTCAACAACACAAAAGAGGTTTATGTTGTACAGGATGCCAAACTGTTGGCAAAATATCCATCAACACAAGAAAATGCAGCAAAACAAACTATTCCAACCTTTTACATTTGCAAAATTAACTCCACATGACAAAGAAGATTCAAGGGTGTAATTTCATTTTTTGTAGACCATGTCAACCATGATCAAGAAGAGAGAAAACTTTGAGTTCCATGTTTTGAACTGCAATTCTCAGACGTTGCTGAGCTTTTTCTTGACATTTTAATTTGAGGTTTTCCTTAGGTGGTCTGAGCTTTTTAAAATCATCTATAACTACTAACATTCATGCAGAGAGAATCCCCTTTTTTGCATAGTTTTGAAATCATATTTTTTGTTAAAGATCTGCGAGTGCCAGCAGTACATCTGCTGAATTGTTTCAGTTCAACTTGTTTAAATAGAACAAGCGTTTTAAATCAACTTCTCTTTGCTTTACAAAGTCATCAATTTACAGACCAAGTCCATTTTTTGTCTTTTTATTCTGACCGTTTAAAATGAAAAAGCAAAATCTTTGTGCAGATTTGGTCAAAAAGAAGTTTGAAACCTGCTGAAATGTATTTTAAGTATGGTTCAGTTTTCTTTTAATGAGCAAAACCAAATGTATCGTACTTTCATTGAATCCTGGTTAACCTATGTGTAGTTCGACCTTATAATGTTTACTAAAAATAAAAAAATTGTACCATACTTTTCAAATACATTGAGTTTTATAAAGTTTCTAGGTTAAATCTGAGCACAGAGGCTGCAACAAGGTCTTGGGAGTCTTGAGAAAGAGCTGATATGGGAGCTGGAGGTTGGAAGGTATGGATTCTAGAGGTCAGCTTTTAATACAGACATATGCAAAAGAAATCAGGGGCGCTGCCTGCCTGGAATCCAAACTAGCAGTGCATGTATGGAAAAACAAGCCTCTGCTCAGGTGGGACAGCTTCCTTACAAATCCACAGATCAGGATTTTTGCTGAAGATATTAAATAGAGAAGCTCATCTGTTTTGGAAATACAGCTGCAGATCCATTAAGTTGAACATTTTCAATTTCTGTCACAGTATCACCTTTATTACCCCCTTTTTTAATGTGATAGGAAACTTTAAATGACTACAAATGTTCCTATAACTGTGAATCTTTGAATCAGCCGTTTCATGATCCAATCCACTTTATTTATACAGCACATTTCCCAAAGTGCTGTACAGAGACCAAAATTAGATAAAAATTATTAAACAAACTAAAAACAAGCAAAGTACAACAATAAAATAATAGAAATAAGCTAAAATACAGATAAAAACACAGAGGACCACACAACTCACACGGTGTCATGATGTCAGGAGTCACTGGGGTTCTTTTAAACTGAGTGAGATTTTGATAATATTTTAGCTTCTGGATGGTGGCTAGACTGGATCCAAACATTCCAGGATGTCAATCTAACAACAAACTAAATGTTTAAATGTTCTTCTTATGCATGCACTTTTCCTGGATTCCACAAACTTCTCATTTCTGAACCTGCTTCCATGCTGTTCTAAGTCAGTTAGCGGCATCATACAGCTATCATCAGGAAGTGCGGGATACACTGTGGACACAATACAAATAAACCACGATGCTCCAGAAGGACAGCCGCCACTGAGAGGTCCAGTCACGCCCACAGGCATAAACACTACATTTCCGCTGAGCGACGCAGTTTGGTACGGTTTGTTTTTAACCACAGTTTTCACTGTCTGATGTTTCAAGATCCTAAAATGATACCATCCAACGTATTTGGGCTCTTTTTCTGGGATTCTACAACCAGCGGCACAGCTCCAATAGAACATTAGAACAGATTATTCTACTGAGAAGTATGGGGGGAAAGGGCCAAACATGCAGCTCTAAGCAACCACCTGACCTAAGCAACAATCACAAGACAAGTGAATGCTTAGACTTTTGAGGTCATTGATAACATATGTTAATGTTGAAAGTAACTTAAAAATAAATACTATAAAACATTACAATCTCTCTGAGTACGGGTCCTTTAGAGAGTACATATGAAAATAGTAACACAACAGCAACATACCACAACTGGAATGCAGTCTAGTTTGACTCAATTATTTGCGCTGGCTTCAAAGTCAGTAATGTGTATAATTTACTTTAGGAAATGACGTGTTATTGAGCATGCTAACTAACTGCTATGGCAGTAAGAGTCTACAGAAGAGCTCACAACTACCCTGACAGCAGAGTCTTTACAGCAAAAGATAAATTATTTTCCTTTAAGAAAAGACAATCATCAGCAACATCACTGTCTCTACTGGTCCACACCTTCAGTCAACATAAACAAGTAAAATACACAGGTGTGGTGCCAGTACCTATTACAGAAAACTCTAGTAAACACAGGCAAATAGTTGTCTTTTAAGAAGCACAAAGAAAGAAAAATGTTATTTGGATACCAGCAGTCCAACTGCCATTAGATTTGTTCATAATTCCTATTAGCAATTCAGTTCAAATGTTTGTTGTTCACCTTTCAGCATATTCCTTCAGAGGTCTGCACAGCACATCAGCTTTCACTGAGTCGCACAGGTGCTTTGGCAGAGATTTGTACACTGGATGCTCTTCCTGACACAACCCCTTATTTTGTTGTGGTGGGGACCAGCACAGAGGGACTCAGACCTGGGACCTCTTGTAGCTACATAGTTAGTAGTGCAAAGAAGCATCAGATATGTTGAGAATTGGATCCTACTTCCCCACTACCACCAGTGAATATCACACAAATTTATTAGTTAATGTTTGTTCAAAAACACAGATGGCGCTCAATTAAAAACTTTGGGAGATGAGATTATCTGTCTTTAACAAAGGAAAACATTTATTCACTCTTCATCCATGCTAGGTGATAGTAAGCTACCAACAAGTAAGACTGCAAACATAGACTATGTCCAACTTCCCACCCTACTCCCTAACTACTAAAAAAAAAAAAAAGATAGTGATGGACTATGTAGTGCCCTGAATTTTAAAAGCAATTCGGACACCATGATCATTACTTTTTTTTAATGGCGGATACGACGTCAACAATTTCACGAAGTTAAAATCTATGGATATGAGCGTTTTGTGACGATTATTTATGAGTCCACCGTCTCCTGAAGATAAAAATGTTGATGGTTTATTAAAAATACATTTAAGTACATTTTTTTTGGCAAACACTTCAGACACAATGCATTGTGGTCTATTTTCACTGATCTAGTGAGCATCGTTGCCCACTGGTTTTTTTGCAGAGACTTCTGCTTAATTTCTAAGGTACTCGATTTTCTAGTTGTAGATTTGGACAGTACAACAAAATGACAGACGCACTTTATAGTGCACTATTTAATGAGTAGTGAAGGAATTCTGACACAACCATCCACTTTATAAGACTTCTCTAAATTGTACTATCATGATGGAGACCAATCTACACACCTTACAGTTATTTTAAAATGAAAAAGGTGGAAGCAAAGTACCATCGTTACATCATGAAAACACAAAACATCGATAGTCCCTAACCCACAGGGCGTGGGCCGGTACTGGTCCGTTGGTCACTTGCAGGAAGGGGAAAAAAATCCATACACTAACTTTGATTATACCACGGTCCGGATGAATACTCGATTCTGATTGGCTGCTGGGTGTGCATTAAAATGTGATATACCACAGGATAACCGCATGGTGAAAAAAGAAGTTCTGGTCACCTAGCTTAAATGTTTTGTATCACTGCGCCGGCTTCTTTAAAACAACCTTTTGCTTCATAATTTGTACAAAAACAGGCAGTAAGAGGTGAACCTTCTCTCTGAACTGATGCTTTATTTAACCCATCGGAAAGATCAGCATATATATAATCGCCGAATCTCGACTGCAGCGGTTGTGCGGCGTGACGCGGACTATTTGTTATAACAAATATAGTTTGCTTTTTGTGAGACAAGATATCCAAATTCAAAAAAAAAAAGATGAATTAATGACTAAAAACTGGTTACTATTTATTTCCATGGTATAAACGGGTTAATGGCCTTCGAAGTGTGCATTATCACTTTTTAACGCACTTCGCGGAAGCAACAGGATCAGGTTCAGGCTTCCACGGCGTGCGTTAAAAAGTGATAATACATACTTCGTCGGCCATTAACCCTTACTTATTTCTGTTTTGTTCTGACTAAATAGCTGCTTGGGCTGCTAAGTTAGTAGCCCAAAGCTACTAAAGCTAAAAAGCTAATGAAAAAACAAACAATAAAAGGTATTTGGAAAAATTTCATCTGGAAGAAAAGAGTCAGCGAGGAAACTAAAGAAGAGCCTTCAACTTTAAAGAAACATAAATCTGCTGTTTACAGACAAAACCAGGAGTTTTCCTCCAAATATGGATTTATTGAACCGTTGTTCTCACGAACCAGAAGCTGCTCGCTCTGCCTGATACGCAGCGACTGACTTCAGTGTTTCACACACGCAAATAATTAAGTTACAGACGTGGTGGATTCATGTTTATTATTACATTTTGTTTTTTTAAATACCAGTTTACGACAATTGAGTCATTTTATTTTGCTTTATTTATCCACCACCACACCTTAGAAGTCTTACGTGGCTAAAGTTAGCGTCCAGTTGTTTGCATCCACTTTAATGTCTTCATTATAAAGTCTAAGTTTAAATCAACCGCAAACAGTTGACAAAGAATGAAGATTCAATCAAATAAAGTTGTTTCGGATTTGTGGAAACATGTAAAAAGGACTGTTAAGAAATCTGAGTACAGAAAATGTTCCTTTGCGTGAAAAAATTCAGTTAATCAGGATTTATTAAAACAAAATAAGATAAATCTTTTTGCTCTGAAAGATGATCTGGGTTGAATTCTCAGTGTAATAATGGCGTTCTATGAAAAAAAAAATGTAATGTTGCTTTTATAGAATTTTTTACAAATCAGAAACAACTTCTAAAAATCAATCTTTGTTTTATTAAAGCTTTGTCATCTGTAAAAAGAAAATAGACTAATTTTTTCAGATTTTGTAAACAAAATTTCTTGTAGCGGCATTTTAATTTGAGATATAGATTTTTCAGAAGCTGGAAGCTTAAAATGATTAAACTTCGGCCCAGTTTGGAGCGGTCTGTGAAAGTAGTGCCTGACATTAAAGCGGTCTGTGGCCTGAAAAAGGTTGGAGACCACTGGTTGGGAGTATTTAAATAATTAGTTAAAAGTAAATTATAGACTTCTTTGTTAAAATTGTGAATACACACAACACAATGCTCAGTAAAGCTGGAAGCTCTGCACCAATCCTGTTGGCACCATGACTTTGATGTCAGTTTTTTTCATAATCTATTGAAGTTTGAGGCCCTCGGCAGCTGCTGCATCATGGAAATGTTTGTCCTCCACACAAAACTGTCAAACAAAAAGAGATTTCTTCTTACAACCAAATGAGGTTTCAGGCAAACCACCAAAGAGGCTGTGGTCTGGCAACGCCACATTAAGCACGCCATGATGGAGAACAAGGGAATCTGAAAGGGACAGACCTACTCTCTAACACCAGCCAGACTACACACAGAAACCAGGAGTTTTTCCAACTCAACAATAACACAATGAAGCATTCCACAACATGTCCAAAAGCATTTTGCAGTGCCTTCACACTAGTATGTTTTCTCATGGTGGAGTTAAATCATCAAATTTACATATATACAGTGTAACTTTGCCTTATATTTGCAGAAGACCAGTCAGCGCTAACCCCAACCCATCCTTCAGATGCGGCAGAAATCCATCCCAGATGACTAGATAAAGGACTAAAGAAAGTGTACCGGCTGCTTCAAAGTCTTCCCCATAGAAAAGGGCTGATAGTTAAAGATGACACATTATAATAACAAAAGACCGATGATTCAGTCAACTAAACCAACAGCTATGTTTGATCTCAGGAGTCATTTCTGATGTTTGCAGAAACAGAGAATACAAAACAACCTTTATGACACAGTCAGATGCTAGAATGGAGACTGTTTCAGAACTTCTAGGACTATTTACCAAGTTTTAGCTTTGGTGACTGTATAGATCAGGGGTCTGTAACCACTCCGGTATCTATTTTTGTGGCTCTTTAGCTTTAAATAAAACTGATGGCTTTTTGAATAAATATTAAGTTTGGTAAATGAAGCGCATTTTCTATGCTGCGTAACAGTGTCTAGTTGTCGTTCAGAAGCAAAGTTCTTAAAGTGCATAATTACATTCACATGTAGGCCCTAAATATTAAAACAAAAATAGTTCTTTACCAACATTTTCATGTTGATTTCTGACAGTAAAACAAGTTTTTAAAGGGTGTCATTATGACAAAAGTCCTGAAAGAAAATGTCAAGTTTGAGTTTCAGTTTTAAATTGAGGAAATCTGCAGCAACAGGAGGATCTTATCCGACACAGCATGCACTTTATTTTGAAAGAAACTTGGATGCTGCTGTCAAAAACAAAGAGGTTATAGATAAATCTAAGACTTTTATAATTCAATGATTGTAAATATATAAAGGCTACATTTTACGAAAGAATGTTTCAATGGCCACAAAAACATAAAGTGTATAATTCTAAAATGTTGACTTTGTGGTCCTCAGAGGGTTTTGGTTGGTAACAAACCGGACCAAACGGCTCTCTAAGTGTTAAAGGTTGCAGACCCCTATGTGTTACCCTGCTCAAGGGCAAACTATGAGGGGCACATTTACAGTTGCATTAAAGGGATGAAGAGCTGCTCCTTCACACATGATCCAAATGAAATCCCTGCAGCTGCTTTCCAATGTTTCTGAAAACTCAAGTTAGTATGATTCCGTTTCCAACGGCAACACGTGTTTTTGGTAATGAAGTCCAACGGATCAAACAAGAATAATCACATTAGGGATATTTAAAAAAAAGAATTATCTGTTTCAAATCAATCTTAGAAAATAGGATTCAGCAAATCCATAAATCACTTCCTGAAGTGTTTTCTTTAACTTTTCTGTTGGTGTTTAGTCGGTTTTTAATGTATGAATTCCTAACATTGGCATTTAATGTTCCACCTGAGCCAAACTAACAGTTCTGACCCAACACATTGGTGCCTTGAAGTTAGAAATATATATATTTATAATTAAAACTAATAATGATTGATGCTGAATGTTAAATCTAGTCCCAGCTCTGCGGGCCATGCCTTTGGGGTAATTCTGGCCTTTGGGGTAAATGACTGGGTTCATCATGGGGCTTCACAGTACAAACTGTCACGTGAACGTTTTCAATGGTCCAAAATACTTCCGTTTAAAGTCAGGGTTATCTGGAGAAGAGTTCTGTTCCAATGTCCGGATTGGGATTTTGTGTTCAACAGGAACCCAAAGCCTGATGGATGTAAAAAAAACAAAACCAAAAAAAAAAAAAACCCTGGAGGAGTTGACACGCGGGCCTTACCCAGCAGCTTCTTCACCTCCTCCACGCTCATATAAATGTTGACCGCCGGCTTGTTGTGGGGGTAGACGCCCGGGTTGGCCAGGCAGCCCGCGCCCTCCAGCAGCAGCAGCAGCAGCAGGAAGAAGAAGCCCCCCAGCCTCCGCGGCACCGAGCGCCGCCAGCCTCGCCACTCGGACGGGCTGCCGGAGCCGAGAGTCGAGCCGCGCATCGCGGCGGTGGTGTGGCTCGCTCTTGTAGCTCCCGTAGCCCACTTCAGTCTCATCCGTCGGTGAAGTTAATCTCGTGATGAGACATAACTCGTAACTTCACGTCGTAACTCCCGTTAAGTTAACACCACTGCGGTAAGTAGCCGCAGCGGCCAAAGTTAGCCGGAGTGGGCTAACTTTGGCTGAGTTGTGCTAACCGACCGCGGTCAGACTCAGGCTGCCGCGGAGTTTGATCCCCCAGTCAAACCCGGACACCGACGCATTGAAACGCACTGATTTGTGCGCACAGAAACGAAACCAAGCGGCGGAGAACAGCCCGAGGCGGAAGGCAGGCTAATCCATCGGGATTTCTCCCTCCACGGTCCGTCTTCCCGTCGCTTTTCCCCGAATCCCCTGGTTTTCATTCGGGGCAAGAAGGCGGGCGGGGGCGGGGGCGCTCAGCTCCCACTAGACTGGAATGTTGCCTTCAGGACTGTCGGAATATTCAATGACTGTGCTCGTCTCAAGTGATTCCAACTACGTTTGGCTGCAGTGTGCAGTTCGAGGCGTGGCTCAACGTGGGCGGGGCTAAACGGGGTTATCTGATTCTTCTTCGTTGCCGTTTTCTTCCTGGCGTTTTATATATTTCCACGTGCATAATGTAAGGATTAATGGCCAAAGAAGTCTGCATTATCAGAGATTAAGACAAGCCATGGAAGCCTGAGTGCGTTATTTCTGATAATGCAGACTTCGAAGCCTATAATACCATGGTCACTTACAAAAGAACTATATATTCAATCAGTTTTCAGTACTTTATTCTGCTTATTTTTTAGGTTTGGATCACTTTTTTCACAAAAGCGGACTATTTGTTAGTTGATGGAGCTTTGTTTCAAAGAAGCCAGCTCCGTGATATAGAACATTTAAGATATGTGACCAGAACTTCTTTTTTAGCGTGCATAATCACTTTTTTATGCACACCTAGCAGCCAATCAGAATCAAGAATTCACCAGGACCATGGTATAACCCCCACCTATCGGATTCAGGAGTGTATCATCAGATGATTAAATTAAGGCTCGCCATGTACATTTCTTTTATTCCGTAAAAGATAAGTTATTTTGATTTTAGGATATGTACACTACTGCTTTAAGAATAAAAAAAACAGTCTCTTTTCATTTATGGCTACAGTAACAACAAAGCCAGACTGAACAAAACTTTGATGTGTCGGTCGCGAACAAACGACTTCTCTGTCATATAAATGTATCTCATATGCTGCACTAGAATAGCGGATGCAATTTGTCCCTTTTTTCCGCCTCTGTATTCCCTGCCTCGGCTCAGTGGACGAACACACCAGCCTCCTCTTCCTCAGCGCGTTAGCGGCAAGTGAATGAGCAGGATGTCATTCATGTCAATGTTCAATTCAATCTTGGAGACGGTCATGTTGTTTGAAAACTATAGACGCCGCTCAGAACTATTTCTTACGTCTTTTTCTCTTCAAGCCGCTCATAATTGGTCAAAACATGTTTGTACTGAGCAGGGGAAGGGTATGGTGTTTCATAGCTGCCATTAAGTGAAAGGGCGCAAAGACAACTGAGTGGGCGAACCTTACAACCGTGCAGGCGCTATTCTAACCGAGCGACCTCGCATTTTAAAACTGCATGATTGCAATCCTCCTTTGCGCCCTCACCAGGATTTGCGCTGAGTGTTAAGGGGGCCTTATTGTCACTTGGGGGTGGAAACCTTTCTGGTTGATCTGATTCGCCAAAATTTGCTGCTCAAATGGCGACTTTAATTTTTCAGAGCGGGGGGGTTAACAGGCGGCTCTTGAGCTGCATGCGGCTCTCTGCCTTTTATCATATTTTCTACATACAGTACTTTCACAACCATAAGGCGAACATAAAAGTCGTACATTTTCTACAAAATGTAAGGAGTGGTCCTAATGTGTTGTTGTGTGACTTCGGTAAAGAGGACCTAGAAGACAACAGAATGAGGACGGTAGGAGAGAGGTGAGGACGTGAAAGAAGACACCCCCATAGTACAAAGGTGCAGATGTGTGCATAATGCAGAACAGCTTTGGAAACACTGAAAATGCAAAGAGACACGAATATGAAGCACAGTTTAAACTGAAAGCTATCAGCTACGCGGAGGAGAACAGGGCACAGGGAACAGAGCAGCTGCAGTTCGATCCCTTGGCAGCCGGCTCGCTGCATGTCTGCATTCACAGTTTGAAGCGAACAATTCTGATTAAAAGGCAAAAAAAAACGATCTGTTTTCTTTAGAAATGCATTTGTGGTTCACTCTCTGTGTTAATACAAAATGATTGAGATACTTGCTGAAACATTTGAACGTTTAGCAGAAGAGTTATTGAGGCCGGAAGTCTGAATCTGTGAAGACCTTTCTGACTTTATCTTCAGCTGCCAGAGAATTTAAAATAATGAATCCATGGTTCGCAAGTGAGGACGCTGGAAAACCAACTCGGACAAGACAAGAAGACGCAGCAGCAGCTGAGTTTCCGGGGAAAAGGAGGTTGCCTGTGATGGAAGTTCGACTCGAGGCCGAGCGCAGCAACTTCCAGCAGATGACAATGAAAAGTTGCCCATCCTCCGCTCCTTTTACTGAGAGGCAGCGCCGGCGTGTTACGCCACACTTTTGGACTGTAGAACTTAAGTTTGGACTGACGCGTCTGCTTGCACTGTTCTTTGGAGCCGCATGACAAAGAGACGGACTCTGACGATGAAGAAAGGGAAGCTGGTGTGTTTGATAGAAATTTAGCCCAGCTGTTCATTTCAGATACAGAAGATGAGGACTTTGATGGATTTTAAATGCTGATTGATGACTGAAAAAAATAAATCACAACCAACTCAGTTTTGCGCTGGCTGCCTTTTAAAACACACACCAGGATGCAAGTTTTACCGGTATGTGTGTTAACGTCAAATACAGAAATAAACACCCATAACTGAAACTGAGGACGTTTAATCCAGTGTTGTTGTATTTTAAGGAGAGGAGTGTGTTATGGAAAATAATATGGCTTTAATTGTGTGTTTGTGTGTGTGTCTGGCAGGTAAGTGCGTGGTGTGGCTCTTTGACTTTCACAGTTAGAAATTTCGGCTCTTTGTGTTAATCTTTTTCGCCACCCCTGTTTGTGTTAGAGGCTTTAATAGAAAAAAAACAGCGGATGAAATGTGGATTAAAATGTTAACCAACAACCCAGAACCAAGGTAAGAAAGTGCAGCGGGTTTTTTTGTGTTTGTAAGTTTTTCTCACGTGAAAATCACTGCATTTGTTACCGTTTTATTCCTTTTAATCCACGTTACAGCCGCCGTTTCTTTTCTAGTAAAGCCCTAAAAAGAAAGTCCCGCCCCCCTGGCTCACCCAATTAGAGCAGCAAATTTTGGCCAATCAGATCAAACAGAAAGGTTTCCACCCCCAAGTGACAAAAACGCCCCCTTAACACTGAGTGCAAATCCTGGTGAGGGCGCAAAGGAGGATTGCAGCGGTGCAGTGTTAAAATACGGGGTCGCTCGGTTAGAATAGCGCCTGCACGGTTGCAAGGTTCGCTTACTCAGTTCCTGAATACGCCCGCTCAATTGTCTTTACGCCCTTTCACTTTACGGCAGCTCCTAAGACTCTTATGACTCATGGGAAGTGGGTAAGTTCCTCACCATGAGTGAGGGGCCTGAGAGCAGAAGTGAACTCTGTGCTGTTTCTGTGTTTCTGGGTGTGTTCAAAGAAATGGGAGTTGATACTGGAAGGCAGTTTATTCAAGCTCCTCTCTGAGACTGTTCGGAGTCGTGTGGTGTATGAGGCACAGACAGTTCTCCAACTTAGCCAGTTAATTAGCATCTCGGCTCTCGTTTCCCTGCTGCGGTGACGCACCTGCTGGGTCTTGACATTGGTGTCAGAAGTGGGATAGTTTAACCGGTGCTTCTACGCCATGGAGAGCTATGCTATGGAGCGAGAGATGGCTGAGACAGAGCAACAACATGAGACAGGGACAATTCAATTTTATTTGTATAGCCCAAAATCACAACAACAGTCGTCTCGATGGGCTTCGAAGTAAAACATTAACTCAAAAGGATTATACATACAAAGAGTTCAATAGGAAAATACTAAAATGAACTAACAAACTGACTAAGCTATACTGGCATCCCTGCCCTTATACCCCCCTTCGTGGTAAGGAAAAACTCCTAAAAAAACGGATTCCGGAAAAAAAGAAGAAACCTCAGGGGTGTCCACATGAAGGAGGGATCCTCCCCCAGGACAGACAGGCAATTTACCAGAAGTCTTAGAGAAGAATTAACTTATCTAACTCTACAACTACATATATAAAGTCCAGCAGACGAGTTTCATCCAGCCGTTGTTGGGGGGAGAGTCAGGGGGGCGAGTCAACCCTGAGACAGGATCCACAGCCAGGTGTAGGAGCAGGAGCAGAGACGAGGTACTCAGTCAGGTACAGAGCAGAGACGAGCCAGAGGCAGGATCCACAGCCAGGTGAAAGAGCGGGAGCAAAGGCGAGGTAAACGGTCAGGTACAGGAGCACAGATGAGCCAACTGGAGTCTGGAAGCACTCCCACTCCCCAGGAGGGGAGAGGGAAAGAGGGACAATACATGAATCGCACTGCACCAAACAGAGGCATGGAGAACTAAATTATGAATAATGATCAAGAATGGAGGAGAGGAAGGGTAGAAGTAGATGAGAAAAGAGGACAGAACCCCAGTGCACCATAGTTACCCCAGCTTCAACTTCTAGCAGCTTTTTAAAACAAATAGTTATTGTTATTAAGTTTAATTTAAACACATTAACATTACCATTATTTCCAGATTATAGAGCGCACTCGATTACAAGCCACAACCACCCATTTTCACATGTTTAACTTTTTTTGTACTTACACAAGCCGCGTTAGAGTACAAGCTGCATGAATCATGCAACATTGTCAGCCTGACAAATCACATCCTGACTCACTGACTGAATGCGATTTATTAGGACACTATGGGATGACACAGTACTGCGTCAGGCTCATGTGTTTGAATGCACCCACATCTGCCAAACAGCATGGACATCTATTCTGTTCACAAGTTCCTCAGTTATAGTTTTTTTAATTTAGTTTTTTTTACTTATTGACAATCTAGGTATCATACATAAAATTACAAACAGTAACCATATAATCAACATTACATCCCTCAGTTATGACGAGGAAATTTACATCCCATTCCCCATTTCCCATGAGTCTTAGGGGCTAAAGGCGGGTCTAACCCCCGGCTCGCCACACCGTTGTCAGTGTTTAAAAAATGAGCAAGGAGCAGCAGTGGATGGAGGGGTGAACGGGAACAGCTCTCCTTCCGCTTGTGTCGCGGCAGCAATATGGTAGGAACGGGGCTGGTTAAAAAAACACACCAGTATAATAAAGCAGCTGCGACTGAAAAGTGGCGCCTCCGCGCGGCGCGTGCATCAGAAGTTTCCTTCCACAGCAAACACTGTTGCTCCGCGGACACCTATGCGCTCCGCGCTCGCCAAGCGGGCTCTTTGTCTCCCCTTCCTATCTTCTCCGACACCTCTGGCCAGGGCGGCTTCAGGGAGTAGCGCTTCGTCCCCATTGCGCCGGTGGACGGAGCGAATCGTGTCTGTGCAGAGCAATCGGACTTAATACTGTACGTTTTGTGGATGAGGGGCGGATGCGTTGTTACGTGTGGGAGCCTTCAGACTGCCATCGGTCCTGCAGCTCTATGTGAACGAGCAGCAGGAGAACTTCTCTTCAGCTCACATGGCGGCTGTGGGGCAGGATGAGCTTTTCAAAGTAAAATTCAGCTCAGTCCTTATAAACCGTTAAAACGATCACATCAATTTGTGTTTCCAGTCGTGTCCCGACAAAATAAAGGCTGATGTTATTCCCACATATTTACGTGGAGCCAAGCTGCAGATTGCAGCTTTTCCCGCAGGGATTCATGTTCATCCAGGCTAAATTTTGTTAGTGCATGTTAGCCTTCACCTTACCATACTTCCGGCTTCGTTCTGCCGCAAAAAAGCACTGACCACACAGATTAAAAATAAAATGAGCGAACAGGCGCTTCATAATAACCATAACATAACTATAATAAACGTACGTTTGAAAGATCATCTCGTATATTACGGAGCTGCTAATAGATGGGCTAGTGTCACTGTGACTCTGAGGTAAATTCACTCCTGAGCATGCGCCGTTCTCTCCGTCACGCAGCTGACCGGCTTTTCCAAACCCGTTGGTGATGGTGGAATTTTTCACGCTGCTTTTAACGATTGCTTTTAACTTGAAAGCTGCATCATATTGTAATAAATTGATCACGTGCATGTTGGGTCTAATGGCACCAAAGGATTCTGGGATGCGGCTGGGCATGCATGTTTCTTTTTGTTGAACCATGACTGAAGTGTCTATGACCTGAAGTCAAGGCCATGCTGTTTGGCTGCTTAAAGGTATGTTGAAAAACAAAAGACTTGTTGCTTGGAGTTGGATAGAGTATTCAACCCATGCTCTGAGACTGAAAGTACGTTCATGGCAGCCGCCAATTAGATCCATAACTTAGCCGTGTCACTAAATAAGCCGCAGGGCTGTGAGCGCAGGACAAAAGTAGGGGCTTATAGTCCGTAAATTATGGTAAATTAAATAATCTCTGGATACTATCTAGTCTGATAATAAACCTGTCCAAAGAGGAATGTTTTCAGTCTAACTTTGAATGTAGAAACTGTGTCTGCCTCTCTTACATGAGCTGGGAGCTTATTCCATAAAACAGGGGCTTGGTGGCTAAACGCACTACTTCCAACTGTACTTTTACTAATTCTAGGAACCACAAGCAGTCCTGCATTTTGCGAGCGAAGTGTTCTGATTGGATGGTAAGGGACTATGAGGTCCTTAATATAGGACAGGGCCAGTCCATGTAAGGCCTTATAGATTAACTATATGCCATCCAGGGAGAATATCTGAGCAGACAGAGCATCTCTGAGGTTTTTAGGACCTAGTATAATGACCTCAGTTTTTTATGGGTTCAAGAGGAGGTAATTAATTGTCATCCAGGTCTTGATGTCTCTGATGCAGGCATTCAGTTTCTCTATATTGTCATTCTGGTCAGGTTTCATGGATAAATACAACTGCGTGTCGTCAGCATAACAATGAAAATTAATGCTGTGTTTCCTGATTATGTTTCCTAGGGGTAGCATATAAAGCGTAAACAGGATGGGTCCTAAAACTGAGCCCTGTGGGACTCCATAGTTAACTCGAGTGCACTGACAGGAATGTACATTTACATTAACGAACTGATACCTATCGGACAGATAGGATTTAAACCACTGGAGAGCAGATCCTCTGATCCCTATGTCCTGCTCTAATCTATGGAGTAAAATACTGTGGTCGATAGTGTCAAAGGCAGCACTGAGGTCTAACAGGACCAGAATAGAAAGTAGTCCCTTTTCTGAGGCCAGTAATAAGTCATTGGAGACTCTAACTAGTGCAGTTTCCGTGCTGTGGTGAGGTCTAAACCCCGAGTGAAAGTCATCAAAGTGGCTGTTGTTTTGTGGGTGGCAGTAAAGCTGCTTAACTACAACTCTTTCTAGGATTTTAGAAATAAAGGGCAGGTTTGATATCGGTCTATAGTTGGCCAAGTTGCTAGGATCCAAACTGGGCTTTTTCAGAAGAGGTTTAACAACTGCATATTTAAAAGACTGTGGCACATAACCTGTTTCCAGAGATGTATTTATCATTGTTAATATGGGATCATTAATTAGGGGGAAAGTTTCTTTAAAAAGTCTAGTGGGAATTGGGTCTAACAGACACGTTGAGGATTTGGAGGATGTAATAATTTATGCTATTTTCACTTGATCCACAGCAGTGAAGCAGTCTAATGTTACAGAGGTTTCTATGGATGCCTCCACTTCTACCGCTTCAGCCTGTTCTGGGCTGATAGTAGGAATAACTTGATTTAACTTATGTCTAATATTTGAGATTTTACTATAGAAAAATGTAAGAAAATCATCAGAGCTGAGAGAAACAGGAACATGTGGTTCTACTGAGCTCTGACTGCGAGTTAATTTAGCTATAGTGCTAAAAAGAAATCTTGGATTGTTTCCATTCTCTGATATTAAGGTTGAATAGTACTGGCTTCTAGCTCTACGCAAAGCTTTTTTATAATTTAATAGGCTATGTTTCCAGGTATTCAGAGGAGCAAGGGCGAAAGCAAGGGAGGAGCAAGGGTGAAATAATCTCCCTGATGATGGGAGCACCCGCCGTCATCTGCAGCCTGTCCCTCGAGTTGGGTTTCCACGCCAGTGATGAACCGTCCAGAGCAGTCTGTGATGACGGTGTGTAGCCCAGTTGAACTTTCGCGATGCAATGGCTTCAACACCTTTGGAACCATACCTGGCTCAGGTCAGCTTGGCCATGAGGGCTGGAGTCCCGAAGAGACTGTTACACACCTAGCCCTGTCGTTGGAGGGCGCTACACTTCAGGTTCTGCCAGACCTCACTTCTGAGGAGCTGCGAGACATGTGGACACTGACAGCAGCATTAGAGCGACACTTTGGAGAGCAGGGTTCAACAGTACGGAACTGACAGCAGCTGGAGTCTCATCGCCGTAGAGACAACGAACGCCTGGGGACCTTCGCTCGGCGGAGTTATCCAACCATTCCACCTGCAGCAGTGGAGGAACTGAGCCTCCATGCCTTCCTCAGAGGACTTGCTCCGGAACGTCTGCACGTCTGCGCCAGCATGCATGGCAAGGCCATCTACCCTGGGGGCAGACTGTGGGCCATACAATGCCGCTCGCGGCTTTGATGATTATTATTATTATTATTGCTATTATTATTATTGTTTCAGAACAACTGATTTGACTTTTTGTTCATCATAGATATCTCCCAGTTCAAGAGCCGAACACCCCAATCAGACACACCTAAGCATAAAATGTAAATACATATATGCCAGACATATATACATCAAAATATACCAGTAGGCATTTAACTCTGTTAGTTTTCTGAAGGCTGTTTTACTACGTTTTGTAGAATGAATTTTGAAAATATAACTCATGTTTTTTGTGTACCACCCCAAGATTTAAGGTGGCCCCATACCGGCCACCCCATGAAAAATTTGGGTGTAAAAACACAAATTTATATAGATTATTTAGAATTTGCTGCAGCAAAAAGAGTCATTCAGACAACAGAGTCAGGTGAGTGATTTCACAAAAGTTTAAGACCCCTATACTGTCCAGGCCCCACAGTCATTTCAGGAAAATAAGATATGGCTTTGTAGCAAAGCAGAACTATTTGTCATAAGACCGTTTGGGACTGAAATTGAACCTTTATGTATTATCATTGTATGAAAGCATATCTGTCTCATAATTCAAAATAAAAGACCATACCCGAAATGCTTTTTCATTTTTACAATGACTCATTTATAAAATAAAAATTCCAAAAAATCAACAGGTTTTGCTTTTTCTTCTTCAACTCCGCTCATTCTGTCACTTAATTAAAATGTGGTAAATGGTAAATGTGTAGCAAAATTCATTTAGAAATGTCTAATTTGACAATATAAATGGATTAACAGAAATGCATTTTTATTTTTTACAATGTAACTGCATCAAATGAATCAAAAATAAAATTTATAATTAATCCTCCAAAATGCTTTTTCATTTTCTACTTCAACACCACTCATTCTGTGACGTAATCAAAGCGACAATACAAAGAGGGGATTTCATTTTCGTTTTCACATTGTTAAACGTGGCTTTTCTAAAGGGGAGCAAAAGCACACACTGGGACACAGTCTGCAGTCAGAACATACAATCCATTGTTTATTGGTGCAGGTGCAGTTTAAATAGGCAGTGACATGGCATGACCACAGGGAACACACCTGAGAAGAATTCTCAATAATTGGGAGCACACCCATTGGACAATCAACCTGTTAACACCCCCACTTGCTCACACATTATTTACAACAATCATTGAAACCAAAACTGCATCACATCTTGGTTTAACTATAATCCAAACAAGAATCTGGAAAAGGTAAGTAGCTTTAGTTTTGTTGCTGGTTTGGTCATTAGGTCAGCAACCATCTGATCTGTTGGACAATATTTCAAAAACACTTCACCATTGTTTACAGTTGATCTCACAAAATGATATTTAATATCAACATGCTTGCATCTCTGTCTATTTACAGGATTCTTTGCCAGTGCAATTGTGCTTTGATCATCTTCATAGATCACAGTTTTGTCATACTGATACTCATCGAAATGTTGAAGCAGCTGAGTCAAATACAAACATTCCTGTATAGTGGCAGCTAAAGCCATGTACTCAGCCTCACATGTTGACAGTGCTACAGTTGGCTGCTTCTTGGTCTTCCAGGAAATCAGGGGACCATTTTTGCTTAGGCTAATACAATAACCAGAAGTACTACGTCTGTCATTGGTGTCACCTGCCCAATCTGCATCACTGTAAACCCACAGCCTTAATCCTTCATCATTTTTCCTGTAACAAAGTTTCTTATCATTTGTGCCTTTCAGATATTTTAGTACATGCTTTAAAGTTGTCCACTGTTCTTCTTTTGGCTTACTGAAATACTGTGACAATCTGCTAACAGCATAACTCAGATCAGGTCTAGTGCATGAGGAAAGGTATATTAGGCTACCTACGGCCTCTCTGTACTTCCTGGGGTCACTCATCTTTTTACCACCATCAGTGTAATACAACTTGGATTCACAAGGTGTCGACCTGGGTTTACAATCTTGCATGTTAAACCTCTCCAGCAGTTTATCAATATAACTCTGCTGTGACATGGTCACTTCACCATCACACTGATCAAAGGTGATACCCAAAAAAGTTTTCAGCCTGCCCAGATCTTTCATCTGAAACTTTTCAGCTAGCATCTGTTTGACAGTTTTTAAAACCCTTCCATCACTGGCAGCTATGACCAAGTCATCAACCCAGTTAACCAGTCAACCCAATATTATTATTTTTTCATATTCTGCTTCTCTCTTGTAAACACAAGGATCAACTGGATTTTGTACAAAGTTGTTTTCACACAGGTAATCATGTAACATTTTGTTCCAATTTCTACCTGATTGTTTTAGCCCATACAATGATTTTTCCAGTTTACACACAATTTTTTCATTTGTTTGAGATTTTACATCATATCCCTCTGGCTGTTCCATGTAAATTTCAAAATCAATTGGTGCATGTAGGTAGGCTGTCTTAACATCCATCTGGTGGAGGATCAAGCTTTCCTGGGCAGCTTTCTGCATTAACACTCTCACACTGGTTAGGTTAACAGTAGGAGAAAAAGTTTCTTCATAATTTACTCCCAACTCCTGACTATATCCCTTGGCAACATACCTTGCCTTAAATTTGTCAGACCCATCAGCATTACATTTGATTGCATAGATCCACCTACCCCCCACTGCTTTCTTGCCCTCAGGCAGAGTGGTCAGAGTAAATTTGTTGTTCTCCTGTAGTGATTTCATCTCCTCATCCATTGCATCTATCCACTCTCTTGAGTTGGATGAAGTCACAGCCTCTCCAAAAGTTTGAGGCACATTCGAAACCATCTTATACCAGTAATCAATGTTGATCTGTGCCTGATCATGCTCTACTGCATAAAACTCTGGTCTTCTTTTATCTCTACTAGGATATCTCCTTTCTTCACTCAGGGCATTTGAAGAAGGGGGTTCTGCCTTGACCTCAACTGACTGTGCGTTTATCTGACTTGGGCTTAATCCAGTCTCTGCAATGTTACTCTGCTTGGGTTTGTCTGGGTCAAGTCGGGTTGTACTATGTTGCACACCAACTTCATCATCATCAGACGCATAATCAGTCTCACATTTCTTAAAATTAGATATGAATCTGACCAGTCTGTGCTTCATCACTTTCTTACTGTCAGGATAGTAGACCATATAGGCTGGACTGTTCTTATCATATCCAACAAAAATGCCTTTTTCAGATTTTGAATCTAATTTCTTTGTGTCCAGTCTATAAGTATAACACACAGTACCAAAAGTCTGCATCCTGGACACATTGGGTCTCCTTCCTGTCAACATAAGCGGCTGAGTAGCTCGGTTGGTAAGGTGAGCGGCTACCATGCAGGAATCCAGGGTTCGATTCCCGGAGGGGAAGAAACAATGGTACTGGGGGCAATTACCATATCAATGACGAGCAGTTAACATCACTCAGTGAGGGTCCTTAGGCAACGCTACTGCCTCCCGAGCGCAGTTCAGTTGCAGCTCACCGCTCCCCCAGGGGATGGGCCAAATGCGGAGAAGAATTTCCCCATTGAGGGATAAATAAAGTATACGTAATAAAGTAAGGTGTCTGTCTAGTGCGGTGGTGAGTATGGTGCTGATGTTTCATGTCAAATCATATTCCTGCGAAGTAGTGCTTGGTAACCCTGTCCAATAAATTCGGTACCATTATCAGATCTGATACATTTAACTTTGCCATATGGAGCTATATCAGCTAGAAATCTCTCTGTAGCTTCCACAGTATCACTTTTGAGCTTTAAAAAATACACAAACATTGCACTGGAGTAGTCATCGGAAAAGGAAAGTGCATACCTATAACCTTCTCTGGACTCTGGGTTAATGGGCCCTGCCAAGTCAGTATGTACCAGCTCTAATGCCAACTTTGCCCTTACATCAGACTTCCTGTTCCTACTTTGAATGAATTTACCTTGAATACACACTTCACATTGCATAGATTTAGGTAATTTACCATTAATTGACATGCCATCAACAATACATTCCAACTTCTGAACATCATTATAATTGCAATGTCCAAAAATCTCATGCCACGTCTGAATGTCATGGCAACTCATAGATTGATCACAGTTTTTGTTCTCAGGAACCGTAGGCAAATAGAACAGTCTGTGTTCATGAATAAGAAAACGTGTACCGTCTTTGTACTTCAGGACGTTTTCTCCCTCCTTGAAGATTACTGTTGCTCCGTTGGAAGATGCAGCTATCACGGAGAAGATGTCTTGGGGATAGGAGGGGATATACAGCGCCTGCTTCAGTGTGGCACAAATGTGACGTCCCCCGCTGTCAACCAGCCATACCGCTGCTTCTCCTCTGCGCTCCGCAACCCCCTTGCACCTTGTCCCATCAGCCAGTTCCACACAGTGCGTTTCAGCCTGGAATTGATCGTCAAAGCTCTTAAACTTAGCAAGATCTGTAATGATATGCGATGTTGCACCAGTGTCCACCATCAACCCTTTTCTGGTGATGTCGCTCCCTGGCTGATAATCAGCGGTCACCAAGAAGGCAAAGGTGTTATCCGTCTCCTCGGATACTCCGCGTGCGTTGTCCTGTCGCTGCTGCTTCCGACCTCCTCGCCGTGTGTTGCTCTTGCCTTGGCTGTACCACTGCTGACCACGCTGACACTGTCTTGCCTTGTGTCCTCTCTGACCACAACGGAAACACTCAATGTCTCTGTTCTCTGCATTTCGCATCCTTGCACCTGACAGGGCACTAGTTTTCTGTGCCTGGGCACCCATGACATTGTCCTTGGCCACAGCTGTACGCATGCTTTCAGTGTTCTCATAACTGCGCAATTTGGTCTTAAAATCTGCAAAAGAGAGGGTCTCATTGCTTTGAGTGACAAAAATTGAAAACGGCTTGACTGATTCTGGCAACCCCTTTAAGACCATTGCAACCAGTTGTCCATCACTCAAAACTTCTCCGGCGTTTCTCAGCGCTGTGATTGAAGTCTCAGCACGTATGACGTAATCAGTCACACTTTCACCACTTAACTTTTGCAGGGGAAGTTAATTCAGTGTAGAGACTCACAATTCTGGGCTTCCCCTCGCCAGCATAATAGTCTTGCAATATCTTGAGAGCGCCACGCCCATCATTAGCGGCCTCTCGCATGACCAGAGACAAACTTTTGTCATCAAGGAATTGAATAAGTTCAGCATATGCTTCAGCATTTTTGGCTGCATCTTCAGCCAGTGTGTCTTCATCCGCATCTGTGGCAAATTCATTTAGAATTGTATCCTTCAGTTTCTGTAACCGCAAATGTCCCAAAAACTTTGTCTCCCAGAGTTCATAATTCTTTTCGTCTCCGTCAAACACAAGACGAGACCAACGTGAACTTGTCCTTTTACTCATGGTGCTGGCACTCCAAAAGTTTGAAACAATAGCTTATCAAACTGTTTTGCTACTCACACCATGTTTGGGCAAACATCAGCACATCTGGGCCCATAACCTGTTAAACGTGGCTTTTCTAAAGGGGAGCAAAAGCACACACTGGGACACAGTCTGCAGTCAGAACATACAATCCATTGTTTATTGGTGCAGGTGCAGTTTAAATAGGCAGTGACATGGCATGACCACAGGGAACACACCTGAGAAGAATTCTCAATAATTGGGAGCACACCCATTTGACAATCAACCTGTTAACACACATCCACCGCTTAAAAACTGTTGCATAATTCATTTCCACTCAGAGGTTCAGGGGGGAGGCAGGGCAATGATGTCATTGCAACAAGTGCAAGTACAACACAATTGAACAGCAAAGGCAATCAAAAAGAAGAATCACGACCTTACAAAAGAGAAGTACAGGTGATGACTTTAGACAGACCAGATTACATACTCATTACGCCTCCTTAACCCTTGTGCTATCCTAGGCACTTTAATGTTGGGAGTTGGGTCATCTAGACCCACTAGACAGTGCTCTGAACCTTTTTTCTTCAATGATTTGTGATCTTCACTGGTGTCCATGGATTACATGAAATCTTTCCACCTTTATCCACCTTTGTCATGGTAGGGAGAACACATCAATGTAAGGGTGGGGTCATTTAAGATAGCACAAGGGTTAAAAGACAAAACAGTTCTTTTTTTCCTTGAGTACTTTTAATTTACCATCATAGCAAGTCACCAGCTGGATGCTGCTGAATGTCCTCACTGTTTTTCCAATTTCCTATTTTTGGATGTCTGATTTTGTATGCTAATAAAGAAGTGTGACACATGTTGATAAAGGTGAAACTCCATATGGAGGAACTCAAAGGAGAGCATGCAAACTGCAAACAGAAAGAACCCAGCTGGGATTCAAACCAGGGCCTACCACTACATGTTGCTTCTGCCCCAGGTTTGATCAATACCTGTGCAATTAAGGTATGTCAAATACTTTCACTAACAACATGGACCTGTGACATTAATTTTTTTTTTACAATATGTGAATGCTTTTAAGACAATGCATCTTGAATTTGGGGTGTAGCAGTTCATTTGAGCAAGGATTTCATTCATTTCATAATTTGTGGTTGATGATACGATACATAATCAAAATTGGTTCATTCTGAACGATCCAATTCACTGACCTAAAATGGATCCAGGACATGTTATTACCGGGACAAAGCCCATTGAGACAACTGTTGTTGTGAATTTGGGCTATACAAATAAAATTGAATTGAATTGAATTGAACATGTTTATCCAAAACTTCCACCAGTGACTCAGAGGGACATACCGGGTACTGAACAGGTTTTCCAAGTTTGCCAGATTCCTTGGATTTCTTCCAGATCATCAAGTGTAAATGAAATATGTGTCTAAAGAAACAAGTAAACTAGAATGAATGTCAAATCCATTCACATTTTAGTTTCCTAAAGTTCAGCCCACTGTTGTTTTTCCACATAGAATCCAAGGAAACATTCTTAGAACATTCTAGCACACTGGATGGTCACATGACTTTGCTAAATGATAAAAAGATAAAAGAAGATAAGATATGCCTTTACTCTCACTGTCCACTGGACAACGAAATAGAAGCAGTCACCATCACAGTGCAAAAAAACAAATCAAACAAAGTATAAAATAAAATGTAAAAATGTCAGTATGTACAATATATACATATGTCATATGTACATACTGACCTACGAAGTCTGCAAATATGCAAAAAATATAAAATGTGCCAATATAAAACTGTCCATAATTATGTGCAGAGTGATATGTACAGATATAAACATGTCAGATATGCAAAAACAGCATGGAGGTGGGGAAGTGTTGACAAGTTTACACGGAATAAATACTTAAATAGCAAATATACATATGCATATATATGTATGTTTTTTTAAATCTGTTTGTTTTGTTCTGATGCCTCTGCAGTAGCGCCTCCCAGAGGGCAACAGGTCAAACAAGTCTGAGCCAGGGTGTGAGCTGTCCTTGATGATGTTCTGGGCCCTGCTGAGGGAGCGTTCAAAATAGATGTCAGTCAGGGTGGGGAGAGGGCGTCCAATGATCTTCTGAGCTGTCTCTACAAATCTCTGCAGTCTCCCCCTTCCGCGACAGTGCAATTGCTGAACCAAACTGTTGTGCAATATGTGAGCAGGTTCTCGATGGATGACTGGTAGAAGGTCAGCTGGTGGTTGATAATGATATTGTTCTTCCTGAGGACCCTCAGGAAGTACAGACACTGGTGAGCTTTTTTGGTGATTGCTGTGATGTTGGCTGTTCAAGAGAGGTCGGCAGAGATAAGGATGCAGAGGAACCTGAAGGTGTGGACCATCTCAACGTGCTCCCTATTGATATGGAGTGGGGCTTTGTTTTGTAATACTTGCTTCCCAAAGTCGACGATGATCTCCCTGGTTTTCTTGGTGTTTAGAGTGAGGTTGTTCTCTGAAGACCAGGTTGTCAGCTTCAGGACCTTGTCTCTGTTGGCAGACTCATCACCTCTGGGACTCTGCATTGGACTGGAAAGTTGGTTGATCAGTTTTAGCTGCATCACATGCGTGTTGTCTGCTGTGATGCACTTGGTTGTTTTTACCTTATGTTAAAACAAAGCTACTGTGTTTCAATCCAAATGCTAATTTCGATTATAATCAATTTATTTCATTTTGATACAATTTTATAATGATATAGGTTGATTTGGTTTGATTGGATGAACAGCTTGCCCTTAGAAAAATTGATCTGGTTGGACAAATTGATTCTTTGATTCATAGAGTTAAGCTGAACTTTCAAGAAATTCTCAAAGTTTGTCTTTTAAAATTTTGATTTTAATTTTTAGCTCACTTCACTCTGCTAGAAAAAATGGCAATATGATATGAACAATATAAACTGTGCCAATTTTTTTGTGGAATTTGCATGTTCTGCTTGTTCATGCATGGGTTTTAAACAAGCGGTTTGGCTTCCTGTCACAGTCCAAAAACATGCTTCATAGGTAAATTGATTAATCTAAATTGGGACTGTGAGTGTGTGTGTAATTGTGTGGCAACAGCCTAGCGACCAGGCTGTACATTGCCTTTGCCTAACAGTAGTCAGGTTAGGCTCTGGCAACCCTGTGACCCCGAAAGGAATACGGTGGGGTGAAAAAGTGGATGGATGGTTGGGTTGTGCCAGAGCAGTTTTCCCCCCAAAAAATCTCCTGTGATCACTTGAGCACTTAAACCCCTTCCCTGCTGTAAGGTGGTAATTCAAGG
The DNA here is from genome assembly GCF_053564925.1 of Oryzias latipes. Taxonomy (NCBI): domain Eukaryota; kingdom Metazoa; phylum Chordata; class Actinopteri; order Beloniformes; family Adrianichthyidae; genus Oryzias; species Oryzias latipes. The sequence continues at coordinate 4,729,078 of NC_136240.1, forward strand.
ACGGGCAATCCATGCAGGATATGGTGGCCGTGGGGCAGAGGCAGAGCGGTCAACTTCTGACAGGGAGATTGCAGATTTGGTTTCTGCTGTGCCCACCTATGAGTCAAAGCGTACCTGCACAAGACACTTATCCCCAAATTGCACCTGTTTGGCGCCAGTATTCGGCAGCAGAGTGGTCATCAGTGAGTGAATGTGTGTGTGTGCATGGATTGTAACGTGCTTTGGGCCTTTATAGAAGGTAACAAAGTACACACCATTTATCTATTTTGTAACACTCTTCAATTTCATCCAAGTATTACAAAACAAAAACATACAAACAATATGACTCTGGTTTTTAACCCTTGTGTTATCTTAGATGACCCCACCCTTCCATTGACGTGTTCTCCCTACCATGACAAAGGTGGATAAAGGTGGAAAGATTTCATGTAATCCATGGACACCAGTGAAGATCACAAATCATTGAAGAAAAAAGGTTCAGAGCACTGTCTAGTGGGTCTAGATGACCCAACTCCCAACGTTAAAGTGCCTAGGATAGCACAAGGGTTACAACTGGTTTAAATGTTTAAAGACGGATGGATTCTTAAGGGTTTTGCATCCTTAAAACAAAGCAACACAAATGAATACCAACTAGTGAAAAATATAAAACAAATCTGTAACAGACAATGAAAACATTTGAACACTTTTATTATTAAAAAAATTCACCTACAAAATGGCCTATAAACACTATTTACATAGTAGCAAACAATATCTGTTGAGACGGAGAACAACATTTTACACGGAAAACATTGTGGACCATTGGCAGTAGAGAGGAGTAGTTTGTGGGGTGGGGTAGAAATATATATTTCCTGTTGACTCCACAACAAGCAGCATAGGGAGGTGTGAAGAAAAGACCCTGAACAGTTGAGGCTTTTTTTTCCCTGAGGGGCAAACCTGCAGCTGGACCACAGATGAAACCCTCTCCAATGTGTCAGCATGGAAATGAGGTATATAAGGTTTCTTATGCTGCTAACTTTTCATTTAAACTGATTGTATGCGACTGTGAGAAAATTGAGCCTGGAAACCTACAGAACAATGTGCATCACATATGCGCTGGTTGCTCAGGTGGAGATGCAGCCTTACTGGAGGATGGTTTGCTTCTTTCATTGGGTTTTGAGACAGTTTCTCAGCACAAAATGACCATAAGCAGATCATTCAAGTAGATTATTTACAACAAAATTGAAGTTCAGAGATTTCCCCATGACAGCTGTAACAGTCGTAACATCTGCATCCAGGAGATCTGGAGAGAGAGAGAGAAAAAAAACAACTTAATTTTAGGATACGTTTTTCTACTTTGTGGCTCTTCCCTCTAGGGGGGCACAGCAAATCCATCTATTCTTGTCCTCTGTATTTTTCTCGCTCACACCAATCACCATCATGTCCTCCTTCTTTACTTCTATGAACCTTCGCCATGTTCTTTCTCTTTCCCGGTAGCTCCAACCTCAGCATCCTTTCACCATCTCTCACCATCTCACCATCAGCATCTCTTTCACCGTCTCTCTGTGCTCCTGTCTGCTTTGTCTTAACCTTTTCCTATTTGCACACTTCCAAACTTCTTCACTTCACAGCAAAGTCTCCATATTTACTCATCAGCCACCACTTTGCAGTCACAGACCTATTTCTGGTTGCACAAGATGTCTCATGCATTTCAAGGAACTGGTTTAGGACCCAAAAGGCAGGAGACCAGGCCTGGTGGCAAAATCTTGGGGTGTACTCAGACTGCAAAAATCCTTTGTTCCGAACCGAGTCTGCTTAATTTCTTTCAGATTATCAGGGGAAACTAACACTGGTTCCCTGCAGGTGGACCAAATGTGTCCAGTCTGAACACACCCGTAAACATCTAATAATGTAAACATGACCAAAAGACCCCCATGCACTCAGGTAACAGCAAAAGGGTGAGAGAGCAGATGAATGAACAACTCTGGATAAATATGAGCTGTGGATTAATACGAACATGAACCTGGACTGGCTGTGACATTTTCATTCTTTTGGCAAAGTTCCACTTCTCCATCACCTCTGCCTCCCCCCCCCTCCCTCCCACATGTTTGTTGGCGTCTGCCCTGATTGGATGATCTCATCCAACTCTCTCCAGAATCAGTCCTCCTCTCGCTTACATCCACCCTGGGGGGCATAACCACTGACAACATTCAAAATCACCTTTTCAAAACCTCCTGCCTCATCACCCTCTCTGAGATTCTCTTTACCTCCAGAACATTCTCAGGAAACTCCTCCTCTCTTCTTCTTTCCATAAACTCTATCATAAGTAGTAGAAATTAAATGTAAAAAACCTTTAACTGCATTTGATATTAGATAGCAAAACAAACCTTTATTGTTGGTTAATTGTTCTTCTGGCTGTTAAGAAAAAACACAAGTGAGCCACAACAAGTGTTGCGTAAAAAATATCCTCATAACTTTGTAAAGAAATAGAACTTACTCCGACTTTTGCTGGGAAATATCTGTTCACAGATTTCTCTATAACACACATCCTGCTGTACTTTGTATATTCTTTTATACCTGCCAAGAAAAAAAAGGGCTTTAACCGACGAGCATAATGGCCACATTTCAACCTCAAACGTCAGCGTAGGAGCAAGCGAGGCCACAGCGGGTTTAATGAGACTCACAGGTAGTGGCACACTCCCCCCTCCCACACGGGCACACTCCTGGTCTCCGAGTAGAGACGGGTGCAGGGATGTGGCATCCGCTGGCATGCTGCAAAACAGCAGGCACACAACAGGGGAAGAAAGGGCATGTGGTCAAAAAGGAAAAGCACTTAGAGTGAGGCGGGTCAGAACCACCGTTCTGCCTGATGGAGGATTTTAAGACAGGAGTATTCAAAAAGTGGCATAAAATATTTTTGTAGAAAACAAAAGGTAAACTTTTTTAGGTTTTCTTTTCACTCTGTGCTTCACGGACTGCAGTTTATGAACAATGTAAAGCGTGTTTCCACACTGTGTTGTTTACTGTTAGCAGCTGTTCAGAAACACTGTTTCACATCCAAGATTGTCTCAACTAGATAAAGTATGACAAAAAACCACAGAAACAAGATAATTTTAATGGTTGAATGGTTAAAATAGCAGAAAAATTGTAGAAGGAGTTAAGCGGCTAAAAAAGTGGCAGAAGATACTAGAATAAAGAAATTAATAAAGAGAAACAGGAACATTTGGAACATTTTCTTGAAAAGAGCCAAGGTGAATGTAGAATATGTGTGGAGGGCCACATAAACGTACACAGTTCACAGTGCCTGCCTTTGAACCCTGGCGTGCAGCTGCAGATGAAGGCGCCGCCTCCGTTAACACATGTACCTCCGTTGAGGCAGGACAGACGGCGGCAGTCCTGAGGCGAGTCTGAAAAACAGCAGCTGCCATTAACCTCTTTAGAGGAGTCTGAGTTTTATGTTTCAGACTCTCCATTCCACCCTCTTCACAGCTGATACTGTGTGTTGATAGCCTGCAGCTCCACCAACACGCTCAAACCTCAAACACACAAGTGGCAGATCAGCTGGAATCACTTACACAACGAGATGAGACCTCTATTAAAAAGAAAACAGGATCCCAAAGACCTACCAGGCTTTGTTCTCAAGCTCTCCTCTTGAATCTCTAATGCAAGGCTGATTCTATTTGTTGTTTCTTCCATCTTCTCTAATCTGATTGGTGGATCTGGTTCTGCAAAACAGGACATTTTCCAAATCACTAATTGAGGAGTTCAGAAATCGTGGGATCAAGATGAAGGGCTCAAAATTTTGACGTCCAGCTCCTTAGCAAAAAGAAACTCATAGCTGAAGCCTAAAAGCCGTCAGAACAATCGGAAGGGGAACAAAGATCACATCTGGGAAATTTGTTTGGCTGATGACAAACAGCTCTGGAATAAAATGTATCAAGACTAAAAAGATTGAAATACATTAGTCAACTGCCATAAGCCAAATGCATTTTATCCCAAACATCAAACGTTTGTAAAAAAGGTTCAAAAGAATAACTTTCTATTGAAAACTGCCAGTTTTTCTTCAAGGCACGCATCGTTGAGGAGACAGTGCCATCGCTTCCCATAAAGGCAGCAATTTTAAGTGAGGTCAAGGTGGAAGTTGCACTTACAGTGGTTCAGACCCCTGCTTGAGAGAGGAGCGGGTTGCAAATCAATCTCTTAACTTTAAACCAGCACCGACTCTTCTTTCAGGACTCATTTATGCTCTGTGTATGAAACCTGCAGAGCTGACCTCCAGACACGCTGGAGAAACACTGAGACTGCACTCCATTCAAATGAGAGACAACAATAGTAAAATACATGTCTCATGTAAAAACAATGCCCCCTTCCCCCAAAAAGCCTCTGTTTGGTGACCTTTTCTTTTTTTCTACATAGTAGTAATGAAATTGTAATGAGCGGTGCAGCCTCCTGGCTGGACAGATGGTAGTCAAAAAAAAAAACTCCAAACAAAAATGCATTATATTAAAACTACACTAAGAACACGTATACAAGTCATTGCCACTAGTAAAAAAGTTCAAGTCCCATCAATGGTCACACACTTGGACATGGTACATTTGTTCTGTGCATTTGACCCCTCCCTCAGGGAAACGATGCGCTGCCATTTGTGGTTTAATCCCCCAATCCAAGCCCTCAATGCTGAGGGTGAAGCAGGGAGGCACTGGGTCCCATTTTTAGAGTCTTTGGTTTGACCCGACCAGTGCAACCACATGCTGCTGTCATGTGTGCAGGTCCCAAGTCTGGGGAAGCGCATAGGGTTAAGTCAGAAATCCGTCATGTGTATTGCATGATTTGCTGTGGTGACCCTGAAAAGGGAGGAACCAAAAGGCATAGTAGAGGCATGGATTCAAACCCACAACCAAATGGCCAATAAGAGTGGCCTCTACCACTTTGTGTCACCCGTTTTTAAATGATTTCTGAAAGAAACTTGTCTCTTGTTGTGCGCATATTTATGTTTTGACACATCTCTGTTGATATTTATTTAATTCTGGATTTGAACATTTTATGTTTAAACTTTATTTTTATTAGTTTTGTCACATGAAATTAAGCCACAAACCAAAATCAAAACAGAGGTTGATTTTTGGTGCTTCGTGGGTCTATTTGTTGTTAAGTCTCCATTTTTTCCACTTTTGGTGTAATTGTGCCTTTTGCAGTCTCAGCCTATATGTTATGGTTTCCGTTGAATAGATGTCGTTAATTGTTGATGTCCATTGCTCCTTTGATGGGACCGACGTAGAGCCTCAGGTCCTGGTTAATGTTTTAGTAACAGAACTTTAAATAAATATTTGTCACTTTGCTGGATTGAGTTTCCCGAGAACATGTACAAATAAAATAGTTCTGGCACCAAAGTAATTGTACATCCCAGCACTTTGCATGTTATATCACACACCATCTTCCAAAATCCTGTTACATTCGGACTCTTCCAAAATACATGAGAATGGTCTACATTTACTTCCACATTCACGCCAACAGCTCTGATTTGTTTTTAACTGTTTGTTCTTCAGTTTAGGTGTTATGAAAATTTTTCCAGGCAAACTCTCTTTTGGAGATCCAGTGGTGGTACGGTGGTGTCTCCACATGTCTAACCAATGTCTAACTCAGTTATCTTTATGTTTAATTCTTTTTCCCAGTTATCTTTTACTTTTAACATTGTGTTTTCGTCATTCTCCATAAAAGATTTACATAGTGTAATAATCAATATAGTATTGCTGTCTTTGTATGCCCTTATTATTGTTTGAACGATCCCACCCTCATCCCCAAAAGAGCCTCTCTGTATCAATGTTTTATACTAGTTTTTCATTTGTAAATATCTAAAAGAAATCCAGTTTTTCAAGGTGAAATTGCTTAGCAAGTTCTCAAAACTCTTCAGCTGTCTGTCCTTCTTTTATAACAAGCACCATTCTGTAATTGCTTTGTAGTCCAATATTTCTAAGTTTGATCATATTCTGTTGATTTAAATTGGATCTGAACAGTTTTATTTGACTTTGGTTCTCTCTCAGAGCGTCCTAAAAGGATGGTGATGAATGTGTCTTTGTCTGCCTCCTCACAAACCAGCTCTTGTTCCGGAAAAGTAAGCTAAACAGACCTTCAGATGTGCTTTAGACTTACTGGTTCGATGTCGAAGGGTTTTTTGAGGCAGGTGAGTGAACTTTGCTGTTATTTTTCCTCTTCTGTCAACCAGTTCTGTGAATCTGCAGGAGACACAAAAGCTCAGCCTTAACTGTGAAACTTCAGATCACTTCCATGTTTTGCTCTGTCTGGTACCTAAAGGAGTCGTCTGAGTTGTCTGTTCCTGCCGGACCTCCCAGGCCTGGCGTCTGGGATGAAGTACCTGGGCGTTCACTTGGGGTCCGCTGACCGGTCACTGATGGCTTCTCCCTCTTTGACGGTCTGACCTGCACAGGTACTTTTCCAGACAAAGCAAACACAGAGGAACCATTCAGTTTCAGAATCTTGATTTAAACTTTGACTCAGATCCGTTGCCTAATTGCTCCACATAGTGGCATGCTTGATTTTTGTCGTGTAGAGGATTGTCTCACATGTAGTGAAGGCTATGTGCTGCGGCGCGCTGGGAATCTGCTCTTGCCCTGTGTTTTTGACCGCACTGAGAGCCACGTAGTAGTTTTGTCCTGGATTCAGTTCACGGATCGTATAGGATCCCAATTTTCCGTTTGGCAGGAAGCGGCTCCTGGTGTTCAGCCCTCTGGTTACGTTGATCACAAAGCCATCCGGGATGTCTCTCGAGGGGCGACTCCAGGTGATCACCGCTGAGTTAGGGGTCACATGGGATAAGGAGAGGTTCTGTGGAGCAAGTGGCCCTAAAGGCAAGACATGCAATCAGATGGCAGCAACAGTAGCACTAAAAACTCTTACTTACTGCAGTTGTGCTCATAAGTTTATCTGTGAAAATGTCTTAAATTAAAACAATTCTGGAAAATCACAAGCAGTCTAAAATGTCACTTCCTATTTTCAAGATGGATTCAAACATGCAAAAAAAAGAACAATTCCTAAACTGGGGTAAACTGAAGTGTCAGGATTCTGTTTCTTCCTGTGTCTGCTCTGCTTTCCCCAAAAATCACCTTCATCACCTTCATCACCTGTCCATTGTGTGTCCTGAAAGAATTCACAGCAATTCATTTCCTTATTGCAAAGTAGATAAAGTTCATTGATGTCCACAAAATTCTACACACAACAACCCATAATCACAACAGGAAAAAAATACATTTAAAAATGATAAAAAAGGAAAAACCTGAGAAATCGCATATTCATAAGTATTCACACCTTTTGCCATGAAACTCTGATTGAGTTCAGGTACATCCCCTTTTCCACTGATCATCCTTGAGAGCTTCATTGACAGCTTCATTGAAGTCCACCTGTGGTCAATTCTGTTGATTGAATGTGATCTTTACAGGTACACTCCTGTCATCCCAGGATTGACAGTGCATGTCAAAGCACAAACCAAGCAAGAAGACTAAGGAATTGTTTGTAGACCTCTGGAACAAGATTGTCTCAAGGCAAAGGCTAGGGAAGGTTTCAGACAACTGTCTGCTGCTTGTAACCCTTTTGCTATCCTAGGCACTTTAACATTGGGAGTTGGGTCATCTAGACCCACTAGACAGTGCGCTGAACCTTTTTTCTTGAATGATTTGTGATCTTCACTGGTGTCCATGGATTACATGAAATCTTTCCACCTTTATCCACCTTTGTCATGGTAGGGAGAACACGTCAATGGAAGGGGGGAGGTCATCTAAGATAGTACAAGGGTTAAGGTTCCAAAAACAGTGACCTCCATCTGGAAGATGTTTGGAACCACCGGACTCTTCTCGGAGCTGGTCAGTCGTCTAAGTTGAGTGATGCCCTATGTTCGCAGGTGACCAATAACCCAATGGTGCCTCTGTCAGAGCTCCAGTGTTCCTCTGTAGAGACCATCTCTACAGCAATACACAAACAGGTCTGAATAGTAAATGGTAAATGGCGTATACTTATAGCGCTTTTCTAGCTTCTTAGAAGGCCCAAAGTGTTTTACAGTCACATACCCATTCACCCATTCACACACATTGACACACTGGTGGCCGCTCCGCTGCCGAACGCTGGAGCCATCCTTCCACCAGAGGCAAGGTGGGGTTCAGTGTGTTGCCCAAGGACACTTCGACACATGGGCAGGCAAGGCTGGAATAGAATCTGCAATCCTTCAATCTTAGGTCGACCGCCCTACCACTGCACCACGACCACTCTGTGAGAAGCCAGATGGAATCTACTCCTTTGTAGCCCGTCTGGAGTTTGCCAGTAGGCCCCTGAAGGACTCTCAGAGCATGAGAAACTAAATGTTCTGGTTTGATGAGACAAAAATGAATCTCTTTGGAGGGAACGCCAGGCACAGATGATCACCAGGTCAATATCATCCCTACAGTGATGCATAGTGATGGTAGTAGCAAGAACTGGAAGGATGAAGGCAATACTGTGATGTCCTGGATGAAAACCTGCTCCGGAGTGTTCTTGAACTCAGACTAGGGCTACGGTTCATCTTTTAGCAGCACAATGACCCAAGTACAAACCAAAGATATCAAGATAGTGGCTTCACAGCAACTTGGAGAATGTTTTTGAGTGGCCCCAGCAGAGTCTGGACCGTATCTGATTGAACATCTCTGGAGAGATCTTGAAATGGCAGTGCACTGTCACTTCTCATCCAACCTGATGAAGCTGGAGAGGTACTGCAAAGAGGAAATGGGGGAACTTAACCCAAAGAAAGGGAGCCAAGCTTATGACATCACATTTCAAACCAAGTGAGGCTGCTGCCAAAGGTGCATCAGTAAAGTATTGAGCAAAGGCTTGGAATACTTATGTACATGTGAATTATCAGGGTTTTGGTTTTTAACACATTTGCAACAAATACAAAAGACGTTTTTCACATTGTTAATAATGGGTTATTGTGTGTAGAATGCTGGAGACATCAATGAATTTGATCCATTTTGGAATAAGGCTCTAAGATAAAAAATGTGGAAGTAATGAAACATGTTGAAGACGCTCTTTATTTATCACTCTGCTTGCAGCCAGTAGTTTGTCTGAAGTCTGATGTCTTAAACCCTGCTCTGCCCGATCATGTTTTGACGCTCTTATGCCCTGGAACTGCCCCTGCTTGACCCCTGTCTGTATTTCTGCCCGTCTAGTGACAAACCCCTCTGATTCAAGCCTCCTGTCTCTGGACTCTGTGGAATCCTCTGCTCATTCCACCCTGGAGGACTTTGCTGTGTCAGCCCATAGCCCAGCTGAGTCCTGCCTGTTCAGAGGATCTGGCTCCATCCCTGCCTGCTTTCCCTTCTGCCTGTGTGCAATTTAGAAAAAAAGCGCCTTTCATTATTTTTATTAGCTGTCTGTTAGGACTAATCATTGTCTAACTTATTAGGCCAAACCTTTAAACATGCAGAGGTTATATACCTTAGTCCAAATATCCTTTTCCCCTTTTCTGCTAAACCTCTGGTGGAAATGTTTGTCAGTGTTGAGGTTTAAAAGTAAACACTGGCGTGATCTGCTGATCCCAGACTGCAGCATTGTCCAAGAGGAAACAAACTGTAACAATGATGAAGCATACTTGTCCAGAACTGCAGCGGTCCAGCTGAGTGGCTGGTGGAGGGAAACTCGTCTGGTCTGATTCCACTTTGAGTTAGCACGTCCACCGTGTACATCTGACCGGGCCCTAAAGACCTGTGGAGCACAAGCAGAAACACAAGAGTTTTGGTTCCCCAGTCCTGTCTCATTCCCTCCACAAGGGTGCCCTCTCCTGGGGCAGAAGGGAAGTACAGCCACCCCAAGGCTTTTCAGGAGCACCATCTTCCAGTGGCCACAGGGAACTACAGCCACGGTCCTGGAACTGTGTGGACACAGGTGCAGTGCAGAAGCTTACCTGAAGGTGTATTGAGTGGTGCTTATGTTGAGCACAGCAGTGCGAGCCTCACTTCCATCTAGTGGCGACAGAGACACGTGGACCCGGTTGACTGCTGCATGATGGGCAGCTTGAACGAGCCAGCTCAGCCAAACCTGAGAGGACGACACATTAACCACCTGCAGCTGCTCCACTGGTGGTGGTCCTGCAACACAGATGCACAGTAAGTTTGAAAATGTGTGGTGAGTCTCACCTGAACACATTTTTGGGCAGTTCTGAAGCTCACTGGTGCGAATGAGAGCAGTAGCAGGCTGGCTGGTGTCATTGCTGTTAGTTTTGAATTTGAGGGAGACGGCAGAGATGTTGTAGAGCATCCCAGGCTGAAGGCCTTGCATAACGTGGGTAAACTGACGATGGTCCAGGAAGTCTGTTTTAGTGCTGCTCTGACCCAGTGGAGCGTAGGTCACAGCAAACATGCTGATGGGGCTGAGGGAGGGCTCCAGCTCATCCCAGCACAGCTCCACCTCTCGCTCCTCCACACGCAGCACATGGAGACCATTCGGGGGCAGCAGGTCTGGAAGCAGAAGCATCCTCACGTTTCTGATCAAAGTGTCCAGCATGAAGATGCAATGCTCAGGGGGGAGCAGGGAACAGCAGGGAACTCACCTTTCTTGCAGTCTTTGCCAGTGAGGCCGACTTTGCAGACACAGTTGTAGTTGCCTTTCCTGTCACTCCAGCAACGGCCACGGTTTCCACAAGGTTTCAGTACACAAGGGTCTTCCACTGCGGGCGGGGGGAAGACAGGCAGTTGATGCAACACAGAGTCAAGCCTCTCTATCTGCTGCAGAGATGAGGGCAACATGCAATTCTACAAAAGGGTCTGAACATCCTCCACCTGCTCGTTCGCAGGTGTGTGTGTGCGTGTCCTTGTGAAGAAAAGAAACTAACTTCAAACTGTTTCAAATCAATTCTAAATGTTTCCTGTATTGTTTCAATCTGAGAACACTTCAAATGGCATTTTTAGTTCCTGATGTGAAGCCTCCCTGTGTTTTGGGGTTACATTTAGTATTTTTAACCTTAAAATACTTCAGAGGAACACGTACACGAGTCCAAGATGAGACTTCTCAAGAATCAGGACCTGAACAAACCCCATGTGGACGATGTGAAGCTGCTCGCTGAAGCGTGTTCTGGTTCCAGCACGGTCTCCAACGGTTTGGTGAATGATCAGAAATGGTTTAAATCCAAACTAACAGCTTCAATGTTGAACATTTTATATGTCTAATCTATTTCAGAATAACCAAAAAATATAGAAAGATGAGCTTTTAAAGAACATCTAAAGCAAGAATTAGATTTAAACAAACCAGACATCCTTCAAAACAGCTATCCAACAAAAACCAGAGCAGGACATGGAGCTTTGGACATAAAAGTCCAAATAAAAAAGCAACAGCTCAAGATGGTGCATCTTTAGCTGTGGAAGTGCTTTATTTCATACATGATGCAATTTTATAAAAACGTTAAATGCAGTCCATCCAGTCGGGATGAAAAGAGCCTCAGGCAGAAAAATAAAGACAGATCCATTTTCTCCTCAACTAACTAACTAACTAACTAACTAACTAACTAACTAACTAACTAACTAACTAACTAACTAACTAACTAACTAACTAACTAACTAACTAACTAACTAACTAACTAACTAACTAACTAACTACAACTGATTTTTTTATCCTACAGGTAAACGCATTGATCCAGTAAGAATTCAAGTGACGGCTTAAAATCATCCATACAGGAGTTTTTAAAAACTAAAAATGCAATCAGAAAACTAAAAGAAATCTTGGTTTGGTAAAAGAAGACTGAAACTAACTGACATCCGCACAAACAGTCCCTCTAGACCTCAACTGAAAAACAAATGCAAACACGTTTGGGCCCTCTAGGAAAAAAAAACACACAACATTTCAACTGTAAAAGAACAGTGCAAATTGACTTACACATTTGGCACTGCTCTCCAAAGAAACCGTCTTTACACAAACACGCGTAACTCCCTCTGTGAGCTCGACACACACCTCCGTTCAGACACGGGCTGGACTCACAGTCGTCCTGCTCTGCACACACATATTCACACGGTGGTAGAATCCGTTGTTTCCTGTGGGTCAGTGCTTAATATTTGTTACAGCAAAGGTTAACAAGAAGAACTGCACCTAGTTGACAGCTCTGGCCCCTGAAGCCTGGCCTGCAGTGACACAGATAGGAGCCTGGCTTGTCCTCACATGTCCCCCTGTTCATGCAGGGCTCTGACAGGCATTCGTTTGTGTCTGAAGGGAGGTGAAACATACGCAGGCACTAAATATAGATCTGTGGGTGTGAAGAAGTGTGTTTGTGTGTGGAGTTGACCACAGCTTTACCTAACTGGCAGCGGTTTCCGCTGAAGCCATCCTTACACGTGCAAAGAAAGGATCCGACGTTATTTTGACAGCTTCCGCCGTTGAGGCACGGCTGTGATAGGCACTCGTTGATCTCTGGTGGAGGGAGTGTGATGATCAGAAATTGCTGTTGTAACTGCAGTCTTTGTGTGTGTTTCTGTGTGTTCCAGACCTTCACAGACAGGAGTCTGGCTCCATTTTCCCAGAATGCCGCAGACGCTCGTGGCAGTCCTAGGAATAGATGTGAAGCCTGAGTGGCAGACGTACACAGCCACTGAGCCGGCTGTCATGGAGGAAAACTGGACGTCAGCATGCTTGACTTGTGGAGGCGGCCCACAGCCCTGCTCTGAAATGAACACAGGCAGACAGACTGTGCTGTCAAGGCTGCACAGAGCAAAAAGGCTGCACAGTAACACGGCTTCACAAGCAGGGGGCTTAAAAGAGCACATTGAGATCATACTCATGCTGATAGAGGTGCTTTCCATCTAGACGTCCTTCTAAAAAAACCTCAAGCATGTTGTTTATGCTTGTGGAGACGAGTCATCAGGTCTGATCGGGTCTCACTTTTTTTTTAGCTTCTGGAGCTTTCTTATGTGTGAAAACGCAGGACTTCCAGTGCAGTAAGACTGCTAAGACGATCTCAGTGTGGTGCCAACGCCCACCAGTGCTGAGGCCATGCTTACCTGATGAGCTCCTGCCTATTTCACAGTGCCTGCCGCTGAAGGCTTCCATGCATTCACACTTATATTTTCCTATGTAGTGGAAGCAGGTCCCACCGTTCAGACAGGGACTGGAGGCACAGGGGTCAGGCCTTCCTGGAAGAACCAAAGGAAGTTTGACGTTCAGAGATCTGGCTTTTATAGGAAGTCTAGGAAGGTTACAGTGAGAAGTGAGGGCAGGTCAAGTGGACGAACAAAGGTTGGTTGGTGTTGGGTGGTATTTCAATGGTCCATGTAACTCCAATTATCGATCCTAATCATTTCTTCAAATTTTGCGACCTTGAAGCAGCGTTTTGGGCTCTGTAACGTTTGTGTCAAGTTTACTGAGTGATGTAAGAAAAGCTCATTGCAGAAAGGATTCTTAGTAATTGTTGTTTATTTTGCTCCTTTTCTTCTACATCAAACATATCAACTCTAATAACATTGAATCTCCAGACATTAGAAGGAATAAATGAGCAAACAGCAACACGCCTCTGAGTGTGGTGTTACACAATAAGGTACGATAAGACTTTATTCATCCCACGATGGGGAAATTCTTTTCTTTGCAGCAGCGAAAAAGACATCCAAATGGCAAAAGTGACATTCAATCAAAATCAAAGTGACCTCCTGGCTCAACAGTGCAACACCACAAAACAACAGCGGTGGAGTACAAAGGGAAGGGAAGGACGTTTAGATGATGGAGAAATGAAAGTGTTGTCACATGTGTGCTTTGAAGCAAACAGGAGAATGACATGAAAGATTGTAGACACAGAGACATGACCTTTGTTTGGAACTCACCCACTTCACAGTGTTTTCCAGTGAATCTGTAAGGACACACACATCTGTAGCCCCCCGCCTCCTCTTTACAGGAGCCTCCATTGCGGCAGGGACCAGAAGCACAAGTATTCAGTCTAACTGGAGAGAGACAGTGAAGGGGAATCCTTGAGGCAGAAAGCACTTAGGCTTTTAATCACACAACATAAATCACTTCCACTCCACTCAAATGCAAATCATCATTTCGAGAAACCGCCCATAACTCTGACAGAAGAAAAAAATGATGGCAAGCATCATTACGAGAATTGGCAGGTGTCCTGAAGATTGGGTCTAAAGTAGCAGCAGTGCTGGTCTACCTTTTTCGCAGTGCTTCCCCCAGTATCCATGTCTGCACTCGCAGGAGTAGCCCCCGTCCCGTTCATAGCAGTACCCCCCATTCAGACAGGGAGAAGAGTCACAGACCGACTGGGGCTGTACTGAAAAACACAAACCCAGATTTGACTGTGTTCTACTGAAGCTACGTACAGCTCAAATCCTTCACATGCATGGTATAGAGTAATGGTGTCATACTTCAAAAACAGACATATGCAAAGTTCCCTGTTAATTGACTCTCATTGTACTACTTGTGGATCATATATAACCTTAAAGCTGCCACAAAACCTGTTCAACAGGATTCAAAAGAGCGTAGGAAGAAATCTCAGAGCTCAGTTCAGACCTCAGGCTCCTACCATCTGGGTAGAAGTCCTGAAGATCGAAGTCTGCTCCAGTCTGGCACGAGCACACGAAGGTCCCGCCGTACTCCAAACACGTACTCCCGTCAGGACAGGGTCTGCTGCTGCACAGTATCTGAGTGACTTCTGACAGACAGGGGTCATTGCAAGAGGGAACACTACAGTTGAAGAAACATTGCACCGTTTATCCAGCTTTTTTTCGTCCTTCTGACGGTATTCAAAGCCTTCTGAACTTACCGAACTGACAGAGATCTCCAGTGAAACCTGAAGGGCATTCGCAGGTTCCTGTGCTGCCCACACAGACACCCCCATTCTGGCAGAGGCAATGGCCTGCAGCACACACAGATACACAGGTTGGACAAAGTTTGTAATTCAGACAGAAAATCCTAAAGAGGAATCGGATTCTGCTGCAGCAAGCTCTTGTCTCTCATGTCCTAAACTGTGAAGCACGTTGGTTGACTTCCTTTTGGGGTTCTGAGAGGAGAACCTAGCCGTCAGCGTGCTGCACATCCTCCCTCTACAATCTGCAGGAATGCTTTTGTTTTCCTCTCCCTGCTAATTGCAGCAGTGGATCAAAGGCGGCGGCTGCATGGCAGCTCAGTGGCTCCACTTTGAAGACCCGCGAGCCGAGAGGAGGGCAGGACTTTTCTGATGATATGGAGCATATTTTGTGACCAAAAATGTATTGCCCCAAGGGCAATTCATGGGTTGTTAATTTGCAAAAGCCACTTTCATTGGCCACCTGTGCAGCTCGGCTCCTTTCATCTGGGAGCCTGATTAAGTCGGATTCTCGCCACTTTCTCCTTTTTTCCAGGATCTTGCTCCTTTTTCCATTGTGCCTTCCAAGTGAGCCAAAGAGAAACCATTTAGGAGATTTAAAAGTCTTTAAAAGCACTGATAGTTAATGAAGACAGAGGTGAGAAGTGGTGTGCATTTAAAACACTTGGAATGATTAAAATAGCTTTCAGCAACAAGCCAAATCTGCTGAATTGAAGAAGTTTCCCTCCGTTTGTTCCTAAAGCAAACAGAGATGATTAAAAGCCTATCTGACATTTATTCTGCTTTTCAGCCACAGCTGCACTTTTTTACAACTCTAAAGAGTGACGCTAAGGCGAACTTACAGGAAGCAACAGTGATGTGAAAGAATGCATATTTCACCACTTGTGTTAGAAGAAATGCCCCGAATACCAAGAAGCAGCTTTGACTCGTAAACGCGCCATCTCAAGTCTAGACAAAGCACTTCCTTTTGTTGGTAAACGAATAAAATGAGCAGTAAAACAACGATTGGCAGGATCAAACTGCTGGTTCCCGTCGTAAACTGGGTGAGGTTATGTTGATTTGGATAATAACAATACAGTTTGATCACAGCAGTCGCTTCCAACCCAAATTCCTGCGGTTTGACACAGCTCCACTTCCAACGCCTCCGTCTGCTCTTCACCTGCCCTGCTGCCTCTTGTCACCCCAACCACAGCCCAACCACAGCCCCTCTGCTTTCAGAAATCTTCAATCCAAAATATCTTAAAGGTATGTGAGACAGTTTGAAGAAAGCTGCACGTTTACCTGCTTGGTTGTCTGTCTCAGAAGAATTGACTTTCGGCCTCATCAACTCTGAGAGAAAAGGAGGGAAAAGTGAGTTTCAAAGCTCGCTCTCGTCAGACTTGAGGGCTCACTGCCCTATTCAGAATTTAAGAAACATTTTGGGTCATTCTTCTAGTCCAAGGACTGAGCTCTCAAAAACACAGACAGGGACCCCTGTTGTTTATTATTCCTTCTGTAGAAAGTTAAGGTGGCCGGTCCATTTATTTTTGCTGTACTGGTGTTTGTTATGACACATATGTATGTTGCTCATCTGCTCAGATCTTGCTTTTACCGCTTTCCTCAGGCTCCATGACCTGACCATGAGCAGCACTGTGCCGCATCACCGTACTGCATCAACGTGCCGCATCACCGTGCCGCATCACCGTACTGCATCACCGTACTGCATCACCGTGCCGCATCACCGTGCCGCATCACCGTACTGCATCAACGTGCCGCATCACCGTGCCGCATCACCGTACTGCATCACCGTACTGCATCACCGTACTGCATCAACGTGCCGCATCACCGTACTGCATCACCGTACTGCATCACCGTGCCGCATCACCGTGCCGCATCACCGTGCTGTTGTTTGATAAAGTTACATGGACTGAACTGATGTCAGAGGCTTAAAACCACTTTTGAACTTGACATGGACTTCTCCAGTCCGGCTCCCAGGTTTGGCATCTGCTGATGACTAAGTCAGATGAGCTTTTAGAAAAAAGCTGCATTTTGAAAAAATTGCACAGTTTGTCTAATTCATGAATGTGTGAGTGTCCTTTGGATCTAAACTGAAGGAATTACTCATTTTTGGAGTGTCAAAGTCTAAAGGGCTGCAGAGAAATTGCCTAATGTCAACTGAACAACTACAGGATGTCAACCATGTCATTCACAGAACTAAAGGTTGATCAATTTGCAAATTCAATGCATGACAGCGTAATGCTGCCATCAAAACGAAGAGGAGCTGTCGCACTGCAGCCAAAGACGTGACATAAAGCAGACTGTGTGCGGACTGTGTTGACTTTGTGCACAGAACATTGTAGTTCTACAGAGAGCCAGACTGGACAGAGGTGGACAGCAGGGTCAAGTGTCCTTATTAAGGCCAAAAGGGTACACATAAAAGAGGCAACTAAACGACTGTCTTCAGGGATAAACAAGACAAGCAGTGTTTCATGTAAACAATGTATACTATTTCCAGATGTTTTTTTGTCTTAACTTTGCCCATCGTGCGTGAAAGAAACAAAGCAGCTATTTACAAGAACCTGAGTCCAGCTACCAGGTGTGGTGGTGGTCTGGACTTGTTTTGGAATCAGTGCATTCAAACACACACTTTGCATATTGTATCACTCTGAAAAAAAAGAGACAACCCTTTTCTCTGACAGGGTCAGAGCTGAAGAATGCAACCTCACAGGTTTAACATAGAGACTCCCGTTTGTCAGGCCATCTTTCTGCCTCCACTCAGAGAAGAGGGGGGAGTGGGGACCCTCATTTCTTTGCTGGGAACCATTAACAATGTGAAAATGAGTTTGGTTTAAATCTGAGGTAAAGCACAGAATTACTCCATTTGCAGGTGGTCAACATGTGCCGCTTCTGGTCCAACAAGCATCTTCATGGACAGTTCAACCAGGTCACCATGACACCCGGAGAGAACCAAAACTGCACAGCACTACAAAGAAAAGATCCTTCACAACAATGTAACAAACTCGTAGTGCCACAATAAGAAATGATGACGGCAACTACACGGGCGGTTCCATGATGCTGCATGTTAGTCTAATCCTAAATAATTAATTTAATACGGTAAAATCCCTCATGTTTATCTGCTTTGAATGTCCACAAACGTTACAAAGGAAAGAGGCCGAGCTTCTCTTGTCCCAAATGAGGGGGACACATCACAGACGCTGCAGCAAAGCAGATAAACGCCGGACTGTAAAGACGTCAGTGAAAGGTTTGCCAAACCTTCTCTAACTCACCTGTTTGACAGAACGCTCCAGTGAAGGTGGAAGGACACGTACAGGTGAAGCCAGCCACCTGATCCATGCACTCTCCTCCGTTCAGACAGGGCCCGGACTCACATTCATTTATGTCTGCAAAATGAATAGAACATAATTATTGGGAGATGAACTCAGAGGGGATTGTGTGAACTTTACACGGGATGAGTAGGATTGTACTTCTTTGTGAAATGGCGTATACTTGTGTTAAAGCAGAGTTTCAAATAGTTGACAGATGTTTGGCACCGACTGTATTGTTTCATCCTTACGTTGCCAAATGGTTTGAGATTTTTCATCAGCCATCATGAGAGAAGAAGATTAGAAAAAAAACTTCTTCCTATTGTGGTTAATGCTACACTGAATGACCCAAGTGTGCAAAAAATGCTGCTGTTTTTAAATGTATTCAAGCATAACCCATTAGTCTAGAGAGCCGAGGAAACTCTTTGGACAGGAGCCTCTGGCAACAAGCTGAGTCTGATGTGGAAAGTGCTGAAGAGAAGGTATTCTGCAAAAAATCCATGGGACAGCCGTCTCACCTGTCTCACACAGGACACCGGTGTGGCCTGGCTGGCATGCACAGGTGAAGGAACCAATGCCCTGTGTGCATGAGGCGTTGTTCATGCACGGCCTGTCTTCACACTCATCGATGTCTGCAACACACACACATTAATTAATGCATCCGTCTCACTGCTTCTCTCACTCTGCAAGTATGTGTTGCTAGAAGAGAAGACGTTTGAAACATCTTCACAGGTGCAGAGGCTGCAGAAAACCGGGACCAGCTACACGAGGCAAACATTGTTCTGCAATAAACAGGATGAGATATTCAATAGAAGGATCTCATGTCACAAATTTTCACAAATTTTTTTAGAAACAGGGCTGCCCTGTGGTGTAGTGGTTAGCACTTTTGCCTCACAACGAGATGGCCCTGGTTCTACTCTTGGCCGTGACCTTTCTGTGTGGGGTTTGCATGTTCTCCGCGTGCACGCGTGGGGGTTTTCCCGGCACTCCGGCTTCCTCCCACAGTCCAAAAACATGCTTCATAGGTCAATTGGGGAATCTTCTTGCAACAGACTTTAGAGGAAACGGCAAAGAAAGGTCACTGTGGGTCCCACAGGGATGCACACACCAATGCTGCAGCTGCTCTTAATGTGCTGAAGGGGATTCATGTGGAAGAGGAGATGAAACAATGAACGGTGCTGCAGCTTGTAGCAATGGATCAACTGTACCTGTTTCACATTGGAGCCCTGTGTATCCAGCAGGGCACTCACAGGAGAAACTGTTGGTGTGATCTTTACAAGTCCCTCCGTTCTGGCACGGATTGGAGGCACACTCATCAACATCTGCAGAGACACACAAAGGAGGCAGTATAGTATCTTTAATCGGGGTGGAACATCTGTTGTGTTAATGAGCTGAATTTAAGCAGAATGGATTCCATCCAGTTATTGGGGAAATATTCAGGTGTGTTCTGAAAAGTGGAGAAACTAGAATTTTCCTAACAAGGAGATATTCTTTTTCCTGGCTAATCTAGAGCAGACAGTTCCTGCCAGAGTGTAAACTGCGTCAGAGGAGCAGGATATACAAGCGTTTTTCTCACCGATCTGGCATCGTTGACCTGTGAAGCCGGCCAAGCAGGAGCAGGTGAAGGAGGGGTTACCTGTGATGCAGTCATCAATGCAGCGGCCGCTGTTCATGCACGGCCGCAGGTGTGGGCACACTGATGCTGGATGAGGACACAAAGGTAAGGAGAATCACAGGAGATATGCGACAGAGGCACCTGAGCTCACGCACTCCCAGCAGACCTTACCAGAGTTATTGCAGCCTCCCACCTCCACCTGTGCATCATCTATGCGGAAGACCCATCTGCCTGGGTATCCCACGTTGGTTGTGGCCTCCACGTTCACGACATCACTGGTGCGAGAACCTGGAATGTTGAAATAACGCTTACCATCACCAGCATTGAAACCTGCCTGGGAAGAAACCAGCAGAGAGGCAGACATGACAAAAGATGACTGACATACTCGGGGAGCGTGGAGCAGATCAGGACTGGCGTTCTGACCGTCAGAAAACCGACAGCGTGGTCTTACCTGCGCCGCAATCCCCCCCAGGCCCTTCGGGTTCCCCCCACTGCTGGCATGCATGCCTGTCGTCCAGGTGATGCTGTTGTACTGGAAGATGGTGAAAGAAAGCTCCCCATCTGTGATGAGCACCGCTTGAAAAGTATTAACCTGCACGGAGAAGACTCTTTTAGACCCTTTCAGAAAAGATGTTTAAATCTGAGTGTTCACAGAACAGGCTAATATGCTTAATGTGACAGTGTGTGGTCATATTTTTTGAAGGAGTTTTTAATTATTAATAATGTCTCCATATTAACATATAAAGACATAAAGGTTTATGTGAAAGCTTGAGTTGAGGTCAATGGCAGCTAAGACTGGTAACCTAAAGCCGGAGGGTTTGACTCACTTCTTAACTAGAGACAATGGAAATCCTAACAAAAATGCATCTATAAATATACAGTTCTGTCCAGTGACGATATATACAGTTCTGTCCAGTGACGATTTTTGGCAAAAATCCCTACTACTTTGGCAAAAATCCCATTTCAAAGATTTCCCTGAAATGGTTTTGATCAAAGAGTTCTTCTCCGTTTATTTAGCATTCATGAGGATTCCATTTTCCTCTGCTGTGGCCGACATGTTCAAATGCGGCCACCTCAAACCAGATTACTCACATATACATGTATGCGCAGTTATTCTCAAGTTCTGGCTCTTAGCAGCTCAAGGAGGCAGAAGCTGGATTTACTTTGGTTTAAATGTTTCAGCTGTTTGGCAGCGTGTCAAAGGGGTTGCTCTCTAGTTTCCATGTGCTCTCAGTAACAGCATGCGAGTCACGCCGGAGGGGGAAGTAGACTACTGTAACTTCTAACCCACAGAGCCTCAAGTATTGAGTTTCACTGTTTATTTTCTCTTTAAATACTAATAGACTACATTTACTTTAAAGGAATTAGATTTTCAAAAACATTTTTTAGCCTCTACAAAGGTCAAAGTTCAGCATGGGCTGGTACCGGTGTTTGGGAGTTTCCTCCAAAGAAAGTCACTCGATGCCAAGTACAGATGAGGGTCCATGTTGCATTAAAGTTGGGAAACTCGGTAAAGTAGGTGCTGACATCGCAGGAGGCCCTTCTCAGGACTGAGGGGTCCAGGCTCTCCCGGTAGAAGACCGTCCCAGCTCTGCGGTTGTCCACGTCAGCCCAGAACGGCGCCACGACCCTCCGATCCCCCGCAATTGGAAAGGCCACAGGTGTGAACTGAGACACCTCCCTCAGGAAAGACACAAGGCCGTTGTTGTTCACCTGAGGAGATGCAACTGCAGTTATGGCACCTGCATGAAACATGCCAACAAGGTTTTCACAATGTTCGCCTGAATCACTCTGTTTACTGGATCAGGTGGGGCTGGAGGGGAAGTCAGCAAACAGGTTCTGACCTCACGGAGTCGACTCTAGCGGCGTTCGGCCGAAGCTCGCCTGGCGGATGTTTGCTTTTTCTATGTGGCAAACAGACGCTAACTTCATGAATGATGAAGCAGCTGAGAAAAGCCGCTTTCTGCTGCTGCTCCAACTTTACCTCAACAACACTGTGCTCTGCCTCTAAACACCCAACGGCCTGAGTCAGCCGGAACACAAAAACAAATGAGTCCAGCATGACGATGGCAGACAAAGCTGGGAGAAACGAAAGTTTTTCAGAACCAAGGTGCTGCGTTCCAAAAAAAAAAAGACTTCCCTGCATTCATGATGCCTGAACAGGAGTAAAAAAAGCATCTTTTTGGTTACTGAACAGGTGTAGAAATTGACATCTTTATTTTTGGCTTGACTCCATCATTTATCTCTTCTCTAAACCCACTGCATTCCTGCCTGGGGTCACGGGGTCGCTGAAGTCAACCCAGCTACTGTCCAACAACTTTCCAGTCCATCGTGGAGGTAGAAGAGCAACCAGACACATTCACACCTAGGAGATCATTTTAGAGACATGAAGCATGCTTTTGGACTGTGGAGGAAACTGTTGTGTCTGAAGAGAACCCACACGTGTACGAGGAGAACACACAAAGCAGGACCTCGACACTGAGAGAGACAAGAAACTGTTCCCTTTAGCTGATCACAGGATAATTGATCATCCGGTTCTTCTTCTTTCTCTTCACGTCTCATTACAGCTCAGTACATGACAGACATGGACCTCAGACTCAAACATGGATGCACAGTACAGGTCGCAGTGGGATGAGCTGACTTTTCCCCTCAGAGCAATGAGGCCCTGGTTCAAATCCCAGCTGGGATCCATTCTCATGCATTTGTACGTTCTCTCTGCTCAAGTGGCGTTTGTGGAGGTAATCCTTCTTCCTCTCACTGTCCAAAGTGTCTGACGGGTGCACACCCTCAGGAGTATGACCACTTGTGGTTGTCTGTATGTGAACGTCCAGAGAGGACCCTGCCTTCATGCTGCATCCACAACTTTAAGGGATGAAATAAATCTGTGAAGGACAGTGTGTGTCCCTTTCGGCTTTTCCCATCAGGGGTCGGTGCTTACAGAAAATGTCTGAGGGCAAAAGGTTTAAGCTGATCTTTCAACGTAAATGATCAAATGTAAAGAGAATCCTCACAGCAAAAGATCTTTTCCTGATATATGTCCACTTTTCCTTTCATTTGTGAATCTGTTTTTCTCTGTTTATCATGTATGTACAGCACGCATGTTACTGGGGGACAGAGGGGATGCGGCCAGACGCTGCTTTATTCAGTAATAAAAGCTGTATAGCACAAAGATTAAACCTCCTATGTGACAAATGAAGAATCTGAAAAACACGATGCTCCAGATCTGACGCCCTCGCCCTTCCCTTCAATAATGCGGATCTTTGTTTGTTTTGTGTGTTGCTTGGAGAAAAGCCTGCAAATGTTTTTTACCTTCTCAGCACAGTGAGCCTGTTAAAGAATGCGCCAAAAATATTTTCCTTTGGCCTTCACTTGAAAAGTTTAAACAATGTGTAGAGTTCTGAATTTAGGAAACTTCCCAGCCTCTTCTTTACATTTGCATGTGTGTCACTCACAGCAGGGAAGAATGTTGACGATCATGTTGTGTCGTTTGCAGGACAACAACTGAGAGGAGATTTTGCACATGGAGAAAATGACTTAAACATTTAGATCAGGTATACAGGAAGCTGTTTGGTATGTTTATGAGAGGATTATGGGTAAAATAAATCCTTACTCATCCATTATTTTGTCAGGAGACTTGTGATAATAATACTGAGCTATTAGTGGCCGTTACAGGGGGGAGCATTCTGCAGCTGCACGCGGTGTTTGAATGGCCTCTGAGCAGATCCATTCAGTGAAAAAACAAGAGACAGAAATCCAACTCTCAACAACCACTCCGCATTTTACAAGCCTGTGTCTAAACTTTCTTCCAAACTGTTGAGAATCCTTGTTTCATAATCAGCCTCTGTGGCAGAAGAGGAACTGTGACAAAGAAACGCTGCAGAACTCAGCGGCATGCATGTGTGAAAACCTCCAGTTGGAGACTTCTGCTGGAAAAAACAGCAGAGGAAGTTTTGCTTGGCACATCAGGGGAGCTCAGTTGATTGTTCCCCCCTGACTCCGCTTGGCGTGGTGGGAATGTGTCCGCCGTGGGGGGAAAGAGGACGGGCCGTCGGGGCAGAGCGCCGGAGTCACGGACAAACGTGACGGGGGGCAGATTGACGGGAATTAAATCCCCTCAGATCCAGAGAGACCTGGGTGGCAGGGATTTGAAGGTGGACCAGTTTACAACAAACAGAGCAGAGTACATAATTGAACATCAAAACAAGACGTATCCAAAAAGTAATTCCAGCATCTGGAAATGCTCAAACTTGTATGTTTTATTCCTGTTTTTAGCCTGCTTGATAAGGAAATAAGAAGAAAGGACTTGAATTTGAAGCTGGGTGTAGCTGCTACGACAGACAGTCCCACATTCGTCACAGAGTAAATGGGTTCAGAGGTCATTGGAGGAAGGGGGGGGGCCAGGTTGACCTACCAAGAAACAGGTCTCCCCCCACATTTTTTCAACTTTTAATGGGGCCACCTTATGATCCAGAATTCTTGTTTATATTCTGGAATTCTCTTTCTGTAAATTTTGAGAACTTTTGGTGTTTGAGTTTCTTTAGAAGCGATTTTTGAACCAAAACGTGTCTCTGGTTTGTGAAAAGCCACCAGCGGAGTGAAAGACTCGAAGGGTTAGTCCAGGAAAACATCACCTTTCCTAGTCAAAACTAGAGGCTTCACAGCAATGAACTTGTCCGATTTATTTGACGAGACCTGAGCCTGTGAGGACAGTCGGCGCTCTGTGCTCTCGGCCTGAAGCAGCTCCGTCTCCCCTTTAGAGTTTCAGCTGAAGCAATCATTTGTCTGCAGCCATGTCAGAACTTACAAACAGCTTCTGTGAAGGAACACTTCACTGGACACCCCAATCCCACTTTCTGACCCTGAAAAGCTGAGTAAAAAAGGGCACTATTCTGAAAAGTGATGTTAGGTGGCCACATGTTTACCCCACTTATGTCCCCCTTTACACAGTATACAAGACCCACAGCAAACGTAATCCTTCTGCTATCCTAGGCACTTTAACATTGGGAGTGGGGTCATCTAGACCCACTAGACAGTACTCTGAACCTTTTTTCTTCAATGATTTGTGATCTTCACTGGTGTCCATGGATTACATGAAATCTTTCCACCTTTGTCCACCTTTGTCATGGTAGGGAGAACACCTCAATGGAAGGGGGGGGTCATCTAAGATAGCACAAGGGTTAATCTCTTCCTGTAATAAATAATCTGGAGGAAAATGGTCTTTTTTCATCAAAGTTCTGTATCAGAAAGTGAATTAAAAGACCATCAGTCATGTGAAGGATGTTTTTTTACTCCAGTCTCAGATTGGACGTATTTTCCTCCAGGATTCAAATGTATCACAGCTTTGTTTAGTACCGCGTGTGTCTTTAAAATCCCATAGTTGTACATGTAATTCTGCATTTTAGGAAATACATTTAAAGTCAATCTTACTTCCACAAGCAGTCAAAGGCTGTTCCCTAATGTCCCGCTGTTCCATTAAAGAGTATGGTTTTTAAATGCTTGCAGATGTAGTCTCTTTGATAGCGTTTAACCCGACACATGCATGTGCAAAGCACACATGCAGAAATGTAGGACTTGTTGCATGAAATGTCAGAGGAAAATGCTAGCATGCACTGTGGATTTGCTTTAGCTCCGTTTTCAGATGATGATAAGAATTTCAATAGTTCTAAGGGCCAGAGTTTTCCCTGCTGTCCACACAACAGGGATTGACTAAGGAAAGGGAAACAAATGGGTTTATAAGCTCAGATTCCTTAATGCTGCAGATTTGTCTATGTTCTGTTGCAAAAAATATCAAACCAAATAAGTTAATTTTTCAAAACCAAGCAGCAAAGCCGTCTAGAGGAAGAACCTGCCTAATTATTCAGGAATTGGGGGATCAGGGAGGGGAGATATGGACGAGGATGGGAGATGTCACCAGCAAATAAAAGCTGCTGGATATAACGGCAGGACCGGAGGAGATTCAGAATGACGAAGGTACGCCAGAAAGTGTAGCAACTGAAGAAAATGATACGTTTTGCTCCAGAAAAGAAACAAAAGGCTCAAATTTAAACCCAGGTTTTGACCCAACTCATCAGTCAGCATCCACACACTCTCTTGTATTTGCTTGTCTTCAGCTCCTGACAAAAGTCATCGATTCAACTTTACGCTGCAATGCTCAGGGAGAAATGAGCTGCTCAGTCGTCTCCCTGCAGGCCTCCTGCATGACAGCGAGCGTTCAAGTGCTTCACATTTCAACTGATTGCCACATTTGGTTTAACAGAATATTACATTATTTCCAGTTGGATAAAGAGGAATGTGCAGCATTCCACTTTTTATGTCCACCAACTCCAGGCTGCGATTGAACATAGCTGCCAGATCCTCGTCTTATCTTGTTCAGGAAGTAGGCATCTGTATATTTAGGGGGAAAGAGACTATTTGCAGGACACACACAGCAGCATGTAATCAGTTCTGGCGTGCTGCAGAGAGAAAGGCTGCCACGGCCCGAACGCTGCAAAGCAGTTGAAAACATTTCTTCATTAGGAGACTGACCTCACCCCTACTGGCACAAATGCTGAGATTAGAAAGGCGGCCTTTAACCTTGCCCACTGTTGCCATGGTTCCTCAGCCTCTCCTGCCAGAGCAGGGAGGAGGCGGGAGTGACTCCAGGAGAGGACGGGAGGATTTGCAGAGAAAGTGCAGATGCAGAACCACAACAGGTGGTGTTGATTTGGGGGAGTTCGGTCTCTCCGTGTGCTGGAACTGAAACCAACACATGACAAAGGCAGATCAAAGGGCGCTTCGCTGGCTGCGCGAAAATCCTTGTCAAACCACCCTCCTTCCTCCCACGAGCACCGTTTCTCCCTCTCCGGAGTGCATACTTTCTCTGAACTCCAGCCTCGTGTGAGGAAGAACAACTCACAGATGCTTCAACAGCAGTAAGAACACAAACTGTCATTTCTTTCAACAGCCCTCTGTAGCCTCTCCATAGCAGGGGTCACCGCTGTCCACCCGGGGCAGCGTTTCTCGCCGTCCCCCTGTGAACCTGACCGCCCTGAGGGTGCAGGCAGGGCACATGTAAGGAGAAAAGAGCTGCATGTGGCTGTGATTGCAGCCACGGAGGGAAAACACGATGTTTTCCTGCTGGAGAGCAGATGAACATGCAGAAACTCTCAGAAGGCAGTGCCGTGTAGCATCTGGCTGTGCTCCAAATCAAATCTCCCCTAGCCCCTTCTCCTGCACATTTCACACAGTTTCAAACTTCCCAGGGCACACACACACACTCATATACAAACACTTTTCTGTGCGTTTAAACTGGAACGCACAGAAAGCCACACTAGTGTACTCACATACAGCCCCGTGTGCCTCTCTCCAAAGAAAGGGAAAGCCACAGAGATCTCCTGGAGCCCGGAGCCGCCATCGTCCTGAGTGATGGTCTGCGAGTCCCCCGCCTCTGGGCCAAAGGGGTAGAAGCCCTCCAGGGGCACGGCAGATTCCACTTGGGGCAGCGTGTTCAGGCAGAGCAGTGCGCAGCAGCAGGACAGCAGGGCTTGCAGCAGCAGCACCATGGCCTCAGCCACACAAGGATGGAGCTGACAGCAGGCAGCGTGAAAGGGAGGGAGGAGCGCACACACCTCAGGCAGCAAGTGCAGAGCACAACAGACGCGTGAGTTCCTCCTCTGAGCCAGAGCAACCAGAGTCCTCCCCCTCCCTGGTCCTGCTCCTGCCTCCTCACAGGTCCTTCAGAAGGGGGCCAGGCTCCTGGTGGGAGACAGGGGAATACTGCAGATTCTTTGCATTCTGTTTGCTGCCGGCCACGGCAGGCTCCTCTCTGAGCAGCTCAGATGAAATGAGGAAAGGAGTGAAAGAGCAGTGATTCAGTGGAGATTTTTTCAAACAATCCAGTGAGTTGGTCCCTGATGGTCAGCTTAGCAATATCCTCAATAAAAGCTCTATTCTGCCTGCCAAAGGACTTCTTTCAGCTTAGGTCCCGCCTCCCCACAGGGATTCACTACCTTGCATAATTAGTTCCCTCCAGCCAATAGCTAAAAAGAGGCTGGTAACTGGATAACTACTGGGCGGCTCTATGATAATCAAAGGGCTTCTTTAAAGTTACAAGGTTTTCCTTTGCATGCACAGTTACCTGGGCGTGCTGTGGAGAGAGACGTCCGTTTGACACACTGTAGAAAAAAGTCTGGTTTTAACAATTCAACAGAAAGTCAGATATCAACAAAAACACAAAGTTTGCAGTTGTTGTTGTTTTATGCCAAAGTCACAAGTGCCAGATAGACCGGATCAACCAAAATGTCACAAAAAATGCAGAGAAGGTTTCCAAAGTTACATCCATGTTTATTGAAAAAGATTAGACTTCCTCTAATGAGACTTCCACATTGAAAAATAAAAATTGCAAGGCACTATTGATCAAGTATTTCTCTGAGGATCATTTATTTTATTGAGATCCACTGTAAATAGAAATAGCACATGATATTTACCAGTACGGTGATTTCTATGTGAAGAACCAGAACAGAAGTGAACGATGCTGCATAATCAGACAGTAAAAAAACGGGCACATCCAGTTCCCACACAAACAAAACACTCATTGTTTGTTGTTGTTGAGTTTTTCCGCAGATTAACGTAATCTTGTGTGCACGTGTGCGGTGCGGGTGCACTTTGGGAATGTGCTCTTGTGCTTCACAGTGGGGACGTTTGAAAGGCGAGGAGCTTCACGCCTCACTGTCTGCCCGGCTGCAGCATCTGGTTAAAGTAAGCCTGTCGTCTTCTGGACTCCTGATCCAGCTGCTCTCTGAGAGCCAGCACCTGTGAAGAAAGGTGTTAGACATATTTGTCGGAAGACATGCGCTCGGCAGGACATCCACGGATAGAATACCTGCTCCTCCAGGCATCTGACCCTCTGCTGATGAGCCGCCTCCCTGCTGTCCAGGGCAAACTCTGCTCGGAGCTGACTGTCCTTCAGGCGGGCCCGCTCCTCTTCCAGCTCCTTGTGATGATAGGCTGTCACCTCCAGGAAGCGCTGGGCATGGGAGTGCTCCAAGTGGGACACTTGGGACTGGACATGAGTATTTAGGAAAATATTGTGTTGACAGTTTCAAAACAAAGGCGTGTTAAATGAATTGGTTTTATGACAGAACACTTCAGGAATAAAATGAATGCTTGATCTAGTTATTACCTCAAAAAGGTGTAGATTTTAATGATCCATAGCATTGTATTATGCAAGGAAACACTGGAAAGTTTGTCCTGGTTGATGCTACTTGGTCAAGTTGTCTCCCAGTTAAAGCCAACCACCTGCCTTCTAGACCCAATCCCCACATCGCTGTTAAAAACATGTGACTTCTTTGAGTTTGAGCTCTTAAAAATAGGAAATTACTCTCTTCAGATCTTCCATTTAACCTATCCTAGGCACTTTACCATTGGGAGTTGGGTCATCTAGACCCACTAAACAGTGCGCTGAACCTTTTTTCTTCAATGATTTATGATTTTCACTGGTGTCCATGGATTACATGAAATCTTTCCACCTTTATCCACCTTTGTCATGGTAGGAAGAACACGTCAATGTAAGGGTGGGGTCATCTAAGATAACACAAATGTTAAAATGGCAGTAATTTAGTTCCCAACACCTATGACAACTATCGATCGGTATCCAACTTAATGTATCATTTCGGAATAAAATAGTGGAAAATAACATTTCTGTCCAACTAAACAATTTCAAATCGAATGAGATGAAAAGTATGAATCTGGTTTTAGGGGCAGCCCTTGTTAAAGTAGTAAATGATAATAGATGTAATCTGGACTCTCAGAAAGTCTCAGTCCTGGTGCTACTGGATCTGAGTGATGCATTTGTAAATCAGAACATTCTAGATACCAGGCTGAGTCTCTCTGGTACTGTTCTTAACTGATTTTACTCCTACCTCACAGATAGAATATTTTTCATATGGCTAAATGCTCCTCAAGAGTTCACATAATCAACTGCGAGGTTCCCCAAAGATCAGTTTCAGGTCCACTACCTTTTAATTACTACATGCAAAAGCCCAGGGTGCAACTGCATGGAGTTTGTTTTCATAGCTACGCTGACGACACACATCTTTACATTGCTGTGTCTCCTGATTAAGAAGAGTCAGTCAAGACAAATGCATTTTAGACATTAAGTCATGGCAGTGCAGAGAACTTCTTACAGCTCAACCAGGACAAAACAAAGGTTTTAGGGCCTCATTTATAAACGTTGCGTACGCACAAAAGAAGGCGTACGCCACTCTCTACGCAATAGTTGAGATTTATAAAAAGCAAACTTGACGTGAAAATGCGCGGTCCTTCACGCAAGCTCTGACCCAGGCGTACGCACAAAAACGGGTGAAATGAGAAACGGCGACACCGTCGGCAGATGGAAGAAACACGTGAAAGTGACAGTGTGTGCCAAATCGTGCTGGCATGTGCTGTGCTACACAATGTGGCACAGCTTAAAAACGTGCCTCTACCCCCTGGCGCCGATTGCTATGATGGCCCCGACCCTGAACCCCATCCCCACGCATTTGAGCCATTTGCTGCTGCTGTGCGCCAGCGCTTGGAAGTGATGCGTCGCTTGTAAAGAAAAAGAGGTGTGGAAAATATTATTTATTCAAGAATTCCCTCATCGTGCAGTTTATTTCAGTCAAAGCAGTCTTGATTTCGCCCAACTCCTTGGCCACCTCTCTGATTGAACTACTGACTTCCCTCTGCATTTCAAGGACTGCATCGGTGAGGACGCGTCCACTGCTGGAGGGTTGAGAGCCGCGTGCCGTGGAGACGCTGGGTCCAGACGGCTGCTCAGCTGCAGCATCGTAACCACTGGCCCCGCTGGAACACCCAGCAACTAAAATAAAATTTTTCTATATTAATAAACTGTAATTGTGTAGCCTGCATACATGTGACTTGACTGCATTCATTTTAATATTTTCTCTTACCTGTGTCACTCGGTGCATCTGGCGCGTCGGTGTGCCCCCCCGCCTCAGTCACCACTCCACTTAAAAGGGATTCCCTTTTAAGCTCCGGTGTCATGAAGCCGAAAAAGCTGCGCTACATTTAGAATTGGTTGTGATTTATTAAAGGAAAGATGCGTAGGATGTGCGTGCGCACGGTTTTATAAATCCGAATATTTCTGTGCGTACGCACGTCCTATGTTTCATCCGTACGCCACTTCTGACGCAAATCCTACGCAAAGTTTTTATAAATGAGGCCCTTAGTGATCAGTTCTGAAGACAAGAGAGGGATTGTTTGATCTAAACTGAAAAAATTACAAAACTTCTAAGTGTGTGAGTAGCCAGGGTGTTATTTTTGACTGAAAATTTATTTTATCCCACAAATAAAAAATATAATAAAAACAGGATTTTATCATGTTAAAACTATTGCCAGACTCCACCCATTCCTCTCTCTTGCCAGCACACAGGTGCTGATGTATGGTTTTAGTTTTATTAGGCTAGATTTTTGTAATGTCCTCCTGTCTGGTCTTCGCAGAAGGACATCAAACCTTAAGCTTTTACAAAACTCACGCGTCCTGACGAGGACCAGGAGGCGGGAGCACATTACACCTGTTTTAAAATCCCTGCTTTGGCTCCCTGTGTATTTTAGAATTGGTTTTAAAGTTCTTTCAAGGGTTTATAAATATATTTTTTGGTCTCGGTCCTTCATATTTATCTGATTTGATTTTACAGTAGAGCCCTTGCTGACCCTGACGTCCTCTGATGCAGGCCTTTTGGTCATCCCAAACCAAAAGCGGAACCACCTCCCAGCATGCCTTAGGGCCGCATAGACGGTTCATGTTTTTAAAGGAAGCTTAAAGACCTTTTTATTTAGACTGTCTAACCAAACGACTGTCTAGTTCTAGCAGAGTCTGAACCAATCATCCTGCAGCAGTTCACCTGCAGGGTCTGCAGGGCGTCCTGCTTCTCAGCCAGCTGCTGCTCCATGCTGTGGACTCTCTGCTCCAGCTGGGCTCTGTCTCTGGCAGCAGAGGCTGCCTCCTCCTGCTTCCTCAGCCTGTCCATCTCCACCTGGCAACAGAACCAGGGTGGCATTATAACACTGTCTGCACTACGACAGGACATTTCTGAACAATGAGAAAACTCTGCAGCAGTGATCCTGACAAACTCCCAGCTTCTTTCATATGCTGCCTTCCAGTAGACACACAGCTGACTTTAAATGTATCAATGTTTTGATAGTCAGCACAGAGCTAATAGCAGAGATGGTTTATTTCCTGAGTCAAAATTGTGTTTTAATGGATAGTCTTGCAGAAAAGACAGCTCACCTTCTCTAGTGTCTTTCTCAAGACAGACTTGTCTTTACTGAGGCGAGTCAGGATAGGTTCCATCTCTGCTTTCTCCTGTTGAAGCTTTTGCATCGAGGTCTGCAGGAGCCTGAGTTTCTCTTTAAGTTGGTCTTTCTCATTGTGGAGCTGGTGGGATGTGCAAAGCTCAGCATCCTGCTGCTGCTTCAGGCTCTGGAAAGTCAGTGAAACTCGCATCAGAACAGAGGCCCAACATTTGCATCTATATTTTCTGAGTCTTCAGCAGAGACACTGACCTCCTTTAGGACCCTGTTGTTGTTTTCCAGCTCAGATATTTTCAGCTCAGAGTCTTCCTGTGCTTTTTGAAGGCTCTGCCTCTCCTCTGTGAGTGCATGTTTCAGCCTTTGACTCTCTGAAAGTGCATCCCATGTCTTATCCAGTCGTTCCTGCAGGCACATGTGTGGTCAAATTTTCTTTTTATTTGATGCTTTTCTTTCTTGAATGCTGGACGTGTTAAGCAGGTTTGGGGGTTTGTTTCATTACTTAAAAACGAGAGAACCAATCACATGTTGACATGCTCAGATCATTTCCTAGACAACAGCTTCCAGAGGAAAACCTGACTTCAAGCATTGCAACTGACTGGCCTTTGGCAAAAAGTGGTCCACATCAAACGACAGTTGAAATTTTGGCTTTATTGATTTCTCCTCCTCCTTGCACCCTTACGCTGTGAACTGCTGTGAGTGGCGGCTGTACCTGCAGCAGCCGTCTGTCCTGTTCGCTGGACACGAGGGCCCGCTGCAGCTCTGTCATCTGCTCCTGCAGTCCTTCAGAGCGGCGGCTCAGGTCGTTGAGGCTGTTTGAAAGCTTGTGGGTCTTTTCTCTCAGCTGGCTCTCTTGCTGCTCAGCTCGGGCCAGTACGGCGGCCTGCCTCTGCTCATTGACCTGCAGCGCGGCACAGCGATCTTCGCTCTCGCTCAGTTTCCTCCTGGTGTCTGTGAGCCGCTCCTGCAGCGCAGCAGCCTCAGCCTCCAGCTCTGCTGCTCTCAGCTGAGCCCTCTGCATCTCACCTTCCAGGGTGTGCTGGGAGACCTCCAAAGAGCTGGCTCTGCTCTCTGCTGCCTCCAGAGACTCCTTGTGTTTCCTTACTTCTGCATTTGCAGACGATTCTAACCCCTGCAAGACTTCCAACCTGCCCTATGAAGGACAGCATTCTTAAAAACAAAACAGACACTGAACTTTGTCTCAAAATGTTTCTACTTTTTATCTGCAGGGATTGGGACTCAGTCTGAGAAGCTTGCAGCCTCACTTTGAGTTGAGCCAGCTCTGCTTCCAGGGCTCTCTTGTCCTTCTCGGATCGATCCGCTAGGTCCTGCTGCAGGGACAGGGAAGTGTGTGCCCGCACCAGTTGTTCAGCCATTTCTTCTTGACCTGTAAAAAATAAAACTTTAAGCAGACAAAGTAGTGACAGGACCCCATGTATTACATCAGCACTTGAGTTAGAGCAAAGGAGGACCAGAACCAGGACCTTCTGGGAGGCCAGAGTGCTAACCACGTCAGCACTGCACCACCCCAAAGTCAGATTTGAATAAACTACTCCTGTATTGAAATATGAAATGCTAAGAATCTTGTTCATTACTGATGAATGTAATCAGATTTCTTGAGGTTGGTTGGTTTCCTCAGCAAGGCAGCTTTTAAGGGAACATGAATACAAATCACTCAGAAGCGCCTTAAATGTACTGTAAGTCCACAGAGTCAGGATTTTTCTTGGTTCATTTGAAGTTCCTTAATTTTAACGACACGATTGAAATATGCACAATTGTTTTGATGGTTTTGGACAGAATGTGTGGGAAGAGCATTTCTGGCATCAGATGACTTTGTCTTTGTTGCAGAGGACGTCCGGCTGGCTCCCTGGTCCTGCTGCAGGCACTGAAGAGGTTTAGTGGTAGGTTTTCACACTCTGAAGAGAAGCTTTCGTTTTTCCTTCTTCTCTTCTTCTTCTTCATAAGTGTTGAACTCAGATGGACAATTGTGTTAAATGAACCCCCTTCAAATAACATCCAGGAGAATCTCAATAATCAGTTTTCGTTCTCAATGGTCAGATGAATATGAACTGAATATTTTTTTAATAGAAAGTGAAGTTCAGACATTAAGAATGGATTTGTACTCAAATCCAGGCAGACTGAGAACCTCCAACCCAGCGTGGTCTGAGCCGGGTGGTGTTATCTCTTCATCGTACCTTTCTCTGACTGCTTCACGGACCTCTGCAGCTGCAGCAGCTGGGTGGTCAACACCTCGTGGGAGTCTTTCAGTTCCTTCACTTCTTGACTCAGAACGACTACCTGAGCTTTGGTTTCATCCTCAGAGAAAACAGGAAAACTTTTAAAAACAGAGAAAGAGGATTGTGTTTTTCTGTTGGTTTATTCTGATACCTTTTCTCTCTGTGCATCCCTGAGTTCCTGCAGTAACCCTTGCAGCGCATTTTTGACATTCTTTACACTCAGCTCTTCCTCAGAAGATGAAGGAAACGATCCCTCAGCCTCACTTTCTCCACCTACAACGAGACCACCAATCCAGATTAACTACTTTATGGACAAAATATGATTTAAAAGTAACTCT
Source organism: Oryzias latipes (assembly GCF_053564925.1). Classification (NCBI taxonomy): domain Eukaryota; kingdom Metazoa; phylum Chordata; class Actinopteri; order Beloniformes; family Adrianichthyidae; genus Oryzias; species Oryzias latipes. The sequence continues at coordinate 4,763,649 of NC_136240.1, forward strand.
AAATATATAATAATTGTTGTTGGCAATATTTACATTTTACCTTTCACATGCAGTTGTCTTTTCCAGGGAGATGGCGAGCATGATCGGGATCCATGGTTGACACTGATCGTGCAACGCAGAGCTGAAAGTAGCTCTGCCAGTCGATGCTCTACCTCCTTGTATTTGGCATCACTTAAAACCAGCTGCTCCTCCAGGCCCTGGGCCTTGTTTTCACAGAGGCCAAGCAGCACAGAGAGTTCCTCGATTTGGGTCCTGGAGGCCTCCAGCTGAGCAGCAGCTTCCTTGTACCTTTGCTCAGTCTGCTGCAGATCCTGCTGCAGGCGTCGGCTCCTCTCCTCGGCTGTTTCCAGCTCCCTCACGCAGCGCTGCAAACCTGCAACCTGTTCAAACGGACAGCAGAGCCTCAAGGTGAAGCAGGTCTTCTGCACACCCTGATGAGCTGCAGCCCAAACCACCTGTAGAGCACCACCACCGTCTGAGGGAGGTCATTTCAATTTCAGTGTGAAAACAATCATTACGTTGTGAAGTCTTCAAAACGCAGATTCAAAAACTGCATTTTCATAAATCACAGGTGTGAGTTAAATAATCATTTGTCAGATTTGAGGTTTTCCTTGCTCTGTTTTGCTAGTTTATCCAGAAGTCTGTGTTTAGTTTAAAGAGCTCCGATAGTCTCTAATTTGCATTTGGTTGGAACAGTGATGTCATATTCAGATCATCAGCTGCTGGGTCCATGAGGAACCCGTCAGTAACACTTAACCAACCAACAGCTTCTGTTCCGTCAGGAAGAATGACATGAAGCCATGATTATCAGAAGGCGTTTGTTCACAAATGAAGAACGGCTCTGAGTGAGCCCTGACATGAGCCGTCACAGAGGAACGCTGGGGTCCACGCTCTGCGTGTGGAACATTTGCTCCAGATTGCGGTCTCATTCCCAGAGGCCTTTTACCTCATTTAGTGCTGCTTCCTTGACAGCCTCACACTCCAGTAATCTCTGCTGCAGCGTGAATGCCTCCTGACGGGCCTCCTCCTCCTTCTGCTCCTCATGACAAACCCGGGCCTGTACCTTTAGCAGCTCCACCGTCTGACGGCTGTTCTCGCCTTCAAGCATCTTTACCTGTTTCAGTTAACACGCCATAAACTATTATAGATAGTCCATCATACTCAAAGTTTTGGCCTGAAAAACCTCCTTCACCTGTCTGCGCAGCTCCTGCAGCTCTCTGCATGACTGCAGGTGGGTCTTCTCCAGCTCTCTCATGCTGCTTCTGAGAGTGGCAGCCTCCTGTTGCACTGAGTTCTTACATTCCTCCAGAACAATCCATTTCTGTTCCTGCTGTTCCAGAGCCTGTTTCAGACTGGATAGGAAAAATAGAATTCTGTTTTCCAAAAGGTCAGGGCCTCAAACACATCTCTCCATGAAAGCCGTACCTGCTCTTGTCACGCTCTGCTTTCTTGATGAGAGCTCGGAGCTGGTGGTTGGCGGCTCGGATGGCTTCTCTCATGCTGGTTTCATCGTTCAGGTGTCGTCTCAGGTCCAGAGCCTCCTTTCTTAAATTGTTTTGCTCCTGAGCAGAATCCCCGATCTCCCTGTGAGCCTCAGTCAGATCTCTATGCCCTTTAGCCAGACTTTCTTCTGCCTCCTGCAGGCGAAGTTGAAGGGTCCGTAACTACAAATTATGAAAAAAGAAAGAAAGGACAGATTTTAAAGACGAAACTCTTCATCCTGTTATACATTTAGTCAGTATTGTTATTTTTAAACCTTCATAAACAGCTCTCTGACTGTCACCCTAAAAGGGGTGACCTCATCTGTTCGAGGTGGACTGTTTGAAAGCTAAAACTCAGCATCTCCTGGTTAAAGTGTGGTGTGCAGATTCCCGAGGTACTCTGTGACCTATATTATGTTTTACAGCTACATGCTGTGCGTGGTGAGAAAAGCAGGGAGGCCTGAGCTTATCTGCACAAAGATAAGAGCCAGTTGGGCCCACAGCCAGGAGGTGTCTCCCCCCATCTGCTCTTTGCAGCTCAGTCCTCAGAAAGCTGCATGATAAACTGCTGCACCACATGAACTGGAGGAGAGGCAGCACTGGAGGGGAAAAGGAGCCAAGAGAGGAGGAAGACTGTTATGTTTAGAGGCCATACATGATGGCTCCTTCTGCTACACTCTAATGTGAGAAAGAAACATAGCTGGTGCCGATCTGACCCGTTCTGCTTTATTTTATCTGATGGAGGAGCAGGGGACGGTGAGGCGGAGCGGGCACTTTGGGGGCAGCCCGGTTGTGTTTTTGGAGGGAAGAGAGGGAACCTGGAGTCCCAGTGGAGCCACAGCCTCTCTCTTCTGCGAGGGAGAAAATAAACACTCCCCACGGGTTTATTTACACCAGGGGTTAACCCAAACTTTGTTTTAGATGGTGGTACCAGGGAGCGATTCTTCCCGTCTCTTTGTCTGTCTTCCATTGTGCTCTCTGTCAATCATTCTCCGCCAGGCTTTTGTGAGTTACTGACACGGAAACTGTCCGTTTGGATTCATGAAAACAATCAAACACAGAAACGTTTGGGAGTGGAGGCCAAATATGACAGAGCTGCACAAGTCTGACTTGATAAATGGCAGGGAGGGCTGACCGAGCCTTAAAACCCCTCTGCTCCGGCTCCACACATCCTCACTCACTGGGAGACGGAAGACAGCGCAAAGACAGGGTGACCTCCATGTTAACTTTTATGGAAACCAAGAAGTCCCATACAGATAAACAATACGCTCTTCCAGGGAATCCAGGCTTTTAAACCAGAGACTGTTGAGGCCCTCACAACTCTGCAGTTACATCTTAATGAGGTGAGTGTGAGTTTGTTTTTTCACTAAAACGCCCCGCCACCCTGCGCCTGGAATCCTGACCTCAAGCAACCCCAAGAGATGGGATTTACGGCTCTCGTTTGGCGCGGAGAGCCATGTCACTCTCTCGCCGAATTATGGTCTCTAATTGCACTTTTATGTTTATATTAAGGTCAGCAAAGCAATATTTTCCTCCTGTGGGTTTGACAGGAAAAGGATGGAGAAAACGAGCTCAGTGAAAGTCCTAATAGGGGACACCAGGCCGCCCCTTCTTGTAGGATTTGGCTGTGTGCTCTCTGCACCTGATGGCCATGCAGCTCTGTGACACAGGCCAATGTCAACACAGGCCTATGCTTAATGGCTCTGCCTTACCCTGCTACTAATTGGTGCAAACTCTCAGTCACACCAGCAGCAGATCAAAGGTCTGTGGTTGAATGCCAAGCCAAACAAACCTAAAATGTACTGTTCATTTCTGCAATCTCACAGTACAAACAACCTCTGCCATCTATCTGGTGACCCTAGATTGTCTGTGATTTGTCATGGAGGTCTGTGTTAGTTGCTGCTGCAGTCGATGTTTATATATATTTTAGCAGCACTAAAGAAACAAGCATGATGTTTATGTTGAAGTGAAAAATGTAGGAAGAAAGCTGCAGAAAATGTGAAGAATTCCTACCTCTTGTTGGGCGTGCTCTTTCTCCTCATTCAGCTCTTTGACCTGCTCTGTGAAACTTTTGTGGGCTTGCTGGTGGGAGTCCAGAGACCTCTCCAGCTGAGTCTGCAGGTCCTGCAGCTGAAGCTGAAGAGCAGTTATAGAGCTCTGCAAACACAGAAACACGCAGAGACACTTGGTATCTGTGTTCAGAAAAAAACCTTAAAAAAGCCAGAACTGTTCAAGGGAGAGGAGCCAGGTTGGAACCTTGTCTTGTTCCTGTTTGCTGACTGCATCTCTTCGAATGTGTTCGATCTCCAGGTCGGCTCTGGTGACATCCTTTTGAAGGGATTCCATTCTCTCTGTGAGGGCAGCTCTTTCCGCCTCCATCAGAGACAGAGCCTGAACACAAGACACATCAAGGTTGAGACCGAAAGCTGTGGAGTTAGCTTGAGAGCATTCTGTTCAGTGAGGGACTGACAGGGATTCTAGCAGGATATGCAATCACACACGCTGGTTTTTTTAGTGCAAGTCTTTAACAAACCTGCTGCTTCTCACTCTCAGCCTGCAGAAGACTTTGGCTGAACTCTTTCTGTGTCCGGGCCAGCTCTTCTTGCACCTGCTGCAGCTCCCTCTGGCTGCTCATGCGCAGCTCCTCACACTGTCGATGCAGCTGCTCCTCAGCCTGATCCTGCAGAGCCGCCAACTCTGAACATTGCTGCTCCTGTTAGACAGCAAACACATGCAGGAGACAACTGAAGCATGTTACTGGCAGTGCACAAAGAGTGGAAAGAGCAGGTGGGATTGTCTAATGTTGGTGTTGACCCCATAATCAAAGCCATAACTGCACGCTCCTCTCAGACCAGTCCGTACCCTTTGCATGCGTTCGGTTTCCATCTGCTCTCGGTGAATCTGCTCCTTGTTGCTCAGCACCAACAGCGCATTTCTTGCCACTTGAGCCAGTTTCTCCTCCAGTTGACTTTTTTGTTGTGCCGCTTCTGCAAGCTCTCGCTCAGCATCTCCACGCCTCTGAGCTGCATCACCTGCACAGAAAAACACACTGCTGGACCTTCGGCTCCAAGTAAACACTGAGCCAATGTCTAAAAACACACCAATACATGGTCCAGGATCAGAAGAGGTTTTGCAGCTTTATTTACTGGGTATACATTGGGACATGGCTGTAGATGAAAAGGTTGAGTTTTACAGCTCCTGTCTGATCCATGTGTGTTTGTGTGGAGCAGCTGGAGCCTGGTCAGCTGAAAAAGCAGCTCCAGAGATACTTCAGAGAGCTGAAATATGCTTCTCTAGTGGGCAGCTGGAAAGGCTTCATGGCCAAGGGGCTTGGCACAGAAGATGGTGGGATCTTTGAGGGAAGGGGGTAACTCACGCGTCAAGGCCTCGTTAGCAAGGATCAGGCTGTTCCTCCTGCCCTCCAGCCTGGTGACCTCAGCCTCCAGGGAGGCAGACAGCTCCTGGCTCTCAAACAGAGCCTTTTCCAGGGACTCCCTCTCTGCTCTGAAACACAGAGGAAAAGAGTTTAAATCTCTCAAAGAAGGCCTTTCTATCTTCGTTCTGTCTACAACTTCTGCAATCTCCTAAACCACTTCAAGAACTGAAGCTTATATTTCTGGAGAATCTTATTACATTAGGATCAAATCAACTTTAACCTTTGGTGTATTTACAAAACGTATTTGGAGAGCATACCAACCAACCAACCAACCAACCAACCAACCAACCAACCAACCAACCAACCAACCAACCAATCAACAGGCCAACCAACCAACCAACCAACCAACCAACCAACCAAACCAACCAACCAACCAACCAACCAACCAATCAACAGGCCAACCAACCAACCAACCAACCAACCAACCAACCAACCAACCAACCAACCAACCAACCAACCAACCAACCAACCAACCAACCAACCAAACCAACCAACCAACCAACCAACCAACAGGCCAACCAACAGGCCAACCAGCCAACCAACCAGCCAACCAACCAACCAACCAACCAACCAACCAACCAACCAACCAACCAACAGGCCAACCAACCAACCAACCAGCCAGCCAACCATCCAACCAACCAACCAACAGGCCAACCAACCAACAGGCCAACCAACCAACCAACCAACAGGCCAACCAACCGACCGACCGACCGACCAACCAACCAACCAACCAGCCAACCAGCCATCCAGCCAACCAAAGAGATTGTGAAAGACAGGCAGACCTCAGATCAGCCAGCCCCTGTGTGAGAACACAGGCCTTTCGCTCTGCAGAGTTGAGCCTGACTTCCAGGGCAGCCTTGTCCTTGGCCTGTTCCTCCCTGTCTTGGGTGACTCTCTTTACGGCAGCGGTCTTCTCCTCAAGCTCCTTCCTGCATGAGCCCAGCTCCTCTTGCAGAGCCTGCATCTGCCTTTTGACCTGCAGACCAGAATACACAAACAGAGGAACGTAGACTCAAGCAAACGTTTCCCGCAGCAGAAGAGTAAATCATTGGGTGTTTTAAAATACATTTCATTTTTCCTATGGAGAAGCGTGAGCAGCCATGACTCTGCATGAATCATCCACTCAAGACAATTTATGGGGCCAGATTTGATGCACTAACCCTGAACCGCTGCTGAAGCAGCACCAAGAGGAGGTTAGGAAAAGTTTGTGACTTTCCTCTAGGTGAAACCTAAATCTCTTTGACACACAGCACAACCTCCTTTTTAGCAGACAGAAGCATTCTAAAAGGTTGGATACAAAGTATTTGTGATGGTATTTATTGGATGTTCAATGGTGACTGCAGAACAGTTTAGTGTACTCAAGAAAAAAGCAAGTGGTGTTGGCTTAGAGTTTGGTTTCAAAGAGAAAAACGTCAGAGTGGTTTGAACCCAAATGAACTCACATTAGCCAAACATTTCCCTCACTTTCTCTTAGCTAGGCTTGGTAAATGAGAAAAAGGATGAATTACACACTAGAGATGTGAGAAATGCTCGACAAGAAAATGAAACATGAGCGTCAATTTGGAAGCCACACAGGGCTTGTTTTATTCAAGGTTGATTTATTTTTGCTGATAAGCTATCTCAAATGTTTGAGTGGAATGTGTATAAATGTTTGGGTTAGTTCTATTCTAGCTCTGGCCCTCAGGATTATCCCAGTTTGAGTTTCAGCACAAATAAAGCAGGAAGGGATTCCGTTCATTCTTTACTGGACAGGATGGAGGAGTTGAGGAAGAATGGGAACACTTAAGGTGCTAACTTATCGGTGATTTCACTAAACCCCTGCTGGATGTTGTCCGTCTATCTATTTATCTTCTCCAGTTGCGTTCCCAAGTTACTCATAAAACACACAGTGTAGTGCAAACTGCTCCCCTCTGAAAGAAGAAAAACCTGACGTTTTCCTGCAATGACGAGCTTCACGAACATGGCAAAAGTTATGAAGAATCTAAAATAGTTTTCTCTGCGTGGAAGGAGAAAGGAGGGGTGTGAGTGACCTGGGAGTGCATCTTCAGGGCCCCAGCTTTCTCCTCCAGCAGGAGATCCTGCTCTGCTTCCAGCTTCTGGCAGAGATCTTGCAGGTGACCGTGAGAGCTTTCCAACACTTGCTTTTCAGCAAGGAGGTTTGTCATCTCTTTTTGCGCCCGTGCTGCACGCTCTCTGGCTGTGGTTCGCTCCGCCACAGCTTCCCGTCTACGTTCATCCAGCTCTCCTTTCTCCCCCTCCGTCTGCATGTGGAAAAGAAGGCCTGAGCTGCCTTTCTCATTAAGGTCTGTTGTTGGGAGTCCCCAGGGACTGACCTGCATCACAATCCGGCTGAGGGCCACCTTGTCTTTAGCTAGACCTTCACTAAGAGCAGCCATTTTTACAACAGTGTCTTTCAGATCAGCCTCTTGGTTCTGCAGTTTGGCCAGAGCACAGTCCTTTGCAGCAAGCTGGGACTCCATCTGTGGAGTTCATCTGTTTTATTGAAAGGCTCTCCAGTGTCCCCTGATGCTGGTTCTGTGTGGGTGCTGAGAGCACGGTTTACCTTGGTGAGAGCTTCAGAGAGGCCGGCCTTGTCGTTCTCCAGCAGCTCTTTCTGGAGAGTAATTTGACTGAAGGCCTCTTTGATCAGGAAAAGCTCCCTGCGCAGATCTGAGTGCTTCCTATCGAGCTCCTGCAGACTCTTCTCCCTGAAACCCAAAATGCATGTGCGTATGACTCTCTCCCACACAAAATCTCTGCGCAGCTTTTCATCCGCTGTTCTAATGTTGGTGCCAAAGGCCAGACCTCTGAGGGAGCTTTTCCCTGTGCCTGATCGCATGTCCTGCTTCAGTTCTCAGCTAATTCGATCTTTCAGCTCAAAGCAATCCCTAAAAGCAGTAATTCTGTGTAAATAATTTACATTTGCTTCCCCATGTCATTTAGGTGCTTAGCTGGCCAGAGTGTGACATGTGTTATTGATCTGAGCTCCAAACACATGGAGCCTGAAAACAATTGGGCTTGACAGGATTTGTGTTGCGTAATGGCCGTCCTTTGAGCCCATCTGTACCCTCTTTGGGCTTCTGTGCGCTGCTGTGCCAGCTGTGTCTCCAGCTCCTCCCTCTGCTGCCTGAGGAGGTCCCGCTGTCTCTGGAGGTCCAGTGTCGAGCGGCGCTGTGCCTCCAGCTCAACACTCTGAGAGCGCACCTCCCGCCGCAGCCCAGAGAGCAGCTCCTCCAGGTTCTCCTGACTGAGAGGCATGCAGGGAGATGAACGGGCACAGAAAACCGCCACAGCCTGTCAACATTATTCACATAGCCACACCTACTTTTTGAAAAACAAAATACGTAGATGAAGATCTTTTCTGATGTTGAGACATTTTCATAAACACAAACAAGAGAAAGGGTTTAAAGAGTTTAATTAATAAATCTGTACTTTGAAATGGGCTCCAGAGCGCAGCAGTGACTCATGCTGTCGTCTTTGACCTCCTGACCTCCGCTCTGTACTCTGGAGATCATCTGCTCCACACCTTCTTCTAGCAGCTGATCCCTTAACGTGTCCACCTGCACCTGAGCTGCTTCCAAACGAGTGTGTAGCTCCTGTGAAGTTTGCGGAACCGAAACAGGTTGTTTGTTTTTTGCACTGAGGATTTGTTCCTCTGTGCACAACTGTGGCACCTGTGACTCTGCCTGATGCTTGGAGAGGGTCTTCTGCACTGCCTCCAGCGTGCACAGAGGGGAGGCAGATGCCGTTTTGGAACCAGAACTGTCCCCATGACTGCTTACCAACTGGAAAATAGTCACAGAAAAATGATAGTCTCATGGCAAAGGTGATGGTTTCCATGGAAGAACAGTTACGTTGTTGTGACCTGGTGAATGTGGCTCAGAATCTTGTGAAGGTTGTGGATCTCTGTGAGCAGTCCTTCCTCTGCTCCCCTCGTCTTCTGAGCAAGACACCATTTACACCAGATAAGAATCAGCAGAGCAAAGCTGACAATCCCCAGATGAGGAAGCTGTGCAGCACTTCATCACACCTGAGGTCTAGACTCCAAATAATGTACCCGTCAATCTGCTACCTCTGACTGCTGTTTTCCGGAGCCTTACCCATCCATCCCCTGGAGCCTGCGTGCCACTGAGGCCTGCATCCTTCTCACTGCTCTGGCTCTGAAGGTGCTTTACGGCGTCAGTCATTTCCTGGATTCTAAATATGCCAACACACATAGATGTCACTCCCACAGAGTTCAGGGGGGACACACGATCACCATGTTTGACAAGGACATCAGCACTATCATATTCTGTCATGGCACCACCAAATACTTCTGATGATTTCAAAAGCAGCTTAGAGGGGATTGGCATTCCTGCAGACCTGTGATTGAGTTGCACAGGAGATGGTCCTGAACAAAAGACAGAGCATGAAAGGCTGCAGTCTGTAAAGGTCTGAGGTTTCATGAAGGCTATGCTTTCAGACCAACGTGAATTTTGTAAGTGATACCATGATTCCAATATACACAAGTTTCTAGCCAGGATTTTGCAGAAAAGCAAACATCTTTTTGACTAAAACTGTTGTGAAGTTCTTCTGATACTTTGGTGAAGTAACTGTAAACCAACTTCTGAGGTCATTAAATAAAAAGTGGTTATAACCGGATCAGAACAAGCTCCACAGATGGATTCAGAGAGGGATCTACCTGGAGTTCAGCTGGACTTTCTGTGCATCCCAGCCAGCCTGCAGCTGCATGGCCTCCTTCAGCTTTTCCCTGAGCTGCGTCTCGAGCGCCGTCACACGACTACACACATGTTCTTCAGCGAGCCGTGCGTCAAGACCCGTACACGCAGCTCGGAGATGCCGGCTCACAGCAGCACACTCGCCAAGCATTCCGGACAGAGTTCTGTTAAAAAGAGTCAAAAGTGAATCTGTGCGTTGAAACGTGAGTAAGATCTAAAGGGGTGAGAAAATGTCCCGTGCTGGTTTTGGCTAACCGTTCTCCTGGATTATTGAGGCTAACTTTGAAGTGTGATTGGTTACAGCACAGCTTCATTCTAAAGCTGAGTAATCACCACTTTTCTTGTATTTGTCTTTGGTGCGGTTGTCATGGTTGTTCTACATTAAAGAGAGGTTCCAAGTGAAGAGCTCAGGTTTTGTCCTGGAGGATAGTTTCAGAGAATTCAGACGCTTTGAACCGTCTGTCACCCTCTGAGGAAACAATAAGCATGAGGACAGCCGACCCTAATAACCTTCTCCACTATAATCCTTGGAGGCAGCATGCACAGTCGCTGTGCTGCAGACAGTGCAAAAACAGGGGAGGTTCTGGGTGTGTCCTGAAACTCTTCAGGAATTCTGGCATTGTGCTTCAACTCACCTGTCAGTGAAAGTCCTAAACTGTGTGAACTCGCTCCGCAGGGAGGCAGCGAGGCGCCACACAGCTCTGATACCAGCCTGCTCGCGGTCCGAACGGGAGACAGCAGTCTGCAGATGCAAGCAAACACCAGTTTGCTAGAGGCTCAGTGTATGGGGCTGCTGTGAACCACTGCTCATTCTAGTGTGACCTGAGCACACGCTACAGCCGCGACTCCTAGACTGGCACACATACAAAAAAAAAACTATTTTCCTCGAGTCAGCACATGCAGGCCATTTGCAGCATGGAAGCCAGAGTGTTTGCACAAAAATGTCCTTCCCTTCAGGAGCTGGGATGTTTTCACAGGAAACAACAACTCAAAAGTTATAGCAGAGAATCAAAGAGGAATGAGGGGGAATTGATGAAACTGGGGATTAATTGGACTCCTGCTCCACATGAACTCAATAGAACTTTGAATGCACAGTCTATGAGCGACGAGGCATGAGGTTCAGCTTTCACCGTCGGTTTTAGGGCTTTTTCCCACCTTCTGTTCTCGCTGCAGGCGTGTCTCACACAGAACCAGCTCTTCCTGGGCCGTCCACAAACTCTCAGCCAGCTCTCTGTTGAGGGCGCCTGCCTGGTCCAGTTGTTCCCGCAGCATCGAGTTCACCTGGCTGAGACTGGCACACCTGGAAATAAATACATTGTCCTGAAATGACAAACAATGGTTCTGACAAAGCATCACCACCACTGAAACCTCAGACCGGCAGCGTCTCTTTCGGTCTCCAACGGAAGGATTTCCACTGAAAGCAGATCGTAAAGCCGCTGGGCTAAAAGCTCAAACAGCTGCAGAGAATATCTCTTCCTTCAAATCTCCCAGAAATATTTAAACTCACCTATGTACATTTCTAGCAGAGCTCTTTATCGATGAAACTGAAGTTCTTCATCTCAATAACAGCCTCGTTTTCCTGGATTTTAACCATGAGGTTTAACCAAAGAATAACATGCTTTTCTCCACCTACTGAAGAAAGGTGCACTGCCCTGCTCACTCACCTCATCTGCTCCTCCTGCAGCTGAGAAGATCTTTTCTGGATTTCAATGTTAAGATCCTGTTCAAGACGCTTCTGGCGCTCAGCTGATTCCAAATGGACCTGCAAACGAACACTCAGTCAAATCCCTTCAAAACAGCTGATTCATGCAGTTGAGCTTTTAGCTGAAACATCCCCTAACCCATGAACAGTAGAGAAAACAAATGAAAGCAATCTTTAAAAAAGGTCTTCCCCACTCTGTCTCCATTTTTATCATTTCCAAAAGCAGCTGTGATGCTACTGTGGATGTTTTTGCTGGGTTCATCTTTGTGTCTGCTTCTGTGCCTGTAGGTCATTTTGACTGAAAACAAAAATGTTAAGCTGGTTGCTTTAAATACACAAACATTTCTGCAACACATCGTTCAATAAAAAAAACCCAACAACAGCCAACATGGGAAGAAATATTAAAAAAAAAACAGCAATGATGGGATCAAAGAAAAAGACTGTCTGAGCCTTTGTTATCCCACCAGGTCCACTTGGGCTGAATTGTGGTTTATTATTATGTTTTAATTAGTTTTGAAGATACAAGAACAATTTTTGAAGTTTGGTTCAAATTCAGGTACACCTGAATTTTTATACTAAAATGTTCATTTTCCAGATTCAGACGTTTCTCTAATGAAGATTCTCCTCTTTTTCCTCACATCTCTTTTGAAGTAGTTTGTTCCAAATAATTATGCAAATTGTATTTAAGTGTCAATAAGATGAAATTCTTTGTTTTGTGTCTCTGGGCTCTTTGGATCACTGATATCAATCTTAGACAGGTGTCCTTAGTTTGCAGGTGAGTTCAAGTAAAGGAAAAACTACTCAAGAAGGACGCTGGGAAAGAAAATTGTTCTGGGTCTTGCCCTTGAGCACTGGGTCTCTCCAAAATTCCAACAGTGGGTGAGCCTGGTCGGGCCATGGTTACAACACTCCTCGGAGATTCCGACTTCTCTTGGGCGTCCTCCTCCTAGGCGGGGCCGGGCAGCCCCTGCCTTGCTCTCTCCTGGACCTCTTGCGACTTGGACGGGTGGTTGCCTGGAGCATGGCGCAGGTCTCCCTTGGGGGGCCATGGATCCTGCCAGGGGTTGGGGTGGGGGAAGGCTTAGAATTCCTGAATGGTGTTGGGCTACTCATCTGGGGCTAGGGGGGCTATTCGCTGGGCCCCTTGCTGTGGTGGGGGGCTATTCTTCTGGCCGGGTTGGAGCTTGCACTCTGTGCTCTTGTTATCCCCTATTCTTTGGGGCTCCTGTGGGGATCCTGCTGACCCTGGTCTGGGTGGCAGATGTTATTGCCCAGCGGGCGGATTCCATCTATCTGATATACTGTACGGGTGTCGGGGGGGGGGGGGGGGGGGGGGGGTTCTGGCTACTGCTGCTGCTTCGGTGGGGGTCTTGTTAATGACCAGGGAATCTCCCACTTTTTACATTCCATCATCCACTTCAGCAGAACACTTGAGCACAGGTCCTATCTCACCTTTGCACAATAGTATTTGTTACTGAATGAAATACTTTACATGTGTGAACATGTTGACAGGATTGTATGTGAAGATTTTTGGAGCCAACAGGTATGTTTGCAACACTTGAATATGTCTGTGGACAGGCCCCGCCCCTTTTTGACTAACATTTACACCAGACAGTAATGATGATGAACTTCCATCAACTTGATGCTTGTTGCATCATGAGTCTACCCCCTTTATGTAATCATTCTTCAATTTCCTTAACCCCCATTTTTCCCCTTTCTTTTGTGTCCTTTCCCCTCTCTCAATCCCTGTCTCTTCTTTTTCTTACCCATCTGGTCCAGGGAATTTAAATAAAGTGTGACCTAAATCACAAAAGGGGTTTATTCAAATATACACCTCATGTGTCAGAAGACTGTTGTAACAGTAAAATGTGTCCAACACAACATCAACACCATCAAGGTGTAGGATCGACTACCCTCCCCCCCTCCATCCCCCCCTGACCTCAACCTATTGAGAACCTTTGGAGCATCCTCTGTAAGGGAACATCTGTAAGGGTGGGAGGCAGTTCACATCCAGACAAGAACTATGGGAGGCTATTCTGACAAATGCACGCAGAAACTCTCCAAAAACTCACAAGTTCAGTGGATGAAAGAATTAATTGAAAAGCTGCTAAAAAAAAGGGGTCCTATTTGTTTAAATGGAACTTGACCTAATAATAAAGGATTGGATTTATCTGCGCTTTTCCAAATGCTCAAAGTTCTTTAAATGTGTTCATTATTCATTCATACTTGGTGATGGTAGCTACTGATGTAGCCACAGTTGCCCTGGGGCAGACTGGCAGAGGCGTAGCTGCCAGTTCCCGCCTCTGACCGTCACCGGGACGTTCATACACATTCACACACCAGTGGAAGCGTCTTGCCGAAGGACACAATGACAGCGGACTGGGGGGAGCGGGGATCGAACCGCCGATCCTTCGGTCATTGGTGACCCACCTGAACCACTGCCAATGTTTTTGTTGGAATAACTTTAGATTTCAGTAAATATGACCTCCTAAAGTAGCAAATTCAACAAAGGACCATTTTCAGTTCTTTAGAATCTATCAAATGTTGTGGAACTCTGTTGTGCGTATAATGTGGAACAGTGAGTTTCAATGGTTTTATTTTTGAGGAGGATTGTTCAATAACATTTAACCCTTGTGGTATCCTGTAGGCACTTTACCATTGGGAGTTGGGTCATCTAGACCCACTAGACAGAGCTCTGAACCTTTTTTTTTCAATGATTTGTGATCTTCACTGGTGTCCATGGATTACATGAAATCTTTCCACCTTTATCCACCTTTGTCATGGTAGGGAGAACACGTCAAAGTAAGAGTGGGGTCATCTATGAAATTTATGAAATTTAATTTATGAAATTTCCCCATTGTGGGATTAATAAAGTCATCTATCTATAAAGTCATCTATCTATAAAGTCATCTATCTATCTAGGATGGCACAAGGGTTAATATATTTCTCTAATGGTTAGTGACTTGTGAATTATGCTGACTGTCATTTCCATCATGGATTTAGAAATATCATGGATAAATATTATTTGCAAAATAATCTGGAATGTGCTTTAGTGAGGAACCTCGTCTAAAAGAAAAAGGGCTAACTAAACAAACTTTTAGTGTTTCACACGTCTGAATTTTGAGAGCCACTTGTTTCTGAACACGTCGGGCTTGTGCTTCTGTGCTCCTTGGCAGGTGTGCAGCGTATTAGCGAGCATGTCTTCTTCATCGTGGAGTTGCGTGGCGGTCCACTGGCCACATGTGAGTCCAGCAGCGGCTTCTGATCCAGCTGGATGGAGTTGCAACAAATCTTGCCTCAGTGAGATGCACATAACAACAGCAGATGTCTGAATTTACTGATATCTCTGCCGGCTCTGATTCTTTGACTTTTAAACAGAATCAGGCACTCAGCTGTTTGATGGGATTGAATTATTCATGGAACTTGTTAGTGAGAGCTCCAGCGTGTTTAAGCAGAAGCTAAATGAGATGATTAGACATGGAAGCACTGCAGTTTTTAAAAAGCGTACACACTCTTGAGAGGAGATGGTCCTTCCGGTGTGGCTGTCAGCGATACAACAGGCTCACTGTTCATGTGTGCGTGCTGAGTAGGTGTTCCTGCATGATTAGCTGCAGCTGTCACTTGCATGTGAAAACAGAGACACCTCCTGGCCTTTCTCATCGAGGAGTTTCACATTCTCTTTCATATCTGAAAATCAAATCTGTAACCTCTCAACCTCATACACCCAAAACTCCATCTGCACCACCCACTCTATGTGCTGGTGCCAGACGCCCTGTCCTCACTAACACAAACCACATGGCTCTGGAGAGCTCCAACATGCTGCATGCCTCCAGCTGCCCTTACCGAGTCCTCGTGTAGTGCAGGAGAGCAGCCCCCTCCCTCTGAAAGCCTCCAAACTAACATCCAAGCTCTTCAAATCAACCCTGCGACCCCCTCCCTGCCCCTCCCTCTGCTCTGTACCTCATCTTTTTTCTGGGTGTTTAATCTCTCCAGCAGGCTCCAGGAGAGCCAGGACAATGGTTCCAGTGTTCAGCTTCGGCTCAGTCGCTCTGCTGCTGCTATTAACACACTTTTAAATGCTCTTTTCAAACATTTGTACTTCAAATGACATGAAAATCACGCACTGGGCTCCGTGCTTCTGGTGTTTTTCACTGCAGAGAAATGTCTCTCCTGCCCGCTGTTGAGGTGACAGCCACAGGGCCAGCAGCAGGGAACAGTGGAGGCGGGGAACACCGCAAACTGCTGCAGCTCCTGCAGACAGCTGGAAACTGCAGACCTGCTTGTGTCTGAAGTTTAGATGCAGACACAGAGTGACACCTCAAGGTTTGACAGCATTTCAGAAACCCTGTAGAAATTCATCATTTCTAAAAACCCACTCAAAGCAACCCAAACGGTTTTCTAAAGAAGGTTTTTTTGTGTTCTCTGGGGTGTGTGGTTCCTTCTACCCTAAATCAAAAGAACAACCTGAGCACAGCGAACACCAGCCTCTGCACAGCTGGAAGGTCATCAGTCTTTCACAGATAAGCGAGTTCAGTCCCTCCAGCTGTCACTGCTGTAACCAGGTGTCCTCATTTGGGCCCCTGAGCTCCTCAGCATAAATTAATGTGAGGTTTTGGTGCTTTTTCATGCATTGCTGCGGCACGCCGGCTCCTTCCCAGAACCTCGCTGCAACTCCACGACAACACGTGCTTTTCCGGAATTTTTCCCCAGTCAGCTGTAAAGCAGCAGGCTGGGTCCTGCTACAGATTAGCCACGCTTCGTCCAGGAAACTCTCAGGAGGGCGTCCTGATAGTTTGGTATGGACACCCTCATTTTCATCGTCTACTCTCTTGCTTGCATCACTAAACTTCTTCACCCTGACATCCATGTGAGCCCAACCTGTTCTTCACAACACACCACATCAGGGAGGATTACACAGCCAGAGGAGAGGAGCAAATGTTCATCTGCCCAAAAGCAGGAGGTCACAGTGGGGGTCAGTGTGGGTCTGTAAATTGTTTGCTGTGCCTAATGACTGTTGAGCAGCCTCCATGGATCACACACGTGTCCCGGTCCCACCAAAGCCCGACTCTCTGGTTGCCTAGTGGCATTTTGTTTCAATCTTCAGAAACCAAAGGCCCTCTTTAATAGCTGCGTTTCAATTGACTGTCAAATTGCACATGTTTGATATGCCATCATAAATTTGCCTAATGGAAACATGAACATTTTAAAAAAAACCTTTATTGAAAAAAGGTCTTTGCGCTTGGAGGAGGGGGTTTTTGAGGAGTATCCACATAGACAGATATCTCCATTGGGCATTGGGAAAACTTTCTTCAAATTAAATCAGTCACGTGACCAACAGCCGGATGGTGATGCGCTTCTTGGAAGGAACTGGCTGCCTTGGGCGCTGCACAGCGGGCGCCACCAGACGTCACACAGCATCACACAGATCATACAGTATAAAGTTGAGCGCGTCGTGTGGAATTGTTGGATCCACAGCTCCTCTGTAAAAATCACCAACCATCATTTCCCAAAATGGCTTCATCCCTAGCCCCTCCCACATAAAAGGAGCTCGCCGCTCCACCGCCTGAAGAAGACGCCGACGTCTCCTTTGACAGATGATGATGAGCACTAGAAGCAGAAATGTGAATGTATCTGCTGTCAATCAAAATATTGTTCACATCCGTCACCGTGTTTCGAATGACTTGGCGTGACTTAGTTTGTGTTTATTCACATAAGTATGATTTCATGGAAACAGTGTAACTGTGTTTTTGCGCACATGTTTAATGGAAACACACCTTGTGAGTTCTGTGCTTTCCAGAATAACTGGAGTTTATATTCTCTTTTCTTTGGTACAAGACGTTTAGGGCTGTAAAAGTTTGGCTTAAAGGATCGTTTTGAATCTACTTATAGTCATGATTTGTGCCACGCCTTGTATTGTCTCTTTTAATAAACGATTCAAGAAGCATGAAAGGATAAACTTGCTTTGATCCAACTGCCAACAAGCAACAAGAGGAGCGTTTGGAAGAGCCTGTGAGGCTTTGGTGTTTGGGCCAAAATGTGCTGCCTTCTTCATGTGACAGATTTGTAATAAAAAGAGAAAAACAACAAAAAGCAAAAACATGTTTGACCTAAACGTGACTCCAGCTGAAGAGCTGCTATTCAGATATTCAGGTCAGGTTTGACGGAAAACTTTTCCAGTTTGGATCTCTCCCACTTCCATGACAGAAAAACAAGCAGTGGGGGTCCATACTTGAGCTTTTACACACTTTCAGCAAATCTACAAGAGAGTCAACAACCTCAGATCCCTTTTTTATCCGCAGCGACATCTGGCCATGCGTGCACCGTCCAGGCAGCATGTGAGGGGTTACAGCTGCAATCGTTTTCTCTGGCTTGGCCTGGACCCAGAGGCTTAATAAAGGGAATTAATGGAGTGTACTATCTGTCAGATTCCTAAACACAGCTGGAGCGGATGTCCACAGCCCCCAAGCAGCCCAGAAACGTACTATCCTACTTGAATAACAAGCCCTGCCCTGCCCTGCCCCCCCCCCCCTCACATTACCCCCAGAGTGCTGACTGTGTGAAAGAGCCCCAGCTGATTGTGAACGCTGTTTATGTATCATCACTAACTGAAATTACACAACGTGGGATAACAAACGGGGGGGAAGGGAACTTTCTGGTCACGCATGAGAGCAGCTGCTGCTGCGGCGTATGGGGATCCACATGATCTATGGAGAAGCGTCTGCCTAATATTACCCAGCATGTGCTCACAGGCACGCGCTGCTCCTGCAGCACTTAACACATGCCCCCCCCCCCCCCCCCCCCTTCAAGGACAATGCCATATAAAACCTCCACACACTTGGGTCCACCCCGTCAGTTTAAGACTTCACATGCTTTTTGACGTGCTAAGAGGACGGAGAAGTATGCACGTCTTTAAAGTAACATGAGAAGTCTATTACACTCCTGAGGTTTTTACTGGAATACTTTGATCAGAAATAAGAAAGGCGTTTAAGCTCAGGCTGAAGGGACTGGTCATCATTTTTACAATTTCCCTTGAGAGCTCAGAGTTTGCTCTTGTTTCAAGCAAACTGCAACCTTGAAGAGCAGAGTTGAGTTGGAAGGGAAAACGAGAGACTCAGCATGTTGAAAGCTGACGGAAACTGCAAGCCCGGGAACTGAAAATCTTTGTTGGCTGGCAGTGAAACTTGTGAGTTTGCATTCCCATGAAGCATTGCTGCATGGCAGCTGGTGGCAGACATCCCTCAGCCAGGACTGTTCAGCTGTCTGTTAAAGCAGATTGTTGTTGTTTTTTGTTGCAAGCACTAAAGAAGCCTCTCAGAATGGATCTCATTCACCGAACCACTTTGTTAACCTGCAGCGGTCATCCGACACACAAACCAGCCAGCGTGCCGCCTCAACTCAGCCGGGATATCCTTGTTTTCCGGTTCTAAACATCTGTCCGTCCCACAGCAGAGAGGAAAACAGCAGTTTGAACTGTGGAGACATTTTAGCGCCGTCTGTCAAAGTGACTCTTCTGGCCTTTAAGCACTCCAAAGGACCTTAGTTTCCATGTATCTTTGGTTCTCTAACAGCTCAACACAGAAAAATCAACACAACCCTCAAGTGCTTGCAATGAAGATGTCATTTTCTGAGACAACATGACAAAGACAGAAAACAGGCAGCTGTGGCTCAGCTTCAAGGGAGGAACCAGCTGCATCAACGCTCATTTACTCTGATGTTTGGCGTTTACTCTTGTGAGTATGAGGAAAATGAAAAACTTCCAAAGAGCTGGATGAGCTTCGTGTGTTTATTGACTGTTTGAATAGATAAAACCTTGATCCATTTGATAGTTTGTTGAGCTTTGAGGGTTTTTTCATGATGGCAGCTGCATGTTTGTGTGGAATGGCTGAGCACGCATGACTTGGACGTCATGTACACAGTTACATAAAAACACACATCGGTTGTGTTCAGTACAATGATTGAAAAGATTATTTTAGTCCCTGATCCAGAGGAATCAAAACAAACTCCTTCTGTCCTGCTCTGATGGGATGTTTTTAACGTGAACTGAGATGTGTTGGAAAGTCTTGTTGTTTCGCTGTTCTTTATATCCTTCAATAATGGCTTTTCTATTTGTTATTGTCTGGCAGACGGATTTGGTTCAACACTCAGGGAGCAGCTGAGTGTTCAAGAAAATGTCTTATGCAAGCATTTTAAACTAAAAGAGCACAAAGAGAATCATGTGATAAGAATGCACAAAAAAGAACTTTATGTATACAGTGATCCCTTGCTATATCACGGTTTACTTTTCACGGTTTCGCTACTTCACGGATTTGGATTGTGCATTGTGTTCTGCATTCTGATTGGCTAAAAAGTCACACAGCGAATAGCTCAAGAATGGGACCCTTTGATGAGCCGTTCATTACAGTTCTCCAACATAATCGATGGGGGCATGTCGGTGTATAAGGATCTTATAGCAAAGAAGAAAAAAGAGCGACAACAACTGCCTATCACTATGTTCCTCTCCCGAACAAACACACCTGCAGCTGCACCGCGGGCTTCAGAAGGAAAAAACGCTGCAGAGGATGCAGCGGCTCAGTATGAAGAGCAGTGAAAAAGAAGACCGGAGTCACTATCTGTCCCACTGTACTTTTTTATTTTTTTCATAATCATTTTAAATTTTCTTCCGTTTAATCCACTCGGGTCGCGGTGGGCGGGGCTAATCTCCGCAATTTAAAGCCTTCTGTTCTTATCGATGATTGAAATTATTATTTGACAGCACACTACAGAAGTTATTTGTTGAAAAAACGTTTCTAAAGTACTTTTATTTGTTAAAAAAACAATTGACTTAGCCTGTTAAATGGTTTGTTCTTTCTTTTCAATGTATAATAGTGAATTTCATTGTATAATAATTGTAAAAAAAATAAAGGTTTCTACTTCACGGATTTTGCTTATCACGGGTTCTATTTGGAACGTAACCCCCGCGATAATCAAGGGATCACTGTACACCTTTGTGTGTCAAAGTAAAAAAATATTCCATTATCCTTCACGTCCCCCCCCCCCCCCCCCCCCCACAAAATAGACAGTATTCCCTGATTTGTACTTATAAACTAAAATATGACCTTATAGAGCATTTTCCCTGTTTTCCTGATTATTGCCCCTTTTTCAAAGGCTTATCTTGCTAAAGAAAAAAACCCAAGAAGAGCTGTATTTTGTTTACAGTAGCCAATACTACACACTCAGGCAGTTTTTGCAGTGAATGCTTGACTGTGGCTGACCTCCTTGATCTTGTCGGTAAACAGAAGTATATCAGTTCAGCGGCTCAAACTCCTATGAGGGGTGCAATTACTTTCCCCAACACAGCGCAGAAATGTTAAGGAGGAGAAAAGAGTTTAGAAATACATGCATGAATAATAACAAAGTGTTGCTCCCCCACATTTACATTGTTGTTTATTTTGAAAAGTCCTCATTTCCTGTTTAACCTTGTTGAACTGACTGCAGTGTGCATCAACAGCACTTTCCCTCCAGTTGACTTTTTCCTGGGATTCCAAGGAACTTTTGTCATAGCGAGCATGAACTGGGACAGCACATCCTAAACAGACACTGAGAATGCAAATAAACATCTGTTTGACCTTGGGTTGAGAATGGGCTGCTGCCCTGAGGCGCCCCTACCCTCTGTTTGTCACCACTGCATTTGATTGGCAGCTGGTCCAGCTGGCTGGAAGACGGCTGCTCCCCAACAGTCCTGCTCTCCTCCATCTCACAGATCTCTGAGCTGGCACCTGGGATGGGCGAACAGATCAGACCAAAGCGTCTTAACACAAATGAGTTCTCGTGTAGCGTGGATGCATACCTGCCAGGGCCTCCTCTCCTCCAGCCAGGTTGCTCGTGATGATCTGGCGGATGCGAGTGAAGATGGGTATTGCTGTGCCTCCAGCCTCTCCTTCATCCACTTGGACTGTCAGACTTCTTTCTCCTGAGATGTCCTCGGGGTGAAGAAGAGATTCCTCCAGCTTCTACAATCCAAGCATCCCACAATTCAGACAAACCAAAGAAATCTCACACAGAATATGAACAGAGAGTTTTTGATTCCTGTCTCTCTCTATATATATATTATTGTTGCAAACTATTCTGTGTGGTAGAATAGGCTCTCCACCCTAGCCAGCAAGGCCAGGTGGGTTCCATATGGTTTAAAAGTGGGCAGTTCTCTGGTGGCCCCACATGTGTTTGCCCACACTGGCTAAATGTAAGCTTGGGCTTCCATAGTTACCAGCTCAGTGGCCTTGTGGTGTCCTGCAAGGATGCGAGTCAAATCCAGGCCAAGTAATAACAAAGACCAGCCTCCCTGCTTGACACTCAGCATTACAGGGTTGGATTGGGGAGTTAATCCACCAAATGGTTCCTGACTGCGGCTGTGTTTGCAGCCCACCAATAATCAACCTCAAAGCGGTATTTTGATCCATTCACATATTTCTGAGTATTCCTCTAAAAACCTGCTCTCTAAGCAGAAACCCCTGCTGATCCATGTAAACGAGTGGGTTCTCACATTGTGATGTCACAAAGTGAGGAACAGCCCCTTCCAGGAAGAGTCTGCGCTGCCAGCATAGCCCCCACGCTAACACACACACACATTCTCCACGGAGCTAGCGGCTTAACACTTTCCTTTATATGCACTACATGCACATTAATCTTTGCAAAAGTTTAGTGTTGTTTGTTTTGGAGAGTCAAACACAGACATGCAGCTGAATCCGACTCTGGGAGCCTCAGAGATCAAGTCGTCTTACTTCCAGGTAGCAAAATGAGCTGTAAAAATAACTCATATTTCCTTAAAAAATCGTTCTTTAGTGTGCCAAATATATGATCATATATATGAATATACTCTGATAGGCTTAAGAAAAGCATGACGTAGGCTCTTTAACTTAAAGTTTTTTAAGTCTACATCTTGTCAGCGAACATAATTAGTCTTGAAGGGACAGATTAAAGCCCAAAACATTTTCAAAAAAGGTCATTTAAAGTTAGTTTAAAAGCAAATCTAATTCATTTGACGCAATTAAAAATGTTTTCTTTTCAACATCTGTGTTCTCTGAGCGTTTCTTTCCTGCTGAGGCCTTTGCTGCATGTTTGTGTCCAGGTCTCTGGACTCCCTCCTGAAGCCTGAACCTCAGCGGTCGAAACCTTCTCATGGTCCCTCAAACTCAGGAGCAACTTTCTACAACAAGTGAACATCATGAGAACTTTTCTTGTTTTTCTCCATTTAGCATCCTCCTGGACTATTTCTTCATCCTTCCATAGTTCAGAGGACTGTGACTTTAAAGATGAAGTTCAGAGTAAAAACCAACCAAACTAACCTGAATCACAGCCTCCAGGCCCGGCGAGCGCCGCTCCTCTTCACAGCTCATTACTAAACTAACAAGGATCCAGGTCCCACAATAACGTTCAAAGCTCCACAGCGCTGTGCCAATAAAGTTAGCAGAGTTCCTTCTAACAACAGGAAGTAGCTCAAAAACACAAAACGGAAAAGAAAATAAACCCTGGAAGAAATGTAAGTATGTTTGATACTTTTCAAACCTAAGAAAGTTTGGAAAGCACAACGGCCGTGTCAAATCCTTGAGTTCCGCCACGTTGCCATGGAAACCGAGTGCCTCCACAACGTTGCCCGGGTAACAGAGGGGTGGTTTAGACGTTCCCACAGTGAAAGAAACTGCTGGATTCCAGAGGGTTAATGATCACACCGCTGCCTCGGGGGAGAAACTTACACTTTTATTTCACTTTATTTACAATCACAGCCCTAACGCAAACGTTTACACAACACGACCATTTCACCGAAAGGGATTCACACGCCCACAGGAAAGAGCTCCCTCCACTGAGACGGATCCAGGAAGATGGTGCAGACGCCACTGTAGAACCAAAGCCTGGGCAGAAAGCACTCCACATCCCAAGTGTTGGATGCTCGGTTGTAGACTTCCACTTCTACACCATAGTCCCCTTCCATTCCTTTCCAGTGGCCCCCAGTGACAAACAGCTTTCCGCTCAAGGTTACCAGGCCGCCGTTCTCGTGCAGCGTGTGAACCTGCTGGACCTGAAAGCCACACAGAAGCTGTCACACGGGAAGAAGTACCCATTTTTCTGCAAATAGCAAATCCTTAGCTGACCTTCTGCCATATGTTGGCCTCTGGATCATATGAGTAGACTTTCTTTGTGTTGTCAGCCACCAGATATATAGTTCCATCCATGCAGGTCGCGCGGGGAGAAGACAGGTATTTAGGGATAAAGGAGGACCAAACACTGATCCAGCTATCTGTAAAACCCAGAAATGATAAAACTTTTCAGTTCCATTTTAAGGCAGTTTTTAAATACCTAGTATTAACCAAAGATAAAGCTATATTATAATAATTGAGTAAACACATAAAGATGGAAACTACACATATACGTAATGTAGTATCTTTTTGCCTTAGCTTCCTGTTTTATTTTGAAAGGTTTTTTTGTTTATGCTCTTTCTGGCCTCATTCTTGTTGACGTTTTAGATTTTGCTGCTATAATGTTGCTAACTATTCCATTCCCTTGTTTGTCCCTCTGGTTTCTGATCCCACAGCTGCATCCTGGAGCCCGTCTTTGGGTCCTTCTCCAGCCCATGCACCCTGAAAACTCTCAGCCACTGAGACTTTTGGATCGCCACGGTACAGTTTTAAACAATACCTCTTTTTAATCAAAGTTCCTACACGCATTTTCATCACAGTTCTTTCTTGTTTTAAGGACATTATCAGTCAGCAGGAAGAAACGGCTCAGACATCCATCCTCACCAATGACGGGGTTGTAGCACTGCATGGTCAGTGCGTTGAACTTCACGGCACACGATCCGATGACGTACAGCTTCCCGTGGCAGGCTGTCGCCGTAAAGTTAGTTACATATTTCAAGGCCGGACACGTTAAGGTCCAAGTGTTGTTGTAAGGATCATAATGCTCAACCTCAACTCGCTCCGATGTTGTTCCTGAAGAGAACAAATACCCAGAATTCACGAGAAGACGTTGAGAACTGCATACATGTAGTGAGCACAGATTGGAGCTTTCTTACCTCCAATGACATAAATCTCTCCGTTGAGCGTGGCTGACGTGTGGTTTGTCCGAGGCCGCAGCATGGGCGCCACAGTGACCCACCTCCCCTCCTTCGTGACGTACTTCCAGGTCTCTGTGGTGGACCATGTGTTAGTGTTTGAACCCCGGGAGCCTCCTGTCAGACAAACAAAAACACTTCATGAGAATTCTAACATGGATTTCCTTCATCAGAAACTCAGCATTTCCCTCTTGCTTTTGAAGATTTTTTAGGATTTGGGAGGTTTACCCACCTGTAACGTACACATCGTTGTTCAAAGACACCAAAGAGTAACCCCATTTATCAGGATTGGGAAAGTTAGGCAGCTCGTGCCACTTTTCTGCAGAGAAGGATCATAAGTTTCATTCAGAGTCTGAGGTCAGCTACAAAGAAAAATGCATAAATGCCGTTCTGCTAACTGTGTTTATGAAGTTAATTCAAGTTGGAAACAGAATTCTGAGGACATTTAGGTGACTCTGAGGCAGAGGTCAGGCATTTCTTACTTGTTAAAGAAACTTGCCTCTTCTGACCAATCACATAATCAAATTTCAGAAATTCAGCAACCCCTTGCTTCATCGTGTAAAAAATCTCCAATTCCAACTAGCCAGGGCTGCGAGGACTCTGTTTCATGACGTCCAGACCATCATGTGACCACGACCAACATTTGAACAAAAGCCCAGAATCTGCCTAATCCACATCAGGTGTTTCCAGCAAACTCTGGCTAAACTAAACCAACAAAGCAGTTGTTAGAAAGTTCGTACTTGTCTTTGTATTGTAGAAGGCACAGTTGGCGGACATTAGTCTCTGAAGCCTTGGGTCTCTGTCTTCATCTTCATCTGACTCCTCCTCATTATCTGACTCATCCAGTGAGCGGCCACCCATCACAAACAGCACCTCCTGCAGGTTTGGTTGAGGACTCTGAGGGTTGTCCTGGTCAGAACACTCTGGGGCTAAATCCATTTTCTGAAAAAGGTGAAGAGGCTCTTTGAGTCTGGGAATGGCAGCAGGACAAAAGGCGAAGGCGTGTGTAACGTCACTAACCTGTCTGTGAATCCTCTCTACAAAGTCCCTGCAGCTGGTGCAGGCTTGAATCAGACTGTGCTTTAGCAGGTTGTCAGCCAGATAGTTTGGACCAAGCAAAGAGACGCGCGAAAAAGTGAGGAGTTCGGGTAGGTAGCAGAGTCGAGACTCCTTCCGGTGCCCAACCCATTTGAGGACGGCTTCCACACGAGTGCACTCTGACCGGACCTGAAGCCCTTCATCAGACAAGCAGGACACCAGCCTGTCTTTCTCCATTAACAGAAACTCCTCATCCTGTTGAACAGCTTCAAAATTCCCCAGTAGGAAAGCCCACGCTTTGGCCACCACCTCCGGACAGCCGTGGATCTCCCCGAACTCCAAGATCCCCAGGCAGTTGGTCGCGTCGATTTGGTGCTGCAGGTAGCGGCTGCACACGGTTCGAACCGTCTGGAACTGCAGCTGGCTGGAGGTGCGGATCAAGCCCTCCACATTGCTCTGGTTGATAGTCAGCTTCCCCGTGTAGGCAAACTCAAGCAAACAACCCAGAATATCAGGGTTGACATCATGAAGCTCCACGCGTGCAGCTATGCTCTCCACAAAGTCCCCTGAGAACATGGAGCGGAAATACATGCTGCAGAGAGCCAGGACTCCCCGATGACAAGGGAAATCCCTCCCGCCCGCACTCAGAGTCACATCTACAAGTTTGGGGTGAGAGCAAAGCGAGCGCAAGCCTTCCAGGATGCTTTGAGGATGGGAGGACAGGCAGAAGTCCAGGTCATCCACATTGCGCACCATGTTCAACCTTAGTGCGGAGTGAATGTTAGCAGCAGGCGTCAGCGCTTACCTAGAAGAGTGAAAGCAGAAAAAAAGAACGCCCATTTTCAAAGGTGACCCGTGCAAACGGCCATTGGAATTTGACTGGAAATAGGAAAACCATTTGATCACTATTTACAGAATCTTCACAGAGATGTTAATGAACAAAGTGGACAACAGATCCTGCTCTTTTCTTTCTGTCATGTGTATAAAGAAGGCCTTTTGTTGATGAGGGCCTCTCTCTTTTATCCTTTTTTCCTTTAACAACTTCCAAACACTGATAGAAATAGTAGGGTTTTATCGTTGTTTACATCCTGCAGCCAACAGCAGAGTCATTTCTTGTCATCAAGTGTTTAAATAGCACCAAAAGACCTGAAAATAAACCAAAAAAACTTACCACCACAGCCCAGCGCAGCCCCTGTGGCTCATCCCTCCAGTAAAAAACAGTAAAGGCCGACGGAAGCTGCAGCTTTCATCGACGTGAAGTAGGGAACAGCACGGCAAAATGTCTTTGCCGAGTCACCGAGGTGGACCGCCTGTCGCTCACTCAGCTATTTTTAGGTTGGGACAGTGACGCTGTTCTGAAGTCAGATTCCAAACAACAAGGCTGAGCCCTACAGCTGCTGTCAAGGAGTCGCGTTTTGGATTTCTCAATGACCTGTTAAGAAAGCTGAAGAAGCAGGACCAAAGCTAACCCGAAAAATGTTTCACTTAGACCAAAACAGGAGTTTTTCACCAGCATGAAGACTGAAATTCCATTGCTGGGATCAAAACCAATCATCAACCAACTTCTTCATATCTGCCATCTTAAAATGTGCCACCTAGATCCGAGGATTTGTTGGAAACCACTGGTGTTAAAAGAATAAAAGGATGTTTTGCAAATAATAATTAGGAAACAATTTCTGAAACTTCTGAAATGTTCTTTTAATGTATAAACAGATCGAATTCAATTATACAAAATTGTATTTATTAAAATAAAAAAAAATCAGAAAATATGAGAAAAGCAAAGTAAACCAGGTGACGCATGTGGTCAACCTTTGATGCCAACACACAGCACAGCTGTTGAAGTGGGCACAACTCAAATTAAGCTCTAAAAAGTACCGAAGATTGATATCAAGTCCAAAATCCCCACAACTTTCATGTACACAAAAAAGGTGACTATTCAAAATCGAAAATTTCTGCCTCTTTCTCTTTCCAAAAAGCAAAGCTCCGATCAATATATTGACAAATTTCATCGTTGCTGAAACTGGAAAGGTCAGTTCCACCATGGAGCGCGTTCTCGTCAGGCGTAGGTGTCTGAACGATGACTTTAGGAACCCGTCGGACCTCCGGGAGGCTTTGCTTGGCCGGTTCTTCGCTGCATTTAGATTGACCCGCAGAGTTTTCAAAGAACTTTGCTTTAATGTCCTCAAAGCCATCCTTCCACTCGCGGTTCGCTGCCTCGATGTCCTGAATGACAGCCTTATGGAAGTCCCTCACTGTCTCCCAGGGAAACTTGCCCACCCGATCGAAAACTTCAAAACACAGCAGGTGCCTCATTTTGCGCTCATCTACCGGCAGGTCCAACTCCAGGATGTGGAAGTAGCCAAGCATGAAAAGATCCAGAGTCAGGCTGTCGTAGTCCACAGGCACGCCTTCCAGACGAGGTAAGAACTGCTCCGGGGAGAAGACCACTTTCTGCCGGTGGAGCCTGTGGACAACAAACACTACAACATTAGACACATTACAAATGTTTGGATTCCTTTTGGTCTCTTTCGTTTTGGTTCTCCATGTTGTTTTTGTGTCAGTTGGCTGTGCATCTTCTGGGTGGAGCCCTCTGTCAGGGGGACGACATTACAAGAAAAATCTGAAGATGCTGCATTATGAGAGAGCTTTGTGCTCCAAAAGTAGTGCTACCCAACCTCCACAGGTACTCCCACAATTCTCTGGTGGACTCCTCTGTTTTCCCACCAGGAAAAGGCTGCATCCTCTTTTGGGGCTTGTGAGGTGTAGGTTTCCATGGAGACGACACAGCTGCCTGCACTTGAGTTATTATTTTACTATTTAAGGAGCTTAGTTCCCAGGACTTTCTACATGTCTGTTGCTTTGTTTCTACAGCTTCTTCCACATTAGTTACATTTATTTATATTAAACTTTGCTTCTACGTTCAGGTTTGCCTCCTGAAACTCCTTACGCCCGTGCTTCCTCTTGCGGCTTGAAGAAATGGCGAAGCTGTCAAAACTTCCAACGTTCAAAAAGCCTAAAAAAAGAAAATCCTGTGTTTCTCTCAGGCAAAAGCTGGATTATCGTCAGGTTTTGGAAATAAATCTCAAGCTAAATTCCCATGTGACACGTGTTCAAGAACACACTACACGCATGTTCTTAAACACACCCATGGTATTCACACTGGGGAAGCAGGGAGGGGCTTCTTCTTCTGTTTACTAGATAGATAGATAGATAGATGACTTTATTAATCCCACAATGGGGAAATTTCATTTATCTGTGGCAGCAACACGACATTCAGAAATAATCTATATAATATAACATCAATAAAGGACATCACAAATTACATTTATATTAGATAATTAAAAATATTACTAAAATTATTATGAAAAATTATTATCAAAAATGAGATTCTTATTAAATAAAGAAATAAATATTAAATAAATACAGCTGCAAAAGTGTAAAAAACATGCGGTCTGCAAAACATGTAAACTGTAAAAAAACATTACAAATTTTTCAAAATACAGAAATAACTAATGAAGTTCACACCAAGAACAAAAACAAACAACTGTTCAGGAACAAAAAACAATTAAAAATTGAAAAACAACAACTACAACAAAAGTAAATGAATCAATGACTAAACAGAAAAACACCCTAGTAGCACATGTCTGCTACCTACAGTTGGAAGAGGCTTGTTGCGAAATGTCAAAATGGTGCAAATCTCGCTCCAGGTTTTTTCTTCCACAGCTTTATTCCAACATATGAAAGACTTGGTGTCATAGAAGTCCAGTCGGGGACAAAACGCAATTCTTAATTTCTCCTACATGCTAAATTTTCAAACGATTGGCACTTCCGTGAATAAAAAGGGACACCATTAAAATCGGAGTCCCTGATTGGTCAAAGTTCAACCTGGGTTAACCTGGGTCAATGTTTGTTCTATGACTGTGCATTTTGTATGTAGCCTGAAAACGGTCAGAGAAACGTACTTAGTGAAACGTTAACGTGAGAGTTTACAACGCAGAAGCCCCAAAGGCACATTAACACTCGTTTACATAGTTTACATCGGAAGTGGCCATTTGGATGTGTTTTGTCGAGGCTGGTGTGACCGTCGGTTCAGAGCACAGCTTTCCATTTCTTGGTTTTTATCTGGTCCCTTTAAACAGGAGCAGGCAACGAGGGCTGCATCCCTGCTTGCTTTCCAACATACCCTGCTTTGCCTCCTTCTAACTGACTGGATACACCTGATCCAGGTCATCAGCAATGAGTAGGGCACAGATATCTGGAGATCATGCAGACTCAACGGCCCTTCAGACCCGTAGCTGCCCACCCCTGCCCGATATATACTAAAAGGTAAGTCTGTGAGACTGAAGGCCGACTCACCACTGATCCTCGGCCGGGGGCGGTTCAGTTACAGTATCAAACCCGGTGAAGTGATCACCTTTGAGCGCGAAATTCCAAAATTAGAAAACCGCCATGTTCCACCGACCCATGACCATTCTTAGGAGATTACAAGGGTGATTCCATTTGACACCATTTTTCAAAAAACAGCAGAAGTTAATTTAATGGCTTGAGCTTTGCAGAAGTTGTTTACAGCTCAGTATCTGCATGGACTCACCTGCGGATCTGCCTGGATGGCACACTAGAGATCATTTTCCTCCAGTTTCCCATCATCTTGTTGACAGCACTCCTCTGCTTAAAGAAGTGTCCCAGGGTACTGTTCATCATCTTGGACTGGGCGCGGCTGTCTGTGCCGTCCACACGACCAGAGGAAGAGTCGTCGGCCATCTCCGGGTTTCCTGTGCTCATCTTCGTCTCCTCTGCATCCCTGCTCTTCAGTGTCACCGCGTAGGCAGATTTCTTCCAGTGGCCTAAAAACAGAACAACAATCCGCTCCTTCCTGAGGCTGGTGGTTTCCTGAACATCTACAACGCTGTCATCACAGCTGATGCCTGAGTCACTGTGCTGGTTCGGTTCTGAGACCGTCTTGAACCCTTTGGAGAGATCGTCTGACTCTGCTCCCTCACGTTCCTCTGCATATTCTAACACGGATGAGTTCTGCAATTCAAAGTTTGACTTTAGAGTCCTCACAGACACTCCAAATTGCTGGATTTCCTCCTCAATGCTCTCCCTGCGCACTCTGGTGGAAAACTGTCTGTCTGGCGCCTGAGAGAACACCGTTATGAGCTCGGTGTTGGGCATCTTGCAGTAGGGCTGGTCTGTCAGGTTGGTCATGAGCAGCGACATGCTCTTCACGATACCAGAGATCCGGCCACACCACACAGGCAGGGGAACCTGACTCTTGAAGTTCCTGAACTGCGTGTTGACGGTGATATTGACGATAGGGGCCGGCAGGATGTGCCTGAGCTCCTCTGCCAGCCGAGCCAGCTCCAGCTCATAGCCTTCACAGTTCCTCTGCATGGAGACGTTGGCAATCTGCTCTTCCAGGTAGATGAGGTCATCCTCTGTCAGCAGCTCACCAAACGGACCCAGGATGGCATTGTGGGCTTGGGAGTACCTCCAGCTGACTTTGACATATCTGTTCCCATTTTCCTGTAAAAGAGGGACCAATCAGCAGGCAGAGAAAAAGACTCGCCATCCTTTTCATGGACAAACATGCAGCACTGCTTCAACATGTGTACTTACACAGTAAAAGAGAAATTTAACTCCATTCAAAACCTCTAAAACATCTGAATTATTCCAAACACGTCCAAACCTTTTGCACACTTGGAAACGCCTTAAGACGTCAGAAAATTGGCGCTCTTCTTATTTAATCTGCTAAGATTCAATTCACACTGGAAGCACAGAACCCTACACAACCACAAGGCATGATCCAATGATCCAACACATCTACTACTAATAAAAATGCATACTGACAGAATCGCATTTTTAAATAACTTCACAAAAACCTTTAGTGTGTCAGGTCACTGAAGATGATCCAGTACAGCAGGACTCCCCAAATCCAGGCCTCAAGGGTCCTTCATGTTTTCCATCCAACCTGTCATTGAAGCTCCTTATTGACTAAACACACCTGATCCAGGTAATCAGCAGTAAATAAGGCGGGGTTCCTGGATTTGAGGACTACAGCTTCAAAAAGAGAATGTGTCCCTTTTGTCGGGGTGGATAAAGGTGGAGTTTGATGCTGTCTACGGATCACTGTGTTTGAGTTTCATTCCATCATCCTTTTCTATTTTAGATTGGAAATGTCTTGAATGAGATGGGCAAAGTACTCCCCCTCGTCTGATGAATCTGTTATCTTTTGGTCCCTAGATATTTTCTGCTACTTGTACAAATGGTGTGGAGTTCCTGTATTTTTTATTTTATTTTAAAGTAAGTACTTTATTCAGTAAAAATGTACCTAATTTGGATTTCTTTTGTTGGATTTCTTTCAAAATTCTGTTCTGTTTCTACATGTCAGATAGTGTAGCAACATTATAGGGAAACTTAATCCCTTCCTCAGAAGTTAGCTTCTGCTTTGTTTGTTGCTGTTGGAATATCTGACCTCATTTTATGGAAAAGGTTGCTGTTTGTTTATATTTGAAGTTTTCTGGATTGTAAATTCTGATACGTCAGTAAACTGAAATGAGTCCTACTCATTTTTACCTTCTTACACCCTTTGCTTTCCTTCTCGCTCCATGACACATCCTTGTTTGGTAGTGTGGTTGGATCACATGCAGCACACATTCAGCACAACACTGTTTGAATGTCACTGTGGCTGCTTTACTCTGAAGCTGGATAAATATTTGAAAATTTTGTGGGGAGAAATTTGGGTTCCAAAATGACGATGGTTGGACCTTTGGTTTATTTAAAACTGATGGAATATCAATAAATACATTGATGGAAAAATATGGTAATTTAGTGTGTTCCCTACAGTCAACTGACTGACTTGTTTCCAATCCAAACACATGAAATATCAGAAGTAGCTGATTCTTGAATTTGGCCTCATTTATATCCTATCTGATCAGAAGAAAAGCACATTTTCAAAGATGTCCTCATAGATTTGTCTCAACAGATGAGCATGATTCAAAGCCGATCTTCAACTGTACCATGTGCTAAAACGGTACCTTCCTCCTTTGGTCTTCCTCATCCAGTAGCCTGGCCTGCAGCTGCCTCACCATGACCTGCCTCTTCCACTCAGCGATGGGAAGGCCCCTCTCGTCGTGCGTGGGCACCAGATAGTCAATGTCTGACAGGTTGGCCTCCTCCGTTGGTAGAACCACCATCTTGTTCTGCAGACAGGTCCAAGTTATCTGCTTTGTTATCTAAGCAACTGCAGCACAAACAAAGTGCAGCTGGAGTTGCAGACGCACAGCTTGTCCCGTGAAGACTCCTGACATCCCGGAGTCTTTCAGAGACTTGATGGACTTCATGTCACCGAGCAGTTTCTTTTCAGCCAGGACGTCTGTGTTTGGAAACTGGGCTTCGTCAGCAGAAACGCCCTGTTTGCCCCTGGCTGTCTTGTACTGATGGAAACCTTTAATAACTGCAACAGCATTCAAAGGTGGAAAACATCCAGATTTACAAATCTGGCCTTTTGTAATTAACATCGTACTGTGCCCCACCAGATGTTACTGCTTGAACTTCCTTGATTCTTCGGACTGCACGCCTCCCGAGCTGAGCAGGTGAGGATGAAGATGGAGAAAGCTGGGGGTACCTTTCCTGTGGAGACTCCTCACACTCAGGTTTCTGATTTGGACAAAAGGATTTTTCAACTCAGTTATTATACTAAGAAACAAAAACAAAAAAAACAACACCAACTATCTTCCGACCTTTAAACTGTCCATGAGTGTGTCCCTGCTGGCCTTACTCAGGCTGCAGTAGTAGTCTTCCTCACTATGTGGCACAGAAGGCTTGGCCTCCACCTCCTCTGGAGCGTCTCTCTCGATGCGTCTCTCTGAGGAGGTCTGCAGTGGGAGATAACGATGAAGATTGACCTTCATTCTGCCGTTTACCTGTACATCACCTCAGTGAGTAAATGCAACATCTGCTGTCATTTTCCACTTATATTTGGATGGAAAATTCACATTTTGAACAGGGTTTTTTTTATAGAAGGATTTTTTTTAAACATATACCGGGCCGTTTCTGCATCTTAACTCTTCCTTTAGCAGAAACTAAAGTTTTCCCGATATCTATTTTTTAATTCACTTATTCAATGTCACATTTCAAAACAGTATTGCAAACATGAACAGCTCAAAATCAGTGTAAGAGTTCTTCATGATGCTAAGTCTGACACGATGTGACAACCGGTTCCACTAACAACAGTCATGGAAGTGAATGCAGGTAAATAAAACTGCTTCTCTGATCAGACTGACAGGTGTGTTGGCCTACAGATGGCAGCAGACTCTGTAGTGAACATTTTGTGTCAGGTCAGCCTTTGGTAACAGATTTGTATTGTCATAACACTTGTGCTATAGGCACTTTAACATTGGGAGTTGGGTCATCTAGACCCACTAGACAGTGCGCTGAACCTGTTTTTCTTCAATGATTTGTGATCTTCACTGGTGTCCATGGATTACATGAAATCCTCTTCTCCTTTTTCCACCTTTGACATGGTAGGGAGAACACGTCAATGTAAGGGAGGGGTCATAGGATAGCACAAGGGTTAAAAGTGATCCATGTTCAGGGATGGGTACTGTTTGGGTTTTATTCGGTACCGGTGCCAATCCGTTACTGTTAAAAGGGTGCCGGCTGAAACCAGGGCTTTTTTTGTGATTTTGATTAGCGATGAAGACAAAAAAGAGAAAAATGAAGAGAATGAAGAGAAAAACACAAACTATTGCCAAACCTGCACATGTGAGGAATCAGCATCACAGGATCCTGCAGAGCCTGAATGTATCTGAGTCGCTTGTTTCTGTGTCAGTCTCACCTGAACCATGTGGAGGATTATTATTGCTATATTAACCCTTGTGCTGTCTTAGATGACCCCACCCTTCCATTGACGTGTTCTCCCTACCATGACAAAGGTGGATAAAAGTGGAAAGATTTCATGTAATCCATGGACACCAGTGAAGATCACAAATCATTGAAAAAAAAGGTTCAGAGCACTGTCTAGTGGGTCTAGATGACCCAACTCCCAATGTTAAAGTGCCTAGGATAGCACAAGGGTTAATGCTATTGTTGCTCACTGCATGAGTGAATGTTTTTTGTATGTTGGCAATATACAAGAATACATCTAAATAATGTCATTTTTGACAGAATGTAAATGTTTACAGAGACCCAGATGGGTGACTTGCTTCATCAGATTTGTATTTTTCCAGCCCTTCTATGATCCATGTTTTTTATTAACTGTTATTTTCCTCACTGAAGGACATTAATCACAGGATACAAAAGGAAAAAGCCTTGTAAGAATTATTTGTGCCTTCAGCATAAACCTTGTTCCAGTCCTGATGTATTAGTTGAGCTTTTAAAGCTTCAACTGTTCTGGTTTTATGGGTATCTGTTTTATCTGACTTTAATTTGCTCAAATTTAGAATGACAAAGACGGTTGTGATGATGTCTAATGTGTAATAAAGCACTTTTCATTTTCTAAATCTGTTATATTACCAAAAATATTACCAATAACAGAGGCACTTTCCCTTGGTATCTCATTTCATTTAGTAACAAAAGGAGGAAGCAAACTGCAAGTGAAGATGTTATTCATAAACTCCACAGATTTATGTGACTCCAAACAAATCTATGTAAAAGTCAAAAGATTATCAAGTTTAGGATAAAATCAGACATTTCTCCTGTTAAATGGGATCAAATGTGATCCTAGAGGACTTTTTTTTATTATCTTCCTTTTCTATCTTAATAGTTACACACTCCATCAACCGTCAGATTCATGAACTGCTATGACATCATATGTAATGTCATCATTATTTTACTGAGGTTCCTGTTGGGACTTCTATGTATTGACTAAATCTTCAGTCAGTTCCTCGATGTCGTCTGCTGAATAGTTTAGGTTCTCACACAGAAATCTGTCAGGATCCACGTCTTCTTGCTCATATTCCTTTGGGAGGCTGAACGTTTTAATTTTGCTTGTTCTATTTATTTATTAAAGCCAAATGAGCATCAAAAACAATAAAAATAAACCAATTTATTAGAGCTGGGTGATATGGCCTAAAATAAAATATCACATAGTTTTCATTCCAAATTCGATGTTTGATTTTAATTATTTTTTTCTCCCTGCTTTTATGTTCTTCAACAAAAGTTACAAATGATGGAATATATTTAACAAACATTTTTTTATTTGAAAATTTCCTCTGGAAATTGGCTCCAACACAAAGCTGTAAAAATGTCTGCAGATCAATGCAGCAGATATTTTTACAGCTTGTATAAAATCTCAGATTTTGGCAGTTGAAACCCGCACAATGAACTGGCATTTTGCAAAAACTGTGATCACATGCATGCACTGCAGCAGTGACTTGACCTCACCAAGATGGCGGTGCTCTCGTCCCATGAGGAACCACGTGATGTCTCCTCTAGCGATAGAACTCATTGGGATTTACCCCCCAATCCAACCCTTTTATGCCGAGTGTCAAGCAGGGAAGCATTGGGACCCATTTTTAGAGTCTTTGGTAGGATTCGGCCTGGATTTAAAGTCATAACCTTCCAGTCACAGAGCAGACACTCTACCACAAGGCCACTGAGCTGGTATTTAGCTGGCATTAAGCATCGTAGCATTTAGCATCGTAGCATCAGTGTGCAACGACATCACTGTCTCTAAGTCTCCAAATCATTTCATTAAACGTTCTGTTGCTGCTGGAAGTCCAACGTTTATCCTCCAGTTATTTCTGGATTCTGGTAAAAATTCTCACATGTTTTGCTGCTTCATCAGTTTAAAATAAACCTACATGGAGGTGATTAGTGATTATGCGCTAGTGTTTTTTTCCTCAGTCTCTCAGAAGTAGCTCCTCCTTTGCTTGCTGCTGTTTTCACATCTGCGCTTTGCGAGAAACTGGCGGACTGACTTTACTCCAAGAAACGAAAGCCCCAGAGAGCAGAGAGCTGGGAAGATAAAATCGCGATTTTCCCAAAAATAAATCATCTAAAACAACAAAACAAATGAATCAATTTAATCGATTAACCGCTCAGTCTTATAAACCATTAAAACAAGCCATTGCATCACGTTGCATTTATATTGATCCAAGTCTGTTGTTTTCCCTTAAAGTACTGTTTGGCCCGTTCTGAAGTCCATTTGGTTTAATCCTCACTTTACGGTTCTTTGTCCACCGTCTGGGGTTTGTGTGATCTTTCTCATGAGGTGTTTATTTACATCAGCCCCTGAGCCTCTTGATTTCTTTGTTTGTTCAGCTTAGTGTTTAGAATTAGAGAATCTCACACCTTTTGTTAGAAAGTAGTTTGGTCTCTGGGGAGTCGTGTGACAGGCTGCCTCATTTCTGCTGTCCAACTAAACATCTTTACTATTAAAGGGGATCTTCTTCGTCTTTTTCACCCGTTCCAGTCCTGGCCTAGGCTCCAAACCAGTTATGACCAAGTCATTCATTCTAGTGAATAGTTCCAGGTTATCCACTCTGTTGTGAAGACCTCCTTGTCTGGTCCTTTTCTTGGATCGCCATCTTCAGCTGACATACTTCCTCATTTAAGGCCATCCATTTTCTTTTTTCTTTTTTTTAACAACAAAAGGACTTGACCAAAATAGGATCTGAAAATAGGTGGGATGATGGTTTTTCTGGGAAGTATTTGCTGGATTGTCAGAACAAAGAAACCCCGTGTATCACGAAAGCAGACATATTGGAAATATCTGATGAGCAGCTTCAACAGAATCCCATCGGCTGCAGAGTCGAGGGTCATCTCGATCGTCCTCCTGCTTCTAAAGGAGTCAGGAACGACGAGTTCATTCCTCCATCTGTACCAGAGGTATAGAGAAAAGCTTGGCTCCACTCCCGTTTAGTATCACTCAAGTAGAGATAAGACGTCTCATCAAATTAGCCACTAAAACCAAAGTAAAAAGAATGACTCCAGCACTGATTATCAGTATGAAGGTCATGTCTGATTTACTATTTGGATGAGTTAACTCACAGGAACAAAGCAAAAGGAAATTATTTTTTTACACAGGTTATAAAATAAAAATATTATTAAAATGAAAACCCCTTTTATTTGACTGTTTCTGGTAACAAACCATGTGGAATAAATGGTCAAAATGAAGCATCAAATATAAGGGATGCTACAGGTGAGAGCTACAGCTCAACTCCACTCAGGTAAGGTTTAATCAGGTGAAGTACCATTTTTAAAGACTTACAGAAGATCATACAAACAAGTAAACCCTGCTTCTGATTTACTAACTGAACCTTTGAGATTCAGAAGCTTAAAAAATGAAGAAAAATCCAAATGCAAAGTAAAACGAAAGCAAAAGGCTGACTGCAACTCTAAAAAAAAGATCAAACTAATCAATTACAAAATGATAACAGTATACGATAATATGTGTAAACGTGTTTAAAGAAGTATGGATGGATGGAAATGGAAGAATAGTGAAAGCAGGGTTGGAATTGTAAAAAATAAGCTCAGATTTGCTTTTTCCCCCCAGACTTTAGACCTCCAAATGCCACAAGTCAATTCTTTAGCTCATATAGAGCATTCAAAGGCCTGAAGACGTCCTCCACGGCTCAACGAAGCAGCAGAAGTGCAGGAGGCAGCGAGCACGCTCGAATGGTGGCAGCAGCTCCAGAGGATGCAGGATATATGGAAACGTTTAGGCTCCGTTTAATGAATGAGCGTCGTCCTAATGCACTCCATATCAAATTCAGCTCTCTAGGGACATGATTAGTAACTAAAAACATCAAAGCCGGACTTAATATGCTGCTGTATGCAGTTGTGCTTTATGTCCATGAGGTGGTCCATGCTATTTTCTCTCACACAGCACTTTGATGTGGAGCAACATGAACTATGCCGTAACACTGCTCAGGCGGAGCAAGAAACTTCCCAGAAGTTGTGCAATCCACAAACAGATAAACAAGAAGAGAGCTGGGAAAAGGATCTGGCTCCGATGTGACCCTTCTCACAACAGTTCAATGTCCTGAAAGCTGCAGTGTGCTGCATCAGACTCACTGGCAGGAGAGCATTTGGTTTTCATCAGCACCAGTGGGCTCGCAGTGACTGATACTCTAACCCTGGCTTTGGCTTGGAGCCACTCGTCCCGCGCTGAAGAGCTCAATCGCTGCAGATTAACAGTCAAGAGTTTAAGAACAATCCTTCACTGCTGTCCCTTTGGCCCGCAGACAGCGGCACCAACCTCTGGTCCCACCCGGCTTGAGTCCTGAGAGGGCATTACAGAACAGAGTGTGCACTTTCAAACATGCCTGCTGATCCTTCTCTCTGGAGTCGATCACAAAAATAACCTGCCTCCACAAGAAAGGCTCCCCACAGGGGGCGAAGGCTGTGGAGTAAATCCAAGTTCACTCACGTGACGCTCAGCTTTCCTGCAAGCCCAACGTCTGACAACCACAGTTTTGCCTACACCGTTTCAGACGTGACACTCGGAAAAGGAAAACTCTACAAGAGTCAACAACGAGACACAGCCATGTGTCTTAGTCACCCCTGACCGTAAGAGGCAATCACTGGATAGAAAGTAGTTCCAACTTTGCAAAAACCTTTGCCAGCTACTGTTACTTCAGCAGAACTTTTTAATGTCTTGCAAGAATCCTTAGTTTGAAACCGATTTAGAGAAAAGGCAGGACACGCTCACACAAAACAAGCTCGAACAACCAACAGCAGTTGGCGGCATCCGATAGCACAGATAGGGATCGGCCTGGAACGTCTCACCTTCAACTCCCACCGCAACACGACTTGACCGACACTCCCACGGTGTATCCAGGTCCTCCAAGACCGAGAATGAGCCCCTACCTGATCTACCTGGGGTTGAACTCCACCTAGAGCATCTCTACCACTGGCTGTGAGGCTGCTGGGTGATAAAGTATAAACTCAGAATGGAGAAGCTTTTAATAATTCATTGAAAGGATAGGATGGCCGGTAATGTCACTAATGCACGGACAAACTAATGGTCGTGTCGCAGCATAAAGGAAGTATCAATGGAAGACTGGAAAATAGACACTTTATCCACGAATGCTTTGTTCCAACGGGATCTCGGAAGAGACACCTCTGACTGATGATCTCAGCTTCCTGAATAGATGTTAGCCTCTGCTGCTGACCGATGAATCATCCGGCAAATAAAGAGTTCGACAGGAAACCGAAGTAACACGTGAAAACACATCAATCTTTAAAGTTATTACCTAAAAGTGGATAAAGAAAGTAAATAAGACCTGCAGGACCTGAGAACAGCCACCTTTCAGGCTTTAAAACCAGCTTTCTTTCAGTACATTCTGACCATTGAAGAACTTTTGTTGTGTAAATACAAGTGTAGTTTTTAGATCCTCATTTCCCTCTTTACACCCACCAGATCCAATGTAAAGACGTGATTGTGCCCCCAGACTGTTCTGTCTCCAGCCGTGTTTTCCTCTGATGGCAAATACTTTTGACCAGAATACATACTGTAATTTAATTGGACAAGCGAATCAGAATAAAGATGAGAAAACAAAACAAAGCAGGACCTCCTTTATTGTCTAACAAGGTCTTATTCAACATTAACACACTACCCTGAAGACTCTTGTTTGTTATTGAAACCATTAGAACCCAGAAGATTTGTTTCTTCTGTTCTGGCACACAAAGCTCAGACAGGGTTCCTCCTTTTCAAACGCTGCTCTAACAATCTGCAGCAATCGACAATCTTACAGTCATGACAATGTCCAAAAAAACAACACTGAGCTCCAACACATTTTCTGGGATTCTGCCCCACTTGTAAACCGTTATAACCGTGTTCCTCATTGAAAAAATGATTTCTGCTTCAGTTTTGCAAGAATCTAGACAAATAATCAGGTCTGTTGTTTCTTTAACATTTATTCAACCCCTATAGAGTGTAAAACTCCGGCTTGTTATGGTTTTGTGTTTTCCAGCATTCAAACATCTGTACATCGTTTCCTTAAATCAGACATTCGGACTTTTCTACCCGCAGCAGGCACGTCCAAAGTCCAGCCATGGGGCTAAATGCGGCCCACGTTCAAATCTCCATCGGCCCGCAGGCTCCTGCCACAAAATAGAATCATATGCAGCCCCCAGCACTTTCTAAGATCTGTGTGTACCAGTTCCTGATTGTGACTCGCTAAATTACATTCTGGCCGTTGTAAATGGGTGAGAGTTAGGGTTTGAGGTATCCCATTGCAAAAAAAATGCAATAGAATTTATATTAAATGGTTCGTTTCTATTTGTTATTTATGTATTTTGTTATTAAGTCATTAATATTTATTATTGAACTTTATTACAAGGGTTTAAAGAATGCAGGTCTATTGATTGAACTTCACGCTTTCATCTTACCAAATCTGCCCCTCTTTGCAGCAGGTTTGGCCCCCCCCCCTGACCTGCGGCCCTGCCGTCTGCCCTCTGAACGTGTTCCGAGTGTGTGTGAGGAAGCTGATGTTTGTCTGGCTGCAGCCTCTGCTGCGCTGTGAGATGAGGGTTGACAGCCTGGTCCCGTATGACCTCTCGGTGAGTGACCCCTCGGGCAGAGGCCATCCGAGTCCGCTCAGCCCAACCGCTTGGAAATGAGATGATCTGACCGACACGACAACCTGTGACCTGCACCGCACCACACAAACACGAACCACCCGCAGAAATGTAATTAAGACACGTCTGTTACGCAGAAATTAGAAGGATTCAATTCTGCTTTGACTGTACAGGTGAGGACTTTGATGAGTAACACGACACGCTTGTGCATTAACCACCAACGCTGCACATATTTCAGAGGCGACAGCCGTTGCACTTCCACTTACTGGAAGAAAGAACATGACACACGCACAATCAAACATGTTTGAAGCCATGACATCCTGCTCTCCCAGTCCTCAGAGGGGTAGGGTTGCTGGTTCCAGGCATCACAACAGTGAAAATGCTGAAACTCAAGCCTGAGGATCCCATAACAGGCTCAGCGCCTCGTCCCTCCACCCGAGCTGCAGGGGGGGGTAACTGATAGGCCTTTAGCTGGTGGCGGCCTTGGCCAGGTCTGACGCCGCAGCGGCCCCTGCACTAATTAGCTCCATTGTTGGGCGGATCATTTCTGAAGGTGCGGAGCCACGCCTCACTGCTTCACCATCAGCAGCTCTTCGTAGATGAGCGCTGCCCTTCCCTGCTGACTTATTCATGCCAGTGTGGGCCCACAGCTGTGATTGGTCCACATCCCAGGTGGAGAGCAGAGCAGGAGTGACGCTGAATGCTTCAGCCAAGCGGAGAAACTACCATCAACCCCAAAAGCTGAAACTCTGCTGCTGATTGTAATGCAAATATGCATCTATTTGGGAAAAAAACAAACCACAGATCTCCTCTCTTGTTAAGGTGTTACAGCTAAAATATTCATCGCTTTAAGGAGCTCCGGGATTCCTACACAAAGAAGCTAATCTCAGAGAGTCCTCTGTGGAAAACTGAGAGGGAAGCATCTCCTCCACAACTCACGCCATCACCAGGAGTGACGCCTTATTAACCACAGGAGCCTTCATCCTCTGTTTCACTTTGAGAGCGGTGCAATCAGGCTGAGTGGAAGTAAGCAGCTCAACAAAGCTGCAGGCTTGAACTGACCAGAACATACGCAACAAATCCAGAAAATGAGTCACCGAGTTTCCCAGACCCTCCAGATGTTTGCTGTTGACGCTCCTCGTCTGTGTTTTGAGTTTTCCATGGAGGCAAACAGCCGGTGAGGAGTCAGGAAGGACAGGACACGCAGAGGAAACGTGCACAAGAGGGCTTACGGTTCTCTCAATGCCACGCAGATATCTGGCACATTTGGAGTGTCCGTTGTACTCTGCCAGGTCTGCTGCTGTGAACCCGTCGATGTCTTTATCTGCAGGGTTAGCTCCGTTGACGAGCAGGACTTTACAGCACTGAGAGGTCAGAGAGGAAGACGAGGATGAGAGGAAGACAGAATGTGTCCCAGAACAACATTTCATGAAAGGTTTTTGAAGATAAAAAGTCAACCTCCAGCTCTCCATTCTCTGCAGCATCATGAAGAGGGGTGCCCCCCCAGTAGTCCTCCATGACCTTTGAACCCATGCACAGCAGCTTGTCCAAAATGCAGCAGTGCCCCCTGCTGGCAGCAAAGTGCAACGCAGTTGCTCCTTCTCCGTCCTGGCAAGACAAGCCGACATCAGTGCAGGTCGCCTGTCAGGAGAGTACAGGAAGCCAGCATGAGGGAAGCCATTTATGCAGAGCGTGCATAAATCTGTGCCTCTGCACTGACCAGCCACTCCACCACAGCCTGGTGACCCATGTGAGCAGCGGCGTGCAAACAGGTCATCCCATCGCGGGCTCTCAGGTGGACATCAGCACCAAATTCTTTGATGAGACACTCCACTACATGAAGGTGCCCTTCCTGACAGGCCAGGTACAGAGGGGTGGCACCAGTCCTGGTCTGATGGTCCAGTGTCCTGTGTCCAGAGAGCAGCAGCATCATGTTTTAGACTGTCAGCCTTTGAACTGCCCAAAAAACTAAAACCAATTGAAAGTTCCTCATCATACTCTGAAAAAAAAGATGTACCTCCACTTTCCATTATGCAGACCCACTGGTCAAGAGTGGTTCACCGTACATTACTGTTACAGTTCAGGAGAATGTGGACTCTGTTGGCTGGGCTGGGATTTGAACCTGTGACCAAATGATCATGTAACTGCAGAACCAAGGGAGCTCCTGTTTTACGTGACAGCAGGTCTGTCTGCTGCTGAGACAAGGAGCAACTCATAACAGTCTGCACAGCCCTGCTCCTGATGTCTCTGCGGCATTTCCAATCAAAGTCTGGGGAAAAGTCCCACTAATGAGACTTATCAAAGCAGCCAGTCCTTCAGGTGAAACGCCGTCTGTTGGTCTGTGTGAAGAACTGCAGGGAACCACAAAGAGGCTTTTCCCTCCAAGAAGGCAGTCTCGCTAAAAGAGGCTCACAAAGTCAAAGAAACATGTTTGCTCCTAAAATCTGTAAGGATTTCAATAAATATTTGAGAAAAATATCAGACCACATGGGAAAGAAAGGTTCACATTTCTCTGATGGTTATTACTATTTGATAAATACTTTTACCTTCTTCAACTTTTTCATCCCCTTTGTTCATGTGATATTTCACGTTTCATTTTACGCTTGGTAACCAGATTTTAACAAAGCCAAAATGTAAAAATGCAAGCAGGAATACATGTTTTTAAAAGCCCATCTTTTTAATTTGGCTTTTAGCTAATTGTAATATTGTTATATTTGTTTTATTTAATGCTAACTTTACTCTGGATCATTAATATCTCATTTTAATGCTGAAGTGTTTCATTGCTTTTATTACTATTTTTTACTTTGGATCATTATTTTATTTCCAAAGCTTCCTCAGCTGAATCCTGTACCTCTTGGTTTGTTCCGCTGCTGCAGCTCTACATGGGGGTCTGCATGGGGGGGCGTCCTCAGCTATTGACGTTTGCACCAAACACTTTTTCTGTGCTCAGCCTATTTCCCA
The DNA here is from genome assembly GCF_053564925.1 of Oryzias latipes. Taxonomy (NCBI): domain Eukaryota; kingdom Metazoa; phylum Chordata; class Actinopteri; order Beloniformes; family Adrianichthyidae; genus Oryzias; species Oryzias latipes. The sequence goes on from NC_136240.1 coordinate 4,807,597, forward strand.
AAGCCATCAGTAAAAAGGGGGGAGGGGGGTTGTATGTAGCTATTGAGGGGGGGCTCTAATCTTTCAACTAATTTGCTTGGATTATATTATTTATCTTGGTGAACAGCACTTTGTGTTACCAAGTATAAAAACTGTGATGTAAATAATGATTGAATGAGAACCCCTCCCACATTATATTGTTGTTTAGGGGAATAAATTGTCAGAGGGGAGGGGGTAAGAGGGGCGTTAAAAATATACGAGCAAAAACTCAACTCTCTAACTCAATGGAGTCGTTTCAAAGTTTCAAACCACATAACCAAATGCTGTATAATAATTTGACAAGATAAAGAGTTATATATGAACACCAGTAAATTACAGAAAGTATAAATCTTAGGCATTTATATACAACTCAGATCAATCCCAGGTAATAGACATTTGAGTAGTTTTATTTCTCCATCCAGTTGCTAATGGGCAACAGTACAATCCTACCAAACCAGGACAGTGAACTCACCCCGGTGCCCCCTGGAGGAGCAGTTTTAAGGAGGTTAGATCCCCATTGGCAGCAGCATAATGAGCAGGCACGGCTCCACAGTGGGTCTCCACACGGGCTCCTTCTCCTCCCACTGAGAGCAACCACCGGATCACGTCCACACGGCCAAATCGAGCCGCCAGGTGAAGAGCCGTGGCGCCGGCCGCATCCCGCTCCTGGAAACATTACACACACCTGCTGAGGAGGACGCAGACATGTCTGAGCTCCAATAGGAGTCCTCGCACATAATGCCACGGGGTTGTCTTTTTTTTAAGTTGCAACAGAAATTCCTGAAAACAACATGGAGAAATGACTTTGCTGCACAAAAAGAGGAATTGAGGTGAAAAAAAGATTCAGCAAGAAGATACAGCAGATCAAGTGAGTAAGAGGAAATGATTCTGTGGTCAACCTTCACTCAGCGTCTGACTGTCAGGACAGAACTCAGGGCTGGACTCACATGCAGAGTTTAGAGCTTCTATTCTCAGGAAAAGGCTTTGGCTGTGGAGCGGGATAAGACCAAACACACTGGCATGGGACAGAGGGAGACCCTTTGAGTCTAAATTCCTTCACTTCTCACTAAAAAGTGCATTTTACAATGCATTTTCAACTTACCCCCTTCCTTATATAACCTCATATTAGGGTGAGGGGGTGGGGGGTCTAGCCTGCGATGCGCCTTGGGGGGGGGCTACTTGGGAGTGGCCCCCCTCCTATGGTTGCCGTATGGAGTGGGCCCCCCCTCTTTCGGTTTTATTTGCACCTTAGACATGTAGGGTCCTTGGTAGGGGGGGTGCTTGGACATCACTGCAAGCAAGCAGCAGATGTCCTCCTGGCACCCTACCCGCCAATTTTAACCGCACCTTAGACATTTAGGGCCCCTTGGTGTGGAGGGTGAGGGGACATCACTGTGAGTAATCAGGAGATGTCCCCTTAGTGCCCTACTCGCCAATTTTAACTGCACCCCCCTTAGTACACACACCCCTCCCCCTTCAATATATACATTCAAACATAAACACACACACATGCACACAAACACCCTCTCAAACACCCATACACGCACACACATTTTACAAGGAAGGTGGGACCTGGGTCCATCTGTCCCCTACCCCTTCCCTGGTGGGGGGTGTGGGCCCCTTGGCGATGGCGGCCGTGTCCCTTGGGTGCCGGCTCCCTGGGCCCGGCGGTGCTCTCTCCGCACGGTGGGGGGGTTCATATTACACCTGAGCCGGGGGTGTTCGTGTCCCTGGGGGGTGGGTCCTGGTCCTTGCCCCTGGGCGCTGGGCCCCGCCAAACTTCCAACATGGCCGAGCCTGGTCGGGCCATATTTATAACATCCCTTGTGGGCCGCCCTTTTTTCCCCGGGGTTCCCCCCTCCTGGGCGGGGGCGGCGGGCCCCTGCCTTGCTCCTACCTGGACCAACCGTGGGCCGGGTGGGTGGCTGCCTGGAGTGCGGAGCGGGTCTCCCTTGGGGGGTCCTGGCTCGTACCTGGGGTCGGGGCGGGGGGATGCCCGGAACTCCTGGGTGGTGGTGGGGTGCTCGTCTGGGGCTGTGGGCGTCCCTCTCCGGTGGGGCCCTGCGTTGGGCTCTTCCGGCGCGGCGGGGGGCTGCTTTCCTGGCTGGGCTGGGGCGGCGCTCTCTTTCCCTCTGCGCCTCCCTGCTCTCTGGCTCTGGGGGCCTCGCGGCAGTCCGGCTGGCCCTGGCCTGGGTGGCGGTCTTGGTCGCCCGGGGGGCGGTTGTTCCCTGCCTGTTCCCGTGTGGCGTTGGGGGAATTCCGGCTGCCGCTGCTGCTGTGGCGGGGCTCTGGGTGTGGGGGTGGCTGGGCGCTCCTCCTCCTTCTTTTCACATTCCACCATCCATTTTAGAAGAACATAAACACTCACCTGAGCACAGGTGTTAGCTCACCTTTGCACTAATAGTTTGCATGATTGAATGAATGAAAGATTTCACACTAGTTGGTTTAAAGGCATAGGTATGCGTTCGTGAACACTATCTGTTTTGTGTGCATGTTGACATGTGGACATTTTTGCGGCTAGCAGGTGTGTTGATAATATTTGAGTGTGTGTGAACAGGCCCCGCCCTTTTTGTACTACATTTGAACCGTACCGTAACGATAAACAACCAGTAAACCTGTCTGCTCTATGCTGCTTCATGGTCTTACCCCCCTTCCCCTCCTATTATCACCCTCCTACCCCCCCCTCTCTCTAACGTCCCTCTCTCTTCTTCCCCTCTTTCCTTTTCCGTCCGGTCCAACACCAAAGATTTTCAAACATGATTGAAATTAATAAATTTTGGCCTCAATTACAAAAGGGGTTTATTCAGACATACCTTTGGTTTGTCTGAAGATGAATAACCCCTCTTGTTAAAATAAAATATGTCCAACACAAGAGGCCCTCAGCTCTCATCTGTTTGCCTAGCTGTTGGACAGGACAAGTTAAAAAAAAAAAAAAGTGCATTTTATATTAAATTGATTTCAATTTTATTTGTATAGCCCAAATTCATAACACCAGTCATTTTGATGGGCTTCGTATAGGTAATTGAAAAAGTAAAACATGAACTCAAAAGGATCATGAATACAAAGAGTTCAATAGGAAAATACTAAAATGAACTAACAAACTGACTAAGCTATACTGGCATCCCTGCCCTTAGACCCTCCTTTGCAGTAAGGAAAAACTCCTAAAAACCGGAAAAAATGAAGAAACCTCAGGGGTGTCCACATGAAGGAGGGATCCTCCCCCAGGACGGACAGGCGATTTCCCAGAACTCTTAAAGAGGAATTAACTTATCTAACTTATCTAACCCTACAACTACATATTTAAAGTCCATATTTAGGAGTTGGGGGGGACAGTGAGGGGCGCGGAGTCGAGCCGGGGACAGGATCCATAGCCAGGTGTAGGAGCAGGAGCAGAGGCGAGGTACTCGGCCAGGTACAGGAGCACGGATGAGCCAACTGGAGTCTGGAAGCACTCCCACTCCCCAGGAGGGGAGAGGGAAAGAGGGACAATACATGAATCGCACTGCACCAAACAGAGGCATGGAGAACTAAATTATGAATAATGATCAAGAATGGACGAGAGGAAGGGTAGAAGTAGATGAGAAAAGAGGACAGAACCCCAGAGCACCATAGTTACCCCAGCTTCAACTTCTAGCAGCCTACATGACATCATAATTCTGCTTGTGAGAACTGCTGTCTGTCACTTTAAGGTTTCTATGACGCATTCCTTTCATTTGTCTTTCAGCACATAAGCTAAAGCTCGGACCTGCTTGACTTTCCCTGCATGGGTTTTGCACCAGCACTAACCCTGATGGAGGCTCAGAGGAGCGTTTTACACCGCTGCTCTGCGCCCGGGTCTCGTCTCTGCTGCTGTCCAGATCTACAATTCCAAAATCCAGGGCCCTAGAAATTTCCGAGAAGTTTCTACAAAAAACCAGTGTACATCGATCCTCACTAGATTGGAAATATAGACCACAATGCATTGCGTCAGAACATTTTTTACCAAAACAACGTATTCAAATATATTTTTTTTTTAAATCATCAACATTTTTATCTTCAGAAGACGTTGGATTCATAAATAATCATCGCAAAACACTCATATTAATTAGATTGACTTTGTGAAATCGATGACGTCATATCCGCAGTTTAAAAAAAAAAAGAAAAGTAGCCAGCATGGTGTCTGAACTAGTTTTAAAGGAGAGGAGAGTTTGCATTTCAAAATAAAACAGGAAGTGCAACACGAGACAACTCAAGTGACAGACATTGACCAAAACTCAGGACAAAACATGAGACTCGACGAGACATGACACTGATCGTCATCATACTTGCAACCAAACAAGTCTGACAAACAGCAGCAGCGTAGCCTCATCCAGACAGCAGAACAGGGAGAGCTGCTGCTCTCAGCCCCAAAAACAAGACTGTAGAAATAATGAAGGTAAAGACAAAACGAATGCTGAAAGGATATGTTCAAAAAGAACTCGTCAACGGGGCTTCATCAGTCTCACTGGATGAAACGTTTCAGGGAAAGTCCAGATGCCACGCCTGAACTTCAAGACAACATCTGGATGAATGAGAAGCTTCATCAACATCAGTCATCTGAGGACAACTAAGGTTGAAACAAACATTGGTGTTTCTAAGGCAATTTTGGAATTAATATTCCTTCAGAATTCCTTTCCTGTAGAGCGAAAGATCATTCCAACATGGAAAGTGTTCAAGAAAAACTTTTCCCATGAAAAAGGATTACAAGATTAGAAGAGGAGCTCTAATTAAAGATACAGGCCAAGATCAGAAATACTAAAGTCTAGTGGTAGTTTATTTTGAAAGAGTTACTAAGAAAAAGTCTTAAAAAAGCTCGTCATTAGCATGGTGATGGAGATCTTTGCTGCTGTTGGTTTTGCTCTGCACATTCAGCAGAAACCACAGTGACAGAAACTCTACATGCTCACTGAAGAACTGTGAAGGAGATACGGTGCTACAAACGCAAACTCATGATTCTTTTTTGGACATTTTTTTTCCCGCTTTTAAAAAAGAACATCCTCAATCACAGCATTGGACAAACAACTGATGCACATCATATTTAGCATGAGTGACAGCGATAATCAAAAACCTCTGGAATTGCTGCTCATCCTGACTACAGCGTATTCCTGAGTCATGTGATGACCAAGCACCACAACTGCAGACTGGCTGGATCAAGCCCGTCCATTCAGGTGCCCACTGCATTATAACACCAGCACCAAGAACATCTGATGTGGTTTCAAGCTCTGAACTTTTTGGTCTATTCTGTGAAGCCTGCAGAGAGCTCCTCCGTCCCGTTTATGCTGGAAGAATGACACAAGCATGCTCTGCTGTGCACCCCACCTCTGGGGATGGACTAACCTGAGTCTTGCAGCCTCCTTGGTCCACGAGCCACTGCAGCTCCTGGATGTTTCCGGTAGCTGCTGCGTCGTGCGCTGGTGTGGCCCCGTTTGAGGCTCGAGGATCAGCTGGCATGCCCAGGTCACTGACTAGGAACTGCAGGCAGAGCAGACGTCCACACCTGGCTGCATGGTGCACAGGGCCCGCTCCCTGAGAGTCGCTGATGGGGGGGGACAGGTGACCAGAAGATGCTAGGTCTCTCAGAGCTTCAAGGTCTCCATCTCGAGCCGCCTGAATGGCCCGGTGGAGCACCATCCCCCTGGCTTCAATAGAGGGCTATCATAGATCAAGCTTCCTGGATCCCTTCTGCATACCAGTGAGCAAGCATCACCCTGCAGCTCAGGGGGAAAACGGTCCTTCATGCTCCTTTTGCCTCCTCCCCAGCCAGGAAAGTGATAGCTGAGCAGCAGCAGCCAGCTGGCCGGCACACAGAGGAGGGGGCAGAGCCAGCCAGATAGAAGGGTAATGAAAGACGGGTGGAGGCCCGGCTCGTGGCCTCTTGCTCTGCCTTTCTGTCCGGTGACCATATGCTGGCACATGCAGCCACGCTTCAGTGAAGGTGGGGGAGCAGAATCAGCACGGAAACTTAAGTAATGGGAGAAGTTGGAGCCAAGGCATGCTGGATTACAAAGAGTGTTTTCTTAGGGCTATTTTAAAAATTAATCACAGAGCCAGGATCATTAAGAAGTGTGTAATATTATGATCTATATAAAATATCAGAGGCTGTGTCATTTTTTTTTTTACTTTAATAAAACATGGCCCCCCAGGTTCCAATTAGCTAATTAGAACTTACAATACAGTCGCTTTATGTTTCCAAATACCACATCAGAGGTCATTCCTAGTTCTCCAGCCAATATTTTCTTTAATAAATATCTTGTACATTTTAGGGCATTAGTCAATTCAACATCACATTTGGAACAGAACTCTTTAAGCCATCAGTTCATCTCTTCCAGCAGCTGAACAGTCTCCCTCAAGTCCTCCACAACGGCATCCACCTCTGCTTTGGTGGTTCCTCTGCCCACGCTTACCCTCAGCGCGTTCGCCGCCACCTCTGTGGGAACGCCACAGCTCAGGAGGATGTGGGAAGGCCTAAGAGACAAGAAACCTCTGAAACTGCAAACATCAACGCTGGAGGGAAAGGCTCAAAGGGAGATTCTGGCACCTGTTTCCACTTGCTGAGTGGCAGGCGGCACCAACGCTGGCCAGAAGTCTCCTGCAGGTGGACAGCACCCTCCAGCCTGAAGCAGGAAGAGGCATGAATCATTTACAGGCTCTGCTGTTCACAAAAAGCTGTGTGAAGGTCATGAACTGTCTGACAAGCATCGCTGTGGGTTAGAGGAGGTTCTAAACAGGGCGGGTCATGGCATAACCTTGTAACGTTGGGCCCAAGATGGACATGTTAATGGTGTTGGGCAGGATGTCAGAGCCAGGAAACCGGTTGTTGAAGCGAATCTTGTCTCTGAAGACGCTCTATGAAAAGGAAGCACAGAACAGAGGCGTTAATGCTCGGGAGGAATTGCACAGGACATTTCTCAAAATGCCAAAAAAAGGTAAACCAGCGAGTCTTTATGTAGAACCTTATCCCCATTTATGTGTTTAACCATCCTTCTTTACCCCCTTTTCCTGGTTGTTCCCACATCCCCTAGTGTCATCCTCTTCTTCTGTCATTTCTAAATCACAAAAGCCCCCCCCCCCAAAAAATCAAAAACAATAAAATAAAATTGGGCCTAAAATACAAAAGGAGTACAAAAGGAATACAAAACCTTTCCAGATAAGTACAATATCATGAAAAGTGTGTTCATTTACATAATTCCATTCAGAAAACAAAAACCTTCAAAGACAAAGAAGACAGATTCAGAGACTGCTGTTTCATTGATTTCAAATACCGTATTTTCCGGACTATAAGTCGCACTTTTTTTCATAGTTTGGCAAGGGGTGCGACTTATACTCCGCAGCGACTTATATTAGAATTAAATTGAAATAAATACATTGTTAACCCTCCTGTTATATTCATTTGTGAGGAACAGAAATGATGTTCCTGGGTCAATTTGATGTATGAGGTATGTTAAGTGTTTAGAGGATGTTAAGTGACTCAGAGAATCAGCAAACCTTTTTTTACAGTAAGATCTTGACGGCTAAAAACATAATATTCTATTTTCCAATGATTTCATAGATTCAGAAATGCAATAAAAATGACAACTGTTTCTACAAATACAGGATGAAAACAGAGTATTAGTTGGCCAATGATGCTTCATGAAAGGAATAAATAAATAAGTATGAGAAAGAATTACTGTGAAATTATGAGATAAACAGTCTGCTATGATTGTGTCATATGAGGTTGTGCAAGTTATTAGTTCTTGGTCTCAGATTTTGTCAAATAAATTTCCCGTCAAAATGCGACTTATAGTCCAGTGCGACTGTGTTTTTTTTTACTTTATAATGCATTTTTGGGCTGGTGCGACTTATACTCCAGAGCGACTTATAGTCCAGAAAATACGGTATATATTTGTTTATTTTGGGATATGTTGGGGTTCCAGTTCATAAAGCCATGAAAACAGACTGTCAGAAAATTGTTGTTCTCATCTTCATTGTGAGCAACTGTGCAAGAACAAAACTACACAATCAAACATTTGTGAGCATCCTAGTGTTCACCCCACCAGCCTATGAATACACCTTCGACCCCCTCCCATGACTGAACAAAGCCGCTCTTTCAGGTGCCTGAGTTGTCAGTTAAACTGACTTGACTCTAGGTTGAAGTGCCGCTTTCTTCCATTTGTTTATGTCTAATATCTTTCATACAATAATAAAATATTCATCATTAAATTGGTCAAAATGTAAAAATGCCAGTTTGCTGCATGTTTTAAGGCCAAATGTGATTTAAAACACAGAAAACTCCACCTATATATTTTAAGGAAGATATTTAGCACAAAGAAGAACTCTTCCTGTAATGCTAAATTCATTCTGTAAAGGAAACAAAATCAAACTTACCTCCATTTGTTCCTCCAAGTAAAGTTTTATACTTTGCATATGACTGGAGTATTCTGACAGATTCAGAGTCACAAGTTCAGAAGCCTAAAACACACAAAAGGACCTTTGTAACACAACCACAGTCTCTCTGAGTCGACCCGTGAATCCACCCAATCCTAATCAAACCACCGTGGCCCTAATCATGCAGTTTGAGTCCCAACAAGCTGATATACCGCCAACCAATGGTTGTCATGAAATTAAAATAAAGCAATAAACATAAAAATGTTTTTGGATTTCTTTCTCGTCTGGCTGTTATTTTGATTTCAGGATTTCCTGTTTAACCACTTCCTGTATGTTTAATCTGACCTAAACAATCAACAGCAGTGCTTTCACCTATATGCTTGCTACTTAAAGAGCCCCGTCTTCCTGCTACTCTGCCAGATTCTCTGCTGGTTCTGCATTGGTGCTCCAGCTCTGAAGTCCTCTGGGTTTACTCCTGGATAGTGGTGGGCAGGTGAAGCTTCACGAAGCACGTAGGCTTACTCAACCATTGGGCCAAAAAAGATTCAAAGCTTCAATGTGGCCACGGCCCGTGGGTCAGGTGAGCCACCAGAAGTAAGTCAGTAGTGGTGGCTGCAGACAGCTCAGCACACCTCCAGGAAACCATTTGTTGACTTAACCCTCCAGTCCAACTCCGTATTGCAGAGTGTCAAGCAGCATGGCATTGAGTTCCACTTTTAGTCTTTGATTTGACTAATGACCTTCCAGTCCCAGGACAGACGCTCTACCAGAAGGCCACTGCGCTGGTAGAGGTTAAACAATGGTTAAGGGTTTATGTAAAGCTTAGAGCTTTATTTCAGAACTGTACTCAAAGACTCTAACAATCCTTCCTACTTTGCAGATGATCACAGTGTTTGAATGAAGAAACAGTCGCTGTGGTTCCACGTGCCAAATATCTTTGATCGGATCAAAGATCGGATTAGAACTGAACCGTGTGCATGGGCCCAGAAAAACTTTATCCAATTATAACTAACGTTTACATACGCCACACTGTCGGTCAGAATAAATGGACGTGTGCAGAACAGTTTAAAATACCGGAAACGGACGTAAAAAAAGAAATAGTGAGTTCTGTTGTAAACAATAAAAGCTGCAGCATAGAGAGAGAGGATCTTCTAAATGTGCTTTTATTGTTTAGTTTAGCTCAGGCGGTAGAGCAGATTGTCTAACAACCGAAGGGTTGGCGAATCGATCCCCGCTCTCCCCAGCCAGCTGTTTATGTGTTCAAAGCTGCAATCTGCATCTAGACCAGGGGTCGGCAACCCGCGGCTCTTTGGCGCTGCCCTAGTGGCTCCCTGGAGCATTTTCAAAAATGTTTGAAAATGTAAAAAGATGGGGGAGAGAAATATATTTTTTGTTTAATATGGTTTATGTAGGAGGAAAAACAAGATACAAACATTATAAACGTTTTCCAATGTTGTAAGAATGCGTAGAAAAAACTTTGTAACGCCAAGCAGGTACGTCACTTGCAGAGGGCAAAGCGGGAGACAAGCTGCCAAAAAGTAGAGCTATCAATCTCTCAAATGTCCGTGACCCATGACATCCACATCTCCGAACAGTTTCAAAGAGGAGCAGGCAGCAAGTTTAGCTGAGAGCATACACTCCATTCAGGCACTACAAGCCTGTTCACTTAACACACGCATCACATTGAACATTGCACAGAAGTCATCAACCTCTCTCCCTCCCACACTCACGGTGCAACATAAAGAAACAACATAAGAGGAAGAATAAACTAAGGTGGAACAACAAAACTGGCATATGAAAAGAGACGTGGGCAAACAGAAACGCTCATGCTGAGCCCTAATTAGATCAGGAGACTGCATCCCACAATCCCCTGCTGCTAACAGACCTAAAATGCACATGACTTTTTTTTTTTACTTTATTGTACAAAACGAAAGTACAATACAAAACACAAATTTACAAATTAAACTTCAGATATCAGGGGTTGACATAGCCCAGAAATTTGCACTGGCCCACAGGGCCAGTAGTTTTTGAAACTTACTGGCCCTGCCTGAAAGTTACTGGCCCGACACCGCGCATAGCGGGACCCGCCGCTCCGCAGGTGCTTGCAACTTTAGGGGGTCCGGGGGCATGCCCCCCCGGAAACTTTTAATATGGTGCAATTTGGTGCATTCTGGTGACATCACTTATTTCTACACTTTTCAATGACTGAAAATAGACCATATCAAACTTAAATCTGCTCTAGTCTGTTTCAGATGTTTTGAAGAGAGCACTGCAGTGTAGTAGGTAACACTAGTTCAGAAGTTTTCATGGTGCTTCTAACGGCAAATATCACAATAAATCATACCTTAAATGTGTTAAAACAATCTAATGGCAGCTTGAACCATTTAACGAATCAAATAAATCCCTTAATGCATTTGACCAATCGGATGGACGCCTTCACATTGTTGACCAATCAGATGGAGCCCTGTTATGTTAGATGTTTGTAACCTATGTCAACGTGGGTCATTTGGAGTATAATTTTTAAACTGGGAATGGTTATTTGGTTATATTGCTGTTTGTTTATATACCGCAAATTATATCGTTATCGCAATTTTAATCTCTGATATGGCATATCGCGAGTTTTCCTCATATTGTGCAGGTCTAACTGAGATCATTCAGCTAACTAGAAATACTTACTGCTTACAGTGTTGTAAAGAAAAACAAAATGAAGTAGTTTAACATTCTACTGCATTTGAGTCTGAGATTCAGGTATTTGGAGTTGCCTTTGATTCTTTGACATTCAGCTTAAAGCTTAGTGGATACAGTTTCATCTTCAATGCATTCATTAAATATCTTGCTGTCCATACTACTAATTATACCCACTACTCCATCCAACATATTCCTATCTATTCCTGCCATGTCTTCCACATCTCTGACATGCTTCAGTCTCTCTTCAGTGACGGTGTCGGATTTATAATCAAATGTTGTAATAACCCACTGGCTTGTGCCTTCGTTGTTGCTGTTTAACATTGTTTTGTATTGAATTGTTACATTCAATAAAGTTTGAAAAAAACTTTATTGAATGCTGCTTTCACTGCTCGGCAGTGAAAGCAGCGTGCGCGCAGGCGGGAGAGAAGGAGAAGTGATCAAAGGTTTCCCATAGAAACCCTTGAAGTTTGAACACAGGACTAACAGAAAAACTAAATTATGAAGAAGAGGTAAATCCACACGTTTTCGCAAAATTTACTTTATTGAAAAAGGTGAAGAATATATAAACCGTTAGATATTTTAGTGGCCCGAGCGGACAAGTGAAAAGTAAAGTCTTGTGGTCCGCACTGCTCGAAAAACAGGACCGGGCCAGCGGACAAATGGCTATGTCGAGCCCTGGATATGCCAGGGGAGCATTCTTTTGTTCGAATCCTCAAAATAAAAATTACATCAAAAATCGGATTTCTTTATTACATTTCTTTAATTTTATCAAAGCAATGAAACATAATTCATTGATATTGTAGCAACCTGGGGGTTAGCCCCGCCTTCAGCCCCTAAGGCTCATGGGAAGTTTCGGGGTAATACCATGAGTGAGAGTGTTGTGAATTGAAGTGACTTCCATGCTGTTTCGGCTGTTTATGTGCTTGGATAAACGGACTTATTACTGAAAAGGACTTTCGATTAGCTTCCTATTTGTATTTGTTTGAGACTTTCCGGGGTCGTGCGGTGTATGAGATACGGATAGCTTTTCAATAAAGCCACTACTCTAGCAGTTTGGCGTTGTATTCCCCGCCAAAGAGACGTCCCGGCTGGGTCGTTACAATATTATTGTATTGAAGTTAAACTTGCACAACAGAGCAGTCACGTGACGCGTCGTTCTCCGCAGAATGCACTGCAGGGCAAATAAACATTTAATCGTTAATAATGCTCATTAAGTATTTGTAACAACTTAGTCATTTTGATAGTAGGTTAATATAGATACATGTTGCATGTGTTGCCTTCATTATAAGGCTTAAATAGGGCTTTTAATATTTTGCGGCTCCAGACATATTTGTTTTTTGTTTTGTTCGTCCAATTTGGCTCTTTCAACATTTTGGGTTGCCGACGCCTGATCTAAACAGAATGTAAATATAGGGGAATAACATCAGCCTTTGTGTTGTCTGGACACGGCTGGAAACATGAATTTACATGATTGTTCACACGGTTTCTCAGGACTGTGCTGCACTTCAGCATTAGCTCACAAACCGTCCTGAAGCCACTCCTCTGCTTAGAGACACGGTTCTCTTGAGTCCGGCAGCCCGCTCACACAGAGCAGCCAGATGGACTCCTATCTCCTCACAACCCCGTTTTGACGATGCCTTGAATAAAGCTGGCATAGCTGGAACGGCACTAAGCCACTCACATCTGTCAAGCTGCTGTTGGCTCAGAATGCTGACAAGAAACGGCCATGAAATTCCAATGTCCCTGGTCATGTGACTCGGGTGTTTTGATACAAGCACCACTTTGTTTGCCTCCACTTCATGAGGAGCAACATGAGCTCCAAAGCTTTAGTATCATTTGCCCCTCACTCTTCCTGGATGTCCCCTCTGTCTCTGGCCCTTTTGACTCTCTTTCTGCCCATCAGTTCTGCCTCTCCCTTTAGGGTCTAGTCTTCTGGATCCCAGGAGGATTTTGGATTGACTCATTTGTTGACTCATTTGTTCCCGTCACCCTCTGCCCTGAACAAAACTCCTTAACACACCATCTCCACCAGAGGATCTTGCAGGTTTCTTCAAAAGCACCCTGTTGGTGTTTCCCACAATCTGAAGCCCAATCACATTCCAAACTCAGCAGTGAATCTGTTTTCAACTTCATTTGGAGTCCTGGCTTTATGATAAAGCCTTAATTTACGCACCTTCCCCAGACCAGCAATCATCGGTGTGTTTTCAGTTCTGTAGTATTGGAGAAATAAGAAACCAGATTAGCATTTCTGGAACTTTAAATCGTTTTGGAGCCTTTCATGTACATCCAGCTCTTTAGTAGCTACTACTGAGGAGTCACGATGAACAGCCTTACCCTGGCCGGAAGTTTCTTTCTTGTCCTCCTCCAAACAGCATTGGGTATAGTGGTGTTCTTGATCCAGGACCGTTCACAAACAAAGCTCCTATTCTGGGGGCATAAAACTGACAAACCCAAGTTAACTAGTTAACGTACTGCCTTGTTTGTCAGTTAAAAAAACCCACAAGCGCTGTCTGACCTTATGTCCTACTATAGTGAGATAATCCACTCCCAGTTCCTGGACATCCACTGGGATTTTGCCCAGGGCCTGGGCAGCATCCGTGTGCAGCAGGATCCTGAGCCGCTCTCTCTGCTTGTTTAGAAACTTGACTCGCTGGCAGATCTCCTGGAGCGGCTAAAATGTTTAAGATTTTGCTTAAGGTTCAAAAGGAACACATTCTTGGTTATTGCATGAAGGGAAATATTTGTAACAAAAAAATCTTCATCAAAGTCTTACCATGATGACTCCTGTCTCATTGTTAGCCAGCATGACAGATATGAGACAGGTGTTTGGACGCACGGCAGCAATGACATCCTCCACTTCTATGCAGCCGCTCACTCGAGACACGGGCACAAACGTCACCTCTGTGCCATAGAAGCCGTTAGGACCCAGCATAAAGACGTTTTTCAACTATTACAGATGTACGTATGTTTGTCTTACCCGCCTTTCCCTCCTTTTGAAGATGTGAAGCTACTTGTTGAATGGAGTCATGCTCTATATTGGAAGTGATGATGTGAGGCAGGCCGCGGCAGCCGTTCTGGAGTCCCTCGCCTTGCTCTGCAGCGCCACAGTTTTTTTGGAAATACTCCACAGCAGTGTGCAGCACCAGGTTGTTGGCCTGCAAGAGGATTTGTGGGCTTGAAACTGCATCCCCTGTGTCCCAACAAAGGTGACTGCTGTTGGCTGTCTTCATGAAAGAGGAGCAGTATAGCAGTCCTTTATCTGCTGCACTGTTTGGGTGTTGGGGGTTCCTGGCTGCTGCTGCGGCGGCGGGGGTCTTGGGGTGGGGATGACTGGGTCCTCTCCCTCTTTCTTTTTACATTCCATCATCCACCCCAGAAGAACAGAAACACTCACTCCAGCACAGGTGATAGCTCACCTTTACGTGACTGAATGAAATGTTTCACATGTGTTAGTCTGAATAATATGTATGCGTGTGTGAAGTATGCATACTTGTTTGTATGTGAACATTATTGGAGCCAACAGGTATGTTTGTAACTTTCTAGTGTGTGTGTGTGGACAGGCCCCGCCCCTTTTCGATTTATTATACATCTACACCTGACAGTAATTATTATAAACTTCCAGCAACTTGTTGCTTTATGATGTTTCATGACCCCCCCCCCCCCCCCCCTTCTATAACCACCCTCCTCCTTTTCCCCCCCTCTCTAACATCCCTCTCTCTTCTTCCCTACTTTTTTTCCCCGTCCGGTCCAACAAAAAACAGTTATAAATATGATTAATATGAATAAAGTTTAGTCTAAATTACAAAAGGGGTTTATACAAATATACACCTTGTGTGTCAGAAGATTCTTAATCCCTATTGTAACGGTAAAGTGTGTCCAACACAGGAGGCCTTTAGCTCTCATGTTTACTCAACTGGACAAGTAAAAGAAAAAAAAAAAAGAGCAGCAGTTACCTCTGTTCCACCTGAGGTGAAAATAATGTCCTCTGCTTTACCACCGACCATTCTGGCAACACTCTGTCTGGACTGATAAATTATGGCTTTGGCCGTGGCACCTGAAATAACAAGGGATCCATGTGAAGCTTTTTTCCCACTGTAACTTAAAATGGATCCCAATTTGTTTCAGGTCAACGATTTCTGTGAGTGTAGTGAAACAGACAATTGGACTGAAGTGCTTATTACCAGGCATAGATGTCTCTAGATTAACAATCACAGCACAAATTCCTTCTAGATGTGATTGTCTGAAGAAATGTCTTTCTGCACATTTACTTTGTTTCTTTAAAAACAAAACAAGACAATGAGTTTCGGGGTCAGGTGGCTGCTGGAGCCTATCTCAGCTTCTGTTGGGCAACGAAATACACCCCGGACAGGTTGTCTGTCTGGTGCAGGGCCACACAACCTCACACTCGCATGCACACCTAGGAGCAATTTAGAGTCATCAATTAATCCTACAAAGCATGTTTTTGGACGTGGGAGGATGCCGAAGAAACCCCACACATGCACAAGGGGATCATGCAAACTCCACACAGATAGGACCCCGGGATTACAACCAGGAGCTTCTCGCAGAGAGGCGAGAGCGCTCACAGCAAGTGAGCTTTTTTGGAGGAAGTGGATGGAGAGAAAATGATCCTTTAGAAGAAAACACTGCTTCCATCCAGACGGTTTTACTATCAGGATTGTGCACAAAGGTTAAGGAATTTCCTCCCCATTAAAGTTGTATTAAGGTGAAATATGAATATATCAGCTGTTTTAGTTGTTTTCGAAAATAAAAATGAAAAAGCAATGAATGATTTCTAGAAGTTGAGTCTGAATACAGTTTTGTCTATCATTTTTGTCAGATTCAAGCTCTTCGGGTGACGATTGTAGGCTGTTCTTTCATTAGCAGAGGAATACCAGCAATGATCTCCTCTGAAACCTTTTAGTCCCACTTCAGAACAAGTTTAAGACTATGTGTTAGAAAGACGTCTAACTTTGGGTCCAATTGGCAAAAATACATACATTTAGGCATTTAATAAAGTAAAAACAAAAGGGCCAGATGTTTCACACCGCCATTAACACAGGTTTAAAGCACAAATATTCATTTTTTAAACTACCATTTGCCCACTCTATAGGCTATGTCTCCATCTATTAGTGTTAGTATCTGTCCTGACAAGAGTTTTTTGAGGTTTTCTTACCTGCTATGTGGTTACTGCTAGGGTTTCCCCAAGCATCTTGGAGAGCTGTAGAAACAGCCTGCAACACCTCTGGTTCCAGAGGGGTTGTGGCATTATAATCCATATAGATCCTGCATTACAGTTTATTTAAAACAAAAAGAGCTGTGTTGACTTGATAACAATTATTAGAAGGAGAATCAACAAAATACAGATCCAAGTCTCCTTACCTCTCTGGATTAATGTCTGGTAGATGGTGCAGGGTGTGATCGTTTAAGGACTCATCATATAAGGTGTGACCCGTTACTATGGTAATGCCATCAAACTTGTTGGCCATACTGTTCACAAAGAGAAGAGAGACAGGTTGCGGTGCCTTTAGTCAGTTAGTCAAGACCAGAGGTCTGCAACCTTAGGCCGTGGAGTCACATGTGATTCCATCATTCATCCCCTATGGCTCTTTGGTTATAAAGAAAAATGCTGATGAAGTGAATAAAAAAATAGATTGTAGTTTTAGTTAATGAAGTTTTATGTTTAGATTCCAACACGTCACATAAAAAAATCATGGTAAAAGGTTTATTACGATAAACCTAAAGCACCTATTCTGATCTTCTATTGTGTCTAGTTGCTACTCTGAGGCAAAGGTCGTAAAGTACAAAACTGCATTTAAATATATATTTAAAGAAAAAATTTGGATTCCACACCAATTTTCTATAGTTTCTATAGTAAAGGAGAAAAAACATGGAGGCGCTCCAAAATAGTAAGGATAGAAAACGCCATGTTGATTTGGCTTCTAAATTTTCTCCAGAATGAGAATGTTATTCGACACAAAGTGTGTTTTATTTTGAAAGGAATTTATTTAATTACATACCGTAATTTCCGGATTATAAACCGCTACTTTTGTCACACGCTTTCAAACCTGCGCCTTATTCAATGATGCGGCTAATTTCTGCTCTTTTTCTAACGCCCGCTAGGGGCGCTGGAGCAGAAAGGGTAAGAGTGAGACAGGGGGAATACGGTAAATGTGTCGAGGAAGACACAAGTTTAATGTAAATTTCTGCTTTGTGAATCAATAGCACGAATAGACCCTCATCATGGAAAATGCAAGAAGAAATGCATACGACGCAGCTTTCAAGTTAAAAGCAATCGTTAAAAGCAGTGTGAAAAAATCCACCATTACCAACGGGTTTGGAAAAGCCGGTCTACTGCGTGACAGAGAGGACAGCGCAAGCTCAGGAGTTAATTTACCTCAGGATGAGAGTGACACTGACAGCGACAACGAAGGAGAAACAGAGAGTGCGCGGCGAAGAATGTCTGAGGCTATTCCAATGGAGGAAGACTTCCATGGAGGAGGAAGACTTCCATGTGTTACCTT
Source organism: Oryzias latipes (assembly GCF_053564925.1). NCBI lineage: Eukaryota > Metazoa > Chordata > Actinopteri > Beloniformes > Adrianichthyidae > Oryzias > Oryzias latipes. Next base: position 4,825,206 of record NC_136240.1, read on the forward strand.
CCAGCCTCAGGCTTCAGACCATAGTCGAAAACCGCTGTTATTTCCGGTCCAGTCGGGATGCAAATGGTAACTAATCAGACGGGACACCGTTGCTCTTGAACAGGGCTAGCAGCCGTTTATTTCTTTGCTCGGACCAAACTGTTGATACAGCCCAACTATGGAAACTCAGAGAGCGCACGTACAGCAGAACAGCATTTTTTTCCCTCTCCCGTACATCTCCTCACTCAAGGCTGCCTCATCACCTAGCGCCAAAGGCAACGCCTCCTTTAGACGCTGCGTTACTTCCATGACAACTGCAGTCACACAAAATAAACACAACAAAAAGGGGTGGAACAAGCTAAGCTGCTGACACATGGTTTCAGTGCACAGGAGGGAGATGAAGAAAGCTCTCAGAGACTTTTACATTCATGTCTTTTAAACCAGCCCGGTTAGTGCTGAGTTATGGTGTGTCACTGTTGTGGAAGAAAACTTCCGGCCTTGCCTCTGCGCGGCACGAGCTTATCAGTTACTGCTGCTCTAAGTGACTTTTACCGGTATGTTTTTTTTTAACCAGCCCTGTTGGTATGGAGTTAATTCAGTCTCAATAATCAGAAATGGACACAACCTGTTTCACAAATACACACGCTCTGATTCACAACTGTAATTTTACGCAAACGTGCAATATAAATTTGGAAATGCACACGTTGTGTTTCACAAATGCACACGTTGTGTTTCCCAAATGCACACTAAATGTTTCACACATGCACAATAGGTGTTTCTCACAAATGTGCACGCTGTGTTTCACAAAAAAACCATACATTTTTCAGAAATGCACAATAAATGCTTCACAAACATCATTTTTTTGGTACACTTGTAATATGAACTCACAGTTCGTGCAAATTTTAGAATGTGATTCACAAACCCGCTCTCTTTGTGAATCTCCACACATTTGTGAGAGATTTCTCTGCGGTGACTCCCTTCACGCTGCAGGTCATCTAATGTCACCATTGGCTAATGAATCTGTCAATCAAACTCATCAGCAAAGCAGACGTGCTCGCTTTCAGCCAATGGAATAACCCCATAGACTTCACACTGATGTCTGAACTGAAGGTGCACGACACACAAGCATGGCGGAAAAGTTTTAAAGTCCAGGAAATACAAAGCCTGCTAGTTAGGAGTAACACAATCATACATTATTATTAAAGTCAGTATTGTAGCTGTTCTAACTTTAGAGCAGTGTTTCTCAATTATGTTTTGCAAGGCCCCCCTAGAAAGAATAAAATGTTTTGCGCCCCCCCTAACCCCCCCCCCCCCATCCCCTTCCCACACACACACCCGCACGGTGACAATATATTAATAATGATAATAATGATGGATTGGATTTATCTGTGCTTTTCAAGTCACTAAAAGTGCTTACAGTGTGTCCATTATTCATTCACTTCTCATTCATACTTGGTGATGGTAACTACTAGGCCTGCACAATATACCGCAAATTTATCGTTATCGCAAAATCAAGCTGTGCAATATGCATATCGCAAAACACAGCAAAAAATGCAATAAATGGTTACCTTAAATGTGCTAAAACAATCTTATGGCAGCTTAAATTATTTAACGAATCAAATAAATCCCTTTATGCATTTGACCAATCGGATAGAGCCTTTAGCGTTGTTGACCAATCAGATGGAGCCCTTTTATGTTAGATGTTCCCTCCTATGTCAACGAGGGTCATTTGGAGTACAATTCTTAAACTGTTGCATTAAAATGGGAATGATGTTTTTGGTTGTTTCGCTATTTGTTTATATACCGCAAATTATATCGTTATCGCAATATTAATCCCTCATATCGCATATCGCAAGTTTTCCTCATATCGTGCAGCCCTAGTAACTACTGTTGTAGCCACAGCTGCCCTGGGGCAGACTGACAGAGGCGTGGCTGCCAGTTCGCGCCTACGGCCCCTCTGACCATCACCGGGATCATTCATGCACATTCACACACCAGTGGAGCCACACTGGAGGCAAGGAGGGTGAAGTGTCTTGCCCAAGGACACAACGACAATTGGCTGGGGGAGTGGGGATCGAACCGCTGACCCTTCGATCATTGTACGACCCGCTCAACCGCCTGAGCCACTGCCACCCATACTATATTTGGTTAGTATCTATAGAAATTGTGTAAGTATACCAAAAATTGTATCTTTTAACATTAACAAAAGAAAAAATCAATATAAATCCACTTTCATCAAATATTACATTTCTTTAGCCACAGAAACCCTGTTATAGTCTAAAACAGAAAAGTAGCTTAAAGTGCCTCAAATACAAAATCTGTCAGTCCTTATTTAAACTAGAAACATTTTTGACCAAATGAACCATTTGATGCTGAGAAAAATAATATTAAATATAAATTGATCTGAAACATTAACACAGCAGCACCAATATATTTAACATTTTTAGTCTGAAGAAATAGATAAAAAACATTCTGAATTTTTTTTAAATGATGGATTGTTTATTTATGATGATTTATTTATTTATGATGACTGGGAGCCAGTTTAGCTCGTGCTGGTTTGCGGCGCCTTCCATCCGTGAAACCAGGGTTCGACTCCGGGCTGCTCCCTGTTCCCTTCTCTACCTCTGCCGGTTCCAAGCCCGGTTTGAGAAGGTTGCGTCAGGAAGGGCATCTGGCGTAAAACATTGCCAAATTTACCATGCGACTTGATCGCTGTGGCGACCCCTGATGGGAGAAGCCGAAAGTGGAAGAAGAAGAAAAGGATTGTTTATTTATGATCACATAAAGGACAGCTGTTTTCCTGCATTACCTGCTGTCTGTGTGTCAAATACTGACACCAACTAAACCACAGGCAGTCAAAGATACATTTATGGAAAATAAAGATGTCATCAAAATGTCAACAATAGTTCATAAAGAATGACATTATTAGCATGAGCTGAGGAATCTGAAGGCACGTGATGATCCTGGTGTTGTTCAATATATTGCTCCGTGTGCGCTGTTCCACCTGGCAGCCCCCTATCCCTCCCCTCTCTTTCTCACACACTGTGACAGAAGACAGGAGCAGCTGCAGGGATGGCAGTTCACAGTTTCAGGCTGTTGCAAACTCTGATATAACAGACTAAGGAAACCAATAGGCACGCAGATATTTTTCCTAGCACTGAGCCGCTGTCACCACTGCCCCCCCCCCCGTTAAATTTGTGCCCCGGGCAATTACCCGTATAACCTGTGCCTACAACCGCTACTACTGCGCGCCCCCCCTGGCATCGCATTGCGCCCCCCCCCCCCCCGGGGGGCGCGCCCCACTATTTGAGAAGCACTGCTTTAGGGGTAATGCAACAGGACAGTTGGAGGCTGACTCCACTCTCAGCCTAGATTTGAAGAATTTGATTTTTGATTTTAATTGGTTTATTTTAAGCAATCAAATAAGAATAATGAATAATACACAAAAACAATACAGTCATCAGTTATACATTCATTCAAACTTAGAATATTTAGACATATTAATAAATATTGTTTGAAAGGGAGTGGAAGGAAGTGAATTTATATAATCCCACCCCTGTTCCACCGTAACCATTTTATTACATGATTTATCATTATCCGGTTCATAAATTTTATCAGACAGAATTAAGAATCCTGAAGTATCAATAAAAGCACATGACAAAGATGAATTACTTAAATTATGTAAAAAAATACTTTTTTAGAAATCAACATGGCAAATACAGATCATTTATTCAAAATATATGCAGATGTTTCTTATAAAAGTCATGTATACGATTAATAAAAATAATAATATATCAGTATAAAAGACATTGCACAGTTTCAAAAATGTTAGCAAAATCTGATCAAGTATCAAAAGTTAAAATATGTGCAAAATTGTAACATTAGGAAAAATCACGAGTCAATTTTTCAATTTTTGGAGCAAGTGAATAAATATCATTAGAAATCAATCAATTTAACCATTTTCAATAATTGATTAATCATTTATTTTATTCTTTTTTTTATTTTTTATAATAAGGTAATGCTGTGAAGTAAAATAAAGAAAAGGGTCCATAATCTGTCAAATTCCCAAGGTTGGTATTCCTTCTTCTGCTGATTAACAGCCGTTCTTCTGGTTTAAACAGAGTTTATAGTTCTCTTCAATGTTATGTCTGCAGACATTAGATTAAGATCTTTTTCCTTCTTCAGCTAATATCAGCGGCGCTGAAAGTTGAGGTCAAGTTGTCAGCAGGTCAGACCTATGCTGAAAATCAGGGTCACCTCAGACTTTTGGAGAAAGTGATGAATGCCATCTTTCTTGAAATAATTCGGTTCTTTAATTCATTAGTGCATGTTGGTTCAGACGTCCGTGATCAAACACTTCTCAGAGTCCTTCATGGTGTTCACAACCAGAACCTTGGACCGTTCCGGTGGACCGAGTGGTTTGACGTAAATCCTGCAGCCTTTAACCCAGAAGCCTGGCATGTTTGGTGATTTCAGCATTCCTTCTGGTCAGATGGTCGTTCAGATAAGCAACGGATCCCTTCAGATTCCTCCTTTGGTTCATCAGAGCTAGTTTGTGTTTTTGATTCACATACCTGATGAGGATCGCTGGTTTATCCGTCTCCTTTCTCCTGGGGAGCGGGTGGCAGGTCTCCATGGTATTTAGATCCAGGGAAATCCCTTTAGACGTGAGAAATGATTCCATTTGGTGTTCCACAGACTCTCCCTCGCTCCCAGGTTCAGAAGAACTGCTAGCAATGCTAGCGCTATTAGCATTAGAAATGCTAACTCCAGCTGCATTTAGCTTTGCCCGAGTTTTGACCGGTATTCCAGTGAGAATGACATTCTTCATCCACATCGTCCAGTCTTTTCTCCAGAATGTCGACCCGGTTATCTTTTTGCTCGTTTTGAGCTCGGAATCTTCGGAAGTCTTCAATTAGCTCCATCTGAGGAGTTACCTTAGCGGTCACTTGTTCCATAAAGGGATCCAACGCAGCTTAGATATCATCAAGAATCTTTTTAAGGTCTTCGGAGTCCTGCTAGTCCATTCTCTTTTTTTGGAGAAAATCAACTTTTAAGTCACTTGAAGATAATTGTTGAGCCGCAGAGAGCCACACGCGTCCGTGCTGTAACCCGGAACCGGAAAAAAAAAAGAATGAAAATGAGAATAAAAAAAGGGGGGGGGGGTGGGGGTGTATTGATCTGTGATTAACAATGAGGTTAGCTTGAGGTAACATAGTCACACTGCATCTTTAATATGGAGAGTGGTACAAAGTGATGCCAGTTCTCCACAGACCTTTCAGTGAAAGTTGAAGATTTTTCTCTTCCACCTCCTCATGATCCAGACCGAAGGTAACCGCTGTCTGAGTGTTAAAAGGATGCGAGAAGCATAGCTAATAAGGAGAAAGTCTTAGGAAACTATCCTGAGTGAACCCTTTGTTTTCCTGTTTCTCTTTATTTATTGTCACTATCTTCCGCCGTTTTTTGCTGCTTAACTCCTAGGACTATGACTTTTGGTTATTAAAATCCTTCAACTTTTCAAGATATTCCAGTATTTTTTGCTCCATTAAAATACATAGGGAAGTCTTGGTGCATGAGGTCGCCGGTTAAAGATCCGGCTTGTACGGCTTTTCAAATTTTTTAACCATTCAACTATTAAAGTGTTCAGCTCCTTCAGTTTATTAGTGCTATGACTTTTGGTTTTGGAAATCCTTGAACTTTCAAAGATATTCCAGGATTTTTGCCTACATTGAAATACATAGGGAATCCTTGCGCTTAACTCCTTCTAAAAATTTTCAACTGTTTCAACCATTCTACTATTACAATGTTGAACTCTTTCAGCTTATTCCAGCTGACTTTTGGTCCTTGAACTTTTCAAGATAATCCAGGATTTTTTGTTCCATTAAAATACATGGGGAATCCTTGAAAACTTTTGCTTCTTTCAACCATTATAACTTTAACATACTTTTAGCTTAGGACACCATTCAAACGTTAAAATGCTCAAAAGCTTTGGACAACAACATACGTTTTGAAATTATTATGGAATGGTGACGGTTTGGCAGCCATTTTGTGTTCTTCAAATTTTCAACAGTTCAGCCATTTCTTCAACAATTTTAGCTTTCATGCTAAACTCCTTCTACAAATTTTGACCTATTTTAGCCATTCTACTATTACAATGTTCGGCTTTTTCAGTTTATTCCTGCTATGACTTTTAGTCCTTGAACTTTTCAGGGCTCCAGACTAACTTTTTTCACTAGGAGCACAGTGGCCCCCAACTGAAAATTTTAGGGGCACAACCAGAAAATTTAGGGGCGCATTCCGTAAATCAACATTCTAACCAAATCTACTAATTTCCACTGTATTACTAATAAATACTTTAATAATAGATGCAGAAATTACAATGTGCTGTTCCAAATTCAGTGTCACATTTTATTCTGCACTTTTGAAGATGCAACAACAAGGTAAACTGACAGCACCATTGCTGTCATGACAGTACAAATGGTAAACAAAATACCATACATTTAGAATTAAAAAAACGTTTTTAGTAACAAAGTGATTACCGTAGTAACCTTTCGGTCATTTCACAGTTTCAAACAATACTTAAATGTATGTAAACATTAAGGGATGGAAATTCATGTTGGTGACACCAAATAGGTGCAGCCAAGATGCACAATAAGCGTGTTTGAGATCACCCAGATGGACGCAACACTGCACAGATCACCTGGTGTGTGACATATATTTTTGTTTTTGCTCCAACATCACCTGTCAATCAAAACAAAAATATCACGAGAAAGGGGTGGGAGCAAGGGGCAAACCTACCCGAACACAGCTGGAAATTTAGTACTGAACTGACTGAAAGCTGCCCTACAGACTACAAAACAATGCATTATGGGACATGTGTCCTGATGGGTTTTTTGTAGTTCAGTGGTCAATTAAAATAAATTAATATGCCAACTGATTAAAAATAGGCTACATACATTACAAAACATTAAAATAATTATAAAAGATATGATATCACAAATCACAGATCATACTAAGGGGAAGAGGCATATTAAAACTAAATTGAATTTTAAGGACAACAACTTCCAGTTCTCCTTAAGTCTCGCTGCAGCTTCGGCCTTCACCCCCCCCCCCCGGCCTGGTCTCCACAACAATCCAGACACGGCGCTGGTTCATCTTAAACACGTCAATCGTTGCATTTTCCCCACGTGTTTTAAGTGTGTCTAAAACTAAATCGTGTTGTTGCTCGCACATGTTTAATGTTAGAGCCCCGTTAGCTGTCACGCATGTAGGTGTGGGACATTTATGCTCCTCAGCTGACCATCTCCCACGGGAGCGATGTGCTGCAGTGACAGCCACGCATGAGAACCGTGGTTTGGTTCGCGAGTTTGAGACCCCCTGCTGTACACTCTGGCACTGGTACACTAGCTGCAAGGTGGAAGAACGAATCAATAGTTCGCTTATTCATAGCTCAGACGCACATATCAGGTTGTGATGATTTTTATCTCCGTTTCCTTCCAACGCGCGCTCGACTATCTCTAGGCCCCGCCCCCTCCACGCATTTTAGCCACTTACAGTGACTTTCCCTATTCTTCTCACACGCAGTGGCCGCCTCACAGTGAGGCATCACGCGAGTGTGTGCTCGCGTTTCATGAGTATGTGTGCGAGTGTGTTCGTTTGCGTGCGTGTGCGCTCGCGTCTCATTGATTATTTCATTGATCACTGACGTGCCCCTTCCATGTTTAATGAAAAAAAAATACGGAGGCTGGGGGAGGCAAATTTACTGGTCGCACATGTGCGACTGGATGTAAAATTCAGTCGCACACTCTCAAATTTTGGTCGCAAAATGCGACCATTTGGTCGCAGCCTGGAGCCCTGCTTTTCAATATATTCCAGGATTTTCCAGGACAGTTCAGCTATTTTTACAGCAAATTCAGCTTTCATTCCAATACAGCATTCAACCCAGCATTTTTTTTTCTGGAAATGCAGCTCCTTCTAGTTGAGACTGAATTACCTCCATATATTAGTGCTCTTACTTCCATATTGCTGCCGTGTGACAGGCACTGTTTGGATAGAAAAGCTCAGGTATATTTTTAAAACTTTAAAAACTATTTCTGTGTACCGTCTTTCTTTGTAAATATATCATGTGTTGAACCTTTCCTGCGATTACTTTTTTTCTTTCTGACGGTGGTCGGAAAATGCAGGGGAGATCCTCTCCGCCTAAGGCAAATCTTCCTTTGGGGTTCCCTTCCCTGTTCGGACCCTCAGAGCCTCCAGAGTGGGTTAATAAAGAATCATTCATCTTCTTCTGGGGGAAACCTTTTATTACAGTTCCCCTTTACTCTGTATATCAAACATAAACTCGCACCCCCAACACACTTCCGCTGCACGCGCTCCCCCCTCTTTCTAACACAAGTGCGCGGTTCCAGCACATACACATCCTCATTCTACAACAAATGTAGACGGTATTTGAACCTACAGACATTGAACGTGTACACATTGTAGCCCAACGCCTTGTGATCCTCACAAGGGTTCAACATGTTTAATACGTGAAAGTCTTTTGAAGATATGAACATTTGTTTGGAGGTAGTAACACGCACTTCTGACCCATAGAAATACATGGGGATCTAAACTTGGCTCAGAGATCCAGCAACGTCATTCGGGGGATGAGGCGCACCTCTGCTGCCAGTGTTGTTGTACACACCTGCTCGTCAGACCCTTTTATGTCTCCCTGACTCACTCTATCACTTACAATGACAATGCCATATAGATTAACTCACATTTGCACATATTCATCAATTAAACAAAATTTTTAGATGCATATTAGCATTTCTTTCAAAATTTTAGGCTCAACCACGTCATGCAGTAAATATAGAATTTCTCCATCTTTGTTAAAGCCATCAAGAACTTTTCATGCTTTTGCAAAGTATTGTTATGATCCTATCCACTATACGAGAGCATGATGGGAATTGCTTTACATTTGTTTTGTTAGTCTTTTGAACCTTAAGTTAGTTGTCTACTTCCAGAAATTACACTGCTATTGTCACAGAACAGACAGATGGCTGATTCCAAATGCAGCAGGTTTAATAGCTCAGCTAAAAGTCCACAAAGCTAAATCTGGGTGCATCAGAGAAGAGACATGAGTAGTCAGGATCCAGGCGAGATTCGGGGCAGGTTGCAGACAAACGGAGTCAGAGACAAAACAGGGTCAGGAAATCTGAAGATCAGGTCTGGATATAACGCTTGGTAATGCAGGCAGAGTGACACAAACAATACTTTGTACTGAGTGAGGCTCAGTGCAGAGCTTAAGTTAACTTTGAGTGAAATAAATGAAACCGTGCACTGGGGTTGCTGGGAGATGTAGTGCATTCTGTCCTCTGGAGACCTTTACCGCCGGTGACCAGAAGGGGGAACAGAGCACTGACTTCTAAAAGCTATTCTGTTTCAGAGATTGTATGAATTGCAAGACTTAATGTGTGGCTGCACTGTATACATTGTACTCTTCCACATTATCTGCCTCTTTGAACAGCAAGCAGAGTTGGTGGGTAGTTATGGTGAAGTTGAGGTGCAATCATTATCTGACCAGAAAGATGACAGATTTGATGATCCCTCTTCCCACTCTTGTGTTGAAGTGTCCTTAGGCAAGATGTTCAATCAATCCTTATGCCCTCTTGTCAAAAGAAAAGGTTATTGTCAAATGTTGTATTACTCCTCCTTCTCACTTGGATACAGTTGTGTGTAAAGTATAATGGACATATTCATATTGAGGTTTTTCAAGCTAATTTAGCATTTAGTTGAGGTTCTGGTATTTTGCTAGCACATTTAGCTAAATGTTTAACCATTATATTTATATTATGCTAAGTTGTTTGGTTAATTTGACACCTAATGAGGTTTTTACAGCTTATTTGTTGTTTAGCTAACATTTTAGCAATATGCTTTGCTAATTTGGCATTCACTAAGGTTTTTAAGCTAATCTAGCATTTAGCTAAAATTTTACATTATTTCTTAAGAAAAACTCATATCTCTGAGCACCTTTTAAGGATATCTTTGTATTTCTTCCTTCAGTAACCTTTGTTTTTTTTTAGATTTCTGTCCTGCCATTTATAGTGTTTTTTTTTGCTCTGTTCTGCAATGTTTTCTCCAACTTATGGGTTTTCTGTTATTAAAAATGTACAGCCTTACAATAGCAAGGCTCTTCTGCAGCTTTATACTTACTGGATTCTAAGGCAAATATGTTTCAGCATTTTATTCAACCCCTTCCTTTCAACTTCTTCTGCTAAAAGTTATGCAATTAAACAATTAAAAGGAACCGCCTCTGGCAATTACGCAAACATAGTTCCACAGGAAATGCAACTTTTCTTGTCATTCAATGAATGTACATTTTTTAAAGCTAAAATATATGGAAAAATGGCCAAAAAAAAAGTAAAATGAAGTTTATAAATGGTAAAAGTGTGACTTTGCAATACGAAACTGGACCAAAGGGCTGTTTTTGCACTAAAGCAGTGTTTTTCAACCTTTTTTTTAGCCGACGTACACTTTAATTTGACAAAAATCCCAAGGCACACCAACAACCAAAAATGTAAAAAAAGAGATACTCTGTAGTCTGCATTGATGAACAGTCTCTCCACAATCTCACATGCATTTTATTGTAATAACTGAGGCACAAAAAGCTTGGAGTTCCAGCTGTTTTTCCGAAAAGTTGCGATGGTTGTCAATCATAATTTGCAACTAAACTAAAGTTTACCAAGGTAGTTGTTAGGAGTGCTTAGAAACAGAATAGTTAGAAACTCCCTTTACATTTTATTAAACTAACTTTTACCTTTTATCACATTAATGGCTTAACCTCGATTCACTATGTATTATCATCTCAAAATTATATTACACTCCAAACAGAGCACAACCAAGACTATTGTCTCGCAAACATTCCTTTAACATCATCCCTTTTCATCTTTGTGTGTTCTGGTGTATGCGTTCTGGCAAATGTCTGTGATAACCTCAGAGAGATCTAACACTTTCGGTGCTCTGATGTTCGAGCATCTAGCCTGCAACAGTCTGTGGGTGGGTTTTTCACACCATGATCCATCGAATGAGGTTCTGAATATGCAAATGCAAGGTATATATGCCAGGCCTTTTGTTGAACCCCTTTGTTCGGACTTTGAATGCACTGTGTTCATCTGTCTGTAACCCTGCGTTCAAATCTGTGGTCTTTGTGCGGAGTAAATCTACAAAAGATAAGTTTTGTCTCTGAGTCATTATTCATTATTTCTGTGTGCAGGAAGCTGAAGGGGAACAAACCTAATTACCTATTTTACAGTCCTGTTTAGAATCTCCAGTTTCCTCACAGTAGTTATTTTCCCTCCAGTTCATTCCAATACAATTTCATGTAACCTTACAAAACAAATCAAATAAAAACAATAATATATATTTTTTAAAGTTATTAATTCATTGAAATGTTTTATTTTTGTTTATGCCAAAGCAACTGCGATTTTTGAACAATTATATAATGACATTATGCATACACAAAAAAGAACAACATTATAGTAATGTTTTTGTCCAAAAACAATGTAACTTCAACAACTAAAAACTTTTTTGATTGAATAATTTCTTTTTAATTTAGTTTAAATGTCTCTGTTGGCCACTTAACCATAACCCTGTGTCAAATTACTTTTATTTAAACTTGACCTCAATTTTTTTTAAGTGCTTAAATCTGAAATTCAATTTGTCCGTTTCACGTTTACGTTTGTTGTGCTTTATGACATTAAGCAGCAGCACAGTAAGAGTTGCTGTCACTTTAACCCAATGCATCATGGGAATTGTAGTGTTAGCAGTGGCACTAAAGTTGTAAAGAATAACATCCTGCAGGTGCATTAGTTTATGCATTTTTTTATATGGCGTGTACCCCAGTGGGCATCGATTGCTCACTAGATCACATCTATGTAGACCAAAATACACAGTGTTTGAACAATTTTTGCAAAAAAAAAAGTTATATATAAATGTGTTTTTTAAATACCATAGAACACAGTGGATTCATAAATGGTCGCCGCAAACGCTAGTATCATTGAGATTTTCCCTTCGTGAAATCGATGACGACATATTCGCTGTTTGTAAGAAAAAAAAAGAAGTCTGTGTCTCTGCAGCCGTCCACTTCAGTCCTTTCTTCCTCCTCCAAAGACAAGATCTCTACATCTGTGTGACGCTTCCGTCTGAAGAGACGCACTTTTTGGCATTTTTAACGTTCTAATGCTAATATAACAGACTGTTTTTATTCATCTTTGCTGTTTTATGTTGAAACGGGACGTTTCATCTGAAGTATGTAACATTGTTCACTTTCCGCATTGATGTTGTGCGCATGACAAGTTCATGACGTAATGAGACAGATGAACTTCAGGGTGTGTGAATGAAAAGGAGAATAAAGGCTGCAGCGGTCTTCTACACCCAAACGTGTCTCTGAGCTCCTTATTTTACATATGAAACTCCGCTTTAGTGACACCGAACTCCGGAAAGCCGGCTCCACTGACAATAATCTGATTTTGAGTCGTCAAAAGGTTCAGAATCTCTTTGTTTTTTAAACCTATCCAGAAATAAAGCTTCACAAAACGCTCCACATATTTCATCTTCAAGCAAGGCTCCGATAAACAGAAAACTTTAATCTCGTATTGGAACAGTTATGACTTTTTTCTCTCGTAAATAAAAGTTGTAATTTAAAAAACAAGAAATTTGTTTGTAAACTGGCCTTAAAACTCTGTGGTATTTATTAATGATTTATACAGTGAAAGCTTCACTTCTGCAGATAAAGACAGATGTCAGTTCCTGCTGAGCTCTCAGCCCTCCATGACTGTCCACTCTACTCCAGTCCAGTTTTCTTTTCATCTGGTAAATTATTCCACTTTCTTCGTCTTAAGATATTTTCGCTCCTAGTTCGTTGTCCCATAAGAAGAACCCATGGTGACATCAATATAACAGAAAAACATTAGAAATGGATTTTGTGGTAAAATACACATCATTTCATGGGTCTGGGTTCTTATGGGTTAAGTCGATGAGTTTTTCCTCACATGATGGATTTCAAAACCCAAGAACAAACAAACAAACAGAGCTAAAAATGGAGTCATGCAGGAAACTGGGTCAACGTTCTTATAAGCCCCAGACATGTTCCACTGCTGGTTTAACTGTGTTTTTCACCGCTGCTAGGTTTCTACAGGATGAGATAAAGCGACGCGAACACGGAAACAGCGCGTGCGCTATAGAAGATGTTTTAGGCGAGCAGCCAGGTTTCCGAAGGAGTCTACGTTTGGAGTTAAACATGTCTGACCAAGTTCAGACGGAGTTACTCGATTCTAGTCCTCACAGAACTCCACAAAAAAACAGACAGGCGACACGGGTCCGAACCGAACACACCTGCTGGCCGGAACCGCAGCTTTCCGGAAGAATGTGTCCTGGTGACTGGTCGATTGTGTTTACTTTAGGTTTAGCTTGTTTAGCTAGTCGCTTTGGCTAACAGACTCTGGCTGCTCAACCAGTTCGTCCGACTCCGACATATATAGGCCGACTGGGACGAACTTCTCCTGTTCTGGCGGAAGAACGGACGAATGACCTTCAATCTGACCTTGAGCGGTGAAAGAGAGATGCCTTTCCCGGACTTCTGCTGGCTGTTCCCGCCTGTCCTTTGCTAGCTCAGGAGTCGCATCTCGGGCTCGCCGGGTTGCCAGATCTGATCTCAAACGTGCACCCAGCAATTATCTTCTACAGGGGAAAAAATGTCAAAGAAACACACGCACGTGCGCGCACACGCATCCAAACGCTGAGACAAACACCTACAATCACACGCGCGTGAGCTCGTTAATTTATTTTTATGTACATTCTACTCAAATCAACACAAACGCGTTTACGTATTCTATTGCACAGTGCAGCATCCATCAATACATGACAGCGATCATAGAAGGAAATGATCACTATAACTGTGCACACACGCACGCGCACTGCCTTCAAATATCCATTCCCAGCCTTTATCTGTTAATAAATACATTTCAAAAGTAAAAACTGTACTTTTGAGAAAATTTAATAGTAGCCCTTATAGGAAAAAGTAAACACTTGAAGTTTATTTTACTAAGTATATCTGTAAGTGTAAGTAAGTATAATTATATATAAGTATATATATGTAGTAAATATACTAGTATACATGTGTAGCATAGGAAGTATAATAAGTTAATACTTCTTTAGACTAAATTGGAACATTTTAGTTTACAATATATAGATAGGATAAAAAGAAAGTAAACTGCAAGTATGCTGCCCTTACTTTTAGTACAGACTGATCTCCCTCCCATAAAGAAATCAAATAAAACCCAAAACACACACTTCTTTGTGTTGCATAAGTTCCATGTTTATTTAGTATATGACAAGGTGTTTAGTGTACACAAACACCTGACACTAAACTCCAACACTCAGACACAGACTGAACTACTCCCCATTGAGTTTGTACATGGGTGAAACGTTATAGTACACTGTTCACAGCACTCGTGTTTATATACACTGCCAATTTGAAGAAAGAACGGAGATGTACGGATGCAGAAAAGAGATGTGGAAGCACAGACATGTCAGCTATGACCGTAAAATGATGTCATAGGATTAGAAAAATGTGTATTTTGTGTAAAGACTGCCAGAGTGTGATGGTGAGGGAAGAGTGACAAGAAAATAGCATGAAAGTAGCAGATTTCTGTACAAGGTATAAATTAGCAACTCAGAGCTAAAATCCTCCCATGCATCAACCAGCAGGTTATTCCAGTGCCTCTTCTAGTCTCCATGTGGTTCTCCTAAAAGTTTCCGTTCTACAATCATAAAGGAACCACAACAGGATCCAGAAGCTGTTTGAGCAGAAGCACAGTACATTCAGTGTGAGTCTTTCTATAAGTGCAGCAACAAAACTTTGGTTGGTTCAAATGTGATGCAGATGAAAACATGATGGAGCTCAGTAAAAGACAGTGAGCAATTCCCACACACACACTCACACACTCATGATGATAAAGTACCGCTGGATGAAAGGTTTCCATCATGATGGTTGGATGTTGATGCGACCTTGTGTATCCAGCTAGAAAGACTAAAAACAATACTTCAAAGAAACACTTGAAAGTGTAAAAATGTTGAACTGGATTCACTTCAAAAATTTCCACGAGACACAGAATACAGGCTAAAACAAGCGTTTTAGGAATGACAAACACCTGGTGATACGCTCCAAACCTCAGACTTCAGATCCACCCGTTTGCATGTACATCACCTGGTTGTTACTGAGCATGCTCTCTAGGCTGGATGACCTGAGGCAGGCTCATCCATCCAAGTCACCGTTTGCTTTCAGGTTCCTGCTCATTGTCAGCAGTACCCATGGTGCAGTTGTTCACCTCCACTTTATATAGGATGTTGCAGGATTTAAAAAAAAGATGGATGTGTTCTTGTTTCAAAACTTGAACGTTCGTACAAGTTAAACCAAAGATCCAAACATGCAGATGCTGAGGAAAGTGACTGTAAGAGTGACGACCAGAAGAGAACAACTGTAGATTTTCAGTATGAAGGATGTAGACAAAAAGCAAATAGTGCAGAGGCAGACTGTGTAGTTGATTTGAAAAGAGAGGCACTGCAATTTATGAATATTCATCAATAAAGAGACTGATTCATTAGGAGTGTTGTAAAGAACAGACTTGTTTCTGCTTCAAAAAGCATAGAGAAGGGTAAGAATCTCCGTCCAATGATGCGCTGATATTTTTCTGCGAAAGAGAACTAATCCTGAAGACTACGACCTTTTTCAAGTGGTCCTTAACGCTAGCAGACTGGCCAATTCTCCAATGGTCAAGTTTTGTCCAGAGCATTCTCAGCGTAGGGACAGGCCTGTCCTTTTCAAACATCCGAGCAACCTATTTAAAAGTGCCGTGTGCAGAAATTGCACTGTACTACGTTCTACTTTAGAAATATAAATGTCTTTGTAAATAAATACGTGCAGAAATAAATAACTGTTACAAATCTAAATAGATCACATATTAAAACAAAGACTGAGAAGAACTGGGAAGAATTTATGAGTGAATGTTTGATTGGTCATGATGTAAATGTGACAACCCTCAGTGAACCTGCTTAAATACTGTATAGATGTATGAATGAATGCACAAGGAAGCCATCTTTTCTGTTGACTAAAGGAGAAGTCCTTACTGTCCTGGCAGCTTTAGGTAGAGATCTGTACATATCACTGCTGTATTTTTAAGGAATAAATGCATAAGGCTTGATGTGTCACCAACAACAACTACAGTTAATTATAACACAAATGCAATCGTTTGTAGAAACTGCTGCCCCCCTCCGTTTTTGCAAGTGGTCCAGCTAAGAATGAACTTCTGTACAGCAAAGGGGCGACGTTGGTTCACACAGAAAGGCTGCGAGTGTCGACAGGGCCTGACATGAAACAGTGTGGACGCTAAATGCTGAGGAGACGTGACTGTTGGACAGAGCGGTGGCGGCTGACAGGGCTCTGCACATCGTTAGGACAAGGAATTGTGTGTGTTCTAGTCATCTTTCTTTCACATCTTCATCTGTCCGGCCCTTCTTCTTGACAGCTTTGACCTGAGAGGCGGAGGACAGAAGTTTAACAGGTGGTTTTTACTGCAGGACTGTGGTTTGCCAAATGACTCACCTGATCGTTCCAGCAAGGAGAGGATTGAAAGCATACAACCAGTCGTGCATCTCCTTTTCATTAGCAGCTTGGAGCAGAATCCCACGATGCTCCGTGCACACGGCAAACGTGTTTGGAGTCTGTTAAGAGAGAACCGTGATAGCTTGTTGTTTTTAAGGCAAAGAGAAAGCTTTTTGAAAGTGCCAGTGGCGCACTAACCTTAAGCATGGCCTGCTGGTCCTCGCTGTACTCCACCTGAGCGGAGGAGAGATTGAGAATAGCCCGCTCCACAGTGTCTCTCTCTGAGTTGTAGATGTAGACATACGGCCGCCGCACGGTGACAAAACGCTTTACCCATCCGTTGGTGTTCGGCTCCAGGAAATGCAAATAACCTTTCTTTGACACGATGGGGCTGAGAGGAAGAATCCTGGACTGTGACTTTCAGGCAGGATACAATGCAAAGTGACAGAACGTTTTCTGGAAACTGACCTGACTCGGATCTCCTGGATGTCAGGGACAAATCTGCGGGTCGCTGGCTTGGCGTCAGAGGCACCGTTGACAGGTGCCTTGGCCTCTGCTGCCTCCTGCTGTGTGTCAGCGCGGGGTCGAGGCCTGGGCAGCCTGCAGAGCAGAGAAAGGAGCTTTGAGTGTTGGTTACAAATAGGCTTCAGGACTCAACTGCCCGGTGGAAGTAACAACCCTCAGAAGGCAATAATGAACCTGAGGTCAGCCGTGATGTAGCTGCCATCAACCAGCGAAGGACACGTTGAGGAGGGTGTGATTGTGTTAAGAGCGTAGGTGGAAGGGGAGTCTTTCAGCATTGTGACTGACATCTCAGAGATCTGTGAAACAGAGACACATGCTGGATCTTCTGTGCAGAAATCAGACTTTTTAAATCAGAAACTTTTAGATACATACTTTGCTTTCGCTAGCGCTCACACACACATGGCTGTACTCTCTGTTAAAGGAGTGGGTGAGCAGCCGCAAACACTGTGGCAGAAACAACAAAAAAACAAATGTTGTTGATCAAGACATGTATGCAACTGCAAATCCCTCTGCAGACAACTCAAGTCTGAATTGATATTTTGAAGAGGCATGGCGCGGCACCTTGGCGGCCAGTTCCCTCTGCCTCTCAGTGGTGATTTCAGAGCTGCAGCTGGCCTCCTGATCCACCTCACAAGGCTTTGGAGACTCGCACAGATCCTCCGATGTACCACACTGAAGAGACTCCTGGCCCATAAGTAAGGTGGACTCCAGCTTCTCCCTCAGAAGAAGGTAATGTTTGGTCTTCTCCACCTGAAAGACGGAGGGACACACGTTGATGTCAATGCCTGTACCCAGAGTACAAGTCAGCAGGAAGATTTTAGAAGCAAGATTTTGCAGATGTTGATGATCACCCTTCGGCATATGCCTTCAGGGATCGCCGCAGTTAATTTAGCTTTTCTTGATTCACACAGGTGGTTTGGCAGAGATTTTTGACGCCGGATACTCTTCCTGACACAACCGTGTATTTTATCGGACAGGGGATTCGGCACAGGGGGATCCAGACTTGGGCCCCCTTGTGGCCCACACAGTTAGGCAGTAGCGTGAGGGGACTTGCCCAAGGACCCACAATGGATAAATCTCATCGCACCCCCTGGGAAACTAACCCTGGTTTCCCATGTGTCAGTCCTACACTCAGACAACTCAGCCATCCAGCTGCTAAGGTTGTGCAGCAGCACTGCGTTGTAAAAGTGATTGACAAAAATGATGTTCATATTAATACAGTACCTTTAGATAGTTAAATAAATAGCTATAGATTTAAAATAGCAGAACCTCTTCTTCACATCCTCCCTCAGATCCCAGAGTGAACTCATAGTTCATACTGGTGAGAATTGGAAGAGATGCTTAGGAACTTTGGATACCTTGGAAAACTACACTTGATGATCTGTTTTCATAAACACCTTTTTACTGACTGAAATCATTCAGTGGAACCGGGGTATGCCAGTGGAAGTATTCTGAAACATATGGTCTTCATCCATCCATCCACCCATTTTTTTAACCCACTTTATCCCTGTCAGGCTCATAGGGTTGCTGGAGCCTAAGCCAGCTGCTGATCACCACTCCAAAAGAAGTTAACCAAGTTTACTAAATGACATTGTGATCGTTCGCTCTAATGGCCTGGGTCATTCACATATTTTGGGCTGAATAGTGGCTTTTTTACATTTTTTACTACTGTATGTTTGTGTTCTCCAAGGACTTTTTTGTGTTTTCATATGTTCTTGAGCTTGTTTGGAAGGGTCATTACTCGTTTTCCCATTTTTACAGAAAGCGTAAAATGTCTCACATCTTGGAGAAGACTGAGTTTCTCCAGTTCCCATTGGTGGTCCAGAATGAGGCTGTCACTTCGCGGCCTCCAACCAGCCAAGTTCTCCTCGCCGCGGACGTAGGCCACGGAGGTGTCCAGCACCCGCCTTCGTCTCCTCTGCATTCCTGAGGCGGGAAGGGGAGTTTGTTGTAGAAACGCCTAAGGCCTCCTGGAGAATCGTGACCTTGTGTGATTCCTACCTGGGCTCCCTGCATCTGCCAGGTAGCACAAGCTGACCTCATAAACTCCAGTGACACGGTTTCTATACAAAACAAAGAAAGGAGTAAAAACTTGTCTGTTTGCAAAAAGAAAGTCCACGCGTGTGCACATGTCTCCAGACTCACCCGTCTGCGGCTCTGAGGCTTCCTGTACCAAAGAGGTTGCGTATTGAACGAGTAGCGGAGAGCTTAGTGTCTCGAGAGTAAAAGACCATGCAGATGTCTTTGGTAAGGACTGCTGGCTGCGTGCAGTTCTCCATCTGCAGTTGATAAAAGAGGAGGGATTTAACACACTCACATCTGATACTGCGTGAGCCGCTCTGCTCCTAAAGAGTGCGAGCGCTCTACCTCCAGATAGGCTGACAGGGTCATGTAGATCTTCTCTCCATATGGGGTGACTCGGTTTAATAGCAGGGAGTTGTGCATGGAGCTATCCCAAGCAGCTTCAAAGCGGTAGAAAGTCCTGAGGTGGTCCGGGAGATGAAAAGTAAAAAGAGTCTGCGTCAGAAATGTGAGCTTGGGGCTTTTAAACGTCTGTGCATCTTTTACTGCAGAAGAAAAGCGCTAACTTTTGAATGACATGAAAAAGTTAAAGCATCACAAACTATACTCCTTCACTCCAACACAGTACCGGTGCTAAGACAGTCATTTAGCATGCAATAGGGTGTGATAATGCTCAGCTCTGCACAAAACACCATACAGAAGCAAAGAAAGCGAAATGAATGTGAGTGAAGAAAATGGAAGGGAATGAGAGAAGAATGGAATAATGAGGGACAGGACAGTGAAATACCTATAATCTACTCCCAAGGAGATGCTGTGAGAAGAAATAAAAAAGGAGCAGAAGAACGGAGAGTGAGAATCAGGAAGTGCTGTGTGTTGCTGGGATGGTCTGTGCCGTGGAGACGTCCTGATCTGTCACCGCACTCTGCCAATACCAAGGTCAGAAAGCTCCTTCAACAAAGCCGAGCTGCAGCTGGGACCTAATCCATACTTTAATGCACACATTTTTCCCGCGCCCCTCGAGAAGATATAATCGCTCACTGAAAGCAGTTATTATGCTGGCCTGGAGCCCGGGGCTGCCTTCAATCCGTGAAAGATCATCCAAGCAAGAATTGTAAAAGAAGCTAGTGTTTCTGAGGGCCATAAAAGCAGGCTGAATGGGCTCTTCATGAGGTTCAGATGTTCAGCCCACTGGACTTGGACTGAGCTGACCTTGTGGTAAAATGATCATCGTGTCACCCCAGAGACGCCAAACAGCCGGTTGCTGTGCTGAAGCAGAGCAAGCTCACTGAAAATGTGACGGGACCCCGGCCCACGGTACTTTGTGAGTCCTTAACCCTTGTGCTTTCTTGTGGGGTCCAAATGACCCCACTCCCAACGCTAACGT
Source organism: Oryzias latipes (assembly GCF_053564925.1). Taxonomy (NCBI): domain Eukaryota; kingdom Metazoa; phylum Chordata; class Actinopteri; order Beloniformes; family Adrianichthyidae; genus Oryzias; species Oryzias latipes. Next base: position 4,845,758 of record NC_136240.1, read on the forward strand.
TGGGAGTGGGGTCATCTGGACCCCACAAGAAAGCACAAGGGTTAAACATGTCACACTTGCACGCGTCCTCACTGTTTCCAAATAGTAGAAACCTGTTTGCTTACACAACAAAGAAGCAATTTCCTCTTAGTGCCACTCCAACATGTGTTTTTATGCATTTTACTGCCTCCGAACAACATGGGAGCCAGCACTGAAGTCATGCTTCTGGTGGAACATGTGAGGAACCATTTATTTCTGGCACAAACTTTGGCAGAGTCTCTCAGAGTTAACGGCAAAAAAAACCATTCACAACATTGCAGTGATTCTGGAAAAAGAGCTACTGGTGAGGTAATGGTGCAACAGATTACACTTTAATAGCTGCATTTGAGTGTGGTGCCAGAGCGGTTACAGTAAACTATGTAATCCATCACACAACTATTGTGTAATGAAGGTTGAAGGCCTCCATTTCTAATCCTCTCTGAATCTGAGGAACAAAATCATTTCCATGCCATCAAAATACAGCCTTCCTGTTGAGTCATAAAAGACTATTTTTATTTTTTAATAAACATCTAGGCTCATTTCTTTTATTGAAATCTGTTATGGAACTCTACCTCCCCCTACTGGCAGCTTGTGAACACATTTCTTCTCCATAACAGAGGCGCTGAACATCAGACCTTTGAATGCAATTTGTAATACTCTGTTTTAAGGCATTTTAGAAATTAAGCGTTGTTCAATTTTTTAAACATTGCTTCTAAACGAATAATTTCAAGGGGCGCTTTTCTGTTTTTCTACATGAATTTTTTTTTAATCTTGAAACAAGAGCTTCAATAGAGCAGGCTTGATCCTACTCCATAACAGACCCGTGACAAAGGACCGCCCACATGAACTGAAGCCCAGCCATGCAGACCCTGCCCAGCATTCTCCAAAGCCAGGTAGCAGCTCAGGCACACCCAGCGCAGCGAGGCACGCCTGGACGTGCGGCAGTGCACCCCTCCCTGCTCACGAGAGCGGGAACAAGGCACAGGCCCCCGATGTAGTCCTTCCTGACTGTCACCACAACAAAGATGAGATGGACAGAAAATGAAGGGATGCAAGCAAAGGATGACAGGACGCAGAGAAAGTGGGAGTTTACATGTGCAACAAAAAAAACATGAAGACAAAGGCAAATAAAATACCTAGGCATGTCCGAATCAAGAAATTGTCTGCGGGAGCAAAAAGCAAAATAAAGAAATGAAAAAACATTGTGTTAGTGGACTGCAGGGAGAAAGATGTTAGCATTCATAGATAAACTTTGACGTTTGCTTTAGTGGAAATAACACGACTGGAGCGCAGTGCTGAGCGATGCTCTGACCTTAAAACTGACATCTAAAGCATTAAGACCTGAAGATGAAAAGAATCCAGGCCGAAGCATTCTGCCCCATGAACAGTGGTTGAAATGGGAGACTGTTATTATTATTATTATTTTTGAGAATCTTCTCTTATTTTTAAAAGTTTAGATGAGGTTAGTAAGAGAATACTATAGAATCCATATTTATAATAGGAATACTGATAAACAAACATACAAGAGTAGGAATTTTCAGTAAAAAAAAAAAAGAATTAATTTAAATTCCGTTTCGATCATCTTTTAATCTGTTTTTAAGGGTTGCCAGTGGTCTTTTAATTGTTGCTATGCCATTTTTAAGCAAAAACTAGAAAAACCTGTGTTCTTTTTATTAACTTATTGTCTGCAGAACGGCAGGAGTTCATTAGAAATTCAACTCTGAGTTGTGGGTGGGACTGTTTGCGTGGAAGTAAGCCTCTGATTATTTCCCATGATTACATGCTCTCCTGCTAGCTTACAGCCCCTCACAACTCCAGGCTATCAGTAGCGCTGCAACAAAAATGGTGAGCAATGATGGAACTATCCAGCCGTTCAGTTCTGATCCAGATTCCAGCTCAGACCAGGAAAACAAAGACGTTCGTGGATCTATTTGTCTGACAGTGGATGATCAGAATGGAGCAGAGCAGGAAGACTGTGACCAGACTATTTCAGTTTCTACATCACGACTGAGAGCTTTTTGAAATGGTATTTTTTTTATCTGCTCCTGATTCACCACAATCTGAATAAAGAAATACTCAGAAATGCTATTTCAATCTTCATTTTATTTATCTACTGCATATGTTTCCTCCATCATGAGAAAACTGCTACAAGACACAGAATTTTAATTGGAGTGGGTCTTTAGAGTTAAAGCTGGGTTGTATTTGACATGCTCTCAACATTTGGGTGCATGTGTTCACATGTTCAGAGTTTTTGGACTAGAGGCACATCAGACTCTTTCATCTCTGACACACTAAATCGCCACTAAAGCAACTCATGTCCCATCCATCAGTTAAAGGAAATAAAAGGCCTCACATCCAAAACAGTGCGAGGCCTGTTTGTCCAGCAGTAATTCATACTCCACTTCCCTCACTGCAGATTATTGATATCCAAACGTCTTGTTCTGGTAACAATCAGCAGTGTTTTAATAAACTGTGTGAGACCAATAAAGTGGCTTTGATGACGCCTGCCTAAAAGAGTTCCTTACATCATAACATTAGGCTTTTGTGGACCAAAGTTACTTAATCTGCTGGACAGTTTTGCATTGGTTCTTTTGCGATTAGTCTTTGCATGAACATGCTGGTGTGGCTCCTGTATGAGGTTAACATTAGGTGGTCTGACATGCTAAAGCCAACAGAAAAGCGTTAGTAACGTTATGGAAATAAAGCAGTTAGAATACATCACTTCATGCCACAAACTCAACATCCTGACTCCATAATTCCTCCTCTGCTAACTGGCTTCAAAACAATCTCAAATGAGACAAAGACCAAACAGCATGCTGCAGATGCAACCCCCCCCTACCGCCCCACAGACAAATCCAACACCCCAACAAGTCTAAACGCCATTTTAGGGCTATTATTGGTTTAAGTGTTTATTTCTTTTCATGTCAGGGAGCAAGTGAAGTGTCGATGAAGATGTGCAATAGCTACCAATGCATGGACACACAAAAGCAGACATGGTTCATGTGAAGGAGTTAGAAAACATGCACAGTTGTACTGGGGAAGGTGAAAAGTATTGAAATAATAAAACACAGGACCGTGGTATGGATTGTTAGATGATAATTTGCTGAAATTGAGGTACATTTGAGGTTCAGGGGATGCACTCATGAAAACAGGATGAAGTCATCATCACTGTGAAGTGCAACATGCACCTGCAGCAATGACACAAAAGCAGGTGATCTCCCAGTCAGCATGGATGAGTCCATCTGCAGGGAGATGCTTTTACACATGAGCTGCTTTCCTTTGTAAAGGGGAGGGACCGTTACAGACACGGAGCTCCAACAAGGCTCATTATGGATATTTTGAAATGATTTAATAAAAGATGTTTTATAATAGTAAATATGACTAATGACGACTGCCCTACAGGCTATTAGTGATGGAAATCTGCTCCTGATTTATGGATGAGTGAGCTTCAAACGCGATTTAGCGTCATGAGCATGGAAACAAGATCCTAAAGCCTAACGATTTCGAAAGATGTGAACTTTTAAACCTTTTACAAAAAACTATAAATTCTGGTTTAATTTAAACAAAATATTACAATAGGGAAGCATACTATCTATATCTAGACATCTGTACTAAATATTGTCTTTGCTTGCAACATTTAATTTATTTTTTTCTCATTAATGATTATTTTTAAAACAACCAAAAACCTTTAAAGCTATGAAGAGGAAAATGAATGAGGTTTATCCCTTTAACTAATACATTTTAAAACAGCTTTTTTTCTTGAATGAGAAATATCTGCTTATAATTAGAAAAATTGGATTAATTTCAATCACAAAAGCTTAAATGAATCAATGAAACATCAATAAATAACTGCTTTTACAAGCGTAAAGAATGCAATAGAAATATCTAAAAACAACTTTGAAGAATTCTGCTGACCATTGTTTCTTTATTTTATTATCTGTTTTTCTTCTTCTTTCATATTTTGGCTGCTTTTAATTGCTGTTACTCAAAATGACCAAAAGAAAATATCAAATGAACTTTAAAAGCCCAGAAGAAAACTGTCCTTGGGTTCATTTTAGTTTAACTCATTTAAACTTTTCCACAGTCGAGCGTTTGAATCAGAGCTCCAGCACACACCTGTCGTCCAGCAAGGGCTTGACGTATCCGGCAGACAGGATGTTCAGAGAGAGAATGTTGGGGTCCATGATGGTCTCGTCAGCTTCGGGGGTGTTACGAAGACGCCCTGGAGAACAGACAGAGCTGCTCTGGCAAGAAATGCTCCCCTCACCACTTTGAAAGACATAAGCGTAACTTACCCACAACGAGCTCCCGCACGTCCCTCCATTCCACATCACCTCCCGATTCATGAACTATGGTCACAGCAACTCTCCTCTGGAGGCCCTGCAGAGGAAGAGCAGTTCACTCAGAAATGACACCAGTAGACGTTTGTTCTAAACCTGCTGGATCCACACCTGATGCAGCAGGAATGTGCCGTGGCATGGCATTCCTCCTCTGTGGTCCACCACTGCAGGGATGTACCTGAAGGAGCCAGCAATCCAACTCAGCTCCAGTAACGGTCTCAACACAGTCTGCAGATCTCTGCTGCGCTTCATGCACGGTGTGAGGATGACACAGATACTCACTCTCCAGTCGCTTCAAGCTCGCAGATCTCAAAGAACACCATCAGGTCATATTTGCAGTGGCACGGCCCCGCCTGGGGACGAGCCATGGCCTTCAGCTTGGTGGCAGGAACTGTGCGAGCAAACACAGCAGGGAGGGTCGTTCAGGAGAGTGCAGCACATGGAGGGGAGGCGGGTGGCTCACAGCAACAGTTACCCAACAGAGGAAAGAGGGAGGCACGGAGAAGGGAAACCTGGTTTTCTGCTACCTTATAACCACATTTGTAAACCTCCTTGACAAGTAAATGTCATCAGATTCATCTAGAAACCACCTCTGAAAGCCATCTGATGCCCTTTGAAACCCCTCAAGCCTCTGTTTAAGAGAAAGTTTTAGACTAAAAGCCTCTGCGTTATTACTGTGACTTCCTGACTAAGTATAGCATAAAGGATTTTGAAAGTTACAAAATGTTCATGGATCATTTTTAAAGTTGTGAACGGCCTGGCCCCTCCCCAGTTATTAGATTTTATAAGTAGAAAAGCAAACGTTGGAAAAGGCACCAGGGCTTTAGCTCGAGGGGGACTGTAATGTTCAAAGGCGCAGGACTAAGTTTAGCCAAACAGTGGTGTCAACCAGAGGAACACAGTTTGGAAATACTCTGCCACAGCACTTGGGTTTTTTAGACTCGTGTTTTATCGTAAATAACCTTTGTAAATATCTTTATCACTTATATTGTGCTTTTGTATTGTGTTAATGAAATTGCTGAACCTTTAATTCCGCCTTAGAACAAGGGATGAAATGTAGCTCCTGTGCTAACTTTGGCATATTTATGTTGAAGCTGAAACATTGATTCATCTGCACTGTCCTAATTCAAAGAAAGTGTCATGGTTTGAGTTTGTTTTGTCTTGGTTTTTGCTTTAGTTCTTGTTCTGTCTTGTTTGGTTCTGTTTCCTGTTTTATTTTGAAAGGGTTCCTGTCTTGTCATGTCTTGAGTTGTACTTCCTTGGTCCCCATCTGCCCTGATCGTGTTCACCTGTGTCTTGTCTGCCCTGTCTGTATATAAGTCTTTTCTCTGCCTTCCTCTTGTGCTGGTCCATTGTCGTCTTCTTGTCTTAGCGTCATTTATTTCTTGGATGTTGCCATGTTTCCATGTTTCTTGCCACGCCACAGTAAGTTTTGTTTTGTTTTGTAATCCTGCTCTGCAGCGCCTTTTGTTTGTCCTATTAAGCCGTCTAGTCTTGGAACCGTTTGCTTCCCGCCTCTGCGTCTGGGTCCTACCTGATCTCGAGCCCCTCTCACCGTGACAGAAAGAAAAAAGCAAAACAGACAAAGACGCACTGGACATTCACATGCATAAAGAGCACAAACTGCTCAACCTGTCTTAGTTTTTTGCTAAAGATTTGAAAGAATCACTTTGACATCTTGTTTTTCTTACCTTTTCCAAAGACATATAGAATTAAGAGACTGAGAACTCAAAGTAAAACCACATGCAGCTCAAGAAGAAATGGAGAGGCTTAGTCCCTACTGCTGTTACTGGTGGATACGAACTGTCAATGGATGAAAAATGGTCAAACCTGTACGGGACTCACACAAAATATGGAGGTCATAGACTATGGAGTAGAGGAGCGCACATGGTGACAGTTTTAGAGGGTTTGATCTGCAGCTGGATGCCTCTGAATTTTAGCTTTGCAAACCCTTGAAAAGAAAAAAAGTCAGCACTGTTTTATGGGCTAAAGAATAGTTTGATAATGTTTGGAACACGCAGCGCCATCGTCTGCAGAGTGATAAAAGAATACTCCTTTTTCTGTTCTTCAAACTAAAGCTCTGTTAGGAGATCAAGAGAAGGAACTGCTAGGAGAATTCAGCAGGAAGGTCAACGGCAAACACAGCAGAGAGCCAATCCAACGGCAGAATCCAGACACAGACAAACTCTTCCTTATATCAGGTCACTTGATCTTGTCAGACTTCTCTAGTCTTTCAAGCATCAATGTCAGTGGCGTGAATCTCTGTATTGAACGGACTATGTGGCTTCTGGGACCTTAGTTCTACAGTAGATTACAGAAAACTAGATTGGTACTAAAAATGACTACAAATGTGGTTTAGAAATAATGAGATTTACACCTAATATAAGAAAAAGATGTCCCGTGCCTGGATCGTCTTGGATTTGGTGAGGAAAACCAACCCGGCTTCTGAGCTCTAATAACCGAACATATATTGACGGGCGGAGCTGGCAGCTGAGCTCGCTCATGTGCTTCCAGAAGGAAGGAAGCAGCCAAGCCAGCAGCGGACAGAGCGTGTCCTGACAGCGAGTCCACAAGTGCCCCATTGAACACGTCTGGGACCAGGTGTCGGATCAGCTCCAGTGACTTCTCCCGCTCTGAAGAGTCCTCAGAATCCACTGCTCACACCCAACAACATGAAGCTAAGATGACATGACTGCCAGCAAGAAAGACAAAAACAAAACCAAAAGGTGCGACGGCAACGCAGCACCGGGGAAAGCAGATCACCTGGTTTGGACAGAGGCATCACTTGTGGAAACTGTCTTCTGCAAGGGCGGAGCGGACTGCAACAATACCAACACGGATTCCACGGTCAGAAAACACAGCAACATTTGTATTTCTGACACTCAGTGAAGGAGCAGAGTGTACCTCATGACGTCTTTACAGAGGGGAAGGAAAGGCTGTTTCTGGTAGTGACCGAACACCTCAAACACAACCGGTTGAGTCTTGATGTAATCCACAAAGGACTTAGTGACCTCAACAGCAATCTGCATGAACAGACAACATTTTCATAATCTCAAACAAAAGAAAACGGACAGAAAACCTCTTATCCTGATGTATACTCAAGGTTCTCACATTCTGCACATGATAGAAGCCGAGAGGCGGGCCACGGCCCGTGTTTTTCAGCGGTTCTGTTGAGAAGGCCTCATCATGGCGGTGGATGAAACTGCAACAAAATACACAAGGACGCTGAATTCAGTAGAAATAGGGCTTAAGACAGACTTTCTTGAAGATCTGTTCTAAACAAAAGACTTACTTGAACTGACAGAAGATGTCTGCGTACTCTGCAGAGATGCTGGAGGCCTGCAGAACGGTCACCCGGAAGGTGAAAACATTACCAATCCTCAGGTGCTCCAGAGTGGCTTCTGACGCACCATCTAGACAAGCCTTCAGTGGATTCTCCAACTCATCTGTACCAGCTGTAAACCAGACAGACATGAACAAAAAAAACTGCAAATAAGAACTCCTTTACAGGATCTGGTAAAAGAGCAGCTTCCTCCTGGCCTGTCAGTCCTCCAAACGCCATCCTGCAGCCACGCAGAGGTTCCTTGATTGAAGTATCCTACCTGTGTTGTTGTTGACCTCGTCAGCTGACGGCCCCACTTCAGCATTCTGACCCTCCCCCTCAACAATACGAAGCTCCTCCTGGGAAATCCCTGTGCGGGACAGTCCGGCGCTGCAGGACTCAGACTGGAACTATAAATTGCAGATTGACAAATGGATAAAAATGCAACAATTCCCAGTTTATTTGTCTTATTTTGTTCACATTGGCTCGTGTTTGAATGTCATCTACCCTCTCATACTGCTGATCTTCAAATGAGATTTTGGCTGTGCCTGACTGCCTCACGCCGGAGCCGTAATCAGGAGCTTCTTCATCAGCTGGAGGAAAACACAGAGAACCTTCACCTCACTTTCTCCAGAAGTCACACCCAGCTTGTCATCTCAACTGATTCATGCTGTTTGGTCATGAAATCAACAGTGAGGCAAAGTGAAAAGAGCCTTACCTGATATGGCCTGAACCGCCACGCGTAAGAAGCCCTTTACCTCTCCTTTCTCGCTAACAATGGCCACACGGTGGACAAGAGGAACCGGGTACAGCAGGTTACTCAGGTAGACAAAAGCCCTGAGCGGGACCAAAGACAGGCACAGGAACAATGCAGCGTCAAAACCAGAGGAGCTGAGAACCGAACACAGACACAACAGAACACAGAGCTGCAAAGCAACCAAACACAAGCTGGGACTGCTCTTGCGATGGCCATGGAGCCCTTTACTTTTGCTGTACACAGGGTTAAAAAAATCATCCATGAATCATTAAATAATCAAGACAGGCATGGGTAGCATGCAAGACTTTCGGACTGTACCAATGAGGACTTGGTGAGGCTGAGGAGCATGTGTGCGAGGGGGAGCTAAAAATGTCCTATCAGAAGAGTGAAAACAGCTCTATGAGCTGCTAAATGGTTGTGTGCTACTGCATCACCAATGTGCCTCAGTAGGAAAGAAGTAATCTGAGTACTACAAACATTTAACACCTGAGGCATCTGCATTCGTTTCACATCTGAAAATGCTTTAAAATGTACACAGACTGCATTTCTCCTTATAATTAACATGTGCTAGCGCTTCATTTTGGCTCCATGCAGTCCTCCTCTGTACTAAAGTGCTTGATCTTATGGTGAAAGACTTAGATTCCTACAAGCCAGAAGGGGTTAATATTCAGGGTGCTGAAGGAAGAGACTCATGACAAGATTGGTGAGGTGAAAATGATGCATGCTCAGGACAGAAATGTGAACGAAAAGGCTTTGAACCTGTTGACACCAAAGCAAATGGAACAGAAAGGACCATACAAAACATGGCTCAGCTTAAATCAAAGTTGCTGACAGCTTTATAGAACATGTGTTACACCAAAAACTAACCCAAAAAAGAAATCAATCAATAAATGCACTGCTTATGCCAAAGAGGGAATTTGGACAAAAAAGGGGTACCAGTTCATAATCAGACGTGTTCAAGTCAAATTTGACAAAAAAAGGTCAAATGAAAGGACATGTGCTCTGGCATGCCTAAACGAGACCGCTGCAGCAGAAACCAGCTCTTTCATCTTGAGATTTCCAGTCTTTGCTCATTCATTTCAAAGCTTCCCAGACTCTGTCATACTTGGGTCACGCAGCATGAGGAGAATGTTCCACTGCAGCTTCCACTGCTTGACATGAATTCATTCATCAGGATGTAGAAAAGATTGACAGAGAAATCTCAGCTGAACCCTATTTAACTGGAAAATGCTGTGTTTTCAATGAAAATGTGCACCAAGTTGATGTAAAAAACATTCACATCTATAGTAAAAATGAAATAGACAAAAAAATATGATTAAATTAATGTCACTCTGTCTTTGATCAGTAGAGAGATTCTAATTCGACTCATCTTGTTTTTTGACCAGTGTAATCCCTAAAGTAATGTGATTAAGTACTGTGAGGCACTTCTATTTCTTTTAGGTAACAAAACGCTTGATGTGTTTAGCAGCTCTCACATTGTGTGTGTTTCTGTTTCCACAGCAGCTGCAGCCAAATGGAGCTGTTCAGAGAAGATTCAAACAAACATTTTGTCAAGTCCGTAAGTTTACGTAGCCTGTCCCATTCACAGACGAAGCTACTTGTACACTGTATGTCTACTAACAGGCTTAGATTGTTTGGGATTTATGAAAGATGTGTTACTAATTCATGTTTTATCAGATTATAAAACCACATGAGCGGAAACATCTGTCACTTCTGACTATGTTCTACTTCAGGTGTTGGGATGAAAGTGACCTAAAAGTACCACAGGCCTGATATAATTCCTCCCACTTCTGAGACAGTCATTTTTATAAGGTATTGCATTTGCAAAACAGACACAAAGAAGTATTGAACCTGCACGACACAGTCCATCCCATCGCTGAGGTCATCACTGCCTCTTCCTTAGAGGTCCCACCAAAGGGTTTCAAACTTTAAAAGGTGCAGCTCGACTGATTTCTATCAAGACCACAGTGTTTGCATTAGCATGGCTTCACATTTAGTGGCAGTTTGTGTAGGGTTCCAGGTCGTGAAGTCACGTGACAGCGAGGAGAGCCAGTCACTGCCATGCTTGAAAGCTGCTTGAAAGAGATGCTGTGAATTAGAACCAAACACTCCACTCTGGTCTGATCCACCCAACAATGAGTTTCCAAAAGGGTTTGTGTGTTTGTTCTGATTCAACAGTCCCATCACAAGTCATGACGCTGTATTTGATCCACTTTCTGAGGTAGCCACACATTTAACTCCTCTGCTATGAACTTTAAAGGGCTTATATCAGCCAAAATCAACCTTTTGAGCTTTGAAGTGTAATATAATGTTCATTTCTCACAAAAAACAACCCCAAAGCGGTATTTTTAGTTCCCACATTTCTGCGTATCCCTCTGAGGAACAGCACTGCAAGCCCAGCCGCAGGGCAAACACATACACAGACACACACACACCTACACACACCCACACACACACACTTTCTCCATGGAGCTAGCAGTGATTAGCTAAAGGCTTTCCTTTTAAATGCACAAAATGCACATCCATCTTTGCAAAAGTTTGGATGTTGTCAGTCTTTGTGGGAGAAACTCAGACACAGCCGAGGCCGACTCTAGGATGATGTCATAAAATGGGCGGCACCCACAGGGAGCGAAAGGCGGAGCCTCAGAGATTAAGTCGTCTTACTTCTAGGTGGGAATATGAACTGTGAAAATGACTCACATTTTATGAAAACAATGTTCTTTAGTGTGCTATAGGTTATATATGATCATATATATGGATACAGCTTACTCTGAAAGGCTTAGAATAAGATGATATGGGCCTTCTAACACTTAACATGCTGTGTTCACTAAAAGGTTAGACATGTTGGTCTTGTGTTTCTCTTAACCGCTAACCGTTTTCTGCTCTTTGTTTAGAGCTGGTGGAGCTGTGGGAATGGAAACGGTTTGTGTGAATGTCAGGACTGTAGAAACTTTGATAGTGAATTGTTGGAATCTGTCTAATAAAGATGAAAGCACACAAACAGGTTCATCATTCAGAACCACGTTGGTTTGACCAGCAGCTGCTGGCTGTGGAGTGGAGAGAATTAGCCTGGTTTATCACACTTTTTTGAATGAATGATGATCATGCTGTGGATTATGTCATATGTTGTTGACTCTTGTAGAGTTTTCCTCATTTTAAAATGTAATAAAGAAAGAAAAACAACTTTTTTATGTTTATTTAAGTTTTTCTTAATAAATCCCTGTTTTTTTATTACAGTCCAATTGAAAAAAAGCACCTTAAGAGTTTCTGTAAACTCACTTCATTAGCTTAAGAAAAGTTAGACTTGATAATATTAAAGTTAGATGAAAAAAATCCAACATTTGAGATTTTGTTCAATGAAAACAAAAAAAACTAAAAAGAAAAGTTCGCTCTACTGAGTGTTCAGTAAAGAAAAACCCTTGAATGTGGTGATGGATCACAGCGGGAGACAAAGATGACAGTGACGTGGCTGGTTTCACGTCTAAACGAGAAGCTGCAGGAGTGTTTGGGAAAGTGAAATAGACAAAAGTCAGATCGTAAACTGAAACGTTATGACCTCCATTTCATGTCTGCAGAATAAACAGCTCAACAGAAATGGTAGAAACAAACAGTAACTAAGTTGGACTGATTTTGGCACCTGAGAAACCAAATGTTTGTTTTTCACATTCAGTGAATTTCCCGTGAACACAAAAACCACACAGGAGCATTCTTCCCAGCATTCTCCGGACTGACTCTGCTTGTGAAAGCGTCTCAGTGTGAAAGAGCTAGTTTCCCCCACCAGCATGCTCCTGAAACCTCACCAACCTTCCCACTACACTGAATAATGGAGAGCGGTCGTAAAAGGGATCCTGGCCTTCGCTGGAGCCACGGCAGAGCGCTCCCCCATCATCATCATCATCATCATCATCATCCTCTGCCACAAGCTCAGAGCTCGGGTCGTCCAAAAAGATATCATCATCCAGGTCCTCCATCTCCTCCTCCTCCTCCCCCCGACCCTCCCTCTGCGAGGTAGCCAGTTCAGTAATTTCAGAGGTGGAAAGGGTCGGGGATGGGGTGGGGTCACTCATGCGCTCGCTCATGCATGTGTTGAAAATGGGGTTTCTGGTGCAGCCGGAGACATGGGAACTAGGTTAGTACAGTTAGATAGAGAGAACACACTTGGTCAAACAAACAAGGCGCTGGATAAGCTGGACCGCAGGAGACGCCTACATCACTCAGATGGAGAGAAAGCCTCCACTTTCATTTTACCAGCTGTTTCTTTAATCAAAGGCTGTGTTTCTGTGAGGCAAATAAAGCTCACAGAAACAGTTCACACATTCAGGAGGCAGAAACGCACAATGTGAGTTTTTTCTGTGAGGTTTTGGATTTATTTCTCCAAAAGATGCAGTTTGGCTTCTTACTTTCTCTGAAAGGGTCTATCTATGTTGTAGTCTGAGCAAAACCTTCACAGGCACCAGTACTGCTATCACGGATCAGGCCTATTTGAATGAAAACAGCTGATATTTGACTGAATCCACAACTTTAGATCAAGTAGATCGTGAAAAGTCAAAACACTTGGCTGTGGGACAACGGACGTAAAAGTTCAGCAAATAAAAATGAGCTCACAGTTTTGTCAGTTTTTGTCAACTTTTCTGTCATTTCTGGCATTTTTATTACGTTTATGTCAGAATTTACTCCAAACTAATGTGCTTTATGTGGCATTTAAGATCACGCTGATTCAAAGAAATAATATAAATAATCAAAATAATAGATAAATTTTGAATATGAGTATCTATTCTAAATGCGGAATATAAATGTTTACAATATATCTAGATGAGACGCATCAGCAGGGGATTATTTTAAGGTGGAATGGAATTACGCTTATTGCTTCATACTTGGCCACACCTCCATGTGTTTTTAACCAAAACATAAAACTGAAAAAGTTCATAGAAATCATCCCAGTTTACACGCACAATTTTGGAATAACCGTTTGTCACATTTGACCATTGAAAAGATGACTCATAACTTCAGAAAAGAAGAAGAAGAAATGAGGAATATTAATAGGAGAGGTCCTCTGCCCACGGCAGCCTGGTCCTGCACTGGTGACCTGTACATGAAGGAGCTGGTGGAACTCAGTGTTTACCTGCCCACCAGGCGGAACCAGGGGAAGCGATCATAAAAGGGGTCCCCGCCTGTCATCGCATTTTCACATTCCTCAGTTGCTGTGTTGGGCACATCAGCTGCACGATCGTACATTTCCCGCATCAGATCAAGTCTCTGCCTGTTGGAGGTGGAGACAATTTTCACATTTTTTTTGCATTTGGCAAGTACACAACAAACATAACGAATGTTACAAACATCATATTTTCCCAGGATGGAACAGGATCTAAAGCTGTAAGACTGGTCTGTGTTCAGCTACCTTAGTTTCTCCAATGTCCAATAGTGAGTGGCTCCGTTCTTCTGATCTTGAACCTCCACAGCAACAATAGTGCGAGGAAAGTGCATCTTTTCTCTGTCTTGGGTTGCCTCTGGGGGCAAAAAGTCAGGAGGCAGTGGGGAATATAGGGTATCAGTCAGTAAGACAAACTGGAACTGGACCTGCAGGGGCACAGAAAGCACGACTTTGGTAAATATCCAGATGATGGGAAGGTGTCATGATGATAGCAGCTACATTCTGGACCTTTTTCTTGAGTTCAACACTAATCGCATTGGCCTCCTTAAGAAAGATGGCGTTTCCCCATAGGAGGTCCCGCAGAGAGGTGAACTGGTAACCCTTCCACTTCCGGAAACTCCACTCAGCCAGTTCCCTCTCCCTTTCTGTCCATTGAACTGCTGGCACAGACAAATCCTCACTTAGAAGTGTCAAAAGCAAAATGTGCTCATCCTCACTCAATCATTCTCTTTACCTTCTTCCTCAGCCTCCTCATCTTCCTCAGAGGCCTCTGGGTGACAACGGTCCACTTGCTTCTGAAGGGCCTCCAGCTTGCTCTCATAGTCCTACACAACAATTCATCATTTGTACACACAAGTGTCTTGAGATTGTGTATCGGATAAAACAATAACAGTAACAATTTTTGAGCTTTTAAGTGGTTTATAATGTTCATTCCTCACAATAAACAAGCATTTACATTTACACGAGATTATCTTGAAGAAATCCAAGAAATCTGGAAAACTTCACCTGCTCTGTTCAGTGGCAGGAATTTGTCTGAGTCTCACTGGTTGAAGTTTTGGATAAAGATGTTCTGGATCCACTTTAGGTCAGTGAATCGGATTGCTCAGAATGAACCAAATGAAACTATGAATGGCATCTTATGAATGGAATCATAGTTAAAATAAATTTTTAAACGCCCTTAGTGGCTAGTCTAAAATCTGCTTCTGACATGAGGAACTTAACATTTACTGTAGTTAACTTATTCCGACAGAAGATTTGAGTTTGCCCTTTCAGAAACAAATATATTTGTCTCATAATCAGCGTCCACAAATGCATCTGAAAAAACAAACGTATGAAGAAGCTATTTCTGCTGCTGTCATGACAAAGGAAAAGACTAAATTCTGCACCAGTCTTTGCTGTTCCAGCAGATTGTTGGCCTCCTCTCTTTCTCTGCGATATTGATCCTCCAACTCTTGCAGCCTAAGGACCAGAACACAGGTGGTTTTTAGTACACTATGAGGACTATTATGGCAGCATTTCTGATCTGGCTGTTCATCAGCTGTCAGGACTTTGCACCTCTGCTCCATCTCCTGTTTCATGTCGATGCCCTGTTTCTCCAGCAGCTCCCGCTGAGCGAAGGCCCAGTCCACAGGCTCAGAGGGCGTTTCAGCACAGGGAGTTCTCTCCCTCTCCGCTCTGGCTTGTGCGGGGTGGTTGAAGCGGAAAACGTGGCTCTTCCCCAGAATGATGCGATTCCCTGCAGTAACATGCAGGTACAGGCAGAAAAACCACGTGCACGTCAAAGTCTGTGCTAGAAATAAAGCTGAAACAGCTACAGAAAAGAGCATGGTCTGACCTGATCTGAGAACAGTAGGTTCTGTCACTCTCTTCCCATTCACATAAGTCTCAGCTCCTTCACACGGCTCCAGGACGACCGCTGCTTAGGAACAGAGAGGGCCTCAGTGTAAAACACCAAACTACTGGCTGAACATGGAGCTGAGAAAACATCACTCACTTTCTCCCGTTGGGCCTGTGGAGCTGGTGAAGGTGCAGTGCTCGTCCTGGATGAAGTGGCCACTGAGGCCTATGTCCTGATGCTTGCTGGCATCCAAACGACCAACCCTGACAGGCACGAGGGGTTAGGGCTCCTCAGGACTTTAAATGAAGATGCATGTTGTTCAAAAATGACTGACCTGGTCATTCCGTCTTTAATGTAGTACAGCAGGCACTCAGACATCAAAGGATCCTCATTGAGGTTCACCAAATGCGGCGTCTGGCACAATACAATGAGTGACTCAGTTCATTCCTGTTTGGAGCTGGCATAAGTCAGTAACAGTTCACCACAGGAATCAACCCATGCAGAAGAGAGTAGAGTTTACATCCCACAGTTTATGCATAAAATGATACTACGACTGAAGGTTTTCTTCAGAGTGAATAAGAAAACAGATGAATTTCAATGAACGAGGGCTCCACAGTCATCTGCTGCTAAGTCAGTGAGGAAGAGTTGGTCTGCTCAAAGCACTCAAAGATCACAGCTCCCCACTCTTCAGAGAAACAAACCTCGTTCGGGGAAAACAGCCCGACTGTGTCAATAAACACAGGCTGGGGCTTTCTGGGGTTATCGGAGGGCTTTGGAATGGATGAAAATGAATTTTAGTGATTCGTAAGTCATAGCCACGGGATAACCAACGGGGCCAGGGGGAGGAATTATCAAATTGGGTTCGTTTTTACCTTCTTCGGGGAGAAAACACCCACAGTGCCACCATCTTCTCGCATTGCCACACCCATTTCTGCCAGCAGGGCCTCTCTGCAAACAAAGGGAGTGAGCTTTCAGTCATTTTGATTTGACTAATTTGGTTACTGTTATATCTCTTTGTTTGTCGTTTAGTGTCTCTATGTTTTCCACCTTTGCCTCCATGGAGGTTTCATTGTCTCACACCACAAATACTGTCTGCTTTTGGATCCATATTTTCTGTTCAGCTATTAACGTCTTTACCCTTCAGTATTCAGATGATGTTGTAATTAGAGATCATAATATTCCAAAAATAAAAGTAAATAGCATCTTACCTTTCCATTCGAATGGCTTCCGTTTTGCGAAGTTTCTCTTCCCAAGTTTCATTTAGCTCAGCAATGATTTTCTCTGTTTCCTAGCGTTCAAAAACAGCAACAGCATTGTAACATCTTAATATTTGTTTGTAAATTTCTGACACATTTGCTAAAAATTGTAAAACCAATACTGCATTTATTAATTAAAATGTTTTACAAAATCTGTAGACAGTGGCACCCCATATGTTTGTGTTTCAACCATTAACTGTATAGGAGAACTGGAATGAGTGACCCCTCCCCCCTGGTGTTCCGAACAGGAAGTACCAGCTGGCCCCAAAAAGCCAAAATGCAATTGACTTCTATAGAGAAATAAACAGCTGTTATTCAGTCACTCTATTGGTTTTAACAATTTAATTTAACTTTATTGCAAATTGCTTCTTGAAGCCAGCAGGTACTTCCTGTTTGGAACACCAAAAGGAAGGAGTCACTCGGTCCAGTTGTCATATACTGTCAATAGCTCCAATATGGCAATGCCCTTATCATGTAAAGATGGCAACTAATTGACCTAATTTCATTGAGTCTGGAAGGAATCATGTTGTATGAGTGACGTCCCACCCACACACTCCAGTTATCTTGTACAGTCAATGGTCTTAACATTTGTGCACACAGGCGTGGCAGAAACTGGAAAAGCAATCATTAGACCTGTTGGGCGTTTACTGTAAAAAAAAACCCTCTGAACTGTTAATCCACACTGAAGCAGCAAACTAAAAGAATCACAATAATAAAAACAATCAGAATATATATGTTCTGTTAAAGGGCCTAAATCATTCAAAATAAGTTTGGTGACCTTTTAAGTGCTTTATAATGTTCATTCCTCACAATAAACAACCCAAAAGTGGTATTTTGATCCACTCACACATTTCTGATTATTCCCCTAAAACCCTCCTCTCTGAGCACCAGCCCCTTCCAAGCCACAAAACCGAGGTCACAAAGCGGGGACCAGCCCCCCCCCCAGGAAGGGTCTGGCTTACCAGCACCACCCCCAGACTAACACACACACACACACACACACCTACATACACACACACTTTCTCCACAGAGCTAGCGCTGATCAGCTAAACACTTTCCTTACATTTAACTCTTATTTCATTAACAAAATCGTTCTCCAGTGTTCCAAAGGTAATTTATGATAATTCACAGTATATGGATATAGTTTACTCTGAATGGCTTAAGAAAAACATGATATAGACCCTTTAACGTTCATGTGGCCTTTTTTTTGAAGGAGGACTTTTGCCCACATTGTTGCCATTCCTTGTCTCACAGTACAGTGTGTAAAAACAGCCCCACTGTCTGGAGCAGTCTGTGATGTAGTGGAACGCCAAATGAAACAGTCACATGACTTCCCCGCTTTGTTCAGAGCAAGGAACAATGTTTCTAAGTTTGGATCACAAGCTCAATCATGTCATCACTACTGACAGCATATTGAGGCATGAGGTTGAGTGTAATGAAGTCTCAAGGTAAAAAAAAAAAATCATTCACGCTGTTTTATGTCTAATGAGACATGAATAATCTTTTATAACTTCACACACTGGCTATTATTTAGGTGCGGGAAGGTTTACATCTTACTGCATAGTAAAGAAGGGGAAAGTTGTTTTTTTTTTGACAGATAAGACTGTAATACAGTTCTAACCTTCAGCCTCTCAATGGCCTCCTCGCTGCCTGGACTGAACATGATGCGATCATGGAGGCTGGCGATGGATCCAGCACGACTGGAAAGAGCTGAGAGGGATGGAGACGGGCTCATCCCTGTCATGGCATTGGTCACTGTGGAGAGATCATCACTTTGGTTCACAGCTTGGCTGCACTTATTGTTCTTGCATTCAGACACGTCTGTCACAGAGGGGCGGGGCTTAGGGAGTGAACAGGAAGTGACGTTTGGGTATTTAACAGAAATCAAAGGAGCAAGGAAATGCAAGACGAGAGAACAGAAAGGAGGGAAACATAAGACACATGGCTTAAAGCAGATCTAAGACTAAATCAAATTGTGCAGAAGCATGGCAGCACCAACATGACGCCTCACACAAAACAGAACAATGATTGCAGCGACACAGCCATCCAAAGTCAAAAACACAACTGCTATGCAAAACTTAAAGCCAGCATCACATGCTGTGCCACCACCAAAAACATAAAAAATCATGTCCACGCTACTTTTTCAGAGCAAAGCCCCACAAAACAAAGTTTAATGATTCGCAGAAAAGCCTTCACTTAATCAGGATGAGGTCATTTTAGAGGAGCTCTAGTGGTCGCCTGCTAAACACTTCTTTGTGGGTCACTCAAGGCAAATCAAGACAATATCTATTTATCTGATGAATGCTGGAAGAAATAAATGAAACTAACGCTTTGTCACTTATGTCACAATAATTATTGCAGTGCACAGAACAAGAAAACTGTCAGGCGCTGACCAGAACTGTAAAACTGGCCCAATGTTCAGGAGAAAAGCTCCGCCATGATCACCTGCCAGAAAAGACCGTGGAGACGATCACTTCAGTCAACTGGAAAGACACCAGATCAGTTTAAAAAAACGAAAAAATACCTGACAAAAACCAGAGCTTCCGCTTCAGAATCCAACCTCCTAATGTTAATCTGTTTGATCAAACAGATGATGGAAGGTAGAACCTAAAAACAAGGTTTATTTGCCTAAGACAGTTTGGTAAAATAGGGTACAGGAAGCCTTCAGGGTTCTGTGAGCCCTGGATCATACCAGGACAGTTTGAACCAGAGTCTGTTTCTTGGGATAGTCCATTTTCTTCAGCATGTTTGAAAGCTAATCTGAACTGTAGTGAGGACCAACCAATAGAATAAATAAAACACAGCAAGAAGAGAACCACAGATCCCAAAATGTCCTGCACATAAAAAGGGTACCTAACAGTCAGAGTGGGTTTAAGCCCCTTTTTCCTTTGTACTTGTTTTTCCTGCTCAGATATTGTGGAATAATCCTTCTAAAAGAGCATCTGTTTGGTGTTCATGATGTTTCCAGCTGGTTTGCTCCTCTTATCTATCTATCCATCCATCCATCCATCCATCCATGCATCCATCCATCCATTATCCATCCATCCATCCATCCATCCATCCATCCATCCATCCATCCATCCATCTTCTGAACCCGCTGTATCTCTTCAAGGTCACAGGGATGCCACAGCTACTGCTAACCTGGCTACTGTTAGGCAAAGGGTTGGGTTCACCCTGGTCAGTTCTTAGGGCCACACAACCTTAGACCCTCACAGTCACACCAAGGAACAATTTAGAGTCACCAATCAACCTATGCAGCATGTTTTAGGACTGTGGCAGGAAGCCGGAGTGCCTGGAGAAAACCCACACATGCACGAGGAGAACATGCAGACTTCACACATGGAGAACCCAGCCGGCCTTCTCATGCAGTCCCATCATCAATAAAAGCAGAAATCCAGTTTTCCTGGCAGAACCTCTCAAACAGCTGCTCTTCTGATCTAAACATTTATTCATCTTCTTCCGTTTATTCCCTTTACGGGTCATGGGGCTGCTGCAGCCTATCCCTGCCACTTGTGGGCGAAGGCAGGGGACACCCTGGACAGGTCGCCAGTCTGTCGCAGTGATCTAAACAGCATCTGTAGAAAAGTTTGAGTCTCAACTTGGGTTTTTCTCAGCTTTCATGACCTAAAACAAATAATTACTGTTTCCCTGCTAGGAGTTCTTGATGCAGACAAGCTCTTCACTCTAGGCCATCACTCTGTTGCCATAACAACTCAGAGACACTTACTAGAGAAGTGTATCAAAGGACAAGACAGATCCTCACATCAGCTTTGTGTTTAATTAGTGCATAACAGATCTAAAGATGATCTGAATCACATGTCACAGATCCTGATCTCACACTGACTCAGCACTGCAGCATCGTCTTATAGCTCCCGTTTCTCAGCCTGTCCTGCAATAGCTTTATATAAAGTAATACGCCTGATGCACTGTCCCCACGACTGAAGTGAGATGCGTCCCACTGTCATGAAAATGACTCCATTCTGTCCTTATGTGCACTGAATAAAGCCACAGATAAACTCGGACCTGCAAGAGTCCGGGAAGCAAAGCCAAAATGATGAAACATGCTTTTCACATCAGCAGAAGCTGCATGGTTGTGTGCTGAGGAGAGCAGCAGAGCAGAAGCAAAGGCCGAGAAACACACATTTCAAAGTCTCCAAATCTACGTCAGATGCTCGATACGCTGGGAGGAGAGAAGAGAGAGCACAGTACCTTTAGTTCAAATGCTGACAGGAGCAGCTTTCAGACTTCCTGGTCTTCACGATTTAAATAATAAAGTCTGTTCTCATTTCTATGCACATTTCCATCAAGCCAAAAATGTCAAACTATGTTATGTTTTATATAAAAAAAAACAACAAAACGTTTTTGTCGCCAGTGTCCTGCAGGAGGTGGGGCCACGCTCCTTCAGATTCAGCCCTGGAGGAAGGGGGGGTAACTCTAAAAAGCATCAGCTGCTGAAATGGCGTCAGCTCACGGACAAAGTGCTGACTCAGAGTAATCAGTGCATTGCTTTGAAAAGGAAATATGTTTGCAAAATACGTCAGAAACCTTAAAAGGGTTGAACTTACTCTCGATGATGTCACCCAGGCCCTGCGCATACAGGAGGTCCTTCAGCCGAGACACCTCGTCCTTCAACTCACGCACCAGTCTGTTGTTGGGATCTTCGTTTATGACGGCGTTACAGCGGATCTGTTTGGCACGGTCAGCATACCTGGGGATGGAGGTGGGAGGACACGCCTTTGAAGTAAAGCTGATGAAGCTTTAACACCTGGTTTCACAGAGCTGATGGCCGTAGCCGTGGGGAAGGGAAGCGTGTGCTCTTCTCTACCTGAGTGTGCTGAGGGTCTCATCGTAGTTGATGTCAGCTGGACTCAAGGCCGCGACCATAGCGGTCCGAGAATTGCCTCCTGAAAGGAGGCAGATCAGACAGCTTTGGGCTCAAGCTCAGATATCAAATTCCATTAAATAATGAATAACACAGAAGTCGTACCCAAGTTTTCCCTCAGCAGCCACGTTAAAACAGAATCTCTGTAAGGAATGAAGCTTTCTGCTTTCTTCTTTTTTTTATTCTGAATGAATATAAACACATTATAATGACATTCATACACTGCAATTTTTCGAGGATGGAAAATATATGTAAACCATTTACCTTATTTGGTCCAGAATCCTACAATCAACAGAAAAAGATGTTAATTCATGACATCATCATCAGCTTGAGGATTCAGAGATGTGACGTACCATTTCTGCCAAAGCGGAGATGACTTTCCCCAGAGTGGTCAGAGATTTGTTGATGTTTGCTCCTTCCTGTGATGAACAACACCAGTTAACGAGCCTTAGAGACTGTAAGCTGGCTGTCTTTTGGTTAAAATAAGAAATCTTAACACTACATTCTTTAAAAAGCAAGTCACCTTAAGCCTGGTTCCTTTGGCTCCAGTTGAGTCCGCTCTTTCGCTCCCGGCCAAATCCACCAAGCTGATTTTGCTGACCTACGAGAGAACCACGAGTCATGATTAAAAAAACGCCCTCTTCCTTGGTGCAACATACACTTAATCTGCATTAACAACGGGTCATTATCACTTTGACCTTTGAAACCATCCTTGACCTGCAGGGACCCAGCAGAGTTACCTTTTCCGAGGTGTTGTCGGTCTCTGCATCATGGCGTTTCTGAGTGAATATGATGTTGAAGACAGCATGCGAGCGACTGCTCGTCTCGTTCATGTTGGTGGCAGCCACAGTCCTGCAGAAACACCAAACCTCTGTGTTTACATATGAAAGCTGCTTCAAACATCTCATAATGCTTGTTTCTGTCTTTGCGAGTGTCTGTGTTCCTGTTCCCTGTTCAGTTTTACCAGGGAAAATGCTTCCTTTCCTCCTGTCAGGTATATGTGGTTTCTGTTATGGCCGATGTTTGTCTTCAGTTAAAACCCTGACTCTGCATATTTTTTACCTGGTTTCCTCCTTCATACTTTGGTTCTAAAAACTTCTTGTTCACTCTTCTGATAGAGAGAGTTAAGAGAGGACAGTTTGGTTTTTCTCTGGTTTTACTTCGGTTGCTTTAAAGGGAAACGAGATATAATCCCAGAAACGTGTTTTCTTTTTAGCTTTATTAAAGACAGATGTTATCCCACCTGCTTCCTTATTCGATCATTTATTATTTCGGGGGTTTTCACACCTGTACCATCATCTGAGTATGAAAGAGTCCAAATAAAAGCTTTATTCATGTTTTGCTACTTAAGCTTGAACTGAACGCAAAGCAGGTTATTCCAGCTATATTTAAACTACTGTTTATGCAGGACAAGTGCTATCCTATGGGGTCCAGATGACCCCACCCATACATTAGCGTGTTCTCCCTACCATGACAAAGGTGGATAAAGGTGGAAAGATTTCATGTAATCCATGGACACCAGTGAAGATCACAAATCATTGAAGAAGAAAGGTTCAGACCACTGTCTAGTGGGTCTAGATGACCCAACTCCCAATGGTAAAGTGCCTAGGATAGCACAAGGGTTACGCCTTACTGTGGCTATTATAAGAACTGAACTGGTTAATACAGAAAAAGTATGAAAAATATTATTGTCTCTGTCATTTTCATTTTCAAAGTGCTTTTCATAATCTAAAGGTTTTAATTTTCATAGTTCATAGTCATATTTACAAAAATATGACATTTGAATTCATACTGGTTAGCAGCAGTCTTTCTGCACATTTACAGTTTTCTTGATGAAAACAAACTTGTAAGCTGCTTCTTATATGTTTTCTCAAAAAGACTCGCAGCAAAGAAACACAAACATGCTGAGAAAACTGTGGCAGACGTGCATTGGTTAAAGTATTTGCTGAGCTGAACCGTTAACCCAGCTTTTCATGATCCAGCCTCCTGCTTGGTTTCCAACATCCATGTTCTACGGTTCATCAGCTGGATCAGATGTCTGCGAAGACTCCCATAAATCCAGGTGAATTTCATTGAAATAGATTACAAAGCAAGTCTTTGACAGAACAGATAAACCTGACTGCTTTTTTACCTGCTGCTTTGCTGGATGTTCAGTCAATCCAAACATGGAATCACTAACCCTCACAACATGTTCTGCTGCTTAGCTGAGAGATAATTGCTGGCATGTTGATTTTAACACGCCGTGACAGCTCCATCACCTGGCCTTGTTGCCAGAATCCATCAGGTCCTGGATGTCATTGTACGAGGTGACGGCCAGCTTGGACAGGTCCTCCACATAGGGCCCCATCAGAGGATGCTCTCGCACGCGCAGGTTGCCTTTGTTTTTGGGGTTCAGCAAGTCCCGCACACGTTCACAGTAGATCTCCATGTAGCTGACCTGTGAAAGACACGATGAACTCGGATATTTAACCCCTGATGTGTTTACATCTACTGGGACAGACACCTGACGGCACTCACTCGTACCTCAACAGAGTAAGACATGCTGTTGTCTGTGTTGTCGCTGATTTTTCTGAAGAGGTCTTCACACAGCTAAAAGAAAAAGAAAGGTTTGATCTCTCTGCATTCATCATCTCCATCAGTACTGTCATCGGTGTTTTTGTACCAGTGGAATGATGCCTTGCTGGTCCTTGACATCCTGCTTCCCCATCATTGTGTACGACTTGCCAGCGCCTGTCTGACCGTAGGCAAAGATGCAGACGTTGTATCCTTCAAAGGCGTGGAGCAACATTTCTTCTCCAATATCTTTGTAAACTTGCATCTGAGAGGCGTAATTGACATCCTCAGGCTGCGAAAAAACATTAAAGATCTAGTAAATGGTACAGGTCCAGCACAGAAGAATCCACTCTTGAACTCAAACGTGGGTGTGCTGTGGCTGAGTTCCAGAAGTTACCGAGGTGTGCGACCAGTAGGAGTAATCAAAGTTGAAGCTCTTGACATCTTTGGCCTGTTTGGGGTGGCTGATAGCTGAAAGACAGGAACACAGTTCAGAAGGGGGGGTGAGAGCTGCTCGTGTTGAACCAAATCAGAACTGGGTCGGGCTCTGATGACAGATCTGCCTTGGATGCCCCTCCCTCTGCTCAGCTTCAGGTGATTTAAATCCTACATGATGATGCATCGGTTTGTCATCAGTGTTTTATTTCTTGCAGCGTACAGAGTTCCTGAGTTTCCTGAAAGGTGCTTGTAAATCAACAGGTTTTTTTGTGAACTAAAAACTGCCTCGTGCTGCTTTAAATTAGGAATTCGTCATGAAAGTAAAAGGTCGCTCATAGTTACAGTTAAAGCTACTTCACAGAACAAACTGACCACAGCATAGATGAAATAAATAAGAGTTTTTGAGATGTTTTTAAACTTTTTTTTCCATTGTCTATCTATGGTTTTGCAAGTGTTGACCAGCTGCTGGTGTTTGTGTTCAGCAGAGGTTCGCTAACTATCACACATTCCTCTCCCTGAAGTCCATCAACACATTGTGAGACTTTAGTTTGTTAGTGTCTCATCATTCAGTTCCTGTCTTTCTATGACAAACAGATGCACCTTTTCACTCCTGGGTTGCCTGACCTTTCTTCTCACAGACCTGAAATCAAACTTTTGCTTTGGAAGAACTGGGGGGATCCTGCTGGCAGTCATGATGATAGTTCAAACTCCACTAAATTATCTTTGGATCTGGAAACAGAGAGTGCCACACTGTTCTTGACTTGCTGTTCTGAGCAACAACACACTAGAATTGAAAAGCATCCAAGTGCTTTTTGTAAACAGTTTTAGAAAACATTTTGAAGCTGAAGGAGAACATGATTTGGTGTTATTCTGTATTTGTTATTTCATTAAATGGCCGTCTGCACCTCATATAAGCCAAAAAGCAAAGCTGCTTTTGTTTCTACGGTGCGTTCAGGACGCCTCCGACTCGGCTGACAGCTTTTAGCTCGGCTCATCTTTCAGCAGTTCAAGGTTTATTGCACTTAGCAAGGCTCGTCTGTCCTTTGTTAAACCCTGCCTTTGTCATGGTCATCTCGCGTGACCGTATGAGGAGCTTACACGATTTACAGTCCGCCATCTTGGTCGACTGCTTTTAAAAGGATCTGTGTCCCTAAAGCGTGACTCACTGCGTTTACTGTATTTCTAATGAAAGATTTCGCCGTCATCTGCTGATCTGCTGCAGTCGATGTTCTTCTATTGAGACAAACAATCAATGAGATATTTCCTGTGAGTCTTCAGTATGACTCACTCACAACAGATACTTGAATGTGCTGGTTAGTTTTCAAAAGCTCTTTAGTTTTCAAGCTTAATGTATAGACCAGTTATCTCTGTAACATACACAGGTTTACCTGAACGTATCTACATCTACAAAGACTTCTGCCCGTATGTTTTTCACCTGGACATTTGCAACCTCTTGAAACATAAATGTCATCCAAAGAACAAACAGCCACACGCAGAGCTTAATTATGCTTAATGTAGAGCAAAAGTGTGCTGCCTGTTAAATATTGAACATCGTTTGGTGTCTTCTTCGAAATGATTTCCACCATAATGACTGGGCATCAGATGTCATAAAACTGTTCTTTTACTCAGCATTTCTGAAGGGTTAATTCCACCAACCATCAAGACGAGATCAGGTGTTTTCACCTCCACCAAACAACTTCTTTGACTTCCCTCTACTGTGATCGAGGTCTCTGCATTGATGCACAAACTCAACCAAAGCAAGCACACGCAGTCATTCATACAATTACGTTAGCCAAAACAATGCCAGCTCACTTTAGAGCACCATATGATTGGTGTGGTGATGTGGTGCAGTCATACTGGTGCTTTTTTGCAGCAAACACCAATGAAATACTAACATTAGGCATCTTCGGTCTTTTCCTTGATCTGACAAACATAGCAACATTTTTTTAACCCTGTCAACATGTTCCAATAATCTGGAAGAGCCAGTACAATGGTGTCCTCTAAAAAATATGAACAGTTTAGCAGTATATTTTTAGGTTAGATCAAAAAAAAAAAAGTATTGTTGCACTGTGCACTGCCCCCTTGTGGCGTAAATTATTACTCATGTCAATCTCAAAAGTCTTGAAAGCAGGGAGTTAAAGGAATCCATCCATCCAGCCCTTCATCCATCCATTTTCTTCCGTTCATCCAAGGCCGGGTTGGGGAAGCAAAAACCTCCAGACCTTCCTCTCCCCTGCCACTTCCTATAACTCTTCTGTTAGGATCCTGAGGCCTCCCAAATACGTAGCCTCTCCTGTGTTTTCACCTTGGTCTTTCCCAGAGTCTCCGCCTGGTGGGACATTCCAAGAAAACCTCCCAGAGAAGGCGTTCAGTAGGTGATTGAACCAAATGCCGGAGCCACCTCACATGGCTCTTCCCAATGCAAAACAGCAACTCTCAAGTAACCAAGCTCCCCACCCGATCTTTAAAGGAGCGCCCGGCCACCCTCCAGAGGAAGCTCATTACAGCCGACTGTAATCGGGACCTCGTTCTTTCAGACATGGCGACAGGTTGGTACTGGAAAAAAGATCAACTGGTAAACACACCAGCAAAAAAAAACCTGCTGGCAAAAAGACCACATGAGAGCAGACACTTCTTGAGCTGA
The DNA here is from genome assembly GCF_053564925.1 of Oryzias latipes. Classification (NCBI taxonomy): domain Eukaryota; kingdom Metazoa; phylum Chordata; class Actinopteri; order Beloniformes; family Adrianichthyidae; genus Oryzias; species Oryzias latipes. Next base: position 4,872,957 of record NC_136240.1, read on the forward strand.
CGCTCTAATCTTCCCTCACCTATGAACAAAGATCCTTCTTCCTGGGGCAGGAGCAACTCTACCCACCCAGAGAGGACAGATGACCGTTCACTGTCAAAATGTTAGATGCCCATTGGTGTTTCATGGTGGCAAAAATGACAAAGGTTGCAATTTCAGAAGCAGTCATTTCTGATTTTGACCTCTAATTCATATTTTCTTTAAGTTAGAAAATTATAGCGAGACATTTAGCTCCAAGACACAAACAAAAGAGTCTCCTTTGCTTTAAATCTTTCTACAGTCTTTTAAATTATTAGTATCTTTTTAAGTTCTACAGCTAAGCACACTACAAGAGTCCACCAAACAAGCAGACCATTAGTCACTCCAATTGTGTTGTTGCTGGTTAACCTTTAAGAGCCACGTCAATGAAAATTGTGTTTTTGGTGTTTTTAACATGTTCTTATAGAATCTTTCTCATGATGGTGGACATTTATAAAGAAAATGTAGCTCAAAATTCCATTTCTGAGTATTTCTTAAGTCAAATCATTGTGAATCAGGGGCAGATGAAAAAATGCCATTTGAAAAATATCGTATTAGTTACAATGGGCGTGCCCACAGCTTCCTGCTCCACTCCCTTTTGATTCGTCCACTTGCAAACAAACAGATACATTCTGTCTACATACAATTCTGTCTGATAAAAACTGGGAACCGGATATTGATAAATCATGTAATAAAATGGTTACAGTATAACGGGGTGGGATTATATAAGTTCGCTTCCTTCCACTCCCTTTCAAGCAATATTTATTAATATGTCTAATTATCCTAAATTTGATTAGTTACTGTATGAATGTATAACTGATGATTATATTGCTGTTATGTATTATTTGTACTTAATTGCTTGAAATAAACCATTTCAAAATTCAAAAAAAAATACATTAACATTTTTGTTTTCCTCGTCTGAACTGGAATCTGGATTTAAACTGTACTGCTGGATAGCTCTGATATTGATCACCATTTTTGTTGCAGCACTACTGTTAAGCTGTGGTTGTGAGGGGCTGTAAGTTAGCAGGGGAGATTGTAGTCAAAGGGATGATGGGAAGTGGAGCCAGGCTTACACTGGGAACAGATCAGAAGATGATCAGAGTGGGACTTTAACATATTCTAAAAGAAATGAAATAAAAAAGTCAAATGGTTTAATAATCACTCCTTAAATATGATCATGAACTAGTATGGGACCCAACCAGAAGGTTAAGCAAAATGTTTGAAATGACTAAGGAACATCAGGAACACTGCCTAAAGGAAGCTAAAGTTAATCAGTCATCGGGGTGGCCCGGATGCAGAGGTAGAGTGCTCAGCCTCTGAACAGGATCATTTCCTACTCCGCCCACCCATGTGTGTCCAAGTCCCATGGGCGTTACACTGAACTCTAGCACCATGCAGAACTGCTGGGCCACCCTTACTGTATAATATGTGTGTGAATGGGACTGATTTGTAAAACGCTTTGGGCGTCAAAGAAGCTGGGGAATGGCTACATACAGTAAGTAGATGGCATCTGTATCTAAAGATCTATCTTTATCTATCTATCTATCTAAACCCACAGTTTTAGCTAAAGTTCTGGAAAAGGTGGTTGTAGTGCAACTATCGTCTTTTTGAGACAAGTAACCCTTGTGCTATCCTAGGCACTTTAACATTGTGAGTTGGGTCATCTAGACCCACTAGACAGAGCTCTGAACCTTTTTTCTTCAATGATTTGTGATCTTCACTGGTGTCCATGGATTACATGAAATCTTTCCACCTTTATCCACCTTTATCATGGTAGGGAGAACACGTCAATGTAAGGGTGGGGTCATCCAAGATAGCACAAGGGATACAGTGTTTTGAATACGTTTCAGTCTGATTTTTCTCCACAGAGACTGCTCTGTTTAAGGTCTAACAGTATATTTATGGTTTCAGACTCGGATCATTACACTGTATTGGTATTATTATATTTCTTGCTTTTGATGCTCTTGACCACAAAATGTTGCTGTGCAGACTGTGAACTTGGTCTGTCGGAGACTGTCATCTCATGGTTCTCTTCTTATCTAACCAATAGAACCTTTGCCTTGCCTTGTAATATTGCATCCCAAGTTGCTCCCCTGCTCCATGTTAAATGGTGTGTACTAATATAGCGCTTTTCTAAAAAAGCGCTTTACAGTCACAGTCCCATTCACCCATTCACACACACATTCACACACCACAAGGCTCAGAGTTCCTGCTATACCCCCCCCCCCTCTTGGCCACATTACAGTGTATACAGTTGCAAAAATATTTCATGCTATTTTTGTGCAGATGATATTCAACTTTACTGTTTGTAAATCAAAATTATACAAGATTTCAATAACTACTGAATTGTTTCTCTTCTATTCAAGACTGGGTTTTTTATTACCCCTTATGCTCCACAACACAACCACACCTCAGAAATCTTGGTTTTCTGAGGGCCATTCTTCCTAAATCGGACCTGGATGTGGTCATTCATGCTTTTATCTCCTCTTGTTCAGATTATTGCAACTGTCTTTTTATCTGTCTTTACTACTGTCTTAACAAATGTCTTCAGTTGCCGTCTACTGTCTCCAGCCTCACCAGAAAACGCCAGTAGAGCTTTTAACAGGAACCAATAGAAAGGCACACATCACACCCATTTTATTCTCATTGTATTGGCTACCACTGAAATTTAGCATTGATTTTAAAATCTTAGTGTTAAATTTTATTTTTCGTAAAGGACAGGATCCCAAATACAAAACCCAATTCACTTAAACTTTTTTTGACGGGTCTTTAATTCACTGAAAGACCCGTCGACTGAAACCCTAGATGGACATCTGCGCACATCGACGAATGACAAACGCAAGAAACACTTATGAATTAGGTATTTCACGCATGTATCATGAAAGACCGAAATTTCATACGTGGAAAATGCACAATATGTACACGGTGGCTGTGTGACACACTGTAAAAACAGTGAGACCTAAACATGTGTGGAATGTTATCTGATTTCTTTTGACATGAGTTTCTAGTCTTTCCAAGGGTTGGGAGACAATAAAAGAAGCCCTAATGCTTAGATTTATCTACTCTTTTCCCGACACTCAAAGTTGTCCATTATTCATTCATACTTGGTGATGGTAACTACTGATGTGGCCTCAGTTGCCCTGGGGCAGACTGACAGAGGTGTGGCTGCCAGTTCACACCTACGGTTCCTCTAACCGTCACCGGGACATTCATGCACATCCACACACCAGTGGAGCCACACAGGAGGCAGGGAGGGTGAAGTGTCAACGACAGTTAACTGGGGATAGCGGGGATCAAACCCCTGAGCCTTCCTGCTCAACCACCTGAGCCACTGCCGCCCTTATCCACAGCTTTGTCTAGTAACAGCCTGTGGGTCAAACCCTGATTGGCCGAGACCATTTTCTAAAGTGTGATGACAGCAGCGCTCTGCGCTTAAGCTGTAGCCCCTGGTCAGTCCTGCTCTGAGTATCTTTTTATGCCACCATTTGTTGTAGCTGCTGGGTCTTGGTAATGGTGATGGAGGGATTTTGATCAGGCTGTTCCGAATGAGCTGTTCCGCTCAATGGAAGAGGAAATGTGTCTGCATCAGCAGGTCTGGCAGAGAGCACATGAACCTCCTGACAACAGAGAGACACGTGGATCCATATTCAGGCTCAATTTGTGCTGGAAATTCTATCCAAGATCAAGAAAACTCTCTTTTATCAGAAATAGGCAGTAGATGTGGTGCTAACAGCATGTTTCCCTCTGCAGAAAACCCCACACCAGCATTAAATTTGACCTCATTTCAACAGATTTCACAGGAGAAAAGGTTTACTGAACATGTTGTAAACTGAACACGTTTATTCCATGCTGTAGTTTGGAAATTTTAATAAACTTGTTTGTAAATGCAATAATGATACATTTTCACAAGGTAAAATCCCATTTGCCCTGGAAAACACAATCAGCGTGAATTTGGACTAAATTGTATCTAAATACAAAAATATGGATTGAATAAAACAGATTTTGTTGATAAAAGTTAAGAAATAATGAATGAGATAAAGGAAGAGGAAATGCTTCATGAAGCCTAGAGCTGTGGTCTGATATGTAACCAATAACAAATGAACATCATGTTAATCTGCATTGAAGCAGCACACATTACGAATTCCTCCACCCCCTGCACCCTCCTCCACCCTCTGTACCCTTCTTCCCCCTCTGTACCCTCCTTAACCCCTTGTACCCTCCTCCACCCTCAGTATCCTCCTTCACCTCCTGTACCCTCCTTAACCCTGTGTACCTTCCTCCACCCTGTGTACCTTCCTCCACCCTCTGTACACACTGCCACCCATGGTCAGTTAATCTGATGGTTCAAAATGAACCAGTGTTGACCATGAATCGTATTGTCAACCACAGATTATATTATAAATCAATAAAATGAATCACTACACCCCCCAAGCCCAAGACATGCAAATCGTGTTTTTCACCTTTTGACCCCAAAGGTATATATCTTTTGTTTTCTATCTGATTGTTTCTTAATTTAATTACACTGCTCTGTTGCTTAGGGCCACAGGAAGACCTCTAGCACTAACTAGCACTTTATAAGGGAGTCTCATGTTTATTGTTCTTAAACACAAGCACGTTGGTCAACGTTCTTCTTTTGAAGTGCTTTAATATACATTTAAAAAGAACGTAAAATAGAAAAAAGACTGTTAAAAATGAAAATGGGATCAAATGAAATTAGGCTTCTGTGAACATCATCAGTCAACCATATGTTGGTAACATCAGATTTGGTGGGAAAATGCAGGAACTTTCAGAGAAATAGTAGAAGTACATAAACTAGAAGAGAAGCATGAATGAAAATATATTAATGTTTACATAAATTGTTTTATTAACTTAAAGGTTTGCTAACATAACAATCTGCATTGTTTTTTATATGTAAAAGCAAACCTTTAGGGATTTGAACCCCATGGTTGTGTAAAGGAGACCCGTTTTCCACCAGGTCTGTCCCCTGCATCTCAATGAAGACCCGTCTGGGATGGGAAATCTGTGCAGCAACAAGGCCGCTGTCCTTCTCTGGCTTTGTGAGAACCAAGCCATTGACCCACACATGAGTGTGACACAAAAGAGGCACACACAAAACCTCTAGAACTCCCTCGTCTTCGCTCTTTCTTCTTCCAGGACTTGAGAGACAAAGGGGGGCATTTATTCTCCCACTCCAGACATTGCAACCAGTAGGCTTCAATGCTATGAGCCCAGTCCCATCCTCCACCCTCCACCCTCCATCCTCCACCCTCCAGCCTTCAGGCTCCAGTCTCCAGCCAAAGCTTCAAACTCTTCAGAGAGAACAGTCTGATCTATTTTAAAGCTCTGAAAAATGAATCATTTAGGCCCTTTTTTAAGCCACAAACTGCAGAACTGAATGATCGTGTATGGGATATTTTTCAAAACTAACAGTGTCTCCCACTAAGATCCATAAAGGAGATTCATAAATTCCCCTTGGATTTCAGCCTCTCTGACCTGAACAGACACTGAATAAGGAGCAAAACAACACGAGGAAGGGACCGCTGTACACGTCTGCATCCTTCACTAAGTTTTAGGATTTGTTAGGAGCGACATCAAAAACTGCAAAATAAAAGTTTAAAAAAGACTTTGGAACTTGTAGTTTAGTCACCCATGACATGAAGGGGGGAGACGGAGATGTCTAAATTAGACTAAACTTTAAATATTTTAGGAAGTCGTATCTATTATTGATGTTTGGCTTTAACTTGCAAGGCAGACAACATATCAAATATCTTTCCAGTCTCCTTTTTCCAAGCTCTGTGAAATCTATGGAATGCGTGCTGCTTCAAACGTTCACAGGCTTAACCATTTATTTAACCCTTGTGCTATACTTTACCATTGGGAGTTGGGTCATCTAGACCCACTAGACAGTGCGCTGAACCTTTTTTCTTCAATGATTTGTGATCTTCACTGGTGTCCATGGATTACATGAAATCTTTCCACCTTTATCCACCTTTGTCATGGTAGGGAGAACACGTCAATGTAAGGGGGGGGGGGTCATCTAAGATAGCACAAGGGTTAATGGACAACAAATAAAACGGTTTTCAAAGGCAGAAATGTTTCTTTCACTCACTGGCATTGTACAATCCTAATCCACACTGAAGTAGATTTCAATAGAAAAATTAATCCAAAAATGTTGAATAAAGAGTCCGTTTTAATCCGGTTTACACCCTAACCCTGCAGGCCCTGGAAAGACTGAGGGATTATGTCACCTGCAGCCTACAAACTCAACGGATTACTCTCTTATACTGCTTTTCTTGATACACCTCTGTGTTTGATATGGACCAGCATGAAAACAGCTGTGAAGATTTCTGCCATTTAAAACACAGAGAGATCAGAACTGGGGTCCTCCAGATCTGTACATGTCTTCCTTTCTCACTAAGGAAGATTGGAGATGAGTGTGAGGAAGCTATCCTCTGACACAGGATCATTGGGTGTCCTATAATATACTCTTTTTAATGTCACCACGTATTGTACCCAATCTCAACATTTAGTCTGTTAACTTTGGTCTTAAACACGTGAAAATATACACAGCCTAGTTTAGACTGAATGTGTATCACAGCACCACCTATAAGCTTCTAGGTGTTTCCAAGACAACATTCTGGTGTTAAAATTCCACTCCAATCATCTTTTGGTCTATTGTGAAAGCGTTTCCAGTCGTCTTTTATTTATGATTACAAAGTCAAAAATCCAAAACCTGTGTTGTTTACTAGGACATAGCTTCTGCAGGACGGCAGGAGTTCAACAGAAATTTCCTTCTAAGTTGTGGGCAGGACCGTTGCTGCAAAGTAAGCCTGCCCTCACTTCCCATCACCTTTTTTTTTTTTACACATTTTTCCACTAGCTTACAGCTCCTAACGATCCCAGCCAAACATTAGCGCTGCAACAAAAATGTTGAGAGTTCAGAGCTATGCAGCCATACAGTTTGGATCCAGATACCAGCTCAGTCGAGGAAAACAAAGAAGTTCATGAATCTGTTTGACTGACAGTGGATGATCAGAATGGAGCAGAGCAGGGAGTGGTGGTTCGCCCAGCATATCTTCTACGCCACAAATGGGATAATTTTTAAACTGGGTTTTTTTTATCTTCTGATTCCCAACAATTTGAATAACAAAATGTCATTTTAAGTTGAACTTTCTTTACATATGTTCTCCACGGTGAGAAAAATGCCACAAGAACATGTTAAAAACATAATTTTTATTGGAGTGGTTCTTTAAACTAAACGGAGAATACAATTTTGACGCAAAGTCAATTGTGCTTTCCCCAAGTTCTGATGCGTGTTCTGAATGCTGCAACAGGGAAAAGCTTTAAAAGCTTTTATCCAAGCAATGTCCCACATGAACATGTGTGCATTGATGTTAGTCTCACACCTGCTCTGTCAATGCTTTCACGTCTCAGCCCAAGAATACCAAACTATTTGCATAAAACAATATGTGGCTCCGATCCAACATTATTGCAATAATGTGGTCATTAAAATGTCATATGAGTCCCGCTAACAGAAGTGTAGACGTGGAGTTTCATTGTGAATGGAATGGATTCATTTCACTGTCCTGACGTTCTCCTGCAGGCATGTTCAACCTTTCCTCTCCAGTCTTTCCTTTTCTATTTGAAGGGGTAAGTGTTCCAGAAGAACACGTTGAAGAGGCATCGAAGGAGCCATTCAGCAGAAAACGTTCTTTTTTAACCCTTGTGCTATCTTAGATGACCCCCCCCTTGCATTGACGTGTTCTCCCTACCATGACAAAGGTGGATAAAGGTGGAAAGATTTCATGTAATCCATGGACACCAGTGAAGATCACAAATCATTGAAGAAAAAAGGTTCAGAGCACTTTAGTGGGTCTAGATGACCCAACTGCCAATGTTAAAGTGCCTAGGATAGCACAAGGGTTAAGAAAGCCTAGAGTTTTTTTACTTTTCCATTCATCCATCCATTCAGATCTGGAGCCAGTGCATCAATGCCTGCTTCTTGTAAAATTATAATAAATAGCTTGTTTTTAAAACGCTAGCACCTAAAACTAAAGCCTCGTTTCCAATTAGCGGTACCGTCCCGTCTAGACAGGTCTGGCTTTTTCACCGTTTCCATTATAAAATAACCCATTAAGCCGGACCGAATCTTACCATTTTTGGGCTCCCAATGGTTGTAGGTCGGTAGATAAATGGAACGGACCGGTTAGGGCGGAGCTACAGTTGACACCCGTTGATTGGTCATTACAACAAAAGAAAACTCCAAGTAGACAGCCGCTCTTCGCCGCCCACAATCTGCTCTCTAACAACATTAAAAGCTTTGTTTATACGAAGTACCAAAAGCCAATGAGCTGCTGGAGGACCTCCATTGTTGTCGTAGTTGGCTTCAACCCACATGGCCCAACTTGGAGTGGAAACGCTCACCTGAATTGCCTGGACCATTCTAAACTGGACCAAACCAGACCAGACTGGACTGCTGAGTGGAAACAAGGCTGAAGATTTCATATACTTCATCTGTTTATGCTGAACAAATCTTCCTTGATTTTCAGCATGTTGTCTTGATGATATCTACATGTTTCCATCATTTACACAGCTGTGATGTGATTGGCTGATCCAACGACTGCGTGAATCCTCAGATGGAGCTTGGTCAGACTGATGCTCTTTTAGATTCCACTAAATGAGAACCCACAAACTGAAAAGCAGCCGGCATCCACGGCGACAGCTGTGCTGAAAGGAGTACCCTGCTTCTCGTACTTACTGGTGGTGTTGCCCGTCATCTGAATGATGCACTTGCTTTCTTTCCCAATCTCCCTCGAGTTGAAGGGGCGGACTCGGACCGCCACTTTCACAGAGGCTCCTGCCATGGTGCCTCTTCCCAGCACCTTTCAGCCCCTCCTCTAGAGTCCAGGTGTGAGGCTTCAAGTTTCTGAGAGGGTGGAGAAAGACGTGCACACAATTAAACGTGCTGCCAGCAACTACCAGTCCGTAAACAAAACACGTCGGACTGAATTGGAATAGACTGGATTTAAGATTAAACTGGAACGGACTGGATTATCGTTCAAGTGAACAGGAATGAACTGGATCATAGCTCATCTAAACCATAGTAAACTACCTTTTAACCCTTGTGCTATCCTATGACCTCACCCTTACATTGAAGTGTTATTCCTACCATGACAAAGGTGGATAAAGGTGGAAAGTTTTCATGTGATCCATGGACACCAGTGAAGATCACAAATCATTGAAGAAAAAAGGTTCAGAGCACTGTCTAGTGGGTCTAGATGACCCAACTCCCAATGTTAAAGTGTCTAGGATAGCACGAGGGTTACCTGAATGAAAATAATAGACAAAATGTTGGCTGAAGCAGACTGGATTTTTGCTCACAAGATTCATTTTTCATTTTATGTGACTGACCAATTTTACTGAAAACTGGCTGCATATTTATAACTGAATCAGCAGTTATGGAAGGCCTTCATGGGTTCACAAAACCAGAACTTTCTGAGCTAGATGAAGGAGGGAGTTGGTGTTTAGTTGTGGATATGATGGCAGCTCTTGGAGCAGGGTGGGTGGGAAACGTGGACATTGAACTGCAGCTGGGGGCGATAAAGCCAAAATGCAACAAAAGAAGCGCAGCAGCAGTTAAATGTCAGCATTGGTCTGTGGAAGACAAAAGCTCTGACAGCAACCTTAAATCCAGCGTCTGGCTCAGTCCAGGCGGCCAAGTAACCTTAAACAATGAACGCTACATTGCTTTGTGTTGTTCTGGGTAAATGCAGAGCAACCATGACTCATCAGAATAGTAATTATTGCATTTCTACGCCCCATAGTGACTAATACCGTACACGTAGATGGAGCATCAGCAAGAACACATTGTTTTTTATGCATCCATCCTCAGCGCCCTCGTTCCTTCAAGTTGTGACAAAGATGTGTGTCGTTGTGTCTAAATCAAGCGAATCTGCTGTGTCACTCGTCATCTTCACGAACTTCCACTAACAGAACGAGGCTGAAAAAAGGCGGTGGACCAAATGCGTTTGTGCATCTGTCGGGTTGAAACGGAGGCCTTCCTCCCAGCAGCACACCTTCCTCTCCGTTTCAGAGTAAGGTGTGGTCAGTGCCAGGAAAGATGACACGAAAGAAATCCTGTTCTGGAAAGGTTTATCCAATCTGGACTGTAAAAAAAAAGAAGAGACAGACAAATAAAACTGACTGACCACTGGAGGGAAGTCTAAAAATCAGAAGGAGTGTGTTCCCTCTAAACGTCTGAAAGCTCCTCAGGTTTTCCTCTGAACGTGGAGGAAGACACCCACCAACTACAAGTCAACCAGGCAAGGGCCTGTTTCCTACTAGAATGGATCATCCTCCAGACTTTAGAAACAGCAGCTGTACAGACGGACGGATTCCTTCATTCCTTCCTGGAACTCAGGAACAGTCCTTCCAGTCTGACTTCAGTCACATTCAGTCATTTTCCTGAGACTGGAACACAGAGGATGGAGCCCAGACACACAGCGACAGCCCGGGATGAGGCAGCCGCTCGGGACTCCATCCTCTCCGCAGCCTCCCCGCTCCGTGGCCGCGCCCAAAGCGCGCCTCCCCCCGGGCGGACAAAGCAGCGCCGGCAGCGCCGCAGACCGTCTTACCTCCGCCGAGCAGGCTGGGAGACGCGTCACCTCCGCCGGTCTGCTCCTCCGTCCGTCCTACCAGCCTCTGCTGCTCGCCATCGAACCGGGCCGGCGTGCTGCAGCCCACTGCTCCCCCCTCCTCCGCCCTGCTTTCAACACTCGGGAGGGCCGAGGGGAGGTGCTCGGTCAGTCGGCCGTCTCTTCTCAGATCGAAGCGGTCAAAATGGCTCTGCTGCTCTACCGAGGATGCTCGAGTTCCACTGAGCCGCTGGTGACATCATCAGCACCGGGAACGGGGGGGGGGGGGGGGGGGGGGGGGGGGGCACAGAAACCAAGCAAACACAAATGACGTGAGATAATCGCATTTATGAGAATCTGGATTGTCTATGTTATCTTTATAATAAAAATAGTGATAATAATGACAATAATAATATAAATAATAATAATATTTTACCGCCTAAACGTTTTTATTAGAGACAATTATTATACATTTTATTTTATTTTTCTATCTTGTTTAAGCTCTGCTGTTAGGAATCTTCACTTTTGCTATTTACGTTCTGTAATATACACGATTGAATAAGGTTTATTTGTATGGAAGCGATTCTGTAGCATAATTAAAAATAAAAGTCAAAACCAGAAATAATTTTTCATTATCAAAATGAAGCTGCATTTTTTGACTCAAAATTAAAATGAAAAATCAATACTTCAAAATGCTTTTTCATTTCTATTTAAAAAGCGTTTATTCTGTGTCATAATTAAAGCGAAAATGCAAAGAGGGGATTTCATTTTCATTTTAACATCCACCCTGGAATAGTGTCGTATTATTCAAATTGACTTACCATTTTCAGAGGGGAGGCGGGGCGATGACGTCAGTGCTGTCTCCGTGTGTCCGGCTGCTAAGATGTCTAGGTGCAGCTTAATGGTGTATACTTATTTATCACTTTATTTCCTACGCCAATGAAAATTGTGTTTTGTGTGTATTTAACATGTTTTTGTAGCATTTCTTTTTTATTTAGGAGCAGATGAAGAAATGCAGTTTACAAAAGTCTACATTTTAAACTATGCCATAGAAAAGGACACAGGTTTTAAGATTTTGTCTAAAATCAGCATAAATATAAGAACTAGACCACTGGGAATACTTTGACGATAAATCAGAAGATGACTGACGTGGGACTTTAAGGCCCAAAGTGCTTTCCAGTCACAGTCCCCATTAACCCATCCACAGTCACACACTGATGGCCGCTCCACTGCTGAACTACTTGAACCACCAGGAGCAATGTGGAGGTCAGTGTCTTGCCCAACGACACTTAAACACATGGGTGTGCAGGGAAGAATTGGTAGAATTGGTTGATCATAAACCCCACAATAATCCTACAAAATGTCCTTTTCTCAAAGACTTCTTTTTTTAAAAGTAAAAATTATATAATAAGCCGAATCAAATTACTAAATTATAAACTTTTTTTCAGATAATGGTACAAAGCCACAAAATTGCACTTTTACAAAACCACAGTAGATGCAGCAAACATTTCATTAATTCAAGTCTTGGTAAAACAACAGATTTTCCAGTAATGGAGTTCTGGCACATTTAGCTTGCAGCAGGAGGTTGATCTCATGTTGGTTCTTATTTAAGGTTCCACAGTTTGTTTTCACAGCCCTGCTGACGAGATGTTTTAAGGAAAATGCCATCATTTGTGAAATGGGGTACATCTGTACTTTGAGTGACAGAAGGAAGCTTAATAGAACAGATTGTACAGTAACGTGCAGTAACAAATAAAGGTTTGTGTTTGTGTGTTTTCCCTCAGCAGCTGCGCTCAGGTAAGAATCCACTTATGTCAGCATTTTAAAGGTGAGCGTGGGGTCGCTGCACACTGTGGCCTGCTCCCCTCCTGCAACCTGAGGCTCTTTAACAGTCACTGGTAAAGTTCAAGTCCCACCTCGGCATCACAACACCACTTCAAAAACTCTTGACTAGATTCAAAATTGACATATGTTTCTTTTTATTTAATTTATTTCTCTGAGACAAAAGAGATCTATCAGATGCCTGCCTTTCTAGTGACAATCAAAGATGATTTACTAAGAGAAGTGTTGAAAAATCTGACAGATCTGTTTAACCCTTGCGCTATCCTAGGCACTTTGACATTGGGAGTTGGGTCATCTAGACCCACTAGACAGAGCTCTGAACCTTTTTTCTTCAATGATTTGTGATCTTCACTGGTGTCCATGGATTACATGAAATCTTTCCACCTTTATCCACCTTAGTCATGGTAGGAAGAACACGTCAATGCAAGGGTGGGGTCATCTAAGATAGCACAAGGGTTATAGCAGTGAACCAGGACCAGACCTGACCTCATCCCTGATGTGAAACAATATCCCTTGCAGCTTCATGCATATGTGAAATCATCACACATTTTCACTGTCTTTGAGGGAAAATGAGTGTGCATGAAAGAACTTTCTAGAAACAAAACAGCCAAGTGAACAGGAACTGTGAGTGGAGATGCACAGGCTGCTCAGGTTTCAGCCTGAATGAAACACAATGCACACATGTTTGTGACCTGGCTCTTTGCACACTCCTGCCGCTCCCACTGCTCTCAGCCTCACCCGTTAAAAAATTTGTTGCTGAGGAACATCTCTCTTGAGCCCTTTTCTCTTTTAATGCCAATTATCCATTGCGCTCTTGAACTTAAATTTTACTGTCTGTTCCATGCACACATGGTGGAAACACCTTTTTCATTGCAATATACACAATCTGAAAGATCTGTGAATGAGAACACAGTGTGCTGTTATTTAATTTGGCTCCACACAAGAAAAAGAGCAGTCAAGGTGAGACTGTATGTTGCTCATGCCAAGTGTGGTGCGATGTAGAGAAAGCTGCAGGCAGAGGCTTTTGAGGGTTTTGGTCTTCCCTTCCAGAGGTGCCGTCTCTCAATTCAGTGGTAAAGGTCCCTGAATAATTCATTGGTTGGCAAGGCTGTTGCCTTGAGCCTTGTGTGACAGACGCTTCTTAAAGAGATACTCTTGGTGGAAGCGTCTGCAAAGAATGTGGAGCAATCTCTCACTGTTAGACATTTTCAACAGTTTTATATTCCTTCATAGTCTACAGCTACGTTCATCATTGCTCAACAGCTGTCAGTAAACAATTTCTACGTGTAATTGGAAGGCCCATCCACCTCCTCTTATGTGAACTAATCACAGAAGGGTTGCTGTTCCAATCCTTAGATGTGGATGAGACAAATCCCCTGCAGGATTGGATCAATCCTCCACAGAAAGGGCAACTCCAGGGATGAAGGTGCCTGCCCTGCTACTTTTTAAGATACCCTTGAAGTTATCTTTTACTTCTTACTGCCTGATCAGCTGTTTATAGCTTGTTGTAAGGACAGGGGTGATGGGAATAGAGGTGGGGCTGTAGCTCTTGAGGCTTGGATTTGCCCTTGAACCCACCATGCTGACTGTGAGTCCCTCTATCTGCTGTTTCCAGTGGAGCTGCTCAGTGGGCATGGCTGAGTCTGTGGTTGTACTGGGCCTCGCATGTGAAAGATTCCAAAAGTTAAAAAGCAATTGGTTGATCATCATCATCAAACACTTGATGAAGGCAGGATTAATCTCAGTCCTTCAGTGGCGCTAAACTGCAAGGACCCCTTAGGTGCAACCAGACAAAAATCCCTGTTTGTTGAAGGCTGCAAAAGGTATTCAACTCAAGGCCCAACATGTCCGAAACTTCTGGAAGAGTTTTAAATGTAATGGTAAGGACAAGACATTCCCAAACCACATGCTGCTCAAGAACACCTGAATGTACCTGAGCAGGTGATTGGGTTATATTAACCTGGAGTCCCCTATAATCTGCTGCTGAGTTTACCTGCAGGATCACAACGAGAGGAAGTCGGTATAGTTTTGGAAGAGATGAAGGGGCTGAGGCAGCCCGTGCAGTCTTTCAGAGAAGGATCTTTTTCCTGTTTTGTTTCTAGATTTTCTCCAACCAAACACAAAAAGGCAACGTCCAACATCAAGAGCAATTCTGACATCTAGGTGTGGAGTTGTAAGGTTACACATCAGGAGTCCTGACTTTATCATTTCATCTTTAAGTAATGTTGCTTTGAAACCATTTGCAGGAGTCAGAAACGGCGCCCTCTATCTGTGAATGTTAGGGTGGTTAGAAAGAACGGCCAGACATGCCAATAAAGAGACCAAATGCAGATGTTCTCTGGGCCGGACTTAAAAATACTGTTTGTATTCAAAGTTCAGATTTTGGAGATTTTCTTCATGGTCATGATAGCTTCTATGAGCTCTTTAACTTCCTTGACTCCATCAGACACAGCTGTTGCTCACTGAATGAAGTGCTGCAACTCCAGTGGGAATCTGATTCATTATTCTCCATGTAGTGTAATATGTGTGGTGGATATGTTTGAGCTGCATGTTGTTAATGCAACACAGGTCAGAGGTGGAGGAAAATTTAGATGTGGACAAAGAACTATACTCCAGTCCATCAAATATGAAAGAGGCACTCAAAACAAAACCATGCAAGGAACCATGCACAGACTTTTTCCTAACAGGATTTTATAAAGATTTTATAGGTCAATCAACTCAACATCCAGATATTTAAAGCCCAATATTACAGCAATAGTCGTCTCAATGGGCTTCATCCCAGTAATTTTAAACAAATGTGCAGCCTGCAAAAGATAAGGCGGTCTAATCTGAAAAATGTAATTACCTTGAGGGGTCTGCATGAAGCTAATTAATGGATGTGATGTGATTGATGACCAGCTCTATGTTCCCTGAACAATAGTTCAGTTTGCAGCGCCATTTTCAAACCTATGCTCCCATTTTTTAAGCATGATCCAGTCAAGGATCTAAACAAAATCTGGTCATTTTTTCCCCCCATATCAGTCACTGAGCTGCAGAAAACAGTACCGTTGTCCAGTCCAGTGTCTCTGCTGAACCTGCGTGGGCATGAGGGCGGCATGAAAACTGTGGAATTCCTATAAAACGGCTATATTTTAACTATTTTGACTAGCGAGAGCAAATGAAAGTTGTGTTGGCCTAAAAATGATGCATAATGGACACCAGTTCCTAATGCATCATTGTGTGGTTATCTGTCTCTTACCTATTGTCATAGATATACCACTCTGTAAGGATGTTTTCTTAGCTGTTAAAAAACTCCAGTATGTTGTCCAGTATGTGAGGTGAGGAACTTTAATGGGATCATGTGTCAGATGTGCAGATTAAAGTGACCTTTTTTAATCAGAGAAAATGAACTGAATGGTTTCTTCAACTCTTTGTTTTAATCTATAAAGCTCTGATAAATGATAATCTGGTTCAACTTTGTGCATGTTTGGGCTCCCATCAGGAGAATCTCAGGAGGAATTTGCTGCACTGGTCCAGTGGCACAAAAAACAGAGAAATAACAACAGCAGCGACACAAAAAACATCTCAAATAAAGAAAACAGCAACAACAATTTGTCATAGGGACTTTTTATTTTTCCATTTGGTGACACACTGAAAAGCCATTGTTCTAATTATTAATTTAAGTTTCAACAAAATATTTTACAAAGGGAGAAAAATGTACTGACAGAGGTATTTGAAACATCTTTCCCTGCACAAAAAGCAGTGTTTACAACATTTTACACCCATCACAGTCACAAGTCCTGAAAATGATCGTTTTAACAGATGCTTGAAGAAAAAGTCATTTACAAGTCAGAAGAAAAGGCCAGCTGACCAGCTGTTAGAAGCCTCTTCATATTCTACCCAGTTCATTACCTTGCTCACCTGAACAAAACAGTGTTCATTGAAAAAAATGACTTCATTTGAAACTGTCTGCAGAGCTCCTCAGTTGACATAAAAATGATGTTTGTAAAATGTTTTGAAATGTAAATACTGGCTGGTCTTCATACTGCAGCAGCTGTGGTTATGCCTGTAAACACTTGCTGTCATTTGTCACTTTTTAAAGGTTTTGATCTCACAAAAACACAAACCAGGTCTGATGCATGCTAACCGGGGCCAGCACCTTTCAGGAGGCAACAGTACAGTACTGAGGATACTGGCTTTAGCAGCTTCAGGTGAATCCATGAAGGCTTCTTCCAGACTTTAGTGGAGCCGTTGTTACCCTGCCATGCCATGCATTGTAAATAATGGACATTGTCGGGACAGATGAATGACTTTATATAATACTAAAATAAAAATAAAAGAACTGGGATGTGAGTGGCAACCGGCTTGCTTCTCTGTAAGACTTGAATTTTCTAGTTCATCTAGTTCTAGTTTCTTCACCTATAAAGGTTAAACTATTTGCATCCCTGCATACATTGAAGATCCAAACTGCCTTCATTTTTTGCTGCTTTTAAAAGTGACTGTTTTCACAAAGCTGCTGGATAAGCCTGCAGCTGGATAGACCTGCAGCTGGATAGACCTGCAGCTGGATAGAGCTGCAGATGGATAGGCCTGCAGCTGGATAGACCTGCAGCTGGATAGACCTGCAGCTGCTGGATCGACCTGCAGCTGGATAAGCCTGCAGCTGGATAGACTTGCAGCTGGATAGACTTGCAGCTGTATAGACCTGCAGCTGGATAGACTTGCAGCTGGATAGACCTGCAGATGGATACACCTGCAGATGGATAGGCCTGCAGCTGCTGGATAGACCTGCAGCTGGATAGACCTGCAGCTGCTGGATAGACCTGCAGATGGATAGACCTGCAGATGGATACACCTGCAGATGTATAAGCCTGCAGCTGCTGGATAGACCTGCAGCTGCTGGATAGACCTGCAGCTGCTGGATAGACCTGCAGCTGGATATACCCTACAGCTGGATAGACCTGCAGCTGGATAGACCTGCAGCTGGATAGACCTACAGCTGCTGGATCGAACTGCAGCTGCTGGATCGACCTGCAGCTGGATATACCCTACAGCTGGATAGACCTGCAGCTGGATAGACCTGCAGCTGGATAGACCTGCAGCTGCTGGATAGACCTGCAGCTGGATATACCCTACAGCTGGATAGACCTGCAGCTGCTGGATAGACCTGCAGCTGGATAGACCTGCAGCTGCTGGATAGACCTGCAGCTGGATATACCCTACAGCTGGATAGACCTGCAGCTGGATAGACCTGCAGCTGCTGGATCGAACTGCAGCTGCTGGATCGACCTGCAGCTGCTGGATCGAACTGCAGCTGCTGGATCGACCTGCAGCTGCTGGATAGACCTGCAGCTGGATAGACCTGCAGCTGCTGGATAGACCTGCAGCTGGATATACCCTACAGCTGGATAGACCTGCAGCTGCTGGATAGACCTGCAGCTGGATAGACCTGCAGCTGCTGGATCGACCTGCAGCTGCTGGATAGACCTGCAGCTGGAAAGACCTGCAGCTGGATATACCCTACAGCTGGATAGACCTGCAGCTGGATAGACCTGCAGCTGGATAGAACTGCAGCTGGATAGACCTGCAGCTGGAAAGACCTGCAGCTGGATATACCCTACAGCTGGATAGACCTGCAGCTGGATAGAGCTGCAGATGGATAGGCCTGCAGCTGGATATACCCTACAGCTGGATAGACCTGCAGCTGGATAGACCTGCAGCTGGATAGAACTGCAGATGGATAGACCTGCAGCTGGATAGACCTGCAGCTGGATAGAACTGCAGATGGATAGGCCTGCAGCTGGATAGACCTGCAGCTGGATAGACTTACAGCTGGATAGACTTGCAGCTGGATAGACTTGCAGCTGGATAGACCTGCAGCTGGATAGACCTGCAGATGGATAGGTCTGCAGCTGGATAGACTTGCAGCTGGATAGACCTGCACATGGATAGACCTGCAGCTGGATAGACTTGCAGCTGGATAGACCTGCAGCTGGATAAACCTGCAGCTGGATAGAACTGCAGATGGATAGGCCTGCAGCTGGATAGACCTGCAGCTGGATAGAACTGCAGATGGATAGGCCTGCAGCTGGATAGACCTGCAGCTGGATAGACTTACAGCTGGATAGACTTGCAGCTGGATAGACTTGCAGCTGGATAGACCTGCACATGGATAGACCTGCAGCTGGATAGACTTGCAGCTGGATAGACCTGCACATGGATAGACCTGCAGCTGGATAGACTTGCAGCTGGATAGACCTGCACATGGATAGACCTGCAGCTGGATAGACCTGCAGCTGGATAGGCCTGCAGGTGCTGGATAGACATGCATCTGCTGAATAGGGCTGCAGTTGCTGGATAGGCCTCGTAGCTGCAGGCATATCCAGCAGCTGCAGGTATTGGTCTGCCTTTGGAGCTGCTAAGAAGCAAAGAACTGAAACAAATTCTCTGTTAAGCCAGCATGCAGGAACTTGACTTTTCTGGCCTAAGGAGATGTAATTAAAGTTTAAAAAAAAGTGTGAGATAGTTTTCTGACCTTTTAATCTGATAGCTTTTGTTTATAGGAAAACATTAAAGCTAAGGTTGACACACCTGTTGTTGTGATGGAGAAAAAGTTCTAAACTAGCTCGTACATGAAGATACTCATACTTATAAGTTGTTTTTTAAATACAATTTCTGGAAGTATGTTTGAATAACTTTATGTGCTTAACAATTCCACTGAAGGTGTAGCGGTGTTTGTGGGTCATGTGGGTCATGTAATCACACACATCAATGGGGATCAATGTTCTCTACAAACACAGGGTAGTGAGGAACACAGGAGAGATGGGAATGAGATTTATTGGAATGTGTCTGTCTAGGCTCTATTTAAAGTTTGAAAGTGCAAACATTTCAGGCACCTCCTATCGGTTTAGTTTTGCATCCATCACTTCAGACTTGCTTGTCATTTTCAAAAATGATCCTGAGCAATAATTCTCCTGGATTTCTTGATGGGAATTCGATTTGCTGTTTCCACCGATCCCTAAAAAGAAATTCCTTTCATTCTGTATCCCTTGACACTGCCTACGAAGTATAAAGTTAGATCTTGTGAATATTGGAAGGATTATTGGTGAGTTGATTCTGATGGCTTTTTTTGAATTTGTTCAATTTTCCTAATTTTTTTAAAAGAAAAATTTGCGCTTTCTTTGAGGATCATTTAGTTCCGGTTCTGGTGTTTAACCTGTCTTTTGTGTTTGTGAACATCTGTTCAGCACTGATCCTTTCATTGCTCAAGCTCACACCTGCTTGTGGTTTCCATAAGTACATACACTGTGTACAGCTCTCTGCCAAAGCTGAACAAAGTAAATATTCTCCTGTTGGGCTTCTCCTCTCACGTTTAGGTTCTATTTCAGCTTTTAGTTTCTAACATTTTCAGCCAACAATTTTTGGGAATGCTTGTGTTGACGCAAAACACCTTTTGTGTGTGTAAGTGTAAAAATGTTGTTATTTTTTGTGATGTTGACTACTATGGTTCTCCTGCATCAGTGGGGTTTTCAGGTTTGCACTGTGAAGCAATAAAACCCAGATAGAAATACTGCCTAGCTAGATGCGTCAGCATCGTTTCATGAACTTGGTGATTTCCGGTATGGTTAATTTTCTGCTCAGTCTATAAGCAACAACAAACAGTATGTACACTATGTTTTAAAGGAATGAAAACCAACCATTAGTTTGTTTACCAAGCCAACAAACAGTGACTGTGAACAGCTTCAACTCTTCAAATATGAGCCATCAACGCAACGGCGTCCTCTCTGGAGTCACTGAGGCACAACTTCCTTCAGAGAAGCCAGGGCAGAATGGATGCGAACATGAAGCCGGTTTTCGAAATCGTAGCCTGTAAAATCCTCCTGAAACGTAAGAATCACCATTTCCTTAAAAACTCACTGATGCACTGTTTTTGTGTTTAAAATGAAGCAATCATTTCACCTTAGATTGAAGTAAGAAGGATCTTCCTTTTCCCATTGTCTAAATGAAAAGTACAAGGTTACAGAACACCTTTATAGTCAGACAATGAAGAGACAAATGACGAACGTGAACTAATTATAATGTAAAAAAGAGCAGATCATTGACCTCTGGTTTTGCAAGAAGTATACATCCCAGCTCATAGACGGCATAAGGCTGAACATACGAGTTAATGTGTCGTCCATACTCATCTCGAGCAGCCAACTGGAATGACTGAATTAAAAAAGAAATAATACAGATGAGGGTGAAGACCAGTAGAGATGCTCTGCAAATCCCCAGAAGGCTCAGAGTCTATTCTTACCTGGACAGCATCCCTCATGTTTCCATGGCATTTGTGAATGGAACCAAGAAGGAGATTTTTCAGACCTCTGCACGAAACCTCATCCAGACTCTGCAACACTGAGTCGACAACCAGAAGACATTCGAATGAAACCTTCTCTCCCCCTTAGGCTAAAGGCCTAAATACTGGTCCTAATCATGCTGTGCTCACTAACCCTGATTCATTATTTGCAGCTTTGTTGATGAGCAGTTAGGAAGTGCTTTCCACAGATAAAGTACTTCGATTATACCAAGGATGCAAAGCTCTCTGGTGGGTGAGACTTTTCTCAGCCTGTCAGCCTGCAGGAAAGAAGCAAAACGTATACGGTGACCTTAGAACAGCGGAGAAATTATTTTGGAAGAAAAGGAAAGAAAGGAAGGAAGTAAAAAGTCCAACCCTTTTGACAGCAAACTGCTCTATCTGATTGTTTTTCCTCTTGAATAGCCTCTGCACGTCCTTGAAAACTCCATTTGCTCCGTCCAGGTCCCCAGAGGCTCCCTGACACACTGAAAGGAAGCATGAGCCTCGGCATGAAGAACAAACAAGCAAAGTTACAACAGACACTGTGAGAGGCTGGCGTCCCTCAAACCTACCGCCAGTCAAGTAGGCGTAGTAGCACTGTGACCACCTTGACTCATTCTTCAGTCTTTCAAATGCTCTGAATCCATCTTCAAAGTTCAACTCTATCATACTACACCAACCTGAAAAAGAAGGGATAGGATGAGAGCACCTTCTGTCCAGAGCTGAGGGGCCCCCACAAGCCTGAAGAGGGAAACGTACCGATCTCATAGAGACAAACATGCTGGATCTCTCTTTGGTCTGATGCAAGTTCTAAAGCATCATGGAAACAGGTCAAAGCACTGTTGATGTGGCACTGGGGACAAAGGAGAAAACACACATACTAACGGGAAATGACAGCTGTGGTGCACAGACTACATGCGCGTGTCCCATGGGATCTGCATGATGCTGGGTGACTTTACGAATCATGTGCCAAACATAAATGTGCTTTAAGACTTGCTGCTGTAAAACACAAAGACCTTTGACACATTTTCAGTCTTTTGGGGTTTGAGTGAACCTTTAATGTATATTTGTGCCACCACATTGCCAACAAAAGTCAGTTTTGAGATCCAAATTACCTAAAATGCCAACAAAATGTTTAGTTTTTAAAACAAAACTTTCAAAGTTGCAAATAAAAATATGTTGCTTTCAAATTGTTTTTTTTGGTTTTGAAATAAACTTTTGCCTTTGCAACACAAAGGTTTTTAGATCCGTTCTCTCATTTCGCTTTATTCCAATCTAATTCCAATATAACATGAGCCGCGTTTACATGGACAAAAGTAATCGGAAGGAACGCCTGATCGAAAAGAAAATGCGTCATGTAAACGCGCCATTCGGAATACTCTGCCCCGGTCAGACTCGTTCGGATAAGAATTTCTTTCCGATGGAGATAGGTGGGTTATACCGATCGTTTATCCGATCGTGGAGCATGTAAACGGTCATTCCGATCGTGTGTCACTACTGCTCTGGTTTACGTCATGCATAGACGGTGTTTCGCTGAGAGAAAGCTTTGGAGCGCATACGGGACCGACCAGCTGCTCTGCGGACGCCCCGTGAAAAGTGCAGCTCCGCTCTCGCCCCGCTGGCTCTCGCCCCGCTGGCTCTCTCCTCTCTTACACCCCTCACGAGGGAGATGCGCGGAAGGAGTGCTTCGTGCCCCCTGACGCTCACTCGGTCCACTGGCACCCGAGTGAGCAGAACAGCTGGATTAATAACTTCGTGTCTGAAGGGAGGAGGATGCTTTGTTATGTGTGCGTTTTTCTTTGTTTTGTTATGTGTGGGAGAATTCAGACTGCGAGCCGTCCCGCCGCTCTGGGTTAGCGGCTCCAGGACTCAGGAGGAACCGCCAGCTCACGCAGCAAGTTTGGGGAAGCAGAAATAAATGTCGCTCAGTCCTTAGAAACTGGTCAAACAATCACGTGAATTTGTGTTTCCAGTTGTGTCCAGACAAAATAAAGGCTGATGTTATTCCCACACATTTACGTGCAGCCAAGATGCAGATTGCAGCGTTTCATGGTCCTGGATTTTGTGTCCATCAGGCTAATGTTGTTAGCCCGTGTTTATAGCCTGTCATAACCCTTCTTCCAGCACTGACCACATGGATTAAATATAACGATGAGCGAACAGCCGCTTCATACTATTCATGACATTAATAAAAGCACGTTTGGAAGATCGTCTTGTATATTACCGAGCTGCTGCATAAAATAAATGTCTGTGGCTGCTGTTTGCTTAGAACGGGACCTGGTTCCTCATCCGGGAGTTTTCAACACTACTGCACATGCCCAAATGATTCATTCCGACCGAAAGTGTGAGCCTTGGGAACGTTTGTTCTAATCGGAAAAAGGTTTTCTGATCCCATGTGCACGGGTGAATTTTAACCCAACCATTGATCCGATCAAGATATTCTGCCCATGTAACCGCGGCTAGTGTGGGATATCTGCCACCAAACAGCCTGCTGATTGGTCTAGATTCTATCCAATTAAATCGCCATATTTATCTAACATAGTGTCTGCGCTCAGAAGTCTATTTTACCCTCAATTTTGCATCTTTGGCTAAAGAAAATTTTATTTTTAATCTTTTTTTTAATTTGTTCTTTCTTATAGCATTGATTAAATTTTATTATGTCAAATTTGTGAATTTATGGCTGAAGATCTAGTGAAACTGTAAAATAACTGTGAAGTTTATCTGCTGACATAACACTAAACAGGCCTGTATGATCTATTAATCCTCCGGAGCAAAATATTGATTAAAAGTTAGATTTTCTTTGAGATCTGTTTGTTTAAAAAAATTAAAAAGATTTAAAGCACATATTATCTAATGCTGAACCAAAGTGTTTTGGATTGGATTATAGCACTTACTTCTTGACAGTAATAAGTAATGAGCTGCACGGCTAAACACTGGTTAGCGCTCTTGACTCACAGCAGGAAGGCCCCTAGTTCACGTTCCAGGGGAGTTTGCTTGTTCTCCCCGTGCATGCGTGGGCTCCTCCTTTTGATCTCAAAACGGTGACTTTTGTTCACAATGTGGCGGCACAAATATCACTTCATTTTAACGTGTTCATCATAGCTGCTGTACGTACCTCCAGCCTTTGAACTCTTCCCTCAAAGAACATGAAGAGAGATGAGTTGGGATAAACCAATGACTTTCTCTGCAGAATAGCTTTGGCTTCCAACAGCCCCTCGTGTGTGTCAGATCCATCCAGTGCAAAGAAAGGCAGCACCACTGTGTGGTACCACAAGAGGGCCAACCTGAGCAACAAAACAGGAAACCCGGTTCAGCTTACTGGAGCTCACATGCAACTGGAACTGGACTCATAAGCAACATGAAGAATCCAAATTCACTGCAGAACTCTAAAGCAGCAACATTTTTATGTGTTTTCATGGAAATGTCTTTTTTTGTCTTTTGTGGATCTGTTTTCTTTGTAGCATTTGTTTTGTTCAGTGTTGTTCTTTTCTTCAAACCTTCATGCTAACCCTGCGTCTGATGTCTTCCACACTGCTCCTCGTCTGCCTCATGTGTTTCCACGTGTCTCATCAGCTGCTGTCGGTGTCCTCTGAGTTTATTTATAGTCCTGTCCTCTTTCTTCATCAGTGTTCCTGTCATGTCAGTGTGCATCTCTCCTCTTTCTGTGTTTGACTACCGGCTTTGTTTAAATATTTCCATCATTTATAAGAATATTATCCATCTGGTGCCCTTCCTTCTGCCTTAATTTGCATGACCTCATCAGAAAGATACACACAGGAAAGTCTAGTAAAGGGTTTTAGAAGTTAGATAATCTGACTCCACTTTTTTCATGATAAATATGAAAAAATATTTTAAAAAACGGATGGTCAACCTCAGGGAAGTCAGCTTTATGCTTTTACTCTGTAAAATGTCAACAGTTCTTCATGTTGGTTCCTCTGGGGCACGATAAAAAGGCTGTAAAATACTTTGTTGTTCGTAAAACTCAATTTTATTTACTTTTTTGTGTTTAAGCTCTGATATCCAATTTCAACCGTCTTAAAGAAATGAGCATATTCAGATTTTTAAGGAGTCATGAACAGAAGTGATCCAAAACTAACAGTGCAGAACATCGAAAATCTTGGTTTATCATTGGTTTATCATTTGAATTATTGAGCCTTCTCTCCAAACCAATAGCTAAATTCCCTGTCGTATGTTCTCAGCCAATAACAATCACATTTCTGATTTTAAATTCTTGGATGTTCCTCTCTCTACATTCTAGATGGTTATGCCAACCCTGCTCCGCCCCGTTCTATTATTATTATTATATAAGATCCTCTAATTTTGTTTATTTTTTCCTCCTCGAAATAATGTGGGGCAGCAAGTCAGCAAACTGGGTAACAGAAAGACAGAAGTACAGCTGAAAGCGTCATCATACAGATCCGGCTCCTGCAGTAGATGGTCAGGCTCACCGTACTGGAAGAGTCTCTGAATGAAGTCATGAACCCAGACATGGAGACATGATTACAGAGCTCTTCAAAATAATTAAAACCAATCTCTAAACATCAGCTGTATCTTCCGTGCATCAGAAATCAGATACACAGTCGATGCTTCCATACAGCAATGAGGCTAAAAGCTTTAGGCAGTAGCTCCTCCCACACATCTAGAGTGTCTAGTTTGTGAACACAGTTTTGGACAAGCATCAAGCAGTAAATTTGAAGTGCACTGAGAGGCGTCTGATGTGACTTTGACGCATGAATCGCATTCGGTGTGACACACCATTACAGTAAATGATGGGAGTTGAGCTTACGTTGCCAATGGTGCCTTCATGTCTTTGCTCTCACTTGCATACATAAGAGAGGACAGCCCCTGGAGACGATCACCAGGGAAACCAAGCAGGTTGATAATCTTGAGAAGATGCGGTGGCACCATAGAGATGCACAGGTGGAAGAGGCCATAACCAAAACTGACGGAGCCCTTGAGACGGTCCAAGGCCTCAGCTGTTACTTCATTCTCCAGTGGTGCATTGTGGTTGGCGTTGTCGGCTGTGAGAGAATCCTGGGTGCCAGAGGACCTCTGTTGAGATGTCTCCTGGAGCTGACTGATGTCACTGTGGCATTTATTGTACATCTTCCAAGCCTTACGGAGAATCCACCCTCCTTTAATATATGCTGTCAGTGGAAACAAAAAGAAAGACATTGCTGAAGCCGCATCTTTGAGGTGAAAGGACAAAACTGTTGTCAGTCATAAAACCGAATGTTTGATAGTTTTCCACTTGAGTCTGAACAGCCGTCCGAGTTGCTGTGAGTAGTGTGGCATACATCTTTCTGTCCATCTGTTAGTCCATGCCTTTGCAAGATAGTCTTCAACTATAGTTTTTTGGCAAATAGAAGTCTCTCAATATGTATTGTGTTGGCAGACACACCTTATTTTTGTGTTTTCCACATGATGTGTCTGACTTATTGGGGCCAAAACCAAAGAAATCTTTAAGAAAATCTTTTTGATGTGGCATCAGTGTCAACATTGTGTGGGTCTAAAAAGCTGATTTTACCAGTAAGTCATTCCAAGTTCATTATTCAAACATCCATGAACTCACAATGCCGCTTAACGGACAACCAGCAACCCCTGGCCATAGCGCCGTCAGGTTGGTAGTACACAGTTAGATGTTGCAGGTGAACTTGGTGAGTTTCAAAGTGTCATCAGCAGACACTGAACCCCGCCAGGGTCAGACCACAACCATGTCTGGTACCTAAGGACCTCTGACCTCAGACAAGGTTTAGCAAATGCCACACAGCTGCAGACTCTTTTACCAGATGTGAGGGATACTCGAGTTTTCAGACAAACCATTCACAACCGACTCCAACGCTTTTGACTTGAATATCAGACGACTGTTGCAGGTAATATCACTGACTCCAAAACAACGTTTGCAGTGGACACAAGACCATGTGACCTGGACATGGCAGCAATGGTCTACCGTCCTGTTCACTGGTGAGTGTCGGGTCACCTTGCACAGAAATTACATCCGAGTTGCTGGAGAAGACAAGGTGAGCGATACGCCAAGGTCAACATAGTCCCCTAGGTTGGCTATGGTGGAGGAGGGGCAACAGTCTGGGCCGGCATCACCAGTCAGCACAAAACGGATTTGGTTATTATACATGGTCCATTCATGGCACGTCTTCTTACCCCAAAGACATCACAGAACCACCATCGTCCCCCAGTTCCACCAGAACACCCCAAATATTCTGTTCATTGATGCTCCACCACATAGTGCTAGAATTGTCACAGCTCGACTTGAGGAAGTGGGAGTGACTCATGTGGTATGACCAGCAATTAACCCCGACCTGGGGGGAGGGGGGTGTCTGGAGAAGCTGAAGTAAAGACTGGATGATCAGACCCCACCCCCAAGTGACCTGGTAGAATTGGATCTAGGATTTTGGGAAGAGAGGAACGCCTCAGAACAACATCATGAGTCTAGTAAGGAGAATGAGATGTCACTGTTAAGCTGTCATAGCAGCAAGCAGGAAATATCTGCTATTGACATGATCCTTTGTTATTATTTGGGGTTATCTTTGTTATTGTCTTAATGTTTGGGGCACAGTGGTCCCTTGTTATATCGAAGTTCACCTTTCATGGTCTCGCTGTTTTGCTGATTTTCTTTGGGCAGTTTTTTATGTACTTTAAACAGCGCACTGTGTCCTACATCCTGATTGGCTGTACACCTTGTCAATCAATCTCTTCCAGATAACGTCTCCTGTACAGAATAGCTGCCAAATCGACATCAATCTTTGATTGAAAGCAGACTTTTATTTTCATTCTATAATACTGGATTTATTTTTCTGTGAAGGTTTGAACTTTGGGGATGCATGGTGGCCCCCGTGGTTAACGTGCTCACCTCACAGCAAGAAGACCCTGGTTCAAATCCATGTGTAGTTGGTGTGTTCTCCCCATGCATGCGTGGGTGTTCCACGGGTGCTCCGGCTTCTTCCCACAGTCCAAAAACATGCTTCAAAGATTACTTAATAGATTACTCTAAGGTGTCCCTGGGTGTGTGTGTTGGAGTGATTGTGTGCCCTGCGACAAATGGTGACCTGTCCAGGGTGTACCTTGCCCAACACCAGCAAGGGTCCAGTAGCCTAGCTGGTAACCCCAAAAGGAATATAGTAGGTTAAGAAAATGAATGTATAGATGGATTTGAACTTTGAATTTATTAAACAAGAGAGAAAAGTCTTAAAATGGTTATGTCTGTCTGAGAAAGGTCTATAAAATGTGTAGTGAGGAGTTTTACAGCCTTAAAACATCTGTAATCCTATGTCACGGATTTCATTTATTTTTAGAACGTAATCCCCATGATAAACGAAGAAACACTGCAATAAATGTAAAAGTAATGAAAACGGTGTTTCTTATCAATTATTATTAGTAATATCAAAAGGAACTTGTATGTATTTCATAAAAGTTTAGACCAAATAGGAGAAACACTCGCATAAATAACAATATTCCAACTTCTTGTGAACAGTGTTTGTGATTGAATGTATGTATGTGTGTGAGTAGTGCATCTTCTTTGTATTTGACTTTTATATGTTTTGTTTCTATCTATAGTTAAACTGTTTACCAATGCTGTAACCATCAAGATGTAGACAAGCTGCAACCCTTAAACAACAAACTGTGAAGCTTTGTCTAACCGCAAACAACAGTAAATTGTTCTTGTGAAGCTACAAAAGCCTTTCTTAATAAAAGTACAACTTTAGAAGTATGCTTCAGCAAAATTCAAGGTGACTAAGGGTGAACAGCAGCATGCACCCATAGGTCACAGGGCTCCAGACTAACTTTTTTCACTAGGAGCACAGTGGCCCCCAACTGAAAATTTTAGGGGCATAACCAGAAAATTTAGGGGCGCATACCGTAAATCAACATGCTAACCAAATCTACTAATTTCCACTGTATTACGAATAAATACTTTAATAATAGATGCAGAAATTACAATGTGCTGTTCCAAATTCAGTGTCACATTTTATTCTGCACTTTTGAAAATGCAACAAAAAGGTAAACTGACAGCACCATCGCTGTCATGACAGTACAAATAGTAAAAAAAATACCATACATTTATAATTAAAAAAAAAGTTTTTAGTAACTAAGTGATTACAGTAGTAACCTTTCGGTCATTTCACAGTTTCAAACAATACTTAAATGTATGTAAACATTAGGGGATGGAAATTCATGTTGGCGACACCAAATAGGTGCAACCAAGATGCACAATAATTTGAGATCACACAGATGACGCAACGCTGCACAGATCACCTGGTGTGTGAGACATATTTTTGTTTTTGCTCTAACATCACCTGTCAATCAAAACCAAAAAACATCAACAGAAAGGGGCGGAAGCAAGACCCCAACCTGAGCGAACGCAGCTGGAAATTTAGTACTGAACTGACTGAAAGCTGCCCTACAGACTACAAAACAATGCATTATGGGACATGTGTCCTGATGGGTTTTTGTAGTTGATTGATCAATTAAAATAATTTAAAATACCAACTTATTAAAAAAAGGTTGCATACATTACAAAACATTAAAGTAATTATAAAAGATGTAATATCACAGATCATACTTAGGGGGAAAGGCAAATTAAAACTAAATTGAATGTTAAGGAGAACTCCTAATTCCTGTTCGCCTTCATGCCCCCCCCCCCCCCCCCCCCCCCCAGGGTGCTGGTTTATCTTAAACACGTCTATTGTTGCATTTTCCCTGTTTTAAATCGTGTTGTTGCTCGCACGTGTTTAATGTTAGAGCCCCGTTAGCTGTCACGCATGTAGGTGTGGCACATTTATGCTCCTCAGCTGACCATCTCCCGCGGGAGCGGTGTGCTGCCGTAGTATTAACAGCCGTGCATGATGAGAACCGTGGTTTGCTTCGCGAGTTTGAGACCCCTGCTGTACACTCTGGCACTGGTACACTAGCCGCAGGTCGGAAGAACGAATCAATAGTTCGCTTATTCATAGCTCAGACGCACATATCAGGTTGTGATGATAATCGTCTCCGTTTCCTTACCACAGATGTTTACGAGCACTCGATTATCTCTAGGCCCCGCCCCTCCACATATTTTAGCCACTTACAGTGGCTTTCCCTATTCTTCTCACACGCATTTGCCGCCTCAGGCATCACTCAATGACACGCGATTGTGCGCTCGCGTGTGCTCCAGTCCAGTGTCATGAGTATTCGCGCAAGTGTGTGTGTCTGTCTGCGTGCGTGTGCGCTCGCGTCTCATTGATGATTTCATTGCTCATTTCAATGATCATTGACGTGCCCCTTCCACGTTTAATGTATAAAAAATACGGAGGGTGGGGGAGGCAAATTTACTGGTCGCGCATGTGCGACTAGATGTAAAATTCAGTCGCACACTCTCAAATTTTGGTCGCAAAATGCGACCAAATGGTCGCAGTCTGGAGCCCTGGGTCAGGTCAAGGCATTAGAGAACACATATACAGTACAGACCAAAAGTTTGGACACACCTTCTCATTCAAAGAGTTTTCTTTATTTTCATGACTATGAAAATTGTAGATTCACACTGAAGGCATCAAAACTATGAATTAACACATGTAGAATTATATACATAACAAAAAAGTGTGAAACAACTGCAAATATGTCATATTCTAGGTTCTTCAAAGTAGCCACCTTTTGCTTTGATTACTGCTTTGCACACTCTTGGCATTCTCTTGATGAGCCACTAGAGGTAGTCACCTGAAATGGTCTTACAACAGTCTTGAAGGAGTTTTCAGAGATGCTTAGCACTTTTTGGCCCTTTTGCCTTCACTCTGTGGTCCAAATCACCCCAAACCATCTGTATTGGGTTCAGGTCCGGTGACTGTGGAGGCCAGGTCATTTGGCACAGCCCCCCATCACTCTCCTTCTTGGTCAAATAGCCCTTACACAGCCTGGAGGTGTGTTTGGGGTCATTGTCCTGTTAAAAAATTATGATGGTCCAACTAAACACAAATCGGATGGAATAGCATTCTGCAGCAAGATGATGTGGTAGCCATGCTGGTTCAGTATGCCTTCAATTTGGAATAAATCCCCAACGGTGTCACCAGCAAAGCACCCCCACACCATCACACCTCCTCCTCCATGTTTCAAGGTGGGAACCAGGCATGTAGAGTCCATCCTTTCACCTTTTCTGCGTCCCACAAAGACACAGTGGTTGGAACTCATCAGACCAAAGCACAGATTTCCACTGGTCTAATGTCCATTCCTTGTGTTCTTTAGTCCAAACAAGTCTCTTCTGCTTGTTGCCTTTCTTTAGCAGTGGTTTCCTTGCAGATATTCTAGCATGAAGGCCTGATTCACACAGTCTCCGTAGAACAGTTGTTGTAGAGATGTGTCTGCTGCTAGAACTCTGTGTGCCATTGACCTGCTCTCTAATCTGAGCTGTTGTTAACCTGCCATTTCTGAGGCTGCTGACTCGGATGAACTTATCCTCTGCAGCAGAGGTGACTCTTGGTCTTCCTTTCCTGGGGCGGTCCGCATGTTAGCCAGTTTCTTTGTAGCACTTGATGGTTTTTGGGACTGCACTTGGGGACACTTTCAAAGTTTTCCCAATTTTTGGGACTGACTGACCTTCATTTCTTAAAGTAATGATGGCCACTAGTTTTTCTGTACTTAGATGCTTTTTTCTTGCTATAATCCAAATTCTAACAGTCTATTCAGTAGGACTATCAGCTGTGGATCCACCTGACTTCTGCACAACACAACTGATGGTCCCAACCCCAGTTATAAGGCAAGAAATCCCACTTATTAAACCTGACAGGGCGCACCTTTGAAGTTAAAAACATTTCAGGTGACTACCTCTAGAAGCTCATCAAGAGAATGCCAAGAGTGTGCAAAGCAGTAATCAAAGCAAAAGGTGGCTACTTTGAAGAACCTACAATATAACATATTTTTAGTTGTTTCACACTTTTTTGTTATGTATATAATACTACATGTGTTAATTCATAGTTTGATGCCTTCAGTGTGAATCTACAATTTTCATAGTCATGAAAATAAAGAAAACTCTTTGAATGAGAAGGTGTGTCCAAACTTTTGGTCTGTACTGTACATGTAGCATCTATTTCAGAGTCCTGTTTAGGTATGACGCCCTGCAACAAACCGGTGACTCGTCCAGGGTGAACCCTGCCTTTGCCCAATAGTGGCTGGGATAGGCTCCACCAATCCCGTGACCCCCAACAGGGGTTAGGCATATTTACAAAATGGATGGATGGAAGTACTTTATGTTCAGTTAAAGCATTTCTCACAGGGATGCTTGTGATCTGAAGATCGGATTACCTGAGAGTTCCTGTTTGACGAATGACAGGACAGCAAGGTACACTTGGCAGTCAGCAACAATAATTTGTCTCTGTAGGCGATCCACAACAAGAATGCCTGACCTCTGGGAGTACATCTGTGACAGACACAAAAGGACAAATGTACAGAATCTATTTCATCTGAAAGCTGGTTTCCCTTGTCAATGGCAGATAACTGAACCACTAATTCCCAAAGTAATTATAACCAGTAAAGCGACGGAATCTGTCTGGATTTTTGCGTGATCTCACGTTTGATAACTTCTAACGTCAGCATTGCTGGAATCTAACTGAAATTGCAAACGGGTGCCATCTGTGTCGCAGGATTTTCCATTTGCCCGTAGTACGACAGAATCCTCTGGTCTACAGCTTTCTGCTCCTTTTCATCAGGATGTTTTGCTTCCCTGAGATTTCATACTTACACTCTTCTTGATCTTGTTTCTGATTGTCTCTAGGACTCCAGCGCTGTCGCTTTCACACAGTTTCTCGGTCGTCTTCAGGTCGTCACAGGCCATCTGCATCTTCTCCTCCTCAAATGTCATCATGGCATTCTGAAGTCAAACACATAAACCCCTCAATCCAGTTGGCCCTCTTTACCGACTGAAGTCCATTCAGATCTTAAAAGACCTGGCTTTACATTGTCTTTTGTTGATACATTTTTCCTCTCATTTAGCTTTTCATGACGA
This sequence comes from Oryzias latipes, assembly GCF_053564925.1. NCBI lineage: Eukaryota > Metazoa > Chordata > Actinopteri > Beloniformes > Adrianichthyidae > Oryzias > Oryzias latipes. The sequence continues at coordinate 4,905,751 of NC_136240.1, forward strand.
GTCATGCAAGTTCCAGTCTTTGTGGTCCAGAGCATTTTGGAAAGAAACACATTAGCAAACTAACTTTCTACCCCCTAACAACAGCTTTCCATCAAAAAACCTGGATATTATGTTATCACTCTGTTTTTAAACTGACCTGTTATGCAGCACAGATGTATGCGTCAGCTATCTCACATGAGTGAAAGAGCGTTATGTAAGAGACTTAGCAGTAGCAAGAAGGGACAACAGAATGGAGGAACAGTAACATTCACACAGCTGGGCTGGACTTAGTGCTCTCCAAATGACAGGAGTACAGTCACTATTTTGTAGAAGCAAACATCAACCATCTCTTTAGGTCTGTTGCATTTCATAAAATGCAACATCAAATTAAAAACCAGAAATCTGATTATGTTTTTAAGCCTGAGGAGATGGGTTTGTCCTACCATCTTATCTTTTAGCTGCACGGATGGCAGCTCAGCAGGATATTTATCACGCCAGCACGCCGTGAACATCATCCATGTCTTCATGTGGATTTGAGAGTGTGTGTTTGTGTCATGACCATGCTACAAAGACCGCCTCTTTCTACATCGACAGACAGAATAATTTACTTAAGTGTTTGTCAAGTTTTGCTTTCCTCATCAGGAAGCTGCATCCATTATGTGAAAGGAAACGCAGGGCAAGAGAGAGGATGTCGGTGGCGCCGATGATTTGACCTGCTCGACTGATGGAATCATATCAGGTTCTCTTCTAGGCTTGAATGTACCTCTGCTTCTGAATCACTCACTCTCCTGCTTCACCGTCATTCTGCTCATTTCTGAAACTGATCACCAGGAACTCACCAGGAAGCTGACGAAACTGGCTCCAAAGCTCATCAGGGGGCTGTGCGTCCTGCAAAGAAAACACAGTGGCAGCTCAACAAACTACAAGTATTAAACACTACAGCTACGTTCTTTCTACACCAAACGTTCAATAAAGAGATGCAGCACAATGCTATATTTTTGTAAGAGAAAAAATTGGTTTGTTTCTAGCATTTTGGGGTCCCTGTGCAATATGATGTAAAACAAACAGATTTTTCAAACTATAATGGAAATGTTCTATTTCCTTAAACGATTCACAAAGATGCCAACAAGTCTTTTTAAGCAAAACCGGCTACAGTGTTGGGAACCCTTCATTCCTAAATCAATGTTGTAAAATTAAGCCAGATAAACAAACAAACACAGCTCTTCCTAAATAAATGACATCAGCCAAGACGCAATAAAGGTACAACAGACTTGTGCTGATGTAAGCAACACAACATCAAACATATCAGATTATAGACAAAAAGACAAAAATGCTTTTTTAATGAAACCAAAATAAAAGCTCACAATCCTTTTGGATCATTTATTATTGCACACAACTAACTAAACTACATGTAGTACAAATTCAACAACCTTTACCCAAGTGTAGAAACAGAACAACACTGGCAAACACCTCTGCCTGTGTTTACACCAGGGGTGGGAAAACTGAGGCCTGTTACACCTTTCAATCTGGCCGACATGGTGGAATCATTTCTGTTGATAATCTCAGTTATTGTTTCATTTGGCCTGTATTTCAGGTGTCTGCCCATAATTGGTGCTCTACATTCCAACACCACATGAATGCAGCATTTCTGTAATTTGTGTTTTTCCCTGATAAACATCAAGCCATTGGTGCAACTGGCACCAAAATGAGAACAAAAGCCACAGTTTTGTATTAAAACCTCTAAAATGTTGTTTTAAAGCGTCTTCATCAATCTTCAATCTAAATCTAAGCATCTTTTCATCCAAATTCCATTTTATTTTTCTCTTGTGAGTTGGGTTCCCAAAACACTCCATGCATCTGTTCCTGGTCCGGTCCTTCTGTTGAATTTCAGACCCCTTTGTGCCCCACGAGTCAAAACGTTTGCACGCCCCTGATCTACACTATGATTGTTGGAAAGTCAGTATTTGTGAAATATGTCTATCTACTGTTTTTCAAGGTCAGCTTCTAACAAACTTATCACATGGATTTATTTGAAGTGCAGAGTTAAAACAAACCAAAGTCTGCAAAATAAACAATGCAGACGTGTTGTTCTCCTTTCTAAAGTGTGTAAATGTGAATTTACTGATTAATGCTGCTGAAACAAAGCTCCAAGACTTCAAATTAAAGTATTTTAGACAAAACACAAGCTCTGCAAAAAAGCTGCATCCTCTATCTGTAAATCTTCTCCTCAATAAACTGAACTACATGGAGCAACATCATTTTCAGCACCAATGTGAAGAAAATTCAGATTTCATTTCATCAACATTTGTTGATGAAATGAACAAATGTTGGGTATGTCCCCACTTGGGGGGTATGTCCCAAGTGGGGACATACCCCCCCCACACACACACACACACACAGACTCTGAAATGCATAAGAAGCCCTGATGCAGTGATTTCGACACCTGAGCATCACATTGCGAGTGTCAGGACAGGCTGTCCTCATTCTGCTGCTGCTAACCTGTATCTCCTGAAGAGCTCGTCGCTCTCCTTGAAGCCGTTGTTGAGCAGCATGTTGATGCCCTGCAGGGCCATCTCAGCATCATCCATGGGCTCTGCCTTCTCCTCCACCTGCTGCTGCTGCTCCGGCCCCGCCATCGCTGATGGGGTCTCAGTTAGGAGGCTGCTGGAACAAACCCGCGCAGAGGAAAGAGGATGCGTTCGTGTTCACTCCGGAACACCCCCGCATCAGTTTCTCCCCACCGATGGAGGAGACCGTCTTTACGGGGATGCAGAACTGCTCCTGCGCGGGCCCGACGTCCGGCGCACCTCAGGGGAAGGCCACTGATGCGCGGCCGCGCGCGTTTACGCAAAACTCCTCCGCTCCATCACAACCATCCCACTTTTTAGCATCTTCTCATCCCAAAACCATCGTCTGTTGCAGTTTGTTCATCATTAATGTCTCCATTCGTCAGTCCTTGCAGCTGGTGAGAGTGGCGGGGTGGTATAAGAGGCATTACATAAGCAGGCTGCTGCTGCTGCGCGGCTCTGCCCCACGCAACGCGCCCCTCAGACGGCCTGTCGTCATCACGCTCTGCGCATTTCCGGCCGGATGGAAGGATGAGGGCTGCTCACCCGATGCTGAATACTGTCACGGTCCCATCCTCACTTCCTCAGGCTGAGGGCCGCTCCTCCCCTCCAGCTGCTGGCAGGCGGAGCAGCCTAAAGTCAAGGAATGATCAAACACTTCTTCTGACTCCATTTAGCTATGGATGACAAATGAATGAATGAATGAATGAATGAATGAATGAATGAATGAATGAATGAATGAATGAATGAATGAATGAATGAATGAATGAATGAATACATGCATACATGAATGAATGAATGCATGCATACATGCATACATGCATACATACATACATACATACATACATACATACATACATACATACATACATACATACATACATACATACATACATACATACATACATACATACATACATACATACATACATACATACATACATACATACATACATACATACATACATACATACATACATACATACAAACATACATACATACATACCAGACCTCAAACGTTCTGAGGCTCAAAGCCTTCAATTAAACTGCAGTTGGACAGTTGGTAACTTGACCTCAGTGTGAGTCAGACAGGCCAGGGCATGACATGGTCCAAATAAAATAACAGTAACCAATAAGGTTGCCATTCTCACAGCACCCCTCCCCAAATGGCCGGTTAGCTGCCCCAATACAATCTGACAGTTGGAGGGGGGGGCAGAGAGACAGAGAGACACCAAAGCAAAAGCTCAAGAGCTGAACAAAAGTTCAGGTTCTTGAGGGTTAAGAGGAGTAATGAAGGTTAACATGACAACCTTGTCCTCTGCACCAGCACAGGAAGAAGAGGCCGAGCTGGCAACCCTCCCCACAAACATGAGGGGAATAAACCCTGATGTAGTAGAATCTGCTGTAGTAGAATCTGCTGTGACCCTTGTGCTATCCTAGGCACTTTAACGTTGGGAGTTGGGTCATCTAGACCCACTAGACAGTGCTCTGAACCTGTTTTCTTCAATGATTTGTGATCTTCACTGGTGTCCATGGATTACATGAAATCTTTCCACCTTTAACCACCTTTGTCATGGTAGGGAGAACACGTCAATGTAAGGGGGGTCATCTAAGATAGCACAAGGGGTATAGTTGGATCTGCTGTATAGTAGAATCTGCTGTATAGTAGAATCTGCTGTATAGTAGAATCTGCTGTAGTAGAATCTGCTGTGGCCACTCCTCCATTTTGGGGGCTACTGCCCCGAGTGCTCCAATTACCACAGGCACCACTGTCACCTTCACTTTCCAGGCTTTCTCCAGTTCTTCTCTGAGTCCCTGGTATTTCTCCAGTTTCTCATGTTCCTTCATCCTGATGTTCCCATTGCTTGGTACTGCCACATCCACCACAACGGCTTTCCTCTGTTCTTTATCCACCACTACAATGTCTGGTTGGTTCTCCATTACCATCCTATCAGTCTGGATCTGGAAGTCCCACAGGATCTTTGCCCTCTCGTTCTCCACCACCTTCAGTGGTGTTTCCCATTTTGACCTTGGGGTTGTGTGTATTTCTTTTTGGACTGGATGGAAATAAGAGTAGGGTGTTGATGGGAGAGGTGGAGCAAAAGGGTATGAGACCGGAAAAAGACGTTAGAGGATGATTTCAGGGTGGGGGATACCAATGAGTTATATCACTAGAGGAGACACGCCCGTTTTAGAAGCCTGGCCGACGGTGGCGGAGCGCGACGCCATCTTGGTGAGGTCGACGACGCCCACATGGCAATGATTTCTATTCCTTTTAGAGGTGTCTAAGTAGCTTTTATATACTATATATATTTTTACAGTTATATATATATTTATACATGTATGTTAATACATTATATTTATATATATAATATATATATAGATACATCATTTGTTGTTGTTAAAGAAGAGAAACAGTCAGCCTTAAAAGCTCAAACTTTAATGAAAATGCATTGTTGCAGGGTTATTACAAATAAAAAAATTATTACAAAGAATTTTTAAAAATAATTTCTAAACATTTAGAAGTTCTAGACCTCTTTGACATGTAATTTAAATTATTTATAAAAGCCCAACAATAAGTCAATAATATACAAATAATAATAAATCAATAGTGAATCAATACAAACAATAAATAATAACAATAAATAAATAATAAGTCAATAAATAATAATAAAAACAAGTCTATTAATAATAATAATAATAATAATAATCATAGTAATAATAATATTAAATCAATAGTAAGTCAATGCAAACAATAAATAATTACAATACATAAATAATAAGTAAATAAACAATAAAAAAATAAGTCTATTAATAATAATAATAATAATAATAATAATAATAATAAAATATTCAAAAGAAGTACAAAAGTAAACAATAGATTTATCCTAAAAAAAACAACAACAACAACAACAAATAAAAACAATAGATTTATACTGATTCATGTGAGTGATCAATTTGTGTAACACAGATGTTATGGTGTCGGGTTTCAAGCAAACAGTCTGGCCTCTCATCAAAATGTGTTTCCACAAAATCTTTTGAACAGCCAGACTGTATTACTAGTTGGTAACCACAGTGATCCATCTGGGTTAGCTCTTTTTATTGCTAAGATCCACTTTTTCCTTAAGTCTGAATCCTTTGGAAACCTGCAAGAAAAGTTCAGTCACTGAGTCAGAAATGTATAAATCTATATTACTATAATAGCCTAGTATGCTGTATACAGGTTTAGCAAAATAAAATGTACATTTCTGTCGACAGCAAATTATCCGTACATCATGCAGCATGTTGATAACAGCCCTGCAGCATCATGCATGTCAACATGTGTACGATTAATGAAGCCCCTGCAGCATAAAAAGAAAAAAATTATAGTACTTACCTTTGAAATGATATACCTTCCTCCTTCATGGACTCATTTCTCTGATTTTGGCAGTTGAAACCCAAACAATGAACTGGTATTATGCAAAAAATGTAATCACATGCATTCACTGCAGCAGTAAGTTGACCTCACCAAGATGGCGTGGCTCTCCTCCCATGAGGAATCACGTGATGTCTCCTCTAGTGATATAACTCATTGGGGGATACAAACTGAGGTAGATGTAGATGTGTTGCCAGTTGTTTTCGCTAGAGGGCGGCAGAGCGCCGCAGACAAATCACTATCGCGCATCACGTCATTTTCATGCGACGGAAAGAAGAAGCTTGTAGTCGTTACTGACGTGACAAATCAAAATCTGTGGTGAACACATCAACCGGGAAAGCTGGTGAGTTTGGGGGCTTCTAAACGGACGTTTCGGGAGGGGGTCGTTGTGAATGATCGTCCTGTTTACAGCTTCCGGAGGGGGAGAGTCTGTTACCACCGAAAACGGACATTCTCACAGCTCCAGTCTACAAACAGAGATGATGCTAAAGTCTGTGCATCCACATAATGAGAGCTCTGTCTGCTGACCTCCACAGCGCCCGTGCCTCTGCGTGACCGAGGCCTAAAACCTCTGCTGCTCCCTCTGAGAGGTCAACCGGAAGCTCGTCTTCTCACGGTCAGGATGGTGAGCGCCTTCCATCCCTCCTCTGGTCTCTGAGACCTTAGTAAACAACGTTCCCCTGGATCCATTACGGCTGGACAACAAGGCCGCGTTAACATTCTGCTATAGCAGAGTTTATTCAGAGACATGCTGGATATTCCTCAGAAAAGTCTTTATCACTGAACTAAAGAAAAAAAGTGGCTACAGACAGACAGCATGACCACCCCTGGAATACATAAACAAACTAGCCTCTGATTTGTGAAACCTTCATCTATGTAATGCAGCAGTCCAGGTCCAGCAGAATACAGGACCTGGTCTTAGGTGGTGGGAGTGCGTAAAATGTAATAAAATGATCCTATTCACGTTTTCACCAATCAAATAAAGGTTTCACAAATCAGAGGCTGTGTTTAATATATTCTTTACTAACTAACTCATAATTTAATCCAGGTTTGAGCAGTCCAGGTCGTGTGGTTTTTGAACAGGACCTGGTCCTGGGTGGTCTTAGTGTGAACAATGCAGTGGCGTGTTCCTTTAGTTCCTCGTGAACTGGATCTGTAAAAAAGGAAGCCAACTTTGGCGTCGTGGATGAAGTTTCCAACTCAGTCTTCCTCTTTCTGCTCCTGACAGCACGGTCGGGTGAAGGTCAAAACTACGGCTCAGCAGGAGGAGGAGAAGAGAAAGGAGCGAGAGAAGAAGCTGAAAATCTACGTGGCTGCACGTGATGCCTGTTTTTCCAAGGTCTGCTCCAATCAGGAAGTTCGTTTCTGTTCGTCTGAACCCGTTCTACTGTTCTCCTCATCTTCTTCCTGTTGTGTGACAGAGGAAGGAAGGTGTTTGTGACGATGAAGCTCTTCAGCTGACTCAGCAGCTCCTGTCATCCAACCCGGACTTTGCAACCCTCTGGAACTACCGAAGAGAGATCCTGATGCACCTGGAGACCGTCAAGTCCGATCATTTGCACTAAGTGCTTGAATTCTGCAGAGCAGCGGATCATCCGTGAAGCAACAGCGTTTCAAAGGCCTGTTTTTCTGTGTCCCCTGCAGAGACCCGGATGAGATGCAGAAGATTTACGAGGCAGAGCTGTCGTTTCTGGAGGCTTGCCTGAAAGTCAATCCAAAGTCCTACGGGAGCTGGCACCACAGAGGCTGGGTCTCAGCCCGTTTGCCTCGACCGGACTGGGCCAGAGAGCTGAGCTTGTGCGACCGGTGCTTGAGCCTGGACGACCGCAACTGTGAGTCTGCGACCTAAAAGTCAGCGTTCCACCTGTTTAAAAAAAAAAGACCAAAACACACCTGCTTCTGCAGTTCTGTGGAAAAAGACTTTACCGTTCATCTTCACAGTCACAGAGCTGACATAAGCATCCTGCCTTATGGTAGGTGGTTCCTTTACTCCGCTCAAAGACATTCACATTTATCCATAGAGCAGATGCTTTCATCCAAAGATGGGATACAGAACAGCAGAGCTGTGTCAGAGGGCAGCCCTGTGAGGAAAAGGGTTTGCAGGAGTCAGGTTCAACACGGTGATGTTCTCCTTTTCAAGATATATATATATATATATATATATATTTTAGTGGCTTTGGTCTTGTTCATAGGTTTGACTTCTCTCCCAAAGAAGGTCTTCTGTCATTCGGATTCATCCTCACAAAACCCCGATAGGCGGTGCAGAGATCTGAACATTGGTGGGGTTTGGATCCTCTGCAGAGGCTTGAATCTCTTTAAGAAGCTCAGGGCAGTACTGGAGTTGGGTTGCATCAACCGAAAGGTGGACTCTGATCCTCCTGATGATGTAGGGGCTAATCTGCAAGACCTGAAAGTGGAACGGATGCTTTTAGCAAGGTTTCTGGCAGATTTAGCGATTTAGAAAGCTGGTGGTTGCTCTGCATGGAAGGGCATCTGGCAGGAAAGACTGGGATTTCTGTTTTTTTTTCCGTTTGGTTTATTGCTAAAGCAACAGCTCAGTTTTCACAAGATGCAACAAATTTAAGCGAGCTTCGTTGTGGATGTTATGATCCATTCCAGTCCAGATCGTTGAAGTGCAGCCAGCTCATTTTCATCCACGGAGATTTGTTTGTGAGGCGGGCAGATGTCCCAGAAACCAGCAGCAAAAAAGAAAGACTAACTAATTTGTTAGAAGTAGACCTAAACTTTCAATGGTTTTCTTTGTTAAATAAAAAAATAAAGAAAAAAGAACAACAGTGCGGTTTCCATCCTGGACGTGGAACAGTGGACCAGCTCTAGACCCTCTTTAGGGTGCTGGAGGGATTGTGGGAGTTTGCTCATCCAGTCCATATGTGTTTGGTGGATTTGGAGAAGGCGATTGACCGCGTCCCCCGTGGTATCCAGTGGAGGGTGTTCTGGGAGTCTGGGGTCCGAGGAGCCTTACTGAAGGCTGTCCGGTCTCTGCATGACCGGATCAAGAGCTTAATTTGCATAGCAGACAGTAAGTCAGATCCGATCCCAGAGCATGTTGGACTCTGGCAGGGCTGCCCTTTATCACCGGTTCTGTTCTTAGTTTTTATGGCCAGAATTTCTAGGCGCAGCCAGGGGCCAGAAGGGGTCTGGTTTGGGGACCACGCGGTTGCTGTACCGACGTGGTAAAGCCATATCTGAGCCAGAAAGCAGAGCTCTCAATTTACCGTTCAATCTTTGTTCCAGTACTTACCTATGAGGTCATGACCAAAAGAACCAGGTCCTGAATACAAGCGGCTGAAATGAGCTTCCTCTGTAGGGTGGCTGGGTGCTCCCTTAGGGTGAGAAGCTCTGAATAGAACCACTGCTCCTCCACATTTAGAGGAGCCAGTTGAGGTGGCTCAGACATGTTGCCCGGATGCCTCCCTGGAGAGGTGTTCTGGGCATTTCCCACTGGGCGGAGGCCCCGGAGAAGACCCAGGACACGCTGGAGAGACTATGTCTGTCAGCTGGCCTGGGAACGCTTCAGGGTCCCCACAGAGGCAAAGTGGGGGCGGGGTTGCCCCATGTCGGTAGTACCGCCCACAACTCAGAGGGGACTTTCGAATGAACTCCTGCCGCTCTGCAGAAACTATGGCTGTGTCCTTCTGTCACTACTCACTATATAGTGCGTTCGCCATTTTGGAGTGCTGTCCGAATCTCCAATTCCAACATCCAGTGCTCCTAGAAATTACCCAGAAGTCTCTGCAAAAATCTATTGTGCCTCAATGCTGATGATTATAGACCACAATGCATTGCGTTTGAACAATTTTTGCAAAGAAAATGTATTTAAACCATCAACATATGTATGTATCAAGGAGATTTTGACCTTGTACAATCGATGACGTCATATTCATAATCTACCATCAATTTTACCATATTGTGTAATGAGTGAATATTTTATAACGTGGCGTCCGTGGTGCAGCGGTAGGACAGTCGACCTCTGATCGGGATATTGCAGGCTCGATTCCCGCCTTGCCCCACCCATGTGCCAAAGTGTCCTTGAGCAAGACACTGAACCCCACCTTGCTTCTGGTGGAAGGTTGGCGCCAGTGTTTGGCAGCGGAGCCGCCACCAGTGTGTGAATGTGACTGTGACTGTAGAGCACTTTGGGCCTTCAAAGAAGATAGAAAAGCGCTTTGTCCTTCGCCTCTTTTCATTTTTATTGGGCCAGTCCCCAAACCGAGGTTGACTTAAGGTTGTACAAATACAGGAAAGCATTTTAGCTTGGTCTTTCTTTTCTCTGACATGTTTTCCTCATCTTTTTGTTTTTCTGCAGTCCACTGCTGGGACTACCGTCGGATGGTTGTGAAGGTGTCGGGCGTTCCAGTGGATCAGGAGTTAGAGTTTTCCGACCGTCTAATAGGATCCAACTTTTCAAACTACTCCAGCTGGCATTACCGCAGCACCCTGCTGCCTGTGCTGCACCCGCAGACCCGTCAGGAGCCGCCTCACGCTTCCTCCCCCCGAGGCCCCCAGTCCCACCGTGTCTGTGAAGAGCAGCTGCTCAAAGGTAAACGCCTGCAGTGTGCAGGTAGGCAGATAGGTGGCACTGGGAGTCAGGAAAAGGCTCTGAACTGTCTGATGTGTTTTCCCTTTTCTAGAGTACGAACTCGTTCAGAATGCTTTCTTCACCGACCCCAACGACCAGAGTGCCTGGTTCTACTACCGCTGGTTGTTAGGCAGAGGTATTTCTGTTTCTGTGTGCAAATTCATTGGAAAAACAGAAACATCCACAGCTCCTATGGTTGAAGACATTGTTCTGTTTGGTACCGGTCTCCTTAAAAGCAGCTCAAAGATTCAGGAGCTGTTGAAGGTAACAGGACCCAACACACACTTCTTAGGCGTCCTGAAACTCTGCTAAACTAAAGACTGTCTGGAAAAATAAGAGTTTATCCATTAAAGTTTTGGAAAATCTACCAGTCAACTCAAACAAACAAACAGAAAATAAAACAGAGCAATAGATTAAGAGATTATCTTTACATGTATAGAGAAGTGGTCACCTCTACAACTAAGCATGGAGGTGGGCGCATCATGATTCAAAAGTGGGAGGCGATAAGCTAGCTCAGTCTCAGCAAGCTGGTTTCTTAAAGAAAAGATAAAGACAAGAAGTTATTTATCAAATGGAAAAGACTCGACCCCACAGGTGCTGTACATAAGTACAGACATGCAGCTAAACCTATGGGCTGCTGTTAAAAATGGGTCTTTCAGGATCCTCACTTGTGCTGCGTTTCAGCTTGAATCGGTGACATGTTGTGTTTTGACAGCGGAGCGGGAAGAGACAATAAGCTGCGTCTATGTGAGCCGTGAAGACGAGCGAGTGGCCGTGGCCTTCTCCAGGCCCATCAATGTCAGTAACCACTGCTACTCCTTCATGAAATGTCTTGAGTTACTAACGGATCTAACGCACACTTACAAATGCAAAGGTTGATGTATTCTGTCAATCCTGTGTTCATTACTCCTCTAACACACCTACTTCATTGAAAATGGTGTTTATGGTGCTTTTGATGTGCTCTAGTAGCATTTTCTCATGATGGAGGACATAGGCTACGTTCACACCGCAGGCTGAAACGACCCAATTCCGAATTTTTTGCCCCTAAGCGGCCCAATTCCGATCTTTTCATGACAGTCTGAATGACACAGATCCGATCTTTTCAATTGCGACCCAGGCCCCGTGGGTTTGCCGGCCTGATTCCGAATTGTAGCCGTTCTTTTCAATTGCGACCGCCGTCTGACCGGCCAGGCGACTTGATTCCGAACCGTACGTCATCGACACGCAACAAACGTCATCATTTTGCGTTGAAGTAGGCGGGAACGAGAACGTAAACATCAACCATGGTGGACGATGCTGTTGAGATCAGTTAGTGGAAGGGAAGCGAGATCCCCGATTGGATTAATATTTGGGCTGATCGCTCTTTTCAGCCCAAACTCCAGGGCTCTTATCGCAACTGGGCGGTTTTTGAAAAAATTTCTGCTAAATAGCAGAGCGTGGTGTTGAACCTTTCCCGCGATAACTTTTTTTTCTTTCTCCCCTTTCCGACGTGCTCAGAAGCGCGGGGGACCCGAGGCGATCCTCCTCCTCCTCCTCCCTGTTCTGATCCTTAGATTCTCCAGAACGGGTTAATAAAGAGTCCATAGCATTTATTCTGGGGGAAACCTTCTTTTATTACCGTCCTCCGTAACACACAACATGAATGCGCGCACACACTGCCCCCCCCCCCCCCCCCCATTCTCTTCTATTATTACAGACGATCCCGACTCCAATGCCTTCTTAAAATGAAGAGATTGTAATTGTGCTGCTCCTTCGTGAAAATAAATTTAATATTACAAAAAGAGCTCCGCTTTTGACAACACTGTTGTTGACATCCATTGTTAACGTTTGCTCCGCAAACAACGAGTGACGTCGTTCACCGTTGAGTATTCTTCTGGCTTCTGCGCATGCGGGTCTGGTTTGGGTCGTGTCACGGTCACACTGGAGATCACAAAAGTTCGGATTTACTTGGAAATGTAAACGGTCTAGCAAACAATTCGGATTTTTTCAAAAAATCCGAATTGAGCATTAAGCCCTGCAGTGTGAACGTAGCCATATATAAAGAAATTTGAGATTAAAATTGCATTTCTGAGTAGTTCTTTGTTCACATCGTCGTGAATCAGGAGCAGATGAAAAAAATGCAGTTTGAAAAACCTTGTAGGCGTGATGTCGATGTTCATCTTTAAGCTTGCATCTGGATCTAAAACTCTGATACGGCTCGCCATTTTTGTTGCATGTTAGGTTGTGAGGGGCTGTAAGCTCGAGGGAGAGAGTGTAAAAAAGAAAGGGATGATGGGAAATGAGTGCAGCCTTACTCCACACCAACAGCCCCGTCCACAACTCGACACTCTGCTGGTATCGAGTCCTAGAAAACGACACATGATCCCTGAAATGGCATAATTATAATTAAAAACCACTGAGAACACTTTGAAAAGGGATCAGAAGATGATCAGACTTCTGTCATCTGCTCTACAGATGCTTGTTTTGTGGGGCGTTAAAGTGAGAATGAAAAAACATTTGCTTGCTACTGGTATAAAAACGTTTGGAAATTGTTCAAACAGGAACTTCCTGTTGTCGTTTCTCTGCCAGGCCAGGTGTGTGGGACTCCTGCTGGTCCTGGACGGTCAGCCTCTGAGGGTGGAATGGAGGAGTGTTCACCCACGCTTCAGGCACAGCCCTGTCTTGGTATCATTTGTTTACTTTTTTTCTGCACAAATGGTCGTTTTTTTATTTGATTTGATACCTTTTAATGTTTTAGTTTGGTGGTTGGTGACTGATCTATTGCTGTTGCCTCAAGCGAGCATCTAAACAGTTCTGAGCCTTTGTGGATGTCAGATGAGAGGGGTTAGAGGGGATAGAGAGGCAGGAGGAGCGTCTGTGGTGCAGAGGCAGGGCGGCTGACCCCTGATCAGAAGGTTGCAGGTTCGGTTCCTGCCCTACGCACCCATGCGTGGAAGTGTTCTTAAGCAAGACACTGAACCCCACATTGATCCTGGTGGTTACAGGTTGGTGCCAGCGGAGCCGCCATCATTGTGTGAACGGGTGAACGTGACGTTAAAGCGTTTTGAGGGCTAAAGTGGAGCTAAATCTTGGAGCAGAAGTGCAGCAGCAGCTGCTCCACAGACAACAGCTCCCAGATTCTTTAACATTTGGTGTGAACAGCATTTACAGCCACCGGGATCGTGGATCCAGTCATCTTGTCCTGCACAGAGGTTTGGGCTGGTGGTGTCAGTGTCATGGTATGGGGTGTACTTGTTTTATGCACCACAGCCCGTCTCAGCACCAGTACCGACCACGTCCGTCCGTTCATGACCGTGAAAGCGTCTCCTCTTCTTTTCTTCAAGCTGAAGCACAGGTGGATCATCTCAAACTGGAGTCTGGAACTTGCTAACAAGTTTCTCAATGGGTCTCAGCCCAAGTGTGTCTAGCTCTCATCAGGAGTGTAAGGCGGTAAAGACAATATTATGGGCTGTTGGTTGTAGAGTTTTTCAAACCAGAGCTGTACTAAAGACTCCTGCTGTGTTTATTGAAATGGTGAGCAGAGGCAGAGCATCATCACCAACCCACTGCACGTTCCACCATCTGTCTGTGATCCACTTTGTGCCAAAAGCCCTGTTCCGACCGGAGAACAAGTCTTTTTAGCTGTTCAGAAGTCTCAGAGCCACTTCTATTCTCAGACTTTGAAATAAAAGCTTGTAAGACTTTGTAATAGTGGTGTTTTTTTTTTAAGATGAAATGACAATGCTCCTTTTGGGAAGAAAATGTGATCATGTTGTAAATTTGAACAAAAAGGGGGTGAAAGAAAAAGGCGGCGTGGTCTGCAGCAGCGGCGCACAACACCAAATGAAGGGCATTCAGGGAGCTTTAAATTGGATTTGGAGGCTGTGTGTGCTGGAAGGCCTGCCGTGACGGTCGCTTCTGCTCATTTGCCTTCTGTTCCAAAAACCTGTCAGAAAAGGAAACGTCTCGCTGGATACTCAGAAACTCCCGTCTTTCTTTTTGAATCCGAGCAAAGGAGACTTTTCTGCTCTGTGATGCACTAAAAAATGCAAGTTAAACAGTATCTGTAACATGGTTTGAATTCAGCCTTTAATCCTGTTTTTACTTTAATTTAAGCAGTACAGTTTATTTTTATGAGCTATAAGATTTTTTTGTCTTCAGACATTTGTTGTCGTCTTGCTTATAAACATGGCATCAGACTGAAAGACTTGTGTTGGGTCACGTCTCTGCGAATGCTAAACAGTTCTTGGTTTAGTCGTGCAGAAAGAGGTTTTTGAATTGGTTGAATGGATTCCTGGGCCGTCTTACAGATCACAGACACAATAGCAAAGCTACTGAAAAGGAGTTTGGAGCCCTTGATTAAAACTGAAAAAGCGTAATATTACATTTACATAAATGTCCACCAAAATGAGTTGGCTGAAGCAGATTTGGCAGCCGCGGGTCCCTCTGGCCCCTTTCTGCTGCTCCATCTTCTCCAAATGCTCATGGTAGGAACCTTCAGCTTCGCTCTCTTTGGACGCCACGTTTTTCTCTGCGAGCTCAGCTCCCTTTCGAGCTCATTTGAAAGCCTCGTTTTTCTCTGATGCCGTCTGATGAACCTCTTTCCAAATCCTTCCTTTGGGTGAACTGAGCCTGAAATCCTGAGGCTGTCCTCTTTTTCTGCATCCATCTTTCAGCGGCCTTTCCGCCGCCGCTGTCACAGGAGGAAACCGCCATCAGCACGCTTGAATGTTGATTGTTATGAGGCAGCACAGACGACCTGGCTCCTTTAGTAAACTTTGAATAATGGGATTTTTGAGACTTTGGCTTCTGTTCACGCAGCAGAAATGTTTGCTTTGGTGAAGACGTCCTGCAGGTCTTCACTAAAATTTCACACTCAAATATGACCAATCTGGTGGAGATGGAAAGCACCTGATTACTTACATCTAAGTGGCAGAGTTAACATGTTTTTAACTGAAGCAAAAAATAATTTGGGCCATTAAAATGTAAATTTTTAAAGCTTGTGAACATAATGAACCTTTCTGTTGTGGGACGTCACTCTCAACATGTCATGTGTTCTTTTCTGATCATTTCAGAAAACTGGAATAGATTGAACCAAAAATCTGTGCAAATCTGAACTTTTTTTCTATTGATGGAGGTTTTCACAAAAGGAAAATGAGTCGTACAAAAATAGGAACTAGATGAAACAAACAGAAGTGAATAATTTCTGCATGCAGGTTTGAACTTTTCCTAAACTTTTTTTCTGCTCAGATCTGTGACCTTCCACCTGGGACTATAAATGACGTCACCAACGAACACAACCTAACTGTGCACTGGACAGGGAACCACACTCACAGGGACTGTGCTCTGTACACAGGTGAGCCCCCCCCCGACCCGCGGGACCGCCAGCACATTTTCCTCACGCTTCTCGACGGTGTGGACTTTTTTCTTCACAGGCCGGGTGGAGAGTTGGTGTCGGGACACTGCAACTGATCAGGAGCTGTTCAGGTGGTGTGCAGACACAACAGCAACACTTTACAGTAGACCTCCACCAGAATGGTTCCTTCCAGGACCATTGGTAGCAGTCAGGAAGGCCGATGGCTGATATTTGGAGCCGATGTGCAGTAAAAGTCCAAATTTAGGTTCATACAAACACCAATTTTGTTCATTTGAAAGACAAATACTTCATAAAAAAGAATTAAACGATGTAACGTAAATAAATAGACATCTTTCTTAGAACGGGGAGGACAATGTTTTTTTTAAAGTGCGATCAACTGCGGTAAATGCCAATGGCAAGCAAAAGGGATCATAAATTGCAAGGAAAAACTCTATTTTGTAGATGATGTGCTACTTTTAAAACGTGCGTAAAAAAACAGCGTTTGGCCCAAACGCTTTTCCTGGTGATTTCTGATACCTTTCACTTGCCATAAAGACATGTAACCCGTTAAAGCGGCATCTCTAGTTGGTATGCATCTCTAGGACTAGATGCGTGGTTTGCTTAACCGTTCAGATTATGCCAGACAACGCTGGAGACGGAGCAGTGCGGCTGCACCCGAGCCAAAAGGATCAGGTCCAGATCAGCCCGTCAGATTATAGACAGCTCGATGCCGATATCCATCAAATTAACAGATTTTGACGCCGACAATGGGGCGGTCCCTATTTAGCAGTCTTTGGTTTTAGGTGAAGAAAGCATTGTGTTTTGTGCAGGAGTGAACTGTCAGTAGAGAAGACGTCTGTGTTGCAGTCAGAGTTGCAGTCGGTCAAACAGCTACAAGAACTGGAGCCTCTCAATAAATGTGAGTAACCTGAACTGGAAACCCCCTGTGAGGGTCTCCCAAACGTCACCTGTGGCTGCTTTCCTCTGCAGGGTGCCTGCTGACCATTATCCTCCTGATGAGGGCACTAGACCCTTTAGGATATGAAAAGGAGACCCTTGCTCATTTCCAAACCCTTAAAGTGAGTCTCATCCAGAATCAGAGGTGGAATAATGATGAAGAATGTTGGTGATGACAAAAGCGTTGCCTTGCCGCTCTTCCAGGAGGTTGATTCCATGCGATCGGAGTACTACAGCGACCTGTGCTGCAAGTTCATGATAGAAAACACCATCTTGAAAATGGAGTACGCTGAAGTGCGAGTCTTTAGCATCACGGACAGGGTGAGCTCAGAACTCCCACATTCATCAATCTGGTTACAAGAAAGCAAAAATGTTTCTCTGCCGTTCCTCTCTACACAACAGAACCTGACGTCTCTGTGCCACCTGGACCAGCTGTTGTTAGTCACTCACATCAACCTGTCTTCCAATCGGCTGCAGCGGCTGCCGCCTCAGTTTGCCATGCTGCAGTGCCTGGAGGTGAAACAGACAACCAAATCCGTCTTTGTTTGTCTTTATGTCTCAGTTATAAAGAGCCACATATTGAATTTTCTCTGCAAATCAAGAAGTCTTACACGCTTGCAGGTTTTGGAGGCTGATAACAACTTTTTAGAAAACCTGGAGGGAGTCTATCACCTTCCCCGACTCCAGGAGGTCTCCTTGAAGAATAATAGTATCCTTACTTGCAGATGTTCATTCAGAGCTCAGATCAGTGTGTCCTCTGGCACGTCTGTCTTGGGAATCGGTTCATTTTGTGATCTCTGTTCTTATCTTGCTGCGTACAAATGACTCAAGAAACATGAGTCAGCTGTGAGCGCTGAAAAACAACAGCGAGCAGCTGACGGCGTGTGACGTAAGGCGGAGGACAGACTCAATTATACAGCATGGCGGGCCGGGTCCAAACTCTCAGCCGTTCTCTCCGCTCAGCTGCTCAGAGCTTCTTGATTTCCCCCTCAGCCCCGCGGACGCTGGCTGCAGGAGAGCTCTGTGCTCAAGGGCACGTTGGCATGCAGCTTAGAAAAGGGGAACAGAGTTATTCTCACAAAAACAGTCCACTTCAACGCATGCATCATTTCCCTTAAGTAACCAAAGTGAAAACAATAACCCGCATTTTCACAAAGCAGCAGCACCATTGAGAACGGAAGAGACCCTCATCAACACATCCTAGCTGCAGAGCTCCCCCCTCCATGCTTCCACTTATACACCTAAGGAGAATTCATGGGATCCTCGTGCTCCGGCTGCATTCTGCAACCGCTTTTTTCTTTGGAATGACGGATCACATTGGACTTGAAGACCACACATTTCATATTTAGGAAAACCTGGTTGTGTCTTTGGTGTTTGGTCTCTCACTTTACAGCAGCTCTCCTGTGTTTCACACCGGAAGCCTTTTTTTCCTTTAACTGAAATGCACAGAAATATCCACCCTAACCGACCTTCAGCCACTGGCCTCCTGCCCCGAGCTAAAGCGCCTCGACCTCCGTGGCAACCCCGTCACTCAGGCGGCGAGCGTGGAGTCGGATTTAGCGGAGCTGCTGCCCTCAGTCACAGACCTGCTGCTCTGATCGGGAGCAGGGCAGGAATCACTGCCACCGCCGCTGTGCTTGGCCATGAGAAAATGTGTGTGTGTGTGTGTTTACAGTGTCTTATGTTTTGTTTGAAAAGTCCCAGAATCCAGACAGTTGGATGTTTCAGAGCAGATGCCAGCGTGCACATGTGGACTGATGTCCTTCACTCCAATGCATGCAGAAACACTGATCCAATCCCATCACTCAGTGTGAGAAGACAGTGGGGTCCTACCACTGTGTGTAGCATTTAATCATGACGTGACACTGTTGAGCATCAAGTCACTGAAACGGTAATAAACGGCACACATTGAGTCTTTGTTCCTGTTTCTTTGGATTCTCATTTCCATAATTCCTAGTCCTGACTGTTACATAATTATCCAAACATTCCTGCAGAGGCTAAGGAACGCCCAACGCCTGTTTAGATGCTTGATGTTTACTGCTTTTATTTACATTGGAACAAAAAGTGGCTGTCAAAAATGTTCCAGGGGTTTGAGGGATTTTAGACAGAACTGTATATTTTTTTAAAGATTATTAATATTACCTTAATGTTCGGAGGCTTTTAGCGACGGCTTAAACATGATTTATGGGCTCATTCAATGGAAAAAGCACAAGTAATGGAAGGTGTCAACTCCAAAGTCTAGTGGGCTTGGTTCTTTGTTTTCAAGGAATCATGGGTTGACGATGTGTCACCTTGACTTGAGTCAAACTTACAGCACAGCTTTAGTCCTGTGATTTTACTTTTTCCCATGAAAAGATCCGTTTGCAACACGTTTTTTTACGTAATCACATTTTTTTATGTGAGGGTTTGGGAGCGTCTTTACGAAATTCCAATTCCACCATCGTGCCTGTCAGCTCGGCACAAAAGCCTCTTGATGATGAAATGTGGGTGGAATTTGGATGAAACTGCTGCGCTTTTCCTGGCCAACGAAAACTAAAGGTGTGCGTCGCTGGAAGTTCTCTAAAGGGCGTGTCACAAATGAAGGAGATGTTTGGCAGTCACAATATCGTCACTGAGAGAAGACGTCTTCAGTCTGGGACCTTTGGGGGGGACACACCTCTTTTATCCTCAAAGTCTGAACATGTGCAGGTCCGGACACGCAGAAGGCCGGCATGTCTGACATGTCCAAAGAGCGTTCTCCCTAAAGCTGGGTGGCTGGTCGGCACACATAATGGCCAGCTGGCTCTAAATGAACCTTTTTGGTCACTAGCCGGGGGGGCCGGTAGCATCCAAGGTCTACCAGCCAAATTAGATATTTGCTAGCTAAACTCAAGTTATGTATTTGAAAGCAAAGCAGTTATTTATGTATGAAGATCCTGTCAATGAGAATTCTCTCGCAAAAACAAAACACTAAAAACAATTGAGTGTCGTCTCATCTCAGGTTTTACAACAGTACAGAAATGTTTTTCTGTAACACTTTCAGTTGTTTTTAGGGCTATAAAGCATTCAACACATTGTTTTCCTGTTTATTCAAATGTTCAGCTTTTTCCAGCTTTGGTCCTTAAAATCCTTTAACCTTTTTGCCTCCATTGAAATACATGTGGAATCCTTGGTGCTGAAGCTCGCTGGTTCGAGTCCCGGCTCTGGCATTTTTCATATAAAAATCTTTTTTGTTGCGCTGTTTTCACTTTACTTATTGTCAACTTTGATCATTTCTTTATTACAGAATTTTGCTTTGTTGCCAATTATTATCTTTTAAGTTTCAATTTCATTCAGCAATTTAGCCTTCAACGCCATTTTCTTCTGGAAATGCAGCTCATAGTTTTAACTAAAGGCACTTCTGATCTCTGTAGTCTTTATTGAACACATACTTTTCTTAAAAGCATCAATTTTTCATCAAAGCCTTCATGTTTAGTTCTAGTCATGTTCTTTTATGTATAACTAAAACATTCTTCAAAAAATTAACTGTTTAAATCACAAATGTTTTGTTAATGTACCACAGAAGACTAAGGATTAAAACTAAAAAATGTATGCCAAAGTAGACATGCATATGATGAAATTTGTGCAAAGTTTTGCATTATTTTGTGTGTTCTTACAGATGCGTGTGTTGTAGTTGTGAGTAACCTTTGAGTGTGTGATTGTGTTGGCTAAGGTCAGTGTGAGGATGTGAGGAAATGCTAGAAATTACCAGCGGACCTGAATGCATCAATAGCAAACTCTTAATGAAAGCACACAGGTGCTGAAATTTCATGCAGCCCATGAATGCATCTCCAGCGGTTGTGTGTGTGACTAATTAATAAAGTTAAATGTTTGAACAACTCTAGGATGGATGTTTGTGGCAACCGCATTGGGGGGGCAGACACTTAAAAGTCCTGGTTGTGAGTTTGAGGCCCCTGTCAGAAATGATGAATGACGTCTCACCTGCCAAAGTGGCCGGTGAAATGGTTTTTCTACCCTCCAGAATGAATTTTTACCTGCATTTGGTGCGTGGGCAGGTGTTATTCTAGAGCATCAGACACAGATGCCCCTGGTGACCTTGAAGTTAACCTTTAAATGTCTTTGGAGGTCCATTTATTCATCCATCCATCCATCATTCTTATCCGGGAACGGGTTGCGGGGGCAGCAGTCTAAGCAAAGATGCCCTGACTCCACTCGCCCCGGCCGCTTCCTCCAGCTCCTCTGGGCGGACCCTGAGGCGTTCCCGGGCCATCAGCATGTCGCCTAACGGCACTCCCTTAAAACCGGCAGACTGATTGATTAAAGGATTGAAGTCACCTGTGCCAGTGAGGAGACACCTCAGTGATTTATACCTTTTCCTGGAAGCACAATGGTGTGCCTTCTTGTGAAACAGCGAAACGTGCAGGATGAGTTTGGTAGAGAAGCTGAGCATTGTGGGATGTGCTGGACCAACACTGACCCAGCTCACAGAACACTAAGAACCTGCTGCTGGCTTCTTGGTTTTGGACTGAAACAGCTTTCCTGAGGAGTCTAGGGAAGTCCTTATCTCAGCCGCGCTGAATAAAATGGTGATCAGCTCAATGACATATTTCCTGATGCCATCTTACGTCACAGGCTTTCCTGGACCAGCGCCCCAGCTCCCTCTGTCAGGTTAGTGGTTCTGCTGAACCATTCTGCCCTTTCAAATAGCAGCTGCATAAAACCTTAAACAGCACAGAGTGGTGCAGACCTTGCGGGAGGCAGATTCGCCCTCAGATCACACAGTCATCCTCTAACTTTATTCAGTTTGAGTTAATGCAGCTGCAGGAATTTCTATTGTTGTGTAATCCGTCACTTGGTGGCTGAACCCGTCGGCTTACAGGAAGGTTAGTCACATCTGTCGCGTCAGCGTGGCAAGAACAAGCGCGAGTCCACTCCCTGTGGGTGCATCAGGGATGCAGCGGCGGACCATCCAGCATGGAGGGTGACTCATCTGTGGGCACGGAGAACAAACCTTTCTCAACTGTCACTGTGGGAAAGGTGCAGCGAGGAGCCGGCAGGTGCATGATTGGAATTGATCAACATCAGAACACATGAGCCCAACAATATTCGTTTGAGTTTGGAACCGTATCTATGTATAAGGGACAGTGTGAAGGTCATGGGACTGCTTTGTGGCCTTTGTTTATTCTGTTTTCAGGCAGGCTCTGCCAACTTGCACTGACATCATTCCAAACAAAAGCAACAATTAACTGTAACTAGTGATTATTTCCATTACTTCTCTGTGGATTATGTTAGCAATTAAATGATATAAAAATGCAGCACAATAGGCTTTGCTACACTATTTCAGCTGCAATAATTACCAATGAATTAATCACCTATAAGTCACTGTTTTGATGACCAGTTTTAACTACCATATAAAATAATCCATTATAAGAAACTTCTAGCATCCACTGCTTAGTGTGTGGTCTTGTCGTACCTACACTGTTTCAGGATGAGGTTATTTTAAGCTCATCAGTTACAACAATCTGTTTGAGAAAGAAATTCAACAAAAATTCCGAATGGAGCTTTTGTGATCACTGAACAAAACTGAGTCCAAACGCTTCCAACTGCACTTCTAAATCTGTGAAAAACGAGTCTGCTCTTAAATTTACAGCCAAAGAAGCAAACGGGCTTTCGCCTCCTCTGATTGCTGCGGTGCATTCATGGTCCAGTCTGTCCTGCTGTGTGAGCGGGCCGAGAAAATGCAGGCGGATGTTTTTCTGCTGTGACTGAAAGGATTGGGAGGTGTTCAGCAGCACCTCGGGGACGGTAGTATCTCTGTCTGTCCTCACCCTCCACGTCGCAGACTTTCAGGCCTCTGCAGGAGCCTTCGCCATTGTTGGGGTCTGGAGGGCGGGAATAAAATCCTCTCATCCTTTGTGACAAAAAAATCAAAAATATAAATACAGTTTTTGAGAAATGTATTACTACGTTCAACAGGTGTAGAGGAGGAAGAAGGAGAAAGCGCTTGGCTCAACAGCAAACAGAACTAAAAATAAAACAACAAAGCTGTTTCCAAAAATGACTAAACTTCATATCATTTAGTCTTAAGACCTTTTTTCCTCCCTGAATTTTTACCTATTTTTACCTTTGTTTTTTAGATTAACTCCTCAAACCCACATTTTTATGACATGCTTATCATTGTTTTGTCTTCTCTTTCAGCTGTTTCTGAGCCCTTTAGATTGAAATGTGAGGGAGGTTTTTATCTGCAGCATCAAAGTCTTCATCCCCAGTCTGAGGATGAGTGTGGATCTCTGCAGAGGATTTTACAAAAAGGTTGTTGCACAAGGTGTTGAATTGGATGCAAAACCCTGCAAACACTCTGCACAATACTCTGTGCAAAAGAGAGCATGTCTTTGGTCAGAGGAGCCTTCAGGTCTGTGGCACAAAATCCGACTCCTAGCAGCAGACGGGCGGCTGCTACGCATGGCAGCTCCCTGGAGTTACAAGTGGGACTTTGTACTTGTAAGTTATTGTAATGTTTTAAACATGTGATTCTTGTGTTTCATGGTGTCTTGTCAAACGCCTAAAAACTGGATCTTTAGAATCTGTAATTTTACAAAAGAATGAAAGATAAATGAAATTCTATAAAAAATGGAGCAACATATGTCTCTTCTCACAGGGGGGGTCAGAGTCGCCTTCACCTGCTGAGGAGACTGAGGTCTTTTGTGCAGAAAGCTGCCCAGGACCTTTTACGACACTGTGGTGGCCTCAGTGGTCCTTCATGCAGTTAGGTGCTGGGCGGGGGCCAGTGCAGGCAGAGACTTGAAGAGGCTTAACAAACTGGTTAGGAATTCAATATTCAATTCAATTTTATTTGTATAGCCCAAATTCAATACAACAGTTATCTTGATGGGCTTTGTATCGGTAATTGAAAAAG
Source organism: Oryzias latipes (assembly GCF_053564925.1). NCBI lineage: Eukaryota > Metazoa > Chordata > Actinopteri > Beloniformes > Adrianichthyidae > Oryzias > Oryzias latipes. The sequence goes on from NC_136240.1 coordinate 4,929,499, forward strand.
TTAAACATAAAATCAAAAGGATCATGAATACATAGAATTCAATAGGAAAATACTAAAATGAACCAACAAATAGACTAAACTAAACTGGCATCCCTGCCCTTAGACCCCCCTTCGCGGTAAGGAAAAACTCCTAAAAAATCGGATTCCTGCAAAAACGGAGAAACTTCAGAGGTGTCCACATGAAGGAGGGATCCTCCCCCAGGACGGACAGGCGATTTACCAAAACTCTTAGAAAGAATAAACTTATCTAACTCTACAACTACATATTTAAAGTCCAGCAGATGAGCTTCCTCCAGATGGATTTGGGGGGACAGTCGGGGGCGCGGAGTCGAGCCGGAGACAGGAACCACAGCCAGGTGTAGGAGCAGGAGCAGAGACGAGGTACACGGCCAGGTACAGAGCAGAGACGAGCCCGGCTCTATCCTGGGCTGCACACTGGAGTCCATTGAGGAGGTGGCGGACAGGAGGATGTTGGCTAAGCTAACATCCATCATGGATAACCCCTCCCACCTCCTGCACCAAACTGTAGAGGCGCTGACCAGCTCCTTCAGCACAAGACTGTTGCCCCCACAGTGCAAGAAGGAGCTACTGCAGGTCATTCAGACTGTACTGTAACACCGTGTTACAGGGACACTCCACTGAACCTCAGGTGTTTTTTTTTTCATTCATTCTTTCTTTCTACTTATTTTGTAAACTGTTGTTGTTGTTGTTGTCTTTTATTCTTCTACGGTTACTTCTGCTGTGTATTTTTACTTAGTTATTTCCTGTTTGTACTTCTGAATGTCTTTTTTTGCTGCTGGAGATAAAAGAATTTTTCCATTGTGGGACGAATAAAGTTTTCTCTTATCTTATCTTAAAAACCAGTCAGATTGACAGCAGCAAACACTTCTGACTCTGAAGCAGAGAAGAGGGAGTGTGATGATGCGGGGCTGTGTATAACCTTGATTCACCAAATGTCTCATTGCTTCTGTGAGCTGAAAACACACAGCAGAAAAGAGCAAAAAGATCCAGGAAAACTGGATTTCACAGACAGCAAAAGAGTGAAAAACAGAGTTTTTGAAGAAATGTTGTCAGACCAGAAAGAGACATTGGAAGTGAAGTTTCCACAGACAGAGCTAGAGACCCACGTCTCTGAGGAGTGAGAGGTATCACGTTTTTTGGAGGAGTTGGAGGCACTCTGTGCCGTGAGCAGAGTCCAACCCTTTTCCCTCCTCCGGTTCAGTTTTATTTTGCTGTGATTGAGGGTTGATTGTGCATTTAGTGGGTGTGTCCTGACAACTATTTAAAAGGAATGCCAAACGTGAAGCATGAGACACAAGAGCCCAGAGAGCAGAAGATCTCCTCCCCAATTCCACATCGCCACAGAACTGCTTCCTCTGAACTGAGTGAGTTTAAACTGTTTTCTGTGTTTCCACACCTCAAGCTCTGAACACTTTGGAACCTAAAGGCTTTGTACACACAGACACTTCCAGAATGTGGAATTGTTGCCTGTCTCATAGTTCTGTCTTCCAACAATAACTCTTTTTATTTTAAGTAGGAATATCTTCTAAACTGTCTCTCCTTTACATAAAGACTTTGTTGTTCTGTTTGTTTCTTAAACAGAAACTCTGATTTACTATTTCTACTTTATGGCTTTAGGGCTCATCTGATGTTGTGTTGAATCATATTATCAAAGCAGGAGTTCTACACGTCGTTGCTTAAGTCATATTTCTGTACTTTTACAGATGTAGATGTGAAATAGATGCCCTCTCTGACTCAAATACAAATGTATGATTGATTTATTATTGCTTTATATTTGTTCCACTATATCAATGAAAGTCTTGCGGTTGCCAAAGAGAAAGTGTCCGTCGTTTCTCCTTTAACTATTTTATTTAAGACATATTTTTGCACATTGTTTTATAAGTTTGCACTTTCAAATATTACTTGTAACGCTTTCTGTTTTAGTCTTTCTTTGAGTTTTTACTTCAAAATTACTTATTATTTCTACTGCTGCTCTCACTGGGTCTCTTTCCTCTGCACATCAGTCGTGGTGTGGTGTTTTTTTCATGAGTAGAATTATGACAGAAATTAGTCAACTTTTTGCTTCCGTCTATAGTAGTATTAGTACCTTTATTTATCCAGGCAGAGATGTTTAAGAACAAGTTCTTACATACTTAGCTTGGTTCTCTTTGTGGTTGATGTTAGAAGCCTCCAGGCAAAGAGGTCAAGATTCAGTGAGAGATCCTCATCACCCCCCCCCAGGAGAAAAAGGTTTCAAGAGGAGAGAGAGAGAGACAAATATATCTGGATGTGGGTACAACTGCTTTTTTAAAATCCAGATAAAATACTTTGAAATTTGTGGAATGCAGATTAGTCTGATGGAAACCGGTTCCTCTTGTGTGACGGCTTTGAGTCACAAAAGTTCACGCCCCCCCCCCAGACTGCACTTACACAAGACAGTAGTGCTATTGCAGTCATTTTGACAAAAGTGGGTCATTTCTTTCACCCATGTGATCACATGACCTCCCGATGAAGGCGCACACGTCCAGTTAAAGCTAGCAGATTTTCTTTTTATGCACTGAAAACCCTTTGAGTCCTGCATCACTGTTCATGTTTCCAAAAGGCTCAATTGCAAACTGCAGTTTTTGAAGGTCAGGCTTTCTACATTTTACCAAAATTCTCAAGCATCTATCGACAAGCTGAAGATCCTCAGCATCTTGTTGACGTCCAATCTGACCCTCATTCCTTTATACATTTTATCTGCTTAGCCTTTTCTACTGTTTCAGAGCTCGTTTTCTTGACAGAAGCACTGATTTAAAGGTAAATTAGCAAATAAAAGTTGTGTTTTAATGCCCGTCTAAGGACGCTCATGTGCAGGAACAGTTTTTTTGTTATATCTTTTATGATATTCAGGTTGTTTCAACCCAAACAGGGTTTGTTAGTTTCCTTAGTAAAAAATATCATGCAATCTTCTCTTTATGTATCTGATCGCTTTACATATTTGTGTGTCCCTTTAGAGCAAATGTAAGAATTTGTATTGATGAAGGCACACAGGGTCACTGTGAGGCTTAAGTCACTTTCTAATGCAGAGTGATCTTGAGAGGTTTTGGCTTCATCCATTGAGAACGGTTCAGCATGATAACCGACTTGCTGCAGAGACCTGGTCCCTGTAAAGTCGACCCTGCAGACGCTTTGAACTGCAAAGGTCTGCAGTCAGCAGCTAACAGATTGGAGTCCTCACAGGAAACACAAAGACTATAAATGTCATTTTCCCAAAGAGCTGCACAATTTGTGTTTCTGTGTTACTCTAGGAAAGCCTCACAAAATGGACAGATCTAGACAGTGAACGTTTCAAGGCTGATGGTTCCTTGATGATTCCACTACAGTAAATGAAAGAAGCCTTTGTTGTTCGAAGGACACAACAAAGAGGTTTTGCTCTTTTAAATGGATGAGCAATTTTTGTCCGGATTAAAAAGACATCGCTTTTGTTCTTTTTCCTGCACAACTATGTCAAAGTCCAAACGGATGACTGCTCACCCGGTTCCTGCAGAGGTCTGATGGGTCATAGGTCATCAGAGTTCTTTCCAAATCACATGCAAAAGCAGTCACTATCAGACCCAGGCGGAGTTTGTGCTTGCTGGTAAACTGGGAAAAAAAAATGGCATTTGTTAAACAGTCACACAAGCCCGACGTTCTACCGTCTGGAAGCTTTTAAATGAACCTTTCCTGTTGTGGTTTGAACGTAGGATCAGAAATCGAGTCCCAACGGCAGGTCTGTGTTCAGCGTCGCTTCCCTTCCTGATGACGTTCTAGGAATCCTCACCGCCACAGGCGTCGCCGTCTTGACACTTTGTCATGGAAAGCTCTGGCACATCTTTGAACTGCAGAAACAAAAAAATCTGTTTTTTCACATCGCTGCACGTTCCCCGAGAGGCTGTTTGTTTACAGCCTGTCCAGAGCTTTGACAGGGGCGGATTACCTGTCAAACTCTGTCTGTTTTTGTGTGTAAAGAGGCCGCCGGCACGGCACTGTTGTTTGCATGATTAGCAGCTGCTGGTCAGAAGAATCTCATCTCAAACTGGACGCCTGTCAGTCAGCCCTCTTCGCCTCACGACTCTCAGACTTCTCCTCATTTTCTTATGCATGTGGGGGAAAAGGCTTCAAGAGTCAGAATGAACAAAACAGAAAGGTTTCATAGAAATTGGCACATCTTTGAACTGAATTTCCGGAAAAATTTGAAGTGAAAGATGTAAAGATAATAATAATAATAATAATAATAATAATAATAATAATAATAATAATAATAATAATAATAATAATAATAATAATCATCATCATCATCATCATCATCATACATTTTGTTTATAAGGCGCCTTTCTGATCACTCAAGGTCGCCGTAGAACATATATACAGAATAAAAATACAATAAATAGTTTAAACATCAACAATTTCAATGCATACACATTAAAATAGAATGTATATTAAAACAGGAAATAGTGACTGTTACAGTGAAGAGGCCTTTTGGAAGAGATGAGTTTTTACTTTTGATTTGAAATGTGGGAGTGTGTCAGTGCTGTGGAGGTCAGGGGGGGAATGAGTTCCAATGCCGGGGAGCAGAGAGACTGGATGCCCGGCTCCCCATGGTGACAAGACGGGCGCAAGGGACAGAAAACTGGATAGAGGAGGAGGAGCGGAGAGAGCGAGCCGGTGTGGCGATATGAAGGAGGTCAGAGAGATATGGAGGTGCAGGGCTGTGAAAGGCTTTGAAGGCGTAGAGCAAGATTTTGTATGGGATGGGATGGGATGGGGAGCCAGTGAAGCTGTTGAAGGACAGGTGTGATGTGGTTGATGGAGGGAGTGCGTGTGATGACACGAGGAGCTGAATTCTGAACCAGTTGGAGTTTATGGAGGGTATTTTGTGGGAGACCAAACAGAAGAGATGTAGCCAAGTGAGAGGAGGCTGAGCTTTCCTGCTCGCTAATGTTTGTTTGTCTGTAGTGAGGCGGCTCCTTGGGCTGAACGGAATCTAGTTGTGTGTTTTGTTTAGTTAAGCTGTGCCTCTATCAGCAGGACAGCACAATCCTGAGCAGGGAGGAGGCGTTTTCTCTGAAGCATCTGCCCGCAGGTTTGATGCTCTCACTTACTGACATGCAAATATGCAGTGAGGTCATTGTGAGTCCTGCCTCATCCGCTGCTGAACACGCCGCTGAGGAGGAATGTTAAGTATGTTTCAGCTCGATTCTGCAGAGGAGCATGTCGGACAACCACTCACACTCCAGAGTATCAGGAAATAGAAAAACGAAATGACAAGGTGAGAGGAGGAGACCGGAAACAGGATGACAAAAACCTCAGGAACTGAGGCTTTAAGTTGTGACAAACACAGAAAAATAAAGGACCTAAACATGAATTACAGCATGACCTTATCATCCACTATTAATCTAAAATATCAGTTCTTACTGTTCTTTCTCAACTTTTGTCCAGCCACTCAGGAGCGTTCAGCCACTGCTGACTTTTCTCTTTTTAATTTTATGGTATGAACACCACAAAGACTTAGCGTTGCAGCACAGTTCAGCATCTGTAAATCAGCTCCAGATGTGCTGCTGCGTCTCTGTGCTGTGTGCATACTGTGGTCCATGGAGGTTCATCTCATTTTCGGTGCTTGTAACCCTTGTGCTATCCTATGACCCCACCCTTACATAGACGTGTTCTCCCCACCATGACAAAGGTGGATAAAGGTGGAAAGATTTCATGTAATCCATGGACACCAGTGAAGATCACAAATCATTGAAGAAAAAAGGTTCAGAGCACTGTGTAGTGGGTCTAGATGACCCAACTCCCAACGTTAAAGGGCCTAGGATAGCACAAGGGTAAAGAAAACAACTTGTCCAAATGGCGAATTCTGAAGCTGCCGTTCCTATTCTCAGTCAGCTTGGAGGTTTCTGCCTGAAGATTCAAAATCTGTTTGTTTGAACAAACACGGCCAGAACTGTTTTATTCATCAAAGTGAAAAATACTTTTCTTCTGAACAGTTTTCATATTTCACAGATGAAAGATAAACTTTTCTACCAGGTAGGCTTTGCTACTGACCTTCTCCTTGCGTCACTCTGACGATAACATTTCACTTTTACACCATGAAAACTTGATCAAACTGCATTTGATATTACAGGAAAACTGCTTACTTACAAGCTTTTATTGAACTTTGCTTCAATAAATAATAAAGAGATGAATATTTTATTTATTGCTAGGAATCTGGTGTGAGGAATACCTTTCAGTCCTGATGCATGAAAATTGACATATAAGTCAATCAGAAAGTTTGAGTGATGGTAAAAATTGAGCCAATACGTTTCACTGAGATCTTAAATGAAGGTTTCTCTGCCAAATCACAATTAACTTTACAGAAAAAGCCTTGATGCCAGGAATGAAGCGAAAGTCCCACTGTGGAAACAAGTGGCAGGTATATTTGAGCATCTATGTCCATGTGAGAGTGACAAACATGGACTGGCCTGACTGATTAGATTTGGCAACGGTTTGCAATTAGTCAACTTTAGCTTGCTGCAGTCTGAGTGGAGCTGTTCCGCCGTGAGGCCCGCCGTGGCCGGGAAAGGTCTGGGAGTCGAAGGTGAGCAGCTGGCAGCCAGGGAACAGTGGAGATGGAGACAGGAGCCAATTTGCAAATTCATAGATATGTGCATAATAAATGCAGCCAAGGTGGTGATGGTGGTGGTGGTGGGGGGGGGGTCATTTTTAAACGCCTGAAAGAGACACAAAGAAGACTTCTGGATGGTATAAGTGTAATAAGTGTAACGAAAACAGTCCAATATTTCCACAGTTTGGAAGCTTTAGAGAAAAGCGTTTAGCTTCAAACACTTTGTAAATCACTTCTTTCATTAGTTGTGATAATTGTGAAAATAGGATGCAAAATGTTTATTGATTGTATATCCTGTTGAAAAATATTTGTCTCCAGTGTTGCTCAAAGTTGTTCCTGTATAAGACTGCAGGAGGAGAGTTTTGGAATTGTGAGCATTTGCCCAGATGAGGACCTTTTGTAAAGAATATATGAAACTATACCCACGCTTTAGATTGGGGCTGCAAAACACTTAATAAACTGTTAACAAGGATACTGGTATTATGTGTATTATGAACTTACAAGGTAATTGCAGAATACAGCAAATGCTAAGAAATGTTTTAAAAAGGATTATGAAATGCTAATAGAGTCATTTGTAAGGCATCAACAAATGCTAAATAATGTCTTAATAAACAGCTTAATACCACAACACTAGTGCTTGTCTTATATGTAGTTTATTAAGGAATCTTGTAATGCCTTTATAAGCAGCTTATTTAAACCTGTAAGACATTTACAAATGATCATTAATGTCTTCATAAGCAGCCTGAGCTGCTCTTAATGTCTTCTGAGTAATTTACAAAGGAATCTTATTCCTAAACCTTCTCTGAATCAGTTAGGGGAGGGTTTCCTGTTATCAAACAGCTGTAGTTGATAAACTGAAGATAACAATTGTGCAATCATCCCATAATTCCATGCTTTCACCACAATTTAACCTCTAAACGGTGAGGGAGGAGAAAAGAGGGTATGGTTGAAGCTTTCCATCTACTTTCACTATTTCCTTTCAGCAGGTTGAGTTGCCACTGAGTTTGAATTGCTGAGGACAGAGCAATAACCACAGCAACCATCTTCATAATGAGCTGAAGGCTTTAAGGTTTGAATAAATGAAATGACCTGAAGTATTCAGGAGAAAAGAATGGACAAAACGGTGCAGAAGAATAGAAAAGGAAAGGGAAGATGAATAAAATAGAACAACAATTTCATTTGCTCAACAAATGAATCACATTTAGAGTTTGGGGGATTGACTCTTGAGATACCTTGTAGTGCAATGACCAAACATGTGACTTAAAAAATGCATTTTTTAAAGTAGCTCTCTAATGAAAATCCCGTTTTTTGAGGTTTTGACATGTACTTGTGCCATTTTTCCAATGAAAGAGAACAAATGTGATAAAAAGTCATTTCATTTTTGCATTTCTGAGTATTTCTCCTTTTAAATCGCTGTCAATCAAAGTGTCACAAACACGCTCGATTTAAATTAATGAGCTTTTGTGATGTCACAACAGCACATACGCACAACACAAGCTCCATTATTTGCCCCCTCCAGTGCCATTTTATTAAACAGCAGGTTCTGGTTCACACATTGTTCAAAAAGGGTCGATTTGGAACCAGAAACATGTCACTTTTCATCGTTTCTTTATCGCTAAAGAGAAACTTTGGAGAATCGAGACTGTCAGTCGGTTCGTTTGTGCACCCCCCCTCTGTCAAGCTCTTCACTCATGCCAGATGGAGCTTGCAGAAAGGGGGGGATCGAGGGCGGAGCTACTCAGCTCAGCACCAATGGCCACGCCCATGTAAAGGAGATTTTGGAACCAGAGGCTTCAGGAAAACACGAAATATGGCTTCAAGACATTTAGGTTGTGGGATTTTGGTTATAAGCTTCCTAATCATAATTGAAAAACTGGGATGGTTTTTATAAAAGAAAAATAATTGTCATGGGGGAATTTAAATCCACACTCATCAAGAAAAAAAAATCCAAACTATAATTTAGCACAGATATATTTACCACATTTGAAAAGACTGAAGAAACCTTTACAGTCCCGGGAAGGACTCTGGCTGGAATTTGTCGATTGGACTTGAAATGTTTTGTGTGGGAGTCATCTGCAATGAGGCCATCTGTTCATATCCAGAGTCGGTTCTGTTCAGAAGGTCTAAAGATGGGGCTGAACTCACAGGAGGAAAACTACTTTCCCAACCCCTGTGATGTCATTGGTTGACAGTTTGATCAAACGCCATTTTTGGCATCGGCTGTGTTCACAACACCCCAAAGGACAAAATGCTCAGAGGCATGTGGGGGCTTTTATGTTGAAGACTGCTTCCTTAACTAATGAGAAACCTTTTTTCCCCTCAGAATGCCTGCAGTGACAAGATCAACCAGAAACAGGTTTGCAACGGGCAGGTTTCCGTCTGTCACTCTTGGATTTGGAGAGGATGAAGTGGAAGACAAGGAAGAAGAACCGAAAGAAGAAAATGCGGGAGCAGGAAAAGGGTGTCAGGCCTGGTGGCGCAGGGTGTGCCCATGCTGCTGTCCACAAGTAAAGGATGACGACGTCACAGAGACTGTGACCACAGACCCCGACGGGGGGGACAAGGACGACGAAAAGCCCGAAACCGGTGGTGGTGAACTTGAAGGTGATTAGAACTCATAGACGGGGAAAAAGCCTGTCACATTTTTTTAACCCTCCATCTTTGCTTTCTGTCACAGAGCTCCTTCTAAAGGTGCAATCAATAGACCTGATGAAAAGCAGATCGGGACAGAACCGCACAGAACATCACACGGACCTCTACCAAAGCGACAACTTCATTATCCGCAGAGGCCAGACCTTCCAAATGTGGATAACATTGTCGAGACCTTTTGATCCTCGCACCGACACGCTTCACCTACACCTAAAAACAGGTGAGGGAAGGAAAAACTAGCATGTAGATTCACCTCCCAGTCCACAAATGCAAGACGTCCGACCTCAACAGGGGCTGCCTCCAGGGAAAAGCAACTAACAGCATTTCTGACATGCAAAAGTCGGTCACAGACACGCACACACACACACACATACACACCCTCCACAGTGCAGGACTTCTCGCTGCTTTCTCTGAAGGTCAGCGCCTCATTTTGACTGCAGACACTCATCTACTTATAACAACAGAAAAATCCCCTTTTTCCTCAGAATTTCACCGAAAACAGAGCAATAACTGATAATGAATGAATTAGAGCAACTTCCTTTGTTGATGCTTCCCCCACATTCATTCAGTGTGTGTCTAATTAAGCATTCCGGCACACAGGCTCTTTTTATAAATGATATTTAAGCAAACACATGACCGCTGAAGAGACATATTTGACTAAAATCCTCTTTATTTTTCAGGTCAATCTGAATTTACATTGATTCTTCAAGAAATGTGAACAAACAAATGAAATGGTTTTAGTAAACTAGTACCGTCGGTCTCTCTCAGTAAACTCTGACTGGCTTAATTCAGCAAGTGCAGGAAAGCTCTTTTAAAAATGTGGCGATTGCTCCTGTAACTTCCCTACTTCAACGCTCTTTCAAGGAGTTTTTGGGTCCAATGCAAGCTGAACGTCAGCGGATGTGCCAGCAGCCGTCTGATCCTTCTACCTGTTTACCCGTCTCTGCCTGTCTATGGACTCACTGCATTGAGGGCTGCAAGCAGTGAGAACACACACCAAAATAGCTCCTTCAATTACAGCTGTGTGTGATAACCAGTGACGCTTCAGGAAAATAATTATAGTCTCTCTGTCTTTTGTGTCCTGAAAGGCTGTGAATCTATCCATAGAAGACAAATAGCACCCTGTGTTCAGTGTTTTATAATGAGGAAACGTGTTCTCTTGACTTTAAAATGGGGACAAAGTGATGACATTTTTTTCAAATTTAATTTTTAGGATGAGTTTTTAATTTATTTTTTATTTGTCCCTCTTAAGTAAATGTTCTTGCAGGTTCAGCTAAAAGATGCCAACATCAATCATCAGTAGAATCCAGCAATTTCCATTTTTTACACCTTTAAATGTCACACACTCACCATCCCATCATAAAACTATCTTTTTCAGTCATTACTCCTGTTCCTCGACTGGGTTCAGAAGCTCCACTTTGACACACATCCACCCTGCATGAAAGCTAATCACAGGCCATCTTGGAACAACAACAATTTGGGTGTTTCTTTCTGAAATCCAGGTGAAAGACAGAGACGGCTGAATGTTTTAACTCTGCGGGGTTGTTTTTTTCCCTCAGCTTTTAAAGCTCTGATGCCTGGCTAAGAGCTCTGTTAGACCGTCATCGTAATTTAAGATCTGACACGTTGAAAGTGGGAGGCAGACTCAAATGCACACTTTCAGTGTCAAAGAGAAAAGGCTCTGAGCAAAATGTTTAATCCAGCCTTCCAGCTGCTCTTCCAAAACCTCAGGAACATACATTGACCATAGATCAGAAGGTGTGATCTGATGATAGGAGAGACTGTCGTATGCAAAGTTGGCATTTGGGTTTTCTGGATGAAAGCTCTCTGAGTGTCCAGGAATAGTTGCTTATTTGCTCAGAGGTTTTTATCCCATCTGGAGGCTTGATCAATCCCTTGATCATTCACCACTTTTTCATCCTTTTTTCAACGTCAAAATGTTGTGTAAATCAGAGATGTTACACAACAAATCCAACACAACAATTAGCCCACAAAGGCTGGTTCCCTCATTTTGGCTCCTTTTTAGAAGAACACAGGAATATTCATGCATTCAGGAGTCACGGTCATTTACTTAGGCTCCCGTTATCGTAGAGCTTGCTGTCTATTTTAATGAATTTGCCATCACCAAGCTGGTTTTCATTCCTCAGGGTAGAGGTGCACGTCTGCAGCTTTGCTGCAGCCACCCTTACTGCCCGTGCTCTGTTTCTTGTTCAATCTAATCCAGTAGCTGCTGAGCTTGTTGTCGGAGTGCATGTTTCATTTATTACTTTTCTTGCAGGTTTCCACTCCATATGCCAACTCCGAGCAATGACTTGTCTTTCTTTGAGAGAAGCAGATTGGTGAAAACACTTAAAGGTGACAGTGAAGCATAGCAGAAAAGGTTTTTTAATGTTCCACAAAAAAAAGAGAGAAAAAAAGGCAGCTCCTCTGTGGAAAACCGCAGGTCATTCTGTATATTTTTCAGCACTGGAACTTTAAATTAGCATTGGTAAGAAAATGCTTTTAGAAAGAAAGGGAAGTAAGTTTGACTGAACGATGGAATGAAGTCTTCATTAAAGTGCTTAAACTGCACAATGAATGGGTTTGCAAGTGTGTCTTGTTCTAGTTTGTACCTGTTCATCCACTCTTTTTGAATTGTTTCTGTTTATTTAAACATGCTGAGAATCTAGGTGTGTAGGGTGTAACTGGTTTGTCTCTGTTTGAGCATGTCACAGGGAGCAGTCGCTCATCGCTCTTGCGTGGGGAATTGTTTGTTTTCTGACATGTCTGACATGTGGCTCTTCTGCTCTCTCAGGGCCAGTGCCGTTGGTGGCAAAGGGAACCCATGTAATTGTCCCCCTGGTGGAGGACATGGAGGACAACCGCTGGGAAGCCGTCGTGGTGGAAAAGGATGACAAAAGAATGAAGCTGTCCGTGAATTCACCAGCCACTGCCATCATTGGCAGATACCAGCTCACCGTGGAAACGACTTCTGCAAATGGTCAGGCTGTTTCCACGCATGACCCCGCTAATGACATCTACATGCTCTTCAACCCCTGGAGTGAAGGTAAAGTGAGACAACATCCTCCTCCATGTGGAAGTTTACATGTCTTCCAATCATTAAGAATATTTAGAGTTATTCTTTGTAGAAAATGAACACTGGTAAAAAAGATGAAATGACAGTGACCATGGTAAAGATCCCATTGTGCCACTGTCCTGTCTGGTAGAATAACGTGAGTCTTTAATTCTTAAGCTTTTCATCTCATCAAAGATACAAAAATACGATTGAACATTTGACCTTGGCGTTCATCTATTTCAGCCAAGTGCAAAAGTATTGTCAAACAAACTCTAAACATTAGTTTTTCTTTTACCCAACATCCAAAACAAAGCTTCAGAGAAGTTTAAAGCTCTTCCTGTTTGGTCTCTGTCAGACGACTCCGTCTTCCTGGATGCTGAAAAGGAGAGGCAGGAGTACGTCCTCAATGATGTCGGACGCATATATTATGGCACTGAAGAGCAAATTGGAGCGAGGACATGGAACTATGGACAGGTAGGAGGGCCTGTGTTTGGTGAGCAGCAGCAGAAGGCGCCACCCCCTGTCACCCACTGCCTTCTTCTTCCCTTCAGTTTGACAGTGGCATTCTGACCACTTGCCTCTACATCCTGGAGAAGAGCAAAACCTTGAACTCTGGTTGGGGAGACCCGGTGAATGTGGTTCGAATCGTCTCTGCCATGGTGAGGATCCAGCTGGATTTTTGACTTCATCTCCACATTTTGGCCCTGTTTTGAGACATCTAGATGTTCTTTAGTTTGAAGGAACTCTGCTCTCCCGAGCCTCTTGTCAGAGGACGTCCCGATCCTGATCAGGGCTTCTTCCAGCACAAATCAGTATTTCTCTCTGCAGCACAGTCTGACAGCCTCCAAATGTTTGTTCAGAACATTTTGCGCGTTTGCTTCTTTTTCTTTTGCTTCTTCTTTTTCTGTGCTTTTAATTATATTTGCAGTTTGTGAATGTTCTGTAACATTGAAGTGTGTTGATCATTTCCCAGTCATAATCCTGACCCTTTTGATAGATTAAGCCCATGAACACACATAATGTTCCAGTTTATCATTCCCTCTTTCATATTGAACAGAAAAAAAGAATGAAAGCAAAAGTTTTACACATTGATTAATGTTACATTTAAAGCAGTCTCTTCCTAAATAGTTGATCTCCCACCAACCAACCACAGCGTAGTGCAAAAAACCCACAAACCTTTATTGGTGATATCCTTTTATCTGCTCATAGGTGTGTCTGGACAGAGAAACAGGATGAAGTGGGACTGAAAGTCTGTGCCTCAAAATCTTTTTTTTCCCTACAGGGATGAGAACTTTGTCAGAAATCAGTTATTTAAAGTAAAAAAAGAGGCATTCTGTCTTTATTTTCCAGGTAAATTCACCTGATGACTTGGGGGTCTTGGCGGGAAACTGGTCAGGCAACTATTCAGGAGGAACTTCTCCAACTGTTTGGAGTGGAAGTGTAGAAATACTGAAGCAATACTATGCAAACAAAGGCTCACCTGTCAATTACGGCCAGTGTTGGGTGTTTGCAGGCGTCACAACAACAGGTTGACAGATTATTTGTTGCATTTTGGTTCTTCTCTTGTGCCCTACAGCCATGTTCATCACAGACTTTTGTTTTCCCTCAGTTATGCGGTGTTTGGGCATTCCCACTCGAACTGTGACCAATTTCAGCTCTGCTCATGACACCGACGTTTCCTTGACAACAGATGTGTACCTGGATGAGAAACTGGAACCCTTGGAAAATATGAATGCTGATTCTATCTGGTATGTGTTGTCTTTTTGGGACATGGCTTTTCTCCTCAGGAGGACTCACGATTTTCCATTAATCATTTTTAATGTTCACCTAAAGGAACTTCCATGTGTGGAACGACTGCTGGATGGCTCGTCCCGACCTGCCTCCAGGAAATGGCGGCTGGCAGGCTGTTGATTCCACCCCTCAGGAGACCAGCAATGGCATTTATCGCTGTGGTCCTGCTTCTCTCACTGCTATCCGTAACGGTCAAGTCTACCTCAAATATGACTGCCCCTTTGTGTTTGCAGAGGTTTCTACTCCTTCTTTTACTTGGTTCAGTTTAGTGATGGAGAACAAGAAAATGTAGTTTTATTCTTGCTTCCTGTGATAACCCTGCAGGTGAACAGTGATAAGATCTACTGGCAAAGGAATTCAGATGGGACCTACAGTAAAATCTTCAGTGAGAAGAATGTGGTTGGCCGCAGCATCAGCACCAAGGCTGTAGGCTCGGATGAGCGCAGTGATATCACACACATGTACAAACATCCTGAAGGTATTTGAAAAGAACGGAGTCTCTCAGAGGAATCCAACTTTTTCACTCCTTGAACTAGCATCTCTGTTCATGGTCAGGCTCTGAGGAGGAGCGCATCGCCGTGGAAACAGCCTGTCGCTATGGCTCCAAGGCAGATACGTATGCATCTCCCACTGCAGAGGACGTCTCTATAAAAGTGGCCATGGAGGGAGAAGGTCCCAAAATGGGGAGCGATGCAGAACTTCTCATCAAGTTAAACAACAGCAGCTCTGAGACGCGTACTGTGACCTTACATAGCCAGCTGGCAGTCATGTACTACACTGGAGTCAACAAAGCTACTGTCCAAAAGGACAAGGTAGAAGTGGAACTGCCACCCAACGAAGGTAAGAGTGACAACTTACAACAGCCCAGCTCACCTTAGCTTTGCTATCAATTCACTTCTTTTTTTCCAAATGCTGTGACCTGCAGAGACGACCTTGGAATGGTCCATGATTTACAATGCATACAAAGACCAGCTGGTAGATCAGGCAGCCCTGATGTTGACACTGTCAGGCAGGGTCAAAGAAACCCAGCAGGTGTTGGCCACTCAGTTTAGTTTCCGCCTCAGAACCCCAGACCTCATCATAAAGGTACGAAATGTCACACATCTGCAACATTACTGTGCTTTGATCTGTTTCTGGCCTGACCTTGGTCTTCCGTCTGTTCTGCTGCCACAGCCGATCGGGAAAGCTGTGGTTGGAAAGAAGATGGCAGTGGAGATTTCATTTACAAACCCGCTACCACAGGTGCTGAAAGCTGTGGTATTCAATGTGGAAGGCATTGGTCTTCTACCTGCACGAAAAATTCTTCATGGGTGAGTCTGAAAAAACTCCAACTGTCTGCTCTAACTACTATATTTAGTTTAACTAACGTTTTTCTTCCCAATTGTAACTGATTTCCTCTGTCCTTCCACAGAGATATTGCCAGCCAAGCCTCCATTACTCTCACGGAGCACTTCACCCCTACCCTTGCTGGAACAAGGAAATTGGTGGCTTCTATGGACTGCAGGCAGCTCACACAGGTTCATGGTGTTAGCAACATCACTGTGGAGGCCTGAAGCTGCAACACTCAGTCATTCACAGAAAGACACACTTTAATACCGCAAACTGTGGGAAACCTAAAATATTTAAAATGCTCTTTCAATGGATAAGATGTTGTAATACTCAGCTAACTTTGCACTAAAACCAGAAAATACTGAACTGTAGAGAAAACAAGTGATTCTGTTTTGTACAAGTAAGTGTTATCCTGCATCCTTTCCTCCAATTTTTTTGGAGATGACAAAGTAAAGACGAAGTAAAGCTGTTTCTGTGGGCAAACTATTGCTGTTTTTGCCTTAACGAAATGTGCAAATGAAGGCACAACTCAACTAAATACTAGAACTCCTATTTATTTAAAAATATCTATTTTGTTTCGTAATATCCACGTTGGTTTTGCCAATATTATTTTTTCTATATTAACTCAATGCTGCATAAATATTGTGGGATTAAAGCTTGTGGATCTGAAATTGCTGTTGCAGTAAGTGAATGGTGGTTGAACCTGGACTTCATCCAACGGTTTCTTACAAAAATGAGAAATGCTGTGAAGTTTCTTCTGTTTTCTGCAAATGTTCATTCTCAAACTTTTCATGAAATTTCTTTTCAGGAAATTAAAGTCATTCACAACTTTAGAAACTATTTTTGATCAATTACACATCTCTGTTTATAAAATGCTGCGACACACAGCCACCACATACATTTTGCACATTTTTCTTTCGTGATACATGCGTGATATACGTAGCTCATAAATGTTTCTTGCATTTGTCATTCGTCGATGTGCACAGATGTCCTTCGAGGGTTTTGGCCGACTGGTCTTTATGTGGATTCGTTTTGAGCTGTTCAAAATCTTTGGTTGGATGAGAATTACGCAGTTTATGCGTAATCTTACACAATTCTGTGCGATTTTTGCAAGATGCATGCGCTAATTTGCGGCTTTCCATGATCATTCCACGTATGTCTAACGGACTTGTCACACTTGTACCACCGATGAATAACTTTTATATCACATATACAGTGCACATATCACGTTAACAATATATCAAATTAAAAATTATATTGGTATGTCAATTATTATTGACACACAAATCAATGAATTGCAAATAACAGCATAATAATCACACAAGGTTCATGTTCTAAGTTGGTTTACGTGTTCTTTGTGTGGTTTATTTGTACTTCTTCCGTGGTTTTAACGTGGCTTATTCTCTCCTCATTCCCATCCTTTGTTGCATAGTTAACAAAACGGGCCGTCAGCTGCTGCAACATTTATACAAAACTATAATTTAACTTGCCGTGTAGTATTTGTTTCTTAGTAGTATCCGTAGCTTACCGTCACCAAGTATGAATGAGGAGTGAATGAATAATGGACACATTGTAAGCGCTTTGAGTGTCTTGAAAAGCGCAGATAAATCCAATCCATTATTATTATTATTATAGTATCAGTAACGTCTGGGATTGTGTGTAATGTAACAAATGACTGAGGGCAATCTGTTACGTAGCTTTAAAAAAAAAAGTATTTTCCTTTTTAGCCCTTAAATTAAATAAATAATTCAAATAAGGTGTCCTGGTTGCAGTTTTCTGAAGGAAAGCATAGTTCACTAAAAAATGCAGGATGCCAGTGACAGTTTTTTGCTGTTTGGCTCCATAGCAGCCAGGATTTGCAGCCATGCCTTAACTGTGCGTGGGAGGAAAGTAAAAAAATAAAAGGCTGGAGGTATACTATACTTATTTTGATATGTCCATCACTTGTCAGGAGCAGCCAAATGCATATAGTAACAAACACCCACATATGGACTAAAATGTATCTTACCTCATTCTTCACATGAAGACATACGTTGAATGAGACAAAGACACCAATGCAAAGCTTATATAAATTATCTGTTCAATAAAAAATAAGTTATAGGTATCGGAACGTTTTTGGCGGAAGTGTAATGTCCACATGTAAGAAAGTTCTTATTTCCCACACAAAACCATGTTCTTGAACCTCGCACACCTCATTTGCAGTCTGGGCTTTCTTCTCTTCCACATTTACATATCTGTCAGGCACATTTGCTTAATGCCTACTTTTTGTCCAATTCATTTGACCTCAGACTAAAAGGTCCCTCTGCACAGCTCTTTGTTTGACTGTGGCTGAGTTAGAAATCAACACAAGCAGCAGACACCATGAGAGGAGGAGCATGAAAGAATCCCAGCTGGCTGCTGCTAACTGGAGTAAGCAAGCTGACATCAAAGGCGGATTGTGGCACGAATGTGGACAGAGCATGAAAAAAAAAGTTTTCAAATATGTCTTTGTTTTAATGAGAATACTATTAAATTGGCAGAGCTGAGATGTAACAGTGAAAGAACGGAGAACAAGATTAGTGCAAAACCCCTTAAATAAACACAATCTGACCTTCGGTGTATTTGTGTATCAAAGCAGCAATGGCATTTAAAATTATTAATTAGTGACAATTGAAAAAAAACTGTTTTAATGCAATAATATTTTCAAAAGAGGCAAGAAAACAAATATTCACTTCCAAATCACGAAAAACGGGTTACAGTCTCACTAAATACAAAAATGTTATTGCTACAATGAATCCATGTTTTTTCCTGCTAATTACAATCCATTGATGCACTATTGGATTGTACCACTGGAACAAACTTTGATTAAAGGTCTGTGTAAAGTATGTCACAACTAAACTGTTACAACTGAATCCCTCTATTCCTTTTAGTAGTTTATTTTAAAACACTTACAGATATCTCTTTAACACTAACATCTCTGTTTACACCTAATCATTGCTTACGGTAACAGATTTAAGATCGGGTAGTACGGGCGGTTTCCCGGAGCGCCAATTCAAAGGGGGTGCTGGCTCAGCCATTGGAGAAAAAAATCTGTGCCGCTATGGTTGTTTATTATCTCTTATATCACTTTGCATGGTACAGCCTAAAACCAGCGAATCGGCGCTCCTGCAGCTGTTTCTGTAGTTGATGATGCTGGGTTTGCACCACCCATGTGTGGTGGTTCAAGAATGCACTTCACGCAGTTTTATGAACGCGCATTCAGCCAGTGCTGAACGCTGAGGGAGATTATTGCCACGATTCAGCGTGAAAAAGTTCAACCGGTTGAACATTAATGTGTCCTGTGCCCACAAACGTGCATTTCAGTCAGAAAACTCATGCAGTAAAGAAGATGTATATCCATATTTCTTTCAGTTTGGCATGAGGCTCCATTCAGATACATAATACAAAGATCTCCATAGAAAACTTTTGGTATTAAACTACCCCTAACGGAGCTCACAGGTGGAAGCCGGGGAGGAGGGTGATGAACGCAGAGCTCGCGGAAATAGAAGAAGAGGGATTGGACCGCACCTGGACTTAAGTAGGATGCTGAACAGGTGAGTTGATTAGACTGAACCGCCCACAGGGAGGAGTAACCAGGTAAACGCACTGCTCATGTTGCCTGCCTGAAATACTCCCAGGGTCGTTCCTTTTTTGCACACTAGTACAGTGTTCCCCCGGTTTTTCGTGTTTCAGTATTCGTGGTTTCACTTCTTTGCAAATTCTTTTTCAGTAATAATTGTGGTGACTCCTTCGGTTCATCACAAAAACTCAGCTCACGACGCTTGTATGAGACTTTTGTGTCCGAAGGAGGTGCTGCAGGGGAGGAGGGGGCCAGAGATGAAGAGCACGCCAGCCCGTAGGGGTTCCTTGCGGGCTGCCGAAGAATACTTCACACTGAGCAACAGCCTGTTCCACCAGTTTGTGCCCCTGCATGGAGAAATGAGACCAGTGGACTCAGAAACGGATGGAAAATATCTTGAAATGCTGAGGAAGATAATCGCAGAGAATACGTAAAATCCAGAACAGGTTTCTAATAAGGATAAAACCGGCCTCTTCTGGAAAAAGATGCCCTCTCGCACTGATGAAGGAGGAAGCACCGGCTCCTGGTTTTAAGGCGCAGAGTGACACTCCTAATGTGCCTTATAAAGTACACTATGGTACAGTTTATTGCTCTCAATAATAAAAAAAAACGCTTAATGCTGTGCAATATTCCAATGTTCTTCAATAAGTGTTTTACAAAGCATCAAAAATGTTTTAAAAGGGGTTTTGATGAGTTTGGATCGGTGAAGAACGTTCTTCAGCCGCGAGGGTGGGTGGGTTGGGGGGTAGTTCTGCGTATTCGCGGATTCTGTTTATTCATGGGTGTTTCTGGTCCCTAACCCCGGCCAACATGGGGGAAATACTGTAATAAGTATTGAAGAAGTTATCAAAAAGTACCTGGTGCTGCTGTCAGAGCAGTAGCATAAGGGTTTCTTTCCTGGAGAATTTGACAGAGTTTGATGACAGTAATAAAGGACGACAAGCTGACAGTTCTTTCAGAAATGTTCTTGTATTTGGTCCACAGCTATCAGAAAACACTGCTGGGTCTGCATCACAGGATGAAAACCACAGGGACTGGAAGTGTCAGCGATGAATGAATCATAGGTAGAAACGTCAAACAAGAAGGTGCAACAGGAGGGGGAAGTGTCTTACCCAAGGACACAACGAGAGACCACTGGGGGAGCGGGATTCGATCCGCTGATCCTTTGATAACTGGGTGACACGGTCTCAAAATAGGCGTAATATGCAATGTATGACCGTTTTTTGGTGACTTAAGTTTGTGAAGGAGAGTACATGAAGATTTAAGTTAAAAAATAAGTTGAGTATTTGATTTACCAAAGAAATAAAAGCACAGTGGCTCAGGAGGTTGAGCAGGTCGTCCAATGACCGAAGGGGTCGGTGGTTCGAATCCCGCTTCCCCCAGTCAACTGTTGCTGTGTCCTTGGGCAAGACACTTCACCCTCCTTGCCTCCAGTGTGGCTCCACTGGTGTATGAATGTCCCGGTGATGGTCAGAGGGGCCGTAGGCGCGAACTGGCAGCCACGCCTCTACCTGCACCAACTAAACATGAGTGAATGAATAATGGACACATTGTTAGCATTTTGAGCGTCTGGAAAAGCGCAGATAAATCCAATCCATTATTATTATTAATATTATTATTACATTTACAATATTAAAACATAGGAGGTTGTCTTTTACAGTGATCTATGTATAAAGTTAAGGGGTGTAACGATTCATTTTAAAAACGATTCAATTTGATTCAGTATTTGTAGTTGCCAATTCAAAAAACTTTTGATTTGAATCACACCTACCATGTCTCTTCTCTTTTATGGTGTTGTTTCCCAACCAAGCTGTGAGTCCACTGGTGAGGATGCCTATAAAATGCCCCTATAGTCTGGCACTTGAGTCCGGCCTTCTTCAGCAGCCTGATGAAGTAAAGCCTCTGCTGGGCTTTAAATTTTTTTTTTATATATATTTTATTTTCAAGTTTAAGTGAACATATGATATGAAACAACAACAAAGAAAGACAAAGGGGGAAAGGAACAACAGGACAACCCCCAAAAAGCACGACGCCTGCCAAAGGCAAGATGCAAAAAATAAAATTAAAATAAATAAATAAATAAAAGGCTTGCCAGATTTACCATACTGATCCATAAAACAGATACACAAGTAATTGTTGCAGTCAGACACGATTTGTACAAGAGAAGGAGATGCAAAAGTACATTTGCGACCCAGACCCAGCACCAAGGTTATTATAGTTAACGAAAACGAACGAAAAAACTAAAACTAGAACTGAAAAAACATTTTCGTTAACTGAAATAAAAATAAAAACGAGAGTTTTAAAAAAAACGAAAACTAACTAAAGCTGTTTGTTGTGTGTATAAAACGAACTGAAACTAAATAATATTAACCCCAAAAAATACTTTGTTTTCGTCTTTGTTAATACATAAGTCTTTTGGGTTGAAATAAAATCTATTTACTTCACGCTGCTAGTTTTACTGTGTATTTGACCCCTACGGCATCACGTTGTCTGTGACGTCACATGATGTCTGTCAGACACTGCCGGCTAGCGTGGTCATAGACATTTACATGAGCGTGATGGCTGCATTAAAAGTTGGGAGAAAGCGGGAAAGTCCTATTTGGGACTTTTTTGGACATAACAGCGTAGAAAACTAAAGTAAGTGCCTTGTAATCGAAGCAGGAGACAAAATTTGTGGAACGCTCCTCAAAGGGAAAAAAACATACGAAAAGTACATTTAAAAAGGGCACACAAAAACGCAAATCAACAGTACCTACAAGCTAGCCTCTCGCCCGCCCTCCCCCAAAAAAGAGGCGAGAGCAGGTAACGTAATGCTGTTATCGGCTGTTGTATTTTAATTTAAGGATGGTTGTACTTGTGTCCTCTGAATAATAAGTGTTTCAAAATGTATCTTTGATTGATTTTTTATCATACAATACTTATTATGGTGATTTTGAATCATGCACCTGACAAATATCCTAATTTACAAAAAAAAAGAAAAAACTAAAACTAACACTAAAACTAATAAAAACTAAACTAAAACGAAGCAATTTCAAAAAATAAAAACTAATAAAAACTAGTAAAGCTGTCTCTAAAAACTAATTAAAACTAAATAAATTTAAAAACAAAAATTCAAAACGAAATAAAAACTAAAACTAATAAAAAATCCGAAACTATTATAACCTTGCCCAGCACCTCTTCAATCGAAGTCCTGTTTTAGGGTGTTGTAGTTTAAGTTATGTTGTAGGGAGCCAGAAAGGGTTTCCAAACAGTGTTGAATCTATATTGTGAACCAAATTTGCAGGGCCTCAGTTTGTCTAGCCCGATGGCATATATGATCTCAGCCAGCCAGTGATCAAAGGAGGGAGGAGTTTTTGATTTCCAGTTTAGAAGAATAAGCTTTTTGGCCACCACCATTCCCAACTGTAGCGCTGTCTGTATATGTTGTGGCAAATGGGAAGTTTGTAAAGAACATCCAAAGATGGCCAGGTGGCTATTGGGCTGAATATCTTTATCATATGTATCTGAAAAGCATTTAAAAATCTTACTCCAGAAACTGTGAAACGATGGACAAAACGAGAATAAATGACCCAGCGTACCTTCTGATGTTTTACACCTGTCACAGGTACTGCTGGGCTTTCTTTACTGTGTTTTTTTTTCCAGCTGAGGCTGTCTGTGATCTGCAGACCCAGGAACTGTAGACAGTTGGTCCGCTCCACCACAGTCCTGTTGATTGTTAGCGGCTGATGTGGTGGGGTTTTCCGTCTTATAATCCATGATTATTTCTTTAGTTGTTTCTACGTTGAGAACAAGAACATTGTACTCACCGTAGATCAGGGGTGTCAAACTCCAGGCCTTGAGGGCCGACCTCCTGCTGGCTTTTCAGAAATCCTGCCTCATCTGGTACTGATTATCTGGATCAGGTGTGATTATCCAATAAGGAGCTTCAATAGCAGGTAAGTTAGAAAACATGCAGGACACTGGGCCTTGAGCCTGGAGTTTGACACCTGATAGTGATCTTGTGCACCAGGAACCTGATGTGCGAGCACAAAATACTAACCTCTGTGCACAAAATGCAAAAAAAAAAAAAAAAGCGTATTTGTGGCTACAAAATAGCAACTCGTGTACACAAAATAGTAATTCATATATACAAAATGCTAATTTGAGGAAATAATTCCCTTTTTTTTGTCATTTCCAAGACTCCTTACATCCCTGATCCCGAATGAATGTCTCTCTGTGATTGATTGGAGATTAGTCAAAAATATTTTCCTTGCTTTTTGAAAAAACGTTTTATCTATTTTTACTGCAAAAATGACAACTCAAAAGCAGAACTTTTAATGACACCTGAAGCTGCAAATTCCGACATGTCCCACTCACCACATCTTCCAGAAAATCAAAGGGAAGTAAGGCTACAGGATGAAGCTCCAGTGTCTGACACCAACGTGCTGTGCACTCTCAAGAGCTTCCCTCCAGACACGTACAACAGTTTGGTGTTTGGTATAATGAAGCCCGATTTGAAGGTGTCCTGTCACTGATAAGAACATTCTCATTTCGCTACAAGCCTTTAGATGATTTACGTTGTATTTGCGTTTGACAGAGACGCCGTGAATGATCTGACCTCACCTTCTACTACCATTTTTCATGAAAACAAAAACATATATATTTCGGAAGCTTTTTTGAGCACCACTTTGAAACAATCTCGTCAACAAATAAGCTCAGCTCTCCATTGCCATCAAACCTAACAAGTTATAAAATAGGACTCAGATTTAATAAAAATGTGTCTCTTAAATCTGAGCTCTTTGCAGAGAGTAATCCTATTGGACACGCTGTCAAAGCAATGGGTGTTAAATAGTTATAAACAGTGTCAAAAGGCTGGCAGTGAATCAAGCAGGCACAAATTGATTCTGCCACTCATCTTACATATACATGTTCTGTGGCTCTTTCTGCATGGGAATCAGCTCTGCGTGATGTCGTCTTTGATGAAGGTTTTTGCCTGTGTTTGATGTTGAGCTCTGCATAATGTTGTGACTGAGTTCCAAGCATTTGGCTTGTTTCATAACTTCTGTATTGATTTAAGATGAGAAACTGTTGTGTGTCACTTGAGCAGGACAATATCTGTCTAGTTTGGACCTTTGAATATGGACAGCAGTTTGTGTTTTTGATGTGTAGATGGAGCGTGTGCAGAGGCTCTGCGAGAGAATGAAAATAAAAGACAGATTGCTCAGACTTTGATCCAGCTTGATTCATTTTTTGTTCATAATAGTGATAAGGCTAATTTTTTCGTCTGATCTTTCTGTAGAGCTTTGCAGTACTCATTTTTCTGTGAACAACAGTGGCACTTTGTTTGGTGAATTCACATAAACTTGTCATCTCTGGTAAAGGAGCTTTGTTATTGCGTGTAAACTCAAACCTTCTCGGCATTTCGTACCTCGATGCTGTTTATCAGCTTTACATAAAAACCCTCGACCTCTTTAAAGCTGGTGGGGTGCTGGTAAGAAGCCGTCTGATCCCTGTCTGGACACAGCATCTCTGGAAAGGTCAGCAAATCGGATGCGAAGAAAAGATGTTATTTACTCCAATTTACATGATTTATATCAAACATTAGTCACCATACTCTGTGCTTAATGAAATATGTGTGTTCATTGCAAGATTTGAAGGTAGAAGATTTGAAATGAAAAGGCACAGATTGTGCCAAACTAACAACACTTTTTCTTCTTGAAGAGAGATTCTGGACCTTTATCTCTTGATTTTTCTAGACGGAAGAAACTATTATTGTTCTTTGGATTGACTGACTCAGAGATTTTCAGGTCTTCTAAAGTTGGTAGATCAGTTTGTGGTGGGGAGTGCATTTTAACATGCATTCATATGTTCTAGCGGCATCATCTGAGCCAGAGACTGAGGGATTATCAAGCCAAGACTTTCAGTTAGACAACTCATGCAGTATAAAAGATTTATTACATATTTCTTTTAGTTTGGCATGAGGCTCCGTTCAGTTACATAAAACAAAGATCTCCATAGAAAACTTTGGGTATTAAACTACCCCTAACGGAGCTCACCGGTGGAAGGCGATGACCATTTCGGGGGTCCCAGTTGAAGAGGTGTTGTATAAACTATTCATAAGCTGCCTAATATTATGGTATGAATGCCTGGTTTTAATAAAGCTAGTTTGGTCAGGACTGATTAAGGGCATTATCCACTCCAAGCGTTTTGATAGCAGTTTTGCAAAACTTTTAACACCTGCACACAGCAAAGATATAGGCTGATAACTGCTGCAGCATAAGAGAGATTGTGGCCTGTCGCAAAGTAACCGGCAAGACTCCCAGATCAGCTGAAGCCTGTAGCATGTTAAGCAACAGAGGGGATAGTTTATCCAAAAAAGCCTTAAAGAATTCAGATGGGAACCCGTCAGGTCCAGGGCTTTTCCCACTCTGCACCTGACAGCGTTCTTTAGTTCTTCAGCAGTGAAAGGCTTATCCATCTGAGCAGCCACATCTGGTTCGACTGTTGGAATATAAAGATGTGAAAAGAAAGCTTTGTAACTTATATCATCAGGAAAACATTCAGAGGTAAAAAAGTAAAATAAAAATCTTTAAATTTATCATTGATAGTTTGAGGATTGATGGGAGCCGGTTTAGCTCGTGCTGGTTTGCGACGCCTTCCGTCCGTGAAACCAGGGTTCAAATCCGGGCTGCTCACTGTTCCCTTCTCTACTTCTGTGCCGATCCCAAGCCTGGTTGCTTTGAGAGGGTTGCGTCAGGAAGGGCATCCGGCGTAAAACATTGCCAAGTTTACCATGCGACTTGTTTGCTGTGGCGACCCCTGATGGGAAAAGCCGAAAGAGAAAGAAGAAGAAGTTTGAGGATTGATGGTGAGTCCATCGAAAGGTAAAGACTTCGGTAATATTTTGAGCTGCCGTTGACTGTCTGATCTGGTGTGAGAGTATTTTATTAGGCTTTTCCCCAAACTCATAATAGCTACAATGGGTCCTGAGTACTAATTGCACTGCCTCGTCGGTGGCCATCGAGTCAAATTTTGCCTTTTTTATGAGCAGTTGTTAGATAGGTCAGCACTGGGGGATTCTGCACACTTATTTTGCTGTTCCGATATAGCAGAGTAGAGATTGCGGCTCTTTTGTGAGGCAAATACTATATTTATAGGCGCTGTATGATATTATTTCTCCTCTCAAAAGTGCTTGCATGCTTCCCAAATTGCAACTGCAGATGCATCTGGACACTCACTAATAAACTGAACAAAGTCTGTCTTTGAGCGGCAATAGGTTAAACCGCCATGGAAACCGTGACAAAAAGTTACCTGGGAGGATAATATCAAGGGTAACAGGTGAATGATGTGATATTACTATGGGGGTATATTCACAGAAGTTGACCGCAGAGAGCAAATAATTATCAATGAGGAAAAAATATATTCTAGAGAAAGAGCCCTGCACCAGCGAAAAAAGAGAAAAATGTCCAACATTTGGATTAAAATGACCCCAGACATCTGTGACACCATAATGTGACATAAAAAGATGTATGGCTTTAGAGGATTTGGACACAGAATAAGGTTTAGATGGGGAGGGATGTTGGGTTGAGGCAACAGTTAAAATCACCTTCCGTCAATAGCTTACTATTATTTAAACAAGGAATAGTAAGAAACAGTTTCTTTAATAAATCCTCAACGTCAAAGTTTGGCCCATAGACATTCAACAATGTAAGACTCTTACCACAAATTCTGACTGAAACTATAATGTAGCGGCCATTGCGGTCCGCTATTACCTCAGTGACAGAAAGTTGAACTGATTTATGGACAAGTACAGCAAGCCTCGGGCTTTACTGTTAAATGATTAGTGATAAATTTGACCAACCCATCCAAACCGCAACTTCCGCAAGTGATCAGCTACTTTCAGTTGAGTTACCTACAAAAATGCAATCTTTGTGTTCAGCTGTTTTCAATGACGGATTACCTTCTTCCTTTTAATTGGAGAATTTATTTCATGGCTGACAATCACAAAAACAGATCCAAACGCTGAAACCTGGCATTAGATAGGCAAGGTTCTTGTGATCGGTCCAGAAAATATACTGTTGCGCCGCCCCCTCCAGCCAGTGACGCCACTCCTCCAAGGGGAGTTTGATGGCCAACAGCTCCCGGTTACCAATATCATAGTTCTGTTCTGCAGGAGATCATTTTTTGGAAAAGAAAGCACATGGTTTAAGCTTGCCTGATGTGATCTCTCTCTGAGACAGGACTGTGCCAACACCGGAGTCAGAAGCATCCACCTCAACGACAAACTGGCGTGAAGGGTCAGGTAGGATCAGAATAGGAGAGGAGACAAAGAGGTTCAGAACCCTTGTGCTATCCTAGGCACTTTAACATTGGGAGTTGGGTCATCTAAACCCACTAGACAGTGCTCTGAACCTTTTTTCTTCAATGATTTGTGATCTTCACTGGTGTCCATGGATTACATGAAATCTTTCCACCTTTATCCACCTTTGTCATGGTAGGGAGAACACGTCAATGTAAGGGTGGGGTCATCTAAGATAGCACAAGGGTTAAACGTGTCAAAGGCGTCCTGAGCTTCAGTACTCCTGTTGAAAGTCTTCAAAGGAGAGGTGAGCTTGGTTAAAGGAGCGGCAATTTGACTATAGTTACGGATAAATCTGCGATAGAAGTTAGCAAACCCCAGGAATTGTTGTAATTTCTTCCTGTTGGTAGCGTGTTCCCACTTGGAAACTGCATCAACTTTGGAGGGATCAGGACGAATGCGACCGGGTTCGAGAATGTATCCCGAAAAAGAAATCGTAGAGACATGGAACTGACACTTTTCAGCTCTTACAAAAAGTCTGTTTTCCATTAAACGTTCTAACACGCGATGTACATGAGCTTTGTGTTGTTCCAGGTCTTGAGAATAAATGAGGATACCATTGAGATATACGAAAACAAAACGATTAAGAAAATCCAGAAAAACATAATTTACAAGATGTTGGAAAACAGCTGGTGCATTAGTAAGCCCGAAGGGTGTAACTATATATTTGAAGTGGCCTAGAGGTGTATTAAATGCAGTTTTCCATTCATCTCCCTCTTTAACGCGAATAGGATGGTAAGTATTTTGCAGATCTAATTTGGAGAAGATGCAAGCTCCTTGAACTGAATCAAAAACAGAACTGAGTAGAGGGAGGGATTATTTGTCCTTTACTGTAATTTGATTAAGTTCTTGGTAGTCAATGCAGGGGCATAAGGTTTTATCTTTCTTTTCAATGCAGAAAAATCTTGCCCCCACAGGAGAGGAAGATGGGCGAATGTGACCATTAGCAAGAGCCTCTTGGAGGTAATTCTCCATAGCTTTTTTCTCAGGATACAATAAGTTAAATAACCTCCTTTTAGGGAGGCTGGCTCCTGTGAGCAGTTTGATGGAAAAATCATACCGTCTATGCGGGGGTAAAGATGAAGCCTTGGACATACTGAAAACGAGTTTTTAGTCATGATAACGGGATGGAGCCTTGGTCAAATCGATCTCTTCTAGGCAGTTAGGAGGCGTAGAAATAGGGGGAACTGTGGATTGGAGGCAATTAGCCATACAGAAGAAACTCCATTTAGTGGTGAGTTGTTTAGACCAATCAAACTGTGGGTTGTGTAACTTGAGCCAAGGGAAACCTAAAACAATAGGATTCTGAGAAGTCTGCGTTATGTAGAGTTGGATGCGTTCGTGGTTACCGGAGGTGATGAGTAGAATAGGTTTGGTACGATATGTGATACGAGAAAGATGTTGTCCTCCCAATCCAGCAGCTTCAACAGGAGTATCCAAAGGTTCAGTGGGTAATGCCAGCTGAGAAACCAGATCATGGTCAATGAGACTTTGTTCCGCACCTGAATCCCCCAGGGCTTGAAGTTCATGGAGCTTGGTGTGAAGGTATACTTGACAGGAATAAATAAGAAATTCTGATTAGAAGGATTGTTCGTTTTACCCACCCGTCTTCTAGCGGGGGGTTCTGGAGTTTAAACGGAGTGTCATGATCACGCGGGATTTCAGATAGACCCAGACGCTGGAACCCGGAAGGATACTCGGAAACAAGAGGTAAGTGCAAGAAGATTTAATTCTCCTGAAGGAGAGTCTGTAACAGAGTTCTTGATGCGGCGTGGCAGCTGACTGGAGGGTTGTGGCAGATGGAGCTCGGGATTGAGGATTTAGCTGGATCCGTAATGAGGACAAAGAGCGAGGCTGGTGAACTGCGACCCGATGGAGCACTCGTGATGAAGATTCCTGAGAGTGGAACGGAGAGGCACAATTAGCGAGGCAAAACCAAGGTAAGACACAAGACATGAGAGAACCAGACTTAGCACTGTGGGAGGAACAATGGACTGCCGTTGAAGACAGGTCCTTGATCTCCTTAAGTAGGCGGGGTAATGAAGAGGTGAGAGGAGCCAGCTGGTCGCGTCCAGAGCCGAGCAGGAATGGGAGGGGGAAAGGGGACTGACAGAGGCACCATAACACGGAGCTGACATTGAGAAATGAAATGGTCTGGTTTGCCACAGTAGAAACAGGAACGTTCCTCTGTTCTCCTCTGTCGTTCTTCTGGTGTTAATTTAGAATGTCCAATTTGCATTGGCTCCTCCGTGGGTCTTTGAGGTGAGTCCTGAATGGGTGATGCAGGTGGAGAGTTAATAATGGAACAGTTCGATTGGTGTTGGCTGATGGCTTACAATAGGTGTTTTTTTCTGCTTGTCCTTCTCTCAGACAAACGTCGGAAGGTTCTATAATCAACGAGTGTCCTCTTTCCGTGCCTGATCGAAAACTAACTTGAATTCTTCAATAAATCTAATGAACGATAAGTGGGAGATGTGATTGGCAGATAGGCATGCCTGTGCCCACTGCATAGCTTTGTATCTGAGGGAATTAACAACTTGAGTACAACTTGAGTTATTTTACTGTCATCAGACTGGAAGAATCTGGGAGCTTGTTGAAATATTAACTGACATTTGAGTAAAAAAACCACTAGTGTTCAACTTCCCCATGGAAGGGTTCTGGCTTCAGGCGGAAGTTTTCTGGTGACGATGCGGGAGTGGTGGCAGCCATATTGACTGATGGCGGAAGTGGAGCGGTACTCACGGGAGTAGTTGTCATTTGGCTAGTTAAGTCCATTAAAGCCTGGGAAATACCGTTAATACGGCGAAACAGATCTTATTGAACAGATGCCATCTGAGATAGGGCATCGGCCTGACGACCCAGGAGAACGCCTTGCTGGGATCTTGAGTATGGCCAGTTCATTCATGACAAGAACAGACCCAAACACTGAAACCCGGAAAGATCATGCTCGAGAGTTTGGCAGAGAAAGGTTTTATTGTTCTTGGCAATGGATGAGAAGATCCGTGGAAGGCAAGCTCCGGAGGAGTCCGAGACGAAGATAGGACCAGATGGTAAGTACGCCTCCTTGTTTGTAGTGGGACTTTTGTGGCGATATGAATGAGGATCTGGTGGGCAGCTGGCAGAGCGTGGCTCGAGGACGTGGCGTGGCTGGAGGTCTTGACGTAGTGATGACTTGAGAGATTGTGGCGGGAATGGAACCCAGGCAGGCACTTGGTGGATGTGGCTTGTCCTACAGACAGGAATGATATCTTGAGTGAATAGTTCAGAGAAAATGAGAGATTCACAAGAGAGCTAGGAGCACATGAGTGCAGGTACTTCACCATAATAGGTAACGAACTGGCGATGAATACTGGAAACTGACCATCTGATATACTGCAGGGTTGATGAGGGAAGTGCCGGCAGCTGGGTCCAATCAGTGGAAGCAGCGGTAGCGAAGGGAGGGGGGAGAGGACTCACGGAGGTACCATGACAATTTAATCCTTTCACATTCCAACTAACAAGCTGTATAGCTCCATCGTGAGCTGGTGGGGCATTAGGACCCAGCATATGCTGTGTTTGAGTGAGGTGTTTCTGGCCCCAATGCTTTGATGTTAACAAATTTTACAAGAGAAGTAGCACAGAAGAAATAATAATAGCAAAAATTACAAAAACACAACAAAAATGAAGAAAAAGAATAAAACAAAACAGTTGTTACAAAAGGTAACAACCAACCCTCTGATAATTTATCAGCATATTGTAATCTTTCATTAACCTTAACTCCCCGCTGCCACAATGTTGCTACTAAAATGTAAGAGCAGTTCGGTTTCAAGACAGTAACCTAATTCAACCACAAACCTATAATGAAAAGAAATGAAAAAAAACAGCCGCTGCTGCATTAGCAAACCACTTTTTCTCCCCCTCCGGCATGGTGATGCACAGTTTGGCTGGGAAAAGTAAGGATGGCCGGTATCCTCTCTCATACAGCTCAGCCATGGCAGCGCGGTACTCGTTACGCAGCTTCAACATGTCCGGACTGTAGTCATCATAGAGACAGATCGGATGTTCCTTGAAGGATAAAAACTTCCTCTTATGGGCCTTGCGGATAATTGAATCCTTCACCTGGAAACTGTGTAAACAGAGAATCACAGGACGTGGTTTGCCTCCCCGCTGTGGCTTGGCCACAGATACTCGATGAGCTTGGTCAATCTCTGGAGGTGTAGGAAGAATGTCCGGACCAAACACTTCGCTGAAGAGCTGTGAGGAGAACGTGCTTGTGCGGGGGCCTTCCATGTTCTCAGGTAGGCCGATGAGTCGAATGTTGGAGCGCCTGCTGCGCCCCTCCAGATCCGCTACCTTTGATTGGAGCAAATCATTGTCTTTTTTCAGTGCACTGCACTGCTCGCTTCACTTCTGTAAGACGTTGTTCAACTGCTCCAGCGTTGTCGTCCAATGACGTTATGCGATCACCGTGGACAGCATTAGAAGCCTCTGTGTTTGCCAGTTTCGTGGCAAAAGTTTCAAAAGAGGACTTAAACTCAGTAGAGAGGGCCTCTTCATGTCGCTCCAGCAGAGATGTGATGTCTTCCAGGGCTAAGTTAGCAATAGCATCGGCAAGGCCAGTGATGGGCCCTTCTCTGTCAGTTTGTCTAGTCTTAGGCTTCGACATTTTAAAATGGATTTGTCAGGAGTAGTTTCAAAAACTAGTTCACAGTCACCAGACGTTGAATTAGGAAGGTGTTTACAGGGTAATGAGGTTCAAGTTAGAAATACCCATGAGGAGCAGGTTGAGCACGCGTGTTGCAGTTCTCACTCCATACCGGAAGTCCACAAAGCAAGTTTACTAAGATATTTATCGATAATACCATATTTACAGTACATTGTGGAAGTTTGGGAAAATACTTATAAAACAAATCTACAGTGTTTGTATATCTTACAAAAAAAAGCTATTGGAATTGTCAGGATCCCGTTGCGGACACAAACGCAGGATACAGGAGTGCAGAAACAAAAGTCTTTAATTCAGCACTGAAACTGAATGAAAACTAAGGCTAGATTCTCATGAGAACTCAAGAGGCAACACAAAACGATCTCGCAATGAGTGGAAGAAACACACAGACTATAAACAGGTGGACTAGTGACATAAGTGGACACAGGTGTACCCATTACGCTGACAGGTGGGAGAAGAAAGTAACTGTTAGGGAAAAAAACAGGAGACAAGGAGCCAGAAACAGAAGGTAACAACAAAACTGAAAAATAATTACAAACCCCACCCCAAATACCCCACATAAATAGCCTATGGTGTGGATTATGGGGCACATACAAATTCACTATTTTTAAGTTGGTTTTATTGAAATGATGGGAACTAGTTAAACTTGAAACAGCACTCATTATGTTTAAAGCCAGAAATAACTTTCTTCCAGTAAACATAAAACAAATGACAGAGACGGGTGGGGTTAAGAGTTAAGAACTTTAAAAAGCAGTGCATTCATGCTACAAAAAAGAAAATGTGCTCATCAATTTGTGGTGTTGATTATGGAAGGGGTTGGATTAAGTTTTAAAACAAAGCAGAAGTGGAAATGTATTTAAAAAACCTACAAGATGTCACTGATGGAACTTTACAAGGCTAGAAATGATCACTAAAAACAAATAAGCAAATAGGTGCTCTACAGACGGTAATTTGAGTGTTTTAAGGGGGAAAAAAACTTTAAACTGACAGGCACAACACAGTGTTGTAAAAAGGGGTGGGATCATACAAGATTTTTCTTCTACCTACTCTTTTTCAAAAACATTGTTTTGTTTGATTCGTTTATTTTAAACTTTTGTGTTTATTTTCATTTAGTATTTGAAATTAAAAAAAGACTTTTGGAGTTACAAAATGCAAAGAAATCTAGTATTTTCTTAAAGCCTCAGTGTTCTTAAAAACACTGATGGGAACACACTGAAATGATTATATTTTTTTCCATGTCTTGGTTTAATAGGAAACTTTTTCTGGTGTCTGCTGCTGCTGCCGCTGTGACTAACATAATGAGAATTATGATAATAATGAGAATTTTTACAGTAGAGATTTTATTCTACTGTATGTGTTTTCTACAATCCGTACAATCTGGGGAAACTCCACAGATCAACAGCAGACATCTGTTATTTCCCGGAAAACACATTCAGGCTGTTTGGTGTTCTTGCATGTTGCACAGCAGGCAGGGGTTTACACCAAATAAGAAAGTCCAAATAAACAACTAATTAAAAGGCTGGAAGACGAAAACAGGAAGAAAAACTAGTAAATATATTATGGGATGATCAGGAACAATTCCCTTTGGTTGAG
Organism: Oryzias latipes; assembly: GCF_053564925.1. Taxonomy (NCBI): domain Eukaryota; kingdom Metazoa; phylum Chordata; class Actinopteri; order Beloniformes; family Adrianichthyidae; genus Oryzias; species Oryzias latipes. The sequence goes on from NC_136240.1 coordinate 4,963,179, forward strand.
CTTTCAAACACTGCTGCCATGTTACAGCAATGAGGTAAACGACGAGCACTTGATTGTAGTAGATCAGTCCATTAACTATTTATAAATGAAAAGGTCACAATGTCTTTTCTAAACACCAGCTCGGAAGAAAACAAAGAGAGCTTGAAGGTAGAATACTGTCTCTGTGTACTCGAATAATAGGACGACCAAAAATCAATCTCAAATTCTGGAACTTATGATACTAGGAGTGAGTGCTTGAACTGATAAAATGTTTGCACACAGCAGAACAGAAACATTTACGATTGGACTGCTGCAGGAATCAATGCAACCCCTCAAAGGATATTGGCTTTTCTTTTCACACTTCTTCCAACTGGTTGCTTTTGACATTTTCCCCTTTTGAAGACAACCTTCATCTGGACTCACACACTCCAGCTTGTGCAAGAAGTTTTATTGGAAGAATGCATCCGCTCGCACAGCTGGTTCCTTCACAGCACAAAGCATGGAGCAAGAGTCCACACTGCCATTTTTCACATACTGTGCTCCCTCTGTCAGCTCCTGCAAAGAAGCAAAAGCTGAGACATCAGGAGTGATCATCACTTGGATTTCACGTTCCACCACGGGGAACTGAAGGAGTGCAGAGATAGATTTGATGGGCTGAGTTGTGCCAGAGTGCAAAGAAACCTCAAGCTACTCGAGATGCATAATTGAATTCCAGCTGATAAGAAACCACTCCTGTGTATCGTGTTGCTATGTGGGGGGCACAGCCCCAGACACATGCAGGTGCCCATCAAGGGTCCTTGAAGCTAGGTTTAACTTTGTTTGGGAGACCTTCTGTGAAGAAGGAAAGACTGCAGCCTCAGCATGACTCAAGAAATGTCTTTCTAAAGGTTATGCTTATTAGTAACAGACATTCAGCACACAGCAGTCAATATGGGCTTAGCCCTGTCCCCTGACTATACTGGTAAGATGGTCTTTCGGGGGAATACTTGTAGGAGCCATATTGAGAAACATGTCCTGTGGGTGTCGCTGTTTTCATGTTTTTCTGTCAATTATAAATTTGTTGATTATCTGACCACAGACAGGTGTGCATGAGCCAGATGGAGAAATGGTTTTTGACCGCTTGTGCGGGAAATGAAGCAAAAAGAGTAGTCCAATCCGTTCAGTAGTGTAAATAAATAAAAGAAACAAAGTAATGCAAAGTTGATCGGAGTAGAGGACTCATTTTTCTTCGTCGTATAAGGAAACGACAGCCCGCTTGGCGCGTCAATCAACTCTGGCGTCGCACATTTCAGTGTATCAAAGGAGCTAGAACTTAGTTAAATAGTTTCTAGGCCTTTAGCTCCTACACTTATTAGTCAAAAACCTCTCCTTTCTTTGGATGGATTGATGGAAATCTCGGGATTCGGAAGCCAGTTCGGAGCATCGCTGGATTGTTTGAGTGATCGAATCAGCTGGACCCAGTGCTGACAGCAACAAGATCAGCAAGACCCAGCGCAGCCTACGATTCTGTTGGAATCCGATCGGGATATTGGAGTGGACATTTGGAATAATTCGTGGATTTGGACAAGGAAGAGAGCCGACAACTGAAGCGGTCGCATCAAGTTCAGCTCTGCTTTCGGCGCCCAACACTTCAAAAACCCAGAGGTATGAGTAGCGCTACACCTTCAATGGCCATTTAAAAAGTGTGCACACATAACTGAACATAAAATCCAATGCATTGGTTGACTGATTGACGAGACTGCTCAATAAGCGCTTTAAAACTTGTTGAATAAAAGAGGGCGTTGGCATGGAGACGCGTGACGCAACGTCAGACGTAACAGTGGGAGCTGCAGCGTGCACCGCGAACAGAACTAATAGTTTGACTGGCAGTGAAATACATGCTGAAAAGCGAGTGGTTAGACTGACAGCAAAAGCTCTCGCTGATAAACTGGACAGGCTACAAAATAACAGAAAACTGAAATTAAATAAAGCAAGCAACATTAGGAAATCACTGCAAAGTTTAATGGTTAAAGGTGATAAAACAAAGGTTCAAATAGCTCTTGATAAACTTGTTGAGGTTTGTAATGATGCCACATGTATGCATGAATCTTTGTTGGGTTTATTGCCATCAGATGAATGTGAAAAACATGAAACATGGTTTAAAGCCAAAATGTTGTTCAATAATGAATGTATTTCTGAGGGTACAACATGGATTTCTGTGAATGAGGAAAATGTGTTTAAAAATGAGAATGCTGAAGATGACATTGGTCCAAATGACAGTATTTCTAATGTTGAAAGTAAGCCTAGTCTGAGAAGTAAATCAAGCAGAACATCATCTTCAAGAATTAAAGCTCAAGCAGACAAAGCTGCATTGATTGCTCGTATGGCTGCAATAAAACAAAGACATGCTCTGGAGGAACAAGAACTGCAAATCAAGAGGAAAAAGGAAGAACTGGACTTGGAGGCTGAACTAGCAGCTTACACAGCTAAGCTTGCTGTACTGCGAGCTGCAGATGAAGAGTATGAAAATGAAGCCGATGGGATGAATTCTTACTTTGAGAAGCAAAGGCATCAAATGGAGACTAAAACACTTTTAAATCCCTCAGCGGAGGAATACAAACCAGAAACATGGAAATTAGCCTATCAAAATACTTCAAAGGGACAACAACCGACTATGGATACAGTACCAAAGGAAACCAAACAAATGGAGTCAGCTGTCAAGTATCAACACAGCATAAGTCTACAACCAGAGCACAACAAGCAAAAAACGGTTCAACAAACTCAATCTCATTCATCAGTTCTAGTTTTAAGTGATCACACAAGGCAATTAACTAACTACCATCATTCCAGCAATAACCAACAAGAACAGACTGGGAACTCACCAAATGAACGCATAATTAACATAATGGAGAAGCAAAATGAAATAACATCAGCACTTGTGCAACAGCAGCTTTCAACATCACTACCACCACGAACCATTCCCATATTCGAAGGGGATCCTCTTGAATATAGACGTTTTATCAAGGCTTTTGAGCAAGGAGTGGAAGCAAAAACAGGAAAAGCCGATTGCTTATACTATTTGGAACAGTTTACAAGGGGACAACCACAAGAACTTGTGCGTAGCTGTCAACACATGAGTCCTGAACATGGCTATGCAGTGGCCAAGGATCTTCTTCAGTACCACTTTGGAAATCCTTATAAAATAGCAACAGCTTACAATGAAAAGGCGTTGGCTTGGCAAACAATAAAAGCTGAGGATGTTAAAGCTCTAAAAGCATTTTCTTTATTCCTTCGTTCCTGTTGTAATGTTATGACGGAGCTTCAGCACATGCAAGAACTTGACATGCCTGCAAACATGAGAGCTATAATCTCAAAGTTGCCATACAAAATGAGAGAACATTGGAGAGTCACAGCACATGAAGTTATGGAAAGAACCAACAACAGAGCTCATTTCATTGATCTTGTCGCTTTCATTGAACGACATGTAAAAATTCTTTCAGATCCTCTATTTGGCAACATACAAGATCCTTTATCAAACAATTCTCATGCAAAATCCTTTATAAGACCCAAGTCATTTCCTAAGTTTGGATTCAAAGGAAACACTGTGGCCACTACAGTAACATCAGGTGTATTTAAAAAACCCAGCAACAACAAAGAGTTTCCTAACTGTGTTTTTTGTGCAAAAGGCCATCTATTGGAAAACTGTAAAGCCTTTACAATAATGAAACATAAAGACAAGATTCAGTGGCTTAAAGATAGACAATTATGTTTTGCATGTTTAAGCACTGGTCACGTGAGTCGCATTTGCGAGCAGCGGCTAAAATGTGAGGCCTGTAGTCAAATGCACCCTACTGTGCTCCACATTAAAAGACAGCCCCTAGCTGCAGAGCAGTCAAAGGAGTCCATAGAGAATACACCAACCTTACAGACAACATGTGGACATACAGGGGCCGGAGTGGATTATTGTGCCCTATCTATACTTCCTGTGAAGATCAAGGCAAAAAAGGGAAATTGTGTCATCAAAACACATGCATTTTTGGACCCTGGGAGTTCAGCAACTTTTTGCTCAGAACATCTTATGCAAAAGCTGAATGTTACTGGTAGAAGAACTTCATTTCTCTTGCGTACAATGGGACAGGAGACTGTTGTTCCAGCCTACTCTTTGATTGGTCTAGAAGTGTCTGGTGTAGAAGACCATAATTTTTATCCTCTGCCAGAAGTATTGACACAAAGGAAAATGCCAGTTTCAACTGAGAGCATGGCAACATCTGAACATCTGAAGAAACATCCTCACTTGTCTAAAATTCACATGCCAAAAATAAATGCAGAAGTCGACCTATTAATAGGTACCAACGCCCCCCAGCTACTGGAGCCTTGGGAAGTTATTAACAGCAATGGAAATGGACCATATGCCGTTAAGACAGTGTTGGGATGGGTAGTCAATGGTCCACTGAATGGAAACAGTGGTGTTTTGGAGGAGTGCCCCCACTCTGCTACAGTGAACAGGATCTCTGTGAATAAACTTGAGGAATTGCTGTCCAGTCAGTACAGCTATGAGTTTAATGAAAAGGTTTCAAAAGACAAAGAGATGTCAAGAGAAGATGTAAAGTTTCTAAATACATTGGAAAATTCAGTAACGTTGATTGGCGGACAGTACTGCATGAACTTACCCTTTAGAAATCCTGAGGTTCATTTTCCAAACAACTACAGTGTGGCTAAGCAAAGACTTCAAAGTTTAAAGAAGAGATTTATTCATGATAAAGCTTGGCAAGAGGAGTATTCAAGATACATGAATGAACTTTTCAAGAAATCTTATGCTGAAAGGGTCCCTAAACAGCAGATAAAGGGGAGGGAAGGAAAGGTCTGGTACATCCCTCATCATGGTGTTCAACATCCAAGGAAAAAATCCCTGCGAGTTGTTTTCGATTGTGGAGCCACCTTCAAAGGAGTGTCATTAAATGGAGAGCTCATGCAAGGCCCCAATCTAACAAGTTCATTGCTGGGAGTTCTTACAAGATTCAGACAGGAACCTGTGGCTTTCATGGGTGATATCCAGGCAATGTTCCACCAAGTGAAGGTAATGGAAGAACATAGAGACTTTCTGCGATTTTTATGGTGGCCAGGTGGAGATTTTGCTAAAGAGCCTGAAGAGTATAGGATGACTGTGCATCTGTTTGGTGCCGTTTCATCACCAAGCTGTGCAAGCTTCGCTCTCCAGAAAACAGCAGATGACAACAAATCTGAATTCAAATCAGAGGTTTGTCAAACAGTCAAGAAAAACTTCTATGTTGATGACTGCTTGAAGAGCTCGCCCACGGAGGAGACAGCAGTAAAAATGATGAAAGACCTCATTTTTATGTGCGCCAAAGGAGGGTTCATTTTGGAGAAGTGGATCAGTAACAGTCGAGCCGTTTTGGAAGCTATCACTTCTAGTCAAAGAGCCAAGGACCTGAAGAAGCTGGATTTAGATCGTGATAAACTTCCAGTAGAAAGGGCTTTGGGACTGCAATGGTGTGCAGAGACTGATGTGTTCATGTTTAAAATGGAGATAAAAGAAAAACCCCTCACCAGACGTGGTGTTTTGTCAGTCACCTGCTCGATCTACGACCCTTTAGGTTTTCTTGCACCAGTCACATTGTGTGCCAAGATGATTCAACAGGAGTTATGCAGAAGAAAATGTGGATGGGATGACACTTTACCACAAGACCTTCGGTCCCAGTGGAAAAAATGGCTTGAAGAATTAGCTCTACTGTCCACATTTGAAGTGAGAAGGTGCATCAAGCCAGTGGGATTTGGAAAAATCAAATGTGCACAATTGCACCATTTTGCAGATGCCAGTGAATGTGGATATGGGACAGTAACCTACATCCGACTGGTAAACCAGAATGATCACATTCACGTAGCCATTTTGCTTGGCAAAGCCAGAGTAACACCTTTAAAACCTATAACAATTCCCAGATTAGAACTAACAGCAGCTGTTCTTGCTGTTAGACTTGATGCAATGCTAAAAACAGAACTAGAGATCTCACTGGAAAGTTCTGTATTTTGGACTGACAGTACTTCCGTGTTGAAGTACATTCGCAATGAAAACAAGCGCTTTCACACGTTCGTAGCAAACAGAATCTCTACTATAAGAGAAGCATCTGAACCCTCACAATGGAGACATTTTTGCTCCAAAGATAATCCAGCTGACAAAGCCTCAAGAGGAATGAAGGCTTCAAGGTTCCTAAAGGACAGCGTATGGCTTAAAGGACCTGAATTTCTTTGGACACATGAATGTGAAGAGCCAACATCATTCACAGAGTTTTCAGTTGATCCTAATGACAAAGAGGTCAGAAAAGAAGAAACTGTAAATGCGATCAGTGGCTGTGATGCTTCTAACCCTACAGAGAAGTTGATTGCATATTTCTCTGACTGGAGCAAGTTAACGACTGCGGTTGCCTGGATCCTTAGACTGAAATCCATACTGTTGGAAAAGGGTCGACAGAGAAAGCAGTTGAAAACCGTACAGGATGAAACCACAAGGACAAAACAGAAAAATGTCACACCCGCAACAGACGCAACATTTGGCAAGGTTGACTTCTTAACACTGAGTGATGTGAAGGAAGCTGAATTGGCCATCATACGCTATTGTCAGCAGCAGCGATTTATGAAAAAAAATTCATGCACTGATGTCAAACTCAAGTGTGAGTAAACAAAGTTCGATCTACAAATTAGATCCCATCATGGATGATGGACTTCTGAGAGTAGGTGGAAGACTGTGCAAAGGAGCAATGCCCGAAGAAAGCAAGCATCCTCTTATCCTTTCTAAGGACCAGCATATCTCTATGCTCATTCTGAAACACATACATCAACGTCTTGGTCATGGCGGTCGGGCTTATACACTCTCCAAAGTAAGACAAAGATTTTGGATTACAAATGCCAACTCTGCGGTGAGGCGAGTAATTTCAGAGTGTCTATTTTGTCGACGGTTTCATGGGAGATCAGTAACGCAAAAAATGGCTGATCTTCCAAAAGAACGAATCCTTCCGGATCTGCCTCCATTCACCAACACAGGTGTTGATTACTTTGGTCCAGTGGAAGTGAAAAGAGGAAGAGGAACCTGTAAACGCTATGGGGTCATCTTCACTTGCATGGCTAGCCGAGCTGTTCATTTGGAGGTTGCAACATCTCTGGATACAGATGCATGCATTAATGCTTTACGTCGCTTCATTAGCAGAAGAGGACAAGTGAAGCAGCTAAGATCGGATAATGGCACAAATTTCATCGGTGCCAATAAAGAACTAAAAAGAGCATTGTCTGCAATAAACCAAGATAAAATTGCAAGAGTTATGACACAAGCCGGAATACAGTGGAGTTTTAACCCACCAGGAGCTTCACATTTTGGAGGCGTATGGGAGCGTTTAATCCGCCTAATTCGTAAGGTTCTTTGTTCAGTTCTACAGCAGCAGCAACTGGATGATGATGGACTGTCCACAGTACTCTGTGAAATAGAAGCAATTCTAAATGATCGTCCACTCACGAAGATGTCTGATGATCCAAATGACTTGGAACCTCTTACACCAAACCATCTTCTTCTTCTCATGAGGAAACCTGCTCTACCCCCTGGAATATTTGACCCGCAGGACCAGTATGTTAGAAAACGCTGGAAGCAAGTACAATATCTTGCTGATCTTTTCTGGAAAAGGTGGATACGGGAATATTTGCCTTTACTCCAAGAGAGACAGAAATGGAATCAAAGGAAGAGGAATTTGTTAGTCGGGGATATAGTTGTAATCATGGACTCATCAGCTCCCCGTGGTTCCTGGTTACTTGGCAAAGTCTTAGAAGTTTATTCAGACAAAAGGGGACTTGTACGATCTGTGAAACTACAAACTAAATCTAATGTAATCAACAGGCCCATATCAAAACTTTGTTTGTTACAAGAAGTGTGAACTATGTTTGGCTCCTTTTTGTGAGGTATTTGTAAATTGTTATTCAATTGTATAACAATTTAGGGGCCGGTGTGTAGGAGCCATATTGAGAAACATGTCCTGTGGGTGTCGCTGTTTTCATGTTTTTCTGTCAATTATAAATTTGTTGATTATCTGACCACAGACAGGTGTGCATGAGCCAGATGGAGAAATGGTTTTTGACCGCTTGTGCGGGAAATGAAGCAAAAAGAGTAGTCCAATCCGTTCAGTAGTGTAAATAAATAAAAGAAACAAAGTAATGCAAAGTTGATCGGAGTAGAGGACTCATTTTTCTTCGTCGTATAAGGAAACGACAGCCCGCTTGGCGCGTCAATCAACTCTGGCGTCGCACATCTCAGTGTATCAAAGGAGCTAGAACTTAGTTAAATAGTTTCTAGGCCTTTAGCTCCTACAATACTGGTTAAAAAAAATAATAATAAAAATAAAATTAAAATAACTAATAACTGGGCTTGCTTCTTTTGTCTGAAGAACTTCTTTAAAAATGTAAATGAGTTCAACCTAATTAAAAACCTGTAATTAAAGCAAATTTTACAATAATCAATGACCACCTGTGATCTGAAGGTGATCATTCAGCATGAACTTCAAGAAGATTACGTCTATAATCTGCTATTTCCCTTGGCTTTTGGCATAATTCTGCTTATAGTTCAACTGTCAGTTTAATTGGCCGGTTTGTGCAGTTCCTGGGCAAGTGGTGTGCCAGGAACATCAATCGATCTGCACACGTCCAGACATCTGATGCAGATGATTTTAAAACTTTAGCGGAAAGCTTAGGAGAGCAGGAGGTAACAAAACAGTTTTAATCAAACCATCAACAAAGAAATTCCACCAGAAAGAACAACCAACTTAGGTTTTGTGTGCTGTTTGTGTTTAAAATATTCAAACCTGTTACAGGCATTAAGCCTGACTAATCTATGGTTTGCAAACACTTAAGAGACCAAAACTCTGGCTTTAATGGCATCATGTGAACAGCACTTAATAAATATGTTCTTTAACAGAACCTGGCAGAAACAAGGATTAGGACCAGAAACCTGGACGTGAGTTGTGTTAAAGTGCCGTAATTTTGAAATGTGTGCAGCTTTCAGCCTTAATGCTGCTCTGGATTAAGGGTTCAAGCAATGGTTAGGTTAATACACAGGGTTTGGAGAATTTAACTACTGGTAACAGTCATGGTCATTAGAAACACCAGCTGAACTGCAAGTCTGATAAAGAAAGAAAAAAAGAGATTGCCATGGTGCCTCTGGCAGCTCTCCTCCCCCTCCCCTCTTTGTTCTGCCCAGCTGTTTCCACTCAACTCATCTACCTGCAGCCTTCATAAGGAGATCCAGATCCAGAATTCTTCGCTAGTTCGTTGCTCCACCATGGTGCCTAGTCTGCTCACTTATGTTTTTGCTCTCGAAATCTTGTCTAAAGCTAATCTCTTCCTATGCCTGCTTCCAGGAAAAAAAAACTCCACGAGTGTAAACCGCCTCTAGAGCCTTCGGACCTCGTCGTTCACGCCGCGATCCTGTTTTTGCCTACCCTCCAGCACAGCCCTTGCAGAAAGACCTCCAGCCACGCCACGACTTAAAGCCAGGATTGCTGTGTCTCTTGCTGTGTCTCTACTCATCAGCCGTCATGCTCGCCCACGGATCCACGTCCCGCGAAAATAAATCTCCTTACTTACCTTACACTCTCCTGTTTTCATTCCGGGTTCCAACATCTGAGTCTGTCTCGGTTCCTGCAAATCATGACAGAACGAACTGGCCAAATTCCTGACCCAGCTGACCCGGAAGGTCTCCGTTTCACCATCTTGCAGCAAGGTATCCTCCTTAACCGTCAAGCTGACGGTCAAACTCAAATGGCTTCTGCCCAATAGGACCTTTTCCGCCACCTTGATAGCATAACGCAAACTCTTATTGAACTCTTATTAACCACACAAGTTTCCAACCCCACAGCTGCAGCGTCTCATCCTCCTCCCGGAAACATCCCGGCTCCCATCTCAGCCACTTCACCGGGAAACATCCGCCTTCAGCCAGAACCTTTCTACGGAGATGTCGAAGCCTGTGGAGCGTTCCTACTCCAATGTCAACTAATTTTCCAGCAGGCACCCAGGCATTACCAAACGGATCACAGTAAAATGAATCTCATAATAAATGCGCTGCAGAATAAAGCCCTCCAATGGGCTCAAGCTTTTTTGACCGCCCATCCCATCTCTCATCTACCATCTACGTTTCAGAGGAGAATTTCGCCTGGTCTTCGACCAGCCACGAAAGCAGGAAGAAGCCACCCAGCGATTGCTTAGCCTCAAGCAACGCAATCGTCCGGTCAGTGACCACGTGATCGATTTCCGCATACTCGCTGTGGAGGCAGGTTGGCCTGAACCTGCACTCAAAGGGATTTTTTATCAATCTCTTAATGATAAAATCAAAGATCATTTGTGTTCTCAGCCAGAAGCAAATCACTTTGAAGACCTGGTAACCACAGCTCTATGATCTGATGTCCGCCTACGTGAACGCCAAGCCGAAGGAGACCATCAGAACCGTAAGCAAATATCCAACCACTCTCCTTTGCCTAACCTCTCTTCCTCGTCAGGCCTCAAAGGTACTAATAATAGCCCAGAAGAACCTATGCAGGTTGGACACTCAAAACTGACTGCAGAAGAGAGGCAAAACGTAATGAAGGAGGTTCGTGTCTACTGTGGAAATTAAGGCCACCTAGTGATCCAGTGTCAGCTACGTTTAAACTCCAGAGCCCCCCGTTAGTGAACGAACTACGAGAAGATAAGAATAATTTTTTTTCGCTCCGGTCAAGATTTGTCTTGATTCCAAGGTTCATGAGTTCAAAGCTCTCACTGACTCTGGCGCCGAACAAAGTCTAATTGATCACTTAGTTACACGACTATCACTGCCCACCGAACCCCTCAGTTCTCCCATCAAAGCTTCTGGGTTAGGTGGACAACATTTGTCTAGTATCACTCATCGTACTAAACCCATCCTACTCTTCACATCCGGTAACCACAGAGAATATCTTCAATTTCTTGTCACCCAAACTCCCCAGACCCCCATAGTTCTTGGTTTTTCTTGGTTACAACGTCATAACCCTCAGATTAACTGGTCCAGTTATCAAATGGAGTACCGTTTGTTTAGCTAACTGCCTCCATTCCGCTATTCCCTATAAGTTTCCTACCGTCTCTAACGTCACCGTAACCGCTGACCAGTCAAAAGTACCCTTGACCTTAAAACAGTTTTTTGCAAAGCTAAGGCTAGTGCTCTGCCACCCCACAGGCCCTATGATTGCGCCATCAATCTACTTATTGACATCACCTTGCCTAAAGGCAAATTGTATAGTCTTTTGTGGTCCCGAAAAAACGGCCATGGAAGATTCATGAAGCTATCTCTTTGGGTAACATACGCCCCTCCTCCTCTCCTGTCGTTGCAGGGGTTTTTTTGTGGAGAAAAAAAGATAAGACTTTACGACCCTGTATAGATTACCAAGAATTAAATCAGATCACAGTCAAAGATAAATATGCTCTACCCCTCATTAATTCTGTTTTTGATTCTGTCCAGGAGGCACATATTTTTTCAAAGTTCAATCTCTGTAATGCTTATCATTTGGTCCGTATCCATGAGGATTACGAATGGAAAACTGCTTTCAACACCCCGCTAGGTCACTTCGAACACCATGTTATGCCCTTCGGCCTCACTAACGCCCCGGCAGTTTTTCATTGACTTGTCAATGACGTACTACGCGATTTCCTCAATCGTTTTGTTTTTGTCTACCTTGACGACATGTGAGTTTCACGTTTCCATGATCCCTTTCTTGGGTTATATATCATTGAGGCAGGGATCATCCGACCCAATCCTGCTAAGATTGAAGCGGTCTCTAACTGGGAAGTGCCCGGCTCACGTAAGAAGCTTCAACAATTCCTGGGTTTTGCTCATTTTTATCGGCGATTCATTCGCAATTATAGTGCCATTGGTGCTCCTCTCACTCAACTCACCTCCACCTCCAAACCTTAAATTTGGAAAGCCGATGCCGACACAGCTTTCAAAAAACTCAAAGAACTGTTTGTTTTGTCCCCCATACTCATCCAACCGGACATTCAAAGACAGTTCATAGTGGAGGTCGATGCTTCCGACTCTGGTGTTGGTGCCGTTCTCTCCCAAAGAGAGGAATTATCTGGTAAGCTTAAACCCTGTGCTTGTTTCTCACTTAAACTCACCTGCTGAACAGAATTATGATGTTGGCAATAGAGAACTCTTAGCGATTAAGCTCGCTTTAGAAGAGTGGCTAGAGGGGGCTGAACATCCTTTTCATTGTCTGGACTCGCATACCTACATTCTGCCAAACGCCTCAACTCTTGCCAGGCTCGTTGGTACTTGTTTTTTGACAGATTCGACTTCATCATTACTTACCGTCCCGGCAGTCACATTGTCAAACCAGATGCTCTCTCCAGGAAATACAACCACTCTGAATCTGTCGACCACTCCTCAATCATTCCTGCCACATGCATTGTGGGGAACCTCACTTGGAACATTGAAACTAGGGTCTTACAGGCCCAGGGTGAGGAACCCAACCATGCCCCCTGTACCCCAGGAACTTTATATGTACCCTCGTCTCTCAGATCCGACGTTCTTACATGGGGTCATGCCTCACGTATCTTGTGCCATGGTGGAGTTCGCAGGACTCACAACCTCCTGAAGAAACGTTTCTTCTGCCCCCCCATGGAGAAGGACGTAAATGAATACGTGGTGGCTTGTACCACCTGTGCTCGCTCCAAGACTTCGAACTCACCCCCTGCTGGTTATCTGCTTCCATTACCCACACCAAGCCGCCCTTGGTCCCACATCGCTGTGGACTTCGTTACTGGTGTGCCAATCTCTCATGGACACGCCATGATTTTCACCATTGTTGACCGCTTTTCAAAGTCTGTTCGTTTCATTCCCCTTCCACAACTCCCTACAAAATGTGTACTAAATGTATCTTGTTTTATAATTAGAACATGTTTTGTCTCCACAATTATCACTGATAATTTTTAAAAAAAGTGTACATTTAAAAATATGCTGCTATATGTCCATCTTTACAGTATGGACCCAGTTTAGGTAATTCAGCTGCAAAAAAAATGGTTATCAAAGGTGATATTTTTCTAATCATCACTGCTTTGGGTGGAAACAGATCTTAAAAACACTTTTTTAAGATGACGCTTTTTTTGAAACCTCATTTTCCTTGCTGTTTTGATGTCAACAGTCCTGCAGATTCTTTGTCTAAATGTAAAAGGTGCAGCTCAGACTGCTTTTCTTTATCTCTCTGATGGAATCTCCCATCAAACCCTGCTTAGGAACCAAAAAGCTTCAGTTTAACAAAGTTAATCACACATTTGAAAAAAACTATGAAAACTAGTGAATACAGATAAACTTTATTCAGTTTTATCTCTTTTGTTTATCATTCTATAGCATCAAGAGATCCAGTGTGAGTTAAAAGTGTAAGTGGAACAGGCTGTGGTCTGCCTCTGCTTCTGACATGTAGCCCTTCTGGAGTTAATTAGACTTGTTTATTACATCTGTTTAATCAGATACAAAACTGCACACACTGAGAGGTGAAGAAGCTGAACCTTCTCTGTTGTCCTAACAATGTTTCAAGACTTTCCTTATGGGATGCCTAAACAAAGACAGCACCTACATCACTGTTTCATGTACCATGCAACACGCTGATCGCAGTTCTGTTCTACATACCAACATCTTAGCGTGCTATTGACTACACACCTTTACAGCGATGGCAATGCAAACACACCCACACACACACACATATGAAGAAACAGTGCAATACACACAGATGTACATACAAATTTATAAAAAGGGTGGCAAATATGGGTGGTTTCTCCTTCAAGCTCGGGTCCTCTACCAAAGGCCTGGGAGCTTGATGGTCCTGCAGTATCTTAGTTGTTCCTAGCACTGCGCCTTTCTGGACTGAACGATCTGAGGTCTTTCCAGACACGCTCCAGGAGCCCCACAACCTCAATAGGAATTCAGCAGGTTCCGAATATATTATGTATACTTCAGATACACTTCATATAATGACCACAAGCGCAGCTCATTTGCCTGTTTTTTCAGCCAGTGTTTATCTTCCCAGATTTTGCTTTCTTTTATTTTTTATTTTATCAGTTTGAGCTTTACCAATGTTGTATTTTCATCTGTTTTGGGTCAATTTTACTCTTTTATACTGTGAGGGATCAAGAGGACAACAGAAGTTTATCAAAAATGAGAGTTTTCATTTTTCTCAAAAAATGTAAAAGATTAATAAACTGGGCCCTTGAAAGAGTTCAACAAAAACAAAATCAACTCAGGCAACAAACTTAACTTTAACTTAACCAACTGAACAGACCAAGTAACAGAAACAAACTAAAGACACAACAGGGGGAACAAATATAGTGGCTGATCAGACCACCTGAGAACCTGAGAAACATGGGGGGAAACTAACATAACTACACAGACATTTAAAAAAGACTATAAAGACAAGACTAAACACAAAACTTAGTCTCTTAGTGGAAAAAAAAACATCAAAAGTAGAGCAAAATGAATAATAACCAACAGAAGCAAAATGAATAAACATTACAGAAGTCCATTGGTTTCTCCCCTTGGAGGCTTCTGTAGATGGCGCCTGCCCAATTGCCTGACTGGAGTATTTAAAGGCTGTGAAGACTTGAGCTCCTCTTTTGCCAGTCCTCAGCTCAGCTCCAGGAGCAGAACCTCAGCCACACCCATAGCGACTAACAGCACCCTCAGAACTGGCAACTCAAAAAACAGGTGACATGAATTAAACAAACCCAAAATAAGTAAACTAAACAAATGTACATGTGCTACAAATAATTATTGAAAACAGATAATTAATGTATATTTTAACTCAAAGAAATGTGTGCATTCATTTAAGAATGAAGTACCTAAAAAAATAATTAAAAAGAAAGTGTGTAATGCTGGGGGGAGGTTACCGCCATTTTGTTTGTGGGTGTGGCAGGGTATGCTGCCATCACAATAAAAATAAAAGGAGAAATTACAAAGAATTGAGTAACCTCACAACAAGCGTTCTTAGTTTAATTATCTTGATATTTTGGCAAAACTTGACTACGCAATGAACTATCGACTGTCAATTATCACAAATGCCAAAACAGTTGGCCTGTGGTTAGACAATCTAAACCGGAATCTAGAAACTAGTTTCAAGTCCTTTGAAAGCCCAGATGACAGTCTGGTAGAAGATTTGCAAAGGATGTTCCAGGTCAGACTCCTTCTGCCTTTTAGATGAGTTGCAACAATCTAGCAGGAGCAACCGGAGGTAACGCATCATTGGACTAAGGAGCAGGAGGCTGCTGTCCGCTTTCAAACAGGTTGCATATTTAAGCCACATGTTTTTTTAGCCACCAGTGGCCTTTGTGTGACTGTAGCTTGACAGGAAGGAAAGACGTGGATGACACACAGGAAAGATGAAAGACTTTCACTAATATGTGCCAAAATAGACTGCATTTATTACATAATCAAATACTTACCTCCACATGGCCAGTCATGCAATGTGTGTTTTATTTGATTGCACTGAGCTGCTTTTTATCAGGACTCTACTCTTTTTAGTCTTCTTTATCTAGCTAAATAAATCAGGAAACAAAAATCTTTTATCAAAAATTGACTTTGAAAAGGTATAACATGTTTTAGTACTTACATCCCAGGTTCTTTTGATATGACATGAAGAAAGAGTGAATATCTGAGTCCATACTTTCACTATTTTTAAATTGACAAACAGTTTTTATGGTTTACAGTTAGATCTGATGTTCTAGCTCAATGATACTCTTCCCAACACAGCAGTTTAAAAAAAATGTAAATATCACATTTTGACTTTAAAAGTGTGCAAATCTTTCTCAAGAACATTTGTGAAGACAGAAGAATTCCAGAGATTCTTTGCCCTGAAGTAATTTTCATCAGTTGAGCAATTTTTAATTTATAGTATTTGTTACCAAGTGTTGTTTCAAAGGAAGCATTTGTACCAAAGGCATTTGTATTAAACCCAGAGTGCATAATTACAGGCACTTGAAGTGAGAGTGCTCAGAAAGCTTTTTAACAAGCATTTACTGTTATCCAAAAGCTGGCATGTTAACCTTTAGCAGCATCCATAATAACTGGCTAATAAGAAGAATGCTGCACAGCCAATAAAGCCTGTTTTACACTGGTCACACAGTTCACTAATGCGTGACTTTTGGGAGCAAAAATACAGGTTTGAATGGAGTTCAGGTTGGTTCAACAGTCTGCAGAGGTTCACAGTTCAGTCTTATTTCTCTGTATCCATACTGCTCTTCAAGTGAGGGTTTAGGTTAAAAAGTAAACTTTTCGAAGGTTTTTTCCATACATATATAACTGTTTGTTCCCTCCAGTTTTTGAAAGAAAAACTCTCAATGGTCAAAGGAATAGAGTAAATATGACAAAAGTAAAAAATTTCATCCTTGCTAACAGAATTATAATATAAAATAAAATCATGAAGCAGGCATGGACACAAATGATGATACCCATAACTGGCATCACAAGATGTTTTGTTGCACAACCTTTTGAGGCAATCACTGCAATTATACTTACTATTGTATTTGTCAGATTCAAATTATTTCTTTGACCATCTTGAGTTGTTCTTTCGTTACCCAAAGGGTACCGCCAAATTTGTCCATGTGTGTATGTTCCAAACTTCTGTCAGTATGGGGACATGGGAGGCTTACTGAGGGCTGTCCGGTCTCTGTATGACCAGAGCAGGAAATTGGTTTGTTTAGCCAGCAGTAAGTCGGACTTGTTCTCGGTACATGTTGGACTTTGGCAGGGCTCCCCTTTATCACCGGTTCTGTTCATAGTTTCTATGGACAGAATGTTTAGGCACAGCCAGGGCCCAGAGGGGGTCTGGTTTGGGGACCACGGGATTTCTTCTGTGCTCTTTGCAGATGATGTTGTCCTGTTGGCCTCATTTGGCCGGGACCTTCTGCATGCATTGGAGCACTTTGCGGCTGAGTGTGAGGCAGTTGGTCCTGATCCGCACCAGTTCTAAGTCAACTGCTATTCACAAGCTGAGGCAACACACCAGAGGGTGTCTCCCAATCAAGACGGGGGACCCCTGGCGGATGCCGCAGCTGGGGAGATCCGCGAGAAGGGCCCGGCGCGTTTCCAGAGTTGCTTGTGCACCAGCTGTACACAGCTGCCTTCACGTAAAGACCTGTCGGCCGAAACCCTCAACAGACATCCGCATACATCTACAAATGACGAACCCAAGACACACTTGAATTACGTGTATCACGCATTAGTTCAATAAAGTTAATAGTTTTTGTACATGTTAACTGACTTCTCAGGTCCTTTTATTATCAGACACGGATGTGTTTTTTCACATACCTTACATCAGGGGTGTCAAACTCATTTTCACCAAGGGCCAAATCAACATAGTGGTTGTCCTCAAAGGGCCAGACATAACTTATACATGTAACTAAATACAATGAAAAATAAATGTAACTACTCCTTAATGTTAAATAACTCATTATTTATTTATTATAACATTTTAAATTGACAATTGCAGTTGCATAAAAAAACATATGTTTGCTTGTTACTTTAGCATAAATCCTTTTAAATTAGATTCTGTCAGGTTAGGTTATATGGACAGTGTTTAAGTCCTTATGTATAGTTGCCCAATCCAATATTTCAAGTCTGATTCCTCCTAGATATGAATAAATGCACACCAATTTTTATTTTTTATTTTGATAAATTAAAAAATTTTATGCTCTCGCGGGCCACTTAAAATGACATGGAGGGCCACATTTGGCCCCCGGGCCTTGAGTTTGACACATGTGCCTTACATGTTTCGACGGATGTCTTCCGTCTTCATCAGAGTCGTCCAATGGTAGTGATGTGACATAAATAAAAACAGATGATTGTGACTGAGGTGTAGTCACCTGTCAAAGTTTGACAGGTGACTCCGCCCCCTTGATGTCAGTTTTCTGTTGGAGGATGTTGCTCCAGGTATGAGAGAGCAGGAAGCCCCCTGCATCCCGGTTCATGGAAGTGTGGGCTCGCTTTCGGATCTCCACCGCCTCCATGATCCATCTGCGGTGTCTGTTGTCTTCAGTGCGGAGGACTTTGGCCTTTTCCCAGTCCATGATATGGTTTTCTTGTTTGCAGTGGTCCATTATGGCTGATTTCATGTTTTCTTGAGCTGCCTGTTGTCGTCTTGCTCTTGTTAGTCTTTTCTTTGTTTCCTTTTCGCTCTCTTTTTGATGTTCTGTTTTTGTGCTTCCTGTTTCTCTGTATGTTTTGTTGCAGGTGTGACATGGTATTACGTTAATGACGTTGCGTTTATTGTTTTGTTCAATCTTGTCTTTTGGATGTACCAGTCGCTGCCTGAGTTTTTTTATACGGTTGACTGGGGTGCTGATGTGATGTTTTTTCATGGCCCTTTAGATGCGTTCTGTTACTCCTGATGTACGGTAATGTGACCATTCCTTTGTTTTATGTCTTCTTTGTTTTTTCTTCTCTGTGTCATGATCAGCTGTGAAAAGAACCGACCCAAGCGGTGGAACCCAGAAAGATCACACACAAGAATAGGCTAAGAGAAGTTTTTATTTAGTTCATGGTTGTTGGCGAAGAGTCCATGGATATGTCACCAGAGCGGAGGAGGGTGAGACGAGAATCCGAAGGTAAGTTGTATTCTTTGATTGAGGTGGAGCGTAGTATTGACGAGGCAGATGATGATGGTACTTGCAGCTGGTAGACACGTGGCATGACAAAGAGCGAGGTCGTGGCTTGGAGTCGTGGTGTGGCTGGAGGTTTTGGATTTTGTGGCGGTCTGTTGGTCAGGAGCTCGTGACTGAACCCAGGTCGGCAGTTGTGGAAGTGGAGTTCTGTAGACAGAATGATAACTTGGTTACTAACTTGGCAAGACTAGATTACACTTAGGACCATGTTCTGCACCATAGTGGGCAACAAACTGGCGATGAATACTGGAACAAGGCCACTATAAATACTGAACTAGAGATGAGTTAAGTGCCAAAAGCTGTGTTCAATCTGTAAATGAGAGCAGAGAGGGGAGGGGGGAGGAGAGAACTCCCGGAGGTACCAGGACACTCTGTTTCCCTGTATTTCCTCTGTTCCACCTGTTTTTGTTCATTTTTTATGGCCCATTGAGGATATGGGCACTTGATTAAAACATTTTCAATATGTTTCTTCTCTTCTTTTTTGTCCTCCCCGTCCATTACCAATTCTGCACAGTCAAATAAGGTTCTTACTAAATCAAATGAAATCATATTAAACTTTATTTATAAAATAGCGCTTCTCATGCATTTTGTGCAGCTCGAAGCGCTTTAACATTAAAAACAGAAAACACACAACATTACAGTAAAAACCCAACCCACCCTTCACCCTTCCCACTGCCCTCCATTAAAACATATGACCCATGACAATGAATATTGTCATGGGTCATATGTTTTAAGATCCCCTCAAGAAACACTGGGGCTAAAATCCCGATAAGATACTAAAATTAAAAACATAAGATTTATATAAAAACATAAAACTGAGAATAAGATGCATAAAATGAAATTAAATACATAAAATAGCCGATACTAAAACTAATAGAATAATATAGCAGTTAAAATCAACTAAAGGCTAAAATTAAAAAGGTGGGTCTTGAGCCTCATCTTAAAAACCTCTACAGTCTCTGCGGCCCTGAGGTTCTCCGGCAGGCCGTTCCACAGGCGAGGACCATAATGGCAGAACGAAGCCTCACCATAAGTTTTGGTCCTCACCTTAGGAACAACTAAGAGGCCAGCACCAGAGGACCTCAGGGTCCACGAGGGCTCATATTTTAAAATAATATAATTTAAATAAGAAGGCCCAAGACCATAAAAACATTTATAAACCATTAAAAGAAACTTAAAATCAATCCTGAAAGTCACAGCGAGCCAATGCAGCGATTTTAAAAACGGTGTAATGTGTTCCCGTCCTCTGGACCCCGCCAGAACTCGTGCCACTGAGTTCTGCCATAGCTGTAGATTTGAGATTGACTTTTTGAGTAAACCAGAGAGCAGGGCATTACAATAATCTAAACGACTAAAAATAAAAGCATGCATCAGCACATCTGTGCTGGCAAGAGAGAGGAACAGGCGGACTCTGGCAATGTTTTTGAGATGATAAAATCCTGTCTTAACGCCATTTTTAATATGTGGGATAAAATTTAACTCAAGTCAAAAAGTATGCCCAGGTTTCTCACACATCGAGAAAATTTAAAATTCTGAAGATGTGGTAAAATCATCTCTGTCTTGTCTTCAGAACCGATGATTAAAACTTCAGTTTTGTCCTGGTTGAGCTGTAAGAAGTTTTCTTCCATCCACAACTTTATATCTAAAATGTATTTTAAAAGAGTGTTTAGAGTTTCAAGGTCATCAGGAGACACGGCGATGTAAAGCTGTGTATCATCAGCATAGCTGTGAAAGTCAACGCCATGTCTCCTGATGACCTCCCCAAGAGGCAACATATTTAAATTAAACAGTATTGGCCCTAAAATCGACCCCTGGGGAACCCCACAACTTATTTCATGGATTCTTTAAGACCATGTATCCATATGTAACAGGTTCAGTTCGGTCGCCGATGCACAATGAGGAGGGGGAGACTCGACTCTGGTCACTGCGTCTTTAATTCTTTAAAACAGCGCAAAAGAAAATAGCATCAGTGGACATCACAACTGCAGCTCCCAGCTCAGACCGCTCACTCCAACTGGTTGTTTACATTCATCCAAAAAGTTCAATAAATGTACAATTTTCAGAATAAAATATACTCAGACACAATGCCATACAATAATAAAACAAAAAGAAAACACACATTTGGTAAATACAGCATTTAAAATAAAACATTGTTAAACAGAATAAGACAAAATGGCGGAGACCATCCTTTAAAACAGCGCAAAAGAAAATAGCATCAGTTGACATCACAACTGCAGCTCCCTGATCAAAGGAAAAAGAGCGCGATCAAAACCGGCACCAAAAACCACATAAAAATATAGTTAAAAGTAAATGTAAATTATTCGAGAGCAGTTTCTTGTCAACTGCATCCATTTTTAAACATATTTAAGAAACTTATACCCGTTTATTTTAACAGCTAACTAAAAATATTGGGAGACTGCAGAAAACGCAACTCACCAGCTCAGACCGCTCACTCCAACTGGTAAGGGAGGGGCAGAGGCCGCATGGTGAAGGCAGGGTGTGTCCCACTAATTGCCTTCCCTGCGCAACAAGGAACCGCGTGGAACAAATTTTCTTATAATAATTGGAAGATTAAAAAAATATTTATAACGTGCTAACTCAAAATAAAATAATTTCAAAATTAAATAATCACTGAAGGTTTGAGAATGTTCATAAAAAAAAAATCAATTTGCTACACATACTTACATAAAAGTGTCGCCCTGTAAGGTAAGAGTAAAACCACTTAAGAACATTTCCAGAGAGGCCCACCAGACTCCCAATTCAGTTTGATAAAATCTGGTGATCTACCGTATCAAAAGCGGCACTAAGATCCAGTAGCACCAGAACAAAAAGTTTCTGTGAGTTGTAGTTTATTCTAAGATCATTAACGATCTTTAAAAGAGCCGTCTCTGTACTGTGGCTTTTCCTAAAACCAGACTGATATTTTTTAAAATTATTAGGGGTATTTAAAAACTCATGCAGTTGAGTAGCGACACTTTTTTCTATAATTTTACTTAAAAATGGTGAGTTGGATACAGGTCTGTAGTTATCCAGAGTTTTCAGGTCTGAATGACTCTTCTTCAGAAGGGGCCTCACCACCGCCGTCTTACAGGCAGAGGGGAAGACCCCCTGTTGAATCTCCTGCAGCGGACTGCTCCCGAGTCGCGCGCGTGCTCCCACCTGTGCTCTCAGGTTCAGACATTTCTCTGGAGTATTCACTGATACAAACGAGACTGGAGGCACTTTCAGCTTTCCGGCAGCCATCAACCTTGTCACCACGAAGAACTCGCAGCAGGTGGCTCCGCCTTTATTTATACTGACAGGTAACTGTGCGCAAAACAAAATAGTTCCCCAAACAAGAACACGTAATGATATTCATCGTAGTTCAACACCCCCACTCGATGAAATCACAGGCTTTCACATAACATCAGTATTAATTTCCAAACATATAAGAACTAAACTTTTCAATCTTGGCTCTTGGAGCAGACTTCGTGAACACATCTGCAACCATGTTTTCTGTCGGGCAATACTCCAAAACAACTTTACCCTGCAACACATTGGACCTGATGAAATGATATTTTATATCCACATGTTTGCTCCGCTGGCGATTTACAGGGTTCCTTGCTAGGCGTATAGTCCCTTGGTTGTCCTCGAACAGTTTGGTTGTTGGTTCAAAGTTGGGGTCCATATCCTTCAAAAGTTGTGAGAGGTGAAGCGCTTCTTGAATGGCGGCGGCTAATGCCATGTATTCAGCTTCACATGTTGACAGAGCAACAGTTTGCTGTTTCTTTGTTTTCCAAGACACAATGGCTCCGTTTTGGCTAAGGCTGAAGCAATAGCCTGTAGTACTCCTTCTGTCCTCTAGGTCGTTAGCCCAATCAGCGTCAGAGTAGCCCATCAGTTCAAGTTCAGTGTCACATTTATTATAACACAGTCCATAATTCTTGGTTCCTTGTAAGTATCTGTACACATGTTTCAGTGCTGTCATGTGTTTTTCCCTGGGATCAGACATGTATTGAGACAGCCTGCTGACAATCCAACTTATGTCCGGCCTAGTACAGGTCATGATATAGATAAGGCTTCCTAACATGCCCCTGTATTTCCTCTGATCTGTTTTGGCCCCTTCTGGAGTTAGATCACATTTGATTTCACTGGGAGTTGCCCTTGATTTGCAATCAGACATTTCAAACCTTTCCAAGATTTTGAGAATGTACCTGGTTTGATTCATTCGAACAGAATCCTTTCCCTGTGAGAAATCAACTCCTAGAAAATGAGCAAGTTGCCCGAGGTCTTTCATTTTAAATTTACTTTTTAGTTTTTCCTTGACCTCCTTTAAACACACCTCATTGTTTGCAGCCACAACTATGTCATCAACCCACACTAACAGGATGACCTTTTCCTCCTCAGAGAGTTTAGTGTAAATACAGTGATCAGTCTGACTCTGCACAAAATTGTTCTCAAGTAGAAAATCATGAAGCATGAGATTCCAATTCCTACCAGACTGTTTGAGTCCGTAGATAGATTTGTTTAACTTGCAAACCAATTTAGCACCATTTTTTGATTTAACCTGAAAACCTTCTGGTTGGTCCATGTATATTTCGCAATCAATAGGTGCATGCAAGTATGCTGCTTTAACGTCCATTTGGTGTAGCGTCAGGTCATGCTGTGCAGCCAGCTGCATCAAAACACGCAATGAGGTCAAGTCAGCTGTCGGGGAAAAAGTCTCAGAATAGTCAAGTCCTTCCACCTGACTGTATCCTTTTGCCACATACCTGGCTTTGTAAGTTTCTTTCCCTGTGTCATCTTCTTTAAGAGCATACACCCACCTTCCCCCCACTGTCTGTCTACCCTCTGGTAATGGCACAAGTGAGAAGGTGTCAGTCTCTTTAAATGTTGCCATCTCATCTCTCATGGCCTTTTTCCATTTCTCTGCTGATGGTGATGCCAGAGCCTCTTTAAAGGTTTGTGGCAGTCCAACTGTAGCCCTGTAACAGTAGTCAATAGTCAACTCACGGTCATGTACCACACACTCATAGTCCTCCAAGTACTTAGGCTTTTTTCTAGCTCTACCAGTTGAAAATTGAGTCTGTGTGTCAGTGTCTTCGTTAGTGTCTGGTTTTGTGCTCTCTTCCCTGTCTGTTTCTTCTCTTTGTGTCTGCGTTTCTGTCAGTTCAGGTAGTTTAGGTACCCACTCCATGTACTGGTCCTCCGCTTGGTCTGCGTCAGTCTGTGTCTGACTCTCAGTCTTTTCATTCGTTATAAACTGGACCAGCCTGTGTTTCTGAACTTTGTTTGACTCTGGAAAATAAATCATGTAAGCCGGTGAATGGCGATCGAAACCCACAAAAATTCCCTTTTTGCCTTTTGGGTCAAGCTTTTTCTTGTTTTGTTCATACACCACACAATCTGAACCAAACTTTTTCATTTTTGACAGATTCGGTCTCTTTCCAGTAAAAAGAAAATATGGTGTTTCCCTTGTCCTCTTACAATAACACCTGTTTCTTACAACTGCAGCTGTCCTAGCTGCGTAAGGCCACAACTCTTTTGGCAGGCCTGATTCTATCAACATGCAGCGCACCATTTCGAACAATGTGCGCCAGTTCCTCTCCGCAGTCCCATTCTGATGGGGGGAGTAAGGTGCAGATCTTTCATGCTTAATAGCATTGTCTCTGAGTAGTGACTGGAACTCTTCAGAGATGAACTCTGTGCCATTGTCTGACCTTAGGCGTTTTACTTTGCCATAAACTGCTGTATCTGCTAGGAACTGCTTTGTGGCTTCAACTGCTTTGTTCTTACTCCTCAGAAAATACACATAAATGGCACCAGAAAAATCATCGGTAAAAGTGATGGCATATTTGTACCCTTCTAGTGACTCTGGGGCTATAGGCCCACCCAGGTCTGTATGGATGAGCTCTAATGGTGCTTTAGCTCTTACATCTGCTTCCCTGTTTCTGCTTTCAGTGAATTTTCCCTGCAGGCATGTTTCACACACATTAGGCTTACACTTTTTACCTTTGATTTTCATTCCATCCACCACTGTTTCGAGTTTGATTATGTCATCATAATCACAATGACCCATTACTTCATGCCAAGTTTTGAGATCATAACATGCATTACAGGTATCATCACAGTTCTCTTTTGCCACATCCAGGTAATACAATCTGTCTTTTACCTTCATTTCACATGTCGTACCGTTGGGAAGTATCATTTTGTTGTTGTTCTTTTCAAAGTTGAACTTTGCTCCCTTTGAAGATGCAGCTTCCACAGACAAAATGTTTTGTGGATATCCAGGAATCAAAAGTGCATTTGTGAGCTGGACACTCACCACTCTGCCATTGCTGTCAGTAAGTTTGATCTGGGCGTCCCCCTTTTTCAGTACACTGCCAGCAATCCGGGTTCCATCTGCCAATTGCATGACGTGGTCCTTGGGCCGAAACGTCTCGTCAAACCTGATGAATCATTCTTTGTTGGTCATGATGTGAGCAGATGCACCACTGTCCACAAGCAATCCCTCTGGTTGTGCACAGTGAGGTTGCCATTCACTCGCCCGGAGTATGAAGGTCTCCCGCTCAGCAGGGTGCTCGTCTCTGGCCTGTGCGGTGCTCAGCCTAGTGTCCGTAAGGATGGCCATTTTGTTGCTATTTTGAGTGTAAGCAGGCCTGAAGTTCCGCTGTGGTTTCTTAGCTTTGCTTCTGCAGTCTTTTGCTTTGTGTCCAACTTTTTCGCAAATGAAGCATTCACCGTTGAAGTACTTCTCATTATTTCTTGGTTTGGTCTGCTTTGCTTTGTAGTTGACTGTCATTACTTCGTCTGCTCGTGGCCTTGAGCGGTAGCGAAGTGAGCATTCAAAGCTCCTCAACCTAGCCTTGAACTCACTGAAGGTCAGAACCTCTCTTGTCTGCGTGACATGCACAGAAAATGGTGCATATTCATCTGTGAGTCCTTTTAACACCATGGCCACTAACAGTGCGTCGCTGAGGGTCTCTTTAGCTCTGTTCAGCGCTGCCACAATCTTCTCAACACGTGCTAGATAATCTGCTAGCTCCTCTTGATCAGCCATCAGCACGTTGGTTAATTCTGTGTAAAGTCCAACAATCCGCGGTTTTTCTTCTGATTCAAAATGGCGTCTCAGTATTTCTAGACTCTTCTTTCCATCGTCTGGCGCTTCATACAGGATTAGCATTAGCGTCTTATCATCCAGGCAACCACATAGTTCTGCATAAGCCAGCTCGTTTTTCCTACCGGCTTCTGGATCTGCAGCCCCCGCTTGCTGGCTCCCGATAATAGCCTCCTTCAGGCCGAGCGTTTTCAAGTACGCTAAAAATCTGGCCTCCCATATGTGGTAGCGTGCTTCGTCTCCGTCGAACCGCGGCGGGAGTCCGCGTCCGTGTATGGCCGTGCTTAACATTCGACTGGGCCCATCAGTGGCGGTTTTTGATATGGGCGATGTGGGCGGTCGCCCAGGGCGGCACTTCATAGGGGGCGGCATTTGCCGTGCCCGATGCGTTACAATGTACTATTATATTCAAAGAGGCGGCTTTCTGCTTTTAATTTGAAATTGCTTCAGCTGCCGACACTTAACAATTTGATAATTTCACATCGGACTCTTAAGAATGTCTTGATCCTGTTTCCTCTTCACACTTATGGTGCAAAAAAAAAAAAGAAAAAAAAAGAAAGATGAAATAACTCAGAGTGAAACAACGTAAAACAGGCACATGAAAAGGAATTAGGCAGAACAATCACCCGTGCTCAACCAAATTTCGACAAAAGCAGGCAATGGGGATTTTTTCCCACAATTACTTGCTCCGACACAGCAGACCCGACGCACACGTGACCACCGCCCTCTGCTGCAAGATGCTTGCGGCCACACCTCTTTGCGGTAGTCTTTGGAACATAAGTCAAAAAACTCGAGAGGGGGGCGCAACTCGCCGGTGGCTGGCTGAATCACACTAACAGGTGATTGGGAGTTCTTTTTCTATCTGACAATCAACTCTGGGCCGCAGCTGCGCCTCCCGTCATAGAGACGGAGCCGCGTGTGTCAGAGGGAAGGGGAGGGGGAGGGGTTGTTACGGGGGGAGAAGGGAGGAAGCCCCCAGGCGCAGAGAGCGAGAGGAGGCAGGAGGTTGCAGGGGAACGGGGGCTTTAATAAACAAAACTAAGGACACAAAACCACTGCAGACGGCAGGCTAGAAACTCGAAACACTAAACACTCGAAACGGGGAGAGCAGACTAACATACTGACTAACATACTATGGACCAGCCCAGGAGGAAGGGAATGACAAGACTTAAATACATACAGACAACCGAGACACAGGTGAACACAATCAGGAAGGATGGGGAACCAAAGTAAAACTCACAACAGAAACGAAACAGGAAACCCTACAAAATAAGACAGGAAGTTATACTCAAAACATGCCAGAACAAAAAGGAAACAAACTACAACGGCAAAGAAACAGAAACCGTAACAGGGGTGGTGGGCGCAGACCATTTTTTATGGATTGAGTTTTTTTGGAGGATTTCTACTGTTGGTGTTGCACAAATTTAGGGAAATGCCAAATATTTTTGGAGTAATCCCACTGATGAATTCTATGATTTAGTCTTTAATGTTTTATAAGACCTAAACATATTAATCACAATAAGTTTTTTTTAGATCTAATCCCTCTGATATGTTTCACAAAGACACACACAGGACGTCACACATTAAGAAATTATTGCTAAAAATGAAGCAGGAGTCCAGCTCTAAAAAAATGCTCTAAAAAATGAGAAAAGAGCAAAAAAAAAAACGGAAATATTTGATTTGTTATTTCTTATTAATATTTCCAGGCTTTCTTTGTTTTGTTCTGCAGCATGTTCATATTTGTATAATTTTGACAGAATATATTTCTATGGAGAGCAAAATATTACAAGTTATTTAAGGTTTAACTTGTGTTCCTGTTTTTATTCATATTTATGTTCAAAAAGTTCAGTTTAAAAGGTTTAAAAGTTTAGCTTTAGTGTGTTCAGTAAATGAACCGGCCCAAACCTTAAGCGTGTTTTTAACTTAGATCCCTTGTGTGACTGAGTTTGACCCCCCTGTAATACGAGTCTAGAAAATTCATGCATTTTTTGTGTAAAATGGCTAAATAGCAGATAGGGAACACAACAGGATGTTGTCAAATTTTGTATGTGTGTGTGTGGGGGGGGGGGGGGGGGCTGTGGGGTTACTCGCCCAGGGAGTAAGTTAGTGTAGAACCGCCACTGGGGCCCATAACCTGTTGAATCTCCTGCAGCGGACTGCTCCCGAGTCGCGCGCGTGCTCCCACCTGTGCTCTCAGGTTCAGACATTTTTCTGGAGTATTCACTGATACAAACGAGACTGGAGGCACTTTCAGCTTTCCGGCAGCCATCAACCTTGTCACCACAAAGAACTCGCAGCAGGTGGCTCCGCCTTTATTTATACTGACAGGTAACTGTGCGCAAAACAAAATAGTTCCCCAAACAAGAACACGTAATGATATTCATCGTAGTTCAACACCCCCGTCTGAAGAGAGCAGTTTACTATATTTAAAAGCTCTGACTCAAAGAATCCATGAAATGTTTTAAAAAGTGAAGTGGGAATGGGATCTAAAAGGCAGGTTGTACTGTTTACTTGGGATACAACTTGACCAATCATCTCTGCATCAACCAGGATAAAACTCCCCAGTGTTTCTACTGGTAAAAACAATGCTGGAGGTCTGTTAAGATCAGTGTATTGCATGGATGAAATGTTTGATCTTATAGCATTGATTTTACCCATGAAGTGGTCTGTAAAGTCCTCACATGCAGCATTAGATGATGGCATGGAGGACTTGTTGAAGTCTTTGTTTATTAAAATATCAATGGTTTTAAAAAGAAGTTTGGGGTTATTTTTATTTTCTGAAATGATTTTTGAAAAATAGGAGGTTCTGGCCCGTTTAACTGAGTTATTGTAGATTTTGAGTTGTTCTTTTAAAATATTTTTATGAATTATGAATTTCGTCTTCCTGTATCTTCTCTCTGCTCTCCTGCATTTCTGCTTCAGACCCTTAATGTCGTCAGTCTTCCATGGCATTTTAGGAGTGGTTCTTCATGTTTTTGTTTTGAATGAAGCCACTGCATCTATGGAAGACTGAAATCTGTTATTAAAATGATCAACAATAAAATCACAGGGTGCAGGTAAAATCTGAGCAGGAGTTTGTTTAACAATATCAATAAAACTTGCAGCAAATTCAGGAGTTAAATATCGTTTCCTCACAGTTCTCACTGACGCTTCCTGCTGGATTTCACTGGTGACATTAAAAACACACAATAATGGTCTGATATGGCCAAATCAACAACAGAGGACACCCCAGTGGACAGACCATAGGTAATGACAAGGTCCAGGGTGTGTCCCCTGTTGTGAGTTGGCTGTGTGACATGCTGCTGAAAATCCATGCTGTTTAGAAGATTAAAAAACTCACAGGCATAGATATCATAATTGTCAACATGCAAATTAAAATCACCAGTAATTAAAATCCTATTGTACCTGATATGAAGAGATGACAAAAATTCAGAAAAGTCTTGGATAAAACAGGAAGGAGGGGTTGGTGGTCTGTGTACTGTGACAGTTAAAGCAGGTGGGTCTCCAAAGAGTAAAGCATGATGCTCAAATGAACAATATTTACTAAGTAAAATATTTTCAGATGATATTGTTTTAAGAGCAATTGATGCTGTACTTCCACCTTTCTTTCCTCCCCTGATTGAAAATAAAAAGTTAAAATTAGGTGGAGAAGCCTGAGTGAGAATAGCTGGAGCATCAGAGCCAAGCCAGGTTTCAGTTAAAAACAAACAGGTTAAATCATGGTCTAAAATCAGATCATTAATGATAAAAGACTTATTTAAAAGTGATCTGACATTTAAAAGAACCACCTTCATGGTTGTGGGTACTATCTGATGTGTGCATGTCATGGGTTTTGTGACTGATGTGTGAATTGGTCGGAGACATCTAACATGCGAGACGTGGACATGAATGGAAATGATTTGAATGTCTATTGGTGATGCGATCTGGTATGTGATGCTGTATGGCAGAGAATGATGAGTCAGGGGTGTGGGTGTCCTGGTTCAATCGTCAGCTGGGAATGGTTTTGAAAGAACGGAGGGTGAGATCAATATTCATGCTGAGCAGACGGGAACCACTATTGTTAGGGTGTAAACCGTCTGATTTAAAGAGGTATGGTCTATTGTAAAAAGTTGTGAAATTATCAACATATGGAATGCTCATGGAATGACAGTATGTTTTTAACCAAATGTGAAGCTGACGGACGCGTGAGAACATGATGTCTCCATAACGGGGTGCAAGCAGTGGTCCAGATATGATACAGTTCATGTTTAACTGTTGGATGGTATGAAGCAGGTGGATGAAGTCCATTTTCAGAGTCTCTGATTGCTGCAGTTTCAGGTTGTTGGTGCCTGCATGTATGATGAAAGTGTCCACAGAGGAGTGTTTAACAGAGAGTTGGTGGGCAGAGTTTTTAATGTCATTGACGACAGCTCCAGAGAGTGAGTGTGTGTGGCACCTGCTGACCCGGACATGCCGGACAACAGGGTCTCCCACGATGACCAAGGGCTGCTGCACAGGTCCGGGTTTCCCTGCGGGTTTCCCCGCGACAGCAGCGGGGAGAAGAGCAGCGGCTTCCGCTCCAGCGGGCTCAGGTGGAGGAATGGGAGCTCCAGAGTGATTGTTTCCGGGCAGACAGTAATCCAACGTGAAGACCTGATTTTGTTGTGGAGAGTGGATCCCCTGAAGCCGGTGAAACGCAGGATGCGGCGCGCAAGCCCCGTGGAAGTTTACCTAAACGTCGGGCCACCGCCTCTTTCAGCAGACGGCGGCGTTTCCCTCTCGTGGCGGGCGCCAGAGGAACAGCGGACAATCCGGGCGGCTGGGCCAGTGAGCCGGTCAGGCTCCAGCAAAGCGGCCCCGAAGCAGCAGACGCCTTTGGACCCGTAGAGGTGGAAGCGGGAGTCGTTGCCTGGCTGAGACCAGCAGCAGAGCCGGATGCCACGGTAGGAGATCCGCCCGATGTCGGTCCAGGTGAGCCCGCTCGGGTCGCTGACACCGCGGTGAGGTCTTCAGCCAGCGGGGCAAAGCGGTTGGTCAGCGCTGGGTTCCCCGAGCTGGCAGTATCGAGTTTGGATCCACAGATCCTCCGGCCACGACGTGTCACCTCAGCCCACGACTGTTTGGGCGTAGAGCAGAGGGCTGGAGCCCTGGGCCCGGCATCGGCCTGGTCTTCATGGAGGTCCTGTCGACTCCTGGCCTCCACTGCAGAGCTGGTGTTGGTGGTGCTCGGAGCCCCGTTCGCCCGCTCCCACCCGTTGTTTTTACGGCCACATATTTGAATGATGTTACTGTCCGTGGCGGGGGAATGGGTTTCAGCGGGAAATTCTCCAAATGGAAGGGTTTGAGACAGGGAGCGGTCGGTGTTGATGAAAAGCTGCAGTTGTTGGATGTACTTAGACTGGGAAGCAGATACTGAGAATTTTCTCTGTCAGAGCAGAGTTTCTACTACAGATATTTTGTTAATATAAGGGTGTTGGCTGTGTAGGATGAATACTGAAATTACATCCGTCGACAGCGTGCAGATTGTCTTGTAACTACCCAGCCCGGACGTCACTTCTGCGGGGTAGCCAACGGCAATCTGCTCATGAAGAGGCTTTATTGGAGAGCTGTCCGTGCCCATACACCGCACGACTTCAAACAGTCTCAAGTTGGAAGAAAAAGTTTGAAGGACACTGTTTATTTTTGAGCAATCATCCTGTTTATTCTAGGACACTCAAACAGCCCAAACAGCATGGACCTGACTTCAGTTCACAACACTCTCACTCAAGGTTTTACCCCAAAACTCCCCACTTCCCATGAGCCTTAGGGGCTGAAGGCGGAGCTAACCCCCAGATCGCTACACTACGTAGCGACAATGTGACGCAGCCTTGACTTAGAACCGGCGGACCAGGGGAAATCTAATGTTTATCTAAAACAAACAGGGGCTAGCGGTGGTTACTGACGCATGGAGCGTGGCTTTATGTGTCCTTTTTGTGGTCTATTCGTTCTTCTTTATTTCATTCATTTCATTTCATTCATCAGTCAAAATTTCCACAGAGAACCACAACTTTTCCCACTTTTTTCCACATACTGTATATTCACATATGACCAGTTTTCATCCGAGAACAATGCACAAATTGCATGTAGCGGCTGTTTGACACAGCCTTACGAGTAAAAAAACATGGCATGACTTCAGAGACTATGATGTTCTTCTAAATACAGTTTCACTGAACTCTGAAGGATTATTCTGAAGTAATAAGAACACTTCAAGGGACTTCACTTGATAGTTAAGAAAGAAGTGACTTTTAATTTACTCAATTATCCCAAAGTGTAAAATTGTTCTTTGTCTTGGCATCTCTCACCATTTCGCTCTGTTGTCTACTGCTCCCTGACCCATGGGTGCAAGTGTATTTTGACTGACAAGGTAATTTCCCTTCAGTGGAGGACTAATACTCAGGTTCTTCTGTGGGAAATAATAGCTTATTTATCTGATATGTAGTGATGAAGAGAAGCTGGATAACTGCAGTGGTGACACACAACCACATATCACTTTGGTACAACTAGCTCCACACCCACAGGATGTCAATATAAAACACAACATTAGTTATTTGTGTATTTTGCTGGTCATGCTTTGGAGTGCATGGAGTGTTACCTGTGACACAGATGCCTCTGGCTGTCATGTCTTTTCTGCCACATAGACACCTATAGCTGCAGTCAAAAATTCTAATGCATGCTCTTCTAACTTTGTAAACTTTGTTTTACACTAACAATTGTTTCAGTTTAACCAAAATATTCATAGAAACAGGCAAATCTGTATTTTCTATGCTTCTTGCTACATAACTTTTGTTATCTCTCTTTTACGCAGTGAAATATTTTTAGTATAGATTTGAAATAAATAACAGTCTAATTTTCTCTTATTTGCCACTTTTATGTACTTTGTGCTGCAGATGCTTTCCAGAAGCATTTGAAGCCTCATTTGTTCAAAACGCAGTAAAACATTTTTTAAATTAGCATTTTATTTTAGGCCATATTTATTCAAAATAAAGCATAATTTTTGCCTTTTAAATGATGGCAAACTGAAGAAAAAAACAGACAAATAGGATTTTACTCTGCTCTTTTATCATTTGCTGAAATGTTTGCTCAGTGAGAAATGGTTTGGATTCTCTATTAGGAATGTGCCCCATTGCTGACTTTTGCTAAATAGGCTCTTTATGAATGAAATTGAATTGAGCTGACTTTGAGACATTGAGTGTGGAGGTTAAAATGAATCATGGCTTGATTTTGCATGTTATTACAGGATGCAGCTGCAGAAAGGCACTGAGGGGCTAAATGTGAAAAGAAGAGAGGGCTTTACAAATAACAGAATCTTGCTTCTTTATGCTTAGTGTCATCATAGATAATAAATCTGTGCATTAAGCTAAATAGCAACTGATAGGCAAATGAGCTTCAGCTGAGTCATGCATGTACAACACATCACTGACCTTTCTCTGAGAAATGGCCTGAGAAGCTTTTCATCTAAAATGCAAAAGGGTAAATGAAAGAACTCATATTTCTATGAGAGAAACATTTTTGGGATTTTTTAGGTTTCTGTTGAATGTGTCAGAGGTTTGTGAGTCAGTTTTGAACATGCTGCACACACACAGAGTTTTTAGAGCTTTCAGTCTTACTTCCAGCACCACAACCCTGTACCACTGTAAAGCTGCGTTCACACCAAACGCCAGTCGCACATCAAAGTTGCGTCAGACATATCTCTTTCATGGCGCAGTGAATTCACTGCTCAATACCTGTCTAGAAAATGTGTTGAAAAGCTTGACGCCTCAAACGCTTGTTGTAGGAGCTACTGCCAAATGTGTTTAGCTTCATCGCTACATGGAGAAGTGTCTGTATATATCTCATTTACAATGCATCAAAGACACAGAGGATGTTTAGAGTTCAGGTTTATTTACTTTGAATTGTCATATGATTTTCTTGAGGAAAAAAAGAAAAATATCGTAAGGTTCAGGAGATCCGAGCATGCTACCTACCCATGGCACAGCTGCTCCCCCGTCTGCCTGCCAGTCGGCCTCCTGGGGCCTCGCTCCAGCCTCATGGACCCTGCGACAGACTGGCGACCTGTCCAGGGTGTACCCTGCCTTTGCCCAACAGTAGTCGGTACCGGCTCCGGCAACCTCAGAGCCCCAAAGGGATATTTAAAAAAAAAAAAGTTGTTGCTAAACAACTTACGACTCTCGACAGTCCGGTCGGAAAAGGAGAGGAGGGAAGAAGAGACGGGGATGTTAGAGAGGGGGCAGGGGTAGGACGGTGATTACAGAGGGGGGGGGGGGTAAAACCACGAAGCAGCATAAAGCAGCAAGTTGCTGGATGGTTATTATCATTACGGTTAGGTTCAGATGTAAAAGGCCCCACCCCTTTTAGATTTGTATTACTGCTGCTTCGTGGTTTTACCCCCCACCCCCCACTTCTATAATCACCCTCCTACACCCCCCCCCAACATCCCTCTCTCGTCTTCTGTCCTTTTCCAGAAAAACTGTTACAAAAGGGGTTCATTCAAATTTACGGCTAGATCAGGGGTCGGTAACCTGCAGCTCCGGAGCCGCATGCGTCTCTTTCATCCTTGTGCTTCGGCTCTCTGTGGTTTAGTAAAATAACTATCATGTTGTAAGATTGTCGTGGTGCCTTTAACACCGTCGGGTAGTGCAAGGCAGGAGGAAGAGAGCAGCGTGAAGCACGGAGGGGGCGTGTCTGCAGCTGTGAACGCCGACCAGAGTCTGTTATGGGATGGAAAGTTTTTCTGGAAAGACAGTCAGTGGTGATCTTGTAGGGGACACATGAACGTCCAAAAAAAAAAAAATGTTATCCCCATAGATTAAACCACCCATTTCTGCGTAAAATTAAATTTGCGTCAGGGCACCCCATTTATTGGGTTAACTGGATTTAAATGAATAAATAAATTGAAAGGAGTCTGCATCAAAGTGAATATGTTTTGACTGACAGAAAAGTCTATTCAAAGTTGTGGAAAATGGACAAAAGATCAAAGGAAACATCACGCTTATTTTGCCATATTACCAAATGAACTATCGCGATATATCGGCAAAAAGATTTTTTCTAACGCCCCTGGTGTTGCGGCTCCCTGTGCTTTTATCTCAGTGGGAAACTGATCCAAATGGCTCTTTGAGTGGTACAGGTTGCTGACCCCTGGTCTAGTGTTTCAGAAGATTCAGATCCCCTCTTGTAAAAGTAAAATATGACCAACAAGAGGCCTTCAGCTCTCATCTGTTTGCTCTGCTTTTGGACAGGACAAGAAAAAATCTAGAACACACACACACACTGAAATGTTACCAACATACTTGTTGGCTCCAAAAATGTTCACATACAGTACAAACGTGTCAACATGTTCGGAACACAACTAATGTTTCCACACGCATAATTATGTATTCAGACCAACACCTGTGAAACATTTCATTCAGTCACGCAAACTATTTGTGCAAAGGTGAGATAGAACCTGTGCGGGATTGATTATTTATATTCTTCCTAGGTGGATGATGTAATGTAAAAAGGAGGGAGAGTGTCCAGTCATCCCCACACCAAGACCACCGCCGCAACAGCAGCAGCAGCTAAGACTCCCCAACACACACGGTAGCAGATAGAGAACAACCCCCCCCCCCCCCCCCCCGGGCCAATACCAGGGAGCAGGAAGCATTGGGGGACAGAGAGTGCAAGCTCCAGCCCAACCGGAGGAGCAGCCCTGCCACCGCGCCTGGAGGGCACTATGCGGGGCCCAGCCCCAGAAGAGCACCCCCAGCCCTAGACGAGCACCCTACCACCACCCAAGATTTCTGAGCAACCCCCCACCCCAACCCCAGGCACAAGCCAGGATCCCCCCATGGCCCAACCAGGCACTCCCACAGTTGGAACTTTGGAGAAGGCTTGCACTTGAGGGCAAGGACCAGAACCCACACCCAAGGGACACGGACACCCCCAGGCTAAGATGTGATGTGATCTGTGGCTCATGGTTGTCCCAGAGAACTTGGGGATCCCTCTCCCTGCATGGAAAAAGAGCCGCCGGGCCCAGGAAGCCAGTGCCCAAAGGACACAACCACTGTTGCCGAGAGCCTGGTACACCCCGACAGGGATGGGGTAGGGGACAGAAGATCACAGGTCCCTTCCTTGTGAAATCTATGTGTGTGTGTGTGTTGGAGTGTATATTTTGAGGGGTAAAGGGTCTGTGTACTAGAGGGTGCAGTTAAAATTGGCGGGCAGGGTACTGGGAGGACATATCCTGATTACTCACAGTGATGTCCAAACCCCTCCCCACCAAGGGGCCCTAAATGTCTATGGTACAATTAAAACCGAGAGGGGAGGGGCCCTTCTCCATACCATTGCCATGCCAAGTAGCTCCTCCCCGCCAAGGTGCATCGCAAACTGACCCCCCCACATAAGTGATTATATGAGGAAGAGGGTAAGTCGGGGACAGCTGGTAGACTGTCCCCCAGTGGCGAAACAGCCCCCCCCCAAGCATTGGGACCAGGTCTCCTCAGCCCAGGGATCACTTCACCCGAGGAGCCAGGGAAGTGAGGATGATGACCAACCCCCTTGTGTAGTATATTGCTGATGTCCCAATACTAAAGAGAGAGTTCTCAGCATGTGAGCTCCTGCCTTGTAATGTGAGACATTACTGGATAATTCATGTCTTTGATATGGAAATTACTAGGCCCATTGGTTGAACTTTAGAAAATTGTGACAATTTCAGTTGTATAAACAAAATTAAGGAAAAAATAACAAAAAAATTAAATTAGATCATCGTTTTATGTTGAGTTGGGTAGACATACAAATTTAATTTAATAAACTTAATTCAAATACATGTTACCAATTGAAGTGATTGATTTAAATAGGATCAACTTTTCTCTCTTTAGAGTGAGCAAGAATAATAAGTTAAAGTTGGGTCCAACTGTAGTAGTTAAATTGAATCAACTTAAATTTTATTAGGTTGAACCTAAATACACTAAGTAGGACCGATATGATTCATTTTGTTCAAGTAAAGCCATCTAATCAGGTGGAAATCCTTTCCATAAGTTTTTTATGTTCATTCAATGTGAAAATTTTTTGAGTGTACATACAGAATACACACATGACACGTATTGGAAGTTCTACTCGTGCAAGTGGGGGAAATTTTCGGGCACTGCAGTTTCCTCCCACAATCCAAGGGCAATTTTGTTGCTTGAAGGCTCTAAATTGCCCCTAGGTGTGAGTGAGAGAGTGTGACACCTGCGACAGACTGGCGAGTATACTCCGCCTTCACCCTGCAGGAGCTGGCTTGGCTCCAGCAGCCCCATGGAGGGATTGAAGCAGGTTATGAAATGGATGGATGTCATGTAACAACTAATGAAATGCTTGTAGATTTATCATCAGACAGTGTTTTACATCATTAAGCCCCCTCATCTCTACTTGCATACATGTCTTCTGACAAGAAGGCGGCTTCAACATGAGCCCTGCTTCTGCCAGGTAGTCTCAGAGTTAGCATTTACCCTCTTGGTCTGAGATGAAGTTTCCATCCATTTTGCAGATGCTCACCCGGCCGTAGCACCAGAAGCAACAGTCAGAGCAGAGACTTTCTCATCATATTTTCTCCTTTCAAATTGTAGCCAAGATGATGTAATTTCCCTTCACTCAAAATATGTTACATGGAGAACAAGTGATGAATGTCCATCACAAACATGAGAAAAAACTGACTTCCTGATCAGTTGAGAACATGTGAGAAAAGTCCAGGCTTTCATCTGGTGCCTGTGATCACAGTGCATGTGTGTCCTTGTGAGTGCACCTCTAAACCTTCGCTGTGCAGCAAATCCACATCTCCATCATTATTATTTTTTACAGGAGCAGGAACTATTTTAAAGCCTCCTCTTAGCTTTGTGGGCTCGGTGTGTTCAATGCAATTTTTGCAGTTTTCATGTAAGCAGCTAGATTTCATTTTAATTTGACACGGATTGCCTCTCTGAGGCTTAAAAAAGCCACATAATAAAGGCCATTGCATCATTGTGGGTTTCATGGGTGGCTTATAAAACATACAAATGTGGAAGTTGGTGAGAAAATCAACGGAATTTAATCAAAACCAAGGACACAAGTATGAAGACAAAACATCAGCACAGTTCCAGTGTTTGGGGTTCTCAAGGCAACAATATAAAGTATAACGAAAGAGAAAAGTAAAGTATCTTAACATGTAGAACATTTGAATGTTCTAAATTTTTCTGGGTTCTGTTTACTTGTTCTACTAAGAGAAATTGCATTGATTGTTAGTTTCTGTCATCGAATGTTACTCATTTTACACACAGGTGATCAAATAAACTTAGATTTAAAATAAGATGACTAAAAACAGAAAGCAGTCTTTCACAGCCTCCATGGCATTCATCCTTACAAATGGCTACGTTGAGTTGTATTTTATCGGAAGGACGTTTTTTTTTTTTTTTTTTTTTTTTTTTTTTAACTTGTCCTGTCCAACAGCTAGGCAGACAGATGAGAGCTAACGGCCTCTTGGGTTGGACATATTTTACTTTAACAAGAGGGGTTATTAATCTTCAGACAAACCAGAGGTATGTCTGAATAAACCCCTTTTGTAATTGAGGCCAAACTTTATTAATTTCAAACATGTCTGAAAATCTTTGGTGTTGGACCGGACGGAAAAGGAAAGAGGGGAAGAAGAGAGAGGGACGTTAGAGAGAGGGGGGGTAGGGGGTGATAATAGGAGGGGAAGGGGGATAAGACCATGAAGCAGCATAAAGCAGCAAGTTTACTGGTTGTTAATCATTATGGTAAGGTTCAAATGAAAAAAAAAACAAAAAAAAAGGGCGGAGCCTGTCCACACACACACTCAAATGTTATAAACACACCTGTTAGTTGCAAAAATGTCCACCTGTCGACATGTACACAAAACAGATAGTGTTCACACGCATACTTATGCCTTAAAACCAACTAGTGTGAAATATTTCAGTCATTCAGTCTGTTGAGCTAACACCTGTGCTCAGGTGAGTGTTTATGTTCTTCTAAAATGGATGGTGGAACGTGAAAAGAAGGAGGGAGAGTGCCCAGCCATCCCCACCCCAAGACCCCCACCGCACCAGCAGCGGCAGCCGGAATCCCCCCAACGCCACACGGGAACCGGCAGGGAACAACCGCCGCCCGGGCGACCAAGCCCGCCACCCAGGCCAGGGCCAGCAGGGCCGCCGCAAGGCCCCCAGAGCCAGAGAGCAGGGAGGCACGGAGGGAAAGAGGGCGCCGCCCCAGCCCAACCAGGAGAGCAGCCCCCCCGCCGCGCCGGGAGAACCCAACGCAGGGCCCCACCGGAGAAGGACGCCCACAGCCCCAGACGAGCACCCCACCACCACCCAGGAGTTCCGGGCATCCCCCCGCCCCAACCGCAGGTACGAGCCAGGACCCCCCAAGGGAGACCCACTCCGCACTCCAGGCAGCCACCCGCCCGGCCCACGGTTGGTCCAGGGAGGAGCGAGGCAGGGGCCCGCCGCCCCCGCCCAGAAGGGGGGAACCCCGGGGAAAAAAGAGGGCCCACAAGGGGTGTTGTAAATATGGCCCGACCAGGCTCGGCCACAGTTGGAAATTTGGCGGGGCCCAGCACTCAGGAGCAAGGACCAGAACCCACCCCCCACGTCGGAAGGACGTTTCTAATAACAATCAAAAAGATTGTGTTTCTTTTCTCACTTGATTTTTTGACTTGGAGCTCAAGCATCTACCACATGACTCCATGTGCTTGTTGCTGTAGCATGCTCCTACCCTGTGTTATTTAAACAATTTCTAGGAACAATACTGTAATTGGATTTAAACAGTTAAATAGGATTATTAGTCATGTTTAAATTTTGACTTTTCGGATTTTATTTTTCTACCCCCCTCTAAATGTGTGAAAAGTAGCTCCAATCGCTGACTTAAATATCAGCTTCTAGCTGAAATATTTACCTACTTAACTTACTATCTTTTTCTGAAACTCATTTTTAATCATTTGGTTAATAATTTGGGACATCAGATTAATTGTCCAACCTTATAACAACAAAGTAGTTAGACAATGTTTTAATGCACCTGCAGCCCTGCACTACAGTCTGAGAAATGAAAAAAAAAATTAAAAAAAATAAAAAGTAAAACTCATTTACTGCCGTGCATTATTGCACAGTCAGAGAATTGTTTCAGAAAAGTGATAAACAAAAAGCATGATCGGTATCAGAACAGTGCATGTTATTGAACTGAACTTTATGATAAGACTTTTATTCATTCTGCACTCTCAAGCTCATCAGCTGTTTACTCTGATACATCCTGGAAACACCTTTGTCTTGTTTTCTTTCTTTTTTTTCAGCACACATAATAGAATTCAGGGTACTCCCAGTTGAAATTAACAAATAGATACGAATTTAATTTTGCTCTTTGGTTCATGTCTCCCTTGCGGGAGAAGCTGAACCCAGCAGGGAGCACATAGGATGCTGTATTCTTTTGGAAAAGGCATTTTTCCTGGATTGGAACGTTCTGTTCTGGCTGAACAATTTCTGACCTGCATTGGCCTATTGATGAAATTGGAGTGCAGGTATAATAGCATATTATGTAGGATAACTACAACTGGCATTGCATGCACACATGCATACAAACAGCTTTCTTCTTTCGAATTAGCAAACAAGTCAATCTGGCAACCTTTTTTAATTCAAACTAAAAAACTATGTTCCTAATTTATATTACTGCATGAGAAAATAAAATCAATTTTTCTGAGGATTGGTTGTTTACCCATGTCCTCCTCTCACCTTATCTTTACACGGTCACACTTACCAGTACAATTTGAAAAATAGTTTGCAGGAAAATTGCTGCACAGGAAAAGCAGAATGGAGGAATTCATTCTTGATAATAGACTGTTTTCAAGCGACGTCAGACAAAATGGTGACATCCGTGACTTCCAGTTTACGGTGTGGGTCCTCAGGCGAGACCCTTTGGGACTCACTGTGACTAGAAGGGTTGTGTCAGGAAGGGCATGCCGTAAAAACCAGCTGTGCAAAAGTTGAGTCACAGTAGCCACCCCTAACAGGATTAGTCAAGAGGGTTAAGAAAAAATCAAATAGAAAATATCCAACTTTCATTTGAGCAGATATAATTCTATTTAACGGTTCAAGTTATTTGCGTGTGTGTACATGCGACCAAGCACAAAAACTGATAGAAATTCATATTTTGTGGCCAAGATGCTTTTTCCGCACGCATTTTAGGTGCATTGGTCCCAGGCTAAATGTAGTTATTTTTTTAAGGGGTATTTGTTGTTTGAAGGGGAAGTTTTAAAAACAGGTATATTTGCCAAGCGGCAAAGCGAATACTTTACATGCTGCTATTAGGCCACGTATTTTCTGCTTCAAAAATAAGTACGGCCAAGACAAAGGTTCAACACTGACCACATGTATTTGCATGTTCTAAAAATGACATCTGAGTAGAGTATTTCCCCTGTATTTGCAGGGGTTTTGGTATGCAGAGACACCCGCAGAAACACAGAACCCCCCCCCAACCCAGCAGCTGAAGAATGTCCGTCACAGATCCCTACTCATCAAAAACCCTTCTGATGATTTCTGATGCTTTGTAAAACATTCATTAAAGATCATTGGAATATTGCTAAACACACATATATATATATATATATATATATATTTAATTAAGAGTAATTGACTGTACTGCAGTGTACTTTATAACACACATTAGTGTGTGTATTCTCCTGTGCTATAAACTAGAACCCCATGCTTCCTCCTTCATCAGTTAAGTGTGAGAAGTCATCTTCTTCAAGAAGAGGCTGGCTTTTTCCATCATTCATTCATCCGCATAATAATTGTTCTCCGCGATTATCTTCCTCAGCGTATCAGGATATTTTCTTTTGAGGAGCCAGAGGAGACGCCGACGGGCCGATGTGCTTTTCATCTCCACTCCCCTCCTCAGAAACTCCTGCAGCACCTCCATCAGACACAAAGTCTCCGACAAGCGTCTCGGGCTGAGTTTTTGTGATGAACCGGAGAAGTCACGTGACAAAAATCTGCATATACATGAAACCGCCAATTGCGAGAATAAGCGGGGAACACTGTAGTAACTTTCTTATATTTTTTTAAAACAATTTTTTAGTCATTTTGTCCTTTTATATTTTATTTGTGCAAAGATCAGACACGTTGTTTTGCTAAGGCGACAAGGCTAGAAAATATTGCAACAGTAATTGGTTTTACTTTAACGTAAGACTCGCTGCAGTTGTCTAACCCTCACTCTGTTTTCAGTGATTTTGTGAACACGGATATTTAAGCAACTTTAACTGGGCAGGAAAGATGTTTTGCAGCTCTACATCGCATAAGCTAGCGCTGGCATAAGTAAGGGGTAATGGCCAACAAAGTGTGCATTATCACTTTTTAGGGCACGCCGTGGAAGCCTCGCGTCAGACGGTTGCTTCCACGAAGTGCGTTAAAAAGCGATAATGCATACTTCGTCGGCCATTAACCTGCTCATACCATTGTCACTTACAAAAGAAATAAATATTAACCAGTTTTTAGTCCTTAATTCTTGTTTTATTTTCAATTTGGATTGCTTTTTCACAAAAGCGGACTATTTGTTACGTGGTGCCACCGCTGCAGTTCAGATTCGGCGATATAAAGCGATATATATATGCTGATCGTCCCAATGGGTTGAATAAAGCATCAGTTCAGAGAGAAAGTTCACCTCTTACCGCTTGTTTTTGTCCAGATGATGAAGCTAAAGTTTGTTTTACAGAAGCCAGCGCAGTGATATAGAACCTTTATGCTATGTGACCGGAACTTCTTTTTTAGGCGTGCGTTATCACTGTGGTATATCACTTTTTATTCCACACCCAGCAGCCAATTGAGATAGATTCACCCAGACCATGGCATAAAGTAGAGTAAAGATCGTACTTACTAGGGCTGCACGATATGAGGAAAACTCGCGATATGCGATATTGGTAATTAATAATGCGATAACGATATAAATTGCGGTATATAAATAAATAGCAAAACAACCAAAAACATCATTTCCATTTCACTGTAACAGTTTAAAAATTATACTCCAAATGACCCTTGTCGACGTAGGAGGCAAACATCAAACATAAAAGGGCTCCATCTGATTGATCAAAAACGTAAACGGGTCCTTCTGATTG
Source organism: Oryzias latipes (assembly GCF_053564925.1). Classification (NCBI taxonomy): domain Eukaryota; kingdom Metazoa; phylum Chordata; class Actinopteri; order Beloniformes; family Adrianichthyidae; genus Oryzias; species Oryzias latipes. The sequence goes on from NC_136240.1 coordinate 5,006,063, forward strand.
GTTAAATGCATAAAGGGATTAATTTCCTTTGTTCACTATTTCAGGCTGCCATGAGTTTGTTTTTGCACATTTGAGGTAACCATTTGCGATTTTCGCCGTCTTTTAACGGTATGGATATTGCACAGCTTGATGTCGCGATAACGATAAATTTGCGGTACATTGTGCAGGCCTAGTACTTACCTTCATGATCAAACAAGTAGCATCCAGTGAAGTACTTGAAATCTTTGACAACCTTTGACCGTGTTGTAAGACAGAAATGATCCACGACTCATACATTTGGGGAAGATGCTGTCCAGTATTCTGCTGACAGGATTACTTCAATACCTTAAACCGAAAGTAACATTACACAGTGACGGAGATGAGGGCATTTTGTCTGATGTCACATGAAAAGGGTCTATTGAGATGAAGACGGTATTCATGGATTGCTCTCAACATTTTAGCAAATTCCAGACTTTTTTGTTTGTTTTTTTGCTTTTTTAAATCATGTTCCTCCAGAAGAGTTAAAGACTTTTTTGTTTATTTTTCTACTACAGCGCCGCAACAGGAGCTTATTGAGTTACCTTAGAAAAAAATGATTTTTTCAATAAGGTAGGTGAATGGATGAAGAGATGATTCAAACCAGTTAACACACTGTAAACCCAAATAAGTTCAGTGAACTCAAAATTTTTGAGGAAACAGATTACATAATAATTTTTAAGTTGACTTACTTAAAAAGTATAAGTTATCTGAACTTAAAATCTTTGAGTTGAATAAAATAAAACAATTTATCTAAAAGTAAACTATAACTTTTTATTTAACTAACTTAAAGATTCTTACTTTACTGAACTAGAATATTTTGTTTTTATTGAACCTTAATACATTAGTTAATTAACTAAAAAACTTTAATATATTTCAACTCAAAATTAATCATTTGAAGTCTAAACTAGTCTTATTTGTCCTTCTTAGTCAGGACCATTCTTACAAAAGAAAAACTGAGGCAGAATTGTAATTGCAAGTTTATTTTTAAACCACCTTACACAAGTTCATTTGAACAACTTGTGGTACTAGAAAATGTAAAACACTGCACAATTTGTGTTAAGAAAAAAAAATCAGTCTTCAAGAAAAGCAGAAAATGAGCACTAATCTTTTTTACACCATTTCCTTATACAACTTTATAAAAAAGAGCATTCTTACATTTCAAGAAAAGCAAAAATTGTTTCTCAGCCTTTTTTTTTTTTACACTTTTCCCACATAAAACTGTATTTTCTTAGGCTGCCCTTTCCCTACAAACATTAGCGCTCAAAAAAATACCCATTAAGGAATGTCGCCTACCACAAGCTCATCTTCCACCACAACTGCTGTACTAAGTGTTGTTGCTGACGGTCAGAATGCCAACAGAGGTGCTGCTGATGTCTGCCTCTGGTGACGCTTTAATCTGCAAAGGAAAAAAAAACAGTGTAGTAAAAAAGAGAGAGAATTGATCGTTTGAGGGAAGAAAACTTTATGCAAAAACTACAACCTGAAATTTACATTTTAAGAGAAAGTCAGAAATTACAAATCAGGAAAATTATTAAAGTTGATTTAAATTAATGATTTCAAGCATTGTAGTCAAAACAATAAATAATTTACACATATTTATCAAACTCATTACAGAAATGATGAAATGCGTAGATTAAAAAGACAGAAAACAAAACAAAAACGTCACTTAAATCACATTTGCTTAATTAAACACACTGATCTTTAACTAAAGTCATGTAGAGCTTGATTTATTGCTTGAAAAGGATCTGGAAGAACAGAGCGTATATATTACAAAATTAAATGAAATCAATATAAGACTATATGTAAGAATCATCATGATTCCATAAGGCACTGTACACAAAAAAATGAACAAAAGCTTTTGTACCATGACAATCTGAAAACAGGATCACATTTATTCACCCAAACGCCACCCCTCCCTCCACCTAACCAGTTTCACCAACATAACTCTCAGCTTGTGCTGGATGGTCAGCACCTTTCAGGACACGTCCAGGAATTCCATCCGGCCCAGCTTCTTACCTACTATTCACCCTCTGGAACTCTTTCCTGATGTCATGCTCTCACAGTTAGCACTCGTTACTCTCCACCAGGTTGTGTCTTTGTTATGGGGAAGTTTTTCAACTACAGCACAGAACATCTCCATAAAAATGAAACAACCTGCTGGAAAGAATGTCACCTTCTTGCCAATGCAACTTAAGAGCAAATGTTCAGTTCAATTTTATTTATATAGTCCTATGTCACAACAGAAGTCGTCTCCATGGGCTTCATACTGGCAATTGTACAAGAACATGAAATCATAATACATTAGGTATTGGCTAAACTAAACTAAACAGACTAAACTAAACTGGGCATCCCTGCCATTAGACCCTCTTACACAGTAAGGAAAAACTCCTTTATAAAAAATTAAAAAAAGACTCCTCCCCAGGACAGACAGGCGATGTACCAGAACTCTTAGAGAAGAATTACATTTTTTTTAGCTCAACAACTGCATTTTTAAAGTCCAGCAGATTGGCGTCATCCAGATGAAATAGGGGACGGCTGTGGGCCCGAGAAGAGCCAGAGGCGAGGTCCACGGTCAGGTACAGGAGCACAGATGAGCTGAAGTGCAATATTTTAGGAGACTATGTGCTTTGCCACATAACATTGCTTTGGCACGACTTTCTGGTTAGGTTGTATTACCCACACAGCTGGAGTATTAACCAGCACACTGTCACTGGTACTATATAGTGAATAAAACATTATCCATCATAAAGTACTTACATTCCAAACTTTGAAGAACTGTGGGTCCTCCTCACGTTTGTATATGGGAAGCCAGTGCAGGACAGGAGTACCTTTGACATCAGCAGTCTGCTCTTGCTGCACAGAGACAAAGACAAATTAATATGGCAAACATATATCAAATGACTGCACCCTTTGGTCTGGCTCAGTTCAGTTCATTTAGTCTTTTTAATTATCTTAAAATTGTACAGTTATTTCAAAAACTACACCAAACATTAGATGAAATTACATTCATATTTACAAATGCATTAGGACCAACGTTGATGTTTTTTTCTCCAGTGAAGTAAACATTTACAGTCATTCACTTTATTAGAAACGCTCAGTGATTAATATGAACCGATCCAAGTCAGCCCCTTCTTTTAGCTATACTAATGCATAATGTTGATTATGCCATGCAGTTACACCTCACCTGTTTATCATAGAGGTGCAGAATGTCGCATAGAGCCTTCCGGTTCGTGCTGCCTTCTGTCTCAAAAAGATCAGCATCCGTGGCGTCTGTCTATCCAGGTCAGAATAAAACTGTTTTCGCAGGTTGACATTTGTGATGCGATGAAACTCAGCTCACATCTACAAAAAAAAAAAAAATTAAAATGTTAAACACAATTTAAAACTTTTTCAAGCTACTGGTAGCTTGAAAAAACCGCTGCATTTTACAATAGCCTCAATACTCTGTCCACAATATGTAATCTAGGATGCATATTAATATTTTTTTAATATTTGTGCATTAGCTAGAATGACATATTTCAGAGGATGTTAAAGGAAGAGACAAAACAGTTATATTAAAATATTTGACATTTAGTACTTTAACTCGAGCCAAATTCAGGACAAAGTTATAACTGCTACATAACATTAAGGTAGCTTAGACATTTTTACTTATTTATAATTAATTTAATTTGTCAATAAGGTCAAATGTTCTCCATAGCGGGAGGATTCATTGGACTGGGAGCTGCTCGTGTCTTAAATATTGCAGTAATGTTAATAACAATCCAAACTTACCTCCGCTCTTATTTTTCAAACGCACCGCCGGTTCACTAAAAGAAGATAAGAGAACACGTTAGCGTAAGGCAGCTAGCTTAGCCCACATTTGCATTTATAAGGTTACTACGTGAAATACAACTTACACAAAAACATAACGATTACCAAATCACAGAGCCTATGGTAAAAAGTAGTAGAAAAAAAATGCAATTCCCACTGACTTGTATATGTGGCTGTGGCAGCCGCTCTGCCATGTGCCAGAGAGCTAGCGGTTGGCTGGTAGTAACGGTTAGATAATTTAAAATGTGCGCCAACCAACTCGGTAAACGTAAAACTTGAAACTTTGCCCCAACAACTTCTTTTAACCACAAGCAATAATTCTCTGATGACATGATACTGCAAAACATACATAATTGTTTAACAAATACTCGAAGATACATACAAACTCGTGGAGCACGTCATGAATACAAAGGATATACTAGAAGGAACATCAAAAGAAGCAACAAATATATAATACAGAGGCGAAAGTCATAAAATATAATAAAAAATAAAATAATACGACTTACCTAGACGTATGTGAGTTATCAACTTGGGCCAGCTGACACTCGCATCAGACCTCCGCCATCTTGAAGACTTCTGTGGCTGAGTTCACGTTCATGGGCGTACGTCATGACGTCATCACGTCTCATTACTCATAAGTTTTGACTCCAAGGTTTCATTTACTCAAAATGTTTTAGTCCAATAAAGGTATAACTGTGGCAAAAGTTGAATCGGCTTGTAGGTTTTAAGCTGACTCAACTTGTTTGTTACTTTTGAGTTCAGTGATTATAAAACTTTTGAGCTCATTGGACTATCCGGGTTAACCATGCATGGTTAACTTGGTCAATGAATAAAAACAGTGATTAACACGAAAGACTAAACTTATTCTGTTCAGTTGATCAAATCTGAAGCACTTATCCAATTTTCCTGCCAGGACATCAGCACAAAGAGCCTTCTGGTAAACAGCAAGTTATAAAAAAAAGCTGATGCTGTGACAGGATGACAAAAACAGAATTCTGTAATACAATGTCAGCCCAGTTTTGTTTAACTACCCTTAACTTAATGATATTTTTATTGTTGAAGAAAGGATAATTGTCCTTGTGCGAGGAAGTCACATGGAGGGAAAATCCTGTCAGATCCACTGACATCAAGCTCAATTACAATGATTTTCTTTTTGTCTGTGTAAAGTGTTTTTTAAAGTCCCTCATTGAAACACCATCATAAATCTTACAGAGTTTCTGTGAGCTAAAAACTTTAATCACAATTTTAAAATTATTTTTTATCATGTCAACTTTTAGATTGTCAACTAGAATAAAATTTATTAAAAGTTAATTATCTAAGCTTTAAAATTTGCAAGTTTATTTTATATATAGACACTAGCTTTCATTTTACACACTAACATACAATAAACTTTGAAAATAGCTTATGGAACATTAAAAAATAAGTATGACATTTCTTTAAAAAAAGCCATTGTTCCGTTTCAATAATTGGAAGAAAAGCTCCGTTTGTTGAGGACTTTCATCAGGAGGGGAGGAGAACTCCTGCTTCAGAGATGCAATCAAGATCTGTGTGCTTAAGATCTTGATTGTTGTGGGAGTTATTTTCATGTTACGTTATGACTCGGACTCTTGGTTTGTCGTGCTTTTGGTTCATGTTTTGCTCATTCTCATGTTTCAGGTTTTTGTCCTAAATTGAGTTTCCTTCCACCGGGCCATATCTCTTTTCCTTGGATCCTTGATTACTGACAACGTTTTATGTCCGGTGGCCGAGACTCACCATCGCAGGGGGAAGAAATAACTGTGCAAACAAAAAAAGAAATTAAAATACAAAGAAATGCTTTTTGCAAATAAAATAAAAAAATGGTGCAAATAAAAAAACCACAGCAGAAGTGGATTATCAAGGATGGTTTTTGCCCATGCACCGCTGTGAGAAGAAGGAGAAAAAAGAACTGGGGTAATAACTGGAAAACGAACAAGAAAGTAAGCGAAGTTGTGTTCAATGTCATTATGTACTTTTGAATGTTGTTTGGTTTGGCCATGTAGCCCCAGGTTTAAGGGTAATTTGGTAGTTTATTGATAGCTTTGAGACACCCAATATACAGAAAGACACAAATGAGAGAAGAAATGAGTCACTCCGGACATAACAACAGGTACAGCATGGAGACAAATTAGACTCAGTCGGATTTGTGCGTGCGTAATTCTTGATTTGTGCGTAAAATAGGATTTGTGCATAAATTTGGATTTGTGCGTGATTTGTTACTCACATAATACATTTTGTGTATTACTTAAAAAAGTATAAAATGAAAAAAATACAAAATGCAATTTACTTATGCACAAATTAAGATTACAACAGCTTGAAACTACTTACACACACACATCTTTAAAAAACACGCACAAATCCCTTGTTACGCACACACGAAGCCAAAGTTACGCACGGATCTACCGTGAGACTGTTTTCACGTCTCACAAATTCGTCAGTAAGTGCTGCGTTTAAATGCCAGTGGAATGCTCGGTCATTAGAATTTTCCTATCAGCCTTCCCTTCTAAACGTATCCAGACAATGACTCAATCAATACATGAAGACAGTAGATGTTAGTGTTGAACATAGAGGCTACTTACTTCGGGGCGCTGACCACCGAGATGGGCCGCCATTCTTCCCGTGACTCTCTCAGTCTGACTGCCTTTGATTTTTCCGGAAGAAAAAAAACAGTGCCCCCTACTGGTCGTTCCTATTACGCATTTTGTATCAATTCGGTGTCTCGGAGAATAATAATACTTTTAATATATATATTAGCGTTTAAAAGTGAACGTCATATTCTCAGATAATAATTTTTATTTTCCTTTAAAGTTTTTTTAAGCCCTGCTACACCCACTGAAGGAAATACGTTTAGAAGGGAAGGCTGATAGGAAAATTCTAATGACCGAGCATTCCACTGGTATTTAAACGCAGCACTTACGGACGAATTTGTGAGAAGTGAAAACAGTCTCACGGTAGATCCGTGCGTAACTTTGGCTTCGTGTGTGCGTAACAAGGGATTTGTGCGTGTTTTTTAAAGATGTGTGTGTGTAAGTAGTTTCAAGCTGTTGTAATCTTAATTTGTGCATAAGTAAATTGCATTTTGTATTTTTTTCATTTTATACTTTTTTAAGTAATACACAAAATGTATTATGTGAGTAACAAATCACGCACAAATCCAAATTTATGCACAAATCCTAATTTACGCACAAAGCAAGAATTACGCACGCACAAATCTGACTGAGTCTAATTTCTCTCCATAGTACTGAGAGTGTGGAACCAAAACACGTCTGAGTGGAGACAACTGACGGCTACATAGTTCAGACAACTTATTACTGCGGTTCTTGTTGTTTTTATCATCAGTAATCAGGCTAACAATAATCTAAGGCACTAGTTATTTGGATGAATGTGAAGTTGGCTTTTTTATTTGAAACATGTTTTGCAGCTTTTCTTGTTATTTGTAGCTTTTCTTTTATTTGTAGAGTTTCTTTTTGTGTTTGCTTTTTTTGCTCCAATGGTGGATCTCGGCCACCGCAGTTATGGGTTTTATAAAGGTTAGTATGGAAGTGTGGACTCTTTAGAGTTTCCCCCGAGCAACATCAGGACCATGTTGCTTACAGTACTTTTCTCATCACCTCAACCTGTGGAAAACTGATAAAACATTTTTGAACTGCTACTAAATCATCTGGATGCATCTGAAAACCATATTATACCCAAAAAATGAAAAAGGTTAAAGGGATTTTGTAGCAACATATTTTGTGAATTTAAATGTGTTTTTAAAAGAGCTTCACATTGAGTTTTTCAGAAAGAGAAAAAAAAGAGGTCAATAAACTTTAACCAAAATTTAGGGATTAACAAAATGATCAAAGCGACTGACATTAGAAGGCATGTTGGCATGTTTGTAAGGAAATTAGGCTTCTAAGGTCTCACATGGCACATCTGTGTTAAAACGGCCCAAGTTCCATCAATAACGACCAGATGTTGGAAAACAGAGCAACAAAATCAAACCAAAAATGTAAACTGTTTCCCTGTAAGGTGGTGTCAGAGAGGTTGTGATGAACATTTCCTGAGTTCAGCTCAGTTTGGGGTTTTTGTTTGTGGGAAGCTCATCGCCAACGCTGCAGAGAGAAAATTCAAACAGTCACATGCTGTATGTGTTGTTTGTGTGCACAGCCATGGAAAATGAGCTGAAATGACACAAATCAATGCTGTGGAATACAGCTCAGTGCAGCCTCACATAACTGGCAGGGAGGTAGCTGACAGCCTCGCTGTGGGATGGCGCAGAGATGAAAGGCATGCTGCACGAAGGCTTCAGTACATCCCTGCTGTAAGGACGCTAAAAACCACATTATGGCTCCAAAACAAATGCATCCTGAAAACTTGCATGCTGTTTAATTCCTGTTTGTGCCCCTCTGCTGGCTGCCAGTCACCCTGACAACCCTCGACTAGAAACAGCAGCATGCACAAAAGAGACTCCCTCCCACTTACCGCTGACCCAATCTGCTGTTTTCTTAACCTTCTGACACACAAGCTTGTAAAGTTTGAAGAATGATGCTTTTTTTGTACAGCATAGTATTTCCCCCATCATTTCCAAAGATCCTGGATGTTTTCCCAGCTTTACTTTCACATATTGCACATATTCATTGTATGACCAGAGCTGAAGTCCTCAAGTATCAACAGAAAACACTTCAATCAGTTTTAAAGGATCACTTTGTCATTCATTAGATTTTCTGATAATGAATTGGAGAATGGCGTGGGTTAGTTCTGACTCAGGCTGAGTAATCTAAAACATATCATTGCCTGTGTGTTCTCCCGCTGCAGTGGGACCTGCTGATTCCTGCTATCAACAACACCTTATTAGCATTTATTTCATGTGAAAATCATGTGAAAATCGATAACATGGATGAGCAGCGACCCGATCCACAGCAAACCAATCTAACAGAAGATTGGGTCCTTGTAGACAGATCACTGCATGGCAGACACTTACAAGCTATAATGTGTGTCTGTTCCTTACAAAGCAGGCCCATTAAAAATTCAGTGAGAAAAGAGTCAGCAAAAAAGATTCAGAACACTCGGCTAAGAGACTAAAATATTCGTTAAAACACAAAAAAACCATCAGCAGAAGAAGGAAAAACCAACCGTGGAGCCACTATGGACAATTATGTGCATTATATGTGTTATTATATGAATCTTCCCATTTAACACCATATCCATGTCTGTAACCTGAATTAGCTGGGAGAAGGACACTGACTTTGACCCAAGAAAAAAAAAGTTAAGCAATAAAATAAAATAAATCAACTATTAAAGATGATTAAAGCAATATTTGTTCTCATCAAATCAAAAGGTTTGTTTCCTGATATGTGATTTAAATTCATTTTTTCCAATGACAAGGACTATGACTTATTTTTGATGTGCATAGCTATAAGGATTTCTGAAATAATGGGATGTCTGCTTACAGAATATGTACTTCCTCTTTATCGTTTGACGTATTGATACTTACGGATTTTTAATGACCTGAATCTGTGTTGATAGTATAAATAACCGATTAGAAGTTTAAAACTGGATAATGATAATCTAGGTAAAGAAAATAAAAAGTTATGTAAAGAAAAACAGGGGTGGAATTATATAAACTTGCTTTTTCCCTTTCATGCAAATAATGAAAGTCCTTTAGAAAAACCTAATATGTAATAGTTTCATGTGTCACATCCTGTGTGCTTAAGAGTTCATGTGTCTATTTATGATTAAGAGTAACAACTTAATTATTTACAAGTGTAAGTGGATGTATGCATCTATGTATTTTCCAATCAATGTCACAACTTATTGTCCTAAAATTGGCATATCTGTGGTTTCATGTGTATTTCTGCTGTTTGTTTAGTTTTAGTTTTGTTTTTTAAGCTTGAAATAAACCATTTTCAATCCATTCAAAAGAGGCGACGGGTGTTGCTGTGGAGCTTCTCTGAATAATTTGGCCTGTGGAAGAAACTCGTCCTTTTTAGCACGCGGTGGACTTTGTGAATGCACATTCCTTCCAAACAGACGTCTGCTGTGAGAGGCCGGCCAGGGAATTCACCTTCAGCCCGAAACAATCACAACTGGATTCTGTGATCACAGCTTTTTGTCTCACTAACAGTCACTTTACTGCCTCTACATTTAAATCAAAAGCTCCTCTAACAACATGCAGAAGGATGTCAGCAGCTTCACATTTTCCTTTTGAAAGCCCGTAAACATTGGTTCTTGGATGTCCCACAGCGAACGGAAACAATGTCAACACTCTTGCTGAGCAATTTGTTTTCTATTTGCAAGTCCACCTGCGTCTCTGCACAGGTCACCTACTCTGCAGCCTACTCCTCTCATTTTCCACTGACCTTTCAGGAAATGCCTCCAAATTGACTCTGTCACCTGTTTGTGGAGAGACGATGGGGCTGTTGGCCTCCTCAACAAACCCTCTCCTTTTTGGAGAAGACTTATTAGGCTCATATTTCTGCTTCTCGCCTCTGCCTTGGTTTTTCTGCCTCTGCAATGTGAAAAAAAATGTCACTTTTCCCGAGGTTTTCATAAGAACAACGTGTGAGCTCATACAGTCACAGCCAGCTCTGTGTTTAAATTACCATTATTAAAGGGGGTCAGCAGCAGAGTAACACCTACTCCATTTATCTTCAGGAGCTCCTGGCGTTAAGGATAGAAAGACGTCTTTGTTTCTGCATGTTCCCATTTGAATGAGGGAAATTCAAAGAGAACAATACCACATATACTAAAGATGAAAAGCTACAACTTAGACCCTGAAACTATGTATTATCCAAATCTGAAGAAGTGCTTCCTCCCATGCAGTCTTCTTCTCCAAGCTAAAGCCTGACGTTTAATCATGTTGAATTTTCTGGCCAGGACAACGTCAGACGGAACATGACAGCAGCCTGGATGTTTTCCCTTCAAATCCTGTCTTGGATTTGTTCCGTTGTTCGACAATCCAAAGAGGCTTTTTCTCTTGAGTAACTGATCCCACATTGATCCCACAGAGGGGGAAAATACTGATGTTTCTTGTCTGTCGAAAATCCCCAAAGAAAGCTTTTCAGGAAATATCTTATTTGTGTGAAACATGCAGCAAAGGTCAGAGCCCAGGAGCTTTGTCACACTTTTCAGGCATGTTTGAAAGAATCTGTCTTTCAACCAAAATTCTGACTTGATCTTTTTAAACCTCCAGCTGCCTTTTGCCCAAAAGAAAAGACCTTTCATGTCTGTTTTGTTAGAGTTTAGCAGTTCTTGATGTTACTACTCTGATTATCAGTAAGAAAAATAAATCACCCCAGCTCTAAACACCAAGCTATCTGTCTTTTAACAAGTCTTTGGCAGATTTCCATCATGCCTTTTATTCTACTGGAAGGAGGCAGGTGGCTGGCATTTTTTTGTTTTTTTTTTTAACGTCAAAAATGAAACTATCTGGTGTTAACATCTGCAGGGTGAGCAAAGATGGCTAAACACTGACTTTGTGTGCATGCGTGTTGAATGATTGTTTGATGGAGCTCTGGCTGAAGCAGTGTCCCCCCCCCCTGTCCGTGCATTTTGACAGCAGATTCCAGGCATTAGATTCACATCACCTCACAGGGACTCGGTCTTGTTTGGACCAGCCTTTTTCCACGTAGTTATTGCTCCCTTTCTTAACATTTTCTCAGACTAACTGATAAGGACGGGTTGTTCTTTATGCTGCAGATTTCTTGCTGTCTGAATAAGGAGGAGTCAATGAGTCACAAGTCCGTCACCCCCGAAAAACATGAACAGGTTTGTCTCATTGGATGTGAAAGCAGGTCCATGAGCGCTAAAATAATGTATGCCTTTAAATATGATCTCCTGATAGGAAGATAGTCTTTCTTTTAGGACCTGTGTCCCCCAATCATCAGCAGAAAACGGTTTCAACTGCTTCCTTGTCCTGATTCATTCTCTAAGCTCATGAACAAAAGGTGAAACTTAAAACACAGCTCAAAACAGTAAGATGACCGATTTTCCTTTCAGCTCAAGTATTTTCAAAAGGAAAATACTGTTCTTTCTGTCAATCTTCCACTCCGTTCCACTTAAACTGATAGATGGGAACTTGAGATAACATCCTCTATTTTAGGCAGAAAGTCATTTCCTGCTCTAAGACTCTTTTCTGACACTTGAAGAGGCCAGATCTCATCTGGATTCCGGCCTCTCCAGGAGTTTTCCAGACAATCAAGCCAACACGACTACATCTAAACAGAAGTGCAGTCATTTACTGATTAAAGTGGAACCCCCCTCCCCCTGCCTGATCACAATCTGTGGTACAACTGTTGGACATTATTTCTCACATTTGTCCTCTACAAGGATTGTTGTAACCTCACAATGTGTAAAAATTTACTGTTCGACATAAAAAAGATTTTTTAATAAAATGCGTGACTTCTCTAATCTGTTAACCTCAGTTGTATGTAGAAAATACACATTTAGGATGCTGATTTGCGTTAAAAAGCATTTACAAGTATTTCTCTATATTTTCTTTTTTCCATCCTCCAGCAAAGAAATATAAAACGACAAGGGGGGAAAAGAGATTTGACTGAAATGTTAGAAAGAAGAAGAGAGTATCTCATGATGGAAAGAAGAAAGGAGGACCTCCTGTGTGTCCAAGAGACCAAATGCTTATAAGCAGCTTCAAGATGCTATCTGGTGTTAACATCTGACTCTCTCCAAGGACAGACGAGTTTTCCTCTCGCTCCTCCTGTGTCAGCCTTTCCCAAGGCTTTTTGTCCTGTCTGCCCAGAGCTGCTTTTCTTCAACCATGTACTGCTTTTTGCACTCTGAAAATGGATCTGATCAGCTGGTCTTTGAATTCGATCAACAACGTTTTTTCCACACGGGAAAGCGAACCCTTCCTGCCCAGACGGCACCCATGCGGCTGGATACACCATCGATCCATGGGCCGAGTGGAGGCTGGTGTGCCTGGCCCAGCTGTCTGTGGAAGACGTTGAGGATGTGTACCTATTTGGATTTCTGATCATTGGATTCCTCCTAATTGGGGATCGGAAGATTTCCGGTTTATCAGGCAGTCTGGGAGCGGAAGACGGATGAAAAGCTCTGTGCTTGTCTTGCCAATTCAAGCAGATTGCTGGAGACCCCTGAACTTGTGCGGAAGATGGAAGCCACCTTGAAGCGGGTTTCTGCCCCGAGCAAAGGAAGACTGGGCTAAATTCACCCACTTTTATTCAAATTAAATGTGACTCAAAAGCGCAGGGCCAGTCAAGGACTCAGCCTGCAGAACAAACAACCTGCTGGCACCCAAAAGTGTTTTATCTAATCGAACTCCCCGAATGAGCTGCTGACAGCCGTCCTTGGCTCTCCCAAAACAAAGCCGCCTCTACAGAGTGGACTACAGCAGCTGTTCACAGGGCTGATAACTGCAACTCACCCCCTGCTTGACCTCAGCTCTCCTACTACCCCCCTCCCTTCTCCGTGTGCTGTCTGGAGGAATGTGCCTGGCTCACGGAGCTGCACCTGAAGGACAGATTATTGGCCCCTCCCTGCCTCAATTCTCCCCACCCTCCTGAGCCTTGCGTATTGTCTTTTCTTTGCATATGTGCTATTTATGTTGAACGGTGTAGTTTTTTCTTGTATCTACACATTGTACGCAGTGTAGAGATACGACTTTTTTCATCACCAATCCCCCCCGCCGTGGATCATCTGCATGCTGGATAAGGTTGCGCTGCATTCGGGCATCACAGCTTGGGTCACAGCTGTATGACCTCAGTCAACTTCTCGAAATGTGTGGGGTTTTTTTTGTTTTGGCGTTTGTCTTTGTGTATTTTATTGTGCGGGGCTAATTTAATGTATTTTATTGTACGGATAGTAGTTGGTGTTTCTCTGCATTTGTTTTTGTTTTTATCTACAGCACCTTGAGCTGTCGTTCTTGTCATGAAAGGTGCTATATAAATACAATTAATTTGAAATTGAATTTGTTGTTTGTCTGATCTTATTTGAGATGTACTGGAACTAAATTTCCCCATTGAGGGATCAATAAAGTATGTTTGAGTTTGAATTTGAAATTTAAATTTGAAAGATTTTTTATGATGGGATAGATGGAAATAGGAAACAGCGGAGGTGAGATTCTGGAAGAGAAGCTTGCTAAGAATGTTCTGGAAGTGAAGAGAATGCCAAAGAAGGTGTGGAGTCTGAAGCTGGAGGTTGAAGATGTGATGTTGAATGTTTTTAGTGGTTATGCCCCCTAGGTAGGATGTGAGCTAGAGGAGGGGGAGAAATGGTGTCATCATTCTGCCCCTTCCCGTGTCTGCTTTGGCTTCCCCAGCAATCACCTCCATCACTTGCTCACCTCTCTTTTCACTGCTTTGCTCAGTCATCCCTGTTTCTCTGTAGTCCTTCAGCCTGTTTTGACATTGATCTGCCTGTAACAAAGTGGCATTTGTGTGTCTACTTGTGTTCACCTACATTTACCTGTCTTCTGCTTACCTACTTCTTACCAGGGCATCTACGGACAAATGCTTGTTAAGCTGCTTGGCAGCCATTTTGAATGTTCAGTTGAAACCATTTTTGAAAGGAGTGTTCAGTTGTGAACCCCTGCATGTCTTCTGTAATGGTTTGAACCAATTGGGATGAGGCTATATAAGCAGAAGGGTTTGCTCAATGAAGGAGAGATGGAATGGAGTTTGATATTGAGAACATGTTGAACTGTAAAAAAAAAAAAAAAAAGAAAAAGAAAGAAAGAAAGAAAAACCTTTAACTACAAAAAAACCAAGACCCAGACTGGTCACTTTAGCAGAGTGCTTCAGCCATCCTGCCACACTGGCCCTGCATGCCCCCTGTCCGTCTGGAGGTTTTCCCTGCAGTTTCTGGAACCAACTGCCTTCTAAAAAACTGGTTGCCTCTGCCTGTTGTCAGTGTGAGAGCAGAGCTCTCAATTTAGTGGTCGATCTTTGTTCCAGTACTTACCTATGGTCATGAGCTCTGGGTCATGACCAAAAGAACCAGGTCCTGAATACAAGCGGCTGAAATGAGCTTCCTCTGTAGGGTGGCTGGGTGCTCCCTTAGGGTGAGAAGCTCTGTCACCCGCAGAGAGCTCGGAATAGAACCACTGCTCCTCCACATCCGGATAAATGCTATACGTTCACAAATTCCGTCTGTTGTAAGTAAACAAACAGGCAGACAATAGGATATAGTAGGCATGATGATTGCATGAAGAGATGTTTCAGAGACCAACAAAGACAAATGGGGTCTGATTTTACTATAAACATACATTTTTTGTTTTAGTCTTCTGGTTAAATTTTGAACGTGATTACTTTAATTGAGGTGAGAGTCGAGAAAGAAACCCCAAATACTTATAGGTGGAGACAACTGAAGGTTTGTAACCAGAGAGGGTGATGGGATTAGATATAAATAACTGTTTTCAAGTTTAATAAAACATACATGCAATCAGCTTTCTTTATGTTAAGTGTTAAAGTCCCCATGACAATTTTTTTCCCAGTGGTGTAATTATGATAATGAGGTTTTTAACCAAAATCCCACAACCTACATGTCTTAAAATGCCCTGTTTTATGTCTGTCGGAAGCCTCTTTCCAAAGTCTCTGCATGGGCGTGGCCATTGGTGCTGAGCTGTTTAGCTCCGCCCTCGATCCCCCTTGAAGAGCTTGACACAAGGGGGGGCACAAACGACACTGACTGACAGTCTCTATTCACAAAAATGTTCATCTTTAGCGATAAAGAAACCGTGAAAAGTGAAACATTTTTGGTTCCTTATAGACACTTTTTGAACAATATGTAGAATGACAAAACATCAAAACTATGGAATCGTTTCTGTAGCATAATTAAAAATAAAATGCTTTTTTATTTTCAAAATACAGCTGCATTCATTGACTCAAAATTATAAAGAAAAAGCAATCCGCCAAACCGCTTTTTTATTTTCTTCTTCAACACCACTCATTCTGTCGCTTAATTAAAATGATAAAGAAAATGGTATCTGACATTTCATTTTCAAAAAGTTCTCTAGAAAACTTTTAGCAAAATTCAATTAGAAAGATCTAATTTGACAACTAAAATAGATTAACAGACATGCTTTTTCATTTTCACAATGTAACTGCATCAAATGACTCAAAAATCGTTTATGGCAAGAGAAAGTATCATAAATCACCAGGAAAAGAACAGTGTTTTGACCATCAAAAATGCCGGTTTTTATGCTCAAGCAGCAAATTTGGATTCAGAGGCGGTTGACACTGGTACCCCATAGACTCTTAACAGCTCCTCTTAAATAAATTACTGTTAGTTTTCTTACCAAACTTCAATATCCCCTTCTATTTCTTCTGACTTTGACAGTTGACACATTTCAAAAGTGCAATCTATCGACATGACAGTAAATGTAAATCTGGCATTAATTAGCTTTGTATGAATACGTGTTTCTGTTATTTTCCTTCTTTAAAATGTAATTTTCGCAGTAGCAGACATGCCACCCTACTAATTAAGTGAATAAAAAAGGTGCATGTCTGTCAAAATTGATTGATATTAAGAGGGTAATGAAACAAAACATCTAAGCTAACTCAGAGCAAAGGAAGGCTAACTGGCAGCAGACCATTGTAAAAAAGAACAAAATCAATGTTAAAAAGTAAGATCAGAATACCCAACTTTCTTTCTTTCTTTTTTTTTACATTTACTTTCTTTCTTTTTAACTATCCCTACAGTCGGCTACCAGTTAGCCTACTTTAACTTAGAGTTAGCTTTCTTGATTTTGTTACTTTCTTAACCCACTATATCCCTCTTGGGGTCACGGTGCTGCTGAAGCCTGAGGGGCTACTGTCAGGGGAAAGCAGGTCCGCCGCCTGCTTGGGGTTTCCTTCTCTTGTGTCACCATTTTCTTATTATCACGTCTTTTCATGATGAACATGGACTTTTTTACAACTAAGACGTCTGCTGCTCTTTTTCCCCATCACATGGGAACCGTTTGGTGGTTCCATTTGGTGGATTAAACCCCCAATCCAACCCCTTCATGCTGAGTGTAAAGCAGGGAGGCATTGGGTCCCATTTTCAGGGTCTTTGGTATGACTCAGCCTGGATTTGAACTCACGACCTTCCAGTCACAGGGCGGACACTCTACCACAAGCTGAGCACAGTTGAATTGAGTTGAATTAATATTTTATTTAATTGAGCACAAAGTATTAATTTGTGCTCAACTTTGTATTTATGCATTTTCATATTACCAGAAACTTACCCCATAGACGGGTAGTTGTGAGGGGTAGATGCTTCAGGTCCATGAGGAGGAGTGAAGAGCCGCCTTTTTTCTTTCTCTGCTTTTACGGTTGCAGCTAATTTGTTATGGTCTTTTTCTATGGTTGCTTGATATTTTCACCTTTCTTTTACTGTAACTCTTGAAGCTCTCTCTTTATAACCTCAGTTTCATGCATAGTCAGGCGTTTAGCCATGTTTATTATTAAGTTTCATCCTTGTTATTATTATTATTTTAGATCACACTGGGAGTAGAAAAGGCTAACTGCTAAGCAGGCTTTATTTTTTTACAGAAATTGTTATTAATCTGATGAAAAACCTTAATTTTCCTGTTGCAGTTGTTTATATTTCTTATTCATGTCACACAGAATAAGCATATTTAATTACTGACTACATTTATACTAATGCATTTTAACCCCATGCTTTTATTTGTCACTTCCTTTCAATAAAAATCAGAGACTCTTTTTAATCCTAAAAATGAAAATCGTCTCTAATTACAGGAAAGTTTACAAAAGCAAAACAAGGCAGCCACATTTGTATAATTTAACCCTTGTGCTATCCTAGGCACTTTACCATTGGGAGTTGGGTCATCTAGACCCACTAGACAGTGCTCTGAACCTTTTTTCTTCAATGATTTGTGATCTTCACTGGTGTCCATGGATTACATGAAATCTTTCCACCTTTATCCACCTTTGTCATGGTAGGGAGAACACGTCAATGTAAGGATGGGGTCATCTGGACCCCATAGGATAGCACAAGGGTTACCCAAGTTCTGGCTTATTTGTTCTGTGATTACAGAAGTAAGATAAACAGACTCATGAAGTCTGGCATTTTTCATATTGTGAAAAAACTTTAATGTATTTTTTTTCATAGAGATTATTAACACCAACAAAACATCTTTCCATCCATTTTATGCTCCTTCTTTGTGCTGGAGCCTCAGTAACTTGATGTATAAATTCACTGAAAGCAAATGGGAAAGCACAAAAAAGTCACTGTGAATAAAAATACCCAGATCTCCTTTTTTAAAAGCTTCACATAAATAATTCTGTTGATGAACGGCGTGAATTGGTTTTTGTGGAGATGTATGCAAAAGGTCTGGTTTTTTGTTTTTTTTCACATGAAAAGCAATGTGTTTGAAAAGGGAAAGTCAGCACGTCATGCAGGGAAACAGAAAATGCTTAAAGACTGACACATCCTTGTTTCATTTCCAGAATAATGCTAATGGAAGCTAAAAAGCTTTTCCTGCCTCTTCTTAGAAACCTGAATGTTAGTGAAGACTCTGTTTCTCTATGCTTCCATTCATGGACATAATTTAGCAACTTCTCGTGCAGTACAGTGCGCCTAACACAATAACTTAGGGGAAATTATGGTAATCACGCTCTATCTGGCTACATAAGAGATCACCTCACTGCTTCAGCACATTAACTTCTCAAAGGTAAGTAAACCCTTGATAAACCGCATCACTCCCTTCTGTCCTACTTACCATCGAAATGCATTTGGAAACATATACGACTTGAAAAATCTGACACTGGCTCTAGGGAGCACTTTAATCAGAGGCAATTATATCTACTCGCACTGATGAAGTGCGGGTGCTCTGCTCTACTCTATCATTAAGGAGATTGAAGTGTGTTTTTAAGACGGTTTGCATTGTTGTATTGCTGTCAAATACAATATTTCATTTCATCATTTCTGTATACACCGAAACATCTTTTTCATGGAAGAACATTGTATGGATTTGTACACTGCGTGACCAGCGTCTTCTGTCTGGATCGATCGAAATCCGAGCTGTGCTCTGCTAACAGGACTGGGCCTCAATCTGAGGCTGGACAGACTGTCTCTTGGGGCACAGGATCTTTGAGAAAGCCCGCCTGAAGCTGGTGTGGCACAGAGGGTACAGAAACGGGTTGATGGCGGAGTTCAGCCAAAGAAGCCAGAATGTCATCTCATACCAGTAGTTTGCCACACATTCACCGCTGCAGGCAGCACGGATGATCATCAACAGAGTATATGGAGCCCAGCAAATCCCAAAGATGCAAACGATGATGGCCAAAGATTTGGCGATCTTTTTATCCCTAGATAGACGAGACCCAGGAGTTCTACGGCCGGGTGGCATGCAGGAGGCTGTCTGCTGAAACAGCCTGGAGTTTTTCCTGTGAGGGGAGAACTTCTCCCTCTGCACAAAGATCTGACTGGTGTCAGGACACCCACTGGAAGAGGGGGACAGGACGTCTTCATCCTCTATGACCGCAGAGATGGCTGCAGGCTCGCTGGATGTCACTTTACGGGTCTTGACAAAAAACACTGACCAGCCTCCTCCATCTTTGCGTCTTTTCGATTTCCTCTGAGGCTCAGGCTCGTCTTCAGCACAGGCATTCCAGTTCTTATTCCTCTGGTGGATATTCAGGTAGATGCTGAGGTTAAAGAAAGCCACAGACACAAACGGAGTGAAGAACTCAAATGTAGAAGCGCTGAGCAGGAAGTACCACGTGAAGTAGAACTCTGCATAGCATTCGTGGGCTGGCACAATGCTCTGACCCACTATTGCCTCCCAGAAGATGATGGCAGGACCATAGAGGAAGAAGGCCAACACCCACACAGCCACCATCTTCAGCACGGCCTGGCGGGTCATGTTCCTCTGAGCCCTGTATTTCACCTGTGTGGACAGAAAGGAGGCCGGACGGTGAGTCACAGCGATGAACAAGAACCTGCTTCAACACCAGGGTTTGTGACATTTCAACCAGCTGGAGGCACAGCAGCAGGCTGACTTCAGAGTCTCCCCTTCAAACCCAGCTTTTGCTGTATTGTGTCGGAGCAGCAGAGAGATGCTGTAAATAAAACCCACTCGTGACGCACTTATTCCACACTGTGTGACTAAGAGAGCGCAGGGGAATGTTGGGCTGAGAGCCACATTCACCCAGGAAACATGAGTATGAAAGAGACATCTGGTTTGTCAGCCTCATCCTCGCTGCATTTTAGCTTCACCTCCTCTCCGTGTGAACCATCATTGAGCAGGGCCCTGGGTTTTGTTGCTCTTCTTCTGTTCTAGTCTTCACCTTGTTGCTCCAGCTGGGCTTGGCCCTGTGACTCACCAACGCTGCCAAAGTGGTTCACTGACAAAATTCAACCAGAAATGATGAGTTCAGCCTCTCCACAGCATGGAGTTTGCTTTCCTGTAAATGACAGCCACCATGCTGGTCTGAAAGGAAGAATGAAGAGAACTAATGAGAGCTGTCATTCAGAACCAGATCAAAGCATCCCAAGCATTAAATTTGCTACTGTATCGCTCAAAGAATTCAGCTAAGAAGAAATTTTTTTCTTGTAAACGGCGCATGAAAAGGCTTAAGTGAAGTTATCACAACATGTCACAAAAGAAACACGTTCATTGCAGTGCTGCATCCAGACTCTCAGATCTTTGTGTTTAATGAATAAATCTGTGAAACGGGCCTGAATAAAAGAAAGGGTTGATTGGACTAAAGATACATTTTGACAACTCCTTTAAGGACTTCTCAATTCAACTGCAATTCAGCCAGGTTACTGACAAAGGTCAGGTTTTAAAACCAAGGATGAGTGGAAGAAACATTTTGTCTTTTAGTTTATAGTTTCTCCATCCCTTTTCCTGGAGCCTAAATAACCCACCCTGGATCATCTGAGCCCATCCATCCATTTTCTAAACCTGCTTATTCCTGTCAGGGTCACATGGTTGCTTGAGCTTATCCCAACCACTGTCCCTAGGTGGGTCACCAGTCCATCACAGGGCCACACAAACCTATGCAGTGTGTCTTTGGACTGTGGGATGAAGCTGGGAAAAAAAATACACATGAACGAGGAGAACATGCACAAGCACCCAGCCGGGATTGGAACCAGGGACTTCTCACTGCGAGGCCAGAGTGGTAACCAGGCCGCTTCTTAAAAAACATAATTTAAACTCAACCTTGCAGCAACAATAGCTGTGGTTACATGGACAAAAGTAATGGGAATGAACACCTGATCAGAATAAAAATGCATCATGTCAACACGCCGTTCGGAATACTCTGACCTGATTAGACTCATGCTGATCAATATTTCTTTCCAATCAAGATAGGTGGGTTATGCCGATTGTTGTGCATATACACAGTTTATTCCAGTCGTGGGTCACTACTGCGCTGGCTTTAGTTATGCGTAGACGGTGTGGCCTTTGGACTCCTCTGGACCGGTTGGCCGACTGCTTCGCCAGAGCAAACCGTGTCTCTGAGCAAAGCAGCCGGACTCGTAGCTTTGTGTTTGCGGGGAGTGGAGGGTGCTTTGTTACAGTGTGCGCTCCGGAGGAGACTTCGGACCGCAGTCCGTCCGGCTGCTCTATGTGAGCGTGCTGCCGGACTCTTTTCGAAGCCGCACATTCCAGAGAATCCGTGTAAACATAAACGATCATGTGAGTTCATGTTTCCAATTGTGTCCATACAAAATAAAGACTGATGTTATTCCCACATATTTTCATGCAGCCAAGATGCACCTGGAGGGGGGTATTGGGCCCTCGGCGACAGTGTTCCCTGGGTGCTGGCTTCCTGGGCCCGGCAGTCCTCTCTCCACGCAGGGAGAGGGATCCCTGACACATCACATCTGAGCCGGGGCGGTCCATGTCCCTGTGGTGTGGGTTCTGGTCCCTACCCCTGAGCACTGGGCCTCGCCCAAATTTCCAACTGTGGGCGAGCCTGGTCGGGCCATGTTTACAACACTTCTGGTGGACCCCTTTTCTCCTGGGCGGGGACGGCTGGCCCCTGCCTTGCTCTCTCCTGGACCAACCGTGGGCCGGGTGGGTGGCTGTCTGGAGCAAGGGGCCGGTCCCCCTTGGGGGGGGGTTCTGGCTCGTACCTGGGGTTGGGGTTGGGGGATGCCCAGAACTCCTGGGTGGTGATGAGGTTCTCTTCTGGTTGGGCTGGAGCTTGCACTCTCCTGCTCTCTGGCTCTGGGGGCCTCACGACGGTCCTGTTGGCCCTGGCCTGGGTGGCGGATGTGATCGCCCGGGGGGCGGTTGTTCTCTATCTGCTGCCGTGCGGGTGTTGGGGGGTTCTGGCTGGTGCTGCTGCTCTTGCGGGGGTCTTGGTGTGAAGATGGCTGGACACTCTCCCTTCTTCTTCTTACATTCCATCATCCATTTTAGAAGAACATAAACACTCAATTGAACACAGGTGTTAGCTCACCAAGTATTTTGTGAGTTTTGAATGAAATATCTCACACTAGTTTGTTTGAAGGCACAAGTGTGCGTGTGTGAACAATATTTGTATTGTGTACACGTTGACATGGACACTTTTGCAGTTAACAGGTGTGTTTATAACATTTGAGTGTGTGTGGACAGGCCCCGCCTCTTTGAGATTTGTATTAACATCCAGTAGCTTGTTGCTTTATGCTGCTTCATGGTTTTAAACCCCCCCCCCCCCCCCCCCCATGATCACCCTCCTATTCCCCCCTCTCTCTAACATCCCTCTCTTTTCTTCCCTTCTTTCCTTTTCCGTCCGGTCCAACACAAAAGATTTTCAAATATGGTTCAAATTAATAAAGTTTGGCCTCAATTACAAAAGGGGTTTATTCAGACATACCTCTGTTTTGTCTGAAGGACAAGTAAAAAAAGAAAAAGAAAAAAGATGCAGATTGCAGCTTTGAACACATTGATTTTAGGTTCATCCACGGATAAATGTTGTTGTTAGCACACATTAGCTTAACCCTAACCCTCCTTCCAGCTCCGTTCTGCCAAGAATAAAGCATTTGCCGCACGGATTTTAAAAAAATAATGATCTAACAAGCACCTAATAATAATCATAACAATAAAAGCACATTTAGAAGATCCTCTCTCTCTGTGCTGCAGCTTTGTTTGTTTACAACAGAACTCCCCGTTTCTTCTTCTTCGTCCGTTTCCGGTATTTTAAACAGTTCTGAACACGTCCATTTATTCTGACCGACAGTGTAGCGTATGCAAACGTTTGTTATAATATGATAAAGTTTTTCTGGGCCCATGTATCAGTTCTAATCTGATCTTTGATCCGATGACAGAAATTTGGCACATGGAACCACAGCGACTGACTTAATAAATCAGTATATAAATCTATAATCTGAGTTTTGGAATCCCTCCTTCTGTGTCCTCCAGAGGTGTCATTTACAATCATTGTGTTGTTGAGCATTTACAAGTTCAACACACAAAAGAAGAAGGAAAACTATTTTCTTGTGTCCTTCAATGTACCTGTGTTCATTACAAAACACAATGCAGGTGTCACACATGGAGGAAGCGAATCCCAAATAATCTGTTTGTTCTGTCAGGAAATAAAAACTAAAATCCTTTTTTGAAGTGTAAATGTGACGTTAATGACAGGAACTCTGACTACCGTTGTTGCTTTTTTAATCTCCCCTTTAAAGCTTCAAGCTTTCTTCTTCCCAGCCAAAGCAGCTCCATCCTCCAACATAGGCTGTTTAAATGATCAGAGCCTGATTGAAGCTATTTTAGCAAATGTGTCAACAGCTTTATGATTTTTTCAAATGTTTCTGCTCATGTAAAGAATAAATACGTTCATATTGAGACATTTTCATATTGTTGGAAAATTTAAATGCGGGAAATTATTTATTTCACAAACCACAAGCTGGCCTTAAAGTGTAGAAAATTAGGATTTATAATTGTAGTAGGTTTAGGGGATGTCATCTGGACTTGGTTTTTAAAAGTTAGAAGACGTTTCGCCTCTTATCCAAGAGGCTTTGTCAATTCTGAATTAGCTGGTCTAAGAGCTGGTATATATATGCGTCCATATTAACGACCCGAAACCATGTAGGCTAAGTGGACAATACCTCCAGTTTCAGGTCTGACTCCTCCCCCATGGAGGCATATATATACCAGCTCTTAGACCAGCTAATACAGAATTGACAAAGCCTCTTGGATAAGAGGCGAAACGTCTTCTAACTTTAAAAACCAAGTCCAGATGACATCCCCTAAACCAGAGGTGGGCACTGAGGGCCGCATTCCTGCATGTTTTCCAGCATACCCTGCTCTGGCATGTTCTAATTGGCTGGACACACCTGAACCAGGTAATCAGTCATGAGTAGGGCAAGATTATTGGCTGGACACACCTGAACCAGGTAATCAGCCATGAGTAGGGAAAGACTATCTGGAAATCATGCAGACACACCGGCCCTCGAGGCCTGGAATTGCCCACCCCTGCCCTAAACCTACTACAATGGAACCAACCTGGATGAATGAGAGTCTTCATAGATAGGATTTATAATTGTTTAAAAAAAAGGGTTGAACAGTTTTTTTACTTGTGAATCCCGTTTGAAAAACTATTTTTAAATGAAATACTCAGATTTTAAATGCAAATATAAACTTTGGAGCCACGTCATGTTACAGACATCGTTCAGTGGAGCTATGAGTGCAGTGTTCAGGTTTGGTACAGGCGTAAACAGTGTGTGTCTGTATGAAGCAGGTGCTCATCCTCAGCACAGCATCATTAAGGCTTAACACTTTATCCAAGGAATGCACTGACTGGATCTAATCCCATAATTTGAGCCTGTCGGTCTCGCCTTTGACTTCCTCAGTGGCTTCATAATCCAGCTCAGTCATTTTATGAAGCCCCTCAAAAACACCTTTCCAAACGTCAGATTTAGCCTTTCGTCTCACAAAGCTCAAAGCTGTTTCTCTGGTTTTCTCTGTTCAACATTTCACTCATTTCTGTCAATTCTTTGTCTTTCCTGTTTTGTGAATTCTCCAGGCAGAGATATCACTGATGACACACCGAAGCTGACTTTCTCTGCCAAAACGCTGAATTCATTCGTTTGCAATTCAAGACTACAGCATTCATTCATTTTCTATTCCGTTTAGTCCCTATCGGGGTCACGGGTCATGAATGAATGAATGACTACAGCATTCATTCACTATCAATTAATCATTGACATTTTATTCAAAATCAATTTTATTTGGTTAAAACACTTTTCACAAAACTATTTTTATAACCTGGATGGAACTATCTGTAATAAAATGATCAGTTTTACAGAAAAAAATGAGAGCAGTTTTCTTTTTCCTGAACAAAAAAACTTTAGAGGAATTTCTGCATAATTAAAGAATCAAAAGCAATCGTCTGAGTAAAGACAAACTCAATATTTATGAATCACCTTAAAAAACCCATCCTTATTGCATATGTAGTGTTATTAAATAGTTAAACAAATCAAGGTTAATGCACTAAAGTGCATGCATCACTTTACAGTATAATGACTCTTATCTAATATCAATCATGACATAAATGACTAATAAATGGTTCTGAGAGCCATCAGAACCTAAAGGTATTGGACATATTCTGTAAGGATTGAGTGTTTTAGTTTGGTTTTTTTGTTGTCTTCCTGGGTTTGCTCATGTTCTGAGTTGTCTCCTGTCAGTCACCACAGGTTCATGTTGATCGTCCACAGCTGTTTTTTCAAGTCTGTTCATTCTTCTTCCGTCTATTTAAGTGTCTGGTTCTCAGTTCTACATTGTCAGATCATGTGGCCCATTTGCCACCTCTTAGTTTCCCCGTGGTGTGGATAATTTATTTAATGTTTAAGTGTCTGTCACCAAGTCTGCTCTCCTGCATTTTGGCTCCTACACCCACCAGTTTGTGGCACATTCTGATGCTGGGATTGCTCTTTTGAAATAAAAATGCTGATCTTTCCGCTGACCACCAGGAAAAGGACGTCCCATGTGTATGCAGGTGTTCAGGTTTTTGCTCAAACTGCAGTTTCAGAATTTCAGAGCAACAGACCTACCAAACACTATCTCTTTACTATTGCATTAAAATAAACCCCTTTTTCTTTGGAGGGAATATTTTAATCTAAGAAGGAATTAAAAGTAAAGGCAGTATTAAACAGCCTTCACTATTCTTCTCCAGCTACCACGTCTGTCATCCAAGCTTGGTGAGGCCACACTCTGACTTCACAATAACCTGGGAGCTCATTGGGTCGTCATCTGTAACACCTTTTCAGTTTTCAGCTGCCAATTACAGCTGATTCAAATGTGAATTAACTTTGGATTTTATTTTTTTAATTATCAAACAGTGTTTGAATTATTATCATGGCTTTTCTTTGTCCTAAAACCTCCATTATCACACTGCTGTAACACAAACACCTGAGGCCCACAAGGAGTCTGAGGCCACTAACTGACAAATGAGCCGATGACAACAAAGCTTCATCTATACAGTTTTAAGAGCTGGAAGCTTATCAAAAACCTTTCTCATAGTTCAAAAGGTGATAGGTCAATCCATTTCCTAAACCAGCTGGATCCCTGTCAGGGTCACCGGGTTGCTGGAGCCTTTCCCAGCCACCGTGGGGTGTGGGGGTTCACCCTAGACAGTTTTGCAAAGACAAACAATCTCACATTCACACCTAGAGAAGATTTAGCAGTACAGATGATCCAATGAAGCATGTGTTTGGACTGTGGAGGAAGAAAACCCACGCATGAACGAGGCAAGAGCGCTAACCACAACACCCCCATGCAGCCCATGACAGGCCCATAACAACCGTAATATGCTTTGTATATCTTGAGCTGATGATTGACTGTAGTAACGTTCATTCTACTGCATTTAAGTCCATTTCAATCATGACTACAGGAAAAGAGGGTTTAACCGGTGACGGCCACACACTAAGACTCAATTACTTATCAGGTCAACGCTGTGCTATGATTTGATTCAATCTCACATTGGTAAAGGGTAAATGCCGGATACTTATATAGCGCTTTTCTACATTCTGATAAGGTCCAAAGCGCTAAACAGTCGCAGACCCATTCACCCATTCACACACACACATTCACACACTGGTGACGGCTACGCTGCATTATTTGGGTGAAGTTCATGTGAGCATTAATGGCGTTTTCTATTTCACCTCTATTCTGGCGAGAATGTCACAAAAACATCCTCTGAGCTGCTCCCATTTCAGGAACTTTCCAAATGGGGAGGGGAAAAAATCTAGCCCTGATGCCTCATAGAACATGTTAAAAAGCTCAGGGTCAGTCTGGATTTCTCCTGATACATGCATCTGTTTTGGTAAAACAAAACGATTTCTTCACGCAGATTGAAAACTGATGTCACACCTTGGAGTACAATGAAGATCTTCTGTCTGCCAAAGATCAAGTGCATGAAAATGTTTGGCCATGTTTAACATGAGCTTGTGGGAGTTTCCTGAATGAATGTCTGAGGGAATGAATTCTCCAGGGACCAAATGGCTTCTTTAGTAGTGGAAAGAAGAGCATAATGTGACAGTCTTTCCTTTTACCAGGACCTTTTTCATTAGATTTGATAAGTTGGCAAACATTTGGATGTTTTTCTGAAGTTTTCATTAATATTCAGTGGAAGCAGAGAAAAAAGTGCTCATGATTGAAACTTGATATTTGCACCTTCTTTGGAAGACACAATAAAAATTTGATTTTTTTAATTTTAAATCATCCTCCACAGAGTTCTGTCTCTTTTCCTCCGTGCTCCTCAGTCTGTTCCTCAATCAACACGGGCTTAAGAGAGTTGGCACAAAACACTACATTTTAACCTGATTACAGAGTGAATGCTCACTAAATGATTAAATAATCTGTTCACTATGAGAAAATATATCTGAGTTCCTTGGCTGTATGTCATGTGGACTATTTTACTTAAACTGAATGAAGTTAACACAGAGAGACTAGAGACAATCCCTGAAAGCCTTTGACATCCCAGCATGACCTGCTCCAGAAAGCGATGCCTACAGGAACTACACGTGGTTCTGTGTACTGATGTGTGCGCGTGTACTGTCTGTACTTACTGCTCTCGTGACGGAGAGGAAGCGGTCATAACTGATGAGGACGATGTTAAAGACCGAGGCGGTGCACAGCAGGTAATCCATGACCAGCCACACTTTGCAGAGACCCTTACCCAGCATCCACTTGCCAGTCAGGTTGTATGGGATGTACACCGGGATGCAGAAGGCACCTGTAACATGCGCGCACACACAAACACACACTGCATGATGATCCAACACCTCCCATCATTAACGCCCATGCCTTCCCTCAGTCTGGATTTGACACCTATTCCATATGCAATTACGGGATAACTTAAGGAGCCCGCAGAGACCGAGCAAAGGGCATCTCGGAAGCAGAAGATACGGTTTCCACTCTTTGCTTCACAGCTTCAGCAGGCAGGGGAGGCGCGTGAGTCTCCACAGCAAATACAGTGATGCTACAGTTACGCGTGACCGTGCGTAAAAATGGACATGGATGGATAAAGGGAAGATTCTGTTCATCCACTAAAAACTATTGTATGACTTAAAAAATGAAGAATGAGATCGAAAACAAAATTAAAAGGGAAAACATTAAGTCCGAAAAGGCAGAATTTAAACAAAGTAGTAACGCGGCAGAGGTAAAGCAAAAAAAGAAAGAAAACTCACCCACGAGAAAATCAGATATGGCGAGATTCAGAAAGAAGTAGTTGCTTTGAATTCTTAACGTTTTATCCACAACAAAAGCCATGATGACAAGTGCGTTCCCAGCAACCACAACAATGACCAGGGTCACCATGAGGACCGACAGGATCACCACCAGGTAGCCGGGGAAGACGGTCCCAGCCTCCGTTACTGCAGGCGTAAAGTTCCCGCTGAAGTTGGACTCCAGGATGTGCGCCCCCATACTTAATCTGCGACCCGAATCATTGTAGCTGTCCTTCATAGCACGCTCTAAAAGCCGCGCTCTGATCCAGCAGAGCATCCGCGCGTTCCGCTCCACCTTAAGCAGGTGGTGAAGGAGGACCTGAGGCTGGAGGAAGGCACTTTTCCAGATTCTCCCATTTTCCCTTAAAACGGTCGTAACCACGACTCAATTTGAGTTCAATAAAATATTTGAGTGCTCTCTTCGTTCCTTTTCCCTTCCTGACAGTAAATCCTGCGGGTGTTCTCCACCTTTGGACTCTCAGCCGCCTGGCGCGCCTGCTGCCTGCCTTTGCGGGCGCAGCTGAGCGCAGTGGATTTTGTCCCCCAGTGTCAACCCTCACAGACACGACAAATGTATCCGGTCAAAGTTTCTCAGTAAAGCTTCTTGTCGAACCTATTCTCACCGCGCAGACGCCACGGAATTAATTTTTGAATCGATAAAAAGACAATCCCTAGTCCTTCAACAGCTTGTGTTTGAACGCATCATTTATCAAAGCGCCTTTTTGCGTAAAATTCTCAATATAGTCGGTGATTAAAACATTATTTTCATATTAAACTCTAAATAACTCCTTTGATCATCCATTCGACCAAAGCTACAAAATAATGATAAATAGACAACAACAACAACCCACTGAAGTCAGCATGATGCTGACTTTTATTTTGAAGACAGAAGAAATTCTATCATTCACAGGATCTTTCCTTAATGCAGACGTTTCATTTGCCGTGACTGCGGGGTTCCAGACATGCAGCTATGTGTCCAAGTAATGACCACATCAGATAGGTGACAGTTCAAATTGAAGGATGTGGTCAAACGAAGAAACGAGGCTCCTCTGAAACTCTCTGTTGCTGCTAATTACTGCATGTTTGCTGGAGCTTCAGAGAGTTCACCTCCAAAGGCATGCGTGAGGATCAGCAGCAACATGGAGCTTTTTCTCCTCTGTTCGTCCTGTCTTCTATTCACTCTCTGAGAATACACAGAAACGTTTTACATCCTGCCTCAGATTAGGAGGCAAGGCAGCCCCCTAATTAGGGGGCATTTAATTTATATTAAATTAAACTTTTAACATTCACATTTATATTTAACATTTAAAATTTAGGTTTACATTTAGATATAACATTTACATTTTACATGTATATTTACATTAATATTTATTACTTATCATTAATATTTAGATTTCAATTTAGCCTCTAAAAGTCCACATCCTCAAGTCACAGATAACTCTTTTATTGGTGATAAATATAAACACAATGTGATATAAATGCAGCAGATATGGAAAGAAATGTCTAAATGTGGTAAAATTGTCACATAATTTCCAAGAGATGAAGTTTTACATTCGGCGCCCCATAAGGCAGGAGAAGGAATGGGTCCTACAGGCAACCTGAGGATTGCTGGGGCAGGTGAAGCTGAGCTGAGGGTATGGGGGGGGGCAGGTGAAGCTGAGCTGAGGGTATGGGGGGGGGGAGGCAGGTGAAGCTGAGCTGAGGGTATGGGGGGGCAGGTGAAGCTGAGCTGAGGGTATGGGGGGGCAGGTGAAGCTGAGCTGAGGGTATGGGGGGGCAGGTGAAGCTGAGCTGAGGGTATGGGGGGGGGCAGGTGAAGCTGAGCTGAGGGTTGGTGGAGGGGGGCAGGTGAAGCTGAGCTATGGGTGGGGGCAGGTGAAGCTGAGCTGAGGGTATGGGGGGGGAGGCAGGTGAAGCTGAGCTGAGGGTTGGTGGAGGGGGGCAGGTGAAGCTGAGCTATGGGTATGGGTGGGGGCAGGTGAAGCTGAGCTGAGGGTATGGGGGGGGGAGGCAGGTGAAGCTGAGCTGAGGGTTGGTGGAGGGGGGCAGGTGAAGCTGAGCTATGGGTATGGGTGGGGGCAGGTGAAGCTGAGCTGAGGGTATGGGGGGGGGAGGCAGGTGAAGCTGAGCTGAGGGTATGGGGGGGGCAGGTGATGCTGAGCTGAGGGTATGGGTGGGGGCAGGTGAAGCTGAGCTGAGGGTGTGTATGTGGAGGGGGGGGTTGCTTTCCAACAGAAACTGATGCTTCTGATGACATTTATTGTGGCGTTCCGTTCATAACTTAGTTTCACAAATGTGGATGTTTCTCTGCAACCAGGAAACCTGTTGTGTCAATGTGCAAAAATACAGACCTAAAGCTGCTTTGCCAAAGGATTGGGTGTGTGTTTGGGAGGAAGCTGGGGGGGGGGACTTCTGTTGAGGAAGAAGAACGTAAACTAAATCAGGCTGTATGAAAGTTGGACCAGAGGCTGCTTCAGGTTCTTCTTCAAATGAATCTATGCGCATCTTTCCGTCCCAATGTCTCTACAGAGGCGAGGTTTTACTGTCTGTGTGATGCTTGGGGGCCCTTCCACTTTTTTCATTCCTCATGGCTTTTTCTCTTGTGCCACCATTACTTAACTAGCAACCAAGGGGAATTTTCTTCCATCAGAACTTAATGTGCCGCAGTTTTTTACTACTCAAAGAGCTATTACAAGCCACGCTCCTACAATCACATCCGTTAGTGAGAAGAGGAAGAAAAAGGGTATGTGTGAAAAAGAAACTTGCTGTGGGTTGGCTGGAGCTAATTGTAGACCTTTTCAGTACTGGATGTGCATGCTGTTGCTTAAACAGGGAGACTCTGGTGTGGTTATGGTTTACATTTGGAAAGTGGGATGAATGCATGGCAACCAGCAGCTGACAGATTTGAGGTATTTTTAGGCAGAGGCTTCCTCAACCTTCTGAGTTACGGCAGCACCATGTCTGTTCAGTTGTGCTGCAAATCTAGAATGGTTGACAGAAGAATCAACATCTCCCTATAAATAAGTAGGCTATAGAATGGAGCACAACTACAACATTTCACCAATAATCAAGACAAGGACCATAAAAATTCCTTTGAACTTTCTTTTTCAAACAGGAAACAAATCAAAATGTCAGAATAGCTTCTCTGTCTATGTCCGTCGCCGTGTTGGAACCAGACGTCCCTTAGTAAGCCGTAATTGGACTGTGTCAGTCTGTGTCTACATTTCTATGGCAATCGCTTTCACCAATCACGAGTGAGCATATTAGAAGGCCACACCCCTTCCACTGAAAGCGAGCTCAGAAGAATTGTTCGACGCGAGGCCACCTACTTTTATTGAGGCATCTGATCGATCAGTTTATTACTTGAATAACTTGAACTACAGAAAAAATATCAAGAACATGTTAATAAAAGGTATTAGAACAACAATGGTTATTCTGACCAATAGATTGACTGAGTAACTGCTGGTTATTTCTTGATGGGATTTCAACTTTTTGGGACCAGAGGGTACTTCCTGTTTGGAATGCGAGGGGGGAGTGGCTGCTCAGTCCAGTTCTCATTTACTGTCAATAGTTCACACTTGACAGTTTAAAGTCAGCATTTAACCTATGAAGCATGTCTTTGACCCATGGGAGGAGACAGGAGAAAAAACCCACACATGAACAAGGAGAAATTTTAGCAATCACTTTAAGATTATTTAATTTTTAACGTGATATGTGCGTCATATATGCGATATAAAGATAATACATCGTTGGTACATGTGTGAAAAGTCAGATAGACATATGTGGAACGGTCGTGGAAAGCCACAAATTGGAGTGCGCGTCTCGCAAAAATAAAAAAAATTACAAAAGATTTATGTAATAACTGCTTATAAACTCTGTACAATACGCATAAATTGTAGAATTCCTTTCCGACCCAAAATTTTGAACAGCTTAGAACCGAAGTCACCTAGAGACCCGAAACCCTCAACAGACATTTGCGCACATCGACGAATGACAAACGCAAGAAACACTTATAAATAACCCTTGTGCTATCCTAGGCACTTTAACATTGGGAGGTGGGTCATCTAGACCCACTAGACAGTGCTCTGAACTTTTTTTCTTCAATGATTTGTGATCTTCACTGGTGTCCATGGATTACATAAAATCTTTCCACCTTTATCCACTTTTGTCATGGTAGGGAGAACACGTCAATGGTCATCTTGACCCCATGGGATAGCACAAGGGTTAAGTACTGTCTGTATCTAGAAAAAGCCACCTTTCCATTGGTGTCAGTGGGACTCCTCTTTGAAACCAGCCCCCATTAGTCAAAGTAATAAATGTTGTACATGCAGGGTTTGAGTTCTGCTGTAAATGGACCTGGTTTTCTCAAATTAAGTTTGTAACCCAAACATGTGGCATCTGCCCTGCTTTCACACCAAATGATAAATGACTTCCTTAAAGTCTATATCTTCAAAAATCTTCTTTCTATTTTTGTTTATGGGAGTCCATGCCTCAGCTTTATAAAGTTGTGCAGTACCAAACAATCAAGGCCATTTGCTCCCACAAAGTTCCCACAAAAGCAGATGGGCTTTTCACAAAGAAGGAAGTCCCTGAATATCAAACCAGACATGAAAATGTTCTGGTAAATTAAAAACGTGACCAAAATGAGACAATGGGTACACACTTCAAACCATCTTCACAAGGGTATTTAAAACATTTCAATGTCTGTTTCCTTTTTTCATTAACAAAAAAGAATAACTCTAAACACGTTTAATGTTTGTGTTTGTTCAGAACTTCCAGACTTGATCAGAATCTGTGTGTTCTTCAGTAATGTTCGGTCCGCTGGCTGAGGCTGAGGCTACCTACACATCCATTCTTTGAGAGACGCGCCTCTAGGAGGTTAGGGAACCACCATCCTCAGCAATGTTGTTGCTTTCCGGGTGAGCTCTGTGCCTCCTGGGTTGAATCCACCTGGGACGGTCCAGAGGACTCCCCTCTCCATCTCCTCACCCACACCTGCTTTCAGGTGACGTCTCCCTTCAGGTACCACCCATCATTTGTTATTGATTTGGGATTAGTCTTCAACTTTCACATGCAACTTGACTTCCTTTTCAGACACTGACATCTCAAGAAAACCTACGCCTGCCACAGATAGCTTTCACCTTCACCATACGTGCAAAATGATGTTATGACTTGTATACTTGCATTACTGCTGCGGCAAAGATGCCAGAATTCCAGGTGGCGGGTTGCCACAATCAACAGCAGCAAATGTTTTTATGTGAAACTTTTAACTTGACAGATAATTATTCCCCTCAGCCAAAAATTAGTGTTTCACAAGTCAAACAAATATGATTAAGGGCTGTGAGGATTGGGTTCAGTGTGATGGCAACTTGTCAGGAAGAAATTAGTCTTTGCTAAGTCAATTAGCTGTAATCATTCCCAATGGCTGAAGACGTGTGTGGAAATTCAGATGTGTCGAGACGCCGTGTTCTTGGTATCGCATCGCTTGTGGATGTTTTGTACCACACATGCAAGTCAAGGTTGATGAAAGTCAACATTTTTTAGATCAAAGGCAGTTATTCTGAAAATCCAACTTAAGCGCACCGATAATCCTCGTGCAGTAAGGAAGGTCTGGGGTGGTCGATATGCAGGCTGGATCTCCGCTGAGTGGAATGGAGTGTCACCAAAGCAGAAGTGAGAAGAGAAATCTCAGAGGAGCCAAAGTGACGTGCACGTTCCAAGAAAAACGGCACGAGTGGAAAGTGGAATATTTACGGGGCCTGAAGTTCATGTCAGATGCTTGGAGCATTTGTGTGGGTGAAACTCTGTGAACTTGGTTTGTTGAGCAGTAAGACTGTGAGCATATTCCTTGGGAATGATGGATCTGTTGTGTGAATTCTGCTCTCTTGTATATTCAGCTGAAAGATTAACGAGCAGTTGCTGGCACGAATCCAATCTTCAGCTCCACAGTGTTGCTGTTTTCTCAAATTCTGCTTCAATAATTCTCATCCAAGTCTGACGGATAAAAAAACACAAAGTTTGTTGATGCCAGAGTCTGTTTTAATGAAGGCTTTAGCTCTGTAAACATGCAATGCTTCCGTCCATCTGTTTAAGGTAAATCCAAATGAGACCAAAGTCCTTCTGAATCTGATCCCGTTTCATTTAGTCTTTCTGCTTTTTGCTCTTTTGGTCTTTGCTCCTGATTTGGCAGCCTCATTCTGTGAAACAAGAGGAGAGGGTTAGAGAACGAGCCGCCTAATGTTTATTTTGTCCTCCCACTTCGTTTAATGGCGGCGTTTTCTGAGCAAAATATTTCACGGCTCCTTTATAGTTCGTGACAGACTCTTATGCTTAAACTCCTGCTGTGTGTGCAAATGTGCAAATTACAATGTAGTGATTGACATGCACCACACTGTTCTAAAGTATTCCAGTAATTTCATCAAACCAAACATTGCACTCCTAAGTACTCTTATAAAACATCTTCCTCTAATTATTATGCCGACAAACCGGGATGCCAACTCGTACGCGCAGCAGGGTGACCAAAGTTTACTAAAATGAGACAAATCTTCAGGATTTAGGCACTTCTTTCACAACCCATGACGTTTAAAAATCTTTTGGATTTTTAAAAAAAGAGTGTGCTCTTAATGGTGGTATTAATTGTAATTCCCTACATTTTGTAGAAGTGTTTAACTTAAAGAAAAAAAGGTATAAAACTCCTGTCGTTCGTTTTTAAAGACAAAAGTAAATGTCAAATACATTTGATGATTAAATTAGAATTTTTTGCATTGTGATCCAGTTCATGTTTCTGATGCAAAACAAAAAACCCATCTGTGAGTTACTCCCACTTTTAATCCAGGCCTGGTTTAATGGTGTCAAACTCCAAGATTTGAGAAAATCGTCAGATAATCGTCAGCTCATTTAATTGCACTGCTTTCTCCTGTGCTCTTAATCCCTCGGTGGTGAATAATGAATGTCCCTCCGTGTGGATTTCTGCCTTTGTTCTTTCTGTTTTTTACTGGGTGACCCTGCACACACAGCTACAGTCAGCCTTCTCTGCTCTCAGTGAGGATTCAAATCCTTTGAGAGGAAAACATATTCATAAAAAAATGAGTCTTTTCTTTCAATTCAAATCTTATCTGTCTGCTGGTTAGGCTTTAGAAAGAACGCGCTAGACAACTGCAGCTTTAAAGCTAATGAAATGCTTTAATTGAATTCTTGAATAGAAAGCAGGAGTACACTGCTCTTTTTATTGATTTATCAAAGAGTCGTGGCAGCCATCAGCTTTCCATGCAGATTCTGGTTCTGTATGGGTATAACTTCTCCAGGCAGCTTAATTGGATCTTTCACTTCCCATCACTGTTCAGATGCATGAGAGCGAGCCAGTGTTTCCGCACCAAAACCCTGGAGTCCAAATTCACTATTGTCTGTCTTTATAAAGTTCAGTCAAAGAAGTTTCAAACTCTCTCTGATATCAGATCTCGATGTTTTTCAAAGACCAAGTAGAGATAATATCAGGCGACACTTTCTAGTCTGTGTTGAATAATCGATCTTATATGAGCATTAATATTTAATGTTTTCATCAAACATGAAAACATTAAATATCAAAGCTCTCAGCTCCCTTAACGTGGTCCTCTTGGCTCAGTCTGGTTTAAGAATGGCCACGTTTTTTTGGATTAGTCAGCTCAGACCGTGAGGCCAGCGGGTCATGGATAATGTTGCAGGTCCCTCTAACCTCCACCTGGATTCATACACAGATTCCTCATAAATTGAAATCAGTCAGCGTTCACAAACACAATGACAGCAACATACATGTAAAGTTGATCATGTTTAGGGGATCTTTCACATTTGGTTTCCTCAGAAGGTCTGTTTGGTTTGCTTAACGGGAAATCTCACCAAATCTCTGGGAAGACCAAAGGAGTGAACCTTTGTTTTGGGTTGTAGAGAGGAGGGGCTGCACCTTGACTGAGTCCGGGAACTGACATGGGTAAAATAATTGAAATAATTAACTAGTGCGAACGAAATAATTATTCACGTGATTAGCCATTCATAAACACGGATGTTAGTGATCCTTGGATTTACAGCAGATTCACATTTCTGTCTGTGTGTGTCTCATTACATTGCATTAAGGACATGGAGGATGTTTAGAAATCAAATTTATTTATTTTAAAAAGCACAAAAGCCTCGGTAATCTCGTCCCTATGTCTGCGTTCATTCACAGTCTGTCCCGGTACGCACGCCATTCTGCTGCAAAAGCCACTTTCCGCCGCTACTTCCATGTCTCTGTGATCCACATTCGTTCAAGAGAGGAAAAATAAAAACAAGAATGATCTATTTATTATTGTCTCCATGAAAATAAAAAAAATATCATAATATTTAGGATGCCCAAGCTTGCTGCTTCCCCATACTGCAGCGATTCCGCGGACATGGGTCGCTCGAGCTTTGCATCACACATATCCCATAATGCATCTCGACCAATCAATATGTCCCTGTAACTGTGGTGCCTTCAAAGACAACAGAATAAATGTTAAATATTCCGTGGGAACGAAATATTATTTTGTGGGAACGCCATATTTATTTATGCTCCCCATGTCAGATCCCGGGCTCCGTACATCTAAACAGGAGTGCAGGTCTTTTTTAGCGGCTACCTTAAGGGACATCATATAAATGGAATCTATCATTGTTGTGCGTGTGGTAAGTGTATCATGAAGTATTTGTAAGGATAATGGAAGTTACACAAACATATGACGTACGGGTGATGGTGCCGTACGGGTCCCTTTACGCAGCACGCTAGTTGTTAATGAGGCTAATTATTAACGACTGGCTCCTTACTGACTGCAATGCTGCATGCACGGGGTGTGCACGTGATACATAAGGGCCTGTAGGATGTCCACAGAAACTATACTCGGTCTAATTTCCTCATTTGTAACAGTCAGGAGCAAATAGGGGACGTGCAAGAGGACACGCCTCTTTCACGTGAACAGCACTGACGGGTTCTTTGTGCAGGGTTAGAGGGGCCTAGAAAAACTGAAAAAATCCGTACGACACACCTGCCTCTCACCCACTTCCCCCAACTTACCCTTACGTGTTGTATAAGTGTTCACTACGACCTGTCGTCCACATCGTGCCCGTGGAAAAAATGTGGATGAACATTTTCGCCCAACAGGCTCACAGGACACCTGTGTGTCCTGCACAGATTTGCCCATTTTTTGCCCACACATTGAGGGCAGTCGGCACAAAGGCGTTTACTGAAGAGTGACTCGAGAGCTCCGCATTTTTGACATTAAAAACTTTCCACAATGAGAATTTTGGAAGCACGAAATAAAGACTAATGAGGTAATGGTGCCTCAGTATTTACTTAGACTGGGGGGACTGGCTCCACCTTCAGCTGAATTACACCTCTGACCCCTTTGCACCACTTAGGACAGGGCTGCTCATTCCTGGTCCTGGAATCCTCCACCCTGCCGGTTTTCCAGATCTCCAAGTCCTGCTAGCTGCTGATTAGCTCAATCAGATGTCTCCACATTCTGATTGAATGGACACACCTGGTTCAGGTAATCAGCAGCAAGCAGTGCAGGGAGAGCTGGAAAACAGGCAGGCTGGTAGATCTCCAGGACCAGCAGCCCTGACTTAGGATCTTTCTTTTAAAGGACATTTGATTTTTGCACCTCATAGAACAATCCATGAGCTTGAAACAAGGTCTTGTGCAGAGGTGTTGAGTTCTCCCTCCAAAGTCAGCAGGCGTGACAAAGTCGTCAATCTGTGTTTGACATCTGAGGCTGAAGTCTCAGATGTCAAATCTCAGAAGTCTGAACGCTTCTTCAAAAAAAAAGTTGGTCATTTTTCCAAGGAATATTTTTTTAAGATGTTGTTAAGATAAATAGAGCTAAGGTGTAGTGTCTGAAACATCAAGTGATTTAGCATTCTGTAGTAAAATATTCACAGACTCTCATATTCACATTGTACGCTTTGTCATAAAACTATGTTTGAGAGCTACTTTACTGTAAAACTACTGTAAAAGCAACTGAAGCAGGATCCCGGGTCAATCCATGAGACATGCAGGATAGCGGGAGGCGTCCTGCAGCCAAAGAGGCGGAGCAAAATGCAGAAGGTCCAGAGAGGGTCTCACCACTGAAGCAATGTAGCCCTCCTCCACCAGGATGTTTCTAGCGCAGTTGTTGATGTGCTTGAAGCGGTCAGGGCCCAGCAAAATGCCTCCATACCAGCGGGACACAACAACCATGACATTGCGTACGTCCAGAATCTGAGAGACATGACAAATAAGTGTGAAGTTGTGAGTTGAGCCACAGACAAACGTGATAAAGTGGGATTTCACCTTTCCCTGATGGCTGAGTGTTTGACAGCAGCAGTGTGAGAGCGGCAGAAGTGTCCCAAAGTTTCGCCGTCTTAAGCTGCTGATGTAAGGCTGACAATCTGATAATCAAATGTGGAGGAGGGTGCGTGTTCTCTTGAGTCACGGATGCCATGATTGTGTTGCATCTGCATGAGCAGCAAAGCTCAGAAAGGCTTTCATGACCTGCTAGCACATCCCACATCCCTGATCAGCGTCTTGACTCTCTGAGGCAGCAGTGCTCATGAGCAGCTGTTTGGCAGAGCACTTCGTTCTGCTGGAGGAGGCCTCCGCCAGCCTAAAACACCTTCTAACAACATTACAAACAGCAGAGGAGCCTTTTGACAAAGTCTGAGATGTTTTTTCCAGATAAGAAAGATATAATAAGGTTATGCACTGAAAGAGAGAGGTGCAGAGGAAGAGAGCTCAGAGCAGAATAAACAGCATTTATCTTCCAACCATCACAGACTGGATGGGAACAGAGACTCAAAGCAAAGAAACTAGGTTGAGGCGAGAGCTCTTCATGTAAATGCCTCAGGACACTGATTGTCACAAGAAGAGGACTAATCAGAAATGAGCAGAAATAACCTGTTTTATTATTCTAAGGATAGCTCATCACTCTGTACACTCAGTTCCTGCTTTACTATCTGCACTACATTCTACTTTGAGAAAAAAGTTCAAATCCAATGTCAACTCTTCATTTCTATTCTACTTTTCTATTTTTACATTGTTACATGGTACATAACCAGTGGCTCTACCAAAGGCTTCAGCAGAGCATCAGAACGCTGGACAGAAAAGCTTCAGAAAAGAAAAGGACTTTTTGAGATTTAGGATTGTTTGGTCGATTTTCCTCAAAACAAAATACGTGAGGATGAAAAACTCGAGAGTAGAATAATCTAAAGCGATATCTCAAGAAATATCCCCAAAAAGGTCAAACTTTAGGGTGAGTGAGCCTTTCCAAAGGAAAATGACCCCCCCAGTATACCTCTGAATCAGTCGCAGAGTCTTAGGAACAACAAAGTGAGGATATAACAGAGCCTTGACCTCAATCTCACAGAGAATTTGTAGGCTGCATTAAAAAAGGTGTGTCGGCATGAAAGCCTGTCATTTTGGGCTGAGCGCCTCGACTTCAGATCTTCACCTGTATCTTCAAATCGTTTGTTTTTCTGCAGGAAAGTTTCATCCTGATGAGGATGGCTGCGGCTCACTGGGTGGAGCAGCTTCTTCATGAAAAGTTCAAACCCGCCCCTCCGGTAAGTCATTGTGTTGAAGCTAAATAAAGTCTTCTATTGGCTGCTTTGAATCAGCTAAGTACTGTTGTTTTTTTAACTTGTCCTGATCAAACAGATCAGAGCTGGAGGCCTCTTGTGTTGGACAGATATTACTGTTAGAAACGGGGGTCATGAATCGTCTGACTCATGAGGTGTATATTTGTATAAACCCCTTTTGTGATTGAGGCTAAACCTTATTTATGTTAATTTTGTTTATGTACTCTCTTTTTTGACCGGACGGAAAATAGAGGAGAGAAGAAGAGATGCTGGAGGTTTATCCTTATTGCTGTCAGGTGTAGATGTTTGTAAAAAGGGTGGGGCCTGTCCACACACACACTGAAATATGACAAACATACCTGTTGGTTCCAAAAAAGCGTTCACACAAACTGACTGTATGAGACAACTGGACTGAGCGAGTGTGACATCACCCATTGAAAACACATTACGCTCCAGTGAAATGAAGCCAATTCAGTCACCTTTTTCCTGCAATACGGGCCACGTTGAAGCTAGACGACAGTGATTAGTCCAAGTCGGTCTGAGTCACGTTTCTATGGCAACTGCTGTCACCAATCAGGAGTAACCTTCTTGAAAGTCCACTGAAAGCGGCTCTGGAGAATCTGTCAAACATTTGAGGTTTACTGAGGCATCTGATTGGTCAGTTTATAACTTGCAATTTAGAAAAAAATATCATGACAAAAATGAGGATTAACTAGAAGATGTTAAAAAAGGTCAAATCAAGAATGTTTATTCTGGCCAACAGAAGGACGGAGTAACAGCTGTTTATGTCTCTATACAAGTCTATGGGATTTTGGCTTCTTGGAGCCAGCAGGTACTTCCTGTTTGGAACGCCAGAGGGGAGGGGTCACTCCGTCCAGTTCTCTGTATACAGTCAATAAGTACACAATACAAATACAGCTCACACGCACATACTGAACTTATGACACCTGTGCTCAGGCGAGTGTCTGTTTTCTACTGTGGTGGATGATGGTGTTGTTAGCCTCACACCAACACCCCCGCCGAAGGGGAGGCAGCAGTGGCAGCCAGACCCCCCCCCCCCCCCCCCCCAGACACCTGCACAGGATGTCTGGAGCATTAAATGCTCTTTAAGGTTTGGTAGATTTGATATGGACGACTTTTCTGAAAAAACCTTTTTAGTTAGTCAGTTAAGCCTTTATCTGCCCAGAAAGGTAAATGGAGAACAATTTCTCATTTCCAACGAGGACCGGAGTTTGAGGCCACAAAAACCTCCCTGCAGATCTAAACATTTAGGGCGTTACTCCTGAGCGGAACCTGACTGCTTCAGCTGTGAGGGAGCCAT
Source organism: Oryzias latipes (assembly GCF_053564925.1). Classification (NCBI taxonomy): domain Eukaryota; kingdom Metazoa; phylum Chordata; class Actinopteri; order Beloniformes; family Adrianichthyidae; genus Oryzias; species Oryzias latipes. Next base: position 5,047,452 of record NC_136240.1, read on the forward strand.
TCATCTACATTCAGCGCAGCAGATCTCAGGCAAAATTCCAACGGATCATTTCACAGTGATTTCTGTCCCACCAGCGCATACGGCTGCTGCCTCCTTCTGAATGAATATGAACTTTAACACAAGACACAGATCTCATTTGGAGAAGCTCTGACACCGTGCAGCACCGCCGCTCGATGAGGATGACAGAAGCGCTCCGAATCACTGCAGAGCTGCTGAAACCAAAACCCTTCTCTGTCGCCACCAACCTCACGCTGGCCTCCATTCAATAGGGAAACAAAGGGTGTGAGGACAATTGCACAATTTCGTGTGATGTGGGCGTGTGTGTGTGTGTGAATCACAGAGCCATCTGACGGCAACAGCCCAGTGACAAGTGCCTGTGTAAAATCTGAAATTAAAGAATTAAGAACAAAGCAAAAGCTGTTCAGCCAAAGCTCTTTTCTAGACTTAGAACTTCTGAAATCAAACCAAAAAGCCTTCGCCATCAGGCGAAAATAAAGCGTTACACTTACTAACCCACCACTTTCATCTGAAAATGCTTCATTTTTTAAATAAATGATCCGCTTAAGGGTTTTGGACCCCCAGATCTAAACTCTTTCTTTGGGGGTGGGGGAAATAATGTCCACCCATGTCTGCAGATCTTTATGGATGCAGGGTGACACCTAGCACAGGCAGAACAGCAGATCTGGAGCTGGTAAATGTCAATCAGCAATCATTTATTTTAATATTCCACATCTGTGCCTATCCTGCTGAGCCGTGCTATAAAATCTACACTGTGAAATGCCTGATCTGCTTAAGTAATACAAACTCGAAAGACTAATAGACCATTGAGTGGCTCTTTTTCAATGCACCTCATCAATCTCCTGATTCAAAGTCTGCAAATTACTGTTGAAAAGAACGTCTATACATATTATGTCCTGTTTATAGACACATACATCATTTGACAGGATTTCAATCTTGGAGTACCATCAAAACCTTTTTCTATGAATCGGCTACAAACGTCTTTAGGTGAATACACTGCGAGTCTGTGGATGGCTCCTTACCAACAACAGTACGAGCTGCGACGCCAAATGAGTTTCTTGAAACAAACACAAAGTAGGCGTGCCGTAGTTCAAAGGAAGCTAGAGGCAGGGAAATCTTGTAGCTCCTCAGCACAGGCTTATGTCTTTTGCTCTGAACTACTTCCAGGATCATTGACATTTTCAGCCAAAACCACGGTTTAATGTGCAGCTGAGGAAGGATTTCATTGAATAAAATGATAACCTGCAGTAAATGGAGCAATCTCCCCCCCGCAGCCGTCTCGCCGTCGTCCTCACAGTCCTGCAGGAAGCTGTTCTTGTCCTCGCAGTAGATCCTAAAACAGACTTTCAGAGTGTCAGAGTGCCAAGACACATTCCAGCTGGAGAAGTTTGTTCGCCGTCTAAATGTTAACATCTCCTCCCTGGGAGTAATGATCACGCTGGCAGGGCCCCAAGATCGCCACTCTGACCTCATTAGAGCATTTTAAGCACATCCACACGGGCATAAAGGAAAAAAAAGAAAAGATGACCCTCACAGAGAATGCCCCAAAAGCCTTCACTTACCCTGATGTGTCTCATTATTGACCTTTAAAAGCATCACTAAGGAGACAGCACAACACAAACCCAAATTTCAGAGCGTTTTTCAGGCTTTACCCGTCAGGAAGTGGGCGTTACAAGCTTAGGTTTCAGTGTGTGATCCCTGCAGTATTCACTTAGCAAAATGCACAGAATCTGTATGTAAACAGTCTAAATCCACACAAAGTACAACTGTCAGCAGAAGCTGCACGCTGTCAATCAAATGGACAACTCTGTCATGCAGAGTTTCTGAGCAGTTTATGGACATTTAACAAGCTTCATTTTAGTTGATATAACTTTTATTTAAATCATTTATTTCTCACAGTTAGATGAGATCTAACATTTGCTTTAAACAATGAACTCAGGAAAACACAGCCTCCCGTAATGTGTGATGGGTAGACTTTGTACAAACTCAGGTGTTTTACGGTTCAATCGTGTTCACATGGGTTCTTTTATTGGTACTTTTATTGTTGTTTACGATGATCACGTTCTCATGAGGCTTCTGCAGAGCACAGTGAGGGGGCATAATCAGATATGCACAAATCCATAAAGCAAGAAAACACATGGAGAGGTCAAACTAGAAAAATGAAAACACCAAATCCATGTAAATCCAAAGGAAACAAATGTTTAAACATAAAATTGTGGTTTGGAAATTCATGCTTTTTTAAAGTCTGTTTTTAATCGTCTTTTTTTTTTGCTTTTTAAATAAATGGATAACCTCTTCCTCCACAACCCCCCATGAACCCCCACCAGCGCTGCTATTCCTTACAGGAGCTTTCTGCTAATGAAATAAACATTTGCCTTTTTAATTGAATATTAGCCACAACATGTCACTGTGCATATTTAGAGATGTGGTTTTCTTATTGGCAGATGGATCGAACCATGGATGAACCTAAACAGTTTCAAACGTTACTTTGTTTTGCCTAACTGGACATTTTTTGAGACGCTTTTTTAAGCAAATTCCAGTCAGTGTGACTCGCCATACCCAGGGGCTTCATTTTATAAAATCAGCCCTGATTCCCTTAGACTTACGGTTTCACTCTAAATGTATGCCACATTACCAACCTGTATGCATAAATATTATGAGTGGCACTGGCAATCTTCTTATTCATATAAAGCTTCTCCAGGACCATTTTCACCTGAAATGGAAAAAAGGGGAGAAAGGCTGATTGAGTGCACCTCTTTGATTATCAATGGGAAAACAAAAGTGTTACAGTGGCTATCTTTTAGGATATCTTTTCAGGTGTCTGACGCTGCTGAGGAATGCACTAACGTGGTGCCCAGCAGTCTCTACACGTTCTTCAATGAAAAACACGTCACGCTTGTTTTGTCAGTGGTGTCTAGCTTGTTTATTCTGTGAAATGATATCCTGAAGTTGTCTTACTTAACATTAGAATGCTGTGGAGAATTAAACGAGGCACAAATTCTCCCTAAATGACGTTGTTTTAGGTGCTGAGAGCAACACTTTCAGACGGATCTGTTCTGTTCATTATCTCTGAAAGCAAACGCGTTTCTGTTCAAATACCAATTCAGAGCAGGTGGAAGCTTTTAGGAGGAGCCACACTGATATTATCTTTCAAGACGGAGCCACAGGATTTTTACATTTTGTCAAGCTGTCGCATAAATTACCAGATTTGTTTCTAACTGATAGGATGCTAATGGTGGAATTTTCTCTTGAATGTTTGGCTTTCATCCTAATGCCTTCAAATGGGGCCACAGTTCAGGTTGTTTTATTTAAAATTGCATTTGGTTAAGGCTTTAAAGAATGACAATGTGGTCAAATTATTGCACGTTACCTGTCTGGGTGAGACCACGAGGGCCAAATGAGGCTGGAAGGTGCTGCGTCTGTCTGTCACGGGGTTTCCATGTTTTATCAGAGGCAATTCTTCGTCTGCAAAAAAGAACTCCCACACGTGAGATTCAAGAGTTGATCCTGGTTTTTGTGTTGAAGAAGCTTACCGTGTCCCGGATCCATGAAGAGATGTGCATTTTCCGTGTTCAGTTTGAGAGCCATGAAATCTGAGAGGTACTCTTCATCATCATCATCATCTACTCCCTCCTCAGCTGATGTGCTGTCTTTTCCAGGATGTTCTTCAGCAAAAAAAAAAAATCTCATTTTATAAAATGTATGCAAAAAGCCATGAAGGAAGCCTAACTTCAAAACAGACTAACACACATTATGCTTCAGGCTGTCTGAATCAATACAGTGAGATCAAACACCAACTTCTTATGAAAGGAGCTGAAATGAGCTGTGAGAACAACGAGTCAGCACCTCGTCAAGCTAGCAGTGATGAACCTCACGAGTGCCAACAGAACAGAGGAAAACGTCCATGCTTCCCCTTCAGCCTTTATCCATGGAAAGCTGAGACTTGACACACTTTACAAAAATAACTTTTCAGCAAATATTGAAACAAAAAATGAATAATTGTGATGTGGAATTTGCATCTACAGATAAAGGATGGCATGGTCCTTGGGAGCTGCAACCCCTCCTGTTTTCCAGAATTAGCTAAAAGGTCTAAGGTTGTCAAAAGCAATCTGTAGTAAAACTGATTTAAAGACAGTACCAGACTGTCAGAATCAGAACTCTGTCTCCCCCTCTGGTCCCCACTGGGAACCATCTCCAGAGTTCTAACCACACTTCCTGGATGCTGCACACCTGACTCTCATTCACCTAATCAACTGTGGCATGCCTGGGCACTGCACTGGGCTGGGCTAAATGCAAAGTATTATTTGTGCCCCACTGCCTTCCTTACTGAGCATTATATCTGGCCCTGATCTTCTGTCTCCTGACCCAGACTCTGTTTGCCTGCCGCCTGCCCAGACCCTCGCCTGGATTTTGACCAACCTGTCTCTCCTCTGATGCTCTCATGCTTGTTATTAACTCCTGCCTGCCTGAACCTGATTTAGCTTTGTGGACTCTTAGATGAGCTCTTTTATTTTTGGGCGGTTCATTTGTAGTTCTTCCGTAATTTTAACGTGGTTCATTTGTGACCCATTTGTAAATTTTTCATGTACAGACCACAATTTTTCTCACTTTTTCCACATATATTCACGTATGAACAATTTTTGTCCATACATCATCCACAAATTGTATGTAGTGGCTGTTTAATGAACTATACTGATTCCTGACAGTGCGTCGGGGGCAGCTGGAAAAGGACAGTTAATCAATGGAACCAGCATTTGACAGATTTCAGTTATATCCATTTTTTAAATTCATGCCATTCAAAAATGCAATTCTCTGCAAAAACGTATTTAAGATGGCTGAGGGGTTCTCTCTAATCTAAACCAAATGGGCTGACATGGTAGGTAATCGGTAGGTAGGTAATTCTAGTTTCCAAATTCTACTATATCTGTAAAATACCCATGAAACCTGGCTGAGTGTGATCTAAAAAACAGCATGAAAAAAGAAGGTGGATTACTTTTTTATATCAGCAGGAGGGTAATTCCTATTGGATATGTTAGGACAGGGCTGAAGGATGGGCTGCACGGTGGCACAGTGGTTAGCGCTCTTGCCTCACAGGTTCTGAAACAGAACCAAGGTCCCAACGGGGGACCTTTCTGTGTGGAGATTGCATGTTCTCCCCGTGAACACGTGAGTTTTCTCCGGGGACTTCGTCTTCCTCCCTCCCCCCAAAAACGGCTCTAAATTGCTCCTAGGTGTGAGTGTGCATGATTATGGCCGTGCGATAGACTGGCGACCTGTCCAGGATGTCCCCAGCCTTCACCCATGATTGGCTTGGATAGGCTCCAGCAGCCCAGTGAGCCCGGAAACTATTTTGAAGAATGAAAAAAAATTGCAGTTTTCATATTGGGGATGGGGCCATGAACCCCATGCTCTTCCAGAGTATGCATCTGTGTATAAACAAACTGGGCTGACTAAGACATTTCTGTGTGAATGTGATTTAAATTGTAAAAGGGTCCTTGTTGTAAACAAGACCAAAACAATTAATCTCTAATCTCCACCCACCGCACCTCTGATTTACGACACGAAGATTTTTGGATTATGAAATGTCCTCTACTTTCTTTACAAAGAATTTGTCATTAATATCTAAACTTTTTAGGATGTAGATGCAAGCATGACTTGGGATGTGGGGTTGGTGAAAGAAAACATAACCATAAAAAGCTTGCATCTTAAAAAGGGAACTGAAAGTAAATAATTGACACAAGAACTATTTCATATTCCTACAAAATCCTTAATAAGCCTCATTTGGTAAAAAAAAAAACTGCAATAGCATGCAGCAAAAACAGAAACAGGAAATGACAAAAGGAAAACTGAAGGTCTCTCTATCTGGCTGTGATAACAGCACTAGTTTATTCTTTGCAGCCACACAAACACCTAAAGACATGCTGCTAAGATTCATCCCAACCAAGAGCTGAACAAACATCTCGTCCTTTTGTTCAAAGTGGTCCCACTCGCTCAAACGTCATCCTCACATCCAGTCCATCTCCACTCCTTTTTTCATTTCCTGTCCTGTGAAAAGTGCCTTATCAGATTTCCTTCCTCTCTCCCACCATGTGCCTGTCACTCCAACGAGTGAAGCTGTCAGTCCCATAAGGGCCCTGACCAGTTATTCTTATTACCACATGAATCACAGAGAGACGACTTATGACACAACAATGAGGGAGGACGTTTACTTTACACTGCTCATTTCTCAAAGAACACCTCAAGAGGAGTAAAATATTAGATAAGTGGATCTGAATAGAGAAACTCAGCCACTTACTTTACATCAACCTGATTTATGACGCTACGCTGTAAAGAAGGTAACCTCAAGCCTTTTCTCCTTTTAAGGATTCTGCTGAAGTAACAGAGCATTATCTAGATATTGATCTTCATTCAGAGCTGTCACTCAAAGTCAGACAGATTTTCAAAGGCTTTTGTTCTCCTCTTATTACAGTTTCCAACCACGCCAGGTGGAAACGAAGAATTCATTTAGAATAAAAAATATTTGAGTGCACAGATGGTTTAATCCATTATCTCTCCCATAGTAAATGCTGTGACTAATCATAGCAGAGATGGATGGATGGATGGATGGATGGATGGATGGATGGAAGGATGGATGGATCAGTGGATGGATGGATAAATAGAGGATGAGTGGATGGATGGATGGATGGATGGATGGATGGATGGATGGATGGATGGAGGATGGATGGATGGATGAATGATGGATGGATCAGTGGATGGATGGATAAATAGAGGATGAGTGGATGGATGGATGGATGGATACTTGATGGGTGAATGGATGGAGGGATGAATGGATGGATGGAGGATGGATGGATGGATGAATGGATGGATGAATTGAGCCTATCGCAGTTAGTGTTCACCCTAACCCTAAATAGTTCTCTTACTACAAGCATTTACACCCACCGATCATTTAGAGTCACCATTTAACCTATGAAGCATGTATGAACATGCAAACTCTACACAGAAAGAAGCCAGCTGTTAAAGAGGCTGAAGTCCATCAAGGGCTATAAACGTTAAGCTACTGTGACGTCCATGGGGCAGCCGCGGTGCAGTGGTAGAACGGCCAACCTCTGATTTGTAATATCGCGGGTTTAGTTCCCGCCTTGCCCGCCCATGTGTCGAAGTGTCCTTGGACACTGAACCCCATATTGTTCTTAGTGGTTATAGTGTTCGGTTTGGAGCCGCCATCAGTGTTCGAATGTGTGGGTATAGGCCTGCACAATATATCGCAAATTTATTGTTATCGCAATATCAAGCTGTGCAATACGCATATCGCCAAAGTCTGTGAAAATTAGAATAAATGGTTCCCTTAAATGTGCTAAAACAATCTTATGGCAGCTTGAAGTGTTCAACAAATCAAATAAATCCATTTATGCATTTGACCAATCGGTTAGACTAATTTACATTATTGACCAATCAGATGGACTCCTTTACATCAGTGGTCCCCAACCACCGGGCCGCGGACTGGTACCGGGCCGCGGACTGGTACCGGGCCGCGGGAAATTTTGACACCGGGACGCACAGAAAGAAAAAAATAATTTCCATTTTATTGTATTTTTTTCGAAAGAAACGTATTATTTTGAAAAGTGACCGGATTCTCTCTATTACATCCGTAACGCTTAACGCACGTCAATCAAATATCACATCAAACATCACGTGATACACACCTTGCGTTGCACCTCACCTGCTCCTGAGCATTGGGACTTCTCCACAAGAAACTCTCTGACTCTTTCCACCCAAAGGTAGAGGATGCTCTCCCCAGGATGCTCCCTGTTAAAGGGTGGAAGCAGAAAAAAGGCCTGTTTTCTGGTGATATTGCACTCTGCAGCGTGAATAATGAATGCTTTTGTTGTGGCTAATATCTCTCCACAGCATCTCCTTGTGAAGTCAAAAACGATGAGGGAGGACTCACACATAGATGTCTTCCAGGCTGTTTGCCAATTTGACCCTCTCAGGGCCTCGCAACCATGCTGCACTACAAAAGCCATAAGCAAACACAAAGATATTGAGTGGGACGAACAGAGGGCTTCTGAGTGGGAAGCTGTTCTTTCAAATTAGCCGATCTCCCACATATTAAATCTGAAAGGCAAATAAACTTACTTGATCTGGTAGATGGGTGGAGCCGCACTTGGATAATCAGAAGGTAGAATAATCTGATCGGTGACAGGAAAAAAAGGATGGTGAACTGAATACACGACGAAAACGTGCGATGGGTATACAGAGTTGTGTCTGCACCTGTAAACACGCCGTCAGTTTTGGCTCCTCCAAATCACTGGATATTTTTATGCAAAATATTCTGGATGCTTCATCTATCACACACCATTCATCGCCGTAGATAGAAGACAAAGCCTCAACCTCTTCAATCTAAATAAGAAGAAACAGGAAACAAAGCCAAAACATGAATACTCATTTTCCACAGGCATTATTTATTGATCAAGGCCCGCACTGATTATAAACCTGAACCAGGGATTTACAAAAGGTTCATGAACGTCTCACATAAACTTCAATCCATGTATGCAGCTGTTTTTGATCAGCAAAAGAGCCTTACGGATCAAAACACTGTGAAGTTTAACCAAAACATTATTTTTTAAAAATGAGAAAGTAAAAAATATAAAGTAAAGAAAATGGAAATAGGAAGAACAGAAAGTCTGCTCAGTCTTCAGTGGTGAAAACAGTTTGATAGGACTTCACTTAAAAAAAAAAACATCACAGCAAACACAGAACATGTTCAAATATGAGCTGAAAAACAAACACTTGCTGTCTAGACATGAAGACCAAGGTTTGGACCGGACCCGGTGCTGTTTGAGATGCTTCCGTGCAGCTCTAACTGGATGGGGTAAGCTGCCCCCACAAGTTCTCCAAAATAACTGTTTCTTTGAGGAAATGAGGAACAACCGGAACCCCAAAACATGTGTAACAAGACAGAAATGTCTTCATGCAGACAGGTGCCACTCAGGTTTCTGTCATTTCACAAACAACAGCAATGTGTATATGAATCAGTCTTTCCAAGAAAAATGAGGTTTTTATGACCACGGTCAACATCTATAAGGAAAGAAAAACAGCTGGTCATATTATAATGCACAGGGATGCTATCTCTTTAATAAATGGATAACATAATGTTGACAAACTGGCTCACATCTAGCCCCATTTCCTTCTTGGTTTAGTCAGTCTTAATCAATCGTCTGCTTTTGACAGGAGGTGCTACACAAAGAAGTGTCCACATTTCTACAAGTTAAGGTTTAATATTTTGAAATCCATAAAACTGATGAATAAAAATGTGAATTGGACCAACTCTGATGAAAATGGTGTTTTAAATGTGTTCTTGTAGATTTTTCTCATGGTGGAGGACACATTAGAAGAAACTCTGAAAAAAATGGTGTTTGAAGAAAAGCTTATTTGTGATGTAGAAAATAAGCTGGGCGCGTCTCGCGCTCACCCCTCAGCCCACTCATGCTCTGGTGTGCATGAGGAGCAGAGAGATGACGGAGAATCAGCAGAGAAATACAGTTTAGATGTTAGCATCTGGCTCCAAACATTGCTCATTATTTTGGTTGCACCGCTAATGTTAGGTTGGGATTGTAAGGGGCTGTTAGCTAGCAGAAGAGCATGTAAACTGAGAGCTCTCAGCAATGGGGAGAGGAAAGGTGGGTGGGGTTACTCTATAGTCCCGCCCACAACTCAGAGGTGAATTTCTGCTGAACTCCTGGCACTCTGCAGATACTATGTCCTAGAAAATAACTTTTTAGGCTAAAAATTGAATAATCTTAATTAAAAGACCACTGGCAACACTTTTACAGTCAAGAGAAGATTAAGTCCATACGCCACGGCTCCACTTTAGGCCGTCTCCTGAAAGAATCCAAATCTTCATGGCCGTTTAGAATGGTAATTACAACAAAATAAAAGCATTTTTGGCTTTAGAACAGTCTGAATTGATGGGTGCTCTCCTTCATAGGGCATCCCACAGGGTTTTCTTGTCAGACTTCTGCTCTTTTCTCTGGTTTTCTTGCTCTTGGGTTCATGATCAGTTTTCAATTTATGCAGCTCACAGGATGTGCAACTGAAATAAAATACACATTTGATAAGTTCTCTAACAAAGTGTCTTGAAGAAACTCGGGATGATGTCAGAAAAACTGAAAATCGTGGCAGAAAGATGCCAAACGTGCCCTCTACTTCATTTATAGCCAATTTTTAAAGGTTTCAAAAGCAGTGTTGGGACTAACGGTATTTAAGTAGAACTGCGTTACTAACGGCATTACAAGTTAAGCAACTGAATAATCTAACCAATTGCTTTCATCCCCGCTACAACGCCGTTCTAATTACTTAGTATAAACCGTGGCGCAGTTCTTCACAATTTGATGATGTGGTGTAACCCTTGTGCTATCTTAGGCACTTTAACATTGGGAGTTGGGTCATCTAGACCCACTAGACAGAGCTCTGAACCTTTTTTCTTCAATGATTATGTCTGAATTCCCACCCTACCCTCTAACTACTAAAAACTATCTAGTGCCCTGGATTTTAAAAGCAATTCGGATACCACGCTCACTGCTTTTTTTTTTTTTAAACAGCAAATATGACATCACTGATTTCAAAAAGTGAAAATCCTATTGTTTTACAATGACTAATTATGAATCTGCTGTGTTCTTATGATGAAAACATTGATGGTTTATTTTAAAAAATAATTTATATTAATTTTTTGGCAAATATTATTCAAACGCAATGCATTGTGTTCTCTATTCACCAATCTAGTGAGCCTCAATGCACCAGTGGGACTTCTGGGAAACTCCTAGGACACTGGATTTTAGAATTGTAGATTTGGACAGTGCTACAAAATGGCGACAAAGCAGCACTGTTAAAACAAGACAAACTGTATTTTACAGTCCAGTAATTCACACAGACCTCAACAAATCTATAACAATGTTGTGTTGTGGAAATCCTGCTGAATACAGCGAATCAGTCATTGAGAGCTGGACTTTCCCCTTCCTGCTGTAACACGTTCATAAAGTAAATTTATGACAAGAGTACAACATCAAATATGCAGCTAAAAACGTCATTTCATAGGATACTTGAAATGTTTGTTGATACTAGAAACTTTTACTTTTATTTCTATACAAAGTTTTTTTTCCTTATCATGTAAAGTTAATATTCTTATATGTGTATTTTTCTTGTTGCAGTTTTGATCATTCTGAATGACAATGTTAGAGTTCAGGTGAAGGAATATATCAAAATGACTGACGTGAAGAGAGATTTTAAGTTACAAATTATTTTTGTTGATGGTTTTGCATTTTTGTTTTCTCCCTTTTTAACTGGAATTGCTACTATTTTGTTTATTTAAACACAAATTAGGATTACTCAAATAAGTTGACACTTAAAACCTTCATGATGAGTTTATTAATATTATCATTTATGCATGGCTTGTTGCAGTGTTGTTGTGTGATATTTCTAATAAATACATATTTAGATTTATACACTTCAATCCCCTCTCTCTACTGTAATTAGTTGGCAGAACTATACCAGAATACTAGAAGTGTCACTTTCATTGACTTTTTATGTCAAAATGTCAAATTATGTCAAATGTGTTGCCGTGATTTAACTGGCAAAGTAATTGGAGTAGTTATTTGCAGAGTAACTGACTAATTACTTTTAAGATACAGTAACTGAGTTACTAATTGAATTACTTTTGGTCAATGTAACTAGTAACTCTAACTGATTACTTTTTTTAAGTAAGATTCCCAACACTGTTCAAAGTAAGCTGAATAAATTGACAACATCGTCAGCCCCTGAGTGCAAACCAGTGAGTGTCAAACACCTCCATGTTTGTTGTCTGTGTCTGCCCTGCAGCTCTTCCTGCATGGATGAGGAGCGCAGACCTGCAGCGTCTGCCGCCTGCACTGCAGCGCCGCGTGCCGCAGCTGCTGCCATCATGATCTGCCCCTCGTGTGCTGAAAGCCTTTGGTCTTACTTGAGCCTGTAGGTCTGCTTCATTCTCCTCTTTAATGAGGCCCGCCATCTATCATCGTGTAACTGTCAGATCTCCACGCCTGCAGCTGATCATGTGATGGTCATTACAGTGTTAGGCACTTTCATCAACCACATCCCGACGTGGATCCGACTTGCTGCACTACCTTGAACCCGGGAACCGGAAGTTGCAACAAAGTCTTCCGGGTTTTTCTTTCTAGCATTAGCAGACCGACGTAGAAATCCGATCAAAGACACACACAAAAGAAAGAAACTACTAGAATGTTTTTATAGACCTAAGTAACAAACCAGCATTCGCTTGTACTTTTTAAAAAGGTCTGGTTTCCTTTTTAGAATTACTTTTATTTTGAAAGTTGGAGCGTTCCGCCGTGGTGTCTTCCGGTGTGGACAGATCAGCTGATCTCGGTGTAAACTGTAAACAGTCAGGACTCTACCCGAGGTGTGTGTGTGTGGAGGAGGGAAAGTAGAGTGAAGGGGAACTTCCACGCGTGTTTTATGTCCGTTTGTTTCTCCGCGGACGCTGATGGGGAGCGCGCGCTGTCTGCGCGGAGCGGTGCGGGTGTCTGCGCGGCTCCCCGCCGTTTAACGGAGGGCGCACGTGAGCACAGCTGTCACCAAACTCCTGACGGACATGGAGTCAGTAAGTTTGTCTGCCGAAACGTTTAATCCACAGCTGGAACCTGGTCACGTGTGAACGATTCTTCCCCACATTCTCGTTCTGTGGGGAAAGTTCCACGCGAAGATCATGAACAAACAAAACTAGCAGATCATTTGAATTCCTGTCCAAAGCCAGACCTCCTCAGGAGGGAGCAGGCAGCAGGACTGCAGGAGAACCGGCAGAGGAGCACAGGGAGGAGGTGCAGGTGAAAGCAAAGACTGAACTGAAGAAGGGCAGGTGAGTTAGAATCTCAGGGATAGATCCCAGCAGACAGAAGCATCCCTCCTGTGGAGCACATGGATGAAAGGACGGCCACTCTCTGCCTCCATGGGTTCACTGAAGCTGCATTGATAGCTGGCAGAAATGGATCCAGTTGGACTCTCCATCCCATGTCAGAAAACATCCCTCCTCCAACTTAGAGCAAAGCGTCATAAAAAGGTTATTACAGGACATCAAACTCTTCTCCTTCACTGGAATGGCTTTAGGTTCTCTTGCTTTTAGCACCAGGTTGACGGGGTGGCAGGGTTTTTTATTGTTGTATTTTTTGTTTTGTTACACGTGGTATGTTGCAATAATTCACTGAAATGTGAGCCAACTTAGAAATGAAATGAGAATGTGCATTAGTGAACATTCTGCAGTCTCAGCATGAAAAACAAGCCTCCAATTTTGACTCTAGTTGTTTGTGACCGTATAGTGGATTATTGTTTTTCACTGTCAGACTGCAGGACTCTGAATCTGCAGGAATGTCAACCCATTCTTGGTAGCTGATTACGTAGACAGGCTGTCATGGGACGTCTTTCAAAGGGTTGTCCCTACACTCCCACATGCTTTCCCGGCCGAGGTGAAGCTTTCACACGCAGAGTTTGACCTGTTGAGGTCAAGCCCTGTAGTCTTTGCTTCTCTGATGCATTCATCATTTGTAACTGCCGCATGATGTAACAGTGTCTAATGAGCCACCTCCCTGTCTTGTTCCTCTGCCTTTGCACACCGATTGTTTGATTAAAGCTTGTAGAGTCATGTGCTCATGCAAGAAGAAAAAGTGTACTTCCTTCCTGAAAAGCGGGTCTGATGACTCGAGCTTTTCTCGTTTGAGTTTCCTTTTTCTCCTCATAGACACAATGGTTCTCCAAACTCGTGACTTTTTCTCCTCATGTCTTGATGGTTGGATGGAAGTCATGTGCAAAAGTCAGTCCCCCCACTTTTGATCTCATGTTGTTTTTGTGTGCAAACATGTCATCTGGTTGTTATCAGAGTTTCCTCCTCTGCCAATTTTTAGCATTTTCTACAAAAAGATTTTTTTTTTAAAAAGAAACCAAATTGTGAGCACTGCAAAGTTTGGTCATTTGCAGCAAACTTGGGGTGTTTTCTTGACTGTCAGTCACTCATATTACAGTTTGGCCCATTTTCGGTTGTGCCATTACATCAGTTTGACAAATGTTTGTGGTGTCCTACTTTTTCTTGATGTTCCTTCTCAGCATATAGAGAACTGTGCTGAGCTCTTTATCTAAACCCTCCATACTTTACTCTTTTTAAACTTCTTTCAAATGTAGATTTGCTGCTCATTGCAGGGCCTACATCGAGCTATTCATAGTAAATAATATCCATGTATATGATCATATATTACCTTTAGCACACAAAAGATTTTCTTTATTAGATATTACTTATTTTCCTGAGTTCGTTTTCTACCTGGAAGTAGGACGACTCGACCTCTGAGGCCCCGCCTTTTCTCTCCTTGTGGGTGTCATGACGTCATCTTGGAGCCAGCCCCTGCAGCGTGTCTTCGTTTCACCTGCGAAAACGAACAACATCCAAACTTTTGCAAAGATGGATGTGCATACAGTGCAAATAAAAGGAAAGGGTTTAGCTGATCACCGCTTGCTCCACGGAGAAAGTGTGTGTGTGTGATAGCTTGGGGGCGGGACTGGCAGCGCGGACTCTTCCTGGAACTCAGTGCCAACAGAAAATGCTGCTCTCATCAACCCAACTGTAAAGGGAGAGATGACTTTAGAAGGGGAAAATGATAATAGCTCTTTTTGTATTTTATATTATATAACTTGGCTCGTCTCGCGCCTCCAGCTGGTCTCCAACTCCATCTGGATGAAGCTCATCTGCTGGACTTTAAACATGTAGTTGTAGAGTTAGATGAGCTAATTCTTCTCTAAGAGTTCTGGTACATCGCCTATCCGTCCTGGGGGAGGATCCCTCCCTCATGTCATGTGGACACCCCAGAGGTTTTTTTTAGGAGATTTTCCTTACCGTGATGCAGGGTCTAAGGCCTAAGACTCTAAGGCTTAGGCTTTAGTTACATCTGTTTAGTTAGTTTAGTTTAGAATGTTCCTATTGAATTCTATGTATTCATGTTCTTTATGAATGAAAATAATGTTTACTTTACAATTACTGCTATGAAGCCCATTGAGATGACTATTGTTGTAATATTGGGCTATAAGAATTGAATTGAATTGAATTGAATTGAATTGAATTGAATTGAATTTAATTGGAAGGGGCTGTTCCTCACTTTGTGACATCACAATGTGAGAATCGGTTCGTTTTATTGGATTGAGAAGTGCTGGTGCTCAGAGAGCAGGTTTTTAGAGGAATACTCAGAAAAATGAACAGCTCAAAACACTGCTCTGTGGTTTCTTTTCGTGAAGAATGACCATTATAACACACTTAAAAGCTCAAAAAATGGATTTAGCATGATATAGACCCTTTAATGTCGTGTTGTTGACACAGTGCAAGCACACTGTTGGACATCTGTCAGGTAAAAACAGGCCCATACTACCAAAGCTCTGCCCCTGTGCTTAACAGAGGACCATGAGCATTGAGAATTGACAACTGCTGGACCTGCATCTGTGAATTACACAATTTTGCGAAGCCTCGTGGTTTGATAACATACAGTTTTGCCTCACAGCTGTTTTTAAACAGAAGAGTCTTTCTCTTGGAAACTCTTCAAAAACCTCAAGTTCTTCTGACTGTGATGTCACAGACTTGTCCTGCTGTCTGAAGCGTAGAGTGTGATGTAAGACTGAGGTTTACTGAAATGTTCTGACCTTAAGGTACATTTATGGTCAGAAAAAACTGGGAAAACTTACTTTCCACTTTTTTAGATATGGTTTATGATTGTGATTTATGATTGATTATTGTTTTTTAACACTATCGTTGATGTCCTCGCTTGTCCTGGTACCTGGCCCATAAGGCGTTAAGGTATGCCTTCTAGTTGGCAGAAGGGGAAGCCTTTCGGGGGGGGGGGGGTTGCACTTAAATAATATGGAATAAGGTGTCGCAGACCAACGTAGCCAAGATGAAGGAAATCTCTGATTTCAAAACGGGGTCAGATGAAGCTTGAATTTTGAAGGAGGAGGAGGAAAACCAGGAACAAAAAAACCCAAACCTTTGCGGACAGTTGATCATAAGATCATCGACTTCCCCTCTTTAAAACACACAAGCCACAGAAACATCAACAGCACAAAATGTCAAATCTAGCTTTTTTTGCTTCCCAAGCTGGGCTCCTTATCCATCCTCAAGAGACCAAGATCCTGAAGCTCAGCTCCAGCCAGTGAAGCTTGGCAACAACAACCCAGAAGAAGTGGAGACTTTTAGGTATCTAAAGGCAACTGCAAGGAACGGACATGGACGTCAAAACGCACATTAGAAGGAATTGAGGACGTAGAACTGTCCTGAAACTTTGTCATCTTGTGATTCAGAGTTTAAATTCTCCATTTTCAGGTATTTCAAAGCTTTTCAAGGATGTTATTTAGTGTTAAGCAGCATTTCTGTCGTTCTTGACTTTTATATGCTAATTTATCCTTTAGCATGATTGAAGCAGTTTCTCCTTCTATTTTGGCCCTTTAAATAATGATAACAATAATGATGGATTGGATTTACCTGCGTTTTTCCAGACCCTTAAAGAGCTAAGGGTGTGTCCATTATTCATTCATACTTGGTGATGGTAACTACTGATGTAGCCACAGCTGCCCTGGGGCAGACTGACAGAGGCGTGGCTGCCAGTTGGCGCCTACGGCCCCTATGACCATCACCGGGACATTCATACACATTCACACACCAGTGGAGTCACACTGGAGGCAGGGAGGGGGAAGTGTCTTGCCCAAGGACACAACGACTGGGGGGAGCGGGGATCAAACCGCCGACCCTTCGACCAACTCAACCACCTGAGCCACTGAAAAGTATCTTTCACACAAAACATTTTTTGGGGCTCTATCTTCAACAAATGTAGTTTTTGAGTTTTAGCTTGAAAGATGCAGCAAACACGTCTGCCTATTTTACTTTCAATCAAATGTTTTTTGGAGTTGTATGTGTTAACTCTGCTTGTAATGTAGAAACTATGTGAGCTGTCTGTTTAGTTAGAATTGCTGCTTGTCTATATCTGCTTGTTTCTTCTTCAGTGGTTGTCTCATTCAACAAATGTTAAAAATGCACCTTTCATGGTTCAGCTGCAGGGTTCCATGGAGCAGCTGGAGCCAGAGGAGGAGTTCCTGCGGTTTGCCCGGAATGGAGATCTGCCTGGAGTTCAGAAGCTTCTCTCATCCCAGCTTAAAGAAGAGAGGCAGATCAATATCAACTGTAAAGGTATGCATGAAATGCACTTCAGACTGCTGCTGTGACACCAACCTTCTTAGATCCATCATAGTGTGTCGTCTTCTCAGGTAAAAGTAAGTCTAACCTAGGATGGACACCTCTTCACTTGGCCTGCTATTTTGGTCACAAAGAAGTTGTGAAGGAACTGCTTAAGGTAGAAGTTTTATTTTATTTTATTTATAGATAGGATCTATTGCAAAGATAACACAAGTGCCATTGCCCCTGCAGGCAGGTGCAGATGTTAATTTGCCCAATAATATTGGAGACACCCCTCTGCACAAAGCTGCCTTCACAGGAAGAAAGGTATCTTTTGCACAACTGTCAAAAATACACTTTCTACATCTTTGATTATGCACATTGTTTTATCCATTCAACCAAACAATAACGTATGAATCAGGAGATTGTCATGCTGCTGCTGCACTATGATGCATGTGCTACTGTCATCAATGGGACAGCACAAGTTCCCAAAGATGTCACTCAGAATGCTGAGATCAGAAGCATGCTGGAAGGTGAGAGAGAAGTCATTCACTAATTACCGTTTGAAGATTTTCCCGCCAATTCTCACAGTTAGCGTTTGATGATGCACGTTCATTTTCATACTTTGCATGCTTAATGTCTTCTCGTAAAATCCCACTGTGTCGTGGACGTTCAGCTGCTGAGAGGACAGAGGAGAGGAAACTGGAGGAGAAACTCCTGGAAGCTGCACGGGAAGGAGACCTGGCCTCGTTGAGTCAGCTGGTAAGTCTCACATTTAGATATTTGATGACAAAAAGCCTCAACCCCTTTTATTCAGGAAAATATTTCTTGACAACTTTAGTCAACAAATAAAGATAGAGAGTTTTGTTGGACGAATGAAGAGTCACTTTTTAAACTTAGACTCAGACTGACGTTTTTGTCAATACACTAAAACAAAGCAGTGAGTTTTGCAAAATGCAACAGTGAATTGTGCAAACAAAGGTCGTGACTCCACTAGCGACTGTGCAGTTTATATAAGGATAAGAGAACTGCGTAGAGATTATACACATGTATGCAGTCTGCACTGAAATGTTAAACAGTTATTTGTAACTAGAGGGAGAAGAAGAAAATGCAGGGTTGAATGCAATAATGCTGAATGAAAATGAAACTGAAAGGGTAATAGTTGGCAAAAAAAGAAAGAAAGAAATGATCAAAGTTGATCACAAATAAAGTGAAAACAGCACAATAATAAAAAAGATATTTTTGTGAAAAACTCAAGCGCCGGGTTTCAAAATCGCGAAGTTGTGCACCACAGCTCACGTGTCATGCAATGACCCCAACCAGGTACAGTGGACAGGACATATAATCTATATAATCCTGGAACATCTTGAAGATTCAAGGATTTGAATAGTTGAACGGTTAAAATAGCTGAAAAATTGAAGGAGTTAAGCAGCAAAAAAATGGCAGAAGATTTAATGCTTTATAGCATTCAGGCAATTATTCACATCAAAAGGTTGATACTGTATTTCAAAGATTTTATAGTTTTGTATTTTCGCTTCAAATACAAAATATTTCAGCGAAAAAATAACTAAAAAGCCTGTTAGAAATTGCTGAAAGATGTTCCCACAGTCTTTCAATGATGAAACCGTTTCTTCTCTGGTCCGCTGCTCATCCATTCAAGCTCTCTGGGAAGCCCTTTCTATACTTACCTCATTAAGTTGTGTGAATTAAACTAATTAGATGTGAGATCTTCAGCAGATGTGTCTCTGGGCGGAGGAGAGCCTTTTCTGTTTATTTCTCAAGTTTTTCTTTTTTATTCTGGGAGTCGTCTTTTGGCCTCGGTACTTGTGCTTTATATCTTTTATAAGTAAACAGCTCTTAAGTTGTGTTTTTTATGTGACAGTCGTACAAAAAGGTGTTTCTAAAGAATCAAAGGAAAAGTGTGAAAGCCTTTGCTCTTGCAGCTCCTGTGAGAAATCAAAGAGTCCAGCTAAACGTCTCCGTAGAATAATAAAGAACTGCCGGACACATGGGGCCACATGTCTCGACTGTTGTGTCCCGTCTGCTCTCTGCAGCTCACCAAGAGAAAGCCCTCGGATATCAACTGCACAGATCTCCTGGGAAACACTCCACTGCACTGTGCGGCTTACCGAGGCCAAAGGCAGTGTGCCCTGAAGCTGCTGAACAATGGAGCCAGCCCCTACTCAAAGAACAAGAACGGTGAGACGTGTCCGCCGTGGCTGACTGCCTTGGATGAGAACTGATATTTAATAGTTTTCCTGTCAGAATTGATTTGAACGATGATTCCTTTATCCCTAAAGGGAAATTACAGCCATGCTATATAAATTATTGAAGATGGGGATCAGAATAAATAAACTTAAATAAAAGAAGAAATTAACTGACTGTCACAGCCATCGCGTTCATCTTCCTCTTCTATCTCTTTGTAAACTTGTCTCTGTGGTTGCACATTCAGGACAACCATAAGTTCATTTATTTCTGAAGAACTGCTGATAGCTTCTACATGTTTTGTCTTCAAAGACCATTCTAAGTTCATTCAAGGTTTTTTTTTAGTTTTTTTGTTTTACCGCAGACCTTGGCAGACAGAAATCCATGAAAGTTGGAAAAATAACATTCTGTTGTCACTGCAGTGTTGTACATGAAATTGTTCAAATTAGAATGTTTTTGGTTTGACAAAAGAATAAGTTAAAAAACAAGCCTAACGTGATCATCTTTTATGTTCCCAATCCTAAAATGCACAGACTGACATATGAGGTTAGACAGAAACCTCTGTTGATTATCATGTTTGCAGATGACGCTGTAATCTGTAGTGAGAGCAGGTGAAGGAACATCTAGAGAGGTGGAGGTTGGCTCTGAAAAGGATAGGAATGAAGGTCAGCTGCAATAAGACAGAGTATCTGTGTGTAAATGAGAGGAACTCTAGAGGACAGTGAGGTTACAGGAAGCAGAGGTGGAGGACTTTAAATTCTTGCGGTCAACAGTCCAGAACAACAGAGCGTTAGGAAGGAGGTGAGGAGGTGAGTGCAAGCCGATTGGAACGGATGGAAGAAGGTTTCAGTGTGATTGTGTGACCAAAGAGTGTCAGGATAAATGAAAGGAATTGTGTAGAAGACTGTGGTGAGAGCAGCATGTTGTTGGTTAGAGACTCTGCTGCAGAGACAGGAGGAAGAGCTGGAGGTAGCAGAGATGAAGATGTTGAGGTTCTCTTTGGGACCAGGATGGATCAGGAATGAATCCATCAGAGGAACAGATCATGGTAGATGGTCTGGAGATAAATGCAGAGAAGCAGGTGGAGATGTTTGAGAGGAGGAACAGTGATGATGATGGTGAAAGGATGCTGAGGTTGGAGCTACCGGGAAAGAGGCCTAGAGGAAGACCAAAGTGGAGGTTCATGGATGCAGAAGAGGAGAACATGAGGATTGCTGGTGTGAGTAAGAAGGATGAAGAGGAGAGGGTTAGATAGAGGTATATGATTCGCTGTGTCGCCCCCTAAAGGGAGAAGCCAACAAACAAAGATTTTACCACGTCTCCATTCCTTATGATGCACAATAAAGCATAAACCAAGTTTATTTTGAAAGAACGGGTTAATAGAATCTGTATAATTGAAACCTGGGTAACATGATGAACACAATGTTCTTAACAGACCTGTTGTGTCCTTATCAGCACTGCTTTTGATCTGCCAGCAGTGTCTCCCTCCTTGAACAGACAGACACAAGACAGTTTATCGTTTAACGCTTTTCTTTGAATTGGTTTTGTGTTGGAACTGTTGAGGCGAGATGCCATGTCTAACTTTAACGTCCACAAAACCATGAATGACAGTGACATTCGTTTATTTGTTGTAGTTAGTATTTAAACATCTTTTGATGAGTTTTTTTGTCCCTGTTCTTTACAAACGCGGCCTGTTCCCTTCAGGTCAGACGGCGCTCGACCTGGCCAGTGGTACAGCCATGCAGCAGTTTCTTGAAGCCAACATTCATCGGGTGAAGATTGGTTTGAGAAAGAGGCCAATTTTTCTTTGATTTGCTTTTTCCTTGTGGATTATGTTACTTATCTTTGTGCTTTGCAGGGTTCAACTCGTCATGTCAAGAAGTTTGAGGGTCTCATCTGGAAGGTGAAGCAAATAACCTTTTTTGTTGTTGACTCAGCTCAGAAAATTCCAAACTTAAGCAGATGGTTTCTATGGTGGACTAGGTCTAAACATTTGGCATCATTCATAAGTCAGTGTAGCTGATAATTGACTGTATTTGGATCAGTTTAGCATTATATACATTGCATGAAAATGTACCCAAACCTTTATGTAGGAAGTTTGTGTAAAACACAAACTACACCTGTTTTAAAAGGCAGATGTCATGCCTTTTTTAAGCCTTTCATTGTAAATAATATCCATGTACATGACAATAAATTACCTTTAGCACACACAAAGGGAAAAAAGGCTTTCTGGAAATTAAAAGAACTCATTCCTCTGAATATTTTTAAGTCCAGGCTGAGATTGGAGGAGAAAGTTACTTTTAGCTGTTCCCGTTTTACATAAGCTCTCATTTTTATATATTTTATGTTTTTAATGTTGACATTTTTATTGTAAATGTAATTTATTGTCTCCCCCTAGCCAGGACTCCCTTGAAAAAGAGATTCTTAATCCCAATGGGACAATTCCTGGGTAAATAAAGGTTAAAAAAAAAAAAAGATTAAAATTTTTTTAATCTTAGTTCTTTTCCTATCCGGAATTAAGACGACTTGATTTCTGAGGCTCCACCTTTCTTTCCTTGTGGGTTCCGCCCATTTCATGATGTCAACCTAGAGCCCCGGCAGCGTGTCTGCGTTTCTGCCACAAAAACAAATAACATCTACGCTTTTGTAAAGATAAATGTGCATATAGTGCATATAAAAGGAAAAGTTAAGCTGATCGTTAATAGCTCCGTGGAGAAAGTGTGTGTGTGTGTGTGTGTGTGTGTGTGTGTGTGTGTGTGTGTGTGTGTGTGTGTGTGTGTGTGTGTGTGTTAGCCTGGGGCGGTGCTGGCAGCCCAGACTCTTCCTGGAAGGGGCTGTTCCCCACTTTGTGACATCACAATGTGAGAACCCCCTCTTTTTCGTGGGTTGGGAGGGGCTGGTGTTTATAGCAGGTTGTTAGAGGAATACTTTATGTCGTTTACAAACAGCAGTATACATTTTTTACTGTATAGTGATTTGCTTTGCATGTTTGTTTGTTTTACGTTTAGGTCCAATCTCATTATTTACTTTAGTCCTCTTTTTTTTTTAAATATCTCCTCTCAGCTGAACTCAGCTTTCCTGCTGGACAAAGACCTACATTCAGAGCCACTACAACATCTTAGCTCTTAAGGTTTTTCAGGGATATTCCATCCTAACTGGGATGGAAACATATTCTCAATTTAATTCAATTCTATTATTGAAGAACTATAGAAGAACTCATGATATCAAATAGATATATTCTGTTGCAATTAGATTCATTCTAAAAATACCAGATTATTATAATCTATTTCCGTCCAGACTATTGCAATAAAGCCAGATGTCCCGTCTGTGTTTTGGTGATCGCCTGTAAAAGTGATAGACAGATCCCACTGAAAGGTTTTCAGTGGGATCTGTGGAGAGGAAAACACACACCTAATGGAAGATTAGGAAGGAACTCTGAGGAGAACCAGACCCATGGTGGTTTGACGGGAGACATTTGTGTTAATCCAGCTTCATGTTTCTGTTGTCTCTACAACGCTTTGAGATTCATGGTCTGCCATTGGCTGGAATATGCTTAGGTTCTGTGGGAAACAAGCCCATATCAGCATATGTCCACCCCCATGCTTGGCATTTGTTATGAACTGGATGAATTATTGTCAAGTCCTCATGAAGTCTTCAACCAAATATGTGGGATCATCATCATGAGATGTCTACTGCCGTGCATATTTGAAGCTCCCCTAAACGCTTATGAAAGACTCTCACTTCTAAGTGATGAACTCTGAAGTGGAAACAGCCATAGAACCCTCTCAGAGTGAAGCAGCTAGCAACAGTTTAGTTTGCTGCTTTTACCTTTTCTCCTTGACACGGTGTGAAGAAACATCTGCTTTCAAACTGCTACATCCTCTGAGTGATCTGCTGTGGATCATTTCTGCACAGACTGCTAATCGGGAGTACTTGACTCCGGCTTACATCTGTATTCTGTTAGAACCACTGAGGTTTTTAAGCTCTGCTGCTGCGTTTTCTAACTTGTAATCTTTGCTAAAAAAACTTAAAAACAAGGATATGCTTATAGTTTCTTATAGTTGTATTTCCTGTCTTATCTAGTTCTTTGATCTGACTCAGGACACTCATGTGCTTCACCGTTTTTGTTGCTTTTTATGGTTCCAAGGTTCCTGCTGTAAAAGCATTGTAGAAATCCAAATGTGAATGATTTTTCCAGGTCTGAAACTGACAGTTACTGTTTTTGGCGTGGGTTTTAATTGCTTGCAGACATGTGAGGAACATCCATGTTTCATCTTGTGACGGGCCGTCATTACAGTGGACCCTTTTTGTTTCAGAGCTTTTGCACAATTGTTGTCAAATTAATTCCCTCCTGTTTGTTCATGTTGTGAAATGCAGCCGTCACAATCAATCTTGGTAACTTTTCTGTGAAAACCAAAACGCTCTTCATCATTTCTGAGCTACTGAGCCAGGAAGCCACCGCAGCAGCTTTTCCCTACTTACCTACATTTCTTTTCTGAGATGAGCTTGTGTTATAAAGTTCTGTGGTTTTTAGTTCTATCCATTCGTTTGTTTGCTACCAAAACGATTTATTCAACCCTTAAAAATATGAGGTGTAATTTTCCTCTTGCTTGTCACTTCGCAGAGCTCCAGATTCTTTGGATGGCGTTCCTATTGGGTCGTCCTTCAGGATGGGGTTTTATCCTGGTACTCAAAGCAGTAGGTGCACCTCTCAACTCTCAGCTTGGCTCTGTTCTTTGATTCAGGCACATGAAAAGATCTCAGCATCAGATTGAAAGGTCTTAAAAGTGACAGAAAAAGTCGTTAAAATCAAAGGATTTTTTTTCATCTTCACTGAAAATGTGTCCCTTGCTTCTGCTCTGTGTCATCCCAAGATCTGACGCAGCTGCCAATGTAAGACGGCAAGGATGCAAATCTCTCACTAACTCTCACTGTTTGGTAAGACCTGGGTAGAAAACGGCGCCCAGAGAATTGATTTCTGCCTTGCTTTGAATCCACAATTATTGTATTCTTCACAAGGAAATGCTTTTTCTTCTTCTTACTTCAAGATACGAGCCAGAGAAGACTGCTTTTTTACCCTCAAGTGCTTTGATGACAGCGTCCACCATTTCAAAGTATCACCCAGAGCGGACCCTGAGGCGACGAGAAAGGCAGGTTCAGTTTGCCGTCCTTCAGGAGGAATCTGCTAAAACCCAGGGATGCTCACAAGTCACAAGTCTAAAAAGTTTTCACAATTATCTTTTTTTTCCTTTAGAACAACCAGTGTTAAAAACCAAAGGCATTTAGTCTTACAGGAGTCAAACTAATGCAGGGAAACAGTTTAGATGTTGCTTGTTCTCGTTTGACAGTGGCGTTAAGTTAAAAACAACAAAATAAGCTTTGTTCCCGAACCCCAAAGCTTTAGTCTCAAGTCAGTGAGGTCAGCCTTACTTAACCCTTTCCCCGCAGTGATTTACATTCTAAATAAGGCCAAAACAACAATGACCAAATCCCTTTTGAGAACTTCAAAATAAAAGATAAAACTTAGTCCTAATAATTCAAATGTGATTCCAAATCTGTTGGTAAACATACAAGCGTTTTTGTTGGGATTGGACCTAAGTAAAGCCACACTTAAATATAAAGTTGACCAAAACTAGCTGTTTGAGATGATTTTGCCCAAACAAAAATCCGTCTGGTCTTTGAAAGTCACCACATTGATAATGTAGCGATGCTGCTTTGACTCTTCTGTCTTCTAGAGGCTGTGCTTTCATTGCAGCAGACATGGTTCTCATGTTTTTCATGTTCCTTAGTTGGTCCAACATCCGGGGAAACGTCTGTTGGCTGCTCAAACACGTCCAGGTGTAACATGTGTGGTTAAGTGCTTAAGTTGTCACTATAGCACTGTCCTGATGACTCTTGTGCTTTTGTCACTCTTACATCAGTTAGGTCCTCAAAACATCTAGTTATGGGTTTGAGGATGAAGACTTAGGAGGGGAAAAATCAAAGAAGAACTTGTTCATTCTGTGGTTCTCTGTACGTTCAGTCAGGATCAACACGTTTCCTTATACTAAGTTCAGTTAAAGTGAAAGTCCACTATCTGTCAGACGCCTAGGTTTGTGAAATTTCCTCTCCGCATTTGACCCTTCCCCGGGGGGAGCGGCGCAGCCGCGCCCGGGAACCTTTTACATGACATGAAGGTTAAGTAAGGGTTAATGGCAGACGAAGTGTGCGTTATTTCTTTTTAACGCACGCCGTGGAAGCCTGAATCTTCAAAGCAGAGGACGGTTGATTCCGCGAAATCCATTAAAAAGTAATAACGCACACTTCGAAGGCCATTAACCCGCTTATACCGTGGTCACTTACAAAAGCAATACATATTAACCAGTTTTTAGTCCTTAATTCTTGTTTTTTTTCCAATATGGATCGCTTTTTTTCTCACAAAAAGTCTGCGTCGCGCAGCACCACCGCTGCAGTCAAGATTCGGCGATATTTATATGCAGATCTTTCCGATGGGTTGAACAACGCATCAGTTCAGAGAGAAAGTTTTCCTCTTACCGCTTGTTTTTGTCCAGATGATGAAGCTAAAGGTTGTTTTAAAGAAGCCGGCGCAGTGATACAAAACATTTAAGCTAGGTGACCGGAACTTCTTTCTTCACCGTGCGGTTATCAGGTTTCAATGCACACCCAGCAGCCAATCAGAATCGAGTATTCACCCGGACCATGGTATAAATGTGAAGAAGGAACAAGTTTCTGGGTTGAGGATGCCTTTCTATAAACATGTGGAAAAAAAGATTCTAATCACTTTTTATGATTTTTCTTTAAGGCATGGCTTGATGCCCTGGAGGAACACTCGGCTTACAGCACACACTACTGCTCCCAGGAGCAGGACAGTGAGGAGGAAGAGGAGGAGGAAGAGCAAGTGATGTCACTTGGGGATTTGTCTGAATCATTACAGGTACCATGAACAAAAGGGGAAAAAAAACAAATTAGCATTTCAGCAGAATGTTGTGTTTTCTCTGAATCATACATCACTGCACACCGTTTTCCCTCATTTGCATCCTTCTCACGTCTTTCTAAATTACCAGGCAGCAGAGGTCAGCCAGAAGAAGCTGGAAGAGGAGGTGGCAGCTTTCCTGTCCCTGCTGAGAAATGACGCCATGTCCAAACGTAAACCCTGTTATTTCACTGACGCCTGATGTGGGTTTTTTTTTGCCTCTATTGTTGTACAGATGGGTGGAAAATCAAACGGAAAACCAGCCAAATTGTCTTCAATGAAAGGAAAGAAGCGCTTCCCTGTAATTTAGCAAAGGCCTCTTTTACCATCCACAACTGTACTGCAGAGACAGAAAACCACTCAGCTCTGCTGTTAGTGCAGAGTGCAAGCTAACAGGAGCTTAAAACCTGTCAGTGTCGCTGAATTCCAACCCCAGGGGTGTATCGGTCATCGTATAGGACGGTGATCATTTTCAGAAATCCACTGGATTCCCTGCTTTCGTCTCTGATAGTGAACTTCCATTGAGAAGTGTTTGACAACAAGCTACAGGGGAATTTTCCTGCAGCACATCTGCAAGAAAGCATTTTATAAGCAGGTAATTCATTGATGTTTTCAGGGATTTCCCTTTCATTTCTCATCCATTTGCAAGCAAACAAACTAAAAAAGCACAGAGATATTCAGGCTAATTGTAAATTCTAAACATTAAACTGTAGGGATAATTAAACAGAATTCAATGGACATTGTTCAACACACTCCTAATTAAAACTGGAGACTTCTGTCATGTGGGGCTTTCTGTGATTAACCCCTCTTTTGAAGACTGGCACTGCTGTCTTTGACTCCTATTTCACTCTGGTTTGTGTTTGATCCCTCCAGAGTTTCCATCCGCGGTTCTGCAGAAAATGCAGGAAATCTGTGATCTGTCCAGTGAGACCTCATCCAATCTCAGTGTCTGTCTCAGCCTCTTATCCAAGCAGCAAGGGGTGAGTGTCAGCGGCAGACCTGTGTGCTCAGCGGGATTCACCGAGTCTCCTTAGATGTGCTGTGGAGGACTGCATCATCGTTCAGTCATTTTTATACTGTTGAAGGGTTTTGTTCAGTATTACCACTCTCAAATATTGTTTGGTGTTTAACCTTGCAGCTCTTTTGTGCAAACAGCAAACCTGCTTTAAGTCTCCCCCAACAAAAACATCACACATTGTTAAAAATCTGGATCTATTTCTTTTACCTCCTCAACCCAGAATGCAAAACTCAGGAGCATCAGCACCACAGCTTCAATGGAAGTCTGCAGAGCTGCTGAAGCTGTGATCAGCAGCAGCAGCTGGCTGCAGCGTCACGTCTTAAGGCTGTGTCGCACAAGCACTACTGATATTTTGTGCATTTTCCACATATGAAATTTCGGTCTTCCACGATACATGCGTGATATACGCAGTTCATGAATATTTCTTGCGTTTTATTACTTAAATCTTACGCAAATCTTGTGCTTGATTTTAGCTAGATGCACATGCAAATTTGTGGCTTTCCACGACCGTCCCACGTATGTCTAACGGACTTTTCACACATGTATCAAAAAGTCAAAGTCAGCTTTATTGTCAAATATGCTGCACACACACATGACACACAGCACAGATGAAATGACTTTCCTCTCGCCCCACAGTCCAAGCATCTTATAAAATAACAACTGTAATAAGCAATCTAAATAGTACAAAAGAGCAATGAGACGCTTAAAGTGACAACAGTGCTAAGAACAGTAAGTAGATGAGTCAGTGATGGCAGTCTTTGATGAAGATGATGTTCTGAACAGGTGTGAAAGATTTTCAGTATAAGTTCGTAGCAGGGAGTGGAGGGGGCAGAGGGGGGAGGGCAGGGAGGGAGTTGAGTTTCCTTATTGCCTGATGGAGGAAACTCTCCTTGAGTCTGCTGGTTCTGGACTGGAGGCTTTGCAGTCTCCTCCCTGCTGGCAGCAGGAGGAAGTGACTGGGATGGGTCCCCTGCAATCCTGATGGCGTTGCGGGTGAGGTGGGGGTGATAAATGTCTGAGAAGCCACTGAGAGGGACACCGATGATCTTCCCAGCTGTTTCTCCAATGTGCTGCAGAGTCTTCCGGCAGGACGCGGTGCAGGCTCCGTACCACACGGTGATGCAGCTGCTCTCGATGGCGCCCCTGTAGAAGGTCTGCATGATGGGGGGAGGAGCTCTGCCCCACTTTAGTTTGCAGAGGAAGTACAGGCGTTGTTGGGCTTTCTTGGCCAGTTGATACAGTGTTGTGGTTCCAAGACAGGTCGTCAAGGATTTGCACCCCCAGGTTCAGCTCACCCTTTCCACAGCAGCACCATTGATGCTCAGTGGAGCGTGCTGGGTGGGAGTTCTCCTGAAGTCCACAACCATCTCTTTGTCTTCTCCACAGTCAGTTGGAGATTGTTGTCTTTGCACCACAGAGGCAGCCTGTTCACCTCACTCCTGTAGGGGGTCTCATCAGTGTTGTTGATGAGACCCACCACTGTTGTGTCATCCGCAAACTTGATGAAGAGGTTGGAGCTTGATGTTGGGGTGCAGTCGTGCAGAGTGAAGAGAAGGGGGCTCAGCACATGTCCTTGGGGGACCCCTGTGTTCATTGTGATGGTGCTGGAGGTGTTGTTGCCTGTGGTCTCCCTGTCAGAAAGTCCAGCAGCCATTTGCACCGATGTATAACTTTTATATCCCGTATATGTTCAAATTATCTATTTGACACACAAATCACTAATGAATTGCATTTAATCAGCGCAATAATCGCACACAGTTCATGTTCTACGTTGGTTTACGTGTTCTTTGTGTGGTTTATTCGTAAAAATTAAAAAGGTAAGTGAAAATTTCACGTAAAAGACCACAGTTTTCTCACCTCTTCCACATATATTCACGTATGAGCGACTTTCATCCATATAACATGCAGAACATGTACGTGGTGGCGGTGTGACACGGCCTTCAGATCAGCTGGAAGTTGTTGCTTTTTTGCAGTTTGAATTTGGACAAACCCAGCTGTGCAAACAGAAACCAGGACTTTATTCGTGGAGTAGTTCAGCACATCAGGAGATAATGCAGCAGTGCTTCTGTCTTGAATGATGAGTTTATCCTTAAGCTGTCTTTGCTCACACGGGTTAACAGAGATTATATGCTTTTTGGAGATTTGTGTCAACCCTCTAAAAATGCTGTAATCAAAAAGATTGTTTGTTCCACTGAATACTCTGTTTCTTTTGACCGCGATGCAACTGCAGGATCTTCTCAGGAAAGGAGCGCAGTGGACTGATTTGATTATAAGCTGTGTGAGGACTGTTTTTGTGTGTGATTCAATAGCTCTGATTATGATGTGAGAATAGACGTGTGCTTTAGATCTTGTAACAGGAGAAGGGGCAGCAGAGTTTACAACTAGTACTTTTTGAAGCACTTGATGGACTCTCGTGTCCACTCTGAGTTATGGGAAAAGCACATTTTCTAATGTTGTTCAAGGATGCGTCTTGGTGCTAAGTGGCTTGTTGATGTGTGAGAAATGACTTGGACACTTCCAGCTCATATTAATTATGCTAATACCGAGATAAAAGTGGCATGTGGTGCAACTGCATTAGTAACAGCAGGACCAGCTTATTCCATCCAGTTCAGCATGAAGAACATTTGTTTGTGACCTTCAAAGTCTCTAAAGACACTTCTTATTAGTAAGTGTGTTAAAAAAGGAGCAAATGTGTAGAATATTTTTGAACCTGACCCTTAAATAGGTCATGGATGTTGGAAAACTCTCCTCTGTAGCTGGAAAAAAATATCCTCAAGTCTTTTTTCCTTTAAAACTTATTTTTGTAATTAACTATTGAAATTTAGACTTTATTCTAATTATTCTTTTTTAGACAAAAATATAATTTTAGGACCGGTATCATTTTAAGGAGTTAAGCAAAAAAACAACCTGATGGGGAGCAGACACGTCGCCACAGCACAGCTTTTCTCCTTCCTGTAGGATTTAGAGGTTAAAAAACAGGAGGCTGCTTGATTTTTTTAACAACTTTATTGAAACTTTATGTGGTTTGAATTGTAGCATGAACAAGAATTATGGGAAATTTGGAACAATCAGTTCAAGAAAATATGACATTAACTGGTATTATTGTATAAATTAGAGGGGAGCCAGTTTAGCTCGTGCTGGTTTGCGGCGCCTTCCGTCCGTGAAACCCGGGTTCGACTCCAGGCTCCTCCCTGTTCCCCTCTCTACCTCTGCCGGTTTCAAGCCCGGTTTGAGAAGGTTGCGTCAGGAAGGGCATCCGGCGTAAAACATTGCCAAATTTAACATGCGACTCGTTCGCTGTGGCGACCCCTGATGGGAGAAGCCGAAAGTGGAAGAAGATTGTATAAATTAGAGAATGAAGTCTGTTAAATGTTACATTGGAGTGAATGTGAATCTTTTAATCCTGCTATCAAACATGTATCAGTCTTTTCTTATAGGGTCCAAGTGTTTGCTATGGGTCCATTTTATGAATACTTAGATGTTCTATAAGGTCAAACTAATGCAGAAATTACAATGATTGGTGAAGTAGTAGAATAACTCTGCTTTCAGATTAGGCCTTAAAACCTGATGCTTCTTGTCTGTCGAGTTACTCCGTGTCTTTGAGATCATCAACTGCTGATATCCTTCCACTGCAAGAAATCAGACGTATGAAAGCAAACTAAACTTTATAAAGCAATACAGGAACAAGCTATCTGTCAGTTCTCAGTCAGATTTGGATTTCAACATAGATTTCATATTTAACTTTGTAAACTTGAGCCTTTAGCTTTGTTTAACCATTATAAAATCATTTTAAAATTAAATACATCGATAATAATTGATATTAGAAAATGTCATTTGGATTGAGGCACGGTGGGTTTATTTGACTATAAGATAAAAACGATCAAGTGCATCACAGCGGACAACAAACATCTGATGTCTGCAAAAACTGATCAGTCCATCATTCCAGTCCAATGGGCACGAGGCCCACCGAGACGGCTGTTGTAGTGAATTTGGGCTATATAAATAAAATTGAAATGAATTGAATTGAATGGGTGGAAACACTTAAAGATTTATTGTTTGAAAACCAAACTGAAACTGATCGGCAGCAGAAGTGGAAATGGTAAAATGATCTTAATTCACTTAGGAATCCATGTTCATAATTACCACAGCTGTTAAATCTGTTGTGAGGCATGCTGTGAACCTGATGCCTGACTTAGGCTTTCCTGCGTGTTCGTTTCCTTTGTGCAAAGAATGAGAATGTTTGCAGAGGTGCTGTGATGTCCCCCACGTACTCCAGCTTTTTTGGGAGGTGTTAAATTTCACCTTACACTGTTCAAGTCAGGTGGCATTTGTGTTAAATCATCTGTGTAGTTTCATAGTAAGACAGTCTATGTATCTGTACAGCTGCAAGAAAAAGTGTGTGAACCCCTTGGAATTAGATTTCTGCATGAATTGAACAGAAAATGTGTTCTGATGTTTGTTTAAGTCACAGTAGTAGAAAATCATAGTCTGCCTAAAGACCCCCTCCAAAAAAAAGAAGCAGTTTTTGATGTTAACTTGTTCTTGTGGCTTTAAGTGACGATGGAAGACACAGATACAGAAAATTAAAATTGCATTTCTGAGTATTTCTTTTGACAATTTGTTGTGAATCAGGAACAAATGAAAAAAAATGCCCCTTGAAAAATCCTGCTACAGTGACGTAGACGCTACAATCGGTGAGATATAAGCTCCCTGCTCTGCTCCAGTTCAATACATCCACTGTCAGACAAATAGATCCGTGTACGTCCGTTTTCCTCATCTGAACAAGAATCTGGAACATAACTGTACGTAGATACAATATTGCTTGTCACTTTTGTTGCAAAGCTTATGCTAATGTCCATTCCTACCAATCATCTTCTTCTAGGTGCCACTGTCAGTACCACTGGGGGCACTGAAGTCCCCTAGGATGAAAATGGGGTCCCCAGTTGGGGCACTTTCCAGTACACCACTGAGTGACATCAAGATGGCCGGGTCCTTCGACCTGCTGTTCGGTCACAGTAGGCCAAAACTACTGTGACCTTTACCCCACCCAAAGACGAAGTTACAGAACCCACTGGGGTAAACTCTAACACTTGCCAGCTTTGCTGGGAGCTCACAAGTACGCCCATACCTGCCCGCCGCCTAGAAATGTAAGATAAGATAAGAAAAGATAAGATAGGACTTTATTGATCCCCAGGGGGAAATTGGGTTGAGTGTTCCAGAGTGTTCCAGAGCCGAGGCCAGGCTTAGAGGGGAGCCCGACTTTATCTAGCTGGTACTGCTCAGACTCCTTCCCTCCCAGAGAAGTGATGTTCCATGGATCAAAAGCCAAATTCCATGATTAGGCCACCGAGGCAACCCGCCTTTGACTTGCAAGCCCCAACCGCACGCCTGGCTCTAGAATGGGGTCCTAGTGACGCCAATCCAGGCAACGTACTTGGGTCTTCAGAGAGCCACACTTTGTTTGGCTCGTCACCTTGGACCTGTCTGCCATGGCAGACCCTACCAGGGGTGTTACTAGTGGTGGTTCACAAAGGGGACAAATATGTGTGACAGATAAGTTTATGACATTCCTGGGGAGCTTTAAATCTGACCGTAACAGTAAAGTGAAAATCATCTGCCTTTTACATTTA
Organism: Oryzias latipes; assembly: GCF_053564925.1. Lineage (NCBI taxonomy): Eukaryota > Metazoa > Chordata > Actinopteri > Beloniformes > Adrianichthyidae > Oryzias > Oryzias latipes. The sequence goes on from NC_136240.1 coordinate 5,080,538, forward strand.
TGTTGGATAAAACCAATTAGCAAATGAAATACGGAACATAACAAGTAAAAAGACAGTCAAAACGTTCAGAATAAGCATAACAATAAAGACGTTTCAGTAGTAAGAAGTGACACTGCATGAAAGAACACAGAGCTTTTCTGAGTTTTTCTATTTCAAATGTAAGAAATGGCTCTGCTCTGTGTGGATACCTTAATAGCCCTTTTCCACCACTGAGGTATCTTAGAGCTGAAGAGTTGAGCTTCTTTTTCTGTGTGCTGCAAGGACCAGTATGTGCCGTCTGTCTGTTTGTTGACAGAGAGCAAAAAGAGTTGAGGATGAGGGTAGAAAAATGCTGTTGAAGCTGATGTGGGCAGGGGGCCACTGCAAAGATCTAAACAGTCTTCAGACACACGTCCTGGATCTCTATAAGTTGTACAGTTGGGTATTGGATAAGGTGTAGAACCTTTTTTCTTCAATGATTTGTGATCTTCACTGGTGTCCATGGATTACATGAAATATTTCCACCTTTATCCACCTTTGTCATGGTAGGGAGAACACGTCAATGCAAGGGTGGGGTCATCTAAGATAGCACAAGGGTTAAATGTTTTGTATCACTGCACTGGCTTCTTTAAAACAACCTTTTGCGTCATCATTTGGACAAAAACAAGCGGTAATAGGAGAACTTTCTCTCTGAACTGATGCTTTATGCAACCCATCAGAAAGATCAGCATATAGATCGCTTTATATCAACGAGTCTTGACTGCAGCGGTGCTGAGGTGCGACGCGGTCTATTTGTTACGACACGCCGCACCATGTCGTTTGCATTTTTTGGGGGGGGATCTTTGGCAGAAATGCCGTGCCAGTGAAGCGGAAGTTGTCAAAAAGCATTTATATGAATGGACTTTAACAGCCAGCTCGTAGTTTTATCGGGTGCACCTTTGCCGGGCCTCAATAGCTCGTCTGTGTCAGCCAATTGAATGATGATCCATAGCAGCAGCAGCAGGGAAGAACACAATAGAAGACTGCCAGGACCTGAGAGCTCATGAATAAAAATGGCACCAAAAAGGGATTTAAAAGTGTGCTGCTTAGTGTAATTTGCACCTGATAGTGAGGAGTGTGAATGGAGCAGCGAGCTCCTTCCCCCTTGTGAAGGAATGATACTGAATCTCTTCCAGCATCTGCACCACCTTTGGGGCGTCCAGCAGGCATTTCCTCTGAAAGCGTGCTCACAGTGGAGCCGCATGTCATTAAGCAGCTTTCCCCCGCGAATACGTCTAATTAAACCGTCTCTCTCTCTTTTCTTTTTAAACGATCTCCAGCTGGATTAAACACAGTGACTGTTTTTGTTTTGTGTTTCAATCTAAGCTCTTTTTGACACTAATATGTAATTTGAAAGGAATGGCTCACCCATGGTTTATTCAGTGTCCAAACCCTGTCACCTGATCCGCTGTCCGTGCAGGAATCGTGTTCTGCTGCAGGTCATTTGAGAGTGCAGCGCCAAGGTGGCTGTCCTACATAAGAGGGCCTCCATCCTCTTAGCTCTGCCAGTCACTGTCCTGCTGAGAGTCTGATCATGAGAGAACAAAGGAGACGGGCCAGTCTGTCAACAGGCTGATATTTCTGAGTCCACACACATGTATCTATTATGTTTCATGCACCAGTTTGGGGTTTATCAATTTAGAAGATTAAAGGTAGTTTTGTTTTGTCTTTATATTGTGTGTGCGTGCGTGCATTTGTGTGTGTGTGGAGCTCAGGTACGCAGTTTGAAATTGGAGCAGGAGGTAGAGAAGAACAAGATCCTTTCTGAAGCACTACAGACTCTCGCCACAGAGCACCACGAACTTGAGCAATCCGTCGTCAAGGGATCTTCGCCGCGGAGCGCCCTCAGTGACGATGACTTCCACGACGCTGTATCTGGTGAGTTTTCACGTTAACAAACGCACTCGGGACGCGGCGGAGATTCTGTGACAAGCTCCCGTTCACTCTGTCATTCACCCATAGGACATTGGAATACTTTTGCCCACCAGCGAATGCCTTTGGTATGTTTGTACCTCTTCCAGCCTTGAGTGTGTTTTGCTGAAAAGTTTGCATTTGATGTTTGTTCTCCAAGTGGACTGACACCAAACAACAAGGTGGCACTCGTTTAGGTTTGCAATATTTTCACAGTCAGTTTTAACGTTTTATTTAGTTTTACACTTGCTATCTTGACGCCTCATGCAACCGCCATCACCACTATGCTGTCATTGGATCAGAAATAGAATAGAGGGAGATTTGCATTAAAGATCAGCACTTGTTGCTTTTAAGAGCCATCCATGCTGATATTTATTCATCTTCATAAAGCAAAGGACTCGAGATGGGGACACTTTCATCACCTAACTGTGGTAAACTTGACATGACCGCCTGGTTGCAGTTACCTGAGCTGCTTCCCCTGCTCTCCATTTGAATGAGAATGGCTGGAGAAAGGACATGGCTTTGCATCTTTAGTACCACCTTCGACTCATAGTTTTTAATATAGAATAAAGCTTTAACTCAAAATCTTCAGCACACATGTGGGAACATTTTTGTTTAACAAACATAACAACAGTTTGGCTTTTTTACATTTTTTTAGCATGAAATGGGATGAAAGACGTTAATCCTAACTGAAAATGTAAAGATTCAGAAATCTAATCAGCTCCTTCCAACTCAGTGAAAACCTCTGCAGCTGGTAGATTTTAGTCCTTTTTTTAAACATTTATAAATTTTTCTTGTTTTTTAAGCTTCAAGTAAAACACAAATAAATGAAGAAACAACAAAGAATGAATTGCCACAAAGCGTCACCTGAGCTGTAATGAACAGACTGGAACAGAAACGGGTCCTCAGAGGTTTTCATAAATGTTGAGACATTTGTTGAGATAAACAACAGATTTTCTTTGGCTTTCTGGATTAGCTGTGTGGAGGGGACAGCCACAGCTCAGACTGCATGTGCAAGAGTCAGTCGTGAAGTGGGGTGGGGTTTTTTTTTTCTGCTTTGCTCAGTGGCACTTTGGTCATTTGGGCTACAAAAATGAAACTAGTGTAATATATTTTGGAGAACAAGTGTAACCATGTACTTTTCCAGAAAGTCTTTGGCAGAGCAATTTCTGAATAATATGTGGAAGAGCGGTCGACCTTCTGATAGGAAGATCTCAGGTTCAGTTCCCGTTCTGTCTGCCCCTGTGTTGAAGTCCCCTTGAACTCTGAACCCCTTATTGCTCCTGGTGGTTAGAGGTTGGCGTCAGCGTTCAGCAGCGGAGCCTCCATTAGTGTGTGAATGTGTGTGTCCATGGGTGAATGGGACTGTGACGGTAAAGCGCTTTGGGCCCTCAGGAAAGGTAAAAAGGTGCTGTTTAGGTACACGCCATTTACCACGGACCATTTGTCACCATCATCTTCTAGTCCACTCATAAGACCCACTAACTTCCACACTCATGATTCCCTTGGCAGAATTGGATTTTACCTTTCTTGACGGCTCCCGTTTTCAGACTTTAGGCTAAATATCTCAGGTGTGTCTGCAGCTCAGGCGGTAGACTGTCTGTCTGTCACAGATCATGAGATTTGATCCTCTGGTCTGGTCTGGCAAAGCAACCTGACTCTGCTGCACGTTTAAAAAGGCAGACAGACACCACAATATGTGGAACAAGTAAAGGCGTTATTACAATGAATGTACATTCTAAAGTTTATGGCTTATCTCTGCCAGAATCAGACTCTGAGATCTCCCTGAGCGGCTTTGAGACGGTCGCCAGCCATTCCTTTGACGAGGACGAAGAGGAAGACGAAGGCTCTGTCATGCTAAGCAGCCCTTGTAGCAGCCCAACTACCAGCCCAACTACCAGCATGCAGCAGGAGTATTGCCATGGAGACAAGAACGAGACTCAACCCAACGGAATAACAAAGCATAGGTCAGCAGTGCAAAAATGCCAGACAGCTTCTTAAATTGGTTCATTTTTATCTGTGATTTGAGGATTACCAAACTCTGCAAACACATTACAGCTGTCATTTCCACAAAAACATGGCCATCTGCTGTGAGGCCTCTGCGCTATCAGTGATCTTCTGTCTTTCTGTTTGCCTGCGAGTCTTTCCACTTGGTAGTGTGAATAATTTAGTGTAAGGGTTTAGTCCTGGGACGAACGGTAAAGGTTGAGCTCTGTGTCGACGCAGTTAAATATTCATGAAGTCACTTGAGTGTAACAATGAATTTGAGGTTAGATACTGTTTCTATTAATGTTGCTGCTGTAAATGTAATTTTTTAACAGTATCTCACTTTAGTTTCACTCAGACTTGTAGTTGCTGAAGCCCCGCTTTGGTCCAGCAGTCTGGAGGGTCGGGGCCTCCCAGCACTCAGGCTCTTTTTGTTCGTCTGCTCTTTGTTTCTGTCTGCTTCATAATCTTTAAATCTAACGTCCTTGAGATGCTTTGGGTTCACGTCATGATCCGTGTCAATTCTAACGAAACCTGCATCTTCAGGAGTGCTGTGTAAACACACATCTGCTTCTGTCTGCCCAGGATGAGCTTACCCGCACCAATGTTTTCAAGGAATGACTTCAGCATCTGGAGCATCCTGAGGAACTGCATTGGAATGGTGAGGAGGCTTCATTAGCCCTGACTCTGACTATTTTCCTTTAAAGCAATTATAGTAACAGCAGATGATGTAAAATGCAGGAATCTGTGCAACAGGAGAGTCATCCTAACAAATGATGATCATTTTCAATCAGTCCTACCTTTCTCAGGCTTTGTACAATATTGCTTTAAACACTAGAAATAACACCAGGTTCTCCATCAAGTTCACACTGGATCTTTTTGAAGAGAACTTGAATTTTTGCATGAAATTACCTGTATTTTTCAAAATGTTCAAAAAGTCAATCATGAGACAGCTTCATGGTTTTCGAACTCTGACATTATGGGCAAAAAGTCTTTTAGCTGCTTTCAGTGGTTCATAGTAAAACATGGAATGACTTTCAACAGTAAAGTACAGAAACTAAACAAAAATGTCAAGAACAAGCTGCCCATCAGTTTTATGGTTAACTTGGGTTTAGCAAGATTGGCTTTTGCTTTTTATCTTCAACTACAGACAACATTTAGGCCGCACCATCTGTTTTTGGGACTTTCAATGAGTAAATCTACCAAAAAAATAGAAGCTTCCCTGAGAAATCCAGTTTAATGGCCTTTTACACTTTAGATTAGAATTAACCAGAGAAGCTGTTTGTCAGTGTGGCTCTCACACTGTCACTTGCTGAAGCTTCACACTAAAGGTGAGAAGCTCATGGCTTTGAACCCTCCTGTCCCACAAAGTATGAGCTTGGCTGAAAACTGTTGTTAAAATAGTTTTGTTGCAGAAATTAGACACATGAAGTCATTTTGTGTGCTTCTGCATCCCGATTAAACTGTTCAAAGCATAAAAAAAAAAATACAAGCGAGATTTTCTTTATGTGAATGCGATTTTTGAAGACTATTTCTTCTTTCCAAAGGGGGGGGGGTATATTGTAAGCAAAGCTTTTGCTTAGAGCAACATGACGATCAGTGCACATTCAGCCAAAACTGCTTCCATCTTTTTCATCAGGGAGGATGCATATTTTACTTCCAGGAGGTTTCTGTATGAATGGACTCAATTTTCTTCTTTGTAATGACAGCCCGTCCCCCGTTTTCCCCTCGTGGCTCTTTCAGGAGCTCTCCAAGATTACAATGCCAGTGATTTTCAACGAGCCCCTCAGCTTCTTGCAGCGTCTGACGGAGTACATGGAGCACACGTACCTCATTCACCAGGCCAACGCCAGCTCAGACTCTGTTGAGAGGATGAAGGTAGACTTTATAGTTACATCCTGTGAAAATGGTGAACACACACAAGTGCAGCTCGCATGTTTTGTTTGTCACCAGCCATGTGCTCTTTTGCAGGTTGTTTGTTTGCAGTCATTCTTTGCAGCACTGCAGCAGTGTGCAGATCCAGGGAGCTGACACTAATGCAGAGCTGGCACATCCAGTGCGTTAGACTTCTTTGCTGATGACATGTGGCTTTCTGACGCCGTCTGTAGAAAGAGTGGCTGCGGAGGCAGTTAAACCTCACCCGTGACTGTTAACCATCCTGGAGTTAGGAGGGCTGCCAGTTTAATTCTTAATCTAACAGTGTATCATGTAAAGTGCACAAGCTCACTTCCAGGCTTCCTCCACATCATATAGGATGTTTCCACCTCTACAACTTCATTTGTCTTCTGCCTGATTTCTCTCACACATGACTGGAAAGTGTAGCCTGTTTTTTAAAATGTCAGGGAGTTACAAGATTGGTAGACTATACTCAGTGGCCTTGCGGTAGAGTGTCTGTCTTGAGAAAGGAAGGATTTGAGTTCAAATCCAGGCTGAGTCGTAGCAAAGTCTCTAACAATGGGACCCAGTGCCTCCCTGCTTGACGCTCAGCATGACGGGGTTGGATTGGAGGGTTAAACCACCAAATGGTTCCCGAGCTCGGCTGTGTCTGCAGCTCACCGCTCCCCCAAAGGATGGGTCCAATGTGCTGAACAAACTAGCTAATGGGACTTAAAAACTGACACGTATATAAACAAGTCATGTGAATAATGGCATCCTTTAGTTTACTTTTAAAGACCCACTCCAATGAAAACAGTGTTTTGGTGTTTTTAACATGTGTTTGAACATTTTCTCATGCTGGAAGACATTTAAGGATTTAAAACTGCTACTGCATTTCTGAGCATTTCTTTATTCAATTCATGATGATTAGGAGCAGATGAAAACCCACAATTTGGTAAAGCTCTCACTTTACACAGCTACTGAAATGGGCGGAGCCAAAGTCTGTCAGTTCTGCTCCATTCTGATCATCCACTGTCAGACAAACAGATCCATGAACGTCTTTGTTTTCCTGTCTGAGCTGGAATCTGGATCAGAACTGGACGGCTGGATAGATCTGATGTCGCTTGTCAGTTTTGTTGTACAGCTAGTATTAGGTTGATGTTGTGAGGGGCAGCAAGCTAGTGGGAGAGAATGTAAACAAAGGGATGATGGAATATCAGCAGAGGGTTACCTATGCGCCATCAACCCCGTCCACAACCCAGAGGTGAATTTCTAATCAACTCCTGCTGCTCTGCAGAAACTATGTCCAAGAAAACGACACACACAGGGTTTTATGATTTTGGCTATAAACCGCAAAATCATAATGAAAAGACCACTGAGAAAACTTTGATAATAGATCAGAAGATGATCTGAGTGGAGAAAACACATAATTCTGCAGTTTCTATACATTTCTGGAACAAAAATTAGATTTGGGTAAAAAAAATATAAAAGTGTATTTTTTTTAAAATATATATTTAAAACTCCATAACTGCTGGACTTTGCAAAAGACTCAAACTTACCAATCAGGTGTTTACATTTATGTTTGAATTATAAAAAGGTAAAACTCCAGATTTCTTCATGTGTGTATTTTTGTGATTGGGAACACATTTGCTGCCTTCAAATGGTTGTTATATTCTGTGTTCATGCATAGATTTTCTTGGAAGCTCTTTAACAAAGGTCATTTTGAAACCCTCGCAGTGTTCACCTTCCTGTTGCTGCTTAAACAGACTCAGTGCTGAGGTCCTGGACACTTTGTCATCAGTGTTCCATGTTCTGCACAACACAAAGCATGTAACGTCAATTCATTGCATAAAGTTGATCTTGAATGAGCGAACTCCTCCGCTTCTGCACCCAGCACCTCTCACCAGCATCCTCAGATGTTCTTCCACTCATCCGTTTGTGTTTGTCTGCTTTGCACACTCAGTTGTGGAGTAACACAACACATGGGACGGTCAAAAGACTGTTGCTCTCAGGTGCAAGGTGTGTCTGCAGAGCGTCCTGATGACACATCTATCAATACCCTAAATCAATTCACCAAAGATGAACATCCAATACTACATAATAAATTCAATATTTATCCAATACTCTATCGGCTGCAAAATATCTGTTGTCTGAACATAGAGAATGTTGCTCCACTTGGATAAAATCCTCTGCACTGGATGCTGCCGTGCAGCCAAAACCTGTCTGGTGTTTATGTGCAGAAAAAACTCCTTAGCATTCAGAATGTTTTTCAATTTCAACAAGTAAGAACTTCCTTGGACGGTTGTGACTGTGGCACAATAAACAAACATGTTTGTATTTGTCCTCTCTGGGGACAAGTGGGGGCACTTGGTTTCAGACTTGCTCAGAGGCTCATGCTGGTGGCTTTGGTGTGTTTATCTGCTGCTGGCAGTGTGTGGCTGCGTTTGCCGTGTCCGCCGTGGCCTCTCAGTGGGAGCGCACAGGGAAACCCTTCAACCCTCTGCTGGGGGAAACCTACGAGCTGGTCAGGTGGGTGGGCTGCAAGGAGCTTCTGCACAAAGCTCCCAAACTCCCACTGATGCTCTCCCTCGTGCTTTCTCAGAGAGGATCTGGGTTTCAGGCTCATTTCCGAGCAGGTGAGCCACCATCCTCCGGTCAGCGCCTTCCATGCTGAGGGCCTTAAGCAAGACTTTGTGTTTCATGGATCCATCTACCCAAAGCTGAAGTTCTGGGGCAAGAGTGTTGAAGCTGAACCAAAAGGCACCATCACCCTGGAGCTCCCCAAGTAAGAACCCTCAGAAAACTGAGGAAAAGTGACAGAATAAAAAGGATCCGGCTTCATTATGTCTGGGCAGTCATGCCTTTCCCTAAACACGTGAAACGTCCAACCTAAGGCATGAGTTTGTCTTCAAGGTACAACGAAGCCTATACGTGGACAAATCCTACCTGCTGTGTTCACAACATCATAGTGGGTCAGCTGTGGATCGAGCAGTACGGAAACGTGGAGGTGATCAACCACAGGTAACCGCGTCCGTGTGCACGAGTGTGGTCTGACCTGAAGCCTGGAACAGAACTGAGTCTGTGTTCTCATGGAACCAAACTGCTGTCTGTCTGTCTGTGGAATCAAACCCTGTTATCTGGTTAGGCTTACGTGGGCCAAAAAATGAACCAAAATTAATGTGTTTTTAAAGTAAAGAAAAAAATGTTTTATTTCCTTTCTTTCCACAGAACTGGTGAAAAGTGCTGCCTGAATTTCAAACCATGTGGACTGTTTGGGAAAGAGCTGCACAAAGTGGAAGGTCATATTTTTGATAAAAGGTACAGAACACTCTTGAGGAATAAAAAGCTTTTTATTTTTATTTTTTAGACATTCTTCATCAAGTTGCCTTCAAATAGAATTATTCATCCTTTTTTCATTCCCTTTTATTCTCAGAATTTCTGGTTTATGCTCGTAAAAAAAAACAGTGTTAGACCTTCACAATCAAACTGCAAACATGTCTGCATGATGGCTTACAAATGACAACTAAAGCTTATTTTAGAGAAGACAGGATGCAGCACTGTGCTGACTGCTATCCAAAGATTTATCAGCAACAACCAAAACCATATTCAACACTTTTAATGAAAACATTTCAGATCTGAATACTCTTTCTTTTAGCTGACCTTATTCTCTTCATCCATCCAGTCATCAGTGATAGTAAAAAAAATAAAAATGGAGCTTTCATTGGTGCTGTCTGTTCCTGCAGAAGAACAGTTCTTGGTATTTAAACTGTATTTCAGCAAAGAGTCGGTCTGGAGGGTTTCTGCACAAGCGTGAAATGAAAGTCAAAATAGACAAACTTCAGAGTGTAGAAAAGAAGATGACTGGATCCCAATTTATCCTTAACGTATACGGCTAAAGTTAGGCAGACTCACAACACACAGGTCCGTTGTTCAGCAACGGACCTGTGTGTTGACGCACTGAAACATCCAAACCCCCCCAGGTGCAGAACCTTCCCAGGTCAGAAATCCTTTCTGCTGTTTGACAGTGTGTTTGTGTTTTTTTACAGCAAAAAGAAGCTGTGTGCGCTCTATGGGAAGTGGACAGAGTGTCTCCATGTTGTTAACACGGCAGCCTTTGAAGCTCACAAGAAAAATGACAAGAAATCCTCTGAGGACAAGAAATCCAGCAAAGCGGTATGAACCCCTGAGTAGAAAGAGAACCCTTTTAATAAAGACTCCTGCAGGCTGATAAGATTGTTGACTGACAGCAGGGCAGCAGTGGAGACCAGGAGGACGTTCCTTCTCCAGCTGCAGACACTGTGGAGGTGATTCCTGGCAGCCAGCTGCTGTGGAGAATCGCTCCCAGACCCACCAATTCCACCCAGGTGCTACACCGTTGTGCACGATGTGTGCGTCACACAAGCTATGGCATTTTAACATAAGTTGTGTTTTTATTGCAGATGTACAGCTTCACATGCTTCGCCATGCAGCTGAATGAGCTGACCCCAGAGATGGAGGGAGTCATTCCCCAGACCGACTGTAGGCTCAGACCTGACATTCGCGCCATGGAGAACGGCAACATTGGTAAACATGTTCTTGCTGCTGATCAGAACCGGTTCTGTGGATCTGGGCAGACACTTTCAATTGTGGTTCAGGATTTAACCCCAACAAAACCACGTGTGGGAAAATGTTAGCGCTTCCACAGGATGCAAGGAATGCCGAGTAGCGCTAATTAAATGCTGAGAGCATGAAGCTCTGGACGGCAGCATCCCGCTTTGTGCTAGCTTGAAGAAAATTCAGAGACTTTAGTCCCACAGAGCTTTGATTTTCTGTTATGAGTCAAAGCACTTTGCTGATGGTTTCAACATTTGTAAAAGTGCCAGAGAACATTGTGGGGGCCTGGCTTTGCAACTAACTTCTGACTGGAGACCACCGGAATGGCCTGGAGGTCACACATGAAAGCTAGAAGAATTTCTCCCAAACTCGAGAGGAGTTAGTGCAACATTTGTCTGACATCACCTCAGGATGCGTGTAAATTGGAAAGAGAAGGTCTCTTTTCTTCAAATAGAAAACAGAACCACAGGCTCACATTTACAAGAGAAGACCCTTTAACAAGAATGAGTCAGACTAAACGGGAGAATTTCTGCAATAATATCAGGCAAAAAACCCTACGCATCAGCAAATGACTTGAATTTACTGTTAAGCACAACCGTGGAGAAATAATAAGCCCGTTTTCTTTACACCAATAAAAACATCCAGCATGTTCCGCTCCTGTCTGTGCAAAAACTGAGCCAAGCTGAATGTCGGTGGCCCAACAGGTTGCAGTGATTTAATCAGCGACTGTGATCATGATGATTGCAAAACCGTGAGAAATGTGTGCAGAAAAAAATGTTACAAACTTCAGTCGAGCAAAGCCATGTGGGACTGTTGTGACTGGCTGGTTTGATCCAACAGACCTCGCCAGTGAAGAGAAAAAGAGACTGGAGGAGAAACAAAGAGCCGCTCGCAAAAACCGAAGTAAATCTGAGGAGGACTGGAAGTCGAGGTGAATTCTTCTCCTTCCTTGATGCTTCCTGCATGAACAATGGATGCAGTTTGGTTGCTTCTGTTTGCACGGTTGTTGCACTTCCATGTTTTAATATGCTGTCTCCTCCTCCTTCTCTGTGTCATCCTCGCATTGATGGAAAGAAGTCCTGCCCTGGGCCCCAGGTTAGTGATGCTTGCTGTTAAATGTACATGACATAAATGATGTGAGCAGGTGTGGTTCTGCCTCTTACCTGAAACTAAAGTCATCCTCCAGGGCGTCCTGCTCTCTAGCAACTAACAGCTGTACATAGAAGAACAGTACGAAGAAAAAAACATGTCTTTAGTTTGGTATTTTGCATTTCAGACCCCCAAGACATTCTTTGGACATGATTCATGATCATTTTCCTGAATCCTGAAAGACATGTAGATCATGTCCACTCTTTTTTTCTATTAGGAATTTCAGTCTCTGAACCTGAAAGTTCCCAAAGCTGTTTTCTATGTGAGAGAGACTTTGTTTTTAAAGTTTTGTTCAACTTTCTGAAACATTTGATGATCCTTTTTAGATATCCATGGCCATCTTTCCTCTTTAAAAGCAGTTTGTTTGTATATAGTTTTTTCATTTCTTAGAAATGAATCATTTCTTTTTATCTCCATCCATCCATTTTCTTAACTGTTTATTCCCTTTCGGGGTCACGGGGTTGCCGGAGCCTATCCCGGCGACTTGGGCGTAGGCAAGGGATACCCTGGACTGGTCGCCAGTCTGTCGCAGGGTAGAATATCCTCAATCACACATCCATTTGCTCTCACACTCACACCTATGGACAATTTACAGTTACCAATCAACCTATGTAGCATGTTTTTGGACGGTGGGAAGAAGTTGGAGATCCCGGAGAGAACATGCAAACTCCACACAGAAAGGTCCCCCATTGATGTTGTGTTTTTCACATCCCCCAGCCGGGACTTGAACCGGGGGCCTTCTTGCTGTGAAGCAAGAGCGCTAACCACTACGCCACTACGCCACCGTGCAGCCCCTTCTTTTTATCTGTGATTGCAAAATGGAAGCATGTTAACAAGTGTAAAAAAGTGGATACTGAACATGAATTATCTTTGGTTTCATGTTGTTTTTTGAAAGAAAAGAAAGTGTGACTGTTTTTTTGTTCTTTTATATTAGGATTCTCTCTACATCCCACTGTTTAGCTTTCTTTTATTTTCTGTGTGTTGAGTGTAGAGCCACTGTTTGAACGGTTTGAAGCTGATAATCTTCCCCTCTTTTCCACCAGCATGAGAGCTCCACTTACTGGCACTATTCGCAATTACTCAAACATCACAGGTGTCCTCCATCCCCATCAGGCCTTCACTGCCCTATCGCTCTTAAGGATAATCACCTTTAACTGATCTTGAGATGAAGCCTTCCCTCTCCTTCAGCCCTTTTCTTCTCGTCCACCTCCTGCCTCTCTAACACATCTGCACTTTTTCCAGGTGGTTTCAACAAGGCCAGAACCCCCACACCCGCTCCCAGGACTGGCTCTTCTCAGGCGGATACTGGGACCGGACGTACCCCAACCTGCCGGATATTTACTAATGCACATCTGCTGCCTCGCAATAATGGCTCCACAAGGAGCAGTTTCCACTGTTCAATTTTTTTATTTAAAAAAAACTAAAGTTACTCGCACACAGACAAAGAAGCACAATGTAAATAGCCTGGCCTTAATCCACTTTATGACCAAAAGCTGTGCATTAAACATGTCTCAATCATTAGTTCAAATACTTTCCCTAAAGAAACATGGTTGTTTATGTATATATTGGACTGTTGGCTCAGGTCCATGGCGTTCATGGTTTTAGTGAACATCTATCTACTTCAAATTCTTCCTCACTGTATGTTTGTATATATACAGCTCATGTTATTCCCAGTTTGTCTGGATTTGAATCATTTTACAGAACCTCCAGCAGGAGTTAAGTAGAAGCTGACGTGAATGTATCTTCCTCATGTATCCTGTACAAATCTGTTCCACATGTGTTCCATTTAAACCTGTACCACCCTGATAGAATGACTCCCTGAATCATTTGTGGGCTTTAGGCATCCATGAGGTATGAAGACAGTTCTACCATGGTCCAGCTGAATACTCGATTAGGATTGGCTGTTGGGTGTGGATTAAAAAGTTATTATTATACTTTCTGGTCATATACCCCTGGTTCAAGTCCCGGCTGGGGGACCTGAACCACAACACCACTCGAGGTTCGCTCAGCTGTTACCATGACAACGCGCCACACCACGTAACAAATAGTCACCTTTTGTAAAAAAGTGATTTGAACCTAAAAAATAGCAAGAATAAAGTTCTAAAAAATGTATTTCATATTTATTTATTTTGTAAGTGACCATGGTATAAGGGGGATAATGGCCTTCAAAGTGTGCATTATCAGAAATCCACGGACTTTGCAGAAGCAACTGTCCAATGCTCAGAGAGGCAGCAAGTTGTCAGAGATTCATCATTGTCATTTTTTATCAAAAGGCCAGGGCCTGTCCACAGACGCACTCAAATATTACAAACATACCTGGCTGCAAAAACCCTCACACATACATGTCAAATCAGACACAATACAAATACAGAGCAACTCACACATACTGTGTATACACATACAACAGGGGTGGGCATGATTTCCAGATAGTCTTGCCCTACTCATGGCTGATTACCTGGTTCAGGTGTGTCCAGCCAAGCAGAACATGCCAGAGCAGGGTATGTTGGAAAACATGCAGGAATGCGGCCCTCAGTGCCCACCTCTGACATACAATATATTACAAAAAGTATTGGCCCAGCCATCCAAATTATCTGAATCAGGTGTCCTAATCTCTTGGCCGTGCCACAGCTGTTTCAAATCAAGCACTCTGGCATGCAGACTGTTTTTACAAACATTTGTGAAAGAATGTTCTGTTCTCAGGAGCTCAGTGAATTCCAGTGTGGAACTGTCATTGGACGCCACCTGTGCAACAAATCCTGTGGTGAAATTTCCTCACTCCTAAATGTTCCACAGTCAACTGTCAGCTCCATCAGAACAACATGGAAGAGTTTGGGAACAACAGCAACTCAGACATGAAGTGACCCCATAAAGTGATGGAGAGGGTTCAAAGGATGCTGAAGCATATTGTGGAAAGAGGTCACAGACTTTCTGCACAGTCAACTGTTACAGAGCTCCAAACGTCATGTGACCTTCAGATCAGCCCAAGTACAGCATGCAGAGAGCTTCATAGAATGGGTTTCCATGTCAGAGCAGCTGCATCCAAGCCACACATCACCAAGTGCAAAGTGTTGATGCAGTGGTGTAAAGCACGCCACCACTGGACTCTAGAGCAGTGGAGACGCCTTCTCTGGAGTGATGAATCACACTTTTCCATCTGGAACTCTGATGGACCAGTCTGGGTTTGGAGGTTGCCAGGACAACGGTACATTTGGGACTGCATTGTTCTGAGTGTGAAATTTGGTGGAGGAGGAATTATGGTGTGGGGTGTTCTGCACAAAGTCCTGACCTGAAGCCCATAGAACACCTTTGGGATGAATTAGAGCAGAGACTGAGATCCAGGCCTTCTCCACCAACATCAGTGTGTGACCTCATCAATGCTGTTTGGAAGAATGGTCACAAATTCCTAGAAACACTCCTCAACCTTGTGGACAGACTTCCTAGAAGAGTTGAAGCTGTAATAGCTGCAAAAGGTCGACCAGGATCATACTGAACTCTATGGGTTAGGAATGGATGGGACTTCAGGTGGCAGGAATAAGGCAGGTGAACCGATACTTTTGGTTGTATAGTGTAGGTTTCCATACAAACACATTTCCAGCATACATGTATATCATACAAGTATCCTGTTTATGTAAAGGTGAGCTGGTGCCTGTCCTCCGGTCTGTTCCATTGTGGGCGATAATGATATAAAGTGTAGAAAAACAAAAAAAAGGGGGAGTACCCGGTCACCACAGTACAGCGATCTGCTCCCCGCATACTAAACACATGGCTTTACTTCCAATCTCAGTGAAAAATACTCAGCATTCGGCAACTATCTTATACTTTTTACCCTAAGCGGACATTTTTCCAATATGTTTTGTTGCACCGCAGCCCTTCAAAATGCTGGTCACAATTTCGGCATCCTTTTGGGTAGAGTTGAGGGTGCTGGGAATCAATCTCATTTGGCTCAAATCTTACAAATTTTGGCAATGTGTTTATTTTGTGATTTCCCATTCACCTAACATGGGCTGGTCAGAGTCAAACAAATGGCCATTGCCGGTCCCCGGGCCAGATAATGCTCAGGACTGCTCTAAAGTGTCCAGAGGTGTGCATGTGTGGATGTGTTTGCCCTGTGACGGACTGGCGACCTGTCCTGGGTGTACCCCGCCTTTGCTCACCAGTAACCGGGACAGGCTCAGGCGACCACATGACCCCAATGGATACAGCAGGTCAAGAAAATGGATGGATGAACGGACGGAAGGAAGGAACGAACTGTGTTTGTTGTTAGTGTCATGTCTTCTTTTACCCTGTTCTATGCTGGAGAACTGTTCTGAATTGCCATTGTTGACTAATTAAGTTATTTTTCTATCTTCTAGCTCGCTAAACTCGCCTTTCTTTCGACACAAAGGATCGATCATGTCAATAGATTGTAGTTTTTGCTGACAGGTTACAAGCTCTTTGTGTTATGGTTGCCCTCTAGAAGTGTTTCTTTTGGTTGCTTCTCTGGCAGGTTTACTGTGGTCCCTCACTAATTGATCACAGCTGCCTGTAATCATGTTGCTTCCTATTTAAGTTCTGTTCTCTCTGTGTTTTGTGTTGGAGCGTCTTCTCTGTTTGGTTCAAGTAAATGCTTAAACTTGATGGATTTGTTTGAGTCTTCCTGCTTCTGGGTTTATTCTATCTGACCACCCGTTATATTACGCTCCAACCATGTTAAAACCAGCAGGAAGTTTGGAGAACAGAGATTTACTCCAGCCATCTGCAGATCTGGACTCTGCTGCTCTGCACCAAGAACTGCAGGGATATAAATCCGGATTACAGACACTCAGTGATCGTCTCACGATATTGGAGCACATCTCCCCATCTTCTTCCGACCAGATCCGGCTGGGACCTCTGGAGCCATTTGATGGGACAGCTATCGATTGTCGAGCGTTTTTGTCCTCCTGTCGGCTCAATTTTGAGTGAGTTCCCCTCTGAGCAGAGCAAAGTGGTTTCCTGACCGGTCGGGCCAAATGCTGGGGTTTGGCAAAGTGGGACCAAGGTGCCAAGTTTTGCAGCTCGTTTCGAGTTTTCTCCTCTCACCTGCTCTCTGTGTTCAATCCAACCACGCCCAACCGAACAGCCGCCGCGGAGCTTCTCCGTCTCCAACAAGACTCTCGCAGTGTTGTGGATGACACGGTGGAATTCCGGACTTTGGCCGCCAGCACCCGCTGGTCGGACGAAGCACTGGTGGACGTTTTCCTTCAGGGTCTCTCCTGCGCACTCAAAGACGAGCTGGCGGCGAGGGAGGTACCAGACGAGCTGGAGAAGCTGATTGACTTCGCGGTCCGCATCGATCGGAAGATGAGGGCACAGGGTCGTGAACAGCGCAGCAACACTGGGTTCCGCCCATCGCTTCCTGAGTGGGTTTCCCCACCCCCCTCCAGCACTCCACAACGAGCCTCCTCTCCCCCATCAGAACCAATGCATCTGGGAACTAACCGTCTCACCCCCTGCTGAGCGACGGCGCCGCATTAGAGAGGGGCTTTGTTTGTACTGTGGACAGTCTGGCCATTTCCTCCGAAACTGTTCGGGATGTCTCGAGTATAGGAGGGACCTGGTGAGTCGTGTTTCCTCCTTCACCCCGCCATCACGGCCATCAGTAAAGGTCCTGGTGGTACACACAGGAGCGAGGGAGGAGTTCGAGACCCTGATTGACTCCGGTTTTGATGGTAATTTGATCTCTGTAGACGTGGTGAACAAACTGTCATCCCTGTCAAATCTCTGTCTACCGTCTCACTAATTCATGCCCAAGTTGGCTCCATCACGCATAGAGTTTCAGCACGCACTGTAAATATAAATGTGACTTTCTCTAGTAACCATGATGAACTGGTTTTACGTGGTGGACTCTTTGAAGCCCCTTGTTTTCGTTGGTTGAGTAAACATTATCCACACATGGGCTGGGTTTTGGATGTGTATTCTCCTGGAGTTTCTTTTGTATGTTGAATAGTTCGGTTGCGGCAGCAGTACATTCCTCTGATAGGCAACCACTTCCTGAACCTCTAGACCGGGGGTCGGCAACCCGCGGCTCAGGAGCCGCATGCGGCTCTTTAGCGCTGTCCTAGTGGCTTCCTGGAGCATTTTCAAAAATGTTTGAAAAAGTAAAAAGATGGGGGAGAGAAATATATTTTTTGTTTTAATATGGTTTCTGTAGGAGGAAAAACAGGACACAAACATTCTTAACATTTTCCAAAGCTGTAAGAATGTGTAGAATAAATATTGTAATGCTCAGCAGGTACGTCACTTGCAGTGGGAAATACGGGAGCCACGCTGTCAAAAATTTGAGCTGTCAATCAACTGGCAGCGCTGGAGAACTGTCCGTGGGCCATACACCGCACAACTCCAA
The DNA here is from genome assembly GCF_053564925.1 of Oryzias latipes. NCBI lineage: Eukaryota > Metazoa > Chordata > Actinopteri > Beloniformes > Adrianichthyidae > Oryzias > Oryzias latipes. The sequence goes on from NC_136240.1 coordinate 5,098,431, forward strand.
ACAGTCTCATAGAGGAGGAAGCTTTTAGCGGACCGCCAGGCAGGTGTCTGATGTAAATCGAACCACCGTCAGTTTCATGCATTGCTTGATGAAGTTGAAAGCGAATATTCTGATCTCCTGCTACACAACAAAGTCCGATGGCTGTCCATGGGTGACGTTTTGCATCGCTTTGTTGTCTGTTTCGAACACGTGAAAACATTCCTGAAAAGCAAAGACCTGAACTACCCGCAACTGGAGGGTACTGTGGCTCGAAAAGCTGCACTTTTTGGTGGATATGACTGTGACAAGCCACCTAAACGAGCTGAAAGTCTGCAGGCGCCGCAAATGCTTGAAGCTGTTCTGTCGTTCGAGCGCAAGCTGACTGTCATGGGGCACGCACGTTCCATTTTATTGTTTTGTGTTCGAATCCTCAAAATAAAAATGACATCAAAAATCAGATTTCTTTATTACATTTCTTTAATTTTATCAAAGCAATGAAACATAATTCATTGATATTATAATGAAGTTAAACTTGCACAACAGAGCAGTCAAGTGACGCGTCGTTCTCCGCAGAATGCACTGCAGGGCAAATAAACATTTAATCGTTAATAATGCTCCTTATGTATTTGTAGCAACTTAGTCACTTTGATAGTAGGCTAATATAGCTAATATAGATGCATATTGCATGTGTTGCCTTCATTATAAGGCTTAAATAGGGCTTTTATTTTTTGCGGCTCCAGACATATTTCTTTTTTGTTTTTTTCGTCCAAGTTGGCTTTTTCAACATTTTGGGTTGCCGACCCCTGCTCTAGACCCAAGCAAAGTTCCTTCTGAATATCATGATCTGAGTGTGGTATTCAGTAAGGTACGTGCCTCCCCATGACTGTGCAATAGACCTCCTACCAGGGACTCAACCACCCAAAGGTCACATCTACCCTGTGTCTCTTCCTGAACGGGAGGCCATGGAGGAGTATCTACAGGAGAATCTTCAGGCTGGAATCATCCGTCCCTCCTCTTCTCCGGCAGGGCCTGGGTTCTTTTTCGTGGGAAAGCAGGATGGAGGACTACAACCTTGTATTGATTACAGGGGGTTGAATAACATTACAGTCCGGAACACTTACCCCCTCCCTCTGTTACAGTCCGCTTTTGATCTCGTTAAGGGGTCCCAGATCTTCACCAAACTAGACCTGCGGAGTGCATACCATCTGGTTCACACACGGGAGGGGGATGAGTGGAAAATTGCTTTTAACACCCCCAGCGGTCATTTTGAGGAACCTTTTCATGCCTTTTGGACTTACAAATTCTCCTGCAGTTTTTCAGTGTCTTATTAATGACGTATTCAAGGACATGATTAACAAATTTGTGTTTGTAAACCTTGATGGTATTTTGTTTTTTTCCCCAGACCTTAACACCCACGTGCAGCACGTCAGAGCCGTTTTACAACGCCTCCTCCAGAATCAGCTGCACTGCAAGGCAGAGAAATGCGAGTTCCACATTACTCGGACTAAGTTTCTCGGGCATGTGATAACCTCAGGGACCGTTGATGGACAAAGCCAAGGTTAAGGCTGTTCTTGAGTGGCCAGTCCCTTCTGGACGTAAGCAGTTACAGCGCTTCCTGGGGTTTGCAAATTTTTACAGGCGTTTAATCCGAGGTTTCAGTGGCGTGGCTGCACCTCTTCGCAGACTCACCTCGGCTAAGGTACGTTTGTCTGGGATGAGGGAGCTGATCAAGCGTTTGCCGGGCTAAAAAGACGTTTCTCTGCAGCTCCTATCCTGACTCAGCATGACACCTCTAAACAATTCATTGTGGAGGTAGATGCATCTGAGTCTGGAGTGGGGGCTGTTTTGTCTCAGAGGGCGTCTGATAACAGAGTCCATCCCTGTGCGTATTTCTCCTGCAAGCTCACTCCTGCAGAGAGAAACTACGACATAAGTAAAGTTTGCCTTGGAGGAGTGGCGTCACTGGTTGGAGGGGGCTGAAAAAAAGTTTCTGGTTTGGACTGATCATAAAAACCTGGAATACATTCGAACAGCCAAAAGACTTAACCCACGCCAGGCCAGATGGGCCCTGTTTTTTGACAGGTTCAATTTCTCCATCCCCTACCGGCCGGGCAGTAAGAACATCAAGGCGGACGCTCTTTCATCCCAATTTCAGCGGGAGGAACAATCAGAAGATTCTACGGCCGCAGCCACCGTTGTTCCTTCTCAAGTGGGGGGACTCCTCTCGGTTGGCTTGCCATCCTGGAGTGACGAGGACTATGTTCCTGGTGGCCCAGCGGTTTTGGTGGCCCACAGTGTCCTCAGACATTCGGGCATTCGTTTCGTCATTTCCTGTATGTGCCAGCGTCAAGGTAACCCGTAAACCACCCGCCGGTTTCCTGCAACCTCTACCTGTGCCCTCCAGACCTTGGTCCCACATCTCTATGGACTTCATTACGGGGTTACCCAACTCTAAGGGTAATGTAGTCATCCTCACCATCATAGACAAGTTCTCCAAACTGGTCCATGCTGTGCCTCTGCAGAAGTTGCCATCAGCCAAGGAGTTAGCTGTTATTGTCTCCAAGCATGTGTTTTGTTTACATGGCCTTCTGCAGAACATTACTTCTGATCGAGGACTGCAGTTTGTTGCCGCCTTCTGAAGAAGATTCTGCAAGGTCCTTGGGATCAAGGTCAGCCTAAGTTCAGGTTTCCACCCCCAAACCAACGGCCAGGTAGAGCGTTACAACCAGGACTTGGAAACAACTTTACGAGCCATGTGTGCCAAGAACCATAGCACTTGGTCTTCTCAGCTGCCCTGGGCTGAGTATTCCCACAACACCCTCCAAAATTCCTCTGGTTTTTCCCCTTGTCAAGCAGCCTACGGCTATCATCCACCTCTTTTTCCCCACCAGGAACAATCGGCTTCAACCTCTGGTCCCGCTGCTTTTGTGAGGCGTTGCTGATGTACATGGAGCAGAGACCGTCGCCAACTTCTGCAGAATCAGGAACGGTTCAGTGCAGTGGCTAACCGTTACAGATCGGCTGCTCCTGAATACAAGGTGGGGGACAGAGTGTTGCTTTCTTCATCTGATGTGCCACTGAAAAGGGGAGCTCGGAAATTGCATCCCCGGTATATTGGTTATTTCACGATCATCAACCGTGTGGCAGTCAAACTGGACCTTCCGAGCAGCTTGTCGATCCACCCAGTCTTCCACGTGAGCAAGCTAAAACCTGTGAAAGAGATTCCCCTCCACTCCACTGTCCCGTCTCCTCCAGCCCCCCGTTTTGTGGATGGGGGACCAGTCTATACTATCAGCCATCTTCTAGAAGGGTTGGTCGAGGAGTCCAATACCTCGTAGATTGGGAGGGTGTTACGGCCCCGACAGGAAAACCTGTCCCAGTCTAGGGGTAAATCACGAAGGGGCCAAAACATATGAAAAATGGACACAAAATAAGTTTAGGAACACAGTTTATTAAGTGGGAAAAATAACCTGTGTCCTGTAAAATAAAAATAAATAAATTACTGTGCTGGTCCCAACAAAACACAAAACAGAGGGATTGGAGCCTTGGCCAAACATAAAATAATTCAGAGAGACAACTGACCCAGTCACGTTGACCATCGGAGTCAGCAGCTCCCTGCTAAGGCTGCCTAACAAAATCTAACTATTGAAATAAATAAACAAAGCCCGCAAATAAGGACTACCAAGGTCCAACCCCAAACTAAAATAATAAAACCCTGCAGTATAAGACTGCTGAGGACCAAGAGGGAATCAAAAGGGAAACAAACCAACCAGCACAGCTCCAACTCAACACAACTGCTCCTCAGCCTCCTGCTCTGCTCTCTCTGCATGCCTCTCCTTTGGTTGTGGCCTTCTCTGACTTAAATACCTGGCAGGTGCTGATCAAGATCCATTGGCCACACCTGCCAGGTGAGCAGAATGAAAGGGGATGCAGCAAAGCAGCAGCAGAAAGTCATAACAGAGGGATACGGTCCTGCCGATCGACAGTGGGTTCCGGGGCGTCATATTCTGGACCCGGATCATCGATCGCTTTCACCGGTACCATCCTGACCAACCTTGTCGTCGGGCTAGGAGCCGGACTTAGTGAGGGGGTTATGTTATGGTTGCCCTCTAGTGGTGTTTCTTTTGGTTGCTTCTCTGGCAGGTTTACTGTGGTCCCTCACTGATTGATCACAGCTGCCTGTAATCATGTTGCTTCCTATTTAAGTTCTGTTCTCTCTGTGTTTTGTGTTGGAGCGTCTTCTCTGTTTGGATCCTGTTTGGTTCAAGTAAATGCTTAAAACTTGATGGATTTGTTTGAGTCTTCCTGCTTCTGGGTTGATCCTATCTGACCACCCGTAACACTTTGGGCTGTGACTGCCGTTGATAGTTCCCAACCTCACATTCATTTGCACTTACTTCCCAAATTTCCCTCCAGCATCGTAGGTGAACAGTAAATGATGAAATAACTGCTTCCATAGAGCAGCTGGGACCTGCTAAAGTAAAGATTGGCTGATCAGACACCATGAATATCAAACTAATGAAAGTGTTGTCTGTACTCATTCATTTATTGTAACATTTTAGGGAACGTTGACATTGGTCATTAAAATTGAGACCAAATAGGAAAAGTACTCATGTAAATAACAGTATCCCTAAATTATTGTTAAGTAGTGTTTGATGATATTAGCCTAATGTCATTAGGGTTTTAGGCACATTTAACTGGTTGAACAGTGAATTTGAGTTGGTGTGTTACCATGACAGCGGTACAAAATGCTCTACATCAGACTGCAAATGGAGATCAGCCTGTTGGGGCTAAATCTGGCACATTTACATAAAGGACTCCAATTTCTGGTTAATGAGTAGTCTGCTCTTGAACACTCAGAGCAGACTGAGACAAACTGGTCAAATTAGGTGAAGTGAAGCTCTCCAACTCATGACAGAGTGTAACACAGTACACTGCAATTATGCCTGTTTGGTGGTGAAAAGGAAATTTTTCACATTTAAAAAAGCCAGCTGGTATGAAGGAGGTATTTGTGCATGAATCAGAAGCTGCTCCACATAAACGTTCAAACTCTGACATGATGAAATTTCACCTTTTGGTTTTGACTGAAGCAGATGAACCTCAGGAGTCGGCTGAGAAGAAGTGCATCTGCTCTGTTTTGTTGTAATGCCTGAACGTCTTTGACCTCAAATGTGATGCAGTGAAAAACTCTCTATTTGAAGATGTAAAGAGAAACTGGAGTTCACATGCACAAAGCATGAGCTGCCAAACTCAACACATGAAACAAACCACATGACTTCATGACTGGTAAAAGTTTTTACTTTTTCTCAGTCAGGTTTCATGGCTTCCCATTCATCTCAAGTCTAGTCATCTCATTGATCCTCCCAGTATTCTCCCTCCAATTTATCATATTATTATTTTATGTTAAATGAAACAACAAAAGTATTCTAGCAACAAGTAAGGTTTTATAAAAAATCCAATATCACATTATTCCTAATTTCCACAGTGGGAAATATTTTTGGCAGGACCATTAAAAACATGAGTGCTCTCAGACCTAGCATGAAGTTGAATGGAGATCACTGTGATGTGATGATGCTGGTTAAAGCAGCACCTCTGGATTTCTTAGGTACAGTCAGATGCAGAAGTGTTTCTTTCCTCCTCAAAAAATAAGGAAAAAAGGAAAAGCAAAACAGGTGAAACAGCATATCTGTGCACGTGGCAAAAGCGAAACCTAACAGCTCTGCGTCTGGGTAGGGTGCAGTTTGGTTTCCCGCAAGCCTCACCGCTGTAATGTTGCTATGAGAATGATCATTAATGAGCCCCCTAATAATGTTGTCAAAAAAGAAAAAAAGGGTGGAAGTGAAGTGCTGAGCTTTCCAGGAAAAATGGACAGAGTTTTATTAGTTCACGGAGCTGAATGCAAAACCTGCATGCTTGGTATGTCATCAACAGGTCGCAGTGCTCAGAGAATATAACATTCAGCACCACTATGAGACTCACCATAAAGAAAGGTTTCACCATTTGCAGTTAATAAAAGAGAACATTTAACAACTATTAGCTGGACTGACAAAATAGCTGAATTTACTACAGCCGTGACGTCAGTGATGGAGCAGAGAACGCTACATTACTGCCAACAAGTTGGTGCAAACATCTAAATGAAAAAATGCTGAAGGCTCCAGAAGTCCTGTGTCCCAAAAAGCAGTCGACCTTTCCCAACATAAGTCTGTCAAGGATTATGATTGCAGATACAACATCTCTGAGGAGATTGGGCGCCAAATGAAGGAATCCAGTCATTTATTGCATTTTCGGTTGCTGTTGATGAAAACACCAACATCACAGAAGTTGCACAACTGATGTCAGTCTGGTCATGTGATGTCAATCTGGTCACATGGTGTCAGTCTGGTCACGTGATGTCAGTCTGGTCACTGATGTCAGTCTGGTCACAGATGGCGTCCCATCAAAGGTCAGGAACAAGGCAGGTGTTGCCACAAAATTGAGACAACAAACACGGAAAAGACTCATGGACATTTCATTGTGTTTTGCACACTTGAATGACAGTAAATGTCAGGGCTCCAGACTAACTTTTTTCACTAGGAGCACAGTGGCCCCTAACTGAAAATTTTAGGGGCGCAACCAGAAAATTTAGGGGCGCATACCGTAAATCAACATGCTAACCCAATCTACTAATTTCCACTGTATTACTAATAAATACTTTAATAATAGATGCAGAAATTACAATGTGCTGTTTCAAATTCAGTGTCACATTTTATTCTGCACTTTTGAAGATGCAACAACAAGGTAAACTGACAGCACCATCGCTGTCATGACAGTACAAATAAGTAAAGAAAACGGATGGAAATTTATCTTTGTGACACCAAATAGCTGCAGCCAAGATGCACAATAAGCGTGTTTGAGATCACCCAGGTGAACTCAACGCTAGTGTGTGACATATATTTTTGTTTTTGCTCCAACATCAACTGTCAATCGAGAAAGGGGTGGGAGCAAGGGGCAAACCTACCCGGACACAGCTGGAAACTGAACTGACTGAAAGCTGCCCTACAGACTACAAAACAATGCATTATGGGACATGTGTCCTGATGGTTTTTGTAGTGGAGTGATTAATTAAAATAATTTAAAATACCAATTCATTAAAAAAGGCTACATACATCACAAAACATTAAAATAATCATAAAATATATAAGAACACAGATCATACTAAGGGGGAGAAGAATATTAAAACTAAATTGAATGTTAAGGACAACTCCAATTTCCTGTTCTCCTTCAGTCTTGCTGCAGATTCGCTTTCATCTCAAAGCCCCCCCGCCTGGTGTCCCCAATGATCCAGGCGAGGTGCCGGTTCATCTCAAACACGTCTATCGTTGCATTTTCCCCACATATTTTCAGTGTGTCTAAAACTAATGTTGTTTTTGCTCGAGCGTGTTTAAAGTTCAAGCCCCGTTAGCTGTCACGCATGTAGGTGTGGGACATTTATTCTCCTCAGCTGCCCCGACTCCCGCGGGACGGGAGCGGTGTGCTGCCGTAACAACCGCGCAGGACCGTTTGATGCGCCGCCGTAACCAAAACCTAAACCTAAACCTTCCTCCGGTTCTGTGCGGCCCAGAGAAAAGTTCAGCACGGGCTGCATGTATGTAGAAAATTACGAGCGAATAAATACGTTCTAAAGGAAACTAAGGAACTCCTTAATGTGGTCCGGGGAGGGAGGGGGCTGTCAGGTTTCCTGCTTTCAAGCCCTGTCATTGTCACGCCCCCAAGAGTAATTTACCCCACTGTGATTGGTTGGTCAGCTCCGTGCACGACAATGAAAAAGTGTCATTCATACAAACTGGCGGGCTGCAGTAACATTAAACCTTCATATTAAGGCGGGGACCGCAAAATATCATCTTGGGGGCCGCAAATAGCCTGCGGCCGCGAGTTTGAGACCCCTGCTGTAGTTCTGGTCCTGGTACACTAGCCGCAGGTCGGAAGAACGAATCAATAGTTGACTTACTCATAGCTCAGACGCACATGTTCACAGGTTGTGATATTTGTCTCAGTTTCCTTCCCACAGATGTTTACGCGCACTCGATTATCTCTAGGCCCCGCCCCCTCCACGCATTTTAGCCACTCACGGTGGCTTTCCCTATTCTTCTCACACGCAGTGGCCGCCTCACAGACAGGTATCACGCGAGAGTGTACGTGCTCGCGTTTCATGAGTATGTGCGCGAGTGTGTGTGTCTGCCTGCGTGCGTGTGCGCTCGCTTCTCATTGATGATTTCATTGCTCATTTCAATGATCATTGACGTGCCCCTTCCACGTTTAATGTATAAAAATTACGAAGGGTGGGGGAGGCAAATTTACTGGTCGCGCATGTGCGACTGGATGTAAAATTCAGTCGCACACTCTCAAATTTTGGTCGCAAAATGCGACCAATTGCTCGCAGTCTGGAGCCCTGAATGTGTTTCTGCACAGGATCTGAATCCTGATATTGATGACCGGCTGAGGTTTCAGGAGAGAAAGGAAGTCCACTCCAAATTCTTATGTTCACAAATTTTTGCAAGTTTCATTTAATTTAATTTTTCATTGATTTGCACATTTACATTTTAGCCAGGTGTTTCATTTTTTTCCGAAGTCCCTCTTGAGCTTATAGTTGCAATTGCTTCAGTGTCAGATATAACCCTTGTGCTATCTTAGATGACCCCACTCTTACTTTGACGTGTTCTCCCTACCATGACAAAGGTGGATAAAGGTGGAAAGATTTCATGTAATCCATGGACACCAGTGAAGATCACAAATCATTGAAGAAAAAAGGTTCAGAGCACTGTCTAGTGGGTCTAGATGACCCAACTCCCAGTGCTAAGGATAGCCCAAGGGTTACAATATTAGGTCTGTATAAAATTGAATAAACCTTTTTTTTAAGTGAAATGCATTTTATTTGAGATCCATTGGCCTCTCTGAATTAATGTGTAATAAGAAGTGATTAGGATCTATGTTGTTTGAGGCATTTTTTCCAACTGAGAAAGAAAACAAAAACAAAACTACAGATAACAAACTGACCATCAAATGTAGATGGGGGCCATCAGCTCTACATGGGGAAGGGGGGTCCCAAATATTAGCTTTTCCAATGACAAATGTTTTGTTTTCGGGCCCGTTTCTCATTGTGTATCTCCATCAGTCAGTGGCCGGGAGGTGTGTGGAGGGGGGTGGGGGGTCTTGGGAGAGGGCTCTATTTTAAATTTAATGCTTTTTTTAAACTATTATTTATTTTGTTTTCAAGGTTCAAATGAACCTTACAGAACAACTCATTCACCATTTGATTGGCAGCAGTTAAAGTGTGTTGTTTAAAATTTAATTTCAACATTTTTCTTTAGTAAACAAACTGTAGCATATAAAATAAATTACCAAAATCGTTTTTGACTTGATTTTACTTATTAATGAAGTCAATGCACCGCTTCTTCTCAAGAAACACATGGACAACCTGTTTGTGAAAGTCTTCCTTTTCTTTCTTCAGTTTTAACCCTTGTGCTATCCTAGGCTATACTAGACAGTGCTCTGAACCTTTTTCCTTCAATGATTTGTGATCTTCACTGGTGTCCATGGATTACATGAAATCTTTCCACCTTTATCCACCTTTGTCATGGTAGGGAGAACATGTCAATGTAAGGGTGGGGTCATCTAAGATAGCACAAGGGTTGAAGGTCTGTCTCAGTGGAGATCACTGAATCTTAGGACGGCTGCACTTGACTTGCTGCTACTTATTCTGTTATTCTCTAGCCGTGGTGTCGCTGGGATCACCAGCACCCTCTGCCTTTAGGCAGGTGTATTGCATACACTGAAGTGTACAGTTAAAACCAGAGGTTTACATACACCACAAAAACACACGCACGTATGCCTTTTTTTCTCACCGTCAGACATGAAATAAAAGTAAGCTGTTCTTGTTTTAGGTCAACTACATTGACAAAAGTGTTTTTATTTGCTAAATGTCAGAATGATGAGACTAGGGCTTTTAGACACGTTTTTATGACTTGAAGTCAAAAGTTTACATACATTTCATTAGTATTTGGTAGTACTGCCTATAAACTGCAGTACTTTGGTCAAACGTCTTGGATATCCTTCCGCAAGCTTCTCACAAGATTTGGTAGGAATTTTGGCCTAGTTTGTAGGTCGCCTTGCATGTACACGCCTTTTCAGCTCTGACCATACATGTTCAATAGGATTTAGATCCGGGCTCTGTGATGACCACTCCAAAACATTGACTTTGTTATCCTTAAGCCACTTTGTAACCAGTTTGGCAGAATGCTCCAGGTCCTTGTCCATTTGGAAGATCCTTTTATTCCCAAGCTTCAACTTCCTGGCTGATCTCTTCAGATGTTTCTTTAATATTTCCACATACTGTTCTTTCCTCATGATGCCATCTATTTGGTGAAGTGTACCAGACCGTCCAGCAGCAGAACATCCCCACAACATGATGCTACCAGCCCCATGTTTTACAATTGGTATGGTGTTCCGAGGTAGAGCCCTGCGCGGGACTATTTTCTTCATCCCGCTCCCGCCCGCACCCGCCCAATTTCTGACCAATCCCGCTTGCTCCCGCAACGTATGCGTAAGACTCCGGCCCGCACCCACAAAACTCAGAGAATTTAGTCCCGCACAGTAATAGAGATGCATTGATTTTGTATCGTCTCCCGTCCCGCAGGAAAAAAACACGTATTTGTATTGATATTATTGAAGAGATTCATGTCCCTCCTCCAGCCTCATCTTTTCATGCATTGCTCTTTTGTGTAATGTGCAACTTCCTTATTACATATATTTTCACAAATCCTGTTCGGTTAAAAGTGTGTGTGTGTGTCCGCGCGCAGACAGACGGCCTGAAGCGCGCTGAACCAGCTGGTAAAGATGCATGTCAAAGTCATTTGAATTTATGGAGGGAAAAAAACATTAATGGTTCAACAGAGCTGAAAATCTATGAATTAATTTTTTCCTAACGAAAAAATACTTTTTTTAGCTTCAGCCTTTTCCCGTTTTTGCTGTTGTGCGCCTCAGTGGGGCATCGGCACGCAGATCTGAACACCATGCGTGTCTCTTGATGAACCTCGTTTGTATTTCTTTTCTGCTTCATCCATTGACATCATGTCCCTGTCAGGAAACCTCTGCTTCTTCCTTATCCCGCGCAATGTTGCCAGATAGAGTCACAGCTCTTTCATCCTTGTGCTGCGCTGGAAACGTATTTCCTTCAGTGGGTGTAGCAGGGCTTAAAATAACTTTAAAGGAAAATAAAAATTATTATCTGGGAATATGACGTTCACTTATAAACGCTAATATATATATTAAAAGTATATTATTCTCCGAGACACCGAATTGATACAAAATGCGTAACAGGAATGACCAGTAGGGGGCACTGTTTTTTTTCTTCCGTAAAAATCAAAGGCAGTCAGACTGAGAGAGTCACGGGAAGAATGGCGGCCCATCTCGGTGGTCAGCGCCCCGAAGTAAGTAGCCTCTATGTTCAACACTAACATCTACCGTCTTCATGTATTGATTGAGTCATTGTCTGGATACGTTTAGAAGGGAAGGCTGATAGGAACATTCTAATGACCGAGCATTCCACTGGTATTTAAACGCAGCACTTACGGACGAATTTGTGAGACGTGAAAACAGTCTCACGGTAGATCCGTGCGTAACTTTGGCTTTGTGTGTGTGTAACAAGGGGTTCGTGCGTGTTTTTTAAAGATGTGTGTGTAAGTAGTTTCAAGCTATTGTAATCTTAATTTGTGCATACATAAATTACATTTTGTATTTTTTTCATTTTATATTTTTTTAACTTATACACAAAACGTATTATGTGAGTAACAAATCACGCACAAATCCAAATTTATGCACAAATCCTAATTTACGCATGCACAAAGCAAGAATATGCATACACAAATCCTAATTTACGTACAAATCAAGAATTACGCACGCACAAATCCGACTGAGTCTAATTTCTCTCCATGCGTGTCAGCCTACGGTGACCGTATTTTGCGCTCTCTGTGTAGAATACACCGAGGAGCGCGGGGAAAAACAACTCAGCTACAGAGGATGTGAACAGGTGAACAGGTAGAGAGGCGGGGGAGGGACTTTGGCTTCAAACTCTGTCAGAGAGAATGGAAATATAGGCGTCAGATTGAGACGCAGCTTTCCCTGCAGGAGTTGAAGCAGAGACTTTCCCTGGGGTGATTTTATGAACTCAAACATGGAAACATGATTACCAAGTAGAAATCTTCAAAATAATAAACCTGATCTCTCCACATTCTCTGTGTCTACGCATTGATGCACACATCGCTCCATGTAGCGATCAGACCATAATTTTAGCTGGTAGCTCCGCCCACACGCGACAGCGGTATCAGGCTTTAAAGAACACAATTTCTAAGAGGAGGGGCGGGGCGTTGCACACCCCCAACAACAGGTTAGATGACAGTGGCCATTAGGCGTCTCTACCTGGTGCCTTCACGGAGCTTCAGTACATAAGAATCCAACAGCTGCACAGCCTAACGTAGTCCGCTAATAGATATTCATGAGATATTCATGGCAGCACTGATCCCGCTGGTTTTTTTTTTTGCTTCCCGCTCCCGCCCGCAGCACAATTCAAACCGCCCAATCCCGCGAGATTTGGGTTGGGTCCCGCGGGACCCAGCGGGACCCAATCCCAATGCACCCCTCTATTCCGAGGCCTGTGTCATGGCAAGCTAGGCGAGACAGACCCAGGAGCTGGAACCCGGAAGGAAAACACAGGTGAATAGGATGGTAAGTAAAGAGTTTTAATTTGATTCAGAGTAACTTGGGATCTTGATGTGGCTGGAGGCTGGAGTGCAGCAGGTGAAGTTGCTGGAGGTAGCAATGGCTCGTGGTGAGTCTGGAGGTCGGAGTTGGCTCATGGCCTGGCTGGAGCTTCTTGATGTTCCGTGAGGTTCTTTGGCTCAGGTAAAAAGGTGACTCAGGTGTCCACACGTGATCTGAAGGTCCTGAGGGCGAGGCAATAACAACGTTAGACGAGAACATTAATACCTCGACTCAGGTTATGCACCATCTGGGGCAACAAACTGGAGATGAATGCTGGTTCTGGATCTCCTTATGAAGGTCTGGTGGGTGATGAGGTGAGTGGACACAGCTGAGATGAATCAGGAGCCAAGCAGAAAAGGGAGGGGGAAGAGAGCTGACAGAGGCAGCATGACAGCCTGCAGGCTTCCCCCTTTTTCCTCCAAATATAACGATGGTCATTGTGGCCAAACAGTTCCATTTTAGTTTTGTCAGACCACAGGACATGTCTCCAAAAGTCTTTATCCTTGTGTGCATTAGCAAACTTTAATGTGGCTTTTCTGTGTTTCTTTTGGACTAATGGCTTCTTCATGGCATAGAAGCCTTTCAGCCCGTGTCTGTACAGTCCTCCTTTCACTGTTCACAACATATTTTGCCTTCATCCTTGGGTTGTTCTGTTCATTTGTGATGTCTCTGGTGGGAGGAAGCTGGAGCGTCTTTAGAAAACTCATACTTGCCTGAGGAGAATGTGCAAACTCCACAAAAAAAAAAAAACAGCTCACTGTGAGGTGAAAGCGCTAACCACTGCACCACTGCAGCACTGTGCAGCCCACCATCTTAAAGTGTGAATGCAAGTAAAGGCAAGTTTTTCACATGTGTAAAAATGTTCTAAAGCCACGCACTGAATCCTTTGGACCCGTTAGCTACATTCATCTTTAGTCCAGTTTTGAAAACATGACTTTTGGTGGATCTTTTCCAAACTTTGTGCCGGAGTTAAGACAACGAGACAACAGAAATCTCTGTGCAAACACATTGTGCTGATTGTCACTTATCCCCACTGTTTCTCCCATCATACCTGTCATATAAATGAAAGGCACGTTTTTCCTTCATTATCAGCTAAAATCAAGATGAAACCAAAAAAGACAGGTTTCATGACCCAGCGAGGCCAGCCGCCTAAATGCAGCATTAAGGCCCGTACACACCGGGACGAATATTCGCCAGGCGTTATTCGCCAGCGTTTTTCGCCACGTTTTTTGTGTTCACACCCAGGCGATTTTCGCTGACGATGAGTGGAGTGAACATGCAATTTCATTCCCTGACATTAGATGGCGCTTAATGTAAAACAGAAATACTCCTGTACACAAGGTGGCGCTGCGCAACTTTACGCTTCTTAAAGTCGCTTTTCACTCAGAAGAAGAGAGCAAGTATTTACGCGCTTGTCAGAATCAAACAAAGAAAACATGAATATTTCAAGCACCAGTAGCTCCAACTGGTGCTTGGTTCGGGGATATTTTAGAATGTCCGTCATTATTGCTTCGCGGCAGTGTAGACGCTACTTGGCGTCTATCTTCTTCGCTGGTATGTGTGCTCAGCAAGGCAGTTTTGTGTTTGAGCGCCCCCAAGTTGTGTTTTACTGTAACTTCAGAAGCTCCAGACACGTGAGCAAAAGCGCCGTTCTCATTGGTCGAGTAGATTTCGACGCGCCGCGTCGAAAAAAAAAAACGAACCCGAGGCGTTTTTTTTTTTTGACGCTTTAACGCCTGGCGTTTTTTCGCGTCGGTGTGCACACTCTCGTTGGTGCCCTTTGTTTAGTCACGAGGCGTTAAACGTCGGCGAAAATCGCCGGCGAAATTCGTCCCGGTGTGAACAGGCCTTTAAAGTCAAACAGCATACAGACCAGACGCAGGTCCCCAGATTGATGTTCTGTCCTTGGATAACAAAAAGGAGACTCCATTGTGCAGTGGAGGTCAGTTTATTGAGGACGAGCTGGATGTAGACGCTTTAAGTCCACCTGTAGTTTTATCAGGTGTTCAGAGACAGAGGAAGATGTTCCAAAACTCTGAGTTACTCAACTATAAATAATGTTAAAAGAGAAGAAGTGTCACCAATGACAGCATGGAATTTTCCATCACAGAAGCTTTCAGAGGTGCAATGGAGGCACTGAGAGCACCATCGCCATCATTCACTTCCACCTGGTTAAAATTGCCCATTTAGTCCTTCTTTTCAAATGCTTCTTAATTAGATAGTCTAATCAGTCCAAAGAGAGCAGGACTGTTTTCCATAACACATCCAGGCTGCTCTGCTTGTCCCTTTGAAAACTGAAGAGAACACCTGTCAGGTGTGGAGGAAAATGCTTGAAAGATAACACAAAGTGAGAACCAGTAGGGAAAATATCTTCAAGAAAGAGATCCTTTATATGGTAAGCTCTTGTTGCCATGGAGATGGAGGAAAATGTCAGAAGGGATGAAGTAAAACCCCATGACCGCCAACAAAGTATGCTACCTTTCTTTCTCTTGCCAGAGCAGAGAATCAGTCTCGTCAGCAGCTACCTCACTTGGTCTGAATGTCAGAGACGATGACGAGCCAATCTGTACCGGCCAAGTGTCAAGCAGCAGGAGGAAGAGTCTGCTGTCACCTTCTGAACAGAAGAGGTTCTGCTCTTCTTGAAAGTGACACAAACTTTTAAGACAATGTTGAGCAAACAGTGCAGACTGGGTAAACAAAGCTGACAGTCATGACTCCTGCTATGCGCAGACTGAGGCTAAGAGGACACTTGTTCACTAAACAGGAGACTGTTTTTCAAATACTCTCAACCCTTTGTCTGGAATAAAGAATAAAACGAGGTCTGCCTTCTTAAAGTCGATGTTAGCATCTGAGTCCTGCTCTCATTGCTTAAAGACCCCCTCCAATGAAAATGGTGTTTTTGGTGTTTTTACCTTGTTCTTGTAGCATTTTTCTGATGCTGGAGGTTATATATAAAGAAAATGAATACTAAAACTGTGTTTCTGAGTATTTCTTTATTCATATTGTTGGGAATCAGTTGCAGACGAAAAAATGATGTTGGAAAAACTTGTATTTGTTACATGGAGGCTACAATTGAAAGACCCCAAGCTCCCTGCTCTGCTCCATTCTGATCATCCACTGTCAGACAAATAGATCCATGAACGTCTTTGTTTTCCTCATCTGAGCTGGAATCTTGATCTAAACTGTACGACTAGATAGCTCTGATATTGCTCACCTTTTTACACCAGTAATTGTTAGGCTGGGGGTGTGAGGGGCTGTAAGCTAGTGGGAGAGAGTGTAAACGAAGGGATGATGGTGGAGGCTTACTTCGCACCAACAGTCATGTTCAGGATTGATTTTGTGTTCACTTTGGGTTTCTTTGTATACCCGTTAGCTTTTGGCTTCAATCTGAAGATTTGAGAACTTTTTAATCACCCTCTTGTTGAAAAAACATGAAAGTAGTGCGGAACCTGCTGGTGACGTGACACCTGATCTTCAGAAATGATAGACATCCACCAGGCATCCTTCAAACTGCTTTTTCAGTCAACACTGTAAATGAAGGGATCAAACATCCAACACAACTAAAATAAAGATTTTAGGATTAGTAGCTCAGAATAAAAAATACTTCTTCAAAACGCAAATATGTTAGTATTTTATGCACCAAATTGTTGTGTTTCCAGAAAGAATCAGACAGACATAATAATAGTAATGTTTTTGCATCAAAGTGTTGTAAAATGATTTTCTTTTTTTAAAAGCTCAAAATCTTACTGTTATTAAAAAGCAAATGTCTTTTTACTGTGTTCTATTTTTCTTTCTAGACATCTAGAAAAGCTGTTTTGCGTGTGGACCTGCAGACTGAGCTGTGATCTGATGCATGTTTTGAACAACGCTGATGGCTGCAGCTCAACAATGAAAGTCTCCTGTGCTGGCGGGTTGTGTTTTAGGAGGTTTTTTTGTCACTTCACAGGGTGGCCTCTGCTGTAGCAGTACTGATGAGAGGATAAGCAGTGCTCAGACCTTTTTAAACCTTTTTTACATACATGCCAAGCAAGCAGACACTTTTAGTTTGATGATTGCAGCCTGACACGATCACAGCAAACAACGGGCACTCCTTCAGTTTCTCGTAACAGCATGGCACATGAATAACATGCCATGCAAAATGCAGGCACTCAGAGCCAGACTGTATTGATGCACCTTTTTCTGACCTCAGAGTAAACACAGAACCCTGGGATGCTATTGAACTGTCAGCCATCATGGACAGGTGGAGGTCCAGCACAGAAGTGGATCTCAGCAGACAGAACAACCAGCTTGAACTTTAGCTTTGATCCCGTTTTAAAGGCGAGTATGTTGCGTGCAGTGCTTACCTGAGAGTCTGGCGGGCCTGTCTGTGCTCCTGAAGCCCACAGAGAACCTTACTCCTGACTGTTCTTTTCTCACAAAACGGAATCAGAAGACAGCGCTGGTTACCATGCAGCCTCCCCAGCTCCCCACAAAAGCCAGACACTCCCTCCCTGCTGTCGGGACTCTGGAGGCTGGATACATTTCTCTGAGTGCACTGAAAAAACATACAGGCTAACTTTGAAAGGGAAGAAAAAAGCACGACCACAGATGAGTTCATAAAACCCAGCATAGCTCAAAATTCAAACCTTTATCAAACCAGAATATATTTCTCAATATATTGAGCAATACTTCACAATATATTCCATAAATAGAAGTAATTTAGTGTTCAGAAGATTAGAGTACTGAAATTAATGTCATTTTCTTATGTGGTAATATACTATGCAGTTGTTTGTGATTTTTACGGAAATATCCTACAAAATATTGACTGGTGTACTACATGTCAAACATTACTGGTTGCTTTAAATTGATAAAAATTGTGACTTTAAGGTTTAAATGAGCTTTTTTATGCTTTGAAATTGAACAAAAAGGTGTCTTTAATGTTTTTCTGAAGTCACTGATGTACCATTGGAGTTTATGTTCATCTAATAGGAGGTAATGGAAAAAACAAACCTTATAAGTTTGCAGATCAAAAAGAATTGCAAATTACTAACCAGCCGTGCACCCCAACAAACAAATGTTTTGATCCTTCGACACTTTCAATACGTCTTGGTATTCTGGACCAGTTTTATGATCAGACTGTGAAACAGAAATTTGTTTTTTCATAAAGCAGTTGCTGTGATTCAAAGTACCTGCTTTGATGTCCTTTGTTTTCACCATCTTGTCCATTCTGGACACGCTTGAAGCTGAAGGTTTAGCAGCTTCCAGAGAGAAGACTGGAAATTCTCCGGCACTACAGTGCCACTTCAGCACCTGTGAGCCAAAGCTGTTTCTGTAATCAGAGCAACAACATGTCATCTCAGTCTAAACCATCTCCCTGAAGTTTGTTAGGATTTGATCTGTGAAGATCTACAACCTGTGTGACCCAAGACAAAGGGAGGAGAGCTCCATGTCCCCAGCCAAAAACATGGACCCTTTGAAGGCTAATGATCAGGAGCATCTTGTAACAGAACAGAAATCATGAAATTTGTCCTGGCTTCCCTGCGCTTCAGCTAGTGCACGGCTTCTGCAGGTCAAGAAGAACATAAAACAGACTAAAACAAGGGCAAAAATGTCAAACCACAAAAGATCTAGACTACACCCTGTTCATGATTTATTAAAGTCATTTCTGGCCTCTTGAGTTCAGGCTACGTCCAAGTAGATTTTTTTTAAATCAGTCTTAAAGCTTGGTGACGCAGTCCAACACAAGAACTGCTCCAAATTCTTCAGTTTCGGGCTGTCAGTGGCAGATACTGCAGCAGACGACACACACCTGCTGTTGTATTAGGTCAACCTTGCTAGAGCCAAGTTGGACCCACTTTTTCCTTCAGAACTGCCTTAATCCTTGGTGGTATAGATTCAACAAGGTTCTGGAAAAATTCCTCAGAGAGTTTGGTCCATATTGACATGACAGCATCACACGGTTGCTGCAGATTTGTCAGCTGCACATCCATGATGCCAATCTCCCACTACACCACATCCCAAAGGTTCTGTATTTGGTTGAGATCTGGTGATCTGGTGATTGTGGAGGCCATTTGTGTCCAGTGAACTCATTTTCATGTTCAGGAAACCAGTCTGAGATGATTCCAGCTTTATGACATGGCGCCTTATCCTGCTGGAAGTAGCCATCAGAAGATGGTCCACTGTGGTCAGAAAGGGATGGACGTGGTCAGCAACAATACTCAGGTAGGTTGTAATGTTGGAACCATGCTCAGTTGGTTCTAAGGGGCCCAAAGTCTGCCAAAAAATATCCACCATACCATGACACTACCACCACCAGCTTCAACCGTTGATACAAGGCAGATGGATCCATATTTTCGTGTTGTTGACGCCACATTTTGATCCTACCATCCGTATGTAGCAGCAGAAATGGAGACTTATCGGACCAGACAACGTTTTTCCATCTTCTATTGTCCAGTTTTGGTGAGTCTGTGTGAATTGTAGCCTCACTTTCCTGTTCTTAGCTCACAGGAGTGGTACCCGGTGTGGTTTTCTGCTGCTGTAGGCCATCTGCCTCCAGGTTGGACGTGTTCTGCTTTCAGAGATGCTCTACTGCAGACCTCGGTTGGAACCAGTGTATCTTTGAGTTCCTGTTATCTTTCTATCAGCTGGAACCAGTCTGTACATTCTCCTCTGACCTCTGACATCAACAAGGCATTTCCACCCCCAGAATTGCTTCTCACTGGATATTTTCTCTTTCTTGGACCATTCTCTGTAAACCCTAGAGATGGTTGTGGGTGAAAATCCCAATAGATCAGCAGTTTAGTAAATCCTCAGACACGTCCGTCTGGAACCAACAACCATGCCGCGTTCAAAGTCACTTCAATCACCTTTCTTTCTCATTCTGATGTTTATGTAGCAGGACTCTGCAGCCAATCGTCTAATGACCCTGACTACCTGGGACAGATATAAAAATAGTTTTGCCCACCCTATGGGTATCTGAAGCACAGTACCCAGCCCTGCCTACCTGGTGGTTGTTTGGTTGAAAGACTGAACTGAGACAATCATATTATGGTGATTATAGCGTGTAAGCAAATGATAATTACATAACACTGACAGCATCTATAGGACAAATCAAATGTATAAGAAGCAAAAAATGTTTTATCAGTGAATGCAAAGTCTTTGAAATTCAGACGTACAAAAGTTTAAGAAAATGTCTGAGTTTTTTAGTCCTTTTCAAAGCCTGTTCGTTTATGTCTGAAACTGTTTGTGCTGTGAAGTGAAAACGTGCAGAATGCCTTCTGGCAGTGAAGCCATGGCTGTTGGGAGTTGCCTCTGTTAGATGGCCTCAAAGGTTGTGTGAAAAAAAGACACACAGTGAATTGGCTGTAGGCTGTTTCATGCAGCATCTTATCACGGAGATCAAATAATAAAAGTTGTGTGTTTGGATTGTGTGACACACAGAAACTGTACAAGCCAACTTGGAGAAAAAAACATTTCTTAATGCTAAGTTAGGTTCTTTTTTTTAAACTTTGTTTTCCTTGATGCTGACTTTTAAATGACTTTGGTGGACAGGGCCTTTTGGTAAGGTTTCCATGGCAACATTCTCTACGGAGTTTCTTATGGTTTCCAGTCATCATTTGATCAGACAGAATAACAAACATAATATTTGTGTGGTCACACCCTGAAAACCCAATGTAAACATTGGCCACTGCTTGAAAGTGTACACCAAGCATGCAGCTTCCTTTGAATGAGTCCACAATGACCCTTGTTGAGTTCTGCTCCTATCAGAACCAGAACAAAGATACACTGACTGGCCAATTTATTAGACAGACCTGTCCAACTGCTCGTTAACTCAAATTTCTAATCAGCCAATCACATGGCAGCAACTTAATGCATTCAGTCATGTAGACAGGGTCAAGGCGATCTGCTGCAGTTCAAACCAGCATCAGAAGGAAGAAGAAAGATGATTAAAGTGATTAAAGCATGGTTGTTGATGCCAGACGGGCTGGTCTGAGGATTTTACTGGGATTTGCACCCACAACCATCTCTAGGGTTTACAAAGAATGGCCTGAAAAATAGAAAATATCCAGTGAGCGGCAGTTCTGTGGACAGAAATACCTTGGTCAGAGGAGAATGTACAGACTGGTTCCAGCTGATAGAAAGATAACAGGAACTCAAAGAACCACTGGTTCCAACTGAGGTCTGCAGAAGAGCATCTCTGAACGCACAACACGTCCAACCTGGAGGCAGATGGACTACAGCAGCAGAAGACCACACCGGGTATCACTCCTGTGAGCTAAGAACAGGACACTGAGGCTACAATTCACACAGACTCACTTAAACTGGACAATAGAAGAGGGAAAAAATGTGCAGTTATTGCGAATTTGAAAGGAGAATTTCTAATGAACTTTTGCTGCTCTGCACAAACTATGTCCTAGAAAACAATACAGTTTTTTGTTATTTTTTAGTCTAAAACGTTACAATCATAATTTAAGGATCACCAGGAACACTTTTACAATAGATCAAAAGTAGATCAGAGTGGGTCTTTAACGTCATGAGAGTTGAATTGACTCTTCTGAATTTGTTGTGAACACTCAATTAGACTATAATGAAGCTCAGCTCTGCTTGATCAGCGTCACAATAATGTTTTCAGAGTAAGAACCAACCAGTTTAATTCTTTGCACGTACGGATTTGTTTTTTCCACAAAAAGGTACAAGAGACATTAAAGGCTGGGGAAAAAATGAAAAACAAAATAATCATAAGAGTGTATAAATGAAATAATAATTCAGTTTCTCTGCAATCCTTTTCTATTTTTGGGATGATAACAGTAAGAACTATCCTGTTTGGGTGACATGTCTTTATTTTATTTGGCAGATAAAAACATTCATACCTGCTGCTCTCTAAAGCTTAATAGAGGTTTCACACAGTTGTGGTATGGTAGTTCAAACCTGAGGGAAATCTGCGCTTTCCTTCACTGCACAACATTACCTATCATCTCAGAAAAGTCAACTAACATTAAGTGAGTGGCAGCAGATGCTGTATAACAGGTTCTTTTCATGCTTTGTCTCTCTCAATCGATCTGACTGTGTTGTTGAGTTGTGTGAAGGTTTCAGAGACGTGCAGCAACCCGGAGAAAAGCATGGCGGAGCATCCACACTGCTGTGCAAAGAAAGGCTCTTCTGTGCTTCATCACCAGCCGTTCAATGAGCCCAGAGACAAACAAGCTCGGAAAAAATCTTTGACATGGTCCTCCACTTCTGCTTCTGCCAATAAAAGATCCATAATAAGAGACTTTGTGTGAAAGGTGCTGAAAATTCTGGAAACATCAGACAAGTTTGCTTTTGGATCCTAAGAAACAGGTTCAGAGAAATGTATCCTCGGAAGCATCACAGAATATGAAGAAGAAAACGTCTAAAGCGCATCAAAGAACAGCAGGGGTAATATCCATCCATCCATCCATCCATCTTCCTCCTCTTATCCAGGACCGGGTCGTGGGGGCAGCAGTCTAAGCAAAGATGATCAGACTTTCCTCTTCCTGGCCACTTCCTCCAGCTCCTCTGGGGGGACCCTGAGGCGTTCCCAGGCCAGCTGACGGACATAGTCTCTCCAGCGTGTCCTGGGTCTTCCCTGGGGCCTCCGTCCAGTGGGAAATGCCCAGAACACCTCTCCAGGGAGGCGTCCAGACTAGATGCCCGAGCCACCTCAACTGGCTCCTCTGGAGGTGGAGGAAAAGCGGTTCTACTCCGAACTCTCTCCGGGTGACAGAGCTCCTCACCCTAAGGGAGCACCCAGCCACCCTACAGAGGAAGCTCATTTCAGCCGCTTGTATTCAGGACCTGGTTCTTTTGGTCATGACCCAGAGCTCATGACCATAGGTGAGTATTGGAACAAAGACTGAACGGTAAATTGAGAGTTCTGCTTTCTGGCTCAGCTCTCTCTTCACCACAACGGACTGATACAGCGACAGCATAAATATGGATGCTGCTTTATGTTGCTTTATTGTTGCTTTATGCTGCTTCATGGTCTTATCCCCCTTCCCCTCCTATTATCACCCCCTACCCCCCCTCTCTCTAACGTCCCTCTCTCTTCTTCCCCTCTTTCCTTTTCCGTCCGGTCCAACACCAAAGATCTTCAAACATGTTTGAAATTAATAAAGTTTGGCCTCAATTACAAAAGGGGTTTATTCAGACATACCTTTGGTTTGTCTGAAGATTAATAACCCCTCTTGTTAAAATAAAATATGTCCAACACAAGAGGCCCTCAGCTCTCATCTGTTTGCCCAGCTGTTGGACAGGACAAGGTTAAAAAAAAAAAAAAAAAAAAAAATATGGATGCTGCTCCAATCCACCTGTCAATCTCACGCTCCCGTCTTCCCTCACTCGTGAACAAGACTCCAAGATATGTTTAAACTCCTCCACCTGGGGCAGCAACACTCCACCCATCCAGACAGGGCAAATTACCTTTCTCCGGTCGAGGGTTATATAAAAGCAAGAAAAGTGTCCCAAAAAAATGATCATCTATGTAAATCTGTAAATTCAATTAATCGAAGTATTCTTTACTCTGAAATTAGCTCAGGTGTAGGTCTGAAACCAGCCCGTCCCAAAAAGGAAAGATTCTGTTACTTACAATTACAGGACAGAATATAAATACACACAAAGTTGTGACACACCTGCAGGTCTTACTTATGTTGCTTCAATGATCAAATGCGTGTGGTTACGTAACAGCTAAATAGCGCTGAAGTTAAAGAGCTTGTTGAACAGCCCAGAATAAAGGCAGCCGGTGAGCTAACGGCTGGTTCTGTTGCTTTTGTTGTAACTGGATCATGCACTGCTTTGTGTCACACAGTAACACAGATTTAAAGCTTCGTTTGAAGCATGATAACACACAAGTGAATGACTCTTTGAGGTTACTCTGATTGAGAGAAAACTATGCGAACAAATCAGATTTTTGGGTTTGCTTTTGCTCATTAAGGCAAAGATCAAAAAAAGACAAAATGCACATGAAGTCCTGCAAATTGACAACTTTCAGCCAACTTTGTATTCATTCCTCTAATTAATTGCAGCAAGCCAAAAACTGTTGAAATGCTGTGGATTTGAGGAAGCCAAGGCACTGATCCAAGCTTCTCCTTAATTTCCTCCTCATGCAGCCTGAAGATGCAGAAGGGAGGGGCAGCTGCACTGAAGTCCCAGAGAAACCTGGGGAGGTGGCCTTCCTGTATTTTCACACAGAAATGCCTTTTCTTCTATCCTAGTCATGCTAGGGTCCAGTCAACTGGGTTTTGGGGGTTTACTTTGTCTACAGTGGAGCAGTAGATGTTCAGGATGCTAATAAAAGCGGCAGAAGCATGACTGCGTGGAACTGCTGCGATGGCACAAAAGTCATAATCAAGTGGTTGAGCCACAAACCTGCTTGTCTGCAGTTTTTCACACTCAAGATGGGGAAAGAGAAGAAAAGATGGTTGCAGATCATGAAATACTCCTTTAAGTTCTGCAGAGTCCAGAAAGTTGCAGCTACAGAACGACAGGGTGGAGCTGCAGGGGGAGGAGATGAAGGGGGAAGAGCTGCAGGAGGAGGAGCAGGAGCTGTAGGAGGAGGAGCTGCAGGAGGAAGAGCTGCAGGAAGAGGAGCTGTAGGAGGAGGAGCTGCAGGGGGAGGAGCTGCAGGGGGAGGAGCTGCAGGAGGAGGAGCTGCAGGAGGAAGAGCTGCAGGAGGAGGAGCAGGAGCTGTAGGAGGAGGAGCTGCAGGAGGAAGAGCTGCAGGAAGAGGAGCTGTAGGAGGAGGAGCTGCAGGAAGAGGAGCTGCAGGAGGAAGAGCTGCAGGAAGAGGAGCTGTAGGAGGAGGAGCTGCAGGAGGAAGAGCTGCAGGGGGAGGAGCTGCAGGAGGAGGAGCTGCAGGGGGAGGAGCTGCAGGAGGAGGAGCTGTAGGAGGAGGAGCTGCAGGAGGAGGAGCTGTAGGAGGAGGAACTGCAGGAGGAAGAGCTGCAGGGGGAGGAGCTGCAGGAAGAGGAGCTGTAGGAGGAGGAGCTGCAGGAGGAAGAGCTGCAGGGGGAGGAGCTGCAGGAGGAGGAGCTGTAGGAGGAGGAGCTGCAGGAGGAAGAGCTGCAGGAGGAAGAGCTGCAGGGGGAGGAGCTGAAGGAAGAGGAACTGTAGGAGGAAGAGCTGCAGGGGGAGGAGCTGCAGGAGGAGGAGCTGCAGGGGGAGGAGCTGTAGGAGGAGGAGCTGCAGGAGGAGGAGCTGCAGGAGGAGGAGCTGCAGGGGGAAGAGCTGCAGGAGGAAGAGCTGCAGGGGGAGGAGCTGTAGGAGGAGGAGCTGCAGGAGGAGGAGCTGCAGGAGGAGGAGCTGCAGGGGGAGGAGCTGTAGGAGGAGGAGCTGTAGGAGGAGGAGCTGCAGGAGGAGCTGTAGGAGGAGGAGCTGATGGAGACGGATGCTAGCTTCTCTCCACATTTAGCATGTAAACTGACATTGTTTTTTCCTTTGAGGAAATCAAAACGTTACCTGTGTGGTTCAGAAACTTAAGACACTTCATTGAAAAAAAGGGACCACCAGTCTTTGACAACATATGATTAAGAAGCTTTAATGGACGGGCAGCTGAAAATGCGCCAGAGAACATCTCAGAAGAAAGAAAAGGAAAGGAAAAAAAGGGATTAGAGACATGTCAACTCCACTAAAATATTTTGACATGTTTATAAGAGGCTAATTGAACTCCCCAAAAGAAGCTGCTTTTTCTTTTTGCATTTAAAATTATGTACATCTGAAGGTTTCCCCGTGTGTTCTGCATCTCTAAAAGAAGCGGCCGTAAACAGAATCGTTGCTCAAACGTCTGGAAATGAGATGGGGAAGAACTAAGACGAGGTGTTTGCTGACAGCTCTTGAGGAGCTCCAGTCTTGTGGAAGAATTCAGCAGTAAAAATCATCATCACAATATTGGATACAAGGCATAACTAGCAATGCCACAGGTGTTGCTTCCATTCCGGATGATCCGCATGTAGCCGCCTTCACCCCAGCTGCTTCCCCAACTGGAAAAGAAGCAGAAATTCCTGGTTACTGATCAGGGGCAGGGGCACAAAAAGACCCGCTGGGACATCTTCCGAGGCAGCTGACCTGTTTTTAATGATCCAGTAGTCCTGTCCCTCTTCTGAGCCATAGCCAACCAGCAGGACTGCGTGACTCAGACGGTTTGGGTCGCAGTTGGGCTCGTCATAAATTCCTGCGAACGTTACAAACACTTTAATGACGAAACGCCAAACATTCCAAGGTAGATATATATTTAAACAACATTTTTGCAGTATCCAATCAGCTTCAGCCCCTTCTGATCACTCGTGTGATCAGCTATTTAAAGGAGGGAACACATGAGGATTTCACTGTGACTGCCAACCTGAGCTGTAGAACAGGAAACTTGCATGATCAGCATCAATCGCCACGGTGATCGGGCCAATGGTTGCCACGGCATCAGCCAGAGCCTGTTCATCTCCCTGTGGGATGAATCTGTAGTCTTTGATGTGAGCCACAGCAAGCCTGCTGTCATAGAAACAAGGCTGTGTGTCCTGTGGAGAGAAACATGCATGACCCTCTGGCTGCAGGCACATGTTCTCCAGAACAGAAGGTCGACCCTCACCACCGACGTGTACGGGTAGCTGTCTGTCGTCTGCAGCCCATTGCTGAGCACATAGTCATAGGCACTGGCCATCCAGGCACCACTGCACCCATGGGTACCATAAGGTCTTGAACAGTCCACCAGGTTTTGTTCACTCAGAGATAAAAGCTGCCCTGTTTTCTTGACGATTTGTCCTTCTATCGCTCCTGTTGTGCTGAAAGCCCAACAAGAACCACAGTAACCCTGCAAAGAGGATTCCACTCACTGATTGAACTCCGATTCACAGGTAAGGCTCACAAAGGGACGTTATGGGATGTCTTACCTGGTCTTTAACTTCAGTGACATAGCCCATGTTTCTGTAGTCAACAAACCCAGCCTCTGATTTCCTTGCATTGTAACGCAGCCGGCGGGCAGAGACTTCCTTTCCTCTCTTTACGAACTGGGCGTTCATCACAGCTCCTTGCAGAACTCTGTACTCCTGTCCTGTCTTAGTGCGTTAAATGCAAGAGAGAGTGGGCTTCAGTGAAGCGTCATGGAGCATCAAAACAATTATTTTATAACAAATGATATTTAAGATGGACAAAAAAATCCTCATTAGAAACTGAATGACGTAACTACTCACTAAGTCTCCATATTTATTCATGCCCATAGAGAAAGGCCTCTTCCCCGTGAGAAACCGTTGGTTGTGATCGTTGATCATCCTGTGATTCTCCTCCCAGATAGCTCTCCTCTGCATGTCATCCTAAACACAGACAGAAGCAATAGCAGCTCACGTCTCCGCTGAATGTGGCCGCATAGCTTCAGATTCAGACTCACTCGTTCCTCGTAGTTTATGCCATTGATGCTTTTCCAAATTTCCCACTCAGTCAGGACCGCCTCGTCCGAGTCAGAGCGCACGTGTTGGGGGCTGCAGAGCAGCATGTACAGCAGCGTGGCTCGCAGCAGAAAGCTGCTCTGCTGACCTGCAACGGATGCCCAGACAGTCATTCACACTATGGAAGAACAGCATTCAAACAGACGGCAGCTTTTACTCTGTCAACCATTCCAGAAAGCTCCACTGGAACTGAGTTCTATCTTTTAATCCGCAATAAAACCGCACTCTCTAATCCGAGTCTTTCAGCAAACAACTACTGCAATAAGAACTCGCTCTTTCTTGTTCTTTATCCTAACATATCCTCTTCCAGCTTTTATGCTTCCTACAAATATAAATAGAAAGCCTGGGCATGCTTACCTGCACTCATACAAGTCCTCTCTGTTGCCATTTTTTGACAGCACCTCTCAGACTATACACAGAACCAGACTAACTATCAACCTGCCTTATATAGTTTTTGAAGTAATTGCTTGTTTCTACTCTAGGTTTAGTCAATCCCTTAACCAGCACTTTTGGCAGCAGCTGTCTCTGGCATTAGTCAACAAAAATAAGTTGCTTTCCCTGCTCAGACTCTGCAGTCCTATAGTTATCATTTAGAAACAGCTAAAGGTGCAAAACTGTAAATCCTTCAAATATAGGTCTATGACTGATCACAACACATGGCATCAAACTTTCCAAAGCAATATTGAAAGATCCACTTTAGTCATGTAAAAGCGCCAATGAATGTATGCAATGCTGTTCTACTCTGAGCATTATTCTGCTTTCAGATTCATACCAGAGTACAGAGACAGTCGCTGTGGTTCCATGTGCCAAATGTCTTTATCCTCTTATTGATTTCCTCTGATTCTCTCTTTTGTCTTCCTTCCTGCACATTAGGTTTGTTGTTGAACTTACATTGTTAGAATTTAGTATGAGATGGATTTTTGTTCTTTTATTGCATCAACAGTATACCGATAACGAGCGTTTTCACCGCCGTTGGGATATCTACGCTTCATCTTATCATGTTTTTTGTCTCTTCAAAGAGTTTCAGTCTGATTGTTAACTTGCTGTTGACGGAATATTCCATTGCTGCAGAGGGGTGGGGGGGGAGGATGAAACACATTCACATGTGCAGTCCTATGCCATTTCAGTGATTTGTGTTTTTTTTGTGTCTGATTTCTTCACTACTCACTACATGGTGCCTTCACCATTTTCTAGGGATGTCTGAATCTACTTTTCCAAAATTGAGTGCCCTAAAAATTTCCCCAAAAAAAACAGTGTGCATCGATGCTCACTAGATCAGTGAATATAGACCACAATGCATTGTGTTTGAAAAAATTTTGAGAAAAAAATGTATTTAATTATATTTTTTAAATAAACCATCAAGATGGCCGTCGTAAAATGTTTTAATTAGTGTAATGGATGATGTCATATTTCCCGTTTTTTAAAAAAAAGTAGTAAACATTGCTTTTAAAATCCAGGACGCTAGACAGTCCCACACTATATAGTTTTTTAGTAGTGATGGAGCATGGAGAGAATTCGGACATAGCCAGAGTTAAACAGTAAATTATTTAAAATAAAAAAAATTATGTGGGGAACCCAACACATTGGGAGTCCCAGGCAATCACCCACCTTTGCCTAATCGTAAGTCCGCCCCTTGAGTTGTAGCACCGCCCCAATCAACAGTGAATTTGCTGAAAAGCCTAGTAGAAGCATTAAGACTACGTGAATTTTAAAAAAGGAAGTTACATTAATATATATTAACAATAATGAGTAAACCTGAGGATAAGGACTGAAGCTTTTCCTTTCAAATGACCACCGTTTTTGCAGCAGACTGCGCTCCCGGGCGCCCCTGGTGGCCGAGTGGGGACTCTGCAGGCTCTCTGCGGACCGCGCTCAGCTGACCAGCCGCCTGTCTGACGGCGGTGAGCGGCCAGCTACACCCAAACACAGTGCGGCAAAAACAACCGTCTGGCGCTCAGCAGCGCGGCTAATGAGCGGCTGCAAGGGAAGGAGAGCCATGAGTCACGACTGAGCTCTAACAGCATGTCGTTCAAGGTAAACCGTGCACGACCGGCGTCTCACTCGCGCACACTCCATCCTAAATTATGACAGCGTCACCGTAGGGGCCGTGCAATCTGTTATTTGATCACGTGCCGAGCTCCGGCAGGAAACCTGCAGCTGACATGACATGAACTTTTCCTCCATCGTGGAGTCAGGCTGTGCTGGTGACGCAGCCATGACCTCGAGACATTCTAGAGAGCTGATTGGTAGATGGACGTTTCGTCGTTGTGTCAAATAAAGTAGATTAGTATTTCAACACTGACTATAGTTTTTACTGCTGAACAGACGTTCCACTGCTGTTATTGTCAGCAGATGTGATGCCAACGTCTTGGTTTCTGGGTGAAAGTGTTTTGTGTTTTTTGACCCTCCAGAAGGACACCCCCCTGGTCAATGCTGTGTTCTGGGCGGCAAAGAGAGGAAACCTGCCTCTGCTTCAGCTGCTGCTCAACAGCGGCCGAGTGGATGCAGACTGCAGAGACAGCGTATGGACGTTGCATGTCCCGGCTGCTCAGCTGCAGAGACAGTATGGATGCTGCATGTCCCGGCTGCTCAGCTGCAGACACAGCTTATGAATGCTGCATGTCCCGGCTGCTCAGCTGCAGACACAGCGTATGAATGCTGCATGTCCCGGCTGCTCAGCTGCAGACACAGCGTATGAATGCTGCATGTCCCAGTTGCTCAGCTGCAGACACAGCGTATGAATGCTGCATGTCCCGGTTGCTCAGCTGCAGACACAGCGTATGAATGCTGCATGTCCCGGCTGCTCAGCTGCAGACACAGCGTATGAATGCTGCATGTCCCGGCTGCTCAGCTGCAGACACAGCGTATGAATGCTGCATGTCCCGGCTGCTCAGCTGCAGACACAGCGTATGAATGCTGCATGTCCCGGTTGCTCAGCTGCAGACACAGCGTATGGATGCTGCATGTCCCGGCTGCTCTGCTGCAGACACAGCGTATGAATTCTGCATGTCCCGGTTGCTCAGCTGCAGACACAGCATATGGATGCTGCATGTCCCGGCTGCTCAGCTGCAGACACAGCGTATGAATGCTGCATGTCCCGGCTGCTCAGCTGCAGACACAGCGTATGGATGCTGCATGTCCCGGCTGCTCAGCTGCAGACACAGCGTATGAATGCTGCATGTCCCGGCTGCTCAGCTGCAGACACAGCGTATGAATGCTGCATGTCCCGGCTGCTCAGCTGCAGAGACAGTATGGATGCTGCATGTCCCGGCTGCTCAGCTGCAGACACAGCGTACGGATGCTGCATGTCCCGGCTGCTCAGCTGCAGAGACACAGCGTATGAATGCTGCATGTCCCGGC
Organism: Oryzias latipes; assembly: GCF_053564925.1. Classification (NCBI taxonomy): domain Eukaryota; kingdom Metazoa; phylum Chordata; class Actinopteri; order Beloniformes; family Adrianichthyidae; genus Oryzias; species Oryzias latipes. The sequence goes on from NC_136240.1 coordinate 5,128,991, forward strand.
TGCTCAGCTGCAGAGACAGTATGGATGCTGCATGTCCTGGCTGCTCAGCTGCAGAGACAGTATGGATGCTGAATGTCCCGGCTGCTCAGCTGCAGAGACAGTATGGATGCTGCATGTCCCGGCTGCTCAGCTGCAGAGACACTATGGATGCTGCATGTCCCGGCTGCTGAGCTGCTTGTCATAGTATTTTTTTGTTGTTGTCCCATCAAGTCAGATGTTCAGAGTTTCATATTGGAAACCCTCTTAGCTCTACATTTGTGAGATTCCTAGGCAGTGGTTCCAATTTTAAACGGGAGTCTTAACATTTTTGTCTCTTTAGGTCGGGACAACTGCACTGATGGTGGCGTCTCATGGCGGTCATTATGACTGTGTCAAAGAGCTTATCATGCAGGGAGCAGACATCAACTATCAGAGAGAGGTGAAGCCATTTCAGGAACTGCTTTCTGCTTGATTTGCCTTAATGTTGTGTGAACCGCTCAGAGCTTCTGTGGGATGAGAGTCTCTTTCTGCTGTTGTGCTTTTTGAAGCTCTTCAGAGCAGCGTCTCCGTGTGTGTGAGTGACAGGAGCTTCACAGGAAAGACCCCTGAATTCTGGCTTATTGTGTTGTTTATGTCAGAACCATCAAAGGTGGTGCTTAACGTAAGGGTTAAAGTCACAGACATGTTTATCTTTTTTTATCGTCCTTCCCAGACAGGTTCTTCTGCGTTGTTCTTCTCCTCCCAGCACGGATATCACGATGTGGTAAAGCTCCTGTTTGAATTCGGTGCCTCCACTGAATTCCAGACAAAGGTATGCGGCGGTGACGCCTCTCACAGCCTCTTACATGCTGGGTGTGATGTGGAGAGCTGTGATGCTATGTTCTTTTAAATGTGTAGCGACAGCAGCCAATCATGCAGAAATCCTGCACTTTTGAGCCTCACTGCCTCTTCATCCGACTTCTGTTTTCTCTCTGGACGCCTCTGAACGTTTGTGTCTCCGGTGTTCCTGTCCCGTGACAGGACGGCGGCACCGCGCTCACGGTCGCCTGTCAGTACGGACACTCTAAAGTCGTGGACCTGCTGTTGAGGAATGGAGCCAATGTGCACGACCAGCTGAACGTGAGAGCCTTTACGTCTGCAGCCTGCTGTTAGTCTGCATCCCTTCAGGTTCAAAGTCACAAATGTGATGTTTAGCCTCCCGTGCTGCGGCAGGAATCCAGCCTCTCAGCTTTCTGCAGACTAGGTCGTGTCTGAATTCCTTCCCTACTCACTATATAGTGCGTTTGCCATTTTCTAGTGCTGTCCGAATCTACAATTCCAAAATCCAGGGCCCTAGAAATTACCCAGAAGTCTCTGTGAAAAACCAGTGTGCATGGATGCTCACGAGATCGGCGAATATAGACCACAATGCATTGCGTTGAAACAATATTTGCCAAAAACATATATTTCAATGTATTTCTTTTAATAAACCATCAAGGTTTTTATCTTCAGAAGACAGTGGACTCATAAATAATCGTCAGAAAACGCTCATATCAATTAGATTTTAACTTAGTGAAATCGATGACGTCATATCCGCCATTAAAAAAAAAAAAGTAGTGAGCGTGGTGGCCGAATGTTTTTAAAATTAAGGGCGCTACACAGTCCCGCTATATAGTTTTTTAGTAGTTAGGGGTTAGGGTGGGAATTCGGACACAGCCTTAGTGCCTGTTGTACATGTTGGACAACCTTATTAGGTGGGAAAATTATATTTCTTTTTGGAAAAACTATAAGTTGTGCTTTTCTTTAGTTGGAAGACTTTCTGAGAGGTTTGACTGATTTTTCAGGATGGAGCCACGCCTCTTTTCCTTGCTGCTCAGGGCGGTCATGTGACTGTGATTCGTCATCTCCTATCATGTGGTGCCAAGGTTAACCAGCCTCGAGAGGTAAAGTCTGACCGTTTCTGACGTAGTCGACTACATAATGATGTCATTCCTGAGGACTCGCAGGTCTAGTTGTCTCATTTCTCAACAGCAAAGGCTATAAAAAGACTGCTGATAACACAGGAAGTCACCGGAATAAGTCACATGTCGCTTCGTCATGTCAGATTCCAGATTTCATTTGTCACACGCATTGCTTTCACGAGCAAAACAGGTCGTCTTTGTTTATAGTTGAAACTTTGTCTGAACAGGTTTGGAGTCTCCTTAGTCACCACTTGTTTGCAGGGTTTGTCGCCTCTAGTTTAACAGAGGAGCAGGTTCTTCAGTGCGTCGCTCCACTGCTGGTTTTGGTTGACAATGCAAAATGTAGTCAACATTATGAGAACCCAACTGTGCAATAGTTCTCCGTTCCTTTAAAGAAAGAAGCCGGAACAGCAGGAATTTAGTCCAGAGGAAAGCAGTGAAATCCTGGGGTTGTTGGTTTGTCTCCCCGCCCACATGTCCACGCCTTCTCCAGGACGGCACCACGCCTCTGTGGATCGCCGCTCAGATGGGCCACAGCCAGGTGGTCAAGGTGCTGCTGTCACGTGGAGCGGATCGGGATGCCGTCAGACAGGTGCGTGTGGGGAAACCAGAGAACAGAGAGTTAAAGTATGCCAGTCTTTGATTGGCAGATAGGTTTATATTGCAACATATGTAGAAGAAAACCGTCTTTTTTTGGAGGGTCTCCAACATGTGTGACACACGACCTTTTCTCTGTCCTTCCAGGATGGATCCACAGCTTTATTCAAAGCAGCTATGAAAGGACACAACGACGTGATCGAGGAGCTCCTGAAGTTTTCTCCATCTCTGGACATTCTCCAGGTAAAAGGCGGCGTTCTCGGCGTTGTCTGTCCCGGCACAGCAGATTCATGCCCCTGTTTGTCTGCAGAATGGCTCCACTGCCCTCCATGCTGCTGTGATGGCTGGAAATGTTCAAACAGTTCGGCTGCTGCTGGGGGCCGGAGCAGACCCAACCCTACCGGACCAGGTGAGGGTTACACGGCACGCGGGGGGGGGGTCCAGCTGTTGGGCTCTGTTAAAGGTTTTCCTCCTGGTTATCTTGCAGAAGAACCAACTACCTGCAGACCTGACGAAGAGCCATCGCATTCTGATGCTTTTAAGTCAGAAGACTAGACATGAAGGAGGCTCATGACTTCCTGGTGTCCAGGCAGCAGAAGACCTGCAGAGGAAATGCAGCCGCGTCAAATCGTCCTGGAAGCTGCACAGCACATGCGTGCAGATGTAAACATATAAACGTCTGTGATGCAGAACATGCCGTTTGTTTGGTCCGTTTCTTCTTAGAATAGAAATATAACACGTGATTGATTTGCCTTTTGAATAAAAACATGTCCTACAGACCTGTGTCTGTGGTGCACGTCTGCCCAGGAGAAGGCGATGATGGGATGCAGTTCCTCCGTCTTTAATCCAAATATCATCCACGGGACTTCAACAAATTCAAATGCAGCTTCCCTCTCTGCTGAAGAACGGACAATCTGTCACCACTTCACTAAAGTCAAATTCATTCATACGCCGCTCTTCTGTCAAAGAGTCGTTTCCAAATACATTTCACAAAATCATGAGGAAGTGAGCAAACTGATGTCAATTTTTATCAAATTCCCGACCAATCTATAATCCTAAGAAGTGCATTTTAAAATCGTAAATGCTGTATAAAGAACATTTATGATTTGGATGTGAGGAAAATAATTGCATTTTTGTGTTGACCATCTGTCTGTTAAGAGTTTTTGGGATGTTTTTTTATTTCTGGTGTTCTTCCAAATTCTCTGTTTTAGTAAAATTGGAAATCATTTCAAAAACTAAACCCCTGTTTAATATTTTAAGGAGATTGGTTTATGTTTTAATTTCTTGAAATTCATGACAAATAAAAAGCAGGAAAGTTTCTCACCTTTTATGAAAACCTTTTAGTATTTCTGTGTTTTATTGTTTGTCTGTATTTTTGTTCAGTTATGTGAATCATTTGTTTTACAATCATATTCTTCAATGCTCATTTCAAAAAGCGATGATGGGACAGATGTCTTCCTTCACAGAGGTTCGGACTGAAGTTGATTGACAGCATCGTCGGGTCACGTGATCTCCGCGGAAATGGAGCTTTGGATGCGGAAGAATCAAACCAGGATGTTTTTTCTCTGCGTTTACTGTTGTTCTTTCATCAAACGAGTGTAAAAAAAGTTCCTGCCGCGTCAAAAAGCCTTCCGTTTTAAACCTTTGTGGGCTTCTCTGGAACCAAATCAGCCGCGTTTTCCTGACATCATTACCTGTTTGTGATGGCGTCCGGTAATTTACAGGTGAGTTTGACAAACTTCCTTTACCTGCTGCTTCTTCGTTAGCATGAAACGAGGACTTTTTTGTCCGGCTTTTAATAGGAAACAACCATTGAATCCAGTCTTCGTTTGGTCAGTAAACGATGACTGTCGGTTTCAAGTCTTTTGAAGGATTCTAAGCATTATTCAGCTGTAAGCGGTGAAGTTAGTGTCATGTTGGACACACAGTGTCTCTTAGGGACCGTCAACAAATTAACAAGTTCATGATATGGCGGGGATTTGAAGCCAAATCTTAGACTCTCTGCTTTGCAAAAAGAAATGGATTACTGTGAAACATTTCCCCAAGTTGTGTTCAAAGGATCCTATTCATTTTACTATGTTTTTTTTTAAAAAAATGGTTAATTTTCTGATGTGATCTAAGGAATCCACATAAATGCCGAATTGTGGCACCGACATGCCAACACCAGACACACCAAATTATTTTGCAATCACAGATGCAGAAAATATCAAATTATTTTTTATATTAAAATTTCAGAGGTTCTCAAATGAAATCTGGAATGATCCCAACCTAAAACCGACATCACCGCGGGACAGCTGTAACTCTTTTTGGTCAAATACTCAACTACTCCCGAGTTCCTTTGTGTTGCACCTGTGCGCAGGTGTGATCTGAAAGTCCTCACTACAAACCACACATGAACCTGTCTGAACCGTTCTTTCCAGCACATCAGCTTTGGCCCTGAAATCCGGGGTTCCGGGCCTGAATTCAGAGGATTTCTGTCGTCAGAAAGGATGTGGGCGTGTCTTTGAGGAGTCCCTGCTTCTTTTCAAACTTTGTCTTCATGTTTGTCCTCAGAAAGCTATAGATCTGGCCAGCAAGGCTGCGGAGGAGGATAAAGCCAAAAACTACGAGGAGGCTCTCCGCTGTTACCAGCACGCCGTGCAGTATTTCCTTCACGTGGTCAAATGTGAGCGTCCCCGACGGCGTTGGTGGGATCTGTATTTTTGCCTCTGTGCGCTTGTGAGCTCCATGGTGTCGTTGCTGCAGATGAGACTCAGGGGGATCGAGCAAAGCAGAGCATCCGGGCCAAGTGTGCGGATTACCTGGACAGAGCCGAGCAGCTGAAGGAATACCTGAAGAAGAAGGAGAACCAGGAGACGGCCAAACCCGTGAAAGAGGCGGGGGACAAAGGGTGAGAGGCATCGGGGCATTTTCCTGAGTATGGGGACTGGGCTTAATGAAGGAATTCATCCTTAATGAAGTGATGGTCAATGAAACCACGCTATGTCAGTTCACCACCCGTCAGTCATCCCCTGTAATTTTACAGGAAAAAAACAGCTTTTTGATCGTTTTGATGGATATTTTCTCATTTTAATATTGAAAGTTCCACCTTTCTTCACTCTAAGCCACAAGTTCAGTAAAAACAGTTTTTTCTTAATCTAACAAAAGTTTCGTTGGACAAAAAAGAAAAAAAAATGCATATGGTTGACCCCCATGGTATTGAACGGTAAACGGAATTGAATTGGGATTTGGAAATCCGGCTCCATTTAGGAATTCCTCAGAGACGAAGCTGCAGGGAGCCGGCGTGGAGCCCCCTCCCCGCTGATCGTCCCTTTTAAGCGTAGATTTAAAAATGACTTTTTTGATTTCATTTCAGAAGTGAGAGTGACGAAGGCGACAACCAAGAGAAGAAGAAATTCAAAGACCAGCTCTCAGGTGAGGGGAACGGTGGCGGCGGCTCCTCTGTCCCTGCGTGCGGCGCCGCTCACCGCTCCCTGGTGTCTTTCAGGCGCCATCGTCATGGAAAAGCCCAACATCAAGTGGAACGATGTAGCCGGCCTGGAGGGGGCCAAAGAAGCCCTGAAAGAAGCCGTCATTCTGCCCATAAAATTCCCTCACCTGTTCACAGGTACCCCCCCACCACCACCACGCCGTCCGGCCTTCCAGACACCGCTGCCACGGCTTCTTAGCAGAAATGCTGTTTCCATCTGTGCAGGAAAGCGAACTCCTTGGCGGGGGATCCTTCTGTTTGGCCCCCCTGGAACGGGAAAATCCTACTTAGCCAAGGCGGTTGCGACAGAAGCCAACAACTCCACCTTCTTCTCTGTGTCCTCCTCCGACTTGGTGTCCAAGTGGCTGGGGGAGAGTGAAAAGTGAGCGTTGAGTTCTTTCTGCGAGGACGAAGCCAGAAGCACGAGGACAGATCCATATCTCTCCTCTTACATTTCTCTCTCTCCAGGCTGGTGAAGAACCTCTTCGCTTTAGCCAGAGAACACCGGCCGTCCATCATTTTCATCGATGAGATCGACTCTCTGTGCGGCTCCAGGAGCGAGAATGAAAGCGAAGCAGCTCGCAGAATCAAGACAGAGTTCCTGGTCCAGATGCAGGGTGAGATTACGCCACCGAAAGCTGGGGGTTGACCCCCCCCCATGCCAGACCTTCTCTTTCCATCACTGTCTCCAAAAGTCTGATGGTCAGGGTTTGAATTGAAGGAGGTTTTCAGGCAGCGTCTCTGGGCGCCAAAAGCTTTTTCTGCGCTCCCCTGGGACCCCCACTTCCTCATGGACGGAGGTCGGCGGCCCCTCCCTTACTCTCTCCCGACTTCCTGCGGGCTGGGTGGGTGGTTGCCTGGAGCATGGAGCGGGTCTCCCTTGGGGGGCCCTGGCTCGTGCCTGGGGTTGGGAAGGGGGAATCCCCGAAACCCACGGGTGGTGGTGGGCTGCTCGTCTAGGGCTGGGGGCGGGCAGGGCCCACTGACGGGGGCAGAGAGCAATCCTCCTGGCTGGGCTGGGGGCTGCTCTCTCCGTGCCCCTATGCCTCCCTGCTCTTTGGCGTTGGGTGTCCTGGACTTCCCGGCGGCTGGATTCCCGCGATCTGCTGTACCATGCCGGTGTGGGGGGGCCCTGGCTACCGCTACCACTTCAGCGGGGGTCTTGTTGTGGGAATGACCGTAGAATTTCCCTCTTTTTACATTCCATCATCCACCTCAGCAGAACATAAACACCTGAGCACAGGTGCTATCTCGCCTTTGCACAATAGTATGTGTGACTGAATGAAATACTTTACATGTGTTGGTTTGTGTGCACATGTGTGTGTGTGTGTGTGTGTGTGTGTGTGTGTGTGTGTGTGTGTGTGTGTGTGTGAACATGTTGACAGGATTGTATGTGAAGATTTTTGGTGCCAACAGGTACGTTTGTAACACATGAATATGTCTGTGAAGAGTAATCCACTTCTGTAATCATCTTCCAGATTTTCTTAACTCCCCGTTTTCCTCTTTTCTTCTGCGCCCTTACCCCCCCTGTCTCCAACATCCCCCTCTTCTTTCCTCTTCTTCTTTTCTGTCCGGTCCAACGGAAAAAAAAGAGACACGTGTAATTATTATGAACAAAGTTACGACTAAATTACTAAAGGGGTTTACATGGATAAACCCCTGGTGTGTCCGAAGATCCACTACTGTTGTAACAGTAAAATGTGTCCAACACAAAACGCCTTCAGCTCCTGTCTGTCTGCTCAGCTGTTGGTCAGGATAAGTTTAAAAAAAAAAAAGTGTTTTTCGTGCCTCAATGAAGTTGTGAAAAGTCCCTGAACCGCTGTGGTTCTGGCCTTTTCTTAGGTGTTGGAAATGACAACGAAGGAATCCTCGTCCTTGGAGCAACAAATATACCGTGGACGCTAGACTCAGCCATCCGAAGAAGGTCAGTCATTGACCATCATCCTCTCCCCCCTGGAGGTGGAAAACAGATGAAATGCTTTCCGTCTAAAGCCAAGTCTCCTTTAGGTTTGAAAAGCGGATTTACATTCCTCTGCCAGAGGAGCATGCTCGCTCCTCCATGTTCAAACTCCACCTGGGCTCCACCCCCAACAACCTGACGGAGGCGGACTTTGTCACGCTGGGCAGAAAGACGGACGGTTACTCTGGAGCAGACATCAGCGTCATAGTCCGGGACGCCCTGATGCAGCCTGTCAGGAGGGTTCAGTCCGCCACTCACTTCAAGAAGGTGAAACCACGGAAACCAGACTTACTCACTTTTCAAAAGATGTGCACCAGCTTAACGTCTTCCCCGCTTTGACACGCTGACTCAGGTCCAGGGCTCCACGTGGAACAATCCTGGGGTTGTGGTGGACGACTTGCTGACGCCGTGCTCACCCGGCGATCCGGGCGCCATGGAGATGGCGTGGATGGAAGTTCCTGGAGACAGACTTTTGGAGCCGATTGTGTGCATGGTGAGTGGGCACTCAGCTGCTGGTAACCACGGGGACTGAGGTTTGACTGTGATTTGCTGGGTTTTCTCGCACAGGCGGACATGCTTCGCTCAGTGGGCAGCACCAAGCCCACGGTCAACGAGCAGGACCTGGAAAAGCTGAAGAAGTTCACCGAAGACTTTGGTCAGGAAGGCTGATGCCGCTTTGGGGCAACACCAGAGCGGCTGGCACCTGCAGAGGCTCCTGTTTACGTTTAAAGCTCTTTCCTCTCAGAAATCTTTATGAACAGGTATTCTTGTCACCGTTAGGTCAACAGTTGGAGGAAAGGTCATTTCCACGAGGAATCTGTTTTTCTGACACTAAGAACGCCGCCTCATGGAAGGTGGCTCATGTTGCACTTTGAGACTTTTTTCCTAGTGAGTCATGGGGGGTTGGGGGTCTTCTTTGAACTTATTTACTCAGTTTCTCTGTAGAACTACAAGCAAAACCTTCTGGGTTTGATGAGGGTGACTGAAAGGAAACAGCTACTCTTTATGTGAGGGTTAATGGCCGCCGAGGTGTCCGTTATCAGAACTTAACGGACGACATGAAAGCCAGAGCCGTCACACGGTTGCTGCCGTACAGTCATTTCTGATAATTGTCACGTTGAAGGCCATCATCCCGCTGATACCACGGCCACTTAAGAAATGAATATTCAATAAATTTTTACTACTGTATTAATGTTATTTTTTCGGTTTAAATCGCTTCTCACAAAATAAATGGACTGATGGGTGGTGCTGTGTGTTGTTGTGGTAACGGCTGAGCCGGCACTGACCTGGACTATAGCGGCAAAGGAAACTGATATCTATGCTGATCGTTAAAGCAGCAGTCCAGAGAGAAAGTTCACCTCTTATCTCTTGTTGTTGTCCAGACGATGAAGCAAAAGGTTGTTTTACAGAAGCCAGCGCAGAACATTTAAACTATGTGAGCGGGACTTCTTTTGCAGGTGTGCATTATCACTTTTTAATGCACACCCAGCAGCCAATCAGAATCCAGTATTCACCCAGACCATGGAATAAGGATGCTTCATTGCTTCCGCTGAATGGACAGACCTGCTCTGACATTAGAGCTTCTTCATCTACGCTCGTGAATCTCATCGTGAACAACTTTCAGGGATGATAAATGAGACAAAAACAAGTTTGTTACTATTTTTATTAATCACACATTTCATGAACTCGTTTCAGACTCAGGAGGAGTTCTCCAGGCAGAACGCCGTTTAACTTTAATCCACTTTTGAAAACAAAAGGCCATAGGAAAAGCTCTATGTTTTTTTACCTCAAATATTAGCTTTTAGCATTGCTAATGCACAATCATGAACCTTAAGCACCCCTATATGAAACACTGTTCCTGGGGCCTAAACTGCATTTCTAATAGAATAAATGAATACAATTCAATTGACGTGAAAAATGGAAGGCCTTTATGAGGAAACATGGTTGAGAAGATGTTCACGCTAACATACGGATCTAAACGGCAGAAACCATTATTTTAAACAAAAACAAATCAACAGCTGCTAATGAGAGGAAAGCACCAAAGGATGCACACGCTCAGAAAATCTAATGGTAAGGGTAATCTTTTTACCCTTACCATTATCAGATGGCTCCATAGTGAAAGGTAGCATTTGTGTGAAGTTGTACGTGTTGGTTTTAAAGGCTGCATTCACCATGAACAGTTAGCAAGGAGAAGATTCACAACAAACCTGCATGGGAGTAAACAAAACCATCCAGACTACACACCCACTGTGCCCACTGTCCAGGACAGTGACAGAAATGTGCTTGAGAGGACCTAAAGTGTGCATACATAAGGAGTGTTTCCTGTCTTTTAGAAGTCAGTCATGTTTTTGTTAAGACTGTTCATGTTAAGACACGTCAAATAGGTTGCCACACAGCCAAAGTGCTTCTAGTATTCAGGACGTATGCCTCCACCTGTCACTCTTCTCAGACGTACCCCCACAGACTTCATGAAAGTGAGCGGACGCATGTGCAATAACTTTAAAAGACGGAGAAGAGGGATCCCAGAGCCAGGCCAGTGGCTGCTCCGGCGAGCATGCCCAGAGCCACGTCTCCGGCGTCCTCACGCTGCCGCTCCCGAATGACCACATGGTTCACTGCAGCGCCTGGGAAACACCACAAAGGACCGGGCTTACTGCCACCCTCTCTCATCTGGAGCTGTAGCACGCATGCCGTGTAAAAACTCACCTTGGTACTGATATGGATAAGCAAGGCTGTATGGTGCCCCTTCAGCAGAGTACACAACCTGTGTGGCGTTATGAGGAAGAGCCGTATAATCTCCATACGGGCCTGGAGCGTAAACCTGGACAAGAAGTGAGCAGAGATTCATGAAGCAGCATCAGTAAAATGATGATCATCTGCATTCAATCAAGACGTTTAACCGTTTGCCTCTAATCTACACATAGGTGGTTTTTTGTTTTTGTTACCTTTTCTGGTCCACACTCATGTAGGGCATTAAGGTGTTCTGTGTTTCTCTCTAAATACCTTGGAACTCATGCGCACCATTGTTGTTTGTCCAAAAAGGATTTACAGACAATAGTGTCTGTACTCAAGTGAAAATAATGAAAGACTGAACAAATGATGCATCGAGGAGCCGTTGAACGCTGCAGTAGTTCACCAGCAGGTGGCAGTCAATCCCAGCTTTAAATGGTCTCTTTTCCGTACCTAGTCCTTAACCCTTGTGCTATCCTAGGCACTTTAACATTGGGAGTTGGGTCATCTAGACCCACTAGACAGTGCTCTGAACCTTTTTTGATTTGTGATCTTCACTGGTGTCCATGGATTACATGAAATCTTTCCACCTTTATCCACCTTTGTCATGGTAGGGAGAACACGTCAATGGAAGGGTGTAGTCATCTAAGATAGCACAAGGGTTAAAGCAGGGGTGCTCATTACGCCGGGTCGATCTTCAAGGACATGAGGGTAGATCGCAGGTCAGCAAAGATAAATAACCAAAAAAATAAAAAAAGTACTTCTAAAAAATCCGTCAATCATCAAAATCCTCACCGAGAAGTACAGGACTTGATTGACATGCAGAACGGCCAATCAAACATCCTCTGAAACATAACACACTGCACATGTGTGATTAAATTCACTGAGCACAAATTCTGTCATTAGAAAGTCGCTTTGCGCCCCGGAGCACGTCAAGTCCCCGGCAGAAGACCACTCCGGCCCACTGGAGTGTTTATAGAAGCCCCGACCGCCCCGCATGTCTCTTCCTGCTTCCGTAGTTCCCGCCCAATGGATCCGAGCTCACCAACACAGCAGTGTATTCCGTGGCACGTGCTTGTCACGGAGCCAGCTGGCTTTAGAAATGCCCCGCTCCCCCCAGACCATGGTTTACAGCAGAGCATGACATACGACAGTCACTGCTTTCTGTTTTTGTAATAAAACGCACCCCTGCCTTCAAATGTTTTGTCTGTTTTATCCATTTACATGGTTTCCTAAAACTTCCCATTCCTCCTAAAGCCAAAGAAGTCCACTTACAACCTTTTCAGGTATTTACTCTTCCAAGGAATTGCTCAGAGAACGGTTTGGGATTCCTGAAAATTGTTGGACTTTTTGTAATGAGGATATGGAAACAACTGAGCATCAATTGTGGGCGGCCGCGGTGCAGCGGTAGGGCGGTGGACCCATGATCATAATATTGCACGTTTGATTCCCGCCTTGCACACCATGTGTGGAAGTGTCCTAGGGCAGGACACTGAACCCCACCTTGCCTCTGGGTAGGTTGGCGCCAGCGTTTGGCAGCGGCGCCGCCACCAGTGTGTGAATGAGTGTGGGACTGTAAATCGCTTTGGGCCTTGTACGTAGAAAAGCGCTATATAAATATTCGCCATTTACCAATTCTTTGAATGTTTTTACTCTAATGTCTTTTGGGACGATATACATTATTGGCTCTTCCCCAAGATTCCATGTTTAACAGATTTTTCTATGAAGGACATCATTTTTGGGTTTATTTTAGAAAACAAAACCACAGAAATTATTTTAAATGTTGTCATTATCCTGGATAAATTCTGTTTACCGTACACAAATGTCAATTCCTTATAAATCAAACTATATTTTTTCACATTTCATAAAGAACTTTGCTTTTATTTTTCATCTGTAAACTTCATGGAAAATAAGGTTTGCTATGAAACTCTAAAGTATCACATGTAATTTACAGCTTTTTGATAAGTTATTGATCATTATAATGCCCATGTATCCCCCTTCTTTTAGGTTTGTATTTTTTGTTATTATTTTGTGATTGTTGTTTACCTTTTTCTGTGCCCGTTCTAATTGTAATTTTGGCTGTGAGACTGTAAACCTCAAGTTAGTCTCTTCAATAAATAAAGATTTAAAACAAAAATGTATGTGGTTTCCTCCTTTTACCTGTGGATGGGCGTATTCCGAGTAGGGGGGAGGAGCCGATTCCATGACTTCCTGTGTGAAGCCGACCTGCGGGGCTGCAACCACCTACACACGTCAGAGCAACAAAGGTTTCCCTTAAACCGTAACTCTGTCAGAAACGCCAGACAGAAAACGCTCACAGGTCTAAACTACAAGCTTCTGTTCCACTTGATCCCATCTGATTTCGTGTTCATTTTTAGATCAAATAAAAAAAAAAAAAAAAAATCAAGCTTAGTTTGAGTCTAAACGTATCAGACGATGAAAAATCTTACCATGTTAATCCTGGCATCTTGAAGCGCCATGGTCCATGCTCTGTGTTAAGAAGCAGGAAAAGACGTCAGTCTCACTAAAAGCTTCTCCACAGAACCCAAGAACTACATTTGATCAAAGGTGACACCTAAAGAGTCTTACAGAGCATCATCTGCACTGTCAGCACACAGGCTGATGACACGCCCGTCCCTGCACACTATCTGCAGCAAGGCATCACGGGACTTCCCCTCCGGGGGGGTCAGATCTGACAGGAAATGCAGGAAGGCCCACAATAAAAAAACTCAACGTTTAACTTTAAGGGTCAGCAACTGTCACAGTATCGCGGATGCTGAAATTCACCCTGGCATGCAGCAGAGTTGCGGATGTTGATGCAGCTGACTCTCATGTGGATGTCATCCTCCATGTCCCGCCTCTGCTGATCATTGTAGAACACCAGGCGTCCGTCAGCCCATAGGTCAAACCAGTTTCTCTTCCAGCGGCGCAGGATAGTACCTGCGATGAAAAGAAGCAGCTTCCATCAGCATCTGAACCTCTTTTTTATTACAATTAAATATAACTAATTGTCCAAAACATACAGAACAATAACAATGAGGATGCACATGCATTACAAAACATACATCACAAAAAATTAAAAATGTTCCAGGGCAATATTTAATTATTACTGTTTTGTTCTAATAAGATTCTAATTCTTTTGTTGTTACAGGGATTATTTTTAGAAACTTTAGATTTGTGAATATCAAACTTACCAAATATAATAAATTAATTTTCATCTGAAATTTGAAAACAACGTTGAAATGTATAAAACATTTTTTGTAATATTTCAGTTCCAAAATAGGTGACTCAATGTGTCTAGCTGCTCTTTGGGATGACCTGCATAGGCCGCGCATGCGCGTGACTCACTCTGTCTGTGAAGCCAACCGCTCTTCACCACAGCCATCTGAGAAGACACAACCAAACATGCTGGAAGTGAAACTCAGCAGAACCCCAAAAACGGACTAAATCGACAACAAGGCTCGATGTGACCTGAAATATGTTAGCAGTAGCTACAACTTCCGCTTTGACATGTTACATACATTCTACTAGATGCAGAAAAATTTCCCCAAAGCCGCATTTTAGCCGCAGCGTAAATTTAATACCAACAAAACAGTTTGGAGGCTCAAGCAGTCATAGATGCTATATGGTTGACGTACGTACGTAACCGCGCGTGTGACTCGACAATTCGTCAAAAGGCAAAAAATAATTTGCAACCAGCACGAGATGAGAAGCTTCTGGAGCGGACGGAGGGACCTGCCTGTTCCGTTAGCCGGACCGGACGGACGGACAGAGAGGCTGCAGGAGCCCCGCCCACCGAGACGTTTGTTTTGAATGACGCAACGCACCAGCTGACCGAGCTGGAAAGTGCTGGTAATCTGAGCGGGAACGCGCATGTGAAGGTCTCGCTTGGTCTGCGGGGTGGTGGAGCTGCCAGATCTTCGGTCGGTTTCCCGGTGTTTGGAGCGGAGCGCAGGTCGACTGTCTGCGGAAATACCGTCTAACTACAATCAGTCGAATGCTCTGGAGACGAGACGGGAAGAGAAAAGTTTGAGCGGCGGCGGAGCGGAAGTCCTACAACGACAGGGACCGACGGGCGACCCGGAGTTACAAAACAAACTTAGCGTAGCTTGGTTTGGCTAGTAGTTTGGAAGCTAAAGAGCGCGCGGGAGCCGAACTCTCCGTCAACAATGGCTACTGCTATATACCTGGAGCACTACCTTGACAGTGAGTATCCGTAGAAGGTCCTGGAGGAGTTTTGGTTCGGGCTTCTTCGGTCTTTTTCGTCGCCGTGTGGCTGCGGGTAGTTTAGCAGACGGTAAAGACTAAAGTGTGTGGTAGTAGCACACCTAAACTGATTATACGTACATGTTTGTGACGTCACTTGGGTTGACTTGTGATGGCTTCACAGATTCACGCCGGAGCAGAAATATACTGAGACGAAACCCTTTTAGTTTAGTATTTCCATTGGAGTCACGTTTTTATTTATCTATTTTTATTATTGAGGGATTTTTAACTCAAGAACTGTTTTTCAACCCCGCGTGAAGGCGCTTCCGTTTGCTGCCGGGACTTCATGATGTGCAGCCTGTGCAAACCGCCTTTTTGGTTACTGCGCAGGCCCGGTGCCCCCCTGACTCCACGCCCTGCAGACGAGCCCTTCCAGCTGACGCTGGGTGGCGCTAGAGCGCTGTGCATCCTGTCAGCCCCACCATGCTGAGCACGACCATGATGTGGAACAGGGGCCACCTACATCCTTAGAGCAGCGTTTTTTAACCAGTGTGCCGTGGGAGATGGTCATGTGTGCCGTGGGAAATTGCCCTCATTCACTGATCTAAAAACATTTACCATCTCCAGGATTTCAGCTCAAAAGATCGGATACGTCTCAGATTCAGGACCACATACCCAAGGGGCCTGGGTCACATTTGAAAAGATGGGATCTGCGTCGTCCAGACTGTCATGAAAAGATCAGATACAGGTCACAGGGGGGCAAAAAAATCGGAATTGGGTCGTTTCAGTCTGTGGTGTGAACGTAGCCTTTGACGTCTTGAAACCACAACGAACACGCATCAAACAGTTTTTAAATATTTTAACTTAACTTTTATTACATCTTTTAGAAGAAACAGCTGCAGCTTCCAGCTTTTTCTGCCACAATTATCACAGAAATGCATGTGAGATTGTGGAGGGACTGTACATCAATACAGACTAAGAGTTTCTCCCTTTTCTTTATTTTTGGATGCTGGTGTGCCGCGGGATTTTTGTCAAGGTTTAAGTGTCCCGTGGCTCAAAAAAAGTTGAAAAACACTGATCTAGAGAGCAAGACTAGAGAAAGCCAGAAGGAGCTGCATTTCCAGAAGAAAATGCAAGGTTTTAACGTATATTGCTTAATGAAAATGAAACTAAAAGGGTAAGAATGGGCACAAAATAAAAAATTAAATAAAGAAATGTTCAAAGTTGACCATAAGTAAAGTAAAAACGGCAAAATAATAAAGATATTTTTGTGAAAAATGCCAGACAAGTTTCTGCACCCAGGATTCCCCATGTATTTCAATGGAGGCAAAAATCATGGAATATCTGGAAAAGTTCAAGGATTTGAAGGACCAAAAGTCATAACTGGAAAAAGCTGAAAGAGCTGAATAGTTAAAATAGCTGAAAAATTGTAGAAGGAGATAAGCGGCCAAAAATGTCAGAAGATACTATGATAAAGAAAAAAAGAGAAACAGGAAAATAATGGGTTTATTTATAGCACTTAACCAATAAAAGAAGAGAATCCAGACGTCAACATAAACCTCTATGCGTGGTCTTTCAGCTACAGCTTGTTTGAGAAGCCATAACACACTGATGTATACATCCCTTTGAAACTTCAAATGTCTTTGAAAACATGTTTTTGGTGGCGGATCTTTCTTTATTTCTTACTCGTTTTCCTGAGTCCTGGTGGAAAATGCCAATTAATCGCAAATTTATCGATGTATCGTGATTTCAAGCTGTGCAATATCCATATCGCAAAAGTCAGCGACAATTTCAATAAATGGTAAACCTTAAATGTGCTAAAACAATCTTATGGCAACGTGAACTATTTAATGAATTGAATAAATCTCTTTATCCATTTGACCAATCAGATGGAGCCCTTCCTGTTGTTGACCAATCAGATGGAGCTTTCATGTTAGATGTTGCCCTCTTAATTAGACGAAGGTCATTTGGAGAATAATTTGAGGTATTTTGACCCTTATTTAAATTATACTTTGCAGTGAAATGGAAACGTTTTTGTTGTTTTGCTATTTGTTCATTTATCGCAAGTTATATCGTCATCGAATATTGATCACTAATATCCCATATTGCGGGTTTTCCTCATATCGTGCAGCCCTATTTGATACTATCTGTTATATTTGGTGACCGGCTGTTCTGGGGCAGAACAGGCATGTCTCCAGGGGAAACTACCCAATGTCTGTCCAGCGTCATGATCCCATGTCTCCCTGTGTTTACTTCTCCAGGTATTGAGAACCTGCCGTGTGAGCTGCAAAGGAACTTCACGTTAATGCGGGACCTGGACAGCAGAACTGAAGGTAGGGGTTTTATCCATTAACCTTTTAGCCAAAGGCGACAGAAAAGGAACTTTTAGAAGATGATGGCTTCTTCACTGAAACCCATCATCTGTGGTAGACATAGAGGTTTTTCTGCTTTCCTTTGAGTTGTCCGTCGTTGTGGCTCAAAACATTTCTGCTCCTCTGCAGAAAAGAAAGGAGAGATTGACAGACTGGCAGAAGAATATATATCCAACGTGAAGAACCTGGCTTCAGAGCAGAGAGTGGAACATCTACAGAAGATTCAGAACGCCTACAGCAAGTGCAAGGAGTTCAGTGACGACAAAGTTCAGCTCGCCATGCAAACGTATGAAATGGTGAGCCTTCATGACACGCCTGACAACACGCCACCTTTTTCCTCTCAAGCATGCCTTGTGAACAGAGCCGTTTGAAAGACGTCTTCTTCTGTTCTAAAGGTGGACAAACACATCCGCAGGCTGGATGCAGACCTGGCCCGCTTTGAGAACGAGCTGAAGGAGAAGCTGGAGCTGACCGGCTACGACAGCACCGACAGCAGAACCTTGAAAAGTAAATCCTCCCGCTGGAACCTTCTCGGCCAAAGTTTGCATTGGGGGGCTTATTGTTTGTGACGTTTGACTCAGAAGGTGACTCACGGGGGCAGCGGGACAAGCGTGGATCCAGAGGACGGGGAAAGAAAGGTTCTGACGACGACTCTCCCAAAAAGAAGAAGATGAAAATCAGGTAATGTTGGTTTTTGTAAAGCTCGGGGGGCTCTCACGGTTTTTACTTTCCTCTTTTCATCTTTGTGTTTTTCGGCACACCCCTCCCTTCATGAATGTTTCAGCCAAGACTTGAGCGACGCTCTCCTGCCAATGCAGCCGTCAGACGTTCTGGACATGCCAGTCGATCCCAATGAACCCACCTACTGCCTGTGCCACCAAGTCTCATATGGAGAGATGATTGGATGTGACAACCCAGATGTAGGGTTTTTTATTTGTATATTTTCTTTTATCCTTAAATTTACCCACACTTGATCTCAACCTGTCTTTTTGTTAGTGTCCCATCGAGTGGTTCCACTTTGCCTGCGTTGACCTCGCCACTAAACCAAAAGGAAAATGGTGAGTTGATCCGTCTAACCACTTCAGAATCAAGTTAACCCACTTCCCTGTGGTCGGTTCATGATCTTCTGAGTTCTCAGATAGTTGAGACAGTCGCTGTGGTTCCACGTGCAAAACGTCTTTGATCGGATCAAAGATTGGATTAGAACTGAACTGTGTACATGGCTCAGAATAACTATATCTGATTATGACAAACGTTTACATACGCCACACTTTTTGTCAGAATAAATGGACATGTGCAGGACTGTAGAAAATACCGGAAACTACTGTACAAGAATAAATATTGAGTTCTGTTGTAAACAAACAAAGCTGCAGCGTAGAGCGAGAGGATCTTCTAAACGTGGGAATAAAATCAGCCTTTATTATTTCTGAACATGCCGGTAAACATGAATTCACATGATTGGTGACACGGTTTCTCAGGACTGGACTGCATTTCGGAGACACGGTTCTCCTGAGTCCGGACTGCGGTCCAAAGCCTCCTCCAGAGCGCACACCGTAACAATGCGCCCTCCCCTGTCCGCAAACATGAAGCTACAAGTCCGGCTGCTCTGCTCAGACCAGGGCTCAGCAACCTGAACCTCTCAAAGAGCCATTTGGATCAGTTTCCCACAGAAATGAAAGCACAGGGAGCCGCAACACTAGGGGTGTTAGAAAAGATCGTTTCGCAGATATATCGCGATAGTTCTTTGAGAGACTCCTCTAGAGCGCCATACCGTCTACGCATGACCAAAGACAGCGATCACGGTCACAATAAACTGTTTGTATGCAGCACGATCAGATCAACAATCGGCATAACCCACCTATTTCAGTCGGAAAGAAATTTTGATCCGAATGAGTCTGATCAGTACTGAGTATTCCGAACAGCGTGTTTACATGATGGCTGTAACCGCAGCTAGAGATCTGCCCTTTTAGCAGATGGCATATGATTATGTTGGATTGAAAAACACTTGAGTGGGGTCTTTAGTGTGAAGTAGTAACACTTTATGCCCCCACCATCATAAAGGAACCAGGTTTAAATGGTAAGGGACTCTCTTTCTCCAACACAATAAAGGCGCCCCCCCCCCCTTTTTTTTTTACATGCTACCAGCCAGCTGTTTCAAGCGTGGGAGTTCTCCCAGGGAATCTGGCTTTTTCCAACAGAACGCTTGCATGACAAAGCCATCTGCCGCTCAGCTCCTGCATTTAAACGGAACAAAACCTCTGGATGATTGAAGGAGTGACAGGTTTCTGAAGCGTTTGGTGCGAACGGCAAAAGAACAGAACAACCCCAATCATACTCATGTTTCCCTATGGAACCAGCATTTTCAGTGTGAACTAGCTATAGTTAAAGCTCAATAACATCTAGTTCCACAATCACAGCAACAGACAAGACGTTAGGAATGTTTCATAAGCCTCAGCCAGGTGGATGAAGCGTTAGGACAGAGCGTTCCAGAGTTTGGGAATGCTTGATCCTCTCTGGTTCAAAGAGAAATCCCCAAAAACCTGACCTGCTGGTCTCAGTCTTTCTAAGACGGTTTGTGAATGTTTTTTTTTTTTAACAGCTACAGTTTTGATTTTGTTTTGGGGTCTGAACACTGTTGGTATGTCAGGGGGAAGCTGCATTGCTCCTTACGGACAAATAACTGATTGATCATTTGAATGTTCATCTCATCGACTGGTGTCTAAACTCTGTCTTCCTTTGACATGGCAGGTTTTGTCCGAGGTGCACCCAAGACCGGAAGAAAAAGTAAAAGTTACTGTCAGGAATGCTCAAATGTTTTGCTTTTATGAAATAACATAGCATAGTCACGTGTGCTTACAAATTACCAAGAGAACGGTAGGATTGTTGGGCTTGATTCAGATCAATCTCCTTCCCCATACTGGCTTCATGGTATATCCACAGTGGTTTTAAAGTAAACGCCTTCTGTGCTCAGGGCGAGGTTAGAATACAATCTGGTGAGTAATAAGCTGTGTATGTATACCTTTCCACTCGACTTAAAAAAGTTTAAATCCCACATTCTGGTTGAAGCATACTTGAAGTGTCGGCTCCTGAAAAAACGCTTTTTCTAACCAGAAAGACGATGCCTGCTGAAAAATGTCAAATCTAAACAATGTTAATCTAAACTGCAATAGTGGGGAAAAAAAGGAATGATGTTTTTTTTTTTTGTTACTACCTCCTTTGGATTAACATTTACACTGCAGTTAAATGTGGTGCTTAAAACAAGTACTACTTCTGTTCTTTTTCAATTCGCTCACACCAAGACAAGCACAAAGTTAGAACTCAGACTGTGTCCAAGTCAAAACGCCTACGACATTTTTGAATGTATTGTGGTACTGTGGGTGTCTCCGGTCACCTGAATATGAGGTATTCAAGCACTTTGAAGAAAGTACCCTGAAGAAGTATGATCCTGCAGGCTGGGTGTGATCTGTAGTTCATGAACCTTTGCTGTAACACGTAACCATTGAAAAGTCTGTCGGGCCAATAGAGATGGAAGGGAAACACTGTCCAACCTTCCATGGAACTATATATTTTATACAAGTCAATATTTTGTAGAAATGTTTCCAAAGAGATTTGTTTTATTGTTGAAATACTACTATACATTCAGATTTTATTTAATAGAAGTTTAGATTCTTCCTAATGTTTGACTGAAAATCATGTTTTGTAAGCCACAAATGTTTGAACCAAAGTTTATGTATTTTCTTCAACTCTGTATTTTATAACAAATAAATTTTCACTGGTAATCACAATTTCGGTCCTTTTAGTCTTTATTTGTGTTGCATTTCAAGACGCTGCTGTTGATTCACTTCCCTTCATTCGGTCAGTGGTAACTTTGACAAGAAGGGAGCTTGAGATAATTTCTTCTGACGTGTTCTGGTTTACAGTCATTGGATTAAATGGAAGATGTAGAGGCCTATGGAGATTTTATTTTAGTGTGATTTTGGAGTTGGTGTTCCTTGGCGGGGAGCTTTAAAATCCGTCATCTGACTCATCCCAGCTACAGTTCTCCTGAGGGGCCTTTTCAAAATCCACCTCCAGGTCATAAACAAAGCCTGGATCATCCTTGTGCTTCCTATTTCTCTCAAACTCTCTGTCCATTTGAGCTTTTTTGCGAGCTAGTTCCTTGTCATCTAGTTTGTTGAGGTCCTCGTCCGGGTCCAGGTGGAAGGTGGAGAGGCTGTGCTTCAGGCTCAAACCACGTAGGTGATCCTGGAGGAGGATGTGAAGCTTCTCTAGTTGGCCCTGGGAGACCGCCTCCAGGTAGTCCCTGTGCCGAGGGTGCTCCTTCAGCTGCTCTGCAGCCATGCAGCAGTCTGGAGTCAGAGGAGACACGGTGAGGAAGACGGCTCTGATGTTTTTTTTTTTTTTTTTTTTTTACAACTTTATTGAACAAAGCATAAGCATACAAAATCCAGCATCAAAGACTCAGAAAGAGCATCAGCAGTGATAGTCAATGTCATCAATCCAAACTTATTGAATCATTTCAAGAAGAAAAAAATAATAATAATAAAATAATCAGAAATATATCCAAAATAGAATATGCTGATAGAAAAATAAATTATCTTAAAATATATAAAAGGGGATTACAAAATAATGATAATAATAATATTTATAATACAAAGTTTTCTTAGAGGAGGGGATTACCTATCAAACAAAAAAGCACAAATTATTTCAGTGTTACTTGCTTTGGGTGTATTAATTTTTTTTATATATTCATAAAACTGGAGCATCTCGAACTTAAATATGGTGAAGTTGGGAGTTGTTTTTTTATTCTGCACTTATGAATGTAAAATTTGGAAAGGAGAAGTAACAAATTAATACTTTTTTCTACTTTTTTATCATCCGAATTAGACGGCTCTGATGTCAGGAGGCCTCAGCATCATCATGCTTACGACAACAATCAGGACCCCAAAAGAAATCACTGCAATGGTTTGGGCTACAGAAAGACTAAGGCCGGATCATCGTACTTTCTTTATCACACTGTTTCGTTAATTTATAAAAATCACAAAATAATGTTGTTGCTTTTTTACCTGACAGCTTTGTAAAGTTTCTTATGGGTATTACTCTTTTCCGCAGCTTTTTGGTCTCCGTATTTACATAAACTAAAACTATGGACGGTGGGTTAAACCGCACGCCGCATCGCTTTGCCTCAAAACGCATCTCCTTTGCCCCAAATGTATTTATTTGGTCTTCATTTAAACACTTCTAGCGCAGCGATGCGACTTAGCTAAATAACATAACTAGCAGCACAGAGGTAGAAGTGTTGATGCTCGGTAGCCTACCACCAACTGCTAACACGAAGGACTTCGCTTGCGCCTGTTTAGAATTCCTCAATGTTTACTCTTTAAAATTAATTGTATATATAAATAATGGTTATGTTAAATATGTGTATATTTGTTATCCCATGTCAAAGTTTTTGTTTTGTTTATTATGCGGATGAAAACCGCGAGCCAACGTGTTTTTAGACAGGCACAATTGTAGCCATCCTAAGCTTGCTAAGGGTCCTTCACAAAACACTTCCTGAAACACTTTCTTGATTCGAATAAACGAACATTCAGTATTTTATTTAGTGCTCATTTTACTGGAGTTTTTAATGTACTATTTACGCTTTTATCTTTTTTTCTGTTCAGCTCCGTGTGTTTGTTTGCTCAAAGAGGGTAAGCAATGTAAAACGTCCTGCCTCGAAAACACGGTGGTGAATGATATAATGATACATGTACAGATAAGTTCTCTCAACCATACATTTTAATTGGTAATGCTATTTCTGACTAAATACATCTCAGTTGGAATGTGGAACATGCATATGAAAGGTTATTAAACAAGCTTAAGTCAGAAAAAAAAACTGAACAGAATAATTTAAACGTCGTTTTTGTTTATTATTAGGAAATGGTGATCAGGAGCCCTGCTTTTTCCTGAAAGGCCTCCAACCCTCGTTGTATGTGGAGCTCAGCCATAAGGGCTTTCACAGGTGCTTGGAAACACGTGTTCAGAATCAGTGAAACAAGTGTTTCAAATGTTGTGAGTCCTTTCTTTGTGCTGTGCAGGGAGGTGGTGACCACCGTTGAGCTTGGCAGTGAGACTCCGGCGGATGTCAGAGCTTTGTTGGTTTACAGGTGGCCCAGGGACGTCTATGTGGACCCATATCAAGTTGCATCTCTGAGTCATCAACGTGGCTGGCAGGTTGAATCGAAAAGATCTCTCAAGTTTAATTTACACTGAGAATTTAAAATCTCCAAATTAATGTTAAATGGTGTTTTTTGTGTTTTACTGAGGTGCATGTTTCTGTCTCTATCACTAAAAGATGTTGTTTAATACCGCTATCGACCTAGAAGAGCCAGCCCACAGGACTTCAGAGTTTTCCACCTACGTGTTTCCCTCCCATGCCGGACCAACTCCCAATCCGCTAAAAGTAACAATTCCTATTCATGGTCGCTACCACAAGCCCTCCTTTGATGGGAAAACCTTTACTCCTGTTCACATTGAACTTCCTGAGCTCCTGCTGTGGACTAAAAAGTGTAAGATTCTAAGTTTACTGTAAAGCCGTAGAAAATTCACAATGTTGAAGGACATTTTTAAAGGACTTTGTTTTTGATTTTTTTTTCTTTACACCTTGCTGCTTCAACTGCTTTAATTAGGGGTTCAAAAATTCATTTTAACAGCAATTAGATTCATGTCATAATCTTTAGTTGACGGTACAATTCAATGTTGATCTTCTTCCTTCTTTTCCTTTCGGGTTTGCCCTTCAGGGGTCACAACAGCAAATCGATTTCCTCCATTTAACTTTGTCTTCTGCATTCTCTCCTCCAACACCAGATACCTTCATGTCTTCATTCACTGCATCCATAAACCTCCTCTTTGGTATTCCTCTAGATCCCTTACAGCTCCAGACTCAGCATCATTCTACCAATACATTCACTGTCTCTCCTCTGGACATGTCTGAAGCATCTCAGCCTGGCCTCTCTGTCTTTATCTCCAAACTTCTATCATGTGCTGTCCCTCTGATGTCCTCATTTCTGATCCATCCTGGTCCCTCCCAAAGAGAACCTCAGCATCTTCATCTCTGCTGCCTCCAGCTCTGCTTCATGTCTTTTCCTCAGTGCTACTGTCTCTAGGCTAAACAACATGGCGTGTTGATTCTACAGCTTTCCTTTTATTTGAGCTGAAACTATCACACCTGACACTTTTCTCCACCCATTCTAACCTGCCTGCACTCACTTCTTCACTTCTTTTCCACATTCCATTACACTGGACTGTTGACCCTAGTTGCTTAACCCTTGTGCTATCTTAGATGACCCCACCCTTCCATTGACGTGTTCTCCCTACCATGACAAAGGTGGATAAAGGTGGAAAGATTTCATGTAATCCATGGACACCAGTGAAGATCACAAATCATTGAAGAAAAAAGGTTCAGAGCACTGTCTAGTGGGTCTAGATGACCCAACTCCCAACGTTAAAGTGCCTAGGATAGAACAAGGGTTACAACTATCCACTTTTTTTTTTAATAAATCACTCTCACACACTCCGACCAGTTTCAGGCTGTTACAAACTCTGATATAACAGATAAAATGGGAAACCAATGGTGACGAAGATTTTTTTCCAAGCACTGAGCCGCTGTCACCACCACGCCTCGTCAAATTTGCGCCCCGGACAATTGCCGGTATTACTTGTGCCTAAAACCACCACTAGCGCGCGCCCCCCCTGGCATTGCATCGGCGCGCCCCACTAATTGAGAACCACTGGTCTAGTTTCAACTACTCTTTCCCATAACTTCATTGTGTGGCTCATCAGTTTAATTCCTCTGTAGTTGCCAGAACCCCCTTATGCTTAAAAATGGGCATCATCACAATTCTCCTCCATTCCTTAGTCATCTTCTCACCACCTAAGATGTTGTTGAAGTTTCATCTCTCCTAGACACTTCTATACCTCCACCCGTATATCATCAGCACCACATGCCTTTCCTCCTCTTAGCTAGCCTCTTACTCTGTATACACTCCTGCACCTCCCCGTTTCACCACTTATTAACGTTCTTTCCTGATGACATACCAAGTACACTCCTACCTGTCTCCCTGATCACATTAGCTGTAGTTATCCAGTCACCTGGGAGTACCTCCTGACCACCCGGAGCCTGTTTCAACTGCTTCTTAAAAGTCATGCATCATTCTTCCTTTTTCAGCTTCCACCAGTTTATCCTCTTCTCTGCCTTTTTGCTTTCTTTCTTTATCTTCTTCATCACCAGAGTCATCCTACACACCACCCTCTATGCTGTCTGGAAAAACTCTCACCTACCATAACTTTGCAGTCACTGATCTCCTTCAGATTACACCGTTTACACAAGATGTAGTCTGTCTGCCCATCACCTCAGTTTCCTGCACCAACATGTCCATTGAAGTCTGCACCAATAACAACTCTAACTTCTAGGGATGCTCATCATCACTTCAGCAAGGTCCAACTAGAAATTCTCCTTCTCCTCCAGCTCACATCCCACCTGTGGGGCCTACACACTAATAACATTAAACATCACACCTTCCATTTCCATCTTCAAACTCATCCTTCTGTAGTAGGAGATATTTAATATAACCAACACTAAGGACTTTCCTCTTCCATCTATTCCTACGAACACGCCTTCCTCTTCTTCTTCTTAAACCAACAGTAGTCCGATTTCCACTAGCACCCTGTCGGTGAACAGCACCGATGGCAGTTATGTTAACCCGGTACTTGACTGATCCAGTATGGATATCATAGTTCTGATTCGCAGATTTGGTTTAAAAAAGATTTTACGTCTGATGTGCTTCCTGACACAACCTTCTGTGTTTATCCGGGCTTAGGACCTGCACAACAGACCCTGACTTGAGCCCCTTGTTGTTAAATGGTGGCTAAAAAGTCAAATGGTAAAAAAATAAATAAAACAATTTTGGACAGTATCATTTGTTTTCATTTTTTTCTATTTAGGCACTCCATTCCAAAGGTTGGAGCCACACACTGTCCTGGATGCTCCGTGCACTGCCAGCAATACCAGCATCTGTTCATGGGTTAAAATCCAGAATCCAAACAAGGTTTGGACAATATTGCTCCCAACGTTTGGCTTTTTTACAGAACCCCTTTGTTTCTGTGCCGTTTATCCAGAATACACATCGTCTCTTTCAGAACTCCGTCCCAATGAGTTTACACCTTCCAGTTGGTGATGGATCTACAGTCAGGCTCATTAGCACTGGGACTCTTGTAGTTACACTTATCTGCTGTGTTGTTTTGTGTCACTCCATGCTGAAGCATCAACTCAGATGACTATCATGGTTCCATGTAAAACTGTATCTTGTGTTGTAAGTTAATTAATAAACAATATTATGACCAAACATATGAAAATACCAGGATTTTGTTTGTCAGTGGTCTCAGAAATAACTGTTTAACAAATACACGTGCCTTAATGATTAATAAAAAAATGCTTTTTTTTTAAGACATTCTTCAAGACTGTTAATATTTTTCCTTGATTTTTAACTCGGGATGTTGATGAATGCCTTTATCTGTAAGAAAAAAAGATATCCAACTAATTGTACATCTGTTTTGAGCATCAGCACTCATTCATGTTAACATTTGGGCTGTATTTCTATGGAAGTCCTGTCACCCAGAATTCAAACTTATGATCATTTCTCTATTGACAATTCAATTTGCAACTTAAAAAATACCTTTTACATTCCAACTTCATGCTTGCAATTTGAAAATGGATTATGCGATTTAGAAGTGTGTGTGGATTTTTAAAGGGTACTCTGTTCTAAAACATTGATGCCACAGATTTACTTATTTGAATGCAACTTTACTTGAAATTGATCCTTTAAAATTAAATGTGTTTATGTGCAGGAGTCAGACAATTCTCTGATGGTTATAAATGTAGAAAACATTCAAAAAGATCCCAGGAACAAAGTGGGATCATTTATTTTCTGTTTATTTTTGTAACTGTTTTGTCTGTCATTTGTTTTTGAGGTTAGTTTAGTAATGTAAACTTTAAGAAATGTACATTTTGAATCCTTATACAGTATTCCCAAAATGTTTCCATCTAGATAAATTGATACGTGCACAATATTACCAAAAGTATTCTCTCACCTGCCTTATTCCTGCCACCTGAAGTCCCATCCATTCCTAACCCATAGAGTTCAGTATGATCCTGGTCCACCTTTTGCAGCTATTACAGCTTCAACTCTTCTAGGAAGTCTGTCCACAAGGTTGAGGAGTGTTTCTAGGAATTTGTGACCATTCTTCCAAACAGCATTGATGAGGTCACACACTGATGTTGGTGGAGAAGGCCTGGATCTCAGTCTCTGCTCTAATTCATCCCAAAGGTGTTCTGTGGGCTTCAGGTCAGGACTCTGTGCAGACCAGTCCAGTTCATCCACACCAGACTCTGTCCTCCATGTCTTCATGGACCTTGCTTTGTGCTCTGGTGTACAGTCATGCTGGAAGAGGAAGGGGCCGCTCCAAAGTGTTCCCACAAGGTTGGGAGCATGGAATTGTCCAAAATGTTTTGGTATCTTGAAGCATCCAAAGTTCCTTTCACTGGAACTAAGGGACCAAGTCCAAGTCCTGAAGAACAACCCCACACCATAATTCCTCCTCCACCAAATTTCACACTCAGCACAATGCAGTCCCAGATGTACCGTTGTCCTGGCAACCTCCAAACCCAGACTGGTCCATCAGTTTACCAGATGGAAAAGTGTGATTCATCACTCCAGAGAAGGTGTCTCCACTGCTCTAGAGTCCAGTGGTGGCGTGCTTTACACCACTGCATCAACACTCCAAGCCACACACTTGGTGATGTGTGGCTTGGATGCAGCTGCTCTGACATGGAAACCCATTCCAGAAAGCTCTCTGCATGCTGTGTTTGAGCTAATCTGAAGGCCACATGATGTTAGGAGCTCTGTAGCAACTGACTGTGCAGAAAGTTGGCAACCCCTTTGTACCATGAGCTTCAGCATCCTCTGATGCCTCTCCATCAGTTTACCATTTCATGTCTGAGTTGCTGTTGTTCCCAAACTCTTCCATGTTGTTCTGACAGAGCTGACAGTTTACTGTGGAATATTTAGGAGGAAATTTCACCAAAGGAATTGTTGAACAGGTGACATCCAATGACAGTTCCACACTGGAATTCACTGAGCTCCTGAGAACAGAACATTCTTTCACAAATGTTTGTAAAAACAGTCTGCATTCCTGAGAGCTTGATTTGATACACCTGTGGTACGGCAAAGAGATTAGGACACCTGATTTCAGAAAATTTGGATGGGAGAGTGAATACTTTTGGTAATTTAGTGTACATGAATACATTTTTATTTATACAAAAAATAATAATATAGGGGCTTCCTCAAGGACATAGCATCCCTACAGAAGTGATCCAAAAATAATTCAGTTGTGGTCATAAATATAGTCCATCATCTGATTGCACATTCTCTCGTCCCAGATGCGTAATTGGTTGGTTGAAACATTTGTATAATTTATATTGGCCTTTCAAAAGGCAGAGGAGGTGCAACTATCAAATTCAGCCAGGTGCAACCCGCTCTATTGAAAGACTAAGAGATTGAATTCATCTTTTGGACTTTTGGGTCGGAAAAAGCGTGATGCCCTGTAAATGAAAATGCAGTACAGCAGGGGGCGCTGTCTTGCAATTTCATTCAAATTTGAACACAAAAACATCATGGCAAAAACAAAAAATGCAACAGACTTTTCGGTATTTCAAAGTCCAACTACAATAATTTTTTTTATCTATTTTTAAAGGGTTCCCAGTGGTCTTTTAATTATGATTATGTTGTTTTTTTGTTTTTAAACCTCGGGTTTTTTAGACATATTTTCTGCAGAGTGAAGGGAGTTCATCAGAAATTCACATCTGAGCGGTGGGCGGGAACATTGGCACGAAGTAAGCCTTTCCTCATTTCCCATCATCCCTTTGTTTACACGCTCTCCCGGTAGCTTACAGCCCCTCAAAACCCCATGCTAACATTAGTGGTACAACAAAAATGGCGTGCCTTATTGTTTTTTAATTGAAATATAATCATTATAATGATGCAAGGCACAGCTCTCCACAAAAAAATAAATAAAAAACACATACAAAAACATATAAATCTTTTAGCATAAATTAAATTTCAAGGATATTAACAATCTGAACCCTAGATCGGTAACGATTATGTAGCAGATTTACAAATGTTATCAATAAAAGGATTTGAGTTCTGAATACATTTCAATGAGGTTAAATTCAGTCCTGATCCAGATTTCTATGGAAGCGATTCTGTAGCATAAATAAAAATAAAAGTCAAAACCAGAAATGCTTTTTCATTTTCAAAATGAAGCAACATTTTTTGACTCAAAATTAAGATAAAAAAGCAATCCACCAAAATGCTTTTTCCTTTTCTTCTTCAACGCTGCTTATTCTGTCACTTAATTAAAATAATAATGAAAATGGTATTTGACATTTCATTTTCAGAAAGTTCTCTGGTAAATATGTGGCAAAATTCATTTAGAAATGTCTAATTTGACAATTAAAATGGATTAACAGAAATGCTTTTTCATTTTCTAAATATAACTCCATCAAATGACTCAAAATTAAAATGAAAAATAAATCCTTCAAAATGTTTTATCATTCCTACTTAAAAACCGCTTATTCTGTGTCATAATTAAAATGAAAATGCAAAGAGGGGATCGCATTTTCATTTTCACATGCACCCTGCGAACATTGTCGCATAATTCAATTTGAATAAGCATTTCCAGAGGGGAGGCGGGGCGATGACGTCAGTGCTCTCTCCGTGTGTCCGGCACATGCTAGGAGCAGTGTAGCTTTGTGTTAGCGGCAGAGAAGAGGGCTTTGTGACGGCTGTGCACTCCTGATGATTTAACACAGCTTCTCAGGACAACGTAGCAGCGTTTCCGCGGTCCACCTTTGGATGCACCGCGGTTCGTGGAATGTTCCCCCCCGACTAGCTTTGTCTTTGGACCAACCGCCTTCGCATCTTCGCAGATCTGTTTCCAATTTGTGTTTCCAGTGGACACCACTGGAAACACAAATTCATGTGATGGTTTAGAGTTTCTCAGATCTGCGTAGCAGCACTTCCACCTGTGGCGATCTGCTACGTTGTCCTGAGAAGCTTTTCATTTTAATTATGACACAGAATAAACGGTTTTTAAGTAAAAATGAAAAAGCGTTTTGAAGTATTTATTATTAATTTTAATTTTGAGTCATTTGATGCAGTTACATTCTGAAAATTAAAAAGCATTTCTGTTAATCCATTTTAATTGTCAAATTAGACATTTCTAAATGAATTTTGCTACACATTTACCAGAGAACCTTTTGAAAATGAAATGTCAAATACCATTTTCATTATCATTTTCATTAAGTGACAGAATAAGCAGTGTTGAAGAAGTACGGTAAATGAAAAAGCATTTTGGTGAATTGCTTTTTCTTTTTAATTTTGAGTCAAGAAATGCTGCTTCATTTTGAAAATGAAAAAGCATTTCTGGTATTGACTCATTTTTAATTATGCTACAGAATCGTTTCCACAGATTCCTGGTCAGACGGGGAAAACAAAGACGTTCATGGATCTACTTGTCTGACAGTGGATGATCTGAATGGAGCAGTGAGCTTGTAGCAAATGGCATTTCTTCATCTGATCTTGATTTACCACAATTTGAATATAGAAATACTCAGAATATGTTAAAAACACCTAAAACAGGATTTTTATTGGTGTGGATCTTTAAAATTACTTTGAAAACAAACATGAAGTTGAAATTCATTGAGTTACCACTTGCTTGATGTGTTGTCAAAATGCATGGTCAAATTGACTCCATCCATTTCCTTTATCCCTTTGGGGTCCCAGGACAGTCAAGGCTCAGCCTGGCCACTGTTGGGCAAAGGCAGGGTGACCCGGGACAGGTTACTCTGACAGGCTGTGGCTAATGAAAAGGCATTTTCATTTGATTTAATGTCATTACCAAAACACCACGA
This sequence comes from Oryzias latipes, assembly GCF_053564925.1. Classification (NCBI taxonomy): domain Eukaryota; kingdom Metazoa; phylum Chordata; class Actinopteri; order Beloniformes; family Adrianichthyidae; genus Oryzias; species Oryzias latipes. The sequence continues at coordinate 5,160,255 of NC_136240.1, forward strand.
CCATTTAAAATGCAGTTTGTTTTACTACAAACTCTAAAAAATTTAAGGTTGAATTAGGTTGTTTTCATGTTGAATTCTAAATTGTATAATGTCTTTTCAAACTGCAAGCCTGAATTGCGCAATAAAATATCAAATGTATTTTTAAAGTGCAAGTCTAATTATCAAATGAGAATCAATCATGAGTTAAAATTCTGAGTGAAAAAGCAGCAGATTCCGTGTTTTGTGCTGTGTTCTGTACTGGCTCCATTCATTGCGGCGGGTGCTGGGGGCCGGGGCTGGGCTGCGGGGCTGGGCCGCGGGGCTGGGCCGCGGGGCTGGGCCGATCGCTAGTTCCGCTTCCCCTGCGCCATAGCGGAATCCAGGGGCCGAAAAGACACATGAAAGGTCCCCCTGTACATAGTCGAAAGCACATGTTTCTGCGGGGATCCGTGTGACGCGTGTCCCGCCCAGGCCCTCTGCTGCAGCGGAAGTGCTTTGGACGGTCAGAGAGAAGTTTTCCAAGCTGCCAAACAAAGTTCGTCCGGGAGTCAAGTTCTAGTCAGCTCGGTGCGGAATCTGCGGTGAGCTCCGTTGGCCTGCAAATTAACCCCCTTTCGAGCGTAGATCTGCACCCTCACACCTTTTCCTTTATCCTGCTCGTCTCTGCCATGATATGAACAAGTTAGTAGGAGGACGCGAACGTTTACAGCAGAACTTTAAGGTGAAAACAGCAGCAGCAGCAGCAGCGCCGCGAAGCTAGCTGCAGTTGCGGTAGCAGCTAGCTAGCATACTCGTTGGCCGGGCTGCTACAGCTAGCATTAGCCCGGGCGCGAGCCGCCTCTCTGCTTATTCTTTGAAGGACATTTTTTGCTAGACACGCACGAAAAGCCGGACCGTGGAAAACGTGAAGTGCGCAGAAATGTTTAGCAAAAAGACTCATGTTCCAAGGCCTAAACTATACTACAATTCCCTTAGCTGGGTTTGGTTTCGCTCCAGGGACTTAAGGGTAAATTGACTGTAACTTCTAGTGTCACGAAGCATTAAAATGATGTCCACTGGTAGTTTTTTTTTTATTTGCATTGGTGAAGTGTCCGCTTTTACTGAGAAAAGGGTAGAATTGGGTTCAGGTTGGATATTCTGAAGCCTCAGTCAGACAGTAACACGTTTATTATCTGCTGTCCTTATTGGTGTTTTCAGGTTTGTCTGACAGCATTCTAATAAGTGTTTACTGTGGAACCTGATGACTCATCCCCTGCAGTGTGGTGGTGTCTGTCTTTAGATGCTTTCATGGCAGAAGCAGACGTTGTTGGATGCTTTTCTGCAACTGTACGCACACATCAGGGTTAATCCCGCTTCCGACACCCGTGAACCTGTTGTGTTCACCTGCTTTGTGACTCAGGTGAGGATCACAACCAGCTTTCCGGGATGTGTGACAACGGAGACCCCGAGGATAAACCCCCAGCCCCTCCAGTCAGGACGGGCAGCACCATCTTCAGCACCAACGCCGGCAAAGACTCACTGGCGGGCAACCACAGCTCCAAACCTCTGCCTTCTGTCCCCGAAGAGAGAAAACCTCGCAACAAAATCAAATTCATCTTTTCCGGGCAGGAGAAAAGTGAGTTGACTAACATTTGGAAGAGTCAAAGTTAGCCATTGTTGTTGGACGTTTCATGATGATTGGTTACGTTCAGGTGGTAGGAAGAAGGACCGAGACAAAGAGCGACCGGAAATATCCCCGCCATCAGATTTTGAACACACCATCCATGTTGGATTTGATGCTGTTACCGGGGAGTTCACTGTAAGGATTTACATTTTCTTGTTTGTCCTTGAAGATGATTTGGTTCTATAAACAACCTTTAAATGATAATCAACATTAGCCAAAAAGGAATGGGCTGAAGCGTCATGCTTATCAAGGCCCAACCAAAAGATACAATTTACACAGAAACTAAACTCTATTTATATATATTAGGGGTATATGTTGTATTTATTTATGTCAGTGTAGCGACCAACGTGTTTAAAATGTCTGCAGCAGAAAAAAAAGTGTCAGAGCTCTGACTCTGTCCAGCAGGAAGTAACACTTTTAAAGATTTGCATCTAAACTGTTGTTTTATTTTCATCAATAAATGTTGAAATATTAAGAGAAAATATCATTTTTTCGCAAGTAATTTTTTTAAACTTGGACAAACGCTCACGAGTTCTAAAACACAAGACACTGTAAAAATAAACATAACATTTAAAAATGCTTCTTCTGCTAAGTACATTGAGTCTCCTGTGGTGAGCCGTCATTTTTATGCTTATTATTGCAGTTCATCTAATCCCAAACACTGGTGCAGCATAAAATAATATGTGCTTATAATCTTTATTGTTTTAACTGACGGATATTAAAGATAATCAAACTTTTTACTGATATTTTGCTTCAGAAGATTCACATATCTCACACAGGCCTGTTGATATAATATCAGTAGACAAACTTTAAAATTTATTTACAGTTTCAGGAGATCCTCAGCCATAAAATCACAAATCCGACCAAATAAAAATTAATCAATGCTAAAAAAGAAAGAGAGTATGAATTATTGTTAAAATGATAAAAAAAAAAAATTAAAACGTCAACATTGAGGGTAAAAAGCACTGGTTAGGTTTCTCTGCCTCGGTAGCAGACGCCATGTTAGATGAATACAGCGATTTGATTGGTTAGAATCTGGACCAATCAGCAGCTGTCTGGTGGCAGCTTTGTCACGTCAAACTGAAACGTAACGGAGCAAAATAAAGGATAGGTAAAAAGTGAGATTTGACACACAACGCATACAAAAGCTTTTTTGGCGGTGGCAGTTTATCACGCCAAGACGCACTGAGGGTAGTCAGGAAAATCAAAGATTGGGAAAAAAGCGAGATTTGACACAACGCACGCGAAAACACGTGTTTTGCAAACACAAAAGAAGTATTTGAAAGCAAAAAAAATTTAAGGCAAAATAAAAAAATATTTAAAAGCTTTAACATTTTCATTTGTAACTTAGTAAATTTTGTGTGCAACGTGGTGGCAGAAATATCACTCCATACTGTTTATGCTATGTTTCTATGTTTTCCAACCAAATTGTAATTTGTGACTCTAATTATTCTCTTTCAAAATTGTTGTCGATCTATGTTTGTATTTCCTGTATTCGCGCTCTTTATCTTTAGTTTGATGTTTTAAACAATCTTTATATAAAGAGTTTTTGTCTTTGCAGGCTTTTTTTTTTAACCCTTTAGTCATCCATGGATATTGTTTGTTTCCCACTAACTGGTATTTTCCTCACTGGACAGTGATGATTATAAAAAACAAACAACTGTCTCAAAAAAGCCTCACAAGAATCATTTACGTCTTCAACATAAACCTCTTTCCAGTCAAAGTCTATGAAAGCCTCTATTGGTCCAGGTGTTCTGACTCCTACAGTTTTAACGCCACTTATTTGATCTCATCCTTACCTGTCACGGCTTAACACGGCCCGTAATAAACCATTAAACAATCCAAAGCAGGATAACACACGTTAGCTGGTGGTTTTGTGCAGGGCATGCCGGAGCAATGGGCTCGACTACTCCAGACCTCAAACATCACCAAGTCAGAGCAGAAGAAGAACCCCCAGGCTGTACTTGATGTCCTTAAATTCTACGACTCGACGGACAACGGGCGACAGAAGTACCTCAGCTTCTCATCGTCTGGTGAGGCCCTTCGTCAAAATCCTCCGTCTGACAGTTTCACTGCCTGTGTAGGACTATGAACATACCATAGTTAAAGGACTCCTGCCTCTGAAATGACTGTTTCTCAGTGGGCTGAGCAGTTGGTCGGGTCAGGGTTCAAATCCCAGGCTTAGAAGTCCCTGTATCCTCAGACAAGACACTTAACCACACATTTATTTCAGCTGTTGGAAAGTTTTCAGATAAACCTGTTTGCCAAACTTAAATGGCAAACTGAACTTGTAAAACCGTTGTTACTAATGAGGCTGTTTTCTACATAACAGAAAAAGATGCGTTCACTCCAGGACCTCAGTCGGTGAGTATCTGACTCTAGTCTGTCGTCCCGTTCATGCCGTTGTATTTGACAGTCGTTAACATGCTCTTGTTTAAATTGGAATCAGCCCATCAAAAAAGGATCCGAGCCATCTTCTCCCAACATCAAAGATATTGATGATGACGACGAGGATGACGATGAAGCTCCTCCTCCCGTTGTGGCACCAAGACCAGAACACACAAAGAGTGTAAGCTACACGTTGTTCCAGTGTTTTTCAACCTTCTTTGAGCCAAGGTCCACCTTTTCCTTAAAAAAGATCCCAGGACTCACCAGCAACCGAAAATGAAACAAAAAGATGGATCAGTCCCCCCTGGATTTTTTGTTATTGCTCCAATACTTTCAATATTATTTTGTGTCTAAATCAGAAATGCGACTTTGACAAAAATGTTTTATTGATTTTTTTTTTTTGGGAGGGGCATTTTAATTTAGTTCTAGTTAAATATGTTTGCTGGGTACTGGACCTTAATTCAGTCTCTCTTTTATGTGGTTATTACTTAAATTTAAACTTCACCTCTCTGTGTTGAAGTCTGAAATAGAATTTGTCCTTCAGGCCGACATTATTAGAAAGCAGCTGTTTGACTCGGCCCAAACACTGGAATCTCTGGCTGTTGGTGATTCCTTTGAGCTCCAGCAAATACCTGGAAGGAGAACTAAACTGTTGACCTTTCATCAGAAAGATCTGCTCCATGTTTGCCTTTGTCCTGCTTTAGTTAACAGCAGTGCAGCTAGAGATGCTGTCACATTAACCCAATGAACCATGGGATATGTAGTGAAAAACGTTGCCAGACTCGATTCTCCATGTTTCTTTTATTTATGCACTTTTTCCACGACCTAACGCTTCTGGTTGGTTAGATTGTTGATGTATGTGATTAAGACCCCAGGAATGATTGGCGGAGACGGTTTTAGGGGCCAAACTTTTTCCAAAATCAGAGCTGTTGGCCAAAGTTTCAGCAAAATTTTCATTCTTGACCAATTTTGTCCAATTAGCTGAAATTGAGTCATTTCCCTGACCATCTCTCAATGCGTGCTAGTGTTGCAGTACACTGGTTGAAAAACACTTCTTTGTTCTTATTAGTTCTTTTTTTTCATGTTGTTAAAAATATTTTTCATATGTGAAGCTTTGAGCCGTTGCGTTTCTAAAATGCTTTGCAGGTTTATACGCGGTCCGTCATTGAGCCCATTCCTGCTGCGAGCACGGGTCCCGATGGAGACGCAGCCTCCAAGGCAGCAGACCGACAGAAAAAGAAAAGCAAGATGACGGATGAGGAGATCATGGACAAACTGAGTGAGAGAAAAAAAAACGTATATATACAGCAGCCATGGACATTATTAATACAAGAGGATGCTTTATAGACACATGAGTATTGCCCCTTTTCTCATGGTTTTGGACCCCTGTAATGATGAAAGAATGCTTTTTTTCCCAGTGAGTGGTTGAAGCTGTCCCAAAAAACCTCCTGTTCTTATTGTTCTGAACCTTTTCATCCCCAGTGTAAAGAAGCAGTTGAACTGTGTTGGTTTCTGTTGGACCGTACCATTTATGAATGTCATGTGCTTTACAGGAACTATAGTCAGCATCGGAGATCCCAAGAAAAAGTACACCAGATATGAAAAAATTGGTCAGGGGTGAGTACTGATGCTGACAAAGAAACGCTGACAGAATAATGAGTGCTAGAGTGTGACTGGATGTTTGTCATGCTCCTGTTATTGTAGGATTGCAGCATGTGAGTTTATGTTGGTGAAGAAGCATGACGTGATCAGTAAAACTGTGTCTTCTAGTAATCATAAATGGAATGTGATCATTTAGTGATGGCTTCCTAAACGCTGTAACACATTGTACTATTTCCCAACTCTAAATAGGACCAGATGATTTTTATTTTCAGAAGACATATTTTATTAGTCAAGCGCATCCTCCTTTAACAGAATATAAGGTTGACCGGGACAAATGACAGAAACCATGAAAAGATTCCCATTTTAAACCAGTCTTTGGACTGGTTTAAAATGTTGTGGATGTTTGTGCTTCGACTCTTTTTAATCAAGCTTTGTCTTAGTGCAGAGAGAAATGATTAAAGCTTCTTAGATGTGAACTAAAAATGTTGCTGTATTTTCAGGGCATCAGGAACCGTATTCACAGCCATTGACGTTGCTACTGGACAGGAGGTAAGCCACTAAAGTGAAAGAAGTTAAAAAGGAATAAGCTGAAGCTCTACCATTAATGTCATTTGGAAACTGGTCAAATGGTGCAGCTTGTAACAGTTCAACACAAGTGATATCCAGGACCAGGCTGTGGGGGAAGAAGTCAAAGTAGAGATGCCCAGACTTTCTTCTTCACTGCCAATTCCTCCTCTGGAGGAATCCTGAGGTGTTCCCCGGTCAGCCGAGGACTTGTCTTTCCAGCGTGGCCTGGCTCTCCCACGGGGTCTCCGCCTGGTGGGACAGGGAGGAGCATGGGGCCCCTAAACCAGATCCCTGAGCCCTCTCAGCTTGCTCCTCTTGATGTGGAGGAGCAGCGGCTCTACTCTGGCTTCTCTCCAGGTGATCAAGCTCCTCCCCTTACCTGTAAGGGAGCGCCCAGCCAGTCCACGGAGGAAACTCTTTTCAGCCGGCTTGTCTTTGGGACCACATTCTCGTACACAGAGCAACCTCCACAGGACGCTACAAGGGTCCAACATCTTCTCCAATTCCACCAAACTGGATGAGCGATAACTCAAAAAACTGGATGACCATTTTATGTAGAATGTTGAGCTGATTCATAGTTCCAAGACGAAAACCGGACTGTTGTTCCTGGATCGGAAGTTTGGCTGAACTCATCTCTCCAGGACTCTGAAATGGATTCTTCGATAGTTGGAATACACTCTCCCGTCTCCCTTTTTGAAATGAGGAACCACCACCCCAGTCTGCCAGTCCAGTGGTACAGTTTCCAACTGCCACACAATGCTGCAGAGACGTGTCCACCAAAACAGTCCACCAGCATCCAGAGACTTGAGCCCTCCAGGGTGGACTTCATCCAGCCATGGCGCCTTGCTGCTGAGGAGCTTCTCAACTACCTCAGTGACTTCAGAAGAACGCCGGGTACTCCAAACTGTTCTTTGGCCCTCAGGCCAAAACCCACAGAGAGTTATCCCCTTCTAGAAGGCGAAAAGATTCGACTCTCTCGTACAGTGGCTTTGTGGTAGAGTGTCCGCCCTGATACTGGAAGGTCGTTAGTTCAAATCCGAATGACACCAAAGACTTTAAAAGTGGGACCCAGTGTCCTGCTTGACACTTACCATAAAGATTGGGGGGTTAAACCACCAAATGGGTCCTGATCGGTACACAGTCCCGAGTCCCAAGTTTCACCTCCCCCAGGGGGGGAATCAAATGCAGAGAACAAATACAGCACCTAGGTGTGAGACAATAACTTTGGTGGCTGAGCTGAGGGCTCATGAGAAAACTTCTTCCTATGTTTACACAGTACCTCTTGAAACATTTGAAGCTTCTTCACTTCCAGAGTGGGGACGTTTCATGTCCCAAAGGCCAGACTTAATGGTTGTCCCACTGAGGCACCCGCCGTCAAGCCTGGCCAAACCACATTGCACCGGCTCTGCTGCAGGAGATGGGAGATGGCAGGGCCGCCAGGAGGGATCCCGCATAATCACTTCAGGCCAGGCCTAACCGGGGCCCCCTGGCTAGGCTGCTATTCCCAAACCCAGGCCTGGCTCTGTGGTGGGACTGTTGTGACGCCAATAAAGGGGCTTTAAACTGCTCTTTGTCCGGCTGGTCACCTAGGACTTGTCTGCCTTAGGAGATCCTATCAGGGCCTTTATCCATAAGCTTCTTCCCCCCTGGGATTACTCGAGCTCTCAAACCCCTCCGCCATGGTCCATGGAGGAGGGAACGTAAAATGTAATTCTGTTTGAAATGATCCAGTTTGTGTTACTTGATGGGATTGCAGAATTCAAGACATTTTGCACTTTTGACAGAAAACGATCAAATGTACTATTTCTGAATATTTAAGAACTGGCATTTTCCATTTTCAGGTCGCGATTAAACAAATCAATCTACAAAAGCAGCCGAAGAAGGAGCTCATTATCAATGAGATCCTAGTGATGAAGGAGTTGAAGAACCCCAACATCGTCAACTTCTTAGACAGGTGAGGGACCTTCAGTCTGCAGGGCAACGGCTTTCTTTGGGAGAATTTTCATGCGTTGAGGTGAACGGTATTCATTTGTCATTTGGATCAGTTTCCTGATGGGGGATGAGCTGTTTGTCGTCATGGAATATCTTGCTGGTGGCTCCCTGACAGACGTCGTCACCGAGACTTGCATGGATGAAGCCCAGATAGCTGCTGTTTGTCGAGAGGTGCGTTTCCTTCTTTCATATCATAGTATGGAGCTCATTGTGCTTCCACTTTAAGTGGAGAATGGAACAGAATCACTCCTACATGCCCTCTGCCTTCTCTCTTTTAGTGTTTACAAGCTTTGGAATTCCTGCACGCAAATCAAGTGATTCACAGAGACATCAAAAGTGACAACGTCTTGCTGGGAATGGATGGATCCGTGAAGCTTAGTAAGACGTTTGCCCCAAATTAGAAGCAACCAACTGCAACAATGACTACATCCAACCACCGTAACTCCACATTTTTCTGTCTGTGTTTCTCCAACAGCTGATTTTGGCTTCTGTGCCCAGATCACTCCAGAACAGAGCAAACGCAGCACCATGGTTGGCACACCTTACTGGATGGCTCCTGAAGTAGTGACCAGAAAGGCTTATGGGCCTAAAGTAGATATTTGGTCACTTGGTATTATGGCGATCGAGATGGTTGAAGGCGAGCCTCCATACCTGAATGAAAACCCACTGCGAGTGAGTTCAGTGTTGCTTTGCATGTTGCCTAAAGTCAATAAAAGGATCTTAAAAAAATAACCGCTAAGCTTAGTGTGACTCTATGCAAAGCTGTGTGTCACGCTTCTCTGATGTCCTTGTGTTTGGCAGGCTTTATACCTGATTGCTACAAATGGAACCCCTGAGCTTCAGAATCCAGAGAAGCTCTCTCCAGTTTTTCGAGATTTCTTGAACCGCTGCCTGGAAATGGATGTAGAGAAAAGAGGAGGCGGCAAAGAGCTTCTGCAGGTTCAGCTTCCACCCATCGCCTGTTTTTCTTTTCAACTTACGGTTTTGGGTTTGGTCTAATCCGCTTGTTGAATTTTGTTCTTCAGCATCCGTTCCTGAAGCTGGCGAAGCCCCTCTCCAGTCTGACTCCTCTCATCCTGGCAGCCAAGGAGGCCATGAAAGGCAGCCGTTAGCTGGGAAGGCCCGCTGCGCCGGCCTCCGGCTGCGCAGACGCGTGCCAACCGTTTCAGTTTTTGTGCCAGACAATAGACTGAGTGGCTCGCCTCTCTGTGACGCATCAGCCTTATAAGCCCCGACAAACCTCACTGTGAAGAAGACCAAAAATCAAGAGCACGACTGTTCACTCGAACTCTGATTCAGACTGAAGTGCACCTTCTCAGTCGGGCGTAGTGGACTTTGTGCATCAAGGTCGGGCTAGGTTTGTATTTAACGTGGAAGGAAGAAGATGCCTAGTTCTGTTTAGTTTTTTAATCAGCTGCCTTAAACAAATGCAAAACGTTTCCTAATGTATTGTTGATTGTGTCACGTCTCCCTTCCTGTGATTTTTACTACATTTGTAATTTACCTTCTCAGCTTGTCAGTGTCTTAGTTCTTTTGATACTTGAATTTCATTTTAGTTTCCCCATTTGGTCTGTGAAGTGTTTCATTTACAGAGCACTTGTCATTTCTTGACTGCTCCATGTTTTGTGGGCGTTTGTCTTTCAATGCATCGTGCGTGCTGATGGTGTTCTCTGACCGGTCCACTGTACCAGTTCAAGCCCCGAATAGTTTGACTCCTCATCCCAAGGGCGCACCTTACTGGCCGTTAAAACTTTAGATTGACAGGGTTTGTACTCTTTTTGCTATTCTTATTAAAAAAGGAGTATTTTATGTCTGTCATTTTTTCCATCCACGTTTAGGGCTGTTAAACCAGTCTTTAAAGGCCCAGCGTCCTGCTTTTTTCCCCTGTTCCTGCTCTTGCTGTCTTCAATGGAACATACCTGGTCTAGGTAATCATAGGTAATTGGCAGTAGAGAGGACAGAAACATCACACACAAAAATCCCAAAGAAGGATGTGTCCCTAAAGCAGGGATGGTCAACTCCAGGGGGCCGCATTCCTGCGTGTTCTCCAACATACCCGGCTCTGGCATGTTCTAATTGGCTGCACACCTGAACCTGGTAAGCAGTCATGAATCAGGACTTGGATATCTGGAAGTTGCCAGTCCCTGGGGCTGGGCTCCCACACTTTTCTTGTCCAAACGCAAAATGCCAAAGCAATTAGTTTGTTAGTGACTATAATGAGTAAGCTGTAAAGGACATTTTTTTCTTTTATTCCTTACAGCTTTTTACTGTTTTTGCGCTTTAATAAATATAACTTGTTGCCTTTAAGATCTGGGCGACAAATATAGTTTTCATTAATATTCTATAGACAGGGGGCTTTTATTTTGAAGGATCTCCCCGGATGTGCGTCATATTAGCTCACATGCTAACTTAGTCGTAAGTCTCCCCCTGTACAGACTGTCCGGGGTTTTGTTTTGAGTCTGTAAGTGATGGCTCTTCAGTTAAAAGACAAAGAAGCGCACCAGCGACTTAACTACCTTTACCAGGTACGGAGCTGACCGGAGCCATCAGCCACGTTGCTAATATTAGACCTGAACGGTGTGACTCTGTCTTCACAGGCTGCTCATTGTGTTTTAGCGCAAAACCCAAAGAATGTGGAGCTGGCTCGCTTCTACTGCTTCACACAGAAGACGATTGCTCGACGTTTGGTTCTCAGGCAGTGAGTAGTTTGAATCTCTGCATTTTGAACGGTTCAGGGTTTTATTGTGGAGACTAGTTTGCGTCACTTCCTGTAGAGTTCAAACGTCATTTTCCCCATTGATTCATTATCTCTGCTTTGTGATCACGTGAGCTTTAACAAACTTTTTGCATATTTGGTTTGTTGTATTCAGTTTGTATTTTTTTGTAAGCGAAATATATTTTTTTTAATTAGAGATTCTAAACAAATACTTCTTGTAAAACTAGAAATCAAAAATGTCTGAGGCTGGTTAAAGTTAAATGAAACATTATCACCACCTATGACAACTCCTGAAGTGAAACCCAGACCCGACCCGTCAGTCAAGCAGATAAGAACAAGTCCTAGAATCAGAAAAGTGCTTCCAGGAGACATTTAAAGATGGTTTTGTGTGTCTGCTGCAGCCTCATGGACCCGCCTGCTTAAAGGTGTGGTGATCACATGACCTATTGTCACCATTTCGTTCTTTTTCTAAATGCATATATAAAGTTGGGTGGATTCAACACAGACGTTCGTCTAACACTGTGAGGCTGAGCTCAGTCCTGCTGGGTCAGAATGGACTGAATGGACCAGCGCTGTGTTTGATTGCAGAGACCCGTCTGTGAAGAGGACGTTATGCAAAGGCTGCTGCACGCTGCTCATCCCAGGAGTCACTGCTACAACAAGACAACGCAGTCAGTATCTCACAGAGATCCTCAGCGATGGGGGTGGTTTTCCCTTTTTTTAATCATTTGTTGTTGTTTCTAAAGGAAAGAAGAGAAAGACCAGCTTCACTGTGGTCAGGTGTCTCAGCTGTGGTCAGACCAAGACTTTTCAGAATAACCCGGATTACCGTCTATGGGTGGAGCGTCCAGAGGCGCAGTTGGAGCTGCAGGAGCAGCTGGGTGGGTGTGAACGGCACTGACCTGTCTGTAAACCTGGAGCAGTCATCGTTGGTGACGACCACTGACCAGGGGGGTATTCCAGGAAGCATGTTTAAACTACCCTGACTTTAATCCTGAACTCTGGCTGAAATCCGCCTGAACTTGCTTACTCTGGGTATGTCGGTTCCAAAAGACCGGATATGAGTTGGCGTAATTACGCTCGACTTGGTAACCCTGGGTTAATGCACGGTACATAAAGACATTCTCAATAGATCGCCGATTTCTGGAGTCACCATGGAAACGCGTGGAGAAAAAAAAAGAGCGCGACACTTGAGACGGAAGTGAGACGGAGTCTGAGATTTAAATGACGGCGGTTAAAAATTATAAGTCCATCAAAAAAGTAACACGGCTGAAAAATAATTTAAATAATTTAGTTTAATTTTTTCAAACTCAATAATTGTTTACACAACTCAAATGTACGTATTTATCTAACTAAATGTCACATTACTTCATTAATCTTTTTTCCATCTTAATTACTTATATTTCTTGAACTTTCATATGTCTAAGTTTGAGCCGGCAGATATGCTCATTTTTACAACAATAAAAAGAACGGAAAAAAATGCACCGAGTGCAAAAACTCACTAAAGAATTTTCCGTCACTGTCATAACAGCACTAAGCGGTAGGGGTGCTATATAAAGTCATCATCCTATCCTTTACTCTCACTCATGGTGCAGAGACGTAAGCATAGTAGGACAAAATAGCTCGGCCAAACACGGTGAAACACAGTAAAACAGCTATACAACTAAATACATTTAGTAAAAAACCCACACTTAGACCCAAATCCGTCCAGACAGGCAAAGGGAATGATATCCCAGAATCCCTTGCGGTGCCGATCTAACAGCAGCATCAAAGTTACACCTACTTAATTGAATTAATTTGAACGAAAGGAAAATAACTGTCTGAAAACTACGTGTAATTTTTAACAAAAAAAATTCTAACAAAAAAATGATTTATCTTAACTGAAGCAAATAATTACGTTAGATCAAAGTAAAAAAGTTTATCTTTCCAACATCCATATGTGGTCTCATCATCCTCTCTTGGTGGAAAAAGTATTATCTGAGCTTTTTCATCCACTAAATCATCTTCAAATGGACACGCCATGCTGCTTCACCTCTCTGTAAACAAACTAACCTTCAACTAAACCTGCTCCAGACCAGGTTATGTTCAGAGCATGAGTTGCCATGGTAACTTGACCTACCCTGAAACATACCTCCATTTCTGGAACCGAAAGCTGAGGTTATCAACTTTCTTAGCCTCAAACTTATCGTGGGATAGCATAACCTGGGATAGCATAACCTGCTTTCTGGAATACCCCCCAGGGATTGCCGTCTCTGTCTTTGCCTTAAAGCGCGGAGACTTCAGTTTGGGTTTTCTTGCTTGCGTAAACGGGAGTTGTCATGAAACTGAAGCGTCGTGTTTTTCTGCAGCCTCTGCTGCTTCCTTTCCTTTTCCTAACGCCTGCCTCCACATCCGTCTCACTCTCCCTTCGCAGGCTGCTCCAGAACTTAAAACAGGACTAAGAATTAATCATTTCCTAAACATAAAGTTCGCTTTAATTACACTAGGGTTTGTACAAGCACACCCCTGTTTGCTGATGGAGTACTCAACAGAAGTCCAATCATAAAAATACTGTCTAAGACGTCAGGCTCTCAGCTTCTGTTTGCTCAGCTGCTGCACAGGGAAACGGGGACGAACATTCGCCTCCTTCACCGCGTGAACATTTGTTTTCCGGTGGCTGAAGCAGTTCTCGGTCTCTCCCACAGATCCAGGCACGTCTGCGAAAAACCAGCCCAACATCCCAAAACCCCGCACGCCGCAGTCGTCCAAGCCCGCTTCTGGTCAGTGTTCAGGCAGCACGTAACAGCCGGACGCCACCTTTCTCCAGTGCTCCTTCATTCTAGGTGTCTGTTTCGTCTTTGACTCCACATTAAGTTTCACTCATTATTTGATAAACACGCTGGAGATGTTTCTTAAATATGGTGTTATTTAAAATCAGAGACAAGAATGGATCCTTTGACCAGTTTTCTCATTTATTTCTCTCTTTTTTTTTTTTTTTTTTAAACGCGTCTAAAATAAATGCATTGGAACCATTGACTGTGTCCATCATTCACATTTTTTTCTTCCCCGCTTTGTCTCCTTTGGGCACTCTGAAGCGTGTCTTCTGGGAATACAGGAGGTTTTTGGCAAAGATCCTGGGAATGTGGCCCATGTAGAAGAGAAGAGCCAGAGTCATGCCTGCGAAAGAAACGTGACCCTTTAGACAAACGACAACAGCCGTGAACATGCAGCGTTCTGGGTTGTCTTAGTAAGAAGTGGACTAAATAAAAACCTTACCGTCAGTCCCACGTTCTAAATGTCATTACAAAAACAACCCACTCATCTGTTATCACCTGTTACCTGTTATGAGCCCATTTTGAAGCTGTTTTTAACAAGACAGTGAATTCTGACTTGATCTGATTGTTTCTCAGTGTTCCAGATTAAAGTATTCGGTGCACAGAAATGGAAATGCACTCGAGGCTGCTGTGCCTGAAGCAGTGAAGCAGTTCCCAAAAAGCTCCTGGAGCGGAAAGTTACTCCAACATCAAATGTTTGTTTGAAGGCAAATTTCAGTTAGACGCAAAGCTAACTGCAGGCTGACATTAGCGGGACTGACATCTATCAACAGAAGGAGACTGAATCAAAAAGATGTAAAAAAAAAAAAAAATCTTTATTGGCCACTTTATTAGTCCCACCTGTCCAAATTACTCATTATTTCTAATCAGCCAATCACATGGCAGCAACTTAATGCATTTAGTCATGTAGACATCTGTTGTCAAGACGATCTGCTGCAGTTCAAATCGAGCATCAGAATGAGAAAGAAAGGTGATTGAAGTGTCTTTGAATGCGGCATGGTTGTTGGTGCCAGACAGGCTGGTCTGAGGATTTAATTAACTGATCTACAGGGATTTTCACCCACAACTATCTCTAGGGTTTACAGAGAATGGCCCGAAAAATAGAAAATATCCAGTGAGCAGCAGATCTGTGGGTGGAAATGCCTTGTTGAGGTCAGAGGAGAATGTACAGACTGGTTCCAGCTGATAAAAGGACAACAGGAACTCAAAGAACCACTGGTTCCAACTGAGGTCTGCAGACTCACCAAAACTGGACAATAGAAGATGGAAAAACATTGTCTGGTCTGATGAATCTCTATTTCTGCTGCCACATATGGATGGTAGGGTCAGAACAACATGAAAACATGGATCCATCCTGCCTTGTATCAACGGTTCAGGCTGGTGGTGGTGGTGTCATGGTGTGGGGGATATTTTTTGGCAGACTTTTGGCCCCTTAGAACCAACTGAGCATGGTTATAACATTACAGCCTACCTGAGTATTGTTGCTGACCATCTCCATCCCTTTCTGACCACAGTGGACCATCTTCTGATGCTACTTCCAGCAGCATAAGGCGCCATGTCATAAAGCTGGAATCATCTCAGCCAGTTTTCCTGAACATGACAATGAGATCACTGGACTCAAATGGCCTCACCAGATCACCAGATCTCAACCCAATGGAGAACCTTTGGGATGTGGTGGAACGGGAGATCGGCATCATGGATGTTCAGCCGACAAATCTGCAGCAACCGTGTGATGCTGTCATGTCAATATGGACCAAACTCTCTGAGGAATGTTTCTTGTTGAATCTATGCCACCAAGGATTAAGGCAGTTCTGAAGGAAAAAGGGGGTCCAACTTGGTGCTAAAGTGGCTGGTGAGCGTATATCTATGGTTGCTGTTGCACTGGATCTAAAGGCAAACCACCGGAACACACAATAGGGACGTAATGGTGAAGACAGGGTTGTTGGGATTTGTTTTAGAGTAATGGTCACCTTCAAGAATTCTGGAGTCAAATGGAAGAGATTTTCTACCACCTCAAAGTGAGATAAGTCACCAGATAAATGACCTGCAGAACACCAGTAAATCCACAGCAGAATAGCTGAAACAATCAAGGACTAAATACATCCTAAAGCCTTTAAACAATGTAAGTGGAATACTGTCAAAGCTTCAGCAAAGAGAGCAGCAAGATTTTCATCAGTCTTGACTGAAAACTGCATCAGCATAGAGACCTGTAAGCCACTTTTACCGAAGACGCAACTTTTTTATCACTGTCTATTGGTACAGTATCAGCATGAAAGTGACAGAAGGTCATTTATTTAGACAATATTAAGACTCAGTTTCCTAATGCAACCTTAAAATTTTATTCTCACTTAACTTTGCTCGTAACCCTTGTGCTATCCTAGGCACTTTACCATTGGGAGTTGGGTCATCTAGACCCACTAGACAGTGCTCTGAACCTTTTTTCTTCAATGATTTGTGATCTTCACTGGTGTCCATGGATTACATGAAATCTTTCCACCTTTATCCACCTTTGTCATGGTAGGGAGAACACGTCAATGTAAGGGTGGGGTCATCTAAGATAACACAAGGGTTAATTCAAAGTAGTTTACCTGTCAAAGAGCTCAGCCAGTAGACCACTGCATACTCCGTAAAGGTGAATCCAGGACAGTGGAAGGTGAGTCCGTACGCCAAAGACGGATTCATGTACGCTGAAGTGTAGCGTCGGGCTGAAAATAAGCAGAAAAGGAAGATTTGCCTGGTTAAGGTGAAAAAAGTGGAAATTTACCTGCAACCAAAAGGTGTTTAGTTGACTTTATAAGATCCTTTGTGAAGCTGCTGTTTTGTCTTAGAAAAAAACAATTGGAGTGCATTTAACAGAGCACAGAAGCAAGCTTTCTCTAACTCTAACCCTGACCTATCCACAGGGAGATGTCCTTCAGACTCACCAGAATGAGAAAACAATGTTTGGAGGAGAGCGACCAGGGGAACACGAATGACAGCAGATCTGCGCTTCAGGCTCAGGCAGAGGAGATGAAAGATGATGGCACACATGCACTCTGTGGAAAAGCCCTGCAGCACCGTGACCTGCAGGGAAGTGCTGCACTCACTGGACATCAGGTTTTTGATCATGTGCATGTCAGTCAGCTCCAGCCTCCAGTAAAACCCTGCTGCGAGGAGACCCGCGTGAGCCCCGAGAAACTGGGCTGCGGCCGTCAGCAGAGCGGACAGGGTGGTGTCTTCCAGCAGCAGGAACTTCTGCACAGCCAAGCTAGGATTCCCCGACGCTCCACCACTGATCACCCCATGAGTCAGCAGCACCACAAACAGCATGGTTGCAGTCACATCAGGACCCAAACCCCCGGCCCACTCGCCCACCTCCACTATGGTCTGAACCTCCAGCCAACAGGCCACCAGCATGAAAGAAGAGGCAAATTCTGACATGAAATGGAGTCGTGGCCATTTTCTGAGAAGCGTTCGCACCAAAGTTGCAAAAATCACGACGGCCAGGAAGTATCCGAGGGACGCGTTCAATCCAGACATGACTCGGCCCAGATCAGGAGTCCAGCTCTCTTTTCTGTCTGAAAAACTGATGAAAGGGGGGATTCCTGGACTGCTCAGGTCTCTGGTGAATACGTGGCACATGTGTGCACACACACACACACACACACACACTTCTTATCAGAGACACGTCAGGTTTTATCCCACAAACACCTGCCAAAATACACATGGCCCTTTGCAAGGTCAGGTCAGGGAGCTGGTCTTCATTCATGCGTCATTTGATTCCGTTTTAGAGCTCTTCCTACGAAAAAAATCTGAAAGGATTTTTATTTCTGACGTAAACTCCCATTTGTCTGTAAATATTCCTTAAATCACTGAAAAAAACAGATGTTAATGCTGGAAGTGTTTTGTGTGTTGGGCTGTTCGATCACCAACACGCATACATTTTATTCAAAATGTCACTCAATTTAAAAAGACCATCTAGAAAAATTGTAAACAAAAATTTCAGCAACTTATTCTGAGAAAAAAAAGTATTTTTTTAGTTTTAAAAAATGTATGTTTTTATGTAAATTGAGAATAGTATAAGATTGTGTAAATGAAATGTTCATTTTACTAACCAAATAATAGTTTTGGTTATTGACAAAAAAATGTTGATCAAACCTTTAAGTGTCAAAAGTTGGCATTTTGAGGTTAACCTTGTGAATTTTAGAGAAATGAATTTCTGTCCACTAAAGAATTGCAGTCTAGCCGGTTTTCATAGAATACCATCTGGTGAAAAAGTGTTACATCCTGGTGTTTGTATTTGTACCGTAAATATTGTTTCAATTTTTTATAGTTAATTGGATTATTAGTCTTTGAGGAGCTGTGACAGCCTCTGAGATGCTTTTCCATTATATTTATTTAATAATTTTGGTCACATACAACTTCTGAAGTGTAATTTATCTGTTGTTAAAATTCCCTTAAATAAGCTCAATTCCACATACAAACCGTGTTATCCTGGTTATTGATCTATTACCTAGAACTGTAGCCCACACAGCTATTTGCAATAACAAAGAATCCCTTCACAGTAGGAAGTCATTGCTTCCATGGTTTGACAGTGGCTCAGTTACTAAACAAAGATGGTTTTCTCAAGTTCAGAATTTCCTCAGAACTTCAGCTTTCCAGTGACACCTTCGGAATCTAAATTTGACACAATTCCCACAGGTTCCCTTCAGTTTCTGAAACATATGTTGTTCACAGATGATAGAGCTGAAATCAAGAATGTATTTATTGGAAATGGGGACATCACAAGGAAAGGATGCACCAATAGATGGATCTGAAATAACATTTCTTGTTCGGTTCCATCTGCTGTAAAAACATTTTTGTTCTTCAAGCATGGGTGATTTGAACTGAGAAAAAGCTAAGACTACTGTTCATAAATAAGAATAATCGTTCATAATAATTCATGAAAATATTAATAAGAATAAAAAAGTTTTCTTTAAACATTTACAATGAATGTATCCACACACCTTCAGTTCACAACCTTTATTCCATCCAGATTTGATATCCTAATACAGAACAACACAACACAACACGTCCAAAATGGGGCTTCAGGTCAGGACTCTGTGCAGACCAGTCCAGTTCATCCACACCAGACTCTGTCCTCCATGTCTTCATGGACCTTGCTTTGTGCTCTGGTGTACAGTCATGCTGGAAGAGGAAGGGGCCGCTCCAAAGTGTTCCCACAAGGTTGGGAGCATGGAATTGTCCAAAATGTTCTGGTATCCTGAAGCATCCAGAGTTCCTTTCACTGGAACTAAGGGACCAAGTCCAAGTCCTGAAGAACACCCCCACACTATAATTCCTCCTCCACCAAATTTCACACTCAGCACAATGCAGTCCCAGATGTACCGTTGTCCTGGCAACCTCCAATCCCATACTGGTCCATTAGTTTACCAGATGGAAAAGTGTGATTCATCACTCCAGAGAAGGCGTCTCCACTGCTCTAGAGTCCAGTGGTGGCGTACTTTACACCACTGCATCAACACTCTGCTTTGCACTTGGTGATGTGTGGCTTGGATGCAGCTGCTCTGACATGGAGTTTGGAGGTCTGTAGCAATTGACTGTGAGAAAGTCAGTGACCTCTTTGCTGATGTGCTTCAGCATCCTCTGATCCCAGTTCTGGCCTCGCGTTCGCAGGATACTGTTGACATGCTCACTGTCACTTCCATCACCTAATAGCTGTTAAACCTCCTGCAATTTCGTTTCTGACCTGTGGTCGGAAAACGCAGGGGAAATCCTCTTCAGAGGAGAGGATCAAAGAGATCAAAGGCGGATCTTCCTTCAGGGTTCACTTCCCCGTTCTGACCCTCAGAGCCTCAAGAGCGGGTTAACAAAAGAACCAGTCTCCGTTCTTTTAAAGGAAACCGTTTTTATTACTGTTCCGGCGAACTGATTAGCACACCCTGGACGTGCGCTCACACACACTTTGCGCTGCCACGCCCCCCCCCCCCCCCCCCTCCTGCTTTCCTAAACGGGCACGAGCGCAGACACCATTGAGCGTCTCAGCAGAAACTCACGGTTAACATTAGTTCCGCCTTGGTGCAAAGTTAATACATTGGGGGGGAAAAAATAAACGGACAAAAAACCGAAATTGTACAAAAGTGATCCGAACCAAAATTGCCGTACCGAAATGGTTTGGTCCAACTACGTGTACCGTTAAACCCCTAATAAATATACAGACAGACATGTAACTGGTCATCATGTACTGGTTGGTTAAAAATTTGGCGTTACACAGTGTTACCGCCTGGACAGAAGCCTCCTTTTATTTCTGGTAATAAACAAACTGAAAACTACACTGTAGGATCCTGCCCACTCCAGTTCCTCTCTGACAGAAAGTCATACAATGTATTATATATATATGTATTATATACATATATATCTATATACATATATATAAATATATATATATAAAAAAAAACGCCCCTCTCACCCTCTGCAGGTGGTTTCATTCACTGACATTCACTGAGCACACTGTTAGTTGGGGCTTGATGTACTCATGCATCTTGGATGTTTCATCCTGGATAGTGGCTTCACATATATATATATATATATATATATATATATATATATATATATATATATATATATATATATATATATATATATATATATATATATATATATATATTGTATGACATCCTGTCAGAGAGGAACTGGAGTGGGCAGGATCCTACAGTGTAGTTTTCCATCGGTTTATTACCAGAATTAAAAGGTTTCTCTCCAGGAGGCAACACTGTGTCACGGCAAATTATTAACCAGCACAATGCAGAAAGCGACCAGTTACACTTCTGTCTGTCTATCTGTCATTATCTGTAACTATATATACATATGTAGAGATAGATAGGTAGGTAGATAGATACATAGATAGATATCCAATATGATAATGTAAACCTCTGGACTGTAAGTGTCCATTAATAATGTGCATATTGCACCGTTTTTGAAGTGTTTTGGCTACCCATTGTCTCATATCTTGTTAGTAATAAAGTTTGTTATAAAAAAAAAACGCTCCGCTATGACGTCATGATTGGCAACGCTAAACTGTGTCGAGCCTGCGCGCAGACGCCGTCACGCGCATGCGCGGGCGTGTGTGCACGTGTGGCGGTGTGGCTGAGCCTGGAGGGATGGCAGCGGGCTGCGGAGCGGAATGAGAGCTCGTCGGGATGGCGGAGAGACCGTCGGCGCTGTTCGCGAAGCTGTTCGCCGCCGGATTCTACGGCGTGAGCTCGTTCCTGATCGTGGTTGTGAACAAAAGCGTTCTCACCAACTACAGGTAACGGATCCGCTAGCTCAGTCAGGCTAACTCCGCCTGCACAAGTTTGGATATTAGCTCGAGTTCGCCGCATCACCGTCGGTCTTAGTGGCCGTGTCCCTCCGCGCAGCTTCTGATGCCGTTTCTTCTGTTTCAGGTTCCCCTCGTCTATATGCGTCGGAATCGGACAGGTGAGTCGAACTTTGCCCTCGTTTTGAGCCAGCGCTCATCACTCGGGTAACTTTCCCGCGTGTCCGCGCAGATGCTGGCCACGGTGACCGTGCTGTGGGTGGGCAAGGCAGCCAGGGTGATCAGCTTCCCCGATTATGATGACAGCATCCCCATCAAGGTGAGCGCGTGCCGTCCAGACGCACGCACGCGCGCGGTTGTTTCAGCTCGGTCACTCAAAT
The DNA here is from genome assembly GCF_053564925.1 of Oryzias latipes. NCBI lineage: Eukaryota > Metazoa > Chordata > Actinopteri > Beloniformes > Adrianichthyidae > Oryzias > Oryzias latipes. The sequence goes on from NC_136240.1 coordinate 5,181,652, forward strand.
GATAATCCCGTTTCCTGTGTTGTCTTAGACTTTTCCTCTACCTCTCCTCTACGTGGGAAACCAAATCACTGGTCTGTTCAGTACCAAACGGCTCAAGTAAGTTCATTAGGCTAATAGACCCAGTGATGGTTAACTAGTTCCTAACTAACCAGTGGGTGTCATTTCTGCTCCACCAGCCTGCCAATGTTTACGGTCCTCAGGAGGTTCTCCATTTTATTCACAATGTTGGCTGAAGGACTTCTGCTCAAGTAAGAGAACCCCCTTTAACCGCGGAACAGCGGGTTTGCCGTGGTTCCGGTTCACTCTGGGTCTCTTTTGGCAGGAAGAAGTTCTCCTGGCCGGTTCAGCTGACCGTGTTTACGATGATCCTCGGAGCTTTTATAGCTGCCAGGTAAATGCTGGTCTCCAGGTGTGTGTGCGGCTTTCAGGCGGCTCAGGAGGAGCTTCAGAGAGCTTTGGTGTGTGTCCGCCGCCCGCCGACCACGGTTCCTTCACGCTGCTCTTCTCTTCACTCGCAGTGCAGATTTGTCCTTTGACCTGCAGGGCTACGTCTTCATCCTGCTGAACGACGTCCTGACCGCCGCCAACGGGGCGTACGTGAAGCAAAAGCTGGACGCGAAGGTATGCGGCCGTGCTATGAATAGCGCTCATTGTGGGGTGGAGCCGCTGTCGGCCCCCACTTGATGCTGAGGACTGAAGAGCAGTGAAGTGCGTCTCAGGTCGTGTGTGTGTGTGTGCGCACACAAACGCGCTCTGTTGAACTCCAGCAGAACGCGTGCTCTGTCCGTCTCCCTGTGGTGTGAGTGTGAGCAGATGTGCTGCAGCTGCTTGTACTGCTGCCTGCGGCGCCGGAGCAGACGGCTCAGGTGACTGCAGAGTCCGTCCTCTGCAGTCAGATGATGTCACGTCTGCAGAGTAGAATGACATGGAGGGCTGGAAAAGAGGTTGACGCCTTCCTGTCTGTCTTCTCTGTCTCTCCAGGAGTTGGGGAAATATGGATTACTGTATTATAACGCATTATTTATGATCCTTCCTACCATGCTGTTGGCCATCGTAACGGGAGAGTTGAACAAGGTGAGCGAGCGCCCTGTCCTGTCCAGCTCAGAGCTGCGTGTGGCGGTCTGGTTATTTCTGTGTGCTGCATGTATGAGCAGCTCTTTGGCTGTCCTCTGCTCTGCCCAGCTGGGGCCCAGCAGCCCGAGGAGCACAAAGATGCTATTATGCACTTGGTGGAGTTATTGCAGCAACCTGCCTCCACCCACGGCCCCCGCATGCACATCCAATCTGCTGCCAACTTCACGCCGCTGGAAGCTCCTCTCTGGGAAACGTTCAGTCGACTTGAAGGAGTTGTTTCTGGTTTGGCTAACCTTGGTTGGGTCTAATGCACAGCGGCTTAGTTTCTGAGGAGTGAAATCTTGTTGAACTGCAGCTGCGTCTTTACACAGCGCCCCCTGCTGCTCACAGGCTGGAAATGCTTTGTCACTTACAGAACAACGCTTCTCTTCTTTCAGGCTGTGGAGTTTGATGGCTGGTCGGATATGCTTTTCCTTTCCCAGTTCACCCTGTCTTGCATGATGGGGTAAGACACACACACACACACATACACACGCACACACGGCCTGGGTTAGTGTGCACCTCACAAAGGTGTGTTGTTTGTGATCACGTCTGTTTGTGTTTCCAGGTTCGTTCTGATGTATTCCACTGTATTGTGCACTCAGCACAACTCTGCGTTAACGACCACCATCGTGGGCTGCATCAAGGTGAGCTGCATGCTTCCTGAAGCTCCGGTTGATCCTCGAGAGCCTGTTGCTCAGCGGCTGCTGTGTTTTCTGCATCTGTCAGAACGTCCTGGTGACCTACATTGGGATGATCATGAGTGGAGACTACATCTTCTCCTGGACCAACTTCATCGGTTTGAACATCAGGTAGGAAGTCTGGCTGTGTTCGGAGGCATTAGTGTCTTTAGTAAAAAAAAGACAAATAGACTCAGTGACACATTAAAGTCCCACTCTGATCCTCTTTGGAGCGATTTTTAAGGTGTTTCCAGTGGTCTTTCTGTGATGACTCTGACATTTTTAGCCATTTAAAAAAAAAAAAAAAAGTGTCATTTTCTAGGACCTAGTTTCTGCAGAGCAGCAGTAGATCTTCAGAAATTCACCTCTGAGTTGTGGGCGGGACTGTTGGTGCTCCGGCTGGGTGGGGTTTAGGTGGGATGTGTCTGGATATACTGGCTGCTGCTTTGGTGTTAATCTGTCTGAGAGGCTGTTTTCCTTGAATGGACTAGACTGAGTAGAGTATAGGTCTCTATAGCATCACATGACCAAAAAACAAACAAGATCATTAGTAGTCCATATTAAACCATACAGTATAATAGGAATCAACAGAACATGAAAGGCTTTGTGGTCCATTGGTGACCTCAGATTGTCATGTTCCACCTCTGCAGGTTCAGGACGGTTCAGGCTTCCACGGCGTGCGTTAAAAAGTAGTAACCGCACACCTCGTCGGCCATTAACCCTTACTGATCGTCCCGATGGGTTGAATAAAGCATCAATTCAGAGGGAAAGTTAATCGCTTACCGCTTGTTTTTGCCCCGATGATGAAGCAAAAGGTTGTTTTACAGAAGCCGGCGCAGTGATACAAATTATTTAAGCTAGCCGACCGGAACTTCTTTTTTCACCGTGCGGTTATCAGGTTTTAACGCATACCCAGCAGCCAATCAGAATCGAGTATTCACCCGGACCATGGTATAAATTACATTAAATGAGGAGGCAGGGATGATGTAAGTAGAGAGATTACTACACACATCTGTGAATGAACTGCTCACACATGGATTGATCTTGGAATCTGGGTTTAATCCCCGGCATCGCTGCTTCTCCGCTGCCTGTCGGTGATCAGGAGGTTTGAGTTGAGCGTAAGGCTGTGGTTGTTAGGAGAGGGGAAGTTGAACTCTGCTGCAGAGGAAGGTGTTTGTACGTTTTAGGTTCTCGGTGGAGAGTTTGGCAGACTTTAGCCGCTCTGTACTTTCATTTGGGTTTGCATGTCACACAATAACTGTCAGGTTGTAACCTCATAAAACATGGAGCCATAAAGGATTCAGCTTTACAACCTTTGACGTTGCTGTGTCCTCATGCGGCTGAAGTCAGGTTTAATAAACTCGAGTTTATGGAGCATTCCTGCCAGTTTATGAAGATCCGCTTTGACCTCCGTAAGAGGATCAGACAGAAAACGGCAGGCTTGTTCTCCAACCATGAAGAAGCGTCCTCGTCCGTCCTCTGGGCCTGTCCCAGGCCGCCGGCGCTGACCCGTCCTGTGTGTCGTTGCAGCATTGCCGGCAGCCTGGTGTACTCCTACATCACGCTGACGGAGGAGCAGTCCAGCCGGAGCAACGACAACGCCAAACTGGACATCAAAGGCAAGGTGGACGTGTGACGGCGGGCCGTGGGCTCAGCCTGGACCTATGCAGTATTTAGTATGGAGACGAAGCCCCTCCTGCTGCCACGTTTCTACTCGCCGTTTTTAAATCTTGTTTCTTCAATGCTGCTCTTGTGAGGACACGGGAATGCAGGACTATTTGTGAGAGGCTTCCAGCAGCGGCTGTGTTGACGCGTCACCACGGCGACGCTTTGAGGGACTGCCCCTTTTTATCTACGACACTGTTTACGGTTTCTGAGCGTGAGCGCAGGAGCCATGTGGCTGATGCACAGCTGGAAACATGTTCAGAAACGGCTTTTGCTCTGCTAGAGTGGCTTAGCATCAGTGTTAGTGAGCGTTTTTTAACCTGCTGGCTCTTTTCAGATTTTTTTCCTTTTACATTTGCTCCAAACATTTCAATCTAAGAGTGTTTTTATGGTCTTTTGTATATTTATTGGTTTCTTACTCCTGTAGATGAAGTGAAGATGGTAACATCTCAATGTCACTAAAGAACGAACTATTTTTTGCATTAATAAAAGAACCAGGTTTATTTTCTTATTGTGGTCAACTCTAAAAATAAAGTTACCTTTTTAAAGTCATCACTTTTTCCGTTATTTGTTTAATAAACTAGCTTTTTGTCATTTATTAACTGTCTTGTCTGTTTGCTTTGACCACTAGAAGGCGCCAGAATAGTTTTTTTCCATTGACACTTCAGAACAAGTTGTGGTTCTGACCTGTGACCTCCTGTGCAGGAGACGTGCTCTGGTGGATGAAATGCTGATAATCGACCTAAAAACTAACTTGATAGTTCTTTGAAAAGTCTGACTGGCTTTGTTTCATTTGGTGTGTCATAGAAACAATAAATGGTGCTTACTTTTATAGTGCTGTCCTACCTTCTTAGAAGGCCCAAAGCGCTTTACCGTCAGTCCCACTCACCCACTGATGATGGCTCCGCCCCCAAACACTGGCGCCGACCTTCAGTGTCTTATCCAAGGACACTTCAACACAGAGGTGGGCGGCGCGGGAACCGAACCCGCCGTCTTCCAATCAGGTTGACCGCTCGACCTCTGCACTATGGCCGCCCATGAAAGAGGTCAGAGGAGGTGGCGTCTTTTTTATGGATCTGCTGAGATGGGCCATTCTGGAAGCAGCTGTTTAACCCTTCTGCTATCCTAGGTACTTTACCATTGGGAGTTGGGTCATCTAGACCCACTAAACAGTGCTCTGAACCTGTTTTCTTCAATGATTTGTGATCTTCACTGGTGTCCATGGATTACATGAAATCTTTCCACCTTTATCCACCTTTGTCATGGTAGGGAGAACACGTCAATGTAAGGGGGGGGTCATCTGGACCCCAAAAGATAGCACAGGGGTTATGGTGATTAAAGCTGAAGACTTATTATTTAGTTTACAAAGATGATTTTGTCGACAAATACTAAAAAACAAAGTTGAAAATTGTCTTAAAATCGGCATTTAATGATGTAAAAAACAAACAATCAGAACAATCACCTTCCAACAGACAAACTGATGTTCAGCTTTAAGGACAGACAGGAAAAGGCTGCATTTCTGTGTCGGACGGCCAACGCACAGCATTTCCCAAAGCCTTTCCCTGCCATCAGTAACGGGTTCAGAAAGCAGCAGTTCAAGTCTTTGGCATGAATTCAGGCGTTCATGTACAGATTCCAACACAAACCAATCATTTGACCCACTGGGAGGCGTTTCACACCCAAACAGATTCACCACCAACCACAGAAAAATCAGACAAACTACAAATAAGTCAAGCCCCCGGCCCCCCTACAGTCTCACCTTCATTTCTTCCCCACAATGCAACTTTTGACTGAAACAATCCGTCCAAAATCCTTCACCGCAACATGAAAACATTAAAAGGCAACCAGCTGCATGCTGGGAAATCAGGGAGGCATTTCTCTGGAGCACCTGACCCCTCGGAGCGGGAACTTCTTCCTCCCAGAGTTGCATTGTTTTGGCTTCATGGAGTCACTGCGACCCCAGCGGACGTCTCTGCTGCACACGGCCTTTTTCTATCGCCGCGTCGTTCAGTTGGACTGCAGGCGTCGCAATCGAATGCATCGTAAAGGAACTTAGCATTTCTGAAGCTGGTTTCTGCCTGAGCAGCTGGGGGGGGGGGGGGTTAACCGGCCTTCCTCATTCCAGCAGCAGCAGCCAGAGGAGCTAAAGATAGCTCAACCTTTCCCCTTCCACACTAAACCCAGACAAACCTGCAGGAACCTGAAACTCCACAGTGCTGAATAACACACACTTTACCACAAACCAAACCCTGTTAAAGGGAAGAGCGCGCACGACTACAAAGGAACCCGTGGAGATTTGAAGGTTCCTGCGTCCTGCCAAACACAGTTGAGGCACCGTTCACTGCATGCCGCCCTGACTCCACCAGGTCAACCAGGTAAACCTGATCTCACCGCCAAATCCAACAGACAGATAAAGAAAGACTTCATGAACTCAAGAGTTTCCGCTTCCTTTAGAGAACAGTATGTGGATTTCTGAAGGGTGACGAAACAGTCCAGCAGCTGAGGGCCAACTTCACAGAGCCACGAGGTTCTCGGCCGTGTAGCACAGACTGTAGAAGCTGCAGCCTATGCAGCACAGGTTGCACAGAGACGACAAGAGTCTGTAGAGCCACAGGCGGCTGCTGAGGCGCCTGTACTTCACATCCGTTTCACACAGCTTGGCGTAAGCTTCGCGATTAGACGACAGTCCGATGTCCTGACCGAGTCCGCACGCCTGCTCCACCAGATGCATGTCTGCCATGATTTCTGACGTCATCTGGCCAAACCACTGAGCATTGACAGCCGCGACCGTCACCGACACAAAGAAGATGAAGATCTGGGGGCAAAAGGCGGAGATTCAGGGAAAAAAAAAAAACAGCGCCAAACGGATGGGATGCGGCGGCAACGGCGTACCTGGAAGGCTTCTCTGTCATCCATGGTGTCCTGGGGGTGGTACATGGCAAAGATGGTGAGGTTGAAGAAAGCACAGGCGGAGCCCAGGTGGAGGTAGAACGGTACGAGGCGACTCTGGATGAACCCATACGTGTGTCGGTTCAGGTGGTTGTCCATGACAAAGCCTGAGCAGAAATCAGCCTCTGTTATGGCAGAGTCCTTCCTCCACGCAGGTGAAGATTCTCACAATCAAGAGTTCAGAAAATCAGCTGCTACAGTCTGTAAAAGCACGTCCCAAACGAGCCAAGCATTGGAGTCCACCTGCAGACCCCCAGAGACCAGCTCCAGGCGGCTATGGTTTCTTTATTTTTTTTTTTTTTTTTAACTTGTCCTGTCCAACAGCTGGGCAGACAGATGAGAGCTGAGGGCCTCTTGTGTTGGACATATTTTGCTTTAACAAGAGGGGTTATTAATCTTCAGACAAACCAAAGGTATGACTGAATAAACCCCTTTTGTAATTGAGGCCAAACTTTATTAATTTCAATCATGTCTGAAAATCTTTGGTGTTGGACCGGACGGAAAAGGAAAGAGGGGAAGAAGAGAGAGGGACGCTAGAGAGAGGGGGGGGTAGGGGGTGATAATAGGAGGGGAAGGGGGATAAGACCATGAAGCAGCATACAGCAACAAGTTTACTGGTTGTTAATCATTATGGTAAGGTTCAAATGCAGTACAAAAAGGGCGGGGCCTGTCCACACACACACTCAAATGTTATAAACACACCTGCTAGCTGCAAAAATGTCCACCTGTCGACATGTACACAAAACAGATAGTGTTCACACGCATACTTATGCCTGATAACCAACTAGTGTGAAATATTTCAGTCATTCAGTCATGCAAACTATTAGTGCAAAGGTGAGCTAACACCAGTGCTCAGGTGAGGTTTTATGTTCTTCTAAAATGGATGGTGGAACGTGAAAAGAAGGAGGGAGAGTGCCCAGCCATCCCCACCCCAAGACCCCCACCGCAGCAGCAGCGGCAGCCGGAATCCCCCCAACGCCACACGGGAACCGGCAGGGAACAACCGCCGCCCGGGCGACCAAGCCCACCACCCAGGCCAGGGCCAGCAGGGCCGCCGCAAAGCCCCCAGAGCCAGAGGCCAGGGAAGCACGGAGGGAAAGAGAGCGCCGCCCCAGCCCAACCAGGAGAGCAGCCCCCCCCGCCGCGCCGGGAGAACCCAACGCAGAGCCCCACCGGAGAAGGACGCCCACAGCCCCAAACGAGCACCCCACCACCACCCAGGAGTTCCGGGCATCCCCCCGCCCCAACCCCAGGTACGAGCCAGGACCCCCCAAGGGAGACCCGCCCCGCACTCCAGGCAACCATCCGCCCGGCCCACGGTTGGTCCAGGGAGGAGCGAGGCAGGGGGCCCGCCGCCCCCGCCCAGGAGGGGGGAACCCCGGGGAAAAAAAGAGGGCCCACAAGGGGTGTTATAAATATGGCCCGACCAGGCTCGGCCACAGTTGGAAATTTGGCGGGGCCCAGCACTCAGGAGCAAGGACCAGAACCCACCCCCCAGGGACCAGACACCCCCGGCTCAGATGTAATGTGAACTCCCCCACCGCGCGGAGAGAGCACCGCCGGGCCCAGGAAGCCGGCACCCCGGGGACACGGCCGCCGTTGCAAAGGGGGGCCCGCACCCCCCACCAGGGAAGAGGCAGGGGACAGATGGACCCAGGTCCCACCTTCCTTGCAAATTGTGTGTGCGTGTATGTGTGTTTGAGATGGTGTGTGTGTGCATGTGTGTGTGTTTATGTTGGGATGTATATATTGAGGGGGGAGGGGTGTGTGTACTAAGGGGGGTGCAGTTAAAATTGGCGGGTAGGGCACTAAGGGGACATCTCCTGATTACTCACAGTGACGTCCCCTCACCCTCCCCACCAAGGGGCCCTAAATGTCTAAGGTGCGGTTAAAATTGGCGGGTAGGGTGCTAGGAGGACATCCGCTGCTTGCTGGCAGTGATGTCCAAGCACCCCCCCTACCAAGGGCCCTACATGTCTAAGGTGCAAATAAAACCGAAAGAGGGGGGGCCCACTCCATACGGCAACCATAGGAGGGGGGCCACTGCCTAGTAAACCCCCCCCCCAAGGCTCATCGCAGGCTAAGCCCCCCACCCCCTCACCCTATTATGAGGTTATATGAGGAAGGGAGTAAGTTGGGGACAGCTGATAGACTGTCCCCCGGTGGTCAAACAGCTGTCCCCCGCCCCCCCCCCCCCCCCCCCCCCAGCAAGGGGGCCAGGCCCACCCAGCCCAGGGGCCCCGACACCCCAGGCCCAGCACCACCCCCCCCACACAGAGAGAGAGGAGCCAGAAAGCGCCGGCCCCCCCCCGGAGCAAGCCCAGGCCCCCACCCCCAAACGCCGGCCCTAGAAGAGCTCTGGTCAGGCCTCGACGGGACCGAGGCAGCCAACCGGCCGGGGAAACCGCCGATGGCCTCAGCGGAGACCCCGACCCGTCAACCCCCCCTGCCCCGTACCAATAGTGGACCCCCCCCCCTCCCCCAGAATGCCCCCCCACAGGTCAGGGCCGACAAGACCCCCCCCCCCCCCCCCCCCCCCCGAGCAGCATGGTTTCATGTGAACATAGCTTTACCTGCAGCTGAGAGGAACAGCATGACGGCACAACAAAGGAATTTACACACCCCATAATAATGCTCTGTGCAAACTTGATGAGCAAGCTGTGACAAGTCAGGAGGTCAGGTCACAATCTCTTTAGCGTGTATGTGTGTGTGTGTGTGTGTGTGTGTGTGTGTGTGTGTGTGTGTGTGTGTGTGTGTGTGTGTGTGTGTGTGTGTGTGAGAAGACGTCTATCGTGTCAAACAGCTTGTCTCTCGTCTCCATGGTAACCAGGGTTAATCTGAAATTTCCTGTGTTCCAGACTCAGAGGGTCCTCTTTTCTTTGGTTATTCCTCAACTTTAGGAAGCTTCCTTCATTGGTTTGGAAAAGACCCCCCCCCCCTCCCCCCTTTACCTGTGCCTCCAGGTGTGTCAGATACCTACTGGAAACGAAGGTGACCCAGATCTGCATGCCCCAGTACGTGGAGAGCAACAGCAGCTGCAGCAGCTTGACGGTGAAGGAGGGCTCCTGCTCCGCGGCCATGGTGCTCCTGGCTCCCCCCGGGAGGGACTCGAGTCCTGCGCTTCGGTGGTCCGGAGCTGGAGGAGGAGCGAGCACAGAACGCGCCGGTAACACATCTGGGACAGCAAACCCACTTCCGCGTTGTTCAGGTGACGGAGCTCCACCTGAGGGGGAAGTGTCCTGCTCCCGCAGCGACCCGCACACAAACGCGCTCACTGAGTCTCCACGCAGTCAGTCAAAGTCACCGTCAACAAACTAAGCGGAAGAGCTGCTTCAAGCATGCGCAGAACCCCTGAAGCAGCCCGGTTCTACGCGAACTGCAGAGAAACCGGGACAGAAAAGCTCACCTGAATGTCCACAGCGGCGTTCGGAGTCCACGCAGGACGTGAGGAGATCCGCAGCTCTGCTGTCAGGAGGAGGAGGTCCGACCGGTCCCCCCCCCCTCGTTCTTTTACGCTGTATACACATCGACGTCAGCGCTCAATGCCGCCCCCTACTGCCCCGGACCAGCGCTGCAGCATGGAGTTACCATGGTTACACGCACAGCGCCACCTTTTCCACCTGGGGACCCGGTCCTTCCTCCCGCCAGGAACACCTGACGCTCCTGCCAACCAGTCAGCCAAAGGCCCAAAGGATTGAAATAAACAGACCAGGTCCAATGAACCAAACCAGGTCCAGGGGACCAAACCAGTTCCAAGCAGCCAGAAAACCCAGTAATGCTTTCATGTTGTTCAATACTCCAACAGGGACAACAGAGCCGTTTAGAAACTGTTACACATAGATGTAACATTTACTAAATAAGTATTTAGTAAGCAAGATAAATACTTTTAAGTTAAATATTGTTTTATAAGTAAATATTTAGTTTACAAACTTAATGTTTGTTTTTGTAAACTAAATATTTAATTATATGAAAGTGTTTTTTCACATGTAATTTTCTGACTTGGTGCGGTCAGTCCTGAACTTTCTTTTTGGCCGCACAGACCCAGAGGAAGGTTTAAGTTTAGGATTATGGTTAAACCACCAAATAGTTCCTGATTCTGCAGCTCACCGCTCCTCCAGGAGATGGATGACATGTGGAGAACACACGTCACACACCTAGGAGCGTCTCAGATAACAGGACCTTAAACTTCAAGTTTAATCTTAAATACATACAGCTAACAATAACAGTCAGCTGTTGGACGCTCGTATCTCTTGTGCTATCTTAGATGACCCCCCCCTTCCATTGACGTGTTCTCCCTACCATGGCAAAGGTGGATAAAGGTGGAAAGATTTCATGTAATCCATGGACACCAGTGAAGATCACAAATCATTGAAGAAAAAAGGTTCAGAGCACTGTCTAGTGGGTCTAGATGACCCAACTCCCAATGTTAAAGTGCCTAGGATAGCAGAAGGGATAAAATATGTGCACCTATTACATAAAAACATGGGACCAGCAGCACAAATCAGCCTTTATAAAATTAAATATTTAGCTTTTTAAGTAAGTATTTAATTTGGTGCTAATTGTTTAGCTCCAAATTAAATATTCAGCAAACGTGAATGAACCTGCCGGTAAGTGGAAATAGACTACCAAAGTAAAGGCTGGATCTCTGAACTGATTCGTCATCCATGCATGTATTTGTGCATGGATGACCAGTTGCCAGTCGTGATAAAGATGGACGGGGAGCTGGCATGAAGGCTGTTTATAATGTTATTGCTAGCTGCACGTATTTAAGGTCCTGTTATCTGAGACGCTCCTATGTGTGACATGTGTTCTCCACATGTGATCCATCTCCTGGAGAAGATGTTTCTGTAGCAGAATCAGGAACTATTTGGTGGTTTAACCATAATCCTAAACTTAAACCTTCCTCTGGGTCTGTGCGGCCAAAAAGAAAGTTCAGGACTGACCGCAACAAGTCAGAAAATTACGACACTTTCTTTTAAATAATATTTAGTTTGTAAACTAAATTATTTCATTAGTAAATGTAACATCAATGAATGAATACATTAATTGAAAGGTGAAAATATGCATTTGAAAAATGAAACGTGTTTTTTTTCCTCATAGAACAGGCTAAATAACCAAAAATATTGCTGTTAACATTTGACCGTAGCTTTACAGACGACTCCCCATGAGGGATCAACGCGGAAGAGAACAACTGTGAGCCACAGAAGGGATTTTTAACATTTATTTGTCATTCAAATGTGTTGTAGTAGTGTGTGTCTGGGCTGTGATTCCTGTTGAGAAGAGAACTGAGAAACAACACATTTCAGTCAATCAGCAGTTAGACTGAAACAGACCATAGTTCTCCACAGGCGGCTGAGGCGTTGCTGGTGAGATACCCGTCCCTCTGAGGTGGGGGGGGGGAGTCTGTGCCGAGTCATGCTCAGGCAGGCAGGGGGGGGGTCAGTGTCGGGCAGATTTGCAAATTTTGCTGTAAACCTCTGGGAAAGCATCTTTACAGCCCAACTCCTCCCTCAATCTGTGGTACAGCTGTCCGTCAAACATCTCCCAGAATTCCTCTCGGTCCATGTACACGTCTGCGTAGAGCATCTGGAACCTGCCCATCAGAGGAGGAAGAGGGTGTTAGAACAAACGTCTTCTCCCTAATCGGACCAGAACCACCTCAAATGGATTTATTTATTTGTTAGCATTTCAGCAGCGGAAAAGTCCCACGGCTCTTTGCTGGAGAAACCGTATCTGAAACTTTGCAACCGTTTCCCAGGATTTGCCAAGAAGCTTTTAGTTTTAAGTTCCTAACTCTTGCTTTGGTCAACCTGACCATCTTCAGGTTACTAATGTTGTGCACTGAAGAGGCTGAAAAAGCTCCTCAGATCAAAGGTTTCCATGGAAACACGAGTGCAATTTCAAAGTAGCAACGCTTGCTTTCAACCGTTTTAAAAGTTGACATTAAGCTCAGTGATGCAAACACAGAAGGGATTACTGGGACGTCTGCTAACGTTCTCGTTCAGGAAGTGCGTCGCAGGTTCGAGTCTCACCCGTGACAGTCTCTGACGAACTTCTCCAGCTGCCGCGTGGATGCTTTGGCTTCAAAGTGTTTGACTTTGGGCTCCCCGTACGCCCCGATGTCCACGTACAGCTCCTCCTGGTCCCCTTTGGGGTGCACCATCCCTCTGCCGGGCAGCAGCAGGAACGGGCACAGCCACAGAGGGTACACCTGCAGGGGAGCAGCGTTCAGCCATGTCCTGTAAGCAGCGCTCTTCAGCCTTGGGCCGGCCTCACCTTGATGTCTTGGTGGAAGCGTGTGATGGCGGCCTGCAGATGCTTCATGGGTACCAGCATGTCCTGGACCACATGGCGCTGCTCGTAGAGCCGCCGGATGGTCTCTCCCTGAGTGAGCTTCAGCAGGGAGATCTTAGGAGGGACCATCCAGCCAAAGAGCCAGCGGAAAACGGGATTGTTGCCAAACGGAATGATATCCTGAATGGAAAAGACAAAAGAGCGTAAAGCGGTCTGGAGCTGGAATCACGCTGGAGCTGAGCTCAGGAGGACCAGAACCTGCTGCTCACTTCTTGGTTTGACTGACTCCAGCGCTGAGGTGCTGGACGTCTATCCAGCATTACAAATGCCCCAGCTTTAAAGGGAGAAGCCATCTCCTCCTATTTCCTCATCCTAACAGATCCACATGGAGGCTCTGAGCTGAATGGGGCTGAAAACCAACCGTTTGGCATCGATTGATAGCAAAAGTCCTCTGAGCTGACATCACTATGATCAAATCACTGTCCAGAACCCCAAACCAGGAGAACTTTCACAAAGACATACAAAAGCCAGACTTCCCATCCTGTCATCTCGTCATGAATTCATCTTTTTAAACCTAAATTGTTGAAGCCTTTTTTGGTTTTTCCTCCACCTCCTAAACTACAACTGCAGTCACATCAACTAAACGCCTCCTCCTTCCTGATTCCCGTCTGTCTCAACCCTCTCCTGACGACGGTGCTTCAGCCAGTGCGAGCGTACCTGAAGCTCCCAGAAGATGCTGCGGGTGTGTCTGTGGTAGTACTGCCTCAGAGGGATGTATTCCACCCCGGTGCGGCCCTCCTTCAGGTAACCCTCCACGTGTTTGAAGAACCAGGGTTTAAAGTGCAGGCCGATTCTGTTGATCTGCCGTGGAAGGGCAAAAACACATGAGCCGGGACCAAGCGTGCAAACTCTCCCCGCCCTCGACGCCCTTACTTTGTCCGGCTCAGCATGGTCGGTCATGGTTCCCGTCATGACCACAGCAGAGTCCAGACTGTACTGGAGGCCCTCCACAAACGTGTTCTGCTTGTTGCTGGACGCCTCTGCAAAGCGCCTGCAGATGTTCTCCAGCCCCCTGACCGGCTCCAAGCGCAGCTTCACCCAGGGTTTGGCCGGCACGATTTTGATCTCAGCTGCCACCAGGAATCCCAGCGTTCCGCAGGACCACGGAACGGCGTGGAACAGATCCACGTTCTCCTCCTGTGGGCAGAAACCAAGCGTGAGGCCCGTCCTGTGGCGCCTTCACCGCCGTGACACATTTGATGCATGAATCCAAGGCATTTTGGATTCATGAATAACTACAGTAATGTCAAATGACCAACTCATTTAGGAAGGATTACATCACTAAAAGCAGTTTTTGCCTGAAAGAAAATCAACAGAAAATTGGATTGACAGATTTGATTCCCTGTGAAAATCCTGATGATCAATCTAACTGAAGAGTTGAAATCACTGTGGGACTCGAAGGGCAGCAAATGACGAAGAGGAAGAAGACGAAAGGTGTGGGAAGAGAGGGCTGCCCTCAGCAGGAACCAGTCGGTGGTTCTGGCTCTGGATGCTGCGGGTCAGACGAGGAGGGGCGGGCGCCAGTTTGACATCCTTAGGTATCGTACAACGCGGCTGTGGATTCAGAATCTACCAGCGAGTCGGCCACCAAAGGCCTGAAGCGTTTTTGTGTTTGTGTTACAGACCCTGAGGACGCAAACAGGTCCAGACCTGCTGCAGCCGGGCAGCGTTGCCAGGTAGCGTCAGGGTTTTCCAGCCCAAAAGTCATCTAACCCAAGGCACGTTAACATTGGAAGTGGGGTCATCTGGACCCCACAAGACAGCACAAAGGCTAAAATCCGCCAGGTACTACAAGAAACCACCCAAAAATGTAATTAGCAGTAATTCATCTTCCATTTTGCTGCTGGTCAGAGTAAAACCTGTAATGCTGGACTTCCTCTGGGCTTCATTAACGACCACAGCAGATCAACCGTGAGCTTACACACGCCCCCCCCCCCCCCCTTCCCTTTTTCACATAAACTTTAAAAAACAACCAGAAAAAAGAAGATTGATCATTTATCATCATGATAATTTTTAAGCAAAATAAAAGCAAATGTCTTTGTGAAACATATTAAAGAGCGGCTGGATTTTTAAAAACTTGAATCTAATTGTTCTTTTTAAATAGCCTATTAATAAAATATTCAAATCGACATCAAATATCAGCTGAGATTTACTCCAGAAACTATTTGGTGTTTTCCAAATTTACCAACGGTAAAACCCCCAAAAACTACGACACATTTCTAAACAAATGATCGATTGTTTCTTTGTCACAAAAAGCCTGAGCAGCTTTTTTCCTCACTTCCTGTCTTTTATGTCAGATCTGAACACTAAATTATCGATAGACTAATGTGAAATACATTAACACACGTCATAGAAAATGTCAACAATGTATTACAAATGAGAAATGCTTACATTATCAGCACACACTGAGTAAACTAAAGGCAGGACTGTGAGATCTAGGCTGAAACTGAACCAGAACCGTGCAGAATGCACAGATCTGACGGACAATAAGGATACATGGAAAATGGCACTTCTAGAACAGTTCAGCGGACAGATGTTTATTTTGTTATTAGTTGCTCATGATGGCGAGGACGATGACGGGTGTGGTACCGTCTCACAGGCCGTCCCTGACCGCACGTCCCTGCTCGAAAAGGATTTTGATGAGGAAGAAAAACCCACCCAAACCCGCCCAAAGCCACTTTTGCCGGCAAACTCAGAACCAAAACCACCCAACCTGGCAACACAGCAGCTGGGCTTTCCACCAAGGACAGAGTGAAGGCTGAGGGGTGGGCGGAGTCGAGAGATCAAGTTCGTGACCTTCCCGTCTGAAACCTGAGCCCGCTCCCAGACCCATGGCGGCCTGCTGCTTGGCGGCCTCATGTGGTGAAAACAGTAGAAACTTTTCAAATGACTTGATTTATGACAGTCCTGTCAATCATCAAAATGCTTCCATTACATTTCAAGGGTGCAGTTATCCTCCCTGTGAGTTAAAGGAGGTCTGCACTGTTTGCTGGGAGTTCCTCTGTTTGCGCTTCTGCCTGAATCTGCAGTTCGATTCCCTGCGGTGGAAAACCCCGGCGGGACGTACCTCTGAGCAGCGCACCAGACTGCCATCAGCGAGAACCAGCTCGTACGCCACGCAGATGTGCTGGAACAGTCCATAGATGTGGGAGGAGGACTCGATGCCCGTGCCCATCACCAGCCCACCTGGGACAGCAGAACGCAAACACGTAACCCAGAGGAGACACACACACACACACACAAAGACGGACAGGAGGGGCTGCTGCGTGGACGGCAGGATAAATGAATGCCTGATGGGAAAACATCAGACGCTGATGAGCAGTTTATGGCAACAGGAAATCCATTATGAAACCCAATCCAGGGGGGGCTTCCAGCCATTTCCTCCCAGTTTCATCCTTTCAGCTCCATCAGTCACGTAACACAATTACAGCTTCTGCTGAAGCTCTGGACAGGATGCAGCTCCCGGGGGGGAACATGCTGATCACACTGAACTGCACTGGAAAGCATCCCTCATACCCACGGTGAGGTCATCCAGCTCCGGCAGCACCGGCAGCGTCCAGCCCATGCCGTTGAGAAGGGCCGTCACTTGGCCCATGTTGGCCAGAGGCTCAACTTTCACCACCTGAAACACAACGTCCGGCCAGTGAGAAAAACCCCCCGCCTCGGAAAAAAAACTGATGTTTCATCAGAACAGGAGAAAAAAATGACATCAGCAAGGAAAACCCCCAATGAGGAGAAGAGAGGACTCCTCATGGATGGCGTCAGCAGCTCCGTTAGGCTCCTCCTCTCTCGGATCAGCTCCTCGTGGGGCGTTTGGGTTCATTTGGTGTAGAACTGAAGGTCAGAACTCTTTCATGGATTCTGATGGAGCTGAACAAGCCTCACGGTGCAGCTGACGTCATCCGCTAACAAAGACCGTTCTTCTGGTCTCACGAGGACGGGAGCTTCACACTGACTGTATGAGACAACAGGACTGACCCCCCCCCCCCGGCTTTTCCAACAGGAAGCCAAAATCCCACAGACGGAAAAGATGATACAACAAATCCACGGATTGTTTTTCTCTCCAAAACACTTTCTTGTGTTCTTGCGTCTTTGCACTGGCTTCCTGTTCATTTTAGGATTCATTTTAAAATTTTAATGTTCGTTTTTAAAGCTCTACACAGACTGGCCCCATAATACACCTCTGACCTCATTCAGATGTACAAACCAGGCTGGAAACTAGGGGAGACAGAGCTAAGCAGTGGAACCACTGCCTCCTTGTGTCAGAACGGCGCCCCCTGTGGAGTGCTTTTTTATTCTCTGGCTTTTCACTAGGGGTGTAAGAAAAAATGGATTCGGCAATATATCGCAATACGTCATTTGTCAATACTTGTATCGATTCAAAATGCTGCCAGATCGATATTTATTTAATTATTTCTGAGCCTCCTTCAGCGTCTGACTCTTGTTGTCCACTTCACCCTCCGACCGCTAGTTGGCAGCAGAGAACACGGAGCCTCTTTGAGCAGCTCTACTCTGCACAAGACAACAGGAAGACTGCAGCCAGAGGCAGCTTGTGCTGTTGTTATGAGACATGAACTATTTAGTTTTTACTTGAATGGATACCAAACAGAAACTCTGAGCCATGTTGCTGCCAGTAAGCTATGAAAACGTGGATTGCTGTGCTTTTTAGCGGCTCAGATAAATAAGATAGACAATGAAGCACGGCAGCAGCTAATAGGCTAATGTGCTTAGCATCTGCTAACATGCTAGCAAAGCAGGCTAAAGTTCTGCTGAACCTCAAAGCAATGGATTCTAGTTTAGGGACCTGATGGATCAGAGGGATGTGTACAATGCTCTGAAAAAGGCTGACATTGTGGTGATCAGCGCTACCAGTTTACTTCCGTGTGTGAGAATAGTGGCTGCAAAGGTGCAACCGAGCAGAAATGTAAACAAAGCCCCTTTTTTTGTCACATTAAAGCAACTTTCCTCCGTTCTGTCATGCTGCCTCTTCATCACACTTTATTGTTTCTGGAAAGAATCAGTGTGTCCTCCCCACTCTTTATTTTTAAAGCACCATTCAGGCTCCTGAACTGTTTAAAAGCACTAGAGAAGCTACATTAATGCTGAAAATAAACAGCACTTTATTTCCCCAATAGAAACTTATTGGTTAAGGCTCATTCATTCTTTGTTATTTCTTACACTTAAAAAAATATATATATATTTTAAATCAGACAATGTTGACTGTTCCCTTTCTATATTTTAACTTACCAAAATAAAAGCACTATGAATTTGCTTTGCTAAAGTCAACTTATATATGAGATACAATTGCAGTGCTTAACATTGTTATCATTAAACCGAATTTGACCATTTTATTACCGTGGAAGACATTAAAATTCAGGTTGAGTTTCTTCAAAGTCATATTTAAAAAAACAGAAAGAAAACAAGTTTTGGTAAAATATCGGGATACGTATCGTATCGCAGGGCGTGTATCGGGATACGTATCGCATCGCCAGACTACTTTTCCCACTGCGTGAGTTCTGTGGTCCTCTGTGTTTTATCTTATTATTGTGCATTTTATTGTTGCATTTTCCTTGTTTCTAAATTTTAAATCATTTTATCTAATTCTAGTCTCTGCACATCACTTTGGAAACTGTTTGTTCAGGAAATGTGCTGTATAAATAAAGTGGATTGGATATTCGTAACCAACACACACCTTTGTATTGAACTTGTTCGTCAGACGTCCTCGTTTGTTCACTGTGTGCTTCGGGATAGATGATCAATTAAGGTGAATCCAGGTCGACTTGAATGGAATCAGGCCATTTCAAGGACAGGGATTGTGTGTTTTGACAGATGTGTGACTGCGTGCCTGCCTCACCTGCCTCTTTGTGTCCACCTCCAGGATGTCCATCATGTTGATCAGGATGTTCTTGTGGGTTTTCTTGTACTTGCCCACTCTGAGAGACACGGTGAGCCAGCCTGGTCGACCGGTGCACATGTGGCTCTTTGCTCCATCCTTCCTCCACTCCCGAACCTGAAGCAGGTCAGAAAGCAGAACCTTAAGGACCCCCCCTCCACCTTCAGTCTGACTGAGGAGGAAGAAGCAAATCTACACAGCAGGAACCTAAACGCATTTGGAGAACAAGTACACTCAAAACAAAGCAATGACTATAATATTCAACACAACTGGGGACATGTGATTGAGAAATTATAAGTTAACAAATGCTAGAAAGGATGATTAGAAAAATTAAACAAGAGAAAAATTAAAATGACTCATTAAATGGTGAAGTACAGTTGGATGGTTGGCTTTGGGAGGACATGGTGTAAAATTAATGTCATTCAGTAAAAGGTAAATTGACCATTTTCTATTGTTTTATATTAAAATTAAAACAGGTAATTATATGCTTAAAATGTATTACACAATTAGTTTTAATGGACTATTCATGAATCCTCTCATAAAAGCACAATTATAAAAAATGTGGAGTATAGATTCAGGGCGGTAGTGTGGGTGAATATTATCTTGTCTAATTATATTATTAATTATTAATATTAATTATATTAATATTAATTATTATATTAATTAATTAATATTAATATAATTATTATATTATCTAGTGTGGGTGAATATTATCTGTGTATAATATCTAAGAGTTTCTATACTTTATTATCGATGGAACCCCGCGAACCCTCCAGGCGTCACCTGAGGTTGAGGGCGCATCTGCGCACGCGCGTACTCACCTGTCGCTGGACGTCTCTGACGCGCTGGTCGTGCAGTTTGGGCGCGGAGCACATCTTAAAGATGATCCACGCGCGCACATAATAGTACACGTCGAAGATGACAGAGAGCGGCAGCAGGAACGCGCAGACGAAGATCCAGCGCTGGTGAACGAGCACGTGCTCCAAACCTCGCACTCTGACCCACAGCAGCAGCAGAACGGCCAGAACCCCCCCACACAGCAACGGAGCCATCTCTGCTGCAGGACGCGACTGTGCGGGGCCCGGTTCCGTCTGACACAGAGCTGCGGGCAGAGTCCAGCCCCCAAACCCACGACCCGATCACCCTCTCGCGGCGATAGGTGAGCGCGAGGGGTGGTCGGGCTGCCCCTCCCGCCCTCCTTTCGGATTGGCTGAAGTGTCTGATGGGCGGGGACCTCACTCCTAAATGCTGATTTCATTGGTCAAGTCTGAGTCTGTGATACCGTGGTTTGACCAATCAGGAAGCGCCGTCAGTGTCAGGCCATGCCGCCAGTCCGCGCGTGGGACAGGGACGCAGCTGTGCGCATCCAGGTGAGGCTGTTACCTGACGGGCAGTAGAATAAGAACTGACGCGTCTGTGATCCTCAAACCCGAACGTTAACCGGAGAAACCGAAACCTACAAGAACTAATTCTAGTCTTAAAGACCCGCTCCAATAAAAACGGTGTTTTTGGTGTTTTTAATGGGTTTTTGGGACATTTTCCTTATAATATGAATCTTCTGTTTTTAAAGCGCCTCTCAAGGAACTCATGGACACTGAACAAAAAAAGTCAGTCGGTTCAAAAATATTAATTAAAAACAATAAATAACAACTGACAAAGAATCTAAAGCGAATCAGAATGAAAACTATGGCGTTTCATATCTGCCATAAAGTGAAAGGCCGTAAAGACAACTGAGCAAACGAGTTTTGAGTTCAGATTTGAACGTTTATAAAGAGTCTATGATACAGAGGTCTTGGCTTCCTGTGGTAATGAGTCGGGCCGGAGGAACAGAGAGGTGGACAGAAGAGAACGAGAGGGGGATTTAATATGGAGTAGGTGGGAATGATGAGGAGGAGCCAGGTTATGGAGGGCCTTAAAGGTGAACAGCAGGAGTTTGAATTTGATTCTGGAGGTAATGGGAAGCCAGTGCAGCTGGTGGAGAACCGGGGTGATATGACTGAAGGAGGAGGTTCTGGAGATGCTGCTGAGTTCTGGACCAGTTGAAGCTCATTGAGGGTCTTTTGAGGGAGACCAAAGAGGAGGGAATTCCAATAATCTAAGCAGGAAGTGACCAGACTGTGGAACAGACAGAAGGAGAGTGGGCGGTGAGGGAGGGGCATAGGCGATTAATGTAAGTAAAAATGGGCAGACCGAGCAATGTTATTGATATGAGACAGAAAAGATAATGAACTATCCAGGATGACACCCAGACTCTTCACCTGCGGGGAGGGAGACAGAAGATGAGTCACTGGAAAGAGTGAAACTTGTAGCTTTGAGAGGGTGGATTTTGAACCGACAAAAAGTTGTAGTTCGGTTTTACCACTATTGAGTTTCAGAGAGTTTAAGGTGAACCAGTTTTTGATTTCAGATGGACAGGAGGGGATGGAGGAAGGTGGAAGAGAGGAGTCAGGTTTGCTAGATACATAGAGCTGGGTGTCATCTGCAAAACAATGAAACTTTATTTTAAATTTACGGAAAATCTTGCCAAGGGTTACAGGACTTAAAAAAGAAGAGGACCAACGACAGAACCTTGGGGCACACCAGAAGAAGGCTGAGGTTTCAATTATTTAAATTGAATGAATTGGGTCCTGAGAGACTGGATTGGAAGCAACAGAGGGGGGTGGAGGGGATGCAGATGGAGGAGGAAGGTGTGAGAAATGGTATCAAAGGCCGCACTCAGATCGAAGAGGATGGGAATGGTGAGGAGGCCAGTGATCTTCAGCAGGGCAGTTTCAGTGCTGTGGGAGGGGCAAAAACCAGTCTGCAAAGGTTCCAGGAGATTATTTTGTTTAAAGGGATCCTAAAGTTGGGAGGCAACTATTTTTCTAGGATTTTAGAAATCAGGAGAAGGTTAGAAATTGGACGGAGATTACTAAATAAATTGGGAACTGAACCGGGTTTTTCAGGATATGTTCAACAGCTGACGTTCTAAAACGTTATAGGACAATACCAGATGGTAGTGAGGAGTGAATAATGGCGGAAATAAGCAGAAGGAGATGAGGAGACAGGCTAAGGGAGGGGATCAAGATAACAGGTGGAGGGTTTGGATTTTAAGATGAGGGAGGAAATTTCATTGTGATCAGTTATAATAGACATTTATAAATTATCAATATTAATAAAAAAAACTACAATCACCAGGCCAAAGTCTCCCTGCTCTATTCTGATGCATCCACTGTCAGACAAATAGATCCATGAACGTCTTTGTTTTCTTCCTTCGAGCTGGAATCTGTATATAAACTGTACGGCTGGATTGCTCTGATATTGCCGCCATTTTTGTTGCAGCGCTAACATTAGGCTGGAGTTGTGAGCATTGACTGGACAGTATAAAACTGGACAATCAAGCGTGACACCATCCAAAAAAAAAAAAAAAAACTTGATTCCAGCTTTAACGAATCAAAGTCGATGCAGTCGCCATTTGTCTGCGATATGTTGGAACCAGATGTCCTCAGTAAGCCGTGATTGGTCCATCTACATTTCTATGGCAACCACTCTCTCCAATCAGGAATGATCGTGTTAGAAGGCCACGCCTCTTCTACTGAAAGTGACCAAGGAAGAATCTGCCAATCAAATACTTCCAATGTGAAAGGCCACCTACTTATATTGAGGCATCTGATTGGTCACTTTTTAACTTTTATAATTTGTACTACAGCAAAAATAGGAAAAAATAAGGATTATCGAGAAGATGGTTAAAAAAAAGGCACCAAATCAAGAATATTTCTTCTGACCAATATTTCTCTATAGAAGTCTACAGGATTTCTGCCTTTTGGGATCAGCGGGTGCTTCCTGTTTGGAAGACAACAGTCCAATTGTCCTTCACTGTCAATGGTTGTGAGGGGCTGTAAGCTAGTGGGAGAGAGTGCAAACAGATGGATGATGGGAAATGAACACAGATTCACTCTGCGCCAGCAGTCCCACCCACAACTCAGAGGTGAATTTCTGCTGAAGTCCTGCTGCTCTGCAGAAACTATGTCCTAGAACAGCACAGGCTAAAAACAGCCTCTGTTAGTGACATTAAAGGCTTTTCTATTCTAACTTATTTTTGATTGTAGTGGACGCAGCTCCATATCAACAAGAACCAAAATGAAGGGCTCTATACAATCCTTCAGTCCCTCTTTTCTCTGGACTTCCCTGAGCAGCCTCCCATCTGAAAACTGCTCCACATTCACAGCCTTTCAGACCAGAATGAGAATGCCAGGAATAGACGGCCGCTCCATCAGCGTGAATTTATTCCTGATGATAAACCAATCGATGACATCTGTGTGGAGGTTCAAAGTGTCTGACAAATGCAGGCAGAAATGTCGGCGCTTGTGTCTAGTTTGTCCATAAATGCTCAGAGAAATTGCTTTGACAAACATCCCTGCTCTCTCCTCTCCCTCCTCCACACACACACACACACACACACACACACCCACACTAAAGTGGTACCCTCCGAACACATTAGACACAGAGAGGGTGGGGCGCCACTAAAGATTTCTTAATGGGCTCTGCTGTCCTCTTGTCCATCTTCCTTGATGGTAAACACGCAGCTTCTCCACTCTGGCCTGAAGGACGCTAAAGCCTTCCTTCTTTTTCCCCAACAAAGCATCCCTTCTCAGACTTTTGGACGGGACCTCAAGGACTGGCATCAGGACTCGAGGATTAGGGGAATTCGATCAGGAATGTGATTGGAAACGATGGGAAGCAAACCAAATTTCTGCGAGGAATTACTGGTTGTGGGATCTGATCATTAGTGTGACTTTTGGTCTGTATGGGGAGCGATTTCTATGTTAGTGTCTACAGGAGAGTGGCACCATCCAGCTGTGTACAGCAGTAACATCTGAGAGTGCTGGAGGAGGATGCCTTCCCTGCATCATGGAGCAATCTTCATCGGATCCTTCCTCATCGCGACCGGGGGCTCCACAGCCTTCATGGTCTCCCAGCAGAACCGGCTGCAGGCTTTTTCCCTCTGCTGTGTGGTTCTGGGGGTCCTCATGCTCATCCTCGGGTTATTTTGGGCCATGAACAACAAAAATGCAGCAAACTACAACCATCAGGAGTTTGATCCAGAGTGTCCTCATTACCCGTATAACGGCCAGGCCCTCTTCTCCCCCCCAGGAAACCGGTTTCCAGAGTCCCAGTCTGTGTTTCTGCCCAGGTGGGTAAAGTTAAAAAAAAGCTACAGATGTCAGTCGTTTTAAATGTTGTGAGAAAAAACGTAAAGAAGTGGCCAAGAATGATTTGGGTTTACAGGAAAACAGTAGACGTTTTCCTGTCGGTCAGTTTGTCCTTGTCAGCGATGCACAAAAAATGTCAAATAATTTGGCGTGCAGATAGAAATGTGCCAGATTTCTGTTATGAATCGTCAACATTTTTTCCTTATTATCAGCTTGGTTAATTTGACCCCAGCACCAAAGTGCTTTATGGGCTTTTCATGAGTCACTGCTCAGGCACGAACCCAAGCTGCACATCCTCATGTTTCCTGATGCTGACGTTTGATTTGGAGCCTCAGCTTTGTCTTTGGAGTCATGCCGTTATGGGATGCAGACGCCGCACGGTCCTAGAACCCGAGAACACCGCGAATCCACGAGGCAGCAGCTCTAACGCTCATCTTTGTGTTCCAGGAGATTTTCAGCTACGTTGATCAGCGACCCGTTCTAACCTGTTCATCTGTCTGAAGTCAGTGGATTAGCAAATTCTTCAGCCCTCATCAATCGACAGACCAAAATCTGTTCATATCAAATGAAATCTCTGCAGCAAATTAAGAAGTCTTCAGAGAGGCGTTCAAATCTTTCCAAAATACAAAGTCAGTAAAAACTGGAGAAAAACTGTCTCTACCTTGGAAAACATTTTCCTTTGAGTGAAGAATGAAATGTTAGTCACTGATGCACCACAGAGCATAGAATCAAACACAAGCTCTGTTGTTGTGCTGTTCAAATGCAAAGAGAAGTGTTCAATTCTCCCTATAGACTGGAGTCAAATTTAACTGAAATGCTCAGAAAACTCACCCTGAAAATCTCGTAGTCCCTCATTTTGCAGTTTTTTTAGGCTGACATGAAGGAATACATTTCTATAATGAGAGATATTAGAGAGACAGGTGGATTTTCATCCGCAGTAGAGCATGG
Organism: Oryzias latipes; assembly: GCF_053564925.1. Taxonomy (NCBI): domain Eukaryota; kingdom Metazoa; phylum Chordata; class Actinopteri; order Beloniformes; family Adrianichthyidae; genus Oryzias; species Oryzias latipes. The sequence continues at coordinate 5,206,446 of NC_136240.1, forward strand.
CTGACTCAAACGTGGGTTTTTTTCTGTCTTTTTCCATTGAGGTTACCATTTGGCTTCTATTTTTTCCCCTCACAACTCAGTTTAGATGGTCTCTGTCCAGGTTTGTGCCGTTCCTCATGCTGTTTAACGTCTTTTTCAGGGTTTCTGCTTTAATTCTGCGTCATTTTAGAACCTGTTGCTCCTTCCTTCTGCCTCTTCATGGTTTCCGTTATGCTCCTCTGCTTTAGGAAACATTTGGGGAAATAAAACACTAAATAAGTCATGATAGCAGAACTAACTGCTTTCCCACTGGTGTCTAACTTGTGTGCAGGACAATGGAGCAGCACAGGAGAGGTGGAGAGGATTTTGATTATCCCCCCATGGACTCTGCTGGTTTTAGTCCAACGCCCCACCCTGCTCTGTGGATGGGACCTCCACCTCCCTATGAAGTTGCCATTAAGACCACATGCAGCTCTACACACCTGCGGCGGGCATACTCAGACACACACCTGGCAACAGAACCCTTGTTCGGACAATCCAGAGAAATCAGCTTTGAGGTGTGACTGAATGAAGATGGCTTCTCACCGTTTCTGTGCACCGGGTCAGATGACAGAGGGGCAGCAGTCTGCACAGTAGTTTTATTCTTCACATTGGGCATGTTCATGTCTCTGTTCTTGCATGCTTTCCTGAAAATTCCGTCCAGGTGTTCATCGCTAAGGCAAACATTGACAATAATGCCTGGTCCTGTCTGAGAAAAACGAGGATTTCAGCCGACAGGCAGCTTATAAAAAATCAGGAACAAGTTAAAGTGATAGAGACGTCAAAACACTGCTGGTCTCTAACGTTGCAAACATGCAGCTGCACTTTGCCTGGTAGGTTGCACTGAAAATGTAAAGTTGTCACATCACATCCTCACATCATGAGCCTCTTTTGTAAACCTCTGATCCAGGAAATCTTGAGAGAACTTGGAGCATGCTCAGTGAGGTCAGTGAGCTGCATTTGAAGGCTTTCAGGTACCTGTCAGGTAAATCTCTACACCCTTGTGTACATTCATCTTTGGGGAAAACCATACAAATATATGAGCTGGCAGGCTTCAAGTAAAAGTAAAGTTACTACTAAATACTACTCACGGGAAAGAAGCAAATGTCCTGATTACTCCAAAGAGACTAAACAAATGTAAAAAATCCCCAACCCAGACCAAAATAAAAGTTGTTTGAAATGTATGACTAAAAATCCAAATGTTGACTTTCAAATGGATCAATGCCGTCAGGAATCAGGCAGATAAGAATACAAGGCCCAATTCTGGGATTTCTAAATACAATGATGAGATAACTTATCAAAGGGCCAGCTTTTAAGCGTATTATAATGTTTATTCCTCACTGTAAACAATCCCAAAAACGGTATTTTGATCCATTTATGCATTTCTGAGGAAGAGTCTGCGCTGCAAGCCCCGCCCCCTGGCCAACACAAACACCCACTTTCTCCATGGAGCTAGCGGTGATCGGCTAAACGTTTTCATTTTACATGCACAATATGCACATTTATCTTTGCAAAAGTTCAGATGTTTGTTTTTGTGGGCGAAATCCAGACACACTACCGAGGCTGACTCTAGGATGACATCACGAAATAGGCGGCACCCAAAGGGAGCGATAGGCGGAGCCTCATAGATCGAGTCGTCTTACTTCCAGGTTGGAAAAAAGCTCAGGATAATAACAACTCATATTTCATTAAAAAAACTAATTTTTTGTGTTCCAAAGGTAATATATTATCATGTATATGAATATAGTTTACTATAAAAGGCTTAAGAAAAGCATAATAGGGGGCCTTGGAAAATAACTACTGTAGTCTTTTTATTCAGCAATCGGTTCATTTCTGTTTCAAATGTTACATGAAAGAAATAAAAGATGTAGCCAATGAGTAGTAGAGGTTTTTCTATCAAAAATCTACTGGAGGGAAAACTACTCTCAGGAGTCTCATTTTGACAATAATGTACTTAAAAGAATGTAACCGAGTACACGTGACCGTTTGCTGCTCAACTCTGGATAAACGGAGGCATTAACGAATGACCAGTTTAGTTTTTTAAAGTGCTTCATTCCGGAAGCTCACTGCACAGGACTGAAGCAATATTTCAGATTTTCCGCCTTAGAAAACGGGAGGATGCGGTCATTCTAACCGTTAATTCCATGAACGTTTAGGGCGGAGCTAAGTACTGTGATACATTTTGGATGAGTCAACAGGACCAAAACAAAGATTGGAGGTCTTTGCCTTCCCAGAAGACTAGTAGGCAGCAGCTTCACTTCAGTACCTCTGATTTGAGGTGCTGGAGCTCCGTGAAACCTGCGGAGCCTGAAATGATGTCAACACCACCACCCCCACCACCCCTCCCCTGAATAGACTTCACTTCACAGACTTGCTGAGTTTTAACCTGCGTTGTTCCCTGATTTTTGCTGTTTCCCCGGGGAATGATAGAATTTAAACAAATGGGTTCAAAGGAAGAGGAGGGTGTGTCATGTGATCAGCTTCCACCACTGAGGGAGCAGCTGCTGAAGTCAAACCGTGACTCTGCAGGGATCAACATTAATCTCCTCAGGAGCCTTTCATCTCTCTGAGCCCGTTCAAGACCGATGCAGTCGTTTTGGGTCATTATTGGTGTGTTGAAGGAACATGTCCATGTCTTCAGGACGTTTGCAGGCTCATGTTATTCCGCACCTACTTTGAATTTTCACAGCAGAAGCACAACTGACTCAAAGATGAATCACGAGAACCAAAGGTCTTTGCATTATACCTACATACGCATGCATGTGTGACTGGCAGCTTTATTAATGGCAAAGTGGATGTACAGGACGTTGACGAGTGTACTGAACTTTGTATAATAAATGGAAGCTGCAGGACTGTGTCTGACATTTGATTGGAAAAAGGTCAAAGCAGAGACTTCATCCTCGTGCTATGATTTAGTTTGAACCAAGAAAGAAAGTGCGGTCTGATCCAGGAACCATGTATGGCCTCAAAGCGATCGGGAGCGAAAGGCCCTGGGCAGAGATGAGTGAGAGCCTGTCCTAACAAGGACCGGGACTCCCAGACTGATGCATACCTTATGGAGACAGATGGAGTCTGAGGTTTAACATCACTGCACCACGTTTCCACAACAGCCTGTGAACATCCCTCCCTCTTTCCTCTTATTTTTGCTTGTTTTGCAACATGTCAACTGTACAGATAATGTTGTATTTTTTACACACTTCTTCCCCATCAATGAGGATGGTGATGAAAAAGCAGCAGATTATTTCATCCATCACTCCATCTGTCCGTCCTTCCATCCATTTTCAGAACCCGCCGAATCCCTTTCAGGGTCCTGGAGTTGCTGAAGCCAACCCAGCTGCTGTTTTAAGCCAAGGCGAGGTACACCATGAACGAGTCGCGTCTGTCGCAGAGATTTTGCAATTTGGTTAACTTACTTTAGAAGGGGTCAACTGTCCCCACTTTAGCACTTTTCTGGTTTAGTTTTTTTTTATATTTTATGTTGACAAAAGGAAGTAAAAATGCAGTTAACCCTTGTGCTATCCTAGGCACTTTAACATTGGGAGTTGGGTCATCTAGACCCACTAGACAGTGCTCTGAACCTTTCTTCTTCAATGATTTGTGATCTTCACTGGTGTCCATGGATTACATGAAATCTTTCCACCTTTATCCACCTTTGTCATGGTAGGGAGAACACGTCAATGGAAGGGTGGGGTCATCTGGACCCCATAGGGTAGCACAAGGGATAAGACTAAGAAAAATCATGGGTAACACCAAGCAATGGAACAGTTTGGAGCAGAGGAAGAAGAACAAAGGATTCAACTGAGAACCAAACATCTGGGTTCCTCTTTGGGGGCAACACTGATGTCAAATGTAAAATTCAAAAGATGTACCTCTACAGTAGTACACCTCACTGACAAGAACTTCAGACACAGTCCCACTGTAGTTCCCACTGTAGTCTCATTGATCCCTTTGTGGTGTTTCTGCATTTGTCCTGACAGGGACATCCGTCCCCCACCCAACCAGTGAGTCTTCCCAACTGTTGGTGGAAGTTTGTTGATGTTTCCTTCATCTATCTGACATGCAACAGACACGTACATGTTCACAATGTAGTGTCGTTTACGCCTCCTCTGGTCCTTAGAGAATGAGCTAATGATGAATCCTGGAGCCTTCTCTGTGACAGAACCATCTAACGACCCCATCACGTGGTTCTTGTTTGGGATGCAGTTAAGGGGAAGATTTTTGAAAAAGAAACAAAAGTTTATTGATGCAACATGTTGGTTTGGATGGACTGATGATGGTAAATAGTGGCGCCACAGACTCTCAGCTTCATGCAACAGAAAAGAGAATCTCAGAAGAGATGGGGCCAAATGGACAGGAGCCATGACCCACCCACCGCGCGTTCTGGAGCCTGTTTTAATGAGGCCGTTCCTCCGCAGAGGGGCTCCTGCCTCCCCCAGTAGCTCTGAACTGAGTCTGCATGTAAACAGATGCAGAAGGACAGAGCTCAGACCGCCCAGCCCTCTGTTCCTCGTCACTAAATCCTTCCTCATCATGAAGAAAACGCACTTCCTTGCTGCGCGCGACCCGCCGCCCCTGTCAGAGGAAGTGCTCACCCACAAGGAACATCCACTCCTATCTATGTGGCCTCATCTCTCCCCCACAGCCGGAAATGAGTGTCCAGCTGCCGGGGCAGAAGGCAGAGTGGCAGCAGGGCACATCGCGACCGGAGCGCGCGGGGCTTGCGTGGCGCACAGACGGACCCCAATAGTCGGATTTTCGTGAAGACGCCTGGCGGGCTACACGTGGAGATCCAGGGGCGGGGGCAATGCTGAAAGCTGCTGCTTGCTGAGATTTCCTCAAAGGTAGGGGGGGGGGGGGGGTCGTGGCAGTGCGCGCGCGGACTTTACGTGTTGCTCTCATCCATGCTCCCGGAGTTTTGCTGCTCTCAGAGCTTCCCTCTCGTCTGCATCTGCAGTTCTCCACCCGGACTCCAGCATCTGCAGCTGGAGGAGCCCTCCAGGCATGTCGGCCCATCACCGCACGCTGCTGTGCGTGGGCATGCTGCTAATGACTGCGGGAGGGGTCCTGGTCTTCCTTGTCAGCCCCCTTCAGATAGTACTGTTTCTGCTCGGAGTCTCTCTGGGCGTGGTGGGCTTGGCCCTGTTTATCACTGGACTGTGTTTGGCCATGAAGAACCTCCAGGTGGCGGTGCCAGGACACTTTCTCTTGCACCCCCGCACGGGCACGCGCTTCAACCCACAGCAAGCCCAGGCCATCCAGAGGTACACAAACAAACCTGCATGCGCGTCGGTTGTTGTCATAAGGTGAACTGTCACGTGGTGATCTGCAGACTCCTCTCCGCAATCAGAGCGCTGCAGTCAGCATGCATGTGTGCAGTCAGCATGCATGCGTGCAGTCGGCATGCATGCGTGCAGTCGGCATGCATGCGTGCAGTCGGCATGCATGCGTGCAGTCGGCATGCATGCGTGCAGTCGGCATGCATGCGCGGAGTCGGCATGCATGCGCGCAGTCGGCATGCATGCGTGCAGTCGGCATGCATGCGTGCAGTCGGCATGCATGCGTGCAGTCGGCATTCATGCGTGCAGTCGGCATGCATGCGTACAGTCGGCATGCATGCCAACATGTTCAGCCTCCTCAGCTTCCGCATTAATTATGAATGCATGATTAGACCTTGAGTGGTCTGTGCAGCTGGAACTGCAGATGGACCCCACCCAACAAGGAACAATTAGAACTCCCAAAACATTTACTCTCACAGCCTCACAATTTGATTGGTTTTACCCCAAAATATCTCAAAATTACCCCTCTTTCAGCTGAATAATGGAGGAACTTGGTCATTCTTACACTTAAGCCAACTAGAAAAAGTTTTTGGCCTGAAGCGATCTTTAATAGGAAGAGCGGTGCCTTGGTTTGGAGACTTGACATCACACTTTTAAAGTAAATGGGGGATAATCGGGAACATTTTTCTTCTTTTTAAAGAACTGCCCCCCCCCCCCCCCCCATCTTGTTTAAGAGATAGCTCAAACAGTGTCAAAAAGAGATTTAAGTCCAAGTTGGTTCAAAGTTCCATGTTAGCTTTAACTCCAAAGCATTCAAGTCATGTGGCTCCTGAACAAACCCAAATCACAGTGCCTCCTCCACCGTGCTTGACTATTTGTTTGAGAAGTTTGAACTAAAAGGCTTTCTCCCAAATTGACCTTTAAAGTACAACTCCAATCACCTTTTGATCTGTTTTAAACATGATTCCAGTGGACTTTTAATTATGCGTATGTAGTTTTTAGCCAAAATCAAAAACCTGTATCGCTTACTATGACATAGTTTCTGTAGAGTGGCAGGAGTTCATCAGAAACTCACTTCTGAGTTGTGGGTGGGACTGTTGGCACGGAGTAAGCCTGCCTTCATTTCCCATCATCCATTTGTTTATGTTCTCTGCCACCAGCTTACTGCCCCTCACTCCACCAACCTAACATTACTGACGCAACAAAAATGGTGAGCAACACCAGATCCATCCAGCTCTACAGTTTAGATCCAGATTCCAGCTCAGACGCAGAAAACAAAGACGTTCATGGATCTATTTGTCTGACAGTGGATGATCAGAATGGAGCAGAGCAGGAAGCTGGTGTTCCGCTGACTGTAGATTTTACGTAACAAGTACAATCTTCTCAAATTACAGTTTTTCATTTGCTCCGGATTCACAACAATTCAAATAAAGAAATACTCAGAAATGTCGTTGTAATCTTGATTTTCTTTAAATGTGTCCTCCAATATGAGAAAAATCCTAAAAGAACCTGTTAAAAACACCAAAAACTGGATTTTCACTGGAGTGGTTCTTTGAAGCTAAGCAGCTCCAGTGTAGCGTATTTAATTTATTTTTTATCAGACACTGGTTTGTTTTGTAATGTAAAACGTACCGACATGTTTCGGTGGAATGTCTTCCACCTTCATCAGGGTCGTCATCAGATGGTGGTGATGTGACGTCTTTAAAAAACAGCTGATTGTGACTGAGGCGGAGTCACCTGTCAAACTTTGACAAGTGACTCCGCCCCTTGATGTCCGTTTTTTGCTGGAGGATGTTGCTCCAGGTGTGGGAGAGCAGGAAGGCTCCCTCATCCCTGTTCATGGAAGTATGGGTTTTTTAAAGACGTCACATCACCACCACCTGATGATGACCCTGATGAAGGTGGAAGACATTCCACCGAAACATGTCGGTACGTTTTACATTACAAAACAAACCAGTGTCTGATAAAAAATAAATTAAACACGCAGTATAATTTTATAGACACAATGAACCTCTTTGAATCAGCTCCAGTGTAGTCTCATTGTTTTAAAAACCTTGCAGGTATTTTTAGTCTCAGTTTTGGTTTCATTTTCTTTTAGAAGAAGAAAATCCTTTTTCTTACCAAGCTTATTTCTTGGGATTGTGTCCTCGAGGGTTAAAAACACACACATCTGCTCAAACTGAATAAAACTTCGGCTTTTATGGAAAATGTCACATGGTGATTGGATTGACTTCAACTCATCCTGATGGGGCCAGTAAGGAATCCCCCTGTTGTTGCCCACATTGCTGTTATTACACAGATGACGAAGCAGGAAAAACTGTTACTGCTCAATCAGAAGCACAAAACCCCCAACAGCCTTATATTAGGATTATCCCTTGTGCTATCCTAGACACTTTACCATTGGGAGTTGGGTCATCTAGACCCACTAGACAGTGTTCTGAACCTTTTTTCTTCAATGATTTGTGATCTTCACTGGTGTCCATGGATTACATGAAATCTTTCCACCTTTATCCACCTTTGTCATGGTAGGGAGAACACCTCAATGGAAGGGGGGGGGGGGGGGGGGTGGGGTCATCTAAGATAGCACAAGGTTTAAAAAAGCTAAAAGCAATGTTTCCAAACTGTTATGTTCACACAGACTTTGCTAAAGTAGTGCAGCTGAGTGCCAGCCTGTGGAGAGGGAAGCCCTGGCACAGAGAACAATAGACTGGCTCCACAAATCATGCTGGCTCTGCTTCCTGCTTCTTTGCAACCTTGCAGAAAGATACTAGAACAAGGCAGAAAAAGGGTCTTATTTGAAACACATCTATTAGAGTGTATTCCCTGTGCAGCCAGACAAGCCAGGGAGGCGTGTTCAGAGAGTAGATCTTTGGAGAAGGTCATGCTGAAAAAGTCTGGCACAGAACTGACAAAGGTCATCTACGATGGCTCTGCTCATTTTCCAGCAAGGCGGAAAAAAAGACCCAAAAGAACAAGATCAGGGGGCCTCATTTACGACAGTGGCACAGGTGGTTGAGCGGGTCGTCCAATGATCGAAGGGTTGGCGGTTCGATCCCCGCTCCCACCAGCCAAAATGTCGTTGTGTCCTTGGGCAAGACACTTCACCCTCCTTGCCTCCAGTGTGGCTCCACTGGTGTGTGGATGTGTATGAATGATCCCGGTGATGGCCAGAGGGGCCGTAGGCGCGAAATGGCAGCCACGCCTCTGTCAGTCTGCCCCAGGGCAGCTGTGGCTACAACAGTAGTTACCATCACCAAGAATGAATGAGGAGTGAATGAATAATGGACACAATGTAAGCGCTTTGGGTGTCTTGAAAAGCGCAGATAAATCCAATCCATTATTATTATTATTATTATTTATAAAACTTTGCGTAGGATTTGCGTCAGAAGTGGCGTACAGATGAAACATAGGACGTGCGTACGCACAGAAATATTCGGATTTATAAAACCGTGCGCACGCACATCCTACGCATCTTTCCCTTAATAAATCACAACCAATTCTAAATGCTGCGCAGCTTTTGCGGTTTCATGACACGCCCATAGTTGCCCATAAATAGTCCGTGAAATCTTTGGCGAGGTGGAAAAGAGGAGAAAAGTGTTGTTTGGAGGGCACAGTGTGGGCATTACTAATGCCAAAAAGGTACTTGAGTGGCAAACGGTGGCAGACGCCAAATGCTGCAGCCTCACAACCTCGGACCGTGGCCGAAATAAAAAAGAAATGGTCAGACATCGAAGTCGAGGCAAAAAAACGTCTAGCGCTGCATCGCCAGAGTGTGTCTGCCACGGGGGGGGGCTGACCCCTTTTGATGAGAGACTGGCGGCAATTATTGGGGAATCCCTTTTAAGTGGAGTGGTAACTGAGGCGGAGGGGGACACGACGTGCCAGATGCACCGGGTGACACACCCCCAAAAGCCCGCAGTGGTCCCAGAGGACGGCTCGAGGAAGTCGGAACCGGCTCATAAGCCAGTCGTCCTCGTTTGCCAGCACGTCTCCTTGCTGTCTAAAGATGCGTTCACTCCCAATTCTTCCATTTGCCACATCTTCTAAGAGCGCAAGATCAGCCATTGTGGGTCATTACGCATTGTGATGGGGCATTTTATTTCCTTCCATTTAATTACATCTGACAAGCTACAGATGTCGGTAATAATCCACGTGGAAATGGGAAATTGATCAGTGCAAATGTAATTTCTTGTTGCTTTCTGAATGGTTGAGACATACGCCATACATTGTTTTATCAAAAATAAAACAAACTAAGGGCACGAATACGTGCATGAATACCATAATTCTTCTTTCCCCAGTGGACAATTAATGCATCTCTCTCTATCTATCCATCTGTCTGTCTGATTGCACCTATATCTGCTCCGCCAGACGGACACATTGACGGGAATGTCAGTTTTGTACATTATTTCGTTCTGTTAACTATATTATTTATGAGGATGAATTGCACAACATGCCAATATTGCAGAACATATTTCACTTTTCTTTTTGCAAATAAGTGTTCATTTGAATTTCTGTTGTGTCTTCCGTTTAATTTTTTTGTTTGTTTCACTGCTGATCGATCAAACGGGTGTTCGTGTAGGCTGTTAATTGTAAGACTTGCTTTGTGAAGTCGTCATGTTATTTATGAGAGGCAGTATTGTCATTTTCACTTTCACGTGTTTCTTCCATCTGCCGACGGTGTCGCCGTTTCTCATTTCACCCGTTTTTGTGCGTACGCCTGGGTCAGAGCTTGCGTGAAGGACCGCACATTTTCCCGTCAAGTTTGCTTTTTAGAAATCTCAACTATTGCGTAGTGAGTGGCGTACGCCTTCTTTTGTGCGTACGCAACGTTTATAAATGAGGCCCCTGGTCTTTTAAACCTGCATGGAGGCAACAGAAATCATGTTGGTGTACGAAAAGAGGATTAGATTTACAGTGATTCCTGAATAGAAGGGATGTGCTGCATTTTGGCCACGGAAAGCCTTTAATGTTGGTCGTATATGTTTTTAGTTCCTTAACCCTTGTGCTGTCTTAGATGACCCCATACATTGACGTGTTCTCCCTACCATGACAAAGGTGGATAAAGGTGGAAAGATTTCATGTAATCCATGGACACCAGTGAAGATCACAAATCATTGAAGAAAAAAGGTTTAGCGCACTGTCTAGTGGGTCTAGATGACCCCACTCCCAATGTTAAAGTGCCTAGGATAGCACAAGGGTTACAAAAGTAGAAGGATGTTGAGCTGATGGTGGAGAGAGACTAAACTGGATGGAAATGCATTCAGAAACTGTTTCTGTGTGGACTTCAAGGCAGTTACAACCTTTAAAAACGGTTAAAACTAGAAGGAGCTGCATTTCCGGAAGAAAATGGGGTTGAATGCTTTATTGCTGAAGGAAAATGATACTGAAAGGGTAGTGATTGGCAAAAATAAACAAAAAAATAAAGAAATGATCAAAGTTGACCATAAATAAAGTGAAAACAGCACAATAACAATTGTAGAAGTTAAGCGGCAAAAAAGGACGGCAGATACTATAATTTGATTTGATTTTGATTTGAAATTGTTTATTTCAAGCAATCAAATAAGAATAATATACAAAAACAATACAGTCATCAGTTATACATTTATACAATGACGAATCAAACTTAGAATAATTAGACATAATTAATAAATATTGTTTGAAAGGGAGTGGAAGGAAGCAAACTTATATAATCCCACCCCGTTATATTATAACCATTTTATTACAAGATTTATCAATATCCGGTTCCTAGAAAGCACATGACAAAGATGAATTACTTAAATTATGTAAAAAAATACCTTTTTAGAAATCAACATGGCAAATACAGATCAGTTATTAAAAATATATGCAGATGTTTCTTATAAAAGTCATGTATATGACTAATAAAAATAATACTATATTAGTAAAATAGACATTACACAGTTTCAAAAACGTTCTTAGCAAAACCTGATCAAGTATCAAAAGTTAAAATATGTGCAAAATTGTTACATTAGGAAAAATCACGAGTCAATTTTTGGAGCAAGTGAAGTAATATCATTAGAAATCAATCAATTAACCATTTTCAATAATTGATTAATCATTTATTTTATTATTTTATTTTTATATATATATATATTTTTTTATAAGAAGGTAATGCTGTGAAATAAAATAAAAAAGGGTCCATAATCTGTTGATTGTCCAAGGTTGGTAATAAAGAAAAAAGAGAAACAGGAAAACAATTAGTTGAATGCTTTTTAGCACTCAACCAATAAACTAAAAAAAAAAATTCTGTTTTAAAAGAACCGGGATCCACGGAGACTTTAGTATGTGAGTCTGACTGCAGGGACCCAAAAATGACCTCCCTCAACAGATTCTGATGTCTTTCTGTCATGAGATTGATAAATCAGTGGGATTTTTTTTAAAAATTGTATTGATTACAATAACTGCTTGAAATAAATCAAATCAAATCAAAATGTCCTGATCGGGTGGTTTTTGGCTCCGATCCGATTCCAACTCGTTTAATTTTCAGTATCTGCCGATACCGAGTCCCAAACAGATACTTTTGTGAAACATAAAAAAAAAAATTGATAAACAGACACCCCCCCCCCTCCTATTTTTGCTTTATCCACCTGCTTTCATCATTTAACACTTGAACAGACACATTTCTGTGATGTAGCTTTGTGATGGACCAGGCGATCATCGGTCTAAGACCACAGGTAGTTAGTCCAAAAATAAATCCTTTTAATGCCAGACAAAACCCACAAAGTCCAACTGAACAAACATTACTGGTTATTGGGGGGGTTGAAACCAAAACATGAACAGAAACACCTCCCACCTCCCTCGTGGAGTCCAGGCAGTGGTAGAACCCTCTTCGCCGTTTGGCTCCATCTTTAGGCCACTTCAGGCAGGTACAGCTCCACACGACAGAGCAACAAACACGAATAACCCAGCAGATGAAGTGGAACTGAACACCACACCTGAAGGTGTGACTGCAGCCAACAACAAGAGAAAATAATCCAACTATTCACTAAAAAAACTATAAACTATTAAACAGGTTTTTTAATCATATAAGAAAGTTTGGTGGCTGTAGTTTCAGGATGTTGAGAACATTTTTCATCAGATGTGATTCACATCTCCATTAGAAATGAAAAACAAACTTCTATGATTGTTGTTGTAGCATGAATGTGATGAGTTACCATGTCTAAATCATATTAATGGAACCATTTATTAGTTCCGGTTGTTTGTGAGAGTTTGGATTTATTTAGGCCTTTTTTCCCGTGCCTGCACTCTGCAGCCGCCTCACTGCCGTCTCTCCGTCGGCAGCAGGAGAGCGACGTTCTCATCACGAAGAAACAAAAACCAAATCTTTTTTGGTTGAAATGCCTGTTTAGGTCAATGTTTTAGTTGAGACAAAACCCAAGAGACACTTGGTAACAGTTTTCAACGTTTAAGACATTTATTGAGCCCCGAAGTGAGTCTGTGAATACTTTCTAACTTTAGTGATCCGTTTCTGTTAGCGTTAGCCTCCTGCTCAAACTGCTGCCGTATTCTGCGGCGCTCTATGAGAGTAAAATGTCGTGATCCCTTCACGATATGCAGACATGTATTTGTAACGACAAGCTTGAAATATAAAGCCTTGATCAAAATGATAAATATTTCAATCTGATCACTAATCGGGAGACGACATCTGATACAGATGGAGTCTGGCGCTATGTGATCGATCACACATCCCTTTTGTCATCAGTGGCGAGCAGCAACTGGTTTGCTTTGGCTTAAGACTTTCAGGTTCTGGAATGGAGTCGACAGCATCTTGAAGAAACAGAAATTATGGGATGGCCACTGCTGTTCAGTTCCATCCTGCGAAGAAAAATGAGGGACAGTTTCGGATTCTCCTTCGGGAGAGCTGAGCAGCCTCTAAAAGGATGACTGTCATCGTGTTTCATGTTTAAAATGTCTTCTGTTGGCTTGTTTGGTCTGAACACATGAGAGTTTATTCTGAAGAACCATGGTTCATGTCCTGTCTGTCCCCCACCTGTCAGGAGGTTGGACCGCATCCGACGGGAGATGTCGTCCGACTCCGTTGAAGAGCCCCCAGAGCCCGAGCCTCCGCTTCCGTGCACGCCGCCGCCCTGGACCATGGAGCCGCCTCCCTCCTACGACACGGTGATGAAGAGCCAGGAGCAAAGGGAGCAGCTTTAGCCCCCCCCCTGGACAGCCTCACCCACATCAGTGCCTGTGGTCCTCAGAGCCGTGTGACCGCTCAGATGGAAAGACGCCACCGTGCTCCAGGCGTGCTGCAGCAGGAGCAGAAAAAACGACAAGGATTGGAGTTCAGAAGACGAGTACTTCTCCGTTGTGCCTATTCAGTCCAGCAGGAGCGGGATCAGCTGATGCCTGTGGGACCCATGAGGTCTGAAAGACCCGGCCCACGCTACATTCCCAAAGAATACTAGTCAATCAGTTATTACAGAAACGAAAGTTAAAACCAAACAAGAAATTAAAGTTTTCTATGAGGCAACAAGAACTTATTTTCTTAAAGAACTTTATAACAAAAAGCCAAGCATGTATTAAGAAAACAGCACAGACTTTGGTGTCCGTTATATAAGAAGCTACCGACGTGTTGTTGCACAAGTGAAGAAATAAAAGACTCTTTAATACTGTAACTGACTGAGGATGAAGAGGTCTCTTTTATCAAACCAGCTTGGATGTCTAAGTCAGTGGATGCAAAGAGGTTACAGGTAGACAAATGTCAGCATCATTCAGTAGAATGCATGGGTTTCCTTCAGCTGGATGAGCAGACAGAGCTTTTCTCAATGTGTTTCTGAGCTGAGATGTGCAAACGCGGTAGACAAAGCCGACGTGTGGTGGCTCCAAACAGAAGAGTTTCCTCAGCTTCTCCTGTCTGGGATCCTTTCAACATCATTTGGCCTGTGGGAATATGAATGTGCAAGATTGAAACGTTTAGCCAAGTTTGACCAGAGAGGAGTTTGGGATGTGTCAGTCAGTGCTGGGCACAGTCGTGTCTGAATCGTGTCCATGTTTTAGCGCTCATCTGATGTCACTGTTTGCTTTTTTGGCACAAACTGGGAGACTGCTTCAGAACAGACCTGGTTAAGCCTTGTGCTATCTTAGATGACCCCCCCCCTTACATTGTCGTGTTCTCCCTACCATGACAAAGGTGGATAAAGGTGGAAAGATTTCATGTAATCCATGGACACCAGTGAGGATCACAAATCATTGAAGAAAAAAGGTTCAGAGCACTGTCTAGTGGGTCTAGATGACCCAACTCCCAATGTTAAAGTGCCTAGGATAGCACAAGGCTTAAATCTGCAGCGATGGAGTGAAAAAGCAGAGGAACCCGATAAAGAAAGAGGGTTCTGGAGACTCTTCTGTTTGCTTTGGTGAGAACTTTGGCTTCTTTATGACTTTGAGTCCTAAGCTTGAGAAGGTTCCCTTCAGGACTGTTGTCTTTCCTCCAAGTAAGGTTCGTGTCCACAAATCCTCTGCCGGTCACCAGTCTATGTGTCATATGTATACAATCCAGGTGTTTTATTAGTCTGCTTTGGTCTCATTTCACTACAAAGTGCCTCAGGCAGCGACAGCAGAATGCTGACAGGACTGTTATTTACCGCTTAGCCTCCAGCATCACGCTGTGCCGGGGCAGCAGTAGTGAGCGGCTGTGACAGTGGACGGTTGGAGGAGATCCCATAAGAGACAGGTATCGGTGAAGATCAAACCGCTGTGAACTCAAAGCTCAGCTCTCCCTTTGGCCGGCAGCCTAAATCAAGGTGACCTGCCAGGTTACAGCTGACATTTTACACCTGAGCTGCAGTTTGTCTGCAGGCTGTAATGAGCAGCAGAGTGGAACCTTCTTCACCTTGAAGCGCTCTGTGGCTCCGCCTCGCTCAAAGAGCAGGCAGCGATGGCGGAGGGGAAGCCGTACAGGTACGGGCTGATCGTGGCCGGTCTGGGTGTGGTGGCGGTGGGCCTCTTCATCATGACGCAGGAGCAGCCTCACGTCTACGTTACCATGTGCGTTCTGGGCGTCAGCATGGTGTGTGTCGGGACGGCGTGGAGCCTCTGCCAGTGCTATCCCCAGGTAGATGGTTTGGAAAAAAAGGACTGAGGGCATTCATGAGGAGCCCGGTGTAGTAATGACAGGTGTGTTCATCAGGTGAGTGTGACCGCTGAGATCCGGAGGGACAGCCTGGATGGTTTGGTGCGTCCTGCAGCAGCAGAAGGAGATGAGAGGTACTGTCCCTCACCCGCTGAGCCCCAGTGCTCCTTCAGTTCAAGTCCTCCTTTAGCAGCATGTATGGAGGAGGCGCGAGTTGAATTCCATGTAGAAGTTATCATCTTGAATAAACGCTGAGTGGAGAGTGACTGAGAAGGGAAAAAGAAAGATAACCACCTTGAATGCTTTAACTACTCGTCCAAGAAAAGTTTTTCTTCCCTTGCCTATCGCCTGGCCTTTGAAAAACCCATCTTCAACATGTTGCTCCACCCTTTGGTTGAGCAGGAGGTCAAAGGGTTCGGTTGAGACAACACTGCAGGTGCAGAAGCTGGATCAGTGGTTCTGGTTCTGATTTGCTTCAGCTGCAGAGGAAGATGACCCAGCTCAGCTCTTTTAGAGCAGAAAGGCAGAGAATGTGGACGCGCTGGTGGAACTGGATTTCGTGTGATTTGCTTTCAGGGGCGCCGAGGCGCCGCCAGCTCCCTGCGGTCAGAAGACCAGCGCTTTTGTCCCTGAAGTGGAGAAGAGTCGCAGCTGTCCAACTCTGCAACTGGTCTGAAGGAGACACACCTTCATCCCAGGACCAGACACAGCAACACTGGGCCCCATCCTGCTGTCACAACCACGAACTCCCAGAATGCATCTGTGCTGCTGCTTGCTGGATGGCAGTGCCCCCATGGTTGCTGCAGTCTGGCCGAACATTTCTGAAAAAGAATGATGGGGAAATGTAAGAGTGCTGCATCACTTTGAGTCTTCGTGAAGTTAACAAGTGATTGACATGGGTTCACCAGAAGATGGCGCTGTTTGCTACATGACTAGAAACGATTGGCGTGCACGTTTGTGGATTACTAAATAACAAAACCTGACACCAACTTCAGCAGCAATCAGTGTTTTTGCTGACTTTGATTCCATGTGATGCTCTGGAAGCCCGTCTTTCTGCAGAACCTGCTCTCATTTCTTCTGGGTGGAAAATTCTGGGATGTTTCCTAAGAAAAACACTGAACATGAGTGCTGCTGTGATTTCTGTGTGATTGTTGCTGATGTGACAGCAATGAGGCCATCACAGACTTAGAGCGGACGTCTCCCAGTGTAGGTTTTTTCAGTGGAAACAGATCTAAAACGCAGATTCCTGTCATCTGAATTGAAGCAAACACTTGCAATGATGTGACCTCCTGAAGAAAAGGGCATGTAAACATGTGAACAAACACACCTTAACGTCTTTGATTTCAAATTCAAACTCCAGATGTATAATATCTCCTCTAACTTAGAACATGTCATAAGAAATGTTTTTACTGGAAATGCTGCTCAGACCTCATCTGATTTCCAAGCATTCAAACTTTGTAGCATTAAATGCAGAAAACAGGTACATTTGTTTAATGTTCATTATCAAAGCTGTTTCAGATTTTTCATTGCAATTTGCAAAACTTCATACAAGGAATTTCTAAAGAAACTTTACAATACATGACTGATTTTTAAAGTTATGGAAGAGGAAGGTGGCCTGTTTCCAAACTCCAAACATTTTTGTTTTGGAAACTCTCAGACGAACAGAAATCACACGTAACCCTTCTGCTGTCCTAGGCACTTTACCATTGGGAGTTGGGTCATCTAGACCCACTAGACAGTGCTCTGAACGTTTTTTCTTCAATGATTTGTGATCTTCACTGGTGTCCATGGATTACATGAAATCTTTCCACCTTTATCCACCTTTGTCATGGTAGGGAGAACACGTCAATGGAAGGGGGGGGTCATCTAAGATAGCACAAGGGTTCAAGAAGGACTGAGGTCCTGCAGTGGCTGGGATAGGCTCCAGCAACCCTAAAAGGATTAGGTCGGATGCTATAATCGACGGTGTAATTAGCTTTAAAGTGTGTTTTTTTATAACGTAAAATATATGATGTTTGGGGTAAATATTGAACATCCTGGATGCCTGAATCCGGTTTAAAAATGAGTAAACAAAGGGGTTTTCCTTTTCTTCCTTTTTATTTGAACAAAGGACGTTTCTGGATGAGGGGGTCTCATCATTTTGAAGAAGACTCCCCCTCATTTGAGCTCACTTGCATCCTTGGCGCCTTTTGAAGTATCAATTCTGCAGAGATATTCGGATCAATGAGTCAGATGTTGCAGAGTAAAGACACCCGTAAACAACAGAGACACCGGCAGGAACGCGCGGGCTCTGCGTGGAGTGTGTGGCGCGCTCGGCGCATTAAAACCGCGCGTAAAGATGGTGAACGAACAGGCGGGAGCGCGCGAAGAGGGTGAGCTGGGCACCAACATGTACACGCACAGCACATTCTTCAGATTCAGACGGAGCCAAGCACGTTTCCCCAGGCTCACATGTGACAACCACGGAGTGCTTTGGGGGGGCATGAAACATGACTCCCCAGAAAGAGGTGTTTTTAACGGACTGCGATCATTCGATACAAAAGCGGTGGCGTGAGCCACGGAGACGTCACCAGGCCCCGCCTTCAATTATAAGAATCAATTGTTCCCTTCTCGTTAAGTCGGAGCGGATGCTTGGAGGCTGGAGCGCCAACGCTCACGGCGCGCGCGTCTGTTGACTAAATCCAAAACTTCAGGAGAAGTCCAGCGGAGCTGCAGGGAAACCATCAGAGGTCCGCGGTTTGAATCCCGGAGTCGGTGTTCCGTGGGAGAAGAGTTCGGAAGGTGAGCAGGATGCGTCGCGCCTGCGCCTGGATTGGCTGGGCGCTGTGTGTGTGCGCATCTGTGTCCGTGTGCGCGCAGGACGACCCCGAGGACGACGGTATGATCCCCGAGGACGGAACGCAGCCGGAACGTGGAGGAGCCGGGGCCGCCGCCGAGTTCCTCAAGAGCAACAAGGTGAAGTCAATACAACTCATTGAGAACACTTCTGAACCAGCGCGTCATCCACCAGAAACGCGCGCATCACCTGTGGACTCCTGTGGTCATACAGGCGGCGTGGCGCATGCCTGGCCAGTTCCTGGTCATTCTGCACCAGGATACGCACGAGTCTCAGGTCCAGAGAACCATCAGGCGGCTGCGGGCCAGAGCAGCCCGGAGAGGGCACCCGGTGCAGGTCCTGCAGACATACTCGGGCGCTCTGCGGGGCTTCCTGGTCCAAATGAGCCGGGAGGCGCTGCAGCTGGTGAGTTAGTGGAGGGGAGAAACTGGCGTTTGACCGAAAAAAGTCAAAAGAAATGACCCTGAAGACCTCTGTGACCGGGTTTGGATTGGAGTGCATGATGGAGACGTTGAGACTTGTCAAAAGTGTGATCCATTTTAAAACAAAATTCTTTCTAAACAGTGAAAGCTCAAAGCGATGCAAAAAAGATTTGTTTGCCTCCTCTGTTCAGAGAAACATGACTTTGTTGCAGCTGAAGGACGTCCGTCCATTTCCAGCTATAGGAATTCATATTTATGGGCTTTAAGTAGCTTTTCTGAGAAAAGCACAAGTTAGTCTTTGTGAACTATGAAGCCTGGGGGCAAAGTCAGGGGCTGCAGTCCTGGCAGAATAATAAAGCCCACAGTATAGAAAAACTGAGAAGGATGACCATCATGGAACACCTGACAGGTGAAATCTGTGTGGAGAACCAGTCATCAGTTCTGTTGTGGGTCCAAACGTTGAACAGCTTCTCAGTCTTCTGCAGGCAAATCAGATGTAGGCCACGTTTTCCTGTAAATCACTCGTTTGACCATCTTTCCATCAGGCGGTGACGCTCCCTCATGTCCACTTCATCGAGGAGGACTCTTACATCTTTGCCCAGAGCGCCCCCTGGAACCTGCAGAGGCTGCTGCAGCCGTACGGTGGCATCCCGCAGAACGGAACATACAAACCTCCAAGTGAGCCCCAGCCGCAGCCCTTGGTGAACGATTCCTCCAGAGAAGATCACACGCTGTGTTCATGAGCGCTCAGAGCAGCTGCTGTTTGGGGAGGTCTGGCAGAGCGGGACTGATGGAGTCAAATCTACAGTCCGCACAGCAGAGCAGGCTTTGTCGGCCTCCTCTATCCATCGTGAGGATATAAATACATCAGGGACAGTAAGAAATCAGAGATTGAGCCGTTCCTCTCTGCTAAACCTCATCAGATAACAAAGCAGCCACTTGGCATTTGTTATCACCATGGCAACCTTTAATTGCACATGGCCCCATGCAGCCTTTCAGACGGGCTAACAAGTTGATTCCTGCCACTCTGCATGATTAAACAAACTGAAAGCTGCTGAAGCCTCTGCCTCTTCACAAACTAGACTTTTCCTCAACTTCATGTTCCCCCTCCTGAGGTAAAAACCTTCAGTCTGTCCTCTGCAGATGATGGAGGGATGGCAGAGGTGTATCTGATGGACGGCAGCATTCAGAGCTCTCACAGAGAGGTCGAAGGGCGAGTGCTCATCACAGACTTCAACAATGTCCCCGAAGAGGACGGAGTCAGAGTGCACAAACAGGTTTGCCACCTGAGCTGCAGCTCACCAACCTTTCCCGTCCGTGCACCCCCTGTGACCTGTGCTCCTCCGTCCTGCAGGCCAGCCAGTGCGACAGTCACGGCACACACCTGGCAGGTGTCGTGATCGGATCGGATTCAGGCGTCGCTCGAGGCGCCGGTGTCAACCTGGTGCGAGTGCTCAACTGTCAGGGGAAAGGGACCGTGTCAGGAGCTCTGGCAGGTACTCATGAAGAAGACGCCATAGTGTCTGAAAGCGTGGGGGGGGGGGGGGGGGGGGGGCGTCTCACTTTCAGTCCAACATGATAAAATCTGAGACAAGGATCGGCTGGAATCAACAGATTAACTTTAGACTGAAATGTTTACGTGTTCCTGTCCGGGCGGGAACTTCTCTTTGAAGTCGCCTTATCCAGTCCAAATAGTTCTTGGCCCTAAATTTCGTCCACACTGGATGCTTCAGTACTTTGGTGCTGACAGCAGGACCATGCTGGAGGTGTACCGGGAGGCGGTTAAAGCTCTGCGCCTCTTTCAGGAATGGAGTACATCGGCGTGACCCTGCAGGCTCGGCCGGTGGAAGCGCTGGTGGTTCTGCTGCCGTTCATTGGCGGCTTTAGCCGTTCGCTGAACGCGGCATGCAGAGAGCTGGTGTCTCATGGGGCCGTGGTCATCGCGGCGGCGGGGAACCACAGGGACGACGCCTGCCTTTACTCACCTGCCTCCGAGCCCGAGGTGACCCCATCACTAGGGAGCCTCTTTAATAGACTGGCTGGACGTGACCTTTAACCTCTCCAACAGGTGATCACAGTGGGGGCGGTGAACTCAGCAGACCAGCTCATGTCACAGGGCGCAGGCGGTAGCAACTATGGCCGCTGCGTGGATGTGTTTGCGCCCGGAGATGACATTGTGAGCGCCAGCAGTGACTGCAGCACCTGTTTCACCTCCCGCAGCGGAACGTCGCAGGCCGCCGCACACGCTGCAGGTGCGCTCACGCACAGACACACACACCAGAAACACAAACACCAAAGAATCTTCACACTTTGGTTTGTGTGTCCAGGGATAGCAGCCGTCATCCTGTCGTCCAATCAGAATGTGTCTCCGGTGCAGGTCCTGCAGATGATGCTGCATTACTCCATCAGCAACACCATCAACCTTCTGCCTCTGCCTGAGACGCTCCGCCTCCCCACTCCCAACCTGGTGTCAGCCATGCCCTCCATCGGGGACCTGACAGCAGGTCAGCGCTTCGCCGTCTAACCCGACGGCCCGCACAGAGCTGAGCTCACGCCGCCGTCTCCTTCACTTGCAGACCGGGAGCTTCTGTGCCGCTCCGTCTGGTCAGAGAGGTCCGGACGAGGACGCGGCGACGTGGCGGCGAGCCGGTGTCGCCAGGGGGAACAAATGATGAGCTGCAGCAGCGTGGCCCCTGATGGAGCTGGAGTGGGGGAATCCATCTCTGTGAGTTCAGCCACACACTCGGGCCCCACCGCGCCGTCCACTTAACCTCCCGTGTGTTTACAGATGCGCGCTGGTCACATGGAGTGCGTCGCCCACAATGGTCCGTCAGGTAACGGCGTGTATGCCGTGGCCCGCTGCTGTGTGATGGGGGGGCTGACGTGTCAGCCCTACGCTGGCTCTGAACCCGGACGGGAGGCGCAGTGTGCAGAATCCCAGCAGCACCTAAGCGGTGAGCAGAGCGCCGGCTGAAGCATGCAGGGAGGGGTCAAAGGTTAAGCCCACTCGAGTGGTGGTGTAGTTCATCCATGATGACCAAAAAGAGGAGGAACAGAAGAGAGGACCAACCAAGTGTCCTCCTGATGCGGCTTCGTCTTCCTGCATGAGCAGCTCAAGTCGGAACCACCTTTTCTTTCTGACATGTGACCCTTTGACAGCAGTGCTTTGAACTCCCATGATGCAATGCTGGGTTGAAAGCTGCGTCTGCCATGTCCTCTTTGTTCTTTCCTGTTAAGCCTCAGACGTTTCTCCTCATTCCTGACTCCAGAAGGCGTCGCTGCTTTTCATCTTCAAAGACTCGTCACTGCTTTCTCGCTGAGATTTGAACGGTTAATTCTAAACTGGTGTGAAAATAAATTGCGATTTGCAACATCAGTGATCAATGTTGCGATGACGACATAACTTGCGATACATGAACAAATAACAGAATGTCTAAAAACATAATTTCCATTTCCCTGCAACAGAGTCATTTAAATAAGAATCAACATAACATCCATTACTCTCCAACTGACCCTCGTGTACATAGGAGGCGAGCATCTAACATCAAAGGATTCCATCTGACTGGTCAAATGCATTATGGGATTTGACTTCTTTAATACTTCAAGCTGCCGTAAGATTGTATGAGCACATGTAAGGTTTTCGCCCTCTTTTGTGACTGCGATTTATTATACAAGACGATTTATTTGCGATTGATTGCGCAGGCCAAACCTAAGGTTAGACAGCAGCTGGTCAGGTTCTGAAAACGGACTACAGATTAAAAGTCTGAAAGGAAAATACCGCCAGAATAAAAGTCTTCTGCCTGCGCTATTTAAAGCAGGAAGGCTTCGGCAGCGGTGAGGATGGCGGTCTCCTCCCACGCAAACCCGGTTAGTGAAACAAAAGCGAGCTGGGCCTTCAAATGTTCTGGTCCTACAAATTTGAAGGCAATCTTTTTGTCTGATGGCTTCAACAGGTAAAAAATGATCATAAAGACAATTAAGACGGCTTTTCAGTTCTGGGGGCTTTGAGTTCAGATTTCAATAGAAGGTTCCAGTTCCTGCATTTGGAGCGTCTGGGTTCTTATGTTGCCGTAGGAGTTTACCTGAGTGGTAAAAGGGTTTGAATGTAAGCCATGTGTGCCCCCCCCCCGGCCCTTCAGCTCATGCAGGTCATTCCTTTCCAGGCTGCACAGCTCACTCCCCAGCTGAGCTCCTGCTGGACTCACGGCCGCATCCCAAACACAGGCGGCGCTGCACGGCAAGGGAGGGCGTCACATCCCAGGCGGTGTGCTGCCACGCCCCCTCTCTGGAGTGCCGCCTGTTGGAAACTGTTTCTCTGGACACAGACCAGGTGCGCCTTTAACCTTTGCGGGTCTGCTGAGCACGGCCGGGATTCATCCCTCACCCTCTGCTGTGTCTGGGACTTTCTCACAGGTGGAGCTGTCCTGTCTCTCTGGTTGGACTCTGACGGACTGTAAGGCCATAACTGAGGGGTCAACCGTTGTGGAGCCAGTTGCCACGGGCAACAGCTGCCTCATCCGTGGTGCAGCAGGAGGGAATAGGATTGCAGGCGTAGCTGCCTGCTGCAGAGTCACCCCAGAGAGAGATCCTGAAACCAAAGCCAACTGACCCAACACGACCCTGAGCTCCGGTCATCGGGACGGGCGTACGCGTTTCTAACCGGTCCACTCCAAAAACAAAACATGCCTAACATTTAAATGCAGCGTGAAACGCTTTACAAGTTTAGCTTTTGGCTAAAATCCTTTTAAACCCAACAGAGATTCTGAGCATGTGAATAGTTGTGTATTGTATGAACGCCGTGGTGCTGAGTGACAGCAGCGGCGGCGGCGGCTTGACGACGGCTCAGTCGGGCTGCACGGTTGTGGGTAATCAGCCTGATTAGCAAGCCGAGTCTTCTGGGGAACAGCAGGTTCTCTCTGGAGAGAAGTCACAAAGGAGAACGTGTTTCTGCTGTCACCCATCATCTGTACGGAACTGTGGAAGAGTAGCTGAAAATAAAAGGTCAATGCAGCCAACTGCTTCGTCTGCGTGAACACGTGCACACACACGCACACACACACACACACACACCAAGGCAAAAGATCTGGGGAGGGTTTGTGCATTCCAGTTTATTTTGTATCAAATTTCCGCTTAATCAAACTCTGATGTACAAATTAAAACTGCGTGGTAACATGCATTACAGGATCCTGCCACGTTGGAGGTGAAATCTCAAAATCCAAGAACAGTAAAAACCCGTATAGACGCTATTCCCGCCCACTCGTCCCTCCCTGCATTCCAGAATTAAAACAAGATTGATTGATTGAAGCCCCCCCTTAAGTTGCCGTGGTGATGTAGGACTGACAGGAGTCTGCAGTGGATGCAACCCAGGTTGCCAAGTGCTGCTCGGCAGACTTGCATCCAGCACAAACGCCGCTGGAAGGAGGAGCATGTTCGTGACAGAAAGTGCAAATGACCACAAAGGGGGAAGGGGTCCCCCCCCCCATCACATGACCATCGTTACCACCAAACGTGCTGGAGCACAATGCCACAGGCCCAGCTAATGCCACAGAGCTGGGGCTGAGGGAGCAGCGACGGTCCCGTCTGCACCGCCGCTCCGTCCTGTAGGTCCTCGCGCGGTAAACACTGAACCTGTTAAAGCTGAAGACGGACCCGCAGAAACCGCCGTTGCAATATGCAAGTGTGACTTCAGTAAGACTACCTAGACTACGTCAGCATCTAAAGTTTGACCGCAGCGTGAACACAAGCAGCATTTTTCCCATCATCCCGTCCTGAAACCTGTGCGACAGCCTCCTGCAGCCGCACAGCCACGCCCCCTTCCACGTGAGACCGGCGGCGGCACCTCACTGGGCCAGTGGTCAGAAGAGGAGAGGCGTGGAGATCGGGAGGTTAAGGCACTTTCCGACTCCCGATCCCAGCGACGGGGACGACGGCACGGCAGAGAACCGGAGCTGCATTGGGATGAAGCTCCGCGTTTGGGATCCGAAAGGCAAAGCAAAGAAAACCCTTTGACTGGAAAAGAATCGGATGAAGCAGAGGTAACCGTGACGCCAACGCCGCATTCACCACAGAATGAGTGACACACACACTTGTCTGTTTATTTTTCATAACTTTTTCATAGTGTGTCATTCTTTGTGTGTGTGTGTAACCTTGGCACCTAAAAAAAAGGAAACGCGCTCCTGAACTCCGCCCCCCGGCGACACCGACGGACCGCTACGACCGACCTTCAAGATCAGCTTCTTCTTGCATAAGGCTGACGTTCCTAAGGAGGCTCTCCAGCATCAAAGAAAAGCGAGGATTGGATGAGGAGGATAAACCCGGCACATGCGGAGAGTGCTGAGCGCGGGCGGCACCGCTCCCCCCGGATCTGCTGACCGACACAGATCTGCTCTGAGACACACATCCTGTCGTGTCCCCTTGGCAACACCACGGGTCAAAGGTTAAGTCCCAGAAAAAGTGGCTGGCTATCAGAGTGGCACTGCAAAGACGAAGAGTTAAAAGCAAAAGACGAAGAGGACCGGAGCTCTGGAGGAACTGACCCAGGCTCCTGTACTTCACACTAAGCTGGACTGTAAAGTGCATCCTTAACCCCACCTCTGTCAAGTGCTCGTGTGTGGAGGAGTTTCCGTACAGAGGCTGTAGGTCAGTTCTTCCCGCGCAGCTCAGGGCACGGCCGCCATGACAGTAAGCTGACGCACCGGAAATCATACAACAGTGAAAATGTCTGCGCGAAAACATTGGCAAATATGAGCAGAAAAAATTGTTAAAACACAACCCGAACCCGTCCTCCACCTCGCCGTCATTCCCAGTGAATGAACCGTTAAAAGGATAAACTCAAAGTCATCCGTGATTGTGTGGAAGGACATCTGCATGTTTCACCTTAATCAACTCCGCTGCCCTTAATGATAATGCGTCTCCATCAGCGCCTCGGCTGCTCTGTAAGGAAGTAGTTCATGTGTATTCATAGCTCCTTGGTTGCCATGGCGACTGCGATAAAGAGTTCTGATTGGCCTGCTCATTGTCCTGCCCAATCAGAGGTGGAGTGCAGCCTGCTTCCACGGGCTGCCTGGGCCCGCGCTGCCTCTCCTTTGGAGGGATCCTGCCCGTTAGGGGTCCACATCCTCAAGATCGCTCTTTGAGTCGCCGAGCATCATGGGGGACTCGGACCCCTGCAGAGTAGAGGAGAATACCTTCAAAAAAGACCCTGCAGTGTGTTCCTGTGCAAGGCAGTGACAGCGCTTCGTGTCTGACATTTCATTCTCTGCAGTGCTGGAGCCAGAAAACGTCTGGCAGCCGTTCATTGTGCTGACGTGATGACAAGAACACGACGGTCTGAAGAAAGGCTGCTAATAACATCTGTGGGAGGCGGAGAGCAGAGCGCCTTCAAAGCTTCTGCAGGAGCCAACGGGCTGATCCATTTTCCTCATTGTTCTCCTTCTGGCTATGCCGGCTGCAGGAGCGCCATGACTCACCCACAAGCCCCACTTTTCCCGGCAGGGCTGCTGATGAAGCCTACCTGTCGGAGGCTGCGGTCCGCGTTCTCGTTTGCCGGGCTGCCGTCGGAACCGTTGCTGCTGCCGGACTGCTCCTTCTCGTTCAGCAGGGCTGTGGCGTAGGCCAGCGTGTCCTGGGGGGTTCAGACCAGAGCGCAGCGGCTGATGCGGGCGCTCAGAGGAGGCGTGTTCGTGCGGCGCGGCGTGTGCGTACCTGTGCAGAGATGGTGCGCTGGAAGGTCTTGTTGGTGGACGTCTCGTTGGAGACGTTGCTCTGAGGAGTCCAGTAATGTTCCGTCATCTGAGGACACATTAGACATTCTGGATCATCCGCAGCGTTCAGAACTCTTTTTGTTTTGAAAGAGGGACAACAAATGTCATTTGAATGAAACAAACAAATGCTTCTCAAGGAGATATTTACTGAAAAACTGTCTCTATTCACAGAAATGACTGGTGTTGTCAGGCTCCTCAGAAACAGAGCGAGGGGTTTGGGACGAGGAAAGAACCAAACCCAGAGGCAGCCCAGCTGCTGATGGACGTCTCCTAAAAAACAAGCCTCGTCTGTTTGGGCTTTTCTTTTGGAAAAACCAAAGACGAGTCTGTTAGGAACGAAATGACTGACGTCTTTTTTTAAAGACGTGAATAAAAAAGATGCTAAAGAACACAGATTTGTCTGCATCGCCTCTTTCCTCTCGGTTGTTCCCCCTCTGGCTGTGACCTTGTGACCTACAGAAGCTGCTGCATGCTGGGAGCTCACCTTTTTCTGCAGCCACTGCACCGCCCAGCTCCAGTGACCGGACAAGTCCTTGAAGTAATCCTTGGCCTGAGGACACCTGAGGAAAGCATGAAGCAGACCATCAAAGAGAGGCCTGCTGAGGAACTCTAGACAGCAGGAGGAGGGAAACACTCACTTCTGAGCTAATGTGACTAAAAACTTCACACACTGGTAGCAGCGCCGACTGTCCAAGTTGTTGCTCTGGTGCATCAAAGCTGTGAGAAGAAGGTTCTGATGTGACATTCCTCAGAAATGGAGGGAAAAAAGCTTTCTTGCTCTTCTGATGCGGCACATTAATATGAGGACTGGAGTCACCACCAGCAGGCTGGAGAAGACTTACCCAGCAGCCCTTTGTCCGACTCGAAGGCATACTTGAGCCTCTGGGCCTGCAGCGGGTCTTCCACCATCTGGAGACGCAGCAGAAGTCAGAACGCCTCACAAAGCGCCGACAGTAATGAAGAGCGACTGACACTGGCCACACTCACCAGCAGCTCCTGCAGCATCTGGAAGACGTTCTTCAGCTCATGAGGCGGCGCCGTCTCCAGCTGGGTCTGTGAGAGGAGTCAGCACCGGTTTCATTTCTGCTGCACCGCGAGGCCGGCGTCGGGCCGCTCTTACCTTCAGTAACTGCAGCACCCCCAGAGAGAAGGGCTCGTTACAGAACGAGCTGTAGGTCACCATCTCCATCAGCAGAGCCAGAGGTCCGGACAGCTCCCGCATGGCGAACATCACCTGCAGACCGCCCCCAAAAGCAGGTGAACACCAGTGCTGAGCCCGTTTCAGGCACACATGGCCTCTGAGGCGCCGGTTACCTCCAGAAGGTAAGGCTGTCCTTCGGGAGTGAAGAGCGAAGCGAGAATGTCCGGATGGAGAGGGAGGAGCGATGACGGGACGCTGCTCTGTCGCAGCACAAACCCCCCAGGGGCTGCGGAGGACAAACCAAACCCAGTCAAGCCCAAACGCTGGGAGCTACACGTGCCAGCGGGGACGTGCCTCACCTTGCGTCCGCTGGGACGTGAGGTCAGAGTGCACCGTCATGAGGGCCAGGGTGCTGTGGAGGTGAAGGAACTCCCGAGCCTGAGCCGGACTCCAGCGCCGGTTCTGAAAAAAAGACAGACATTTTTGGTCCTTTCATGCTTTTCTCTGATTGTATAAGTCTGTTTAAGGAAGCACTCAAACATTTGGGGAGTGGACCGTGGTCCAAATGTCTCTACCTGGTTGTTCTGCCTGTTGGAGCCCAGCAGGAAGACGAGCATCCGGCGATAGGCGGCGTGCTTCAGCAGCAGCTGGCAGGGACTCCCCCCCTAAAGGCACAGCAGCAGAATGAGGGCACTCATCAGCCGTTACCTTCACCAGCCGGCGTCAGGAAGAGGACCATTACCCTCTGAGCAAAGTTGCTGAAGAGGCTGAAGTACTGCGCGCAGTTCTTCACATTCTCGGGAACGTCTTTGTCCAGTAAGGAGAGCAGGGCGTCCGTCAGACTGTCCAGCCCGGGGTCACCGAAGTGCAGCGCGCTCTCCAGAGTTTTTTCAAGGATGGATGCGACCACAATCCTCACCTCTCGCACGCTGCACTCCAGCAGACAGACCCTGTGGGGGACAGGAATCCAAAGCGTCAGTGCTTTCTGATGCACGATTTACGCAGCCAGTCTCGGCCTCGAACCTCAGTTTAGTTTGACGTTTTCCCCTTCAGTGGGACAAAGTCTGTGCCGTTGAGTGTGGTGTTCAGCAGCCAATCAGGTGTGAGGATCCCAGGAGAAATGGGATCCTCACACCTGATTGGCTGCTGAACACCACTGCGAGCTTCAGGAAACTACCCTCTGTAAAAGCTAATCAGCACACAGGAGGATGGACACACACACACGTGGGATTTTAAGACAAAGGCGACTCCAGAGGAAGAGGAGTTGGGCCGAGGAAGATGGATTCGATTTTGCTCCTAATTAAGAACTGAACTCTGCAGATAAAAATAGCAGTAATTTAAAAACTTGGGAGGGAGACATGAACGGGGGAGGGAGAAATGGGTGCAGTCTGATTTTAAACACACTTTGTGGGTTCTGCTTCATGGTTTCCACAGGAACAGACACACCTCAACATCAGGGTGTTCCACCGCTACCTTCCACCCAGTGCTACCTGATGATTTCTCGTCCTTCTGGTCCAACCAAGTACTGCACCATCCACTGGCACGCCTCACTGCTCTTCGTCAGCAACACCTCCACGGCGGCCATCCACTCCTCCGTGTCCACCCTGCAGCAAAAACCAGATGAGTTCTTCTCAGGGTCAAACTCTGGGCTTTCCCGTGCACAGGCGTGTGCATGTGTGCCGCTACCGGAGCTTCTTTTTGGTGTGCAGGTAGGTGTGGAAGAGAAAGTGAACAGCCAGCTGGAGACTTTCTTTGGCCATGGGCTGGTAATCAGCGTGCTTTAGTTTGGTCTGCAGAAAGGGGAGCATGGGTTTAGTGGTTAGCTCTGATCAGAAACAAAAGGACAGGACAATAGGCAAGGCAAGGCAAGTTTATTTGTATAGCACAATTCGTACACAAAGTAATTCAAGGTGCTTCACAAAACAGAAAAATGCATTAAAATCACAATAAATCATAGAAATAATCAACATAAAATTTACTTTAAAAGAAAAGGAAGAAAAAAAAAAAAAAAGATTTAAAAAGAAAGGAAGGAAAGAAAGGTGCAGATAGGACCTTTCAGTCATATACACGGCTAAACAGAAATGTTTTAAGTCTAGATTTGAACATGAACACAGAAGAAGCCTGTCTTACGCCTTCAGGGAGGCTGTTCCAGATTTTAGCTGCAGAATATTAAAAAGCTGATTCCCCTTGTTTAGTTCTGACTCTGGGAATCAACAGGAGGCCGGTCCCTGAGGTCCTCAGAGTACGAGATGGTTCATATGGCACTAACATGTCAGAGATGTACTTTGGTGCTCGGCCATGGAGAGACTTGTACACAAGCAGAGCTGCTTTGAAGTCTATTCTTTGAGGTACAGGGAGGCAGTGCAGAGACCTGAGCACAGGACTAATGTGATCATACTTCCTGGTTTTGGTCAGGACTCGAGCAGCAGCATTCTGGATGTACTGAAGCTGTTTTACAGCTCGTTTGGAGAGGCCGGTGAGCAGGCCGTTACAGTAGTCTAACCTACTGGAGACAAATGCATGAATAAGTATCTCCAGGTCTGGCTTTGACACTATGTTTTTGATTTTGGCAATGTTTTTCAGGTGGTAAAATGCCGCTGATGTTACTGACTTGATATGGCTGTTAAAGTTCATGTCAGAGTCCATGATTACCCCTAGATTTCTGACTTGATTTGAGGGTTTAAGAGACAGAGAATGAAGGTAGCTGCTGAGACTTTCTCTTTGTTTCTGTGGGCCAAAAACAATAACTTCGGTCTTGTCTGAGTTTAGCTGGAGAAAGTTGTTCTGCATCCACGCGCTGATCTGTTGGAGGCAGTGGTTGAGAGAATCCACCGGCCCATATTCACCTGTTGTAGTGACACATAGATCTGAGTATCATCTGCATAGTTGTGATAAGATATGTTATTACTATTACTATTACTATTACTTCACAATGTGGATTTTGGAGAGAAAACTGCCTCCTGAGTCTTATCTGACTGTCCAGGTGGGAATTATTTTACAGATCAGACAAAATACGGACACGTACTGCATTGACTGAGGCCAGGGAAAGCATGAAGTTGAAGTAATCGCTGTTGTAGATGTCTCTGTTCCTCATAAACTTCAGGTTCTCGTCTCTCACAATCTGAAGAAGACCCAAAAGCAGTGGGTTTAATGTCAACGGCCGTCAAATGTTACAGCAGAGCTAAAAGCAGAGCTGGAAACGCTTTACCTGGTAGATGCTGGCAGGCATCTTCTCCACAAACAGTCCCTTCTTCTCCCCCTTGCGAACGAGACGGGTGAGGAGGGTCAGCCGGTCATTGTTGGCTCTCGGGGGGCGAGGAGAGGACTGAGGGGAGACATCTGGGGAGGACGGGGCAGACCTGGGAGAAAAAAACATGCATGTGATGCTTCATCAGTCAAAAGTCCTGCTTCAGATCCGTTTGAGCATCATAAGCTTGATGCTGCTGAGGAACGCTGGACTCACAGCGTCAGATCTTCAGCCTCCTGCCTCATGATGCTCACTCTGCTTTTCTTGGGGAGAACAGGCGAGTTCTGATCGCTGATCTTCTGGTAGAACAGCATGTATGCGTTCCAGTACCTCCTGCGCACATCGGGGTACGGGTTCGCTGCACACAGCAGTACAAACACTCAACCTACATTTCCACGGTGGTGGGCTCCTCAACAAACCATCCAGGTCGCTGGCTTACACTGGTCATAAACTTTGGGGCGGTACTCTCCGCCGAAGCACTCGTACTCCAGGGTTTCGTCGTTCATGTCAAACTCCTCCACCATGTTGTCGTTGAACTTGTACCAGCGGCCGCGGCTGCTCCCTCTGAGAAACACGCATGAAGAGAAACAACTCCAGCATGAGGAAAAGCATTCAAAGTCTCTTCTATTACTTCACGGGCGTTTGAAAAGAATCGGCAGAATTCTGCAAAGATCAGAAGTGAGTGGTCCAAGTGGGTTTTTGACATTTTTAGAGATTTTGAAAAGAACATGTAAGGATCTGCGCTAACAGGAGCTAATTAATGTAAAACAAAAGATCTCCACTTTAATGTTTACCCCTTAACAGAATCCAGTGACTTCCAGTAGTATCTCTGTTTAAATCTCTGTTTTAATCTCACATGGATACAGGGAAACCCACTGCCCGATACGCCAGATGGGAAGGGGATTTTTTTCTGGTACATCGCATGTTTGTCCTGAGAGAGGATCCCTCCTTCATGTGGACACCTCTGATGGGGGTCTAAGGGCAGGGATGCCCAGTTTAGTCTGTTTACTTAAAGTTTAGTATTCTCCTATTGAATTCTATGCATTTATGGTTCTTTTGATTGTACGTTCACTTTACAATTTTCGGTACGAAGCCCATTGAGACGACTGTTGTTGTGAATTTGCTATACAAATAAAATTGAACTGGACCCTCATTGTGTCTGGGGGGGTTCCTGAATGAAGAGCCCAGCGTAATTGACACTGGTGTTCAGCATCCATCAGAGAAAGCAGAATTTCTGACCCTCAAATGGGACCTGGACCAAGACGCCCCCCATCCGCATTCCTGCCATCCAGACTGGCATCTGGACGAGCCTCACAATGGAAAGCAGCCCACACAGTCTGATGTTCATGAGGAGGTC
Source organism: Oryzias latipes (assembly GCF_053564925.1). Classification (NCBI taxonomy): domain Eukaryota; kingdom Metazoa; phylum Chordata; class Actinopteri; order Beloniformes; family Adrianichthyidae; genus Oryzias; species Oryzias latipes. The sequence goes on from NC_136240.1 coordinate 5,238,599, forward strand.
TTGGAACGTCTTCATTCTTTGATCCGTTTTCCAAATCGGAACACCAGATGACAAAAACCTCCAGAAGCAGCGCGGCTCTTACCGTCTGTCTTTGATGAAGGAGTAGTAGTGTCCGGCATGTGCCTGGCCGCTGTGCACCACCACCCCCACCAGCTCATAGTTCTCTGAAATGGTAACTTTCTTCCTGGGCGAGCCTCCTGATGCCCCGTCACCTCGCCCCTCGCCACCCTCTCCTCCACAGTCCTGACGAGCCATTCCAGACACCGTGTAGGGCTCCATGTTCAACACCCAGGGGAACTGCTCACCAAAAAGAGAACAACGTCACTCCAACAGGCAGGCTGGGGGGGGAGAGACGACGACTGAGGCATGCCATACCCGAATCTGCTCATCATATTTGATGGAGCGCCCGCTCTCCCAGTCGAAGCCGAAGCGCATGAGGTGAATACAGAGGACGCTGGGCAGCGATTTGATGCATGTCCGCTTCACTGTGGTCCTCTGTGCAAACACACAAACACACACACTCTTTCAATACACAGGATGCTGGAGTAAGACAGTGCTACTCAAATAGTGAGGCCATGCCGGGGGGGGGGGGGGGGGGGGGGCACAGTAGTAGCGGTTTTAGGCACAGGCAGGGGGGGCTGTGGTTACAGCGGCTCAGTGCTTGAAAAAAAAATCTGTGCCACTATTGGTTCCCTATGATCTGTTATATCAGAGTTTGTGACTGCCTGAAACTGAACTGCCGTCCCTGCAGCTGCTCCTGTGTGCGAGAAGGAGAAGGAGAGGGGGAGGGGGCTCAGGCTGCCAGGTGGAACAGAGGGCTGCCTCTATTGCGCAACACCTGAATCATGGCGTGCCTTTAGAATCATGCTAATACTGTCATTCTTTATGAACTATTGTTGACATTTTGATGACATCTTTATTTTCCATAAATGTATCTTTGTCTGCCTGTGGTTTAGTTGGTGTCAGTATTTGACATACAGACAGCAGGTAATGCAGGAAAACAGCTGACCTTTATGAGATCATAAATAAACAATCCATCATTTAAAAAAATCAGAACAATGTTTTTTATCTATGTCTTCAGACTAAAAAGGTTAAATATATGGGTGCTGTTAATGTTTCAGATCAATTTACATTTAATATTATTTTTCTCAGCATCAAATGGTTCAGTTGGTCAAAATGTTTCTAGTTTAAATAAGGACTGACAGATTTTTTATTTCAGGCACTTTCAGCTACTCTTCTGTTTTAGACTAGAACAGAGTTTCTGTGGCTAAATAAAAGGAAATATTTGTTTATATTGATTTCTTCTTTTGTTATTGTTAGAAGATACAATTTTGGGTATACGTACTTACACAATTTTATAGATACTGATCTTTTTTATAGTCACTGCGGTGAGTGGGTGGGTGGGTGGGGGGCGAAAGATTTTCTTTTTGCAAGCAGGAGTCTTGCAAAAATTAATTTAGAAGCACTGGAGTAAGACCAGACAGCCGGCAGCAGACAGACAGACAGACAGACAGACAGACCTTCTCTTTGCATTTTTCACAGTAGTATGCGTTGCTGCCCTCCAACACTTCTCCTCTGACAAACTGGTCCAGTGAGATCTCCAGACTCTGGCAGGAAGTCACCCCCAGGTTTAAAGCCATGAATGTTTCTTCTCGCTCGTATCTGTGAGGGAAAACCTTACAAGTCAAATGCTGTCCTTCAATACAAGTTCAGTTTGGGGAAGAACTGTTGCTCACCGATGTGGACAATCTTTACAAATCTTCTGGTCGGAAAAGATTCCCTGAAATGTGTTCTTAAATATTTGTTCTCGGCCGATTTTCTACAGATAAGAAGGGGGGGAAGGTTTTAACGTGAGCCTGAGCGGACACTAGTGTTTTGTTCTCGTTCGTGTGAAAAGGATACCTTGAGATGTTCATCAAGCTGGTCCACCAGGCTGGTGAAAAACTCGTAAGCATCCTGCTGTTCTCTGACGTAGAGCTCCCTGTTCCACATTTTAAAGATCTGCAACAGACGAGGGTTAGAGCCTGCTCAGAACGTGGCAACGTGACAAAGAACACACTCCATCTCTGGCTTCTCTCTGATACCTTCCAGAAGTTCTCTGGCACATAGTACTGCAGCTTGCTCTCCATCAGATGACCAAACAGAGACTGGACCTGGTGGAAGACGCTTTCTTCTGGCTGGTCCGTGTCATCCTCGATGGATAAGACGGCCTTAACAAACCAAACAACGGATGCTGTCAGTGCAGATAGATTTAGAGAGCTTCAAAAGCCCAGTCCTGACAGAAAACCAGAGTACCTCAGGCAAGCCGGGCTGCATGTAAAGCTGCTGGAACACGGCGTTCATGTAACACGTGGCGCCTCCGTTCTTCAGTCCCACGAAGCCAGAAACTGACCGGCTCTCCACGGGCGGCAGATACTAATGACAGTGGTGCACAGATGAGTATTTTGAATCACCATGCATCCCATGAGCGTAGCTGGGTGGAGGGGTCAGGTGGGGTCTTACATCAAACTCCTTGCAGAGGGAAGGGTCAGACTGGTGGTGCATGGACAGCAGCTCCCTGGTGATGAGGCGCAGGTTGGACAGAGAGCTGTCTGCTAGCATCACCAGCACCTCATAAGCTGCCAGTCTGCTGCTCGCTGTGCTGCACCTGTGCAGACGGACACACAGCTGAGTGCCACTGTTCACACAACGTACACACCTGACAGAAACCCATTCATCTTTGACCTACCCAGGCTTAAACAAGCTATTTGGGCAGTTTAGGCAACTCTGATTACCTTTTCAATCAGTTTTGGAGGAGTTCAGGTGGAGTAGGAATCTGAGAAGCTGTGGTCAGGTTTCTATTTACTGGATCTTCTAACTTTAAGGCAGAGATTACCTTCTAATCACTTAACACAGACTAGCTGAAAACGTGTCCATTTGACTTCCTGCACTGTACATTTCCATAGAAAGGGCATTAGAAGAGCAACAAGCAGTCTGTTATGGAAAACCTAACTTTAGACTTGTTAGGATGGGAACGTTTAAAATGCCACTTAGTATTCAACAAGTACATAAAAGATTACAAAGCTGTGCTGCAGACACGTGCCTCAAATAGGAAGCCTTAGAAAATGTTTCTATCAAACATTTTACTCCTGTTTTGAAAAACACAAATGACACAGAAACAAAAGAAGAACCCAAAAATGTTGATTTTTGTATAAAGAGTTCTGCCCTAGTATGTAATGACATTAGGGTGACTGTAATATTACTTCAAACACCGTGGCAGACAGATGAGTGTTGATAAAAGGTTAACAATCGACTGAATATAAAGAGAAAAGCTGAGCGTACTTTGGGTGGAAGTCATAGTTGGGGGTGGGTGAAGGTGCTGGGTTGGAACTGTTGATGATGATCCGCGAGGCTCGAAACAGGAAGTCGTCCAACAACTGCTGGATCAGAGACGGGCCTGTGGGGGGGAAAAAAAAAAAAGCGATGCCATCCTCTTCCCAAAAGCACGGCGACCGTGCACAAGCGAGCGCGTCCTCACCGAGATGCTCCTTCTCTTTGCCGCAGAGCGAGAGCAGCGTCTTGATGAGCCGGAGGTGCCCCGCCAGCAGAATGTTATCAGCCTCGCTGGTTTCCATCTCAGAGCTCCAGCTGGGCTCAAAATTGTCCAGCCAGGAAATTTCATCCTCCAGCATGGTGGCTGCACTCACTTTTAACACTTCCATCTCTGAGGCTGGAAAGATTGTTGGGGAGGAGGAGGAGGAGGGGGGAACAGACGTGAGGCAGGCAGCTTTACATTAAAGATTTTTTATTTTGTTTTTATACACAGGAGCTGCAATAATGACTTACTGGTAAGGTCATCTAGGAGCTGGCATCTGAGGTCAAAGTACTCTGTGCACTGTGACAGCAACCTGCCAGGGAAACATCACTGAAAGGTCTGCAAATGCTTCAGAGAGTTTGTGGCTGTTCTGACTGTTCCTGTACCTCTGGTTGACACCTCTCATGACAGATGTGGGACTCCACAAGGGAAGCTGAGCAGTGAGGATGACCGAAAGCAGGAACAAGTTGGGTTTCTGAACTTCGTGAAAGGCTGAAGTGTCTGACTGGCTCAGGGTGTACAGCTGATCACAAGCAACACGGCGAATCTGTCAAAGGAAGTGGAAGAGACCACTGAGCAATGGCCCAGAGGCTCCATCTGTGGGGTCTGTTCAGCCTTACTTACCTCTGCACTGGGGGATCCCAGCAGAATGTCAATAATGAAGTCGCTGACAGAAGGAAGGCTGTAGAAGGAAGCTGGAGAGACAAACCAAGACAGGATTGAAGCCTCTGGGTGTCAGGTCGCGTCTCTGAAACCAAAGAAGCGCTTTCATACTCAGCTGCTGGGAGCGAAGCTGCAAACAGGTAACCAGCAGCGACAGAGCCTCTCGAGCGATGATGGCATCCTTGGTGGAGACGCTCTGCTGTCTGACACATATCCCAGCATGCAGTGTTGTCGGAGTACTTTCCCCTTCGCTGCTCGAGCTGCAGTTACTGCCTAGAAGCACAACATTTGTTGAGATGAGATGACAAAACGACTAGAGGAACAACATGGGTGTTGGAGGTTTTACCGGTGCTGCTGACTCTCGTTCGAACTCCCTGTGGCAGAAGTGAGCTATGGGTCTCTCTGATTGGCTGTGGACTGCCAACCAGGTCCAGTCGCCCCGCTGCGGCTGCCCAGGTCAGGCGCATGAAACAGGCCACGGTGGAGGTGAAGTCACCCACTTCCATGGTCTGATGAAAACATCAAATGTCCTCTGAGCTGAGCTTGTGAAAGGTGATGAGAAAAGAATTGTTCTGGTACCTGAATTGCCACTCGAGCCGCGGGGATGATCTCCTCGACTCGTATGGATGAGCGCTCAGACAGAGACATCTGTCTGTACGAGGCCTTCTCCGGAGTTCCACACAGAGACAGCTGGCGCCCCGTCCGCCCCGCGTTTCGGAACGGCCGAGAGGACAGAGCCTCGCCGTCCCGGACAACATCGTCGTCCAGAGCTGTGGGCATGCTCTGACCCACCAACAAGAACCTGGGAGTCGGCATATAAGAGCTCAGCATGACGATGAGAGCAGAGACAGCTGCCTTTTTTCTTACACAGAGGAGATTCTGTTTGCAGGAGACACCAGGCAATACGGAAACATGAGAGGGTTTCCAGAAAACAATCAAACGGTCTGTTTCTGTTTACGCATCAAAGCTTTGTTTCCTGCATGGTAAGCAGCTCACTGCTCAGCAGGACACCGAATGACAGGCGCTGCTGTCAACAAGCCTGTTCGCCATAAACTGAGCAGAGCACAGCCTGCTGTCTCCTCTAATGGTGTCCAATGTTTTTCCATTAATACAACCAGGAAGTTGGTAGAACGATCAACACGACCAGTTCAGAGCAAATGTCTCTAAAAAAACTAAACTCAAATGCCGAAACATCTAGCTCAGATGTGAAAACCTTCAGAAAATGGTTTGCTTCACCTTGCTAGCTGAAGACATATGGAGTAGACCCCTTGTCTGGTCTCATAGTCCACTTCTGATGGGATGGAATCTCTTTGCATAACATTCACCACCAGACTGTAAAAAAAAACACTTGTCAAGAAAAAAAGAGGAAAGTCTCTGATAGAACACAGCAAGGCATCAACAGGGATGCTCTTCTTCTTGTACCTGAGGCCTCCTGCTTTGAGGAAGTTATCACAGAAGGACTTGCTGCTGGTTTTGGCCATCTCATCATCAGAAGTGGGCATGAGCTTTGAACTCAACACCTACCAGAGAAACAAACCAAGGAAAATATGGACAAAAGGACGCATGAAGCCAAACATCTGCCTTATAATTCAGAAGAGTGCTGGTCTAAAGGCAGCAGGGTTCATACCTCGAGGTTGTAGAGCACTCGGAAAGTGGACATGCCAGGAGCAGAAGATCTAAAAAGGGACTCAAGGATGGATGCAGCACTTGGTTGATGCTGCTGCTTGGAGGTCATAGACGGTGAGCGAGAGCCTGATCCTTGGCCCAGAGTGAAGAGTGTTTTCTGCAAAAAACAAAAAAACAGCAAGAGTCAAAAGAGAATAGAGTGGATTTTCCATGACTAGACATGACTGAATGTCCAAATCCTAAGGCAATCTTCCACAGAGCTTCTTCTAGAAAGGGCTGCAAGACTGAATTTTTATCTGAGGAATCGTTTGGTACCTGGTGGCTCCACACGCTGGATTCTTTGGGAACAAAGTTGTCGAGGGCATCTTGCACTTCAGGATCAGTTGGAATTAGAAGCAACAACTTCCTCACCCGAAGAGTGATCCTGTATAAAACAAATCCAACACGAATGAGGAAAGGAAAGCGCCAGACGGCCTGAGCCGTCACAGATCAACGTTTCCATTGTCATTTAAATGTGTCTTTGTTCTCCAAGGTAAAAATGCACATTTAGGAAGAAACGGATGAGAATTGTTGCTTTACACATAATGCACCGCAGCAGTATGGTATAAGAAGCTATTTTCACCTTTGAAGTAAACGAACTAAGCTAACAATACTAGCTAAAAGTACAATCTCACCTTGGTTCATCCAGGTTGGCAAGCTGATAAAGCATTTCAAACACATTGCAAACCAGAGCCATCACCACCCCAGGCAGCGACTTCTCCTACAAACAAGAACCCGGAGGTCAATGCAAAAGGTCTACTGCTGACACTGGCAGTCACATGAGGGGTGTCGATGACTGTCGGAGGCAACACCTGCTCCAAGGCGTAGGCGGAGTTAAAGACCGCAGAGCTGGAACTGCTGGAGGCAGAGGCCGAAGACTCTGAGCTCCCCGATGGAGTTCCCGAGCTGGAGCTCTTGACTGTCAGACTCTGCTCGTCACGAAAGCCCAGCTGGGACAGGAGCTTCTGGTCCCGGTTCATAGTCAGCTAACACAGCAGAGAAGCAGTGAAGGAACCACAGAGAGAGGAAGGACATGAATTCATCAGCCAAAAACACAAGCAACACCCTGCCAGGACAACCAAACTGCGCTGGCATAAGAGGGTAAAAAATGACACAAGCGCCGAATCTGAATTCTTCCCTTATGTCTACGGCTTCTCCCCACCCCTACATTCAGGAGAGTTATGGAAAAACAAACAGTCTCTTCTAGTTCACCAGGGTTTCCCCATTCAAAGATATCTCAGACAGCCCTGTCCCTCCAAATGCTCCTAAACCTGTAGGTATAGGGAGAAGCCTTAGGCGGTGAGGGAGGAATTTGGATTCCACCATAGAACTCAAAGCTGGAACACAACATTTGAACCTCACCACACTATCATTGGCAAAAATCTGGACATTGTCCACTGGACAGCTCAAGTGCTCCGAGATCTTCCAGCGGATATTTCCTACCGTCTCATTACTGTGGGTCTGCAAAACAGATGGATAAGAGTTAAAAAGGAGCCGACGACAAGCTTTTGATGGCAAATGTTCCCCAGAATACCTCTAAGGTGAAGGTGTTTTTGGTTGACTCATAAACAATGTGAAGAGCAACAGGGTGGCCATTAAAGGAGGCACCGTGAGGTAGAATAGTGCGAGGAACTGAGTACATATCCTGCAAAAAAAAAAAATTAAATGAAAGTGTCAAATTTCTTCTGTGGTGCAGAAAATGAAAAATGTAATTTCCACAGCACGTCATTTGAAACGTCACCCTACCTCTATAGTGATGACGTAGCGTTCAGCCAATAGCAGCAGTCTTTCTATTATCACCAGTTTTGTGGATCTGCAGATCAACCAACAGATTCGTCTGACCAACATTTGAAAAGTGGATTTGGCTAAATATAGTGTGTATTTTGTCCCGGAGGTTAACATGTGAAACAATGTTCTTACCCAAACCCCCCTCTGTACCTGGAAGGTGACTGTACAGATGTGGCCACCGTCGGCATGGCAGTGGCCGTCAGCATCTTGGTTGCCTTAGTAACAGCATGCGTTAAAGTAGGCCCACCGAGTGCCGAACTTGCAGCCTGAGAGAAAGAAGCAAACCTTGAAGCCGGGTGCTGGTTGTTGTGAAGCAACCATGGACACGGCGCGTGGCAGAGATTACCTCCAGTCGCTTGTAACAATCAGCAATAAACTTCTTGTGCAAAGAGACGGAATCCTGCCAGAAAGCAAAATGTTTTTATTTATTTATCTTATTCACAGAAATTAAAACCAAAACAAACCAAACAATTATAGTCCTTGTTGGTTTATTTCTCTTCACAGCTGTGTTTTGATTGACAGGTGACAGTCATGAGATCACATGACAGTAATGGGAACATGCACAGACCTTCTTCATTTTAGGGTTGAGGTTGGTATAGCTGTATGTGATAATAAGCTGGATTGCTTCATTGGCTATCTCTTCATCAGGAGTTTCCATGGCAATACGCCACAGAAAGTCCATGCCCGCCAGGTCAAGGCGCTCAACACACTGCAGGCAAAAATCAGCTGTCAGGTTTTCATCACAGAAAGAACAAAATGAGCAGAAATTAAAGACTTACCAGCTGAGTTCCCTGGCGTTTCAGGCGATGGTCACACAGGTTGACATTCTCAAAAAAAGTCTTGAACAGATTAAATCCTGTGAAACCAAGGAAGCATGCGACTTTGAGCAGAAACAGAAGCTTTAGGTTTGAAGTTCTGTGGCCAACACTGCTCACCGTTCATGGTGATCTCATAGGGCTCCAGTTTAAGGATCTTTTCTTTAAACAGCTGCTGCTGTACATCACTCTCCAGGTCATGTTGTCCTTTGGTAAACCACTCAAAACACATCTGCAAAAACACATTTATGCTTTGGGATTAAATCACAACACTTCATCAGTTTCTAAACTGTACAATAATTAAGAAACGGTTGGATGTCAAAGTGAATTTTAACAAAAAACCTCAAGAAAGTTCTCTTTAGTCACTGACCAGGAATTGGTAGGGCGGGGCAGAGCAAAGAGAGAAACCATAATGGAAGTCCTGCGCTTTGCTATCCTCATCACTGATCCAACCTTTTTTTTTCTTTGCTTACCAATTTTGATTTCTGTCTGTATGGTCAGGTACAACACGTTTTCCTTTGGTACGGTGGAGGCAGGTAATGCTAAGTGAGGCAGCACGTTATGAAGAAACATGCATTTTGCCAAATTAGTGATCAATATTGCGATGGCGATATAACTTGTGACATGAAAAAATAGCAAATCAACTAAAAACACAATTTCTATTTCCCTGCAACAGTTTAATTTAAATAAGAGTCAACATAAGTTATACTCCAAATGACCCTCATCTACATTAGGAGAACATCTAACAGAAAGGGCTCCATCCGATTGGTCAAATGCATAAATGGATTTATTTGATGTCTAATACTTCAAGCTGCCATAAGATTGTTTTAACACATTTAAGGTCACCATTTATTGCAATTTTGGCCGACCTTTGCATTGTATATATTGCACAGCTTGATATCGTGATAAGGATAAATTTGTGATTTATTGTGCAGGCATACTCCTGAGTGTTTATGACATGTAGATTGTTGGGAAAACGGTGAGGACCAACGTGTGTCATGTTCAAATTTGTTTTAATGAGCCTGCATTCACTTGATCACACTTCAATGAATTGCTGCGCTACCATGTTTCCATCCCATAACCTCCAGGAACGGATTGTATTCAGACGGATGAATCTCAAAGCGAACCGAAGCCCAGTGCGATTGGAGATCAACCACCTTGAAAGATGGCTCAGAGAGCGGTTCCTGGTCCCGGACCCTGGTGTATTTATTACGGATTATCGGGGGAAACAAACGTTTCTAGTCTGAATACAATCAGCTGATTTCAACCCTCTCCATAACTGTTCCTGAACGAAGGAGACTGCTGCTTGTAGGAATCATCCACTTCATAAGTGTGGTGTGGCTCAAACTCTTGACTTCAGTTTTAGACTTAGAGTTATGTCTTTAGTTTCCGTTAGCTTCCCATTCTGTAAAGTGGTCATCAGCCTCAGTTTGTTTATTACTTTGAAGCTTCAGGAACCTTTAACACTTCCTCTAGACACAGTCACACAGCATTCCAGTGTTGAATAGTCTCATTCACATGACATGTTCTCATACCTCACGATCAAGTTCACAAACATCCGCCCCTGAGACCAGGCACTCCCAGAGCTCTTTGGCTCTGTTCCAGACCAGGTAAAGGCTAGCCTCTTGGAGGAAAAAAGCCAGGAAGCGTAGGTGGCTGTCCAGGTACTGAACCAGAGTGAGACAGAGAGGTCAGTTGAATGGCACTGATGGATAATGACTTAAAATGACAAAAACGGCATTCCGGTACTTAGATACACACACACCTCTTGATAGGTGTATCTCCCATCCACCAGAGTTGAGCTGGAGAGGCCATTATTACCAGAGGCAGTTACAGCGAGTCTATGGCAGCACACCAGGGATCCTGTGATCAGCTTGACGATTTCAAAGTTCTTTTTCAAGTCCTGGATGATGCTCTGTGGGGGGAGGCATGTACAATTACCACAGAGAAAGCTTTTCAGCAGCATAATATGCAGTCATATAATGTGTTGGTGCTACCTTGTCTTGCTTTTGATAGGTCTGCTTGATAAAAGAACGGGTGATCTCATGCAGCTGCCGGAGAGCAGGAACAACCCAAACGGCCTGAGGACTGCTCTGCTGAGACGCCTGTTCAATCACAGAGAAAACCCTCACCAAATCACAAAGAGGGAAGTCAAAACCAACAACAAAAACACCAAACTCAGACCCTTTTCACTTCATCAAATCACATTCTTCCCAGACTCATCGTTGTTGAAAAATCAAAGCTTCAGAACATGAAAGGAAAAAGAAAATCAGTCATGGAAATAAAACTCTGAATTTGACTTTTAAATCTATTCATCCATGCTCCTGATTGCAAGAGTTTGTTTTCACACGTGCAGCATCCCACGCATGGCTCAGGCAGCTTTCACCAGACCAACATCAACCCCACCATGTCGTTATTAGTAAGAACTAAAGAAGAGGAAGATCAGCAAACACCTAGTTAAATCATTTCCCTTTCAGACTGTGTTAAATGATCAACCCTTTACCAACAAGAGGCCTTTGTGGTCTAAACCGTCATGATTGAACATCAGTTGGGAAGCAGCCAGATTAAAGACAGTGGAAAACAAAATCTGATGGGATTATTTTCTTACTTTAGCCAAAGAGTTAGATTTCTTCTTGCCCCAAGTGCCAATATGAAATGAGCTTTGAGTGTCGCTGCCTTTACTGTCCTCCTGAGTGTAATTCTAAAGACATACATTTCATTTGAAGATGGACACTTGAACAGCACTGTGCACACACCCATCAAACAAGTGAAACATGTGAAGGTGGCAGCGTTTGTTCAGCAGATACAGTCCCGCTGGGACCCAGCACGGATGCACATAAACACGTCTGCCAGCGCACACACAGAAGCAAACAAACACAAACCTAATGACAATGACACACCTTTACCTGCACGACCTGCATCACGTCATGGTAAAAAAATGACTCCTTAAAGTGTTGATGGCATTTTAGTTTCAAACGATTAACGCTTGCTCTTAAAAAACAAATCAACATTTCCGTCCGGTCCAACACCAAAGATTTTCAAACATGATTGAAATTAATAAATTTTGGTCTCAATTACAAAAGGGGTTTATTCAGACATACCTTTGGTTTGTCTGAAGATGAATAACCCCTCTTGTTAAAATAAAATATGTCCAACCCAAGAGGCCCTCAGCTCTCATCTGTTTGCCTAGCTGTTGGACAGGACAAGTTAAAAAAAACAAAAAAAAAAAAAAAAAAAACAAATCAACAATTTCCCATTTGAAGATGTGCCATTGAAATGAACTACAACTAAAGCAGTTATTAATATGACTATAGGGTTAATAATAGTAAGGGTAACATTGTTCTGTACATTCAAAAAAAGGCTTTAAGAATTTAACAGCCACATTAGGTCAGCTCTAATACTATGACACACTGATGAGTGTTTCCTCCTTAAGCACACAGTCACACCTTAAGAAGATAAAACAAATGTTTTGAGAAAAAAAAAGCACCCAAAAGCCACTGAATGCATTTGACAACAGTGTAACCTGAGAAACTCTCCATTTCACAGATTACTGATCCAGTGTTTGTCTTCATCACAAGAGCCCCCTCTGCAGGGGTCACAGGGGAAGTTTTTCAGCAGCGTCTTTCCGGTTTATTTACTGAAACAGCAGCTCTTCCCTGATGTGTGTTCCCTGATTCACTTGTCTTGTCTGAGCATTCTATCCCCACCAAAAGTATTCATGTAGATGCAGCAGCTCCTGGAATTTACCCAACTCATTTACAATGCACGTTTGTCAATGAAAAGTCTGTATAAATGTGTGTACATGTGCGTCTCTTGCTTTTGTGTTCAAAACTCTCACATTCAGTCGATACTAAGAAATTTTTAAGACTGTTTTTGTTCTCTATGTATAAAAGTACATGTGCTAATCTTAGTACATGTCTTAGTATTGGGTACATGGCCTAGTATTGGGTACATGTGCCAGTATTGGGTACATGTGCCAGTATTGGGTACATGTGCCAGTATTGGGTACATGGCCTAGTATTGGGTACATGTGCCAGTATTGGGTACATGTGCCAGTATTGAGTACATGGCCTAGTATTGGGTACATGTGCCAGTATTGGGTACATGTGCCAGTGTTGGGTTCATGAGCCAGTATTGGGTACATGGCCTAGTATTGGGTACATGTGCCAGTATTGGGTACATGTGCCAGTGTTGGGTTCATGAGCCAGTATTGGGTACATGGCCTAGTATTGGGTACATGTGCCAGTATTGGGTACATGTGCCAGTATTGGGTACATGTGCCAGTATTGGGTACATGGCCTAGTATTGGGTACATGTGCCAGTATTGGGTACATGTGCCAGTATTGAGTACATGGCCTAGTATTGGGTACATGTGCCAGTATTGGGTACATGTGCCAGTGTTGGGTTCATGAGCCAGTATTGGGTACATGGCCTAGTATTGGGTACATGTGCCAGTATTGGGTACATGTATCAGTGTTGGGTTCATGAGCCAGTATTGGGTACATGGCCTAGTATTGGGTACATGTGCCAGTATTGGGTACATGTGCCAGTATTGGGTACATGTGGGTACATGTGCCAGTGGGTAGTGACAGTTCAGTGTAAACACTGTATGCTGAATGCACTAATAGTGCGTTTGAGAACGCGGGTCACATATGCCCAATGTGAATATAGCAAAACAGACAAAATATAAAACACAGAGCCTTGTGATGACGTGGAATAAGCAGAACGTTGAAGACATTACATCAATACCCTATACTGTACACATTTCTGATTTAAATGTCAGAATGAAGCTCCCAAAAATCTGCCACATCTCTAAAACAAAAATTGTTTTCGATAAATAAAAAACTCTTTAAACATTTCCAGTTATCGTAGTAATTTTACAGGCTTGTAAAATAATCTAAAAGTTACCTTTTTGTGTGTGTGTGCACAGAGAAATGGCAGTCAATCTAATCACTACTGTCCTTTGTGTCTCACCTTCTTAATGTCCTCAATACATTTTATGATGTAACTGCGTTTGACGGTCTCTTTGACAGCATACGCGTCACTCAGGATTCCCAAGTGTTCCTCCAGAGCCTGCTGCACCAGACTGGTGGGCAGGGTGGGAAGGTGTGCCAGCTCCCACAGCACCTCCAACACCTGATCCATACAAAAGCACACATCCCGTCTGACTGACAACATGTACACATCTGAACACAACTTCCTTCCCATGTTTGCACATTAGTTAGCCAAGATCACAGGCTGTATTAAGAACATTTGGAGCACTTGTGAAAGCATTTTACACAAATGTACCCAACATACCTTTCCAGTCGTGGCTTCAGAGCGAGCCTCCCGGCCTATTCTTCCAATCAGACTCAGCAGTTTTTGCCTGACGCGGTCACTCTCAACCTCCCAACTCTAAACAACAACCATACATGTTAGACAGGCTTGTAAGATTATTCCCACCCTAACCCCTAACTACTAAAAAACTATATATATGTAGTGCCCTGAATTTTAAAAACAATTCGGAAACCATGCTCACTGCTTTATTTTTTAAACGTTTATATGACGTCATCGATTTCACAAAGTGAAAATCGCAATGATATGAGCGTTTTGCGACAGCCATTTATGAATCTACTGTCTTCTGAAGATGAAAACGCTGATTGATCATTTAAAAATGACATTTAAATACATTGTTTTCAAAATATTGTTAAAACGCAATGCATTGTGGTTATATTCCTCAATCTAGTGAGGATCGATGCACACTGGTGTTTTGCAGAGACTTGTGGGAAATTTCTAGGGCACTTGATTTTGGAATTGTAGAGTCGGACAGCACTCCGAAATGGACTATGGACACCAGCTGAGTGGTCTAGAGGAAGAGTGTCTGCCCTGAAGCTGGAGGCAATAGGTTCAAACCCTCTTCTGGCTCCTAGAAAAAACGCTAAAGATGGCGCCTTGCGTGACACTCAGCATAAAGGGGTTGGGGGGGTTAAACCGGAGCATGGCTGTGGTTGCAGCCCCCCACTCCCTACAGGGGGAGGGGTCCAATGCGCAGCACAAAATTTTAAGACCTAGGTGTGCAACAGATGATGGCATTTTAACTTTCAAAACACTGCAGGTGATCCATTAAGGTTTTACTGGTGGTACCAACCTTCTGGATGAGGATGAAGAGATGGGTGAGCTGATCGAAGCTGAATTTGGCAGCAGCCGCAGCAATGATTGTATGAATGTTCTCTATCACCGTAGATGACTGGCCTGCCTGGAAAAGATCAAAAAGATCATTTATTTCTTTTGAGACATGAGACACGCATTACTGGCTGCCAGTTCTAAACTAAACAACTTAAGAACGCACACGTGTTGTAATTGTTTTGTTCCTAACCTGTATTTTCCAGATCTTGGAGAGCTCGTCCAGCGATAGTTTACTGCCCAGGAGCTCAATGATTCCCTTAATCCTCTCACAGTACTGAGCTTGATCAATATTACCTGGAACAGGAAGCATTTAAGCAACACCTCAACCCAAGTGAAAGCTAAACACTTTATCTTGGTGTCTCTTTAACTCTTCTCACCTTCCAGCGCTATTGACAGGACAGAGTTCTCCACCAACCAGTCCAGCAGTTTGTCCGTGTCGATGGCGTTTTTCACACTTTTGGACACTGTGCTCTCCTCAATCAATTTGGTCACCTGCACCACAAAAACAGACAGAAGTGACATGATAAAGGACAAACCCAGCGGCGTAGCGATACATCCATTTCCTTCACGGTAGGTTTATTTTACCATAAGGTAAAAATGACCAAGTCCATCACAGCAGAGAGCACACACTGATATCAGCAAAAACTGATCAGTTGATCTTTGGATTCTTTGGATGTGGAAAAACAACAGTGGGCTGAACTTTAGGAAACTAACATGTGAATGGATTTGACATTCATTCTAGTTTACTTGTTTTTTTGGACACAGATTTCATTTCCACTTGATGATCTGGAAGAAATCCAAGAATCTGGAAAACTTCACTGTTCAGTAGCAGGAATTTCTGTCTGAGTCTCACTGCTGGAGGTTTTGGACAAAGATGTTCTGGATCCATTTTAGAGCAGAAAAGCTGATCGCCAAACACAGATGATGATATGAATCAAATCGCCAAAAGGAATGGTTACACTCCTGAACAAAATCCTGAATCATTAGATTCACTCATGACTTCAGTTTGAAGAAATATTAACTTCTTTATTAAAATCTCACACAGACCAAAGTTTGTTTGGTGATGTGCTTAAGAAAAATACAAGTAACATAACTAGTAATTTCACCAGAATGAAGGTGGAAATTTAATTTTGAATTCTTACAAAAGAAAAACTAACTACAGGCAGCTTTTGGCTTCCTTTATATTCCTTCAGGGGTGAACAAAGTCATGGATTTGCTCAGAGAAGATTATTGATCCAATTTCAAAGGATCTCTTCAAACCAGACCCTAGAGATGATGTTCCACACATTTCAGCAAACCCCTCAGAATCCACAGCAACTAACCTCTTTGAGAGAGTTCATTTTAGTGGAGAAGTGGGGGGTTTTGAGCATCCGCAGCAACGTGTCCAGCCGCAGGTCGTCCACCACAGCCACCAGCTCCCTCTGGAACCTCATGCACAGCAGCTTGATGGCTGACAGCAGCTCTGGGATGCTCACCAAACGCTAGGATGGAAAGAAACATTACAAACACGGAGATCTTGAGAAAAGGAGTCCTAATTCTGCTCCTGCAGTGAACAGGTCTAAACAACACCTTATCTTTGAGGTCCTTTTCCTCCAGGTTCTGCACATACGTGATCATCTTGTGAATGACTGGATCAAGCATAGGCTGGAAAAAATATCAACATGAAGTATGTTCAGAAGAGAAAATAAAACTGCTGAGGCAGCAAACACAAACTAAACTGATCCTTTTAAACACTGGACCAAGTTTAAATGAGGAAAAGAATATTAAAAAAATAGCGATGGTGCTAAAATCAGGGGGAAGTCCAAATTTATTTAACAAAGTGTTAGTTTAGTTAATGCCTCATACATCTATGTATATCACTCCTACTTGAGCCAACATCATGATGAAGGCACACCAGCTTCTTCATTATCCTTTAATAAAAAGTTAAATCCTGAATTCTTTCAAACACTTTAAAATCTGTTTTCTTACTTGACATCATCAGTTTTGTTGTTGTCGTCAGGACTGATGTAAAAGACTAGCTCACCTGGACGAGGCTCGAGTTCAAGTATTCGGCACAAACTCCAAGAGGCTGGACCAGAGCGGACACAGACTGCACCGAAAGCAGGAGATCAGAGAATGCAATGAATGTTTGCCACTAGCTGAAAAACGAACAGCACTTCTAAAAACCAAGACATTGATGAAATCAACCAAAGCTGTCGAGCTTCCTGCATGATCTCAGGCATTCATGGACTCTTTTTATGGTCTAAGGTGTTTGGGTGAGTGGCTTTCTTCTATTTGCATTTGAACATGATAAGCATTTAAAATTATTTATTTTTCGTAGCTTTCAGCAAAAACTGAAACTCTGACTGATTTGAACGTGCACTCAGTAACCTTAACTGACGTCCTGCTCAGTGTAGACAAATGGACGACATCCCATGCACTGGATTTACAGGCATGTCAGTGCACACTGAACACGCACCGCTGAGGTTTCTGGACGGGTCTTCTAAAGGCAGCGTTAGTACGAACACAGAACAACAGAGCATTTGGGCCATCATGCGTGTGGGGTTGGCCGGCAGGTGAGCGTTACAGAGCAGGAGGCAATAAGAGAGACATTTGCCCCTGTAGAGGAGCTTTGAATGGACCTTTTGGATCTAGCTGGATTCAATCTGATGACTAAACCACGTGGCACCAAAATAAAACTAAAAGCTGCGTCTTGGTGATGCAGACCAGAAGGAGTAAGCATGGACTTCACGACACCACTGTGCTGGTGTCTGGGTTAGTGGTGCCCCAGCACAGATGGATAAGAGGAGTTTTAGAGCAAACGACCCCGTCACATTGTCGATCCCCAACGGTCCTTTTCCAGTCTAATAACACTGGATGAACGGCAGAAGTTCTTACAGCAATCTCCACCTCCTCTGAGTTCAGCTTCGTCTGGATGGCAGTGAATCCTCCTAATTCTCCAAACTTCACCCCAAAAACAGGGAAAATTACAGTTAGGATTTGAAATAAGACCTAGGCACAATGCAGAAAAAAAGCAAACTAGTAATTACTCACTCTGTTAACCAAGTCAACCAACCAACCGTGAGGCTCCTGAAACAACAAATCAATCAAGTCTTCAGCATGCAGGTTTTTTGACAGCTACTGTGTGTCAATCACATAGCGAAAAGCCATTTGTGCTGAAATTACCTTCTGATAGGTGTTAGGAGAGACAGCAAACATGTTGGCTTCATCCCCAAAAACTTCCGCCCAGTTTCTCTGACACGCCTTCATGCGGTTCTTGAAATGGTATTCATTATCAGGGTTCAAGGCCTGCCACACAATTCAAAGAAAGAAAACAGTTCATCGCATGCACAGCAACGCAGGCTTTGCCTTTACATCAGCTTTTAAACATCATCCAGAGGATCTATTTCACCGTGGTTTAATAACAAAGTTCTTTGACAAAATAGAAAAAAAGTGAGAGAACCCACCATAGTCAGAACTCCCATCAAATTTACGGGTACTGGGTCCTGCTTCACCCTCTCAGCTACCAGCTCCACCAGCAGCATGAGCATGTTGTAGATCCCCTCGTGAATCTCTGTGCCCCACTTGTGCACGGCGCTGCTGGTCAGCAACTGGTGTGCACCGAGCAACAACAACAAGCGTCAAATAACACACACAAATGAGCACAAACGTCATCCGCCGCTCTGCTAAAACTCACCTTTTTAAAGGCCTCGGGCATGCACCGATCCATAAACCGCTTACAGTTTTCATCGGCGTCGGCAAGACCTGACAGAGAGCAAGACGCTGAAGCCATTTATTAGAAACACAGACGGCCAAAACAACGTGAAAAACGCCACACACGGACACAAAGTTAGCCAACACGCTCCTGCTTACCGTGTCGTGCCAGGCAGGTGGAGGCGATCAGACACTTGCCCAGGGACTCCTCTCTTTTGTAAGGTATAGACCAGTGGTCGGTGAAGACGCGACTCTCCAGCTCATACAGGTTGGTGGTGGGAAACTCCATACTGCCGCCAGAGCAGTTCCCATTCTCATCGTTGCTTCTCTGCGACATAGAAAAGACAAACAAAGCCCCTAAGGAAAACCAAAAATATGGGTCACACAAAAGCTCTCTCGCCGTTTTAAGAGAGGGCACCTTTCCAGAGTGAGCTAAAAACAGAAGACCTCTGTAATCAAGAGTCAAACTTCCCTCTCTCTGGAGCTAAGGATGTCGTAGAACTGACTTCTAGCAGTGTGTCCTCTCTGCATCACTTCTATTCATTTGTTTCCTCCTCATCTTTAATGAACAGTGACATCTCTTCTTCTTCAGAACTTCAGAGTCTGAAATCTTGGGGTGTGTGCTTTTAAACTCAATTGTGAGTTTTGTCTCACAATTGAAGGTGATGGTCTTTGACTGAAGGTCAAAGCTGTGGGACAGGCCTTTTTAAAGAATTGGCATATTTCCAGTGGGGCTGTGAAAGCTCTCATTACATCTGAATGACAAGAGCAGATGAGCAAGGCAACCATCAAACCCTGGAGAGGCCAAAAAAAAAAAAAAAATCAACTTAAAGCACGTTGGTTTTCACAGAGCATCTGGGAAACTTCTCCCAAACAAAACCTTTAATGATGGAGCGTTGGAACACGTTCCAGTCTTCTGTACCACATTGGAGTTATGGAGCGTCCGGTTCAGGACTGCTACTCTCCTATTAGCTGATGGACGTTTCCAACCAACATGTTTTCTGTTATCATGAGTGAACAGACGACAAAGGGAGAAACACGTGACCCTTCCATCTACACAGGAAAAAGTCAAGAGCAAAGCTGCTACTGAAGTTAACAGAATTATAGCGAAAGACATAACAAAGAATGTGAGGCAGGAAGAAGCAGCAGAAGAATCAGGTTTCATTCATCTGATCCAGAGGAAAATTCCCAACTAGACTGGAGCTCTCACTCTTTCTGTGAAAGTCCTTTGGACCTGATGTTTCTACAACACATGAGTTTAACGTGAGGATTCACGGGCTGCCGGGGCTTCAGGGTCACAACACAAAGACAACTGAAAAGTTACATGTGCTTATTTTTTGCTGTCATCAACTGAATGGGATGTGTATACTCCCAAGATGCACGTTTGGGTGATCGTACATGTACAACTGCTAGGTTTTAGCGTCTCATGACATCAAAGCCTTTAGAGATATTTCAGAGGATGGCAGGATTGGGTGGGTAACTCAGCACCTCACTGTTACTGTGCACTCACATCCCTCTTGGGAAGAAGCTTTGCAATAACAGCAACGTGTCTGTGTGTGTCAGGGAGACGACAAGCTATATTTAGGAACACAACACGAGTCCAAAGACTGGCAACGGGCTACGAGCGCAGTAAACACTGTCATCAACCAGAAAAACGAATGCAGTTTACTCATTTGTTCTGCAGAATGCCACATCTTTGACAACGTCCAGTCAGTGCCTCTGGTTTGTCATGGTTGGTTGGCAAACAACAACTTTCAGCTTTCAACTTTGGGAAGTTGTGTTTCCTACAAATACTCCTCATCCAAAGAAATAAAACAAGTGTGGATCTTTAGGGAACGGTGGGCTTTTGTGATTTGGGACTCCAACATGTTTCAAGTCAAGTTGATTACGAAGGCATGGCTATGTTGTCCTGGTAACAGTGTATATATGTGTGTATGTGTGTGTATAGATGGATAGATAGATGATAGATAGATAGACGGACGTCCGTCCATCCATCTATCTATCTATCCCTCTATACACACACATACAGATAATGTGTCTGTGTAGTCCTTTAGTGTGAATAGCCTATGCCGCTTTTGGACTCCAACCCATATCAACACAGAAAACACAGAATCCTGTTCCCTTGACACGAATAAACCTGACCCAGACTATCTGAACCTACAATGACAGCCTGTCTGTGTTTACATAAACAGCAACAAGTGTTAATAGTACTAATAATATTACAGAAGAAGAGCAAAAAAAAAAGGTATCGAAACCGGTTTCTGGTATGATTATCTTCCTCTTAATTTCTACTGAGGATGGCTAAAACGTGACAACCTTCAAGTCTACCTGATGCTAATGTCTGTCACAGAACTAGTTGGCTATTGTCAATTCTGATCGATAAATCTGATGAGCGGGAAGCAGTCGATATAGTTCCACCCGGGACAGCTCCGCGCTCCGACCCCTGCTCCTCCTACTGAACTGGCGCGGTTCAACTGCACTAACGTTGCTAGCAAGCTGCATGCTAGCTCGGTTAGCTTTGAAGTTCAAGACAGGGGTCCAGCTTGAACGTTCACGCGCCTGTTCACATGTCATCTCATGTCTGCCCGAACAACCGAATGACGCGTCGCGGGACCGGAAAGCCTTTGACCTCCTGCTGTGAGTGACAGCTTGGAGCAGGTAGCACCGGAGGCGCTAAGTTTGGCTACAGGAAAGGGCGAGCCCAATCTTTTGCCTTGCGTTAGCCCCGCTCTTCTCTGCTCCTTCCGCCGATTCTGGTAGAAAATCCCGGTGTTCCTACCTCGCCTTCCACAACATCGTGGTAAGCTGGAGGGGGGTCAAACCCACCCTTTCCAGTCCGCCCGCCGTTCTCCCCCTCTCCGCTGGAGCCCAGCCCGGGGGAAGGCCCACTCTCCATGGGCTCATACCCATACCCGAGTCCGGGGCTTTCATTCGTTAGTAGCGCCACTGCCTCGTTGATGTCGTTCTTCGCCAGCCGGAGCGCTTTCCTGATCACGTCGGGATCCGGGAACCCCATACAGAGCAGCGTCGTTATGTGCTGCTCCTCTTCGGTCTCCATTTTTCAGGTGTCTCGGGCTCCTGGGTTAGTAGTAACAGGGTGTTTGGCACGGCTGTGTGGCTCTGCACGCCGCCATGTTTACAGTCCGCCGCTGCAACTAGCCTGTCACGATCTGCTTCCCCAACAGCGCCGACACAGGTGTGAAGACGAAATCTGCACGCCACGAACCGGAGGAACCCACTGTGTGGCGCGTGCACACGGCGGGAACGACTCTGTCAAAGCTATACGTTAATGCTGTGGCATCTCACGTGAAAAAATAAATAAAGATTTAAACCTGAAACGAGTTTTAACTTGAAACACCCAAAGGCAAAACCACAGATTGATTATTTTTAAATGTTTTTTTAATGTATGTATGCATGTTATGAAGATTTTAAATTGGGATGTTTTATTTATTTAGAAATATTAAGTACTTTCAACAAACCTCACTATCGCCATATGAATTTTCTTATTAAACACAGTGTAGCCATCCGTGTTTTTCTAAAATTATATTTTAGGTTTGACTTCTGTCTAGTGAAAACAACAAACTAAATAAAACATTTTCAACTTCCGGCATGTGTTTCAGGTGGTTTAGCAGAGATTTTTATGCCGGATACCCTTCCCAGTACAACCCTGTTTTTTCAGACTTGTGTCATTTCCCCCCCCCCCCTCCAACTTTATTAAAACGAAATGTTAATAAATCAGCAGAACACTAAGAGAATAAACGGAGGGAGGTGGGTAAAAACAAAAAGCATAAAGACAAAAAATAATGATTACTGAGCACATTTGAGTGCATCAGTGACAACATATTAAAAATGGGGGAAAAATTCAATGTATCACCATAGAAATTCAAGTTTTAATAGCTTTCAAATTTTCTGAATTTTTGAGAGATTCCCTGTATTATTTTTTTTTACAGCTTCGCTGTATTTTTTATTTCACAAATGAAAAGACGTAAATCAGCTATCATCCATGGAATTTGGCTTAAAAAAATTCAAGTTAAGTAAATAAACGTCGCTGCTTTCAATTAAAAAAAATGATTATATATAAATAAATAAATAAAAAACATCATGAAGTATTTGTCTTTCCAGTAAGTTTAGTACACCAGTCCAAAATGTTGTGTTGCATGAACAGGTCCAAAATTGATTTGTAGCTGTTTCCAGATGAGTAATGCAGATGGAACTTCTTCTGGTGTAAATATGCTTTTGAAATCTGTGCTGGATAAAACATTTAGTGGGAAAATATTTATATAACAATTAAAAAGAAATTTCTCTTATCACATTAGTTGAAAATATTAATACATTGTGACTACATAGTTAGGCAGTAGTGTGAAGGATCTTGTCCATTGACTGTATGCCTATAATATTTAGGTAGAGTAATTATGACGTCACCCATTTAAATTTGCCTCCATTCTGGTTCTAATCAGGTGAATACAATTCAGTTGACAGTTTTCTGCGACATTTTTTTTAGAACATCAAAAGATGACATACATATTCACATGAACAGAACAGAAAGAAAAAACACGAGGAAAACAATAAAATACAACAAAAAAAATATGAATTGGAGTCTAATACAAATGTCAAAATATCATATAATACTAGGGATTGTCATAAAGCATGTTATCTTCAATGAAAGTGAACAGTTTTCTTGCATTTTTGTTTTTCAGAAGTTTTAGTGATTTAAAATATAAGCAGATCTCTTTATGAAATGTATTAAAAAATGGTTTTAATTTTAAGAATCTGCTCTTATGAATAAAAATTCCCAGATATTATTAGTGTATTAATTGCCCCATCAAATAATTTATCACCAGAAACTACTCCAAATATTCTGATGTTTTTGTAATTGAATAGAAATTGGAAAGGGAAACTTTGGGCAGCACCAAAAAAAAAAAAAAACAATCTTCCCAAAAACTGCTACAATTTATACATTCAAAAAACAAATGATCAAGTCTTTCTATATTGAGATTGCAGAAAGAACATTTATTTTCTGGAAAACCAAAGTGTACATATAGTAGTTCCTTGCATGGATAAACAGCATTATTGATTTTAGAATGGATTTCTTTGTATTTGGGAAGAATTGGATTTTTAACAAACTGAAATATTAACTTGCATACTTCCTCTTTGTGTAATGCTGTGACATAGAATAATTTTTGTAAGATGTTGGAAACAGTTCTTTAACAAACAAAGATTGTATAAATGAGTTTGAAAGTTTTGAATTAGGCAATTTACCATCAAGTAACAGAGGTGGAAGCTGAACTTGAACATTGAGAACCAGACTGGAGGACATTTGGATCAAAGTCTGAAGCTCTTATCACATCGTTATATCGTTTTTTATCATTTAATTTAAACGTACTGGAAAAAGTTTCAAATGAAATAATGTTTCCATTATCATTCATAATGTGCAATAATTACCAAATACTGTTATCAATCCAATTTTTGTAAACAATTGTTTTGTTCCTACATAAAATAAACCAACAGTTCCATATGGGAGTGTTGTATGGACTAAAGTTACATTTGAATACGAGTATCCAGTACAGTAACACCTGCTGATAAGTAGAAAGTTTAATAGGAAGTTTTCTGTAGTCAAAATCACATTTTTTGAATGAAGTCAATACCCCCTACATATTTCTCCCATTTTGAAGAAAAGACCTGAGCCAGTTAATTTTAATCATGCCATCCAAACTTTCAAAGTCTGTGGCTTTAAAGTTTTCTGTTGCCATTTGGGAACCGGTCAACCTCATCAAGCTTCACTTGGTCTGTCTACATTTCTATGGCAACCACTCTCTCCAATCAGGAGTGAGCATGTTAGAAGACCACACCTGCGGTAGGGGTGTGGACTTCCAACCAACTCACTCCTAATTGGCGAGAGTGATTGCCATGGAAAAAATGACTTGAGACTGACTTGGACCACTAACTACTTACAGGAGTCATCTAGCCCAAACATGACAGCATCCAGGTCACGGAAAATGGCGACTAAATTGACTTCATTTGGTTGAACCATTTTCTATGGATCATACTCAGTCCAGTTCTCATTTATAGTTGATGCATGTGTGGCAACACGAGCAATTCAGGCACACTAATAAAATGTGGACTCAAACTAAGCGGAGACGGGGTTCCAAATTGAAGAGAGATTTATTATAAATATGTTAAAAGACAGAATAAATAAAACACACGATGAAACCACAAGGGGCCTCGAGCCCACCTGCAAACAACAAAAACAAAACACCCTACTCACATGCATATACAAATTGTGACAAAAGAAAACTAAGTGAACTTCCACTAGAGTACCAGTCACTGTTGCAGGTAGCCTCCAAGTCCCAGGAGCGCCTGCGCAGGGTCATGATCGGCCACAAGGGAGGGGGAGAGGAGACGCCGCTGTTCAGGGACTGTTTGGGGTCTGTCCTTGTCCACCTCCGGAAACAAGCTGGGACGCC
The DNA here is from genome assembly GCF_053564925.1 of Oryzias latipes. Classification (NCBI taxonomy): domain Eukaryota; kingdom Metazoa; phylum Chordata; class Actinopteri; order Beloniformes; family Adrianichthyidae; genus Oryzias; species Oryzias latipes. The sequence goes on from NC_136240.1 coordinate 5,263,426, forward strand.
GAGAAAGGCGGCGGCGGTGACAACGACAACGGCCCCCTCCCACAGCCAGACTTCTCCCGTCGGACACAGAGGTGGGGAAGTGGACCCAGTCAGCAGTCCAAGGGGACCAGGTTCTCTCCGCCTCCTGGCAATATGCCTCCAGGCGCTGCATGTCACATACTACTGGATAAAGGAAGTCGTCTGGTTGTTCTTCATCTCCCTCACGGCAAAATGCTCCAAAATGTAGCATGTTCCTCATTGCTGGGTACACGTCGGGCTGGTCCATAATGTTACGAACGTGGGTTGTGGAAGAACCCAGGTGCAGAGAGGAGGAGGAGGCAGGAGGTTCCAGGCAACAGGATATTTAATAAAGTCAACAAAACTACAAACGAAAAACCACTGCTGAAGCAGGCTGACCAAAACTCAAACTTGAAACACTCAAAACAGGGGAATAACATGATATGGACCAGCACAGGAGGAAGGGAATGACAAGACTTAAATAGAAACAGGACTGACGGGACTCAGGTGAACACAATCAGGACAGATGGGGACCAAAGTAAAACTCGAAACCAAAGTACAAAACAGGAACTTTTCTAAATAAAACAGAAAGTGAACTGAAAACAAGCCAGAACAAAAAGAGAATCAAAACACAAAGGCAAGAACCTGAAACCGTAACACATTTAGAGTTACAACCTCAAATCGGGGATTGGAACTAAGCGAATCTGCTGCCACGAATCACGAACTCTACAACTCTCCTCGGACGTCTGACACATTCCTTGTGAGAAATTTGTGTCAAAGCTGATCTGTGTCCGATAATAAAACAGAGTGGGGGCTAGAGGAGGGGGGAGTCAACCAATCAGAGTGCAGCACTCAGACGACTGGGTGAAGTTTGAAAGATCTTCACAGATTCAGACTTCCTGTTTCAATAACTCTTCTGATAAACGTTCACGTGTCAGCAAGTATCTCAATATTTTTTGTATTAACACAGTGAGTGAACTACAAATGCGTTTAAAAAGAAAAAAGATTGAATTTTTCCTGCCTTTTAATAAGAATTAAAGTAAAAATATCTCAATATCTCTGAAGAAACTGAAGCTACTATCACTAAACTTTTTATATTGAAAAAATAATGACCCTACTGTCCAATTACAACAAAAATTATATCAGACCATTACTTTGTCAGCTTTAATATCTTTAGAGCTATTGAGCATTTCTGACCAAATATGATATATATTTAAATAAATAAAAAAATCTTTAAAATAAACAAAGTGAATTTACAACATAATTATTGTTCTAGCAGGATAATAGGGTCTAGATTAGTCAGTACACAAGGTTTGGTCACAATAGTTTCAGCATCGTTAGACCTATTGAGCACCTTTACTGTGATTCATATCTCTATTAAAATTTGAAAAAATGTATAAAATAAAATAAAGATGACATTTCTTACAAATTATTTTTTGTAGCATGAAAATGCTGACGAGTCATCATAGCAGCTCATATAAATGTAGACATTTATTCATTTTTGAGAGATTATTGATTTCTACAGAATAGTGTTTTCAGTAGGGGTGTTAGGGAAAATCGTTTAGGCGATATATTGCGATAGTTCCTTTGGCGATATTTGTAAAAGGCTGTCAAGACTATATTCATTTATTTTTGAGCGTCCATCCACGTCTGACTCCTGTTTTCCACTTAAACATCCGACCACTGGTAGGCAGCAGAGAACCACTAGACTGGGAATCTGCCTGAGAATTTTATTGAACTCTGAAGCACATGAGTCTTAGACCTGACATACTTTAAACACAATATTTTCTATTTCCTGTTACAGTACACAATATTTTGCTCTGAGAACAAAGAAACAAACTGTTTAACAGTTCTTCTTAATAACTTAGTGTCGTGTTAGAGAACAATGCCAACAGCAGCTGAACTGGACTTATCATCAACTGACAAGTACGGTCTCAAAAACACCCAAGTCCTGGAACATTTTGCATTCCAAAGTCCATATTTTCCTTAAACACACTATACGTATCTACTAGTGGTAGCTTTAGTATATTTGCACAAGTGTTTGCTACTGGAAATGGTGATTCACTTATGATCTGGATTCGTGGAGTTGGCATCATTCGTGCTGGTGGAAGTGCAGCCAGACCGATAGCAAACATCAGCAACTCCTCCAGGGACACAGCCGGTAATTTCTCTGAAAGAAGAAAGTCAGTGCTGTTAATGTTTGCATTAATGAAAATCTTTCACCCTTTATTCAAGTAGCTTAATCAGTTTGGGAGACTAGAAAGCTAGTCAATTCAAACCCTCAGAATCAGATAGAACATCTGCCCAGAATCCAAGTGTTTTGCCCTCCTTCTGCTGCCCGTTATTTCCTGGTGGGCTGAGATCTGGAGTGAACATGTTCCCCATGTCTGAAACAGTCAGAGCCTTGGAAGAAAATTGGATTTCAAATTTACTACTTAGCTTTAAAACTTGTATTAGCTTTGAACCTAACATACAGTAGTTTCTGGCAATTAATGGCAAATAATTTACTGTTGAATGGAACTATGGTTTCTGTCAATAATGTACCATCTGAGATAGTCCTCCAAAGCGTGCTTCTCACAAGTCCTCACAACCCGGAGCATCCAGGTGCTGTTTAGCAAAATTATCTTTTTGGAAAGATTCGTCTGATTCTGTGTCCAGGACCTATAAGAAAAATAAATGGTTTATCCTAGGAAAAACAAACAAAATAACATCAATTAGCCATAAAAAAAATAAAGATATAGGGAAAAAATCAATCAATAATTAACAGCATTTCATCAAAACATCAAAACAAAGCTCTTCCCCAAAACAATATTTTATCGAAGCATTCCGTTTAATTTCAAACCAACAATTACAACCATCATTTTTTAGAAAAAAAATATTACGTTTACATTTGTATGGATTATATTTGTGCCAGATCTTTGAATCCACTTGTGGATTAAAAGTGGCCGGGATAGGCTCCAGCAGCCCCGTGACCCCGAAAGGAACAAAACGGAATAGAAAATGAATGAATGAATGAATCTTTTAATCCTTAAAAAGTACCAGGATTTCGACTTTTTGGGACCAGCAGGTACTTCCTGTTTGAACCGCGGTCGAGTGAGCCGACATCTGCGGAAGTGCGGTCTCGCTAGCCGTCACTGACTTTTGCATGCGGGTTTACATCATAGTTTACGGTACACACCTCCAGCGAGCTGAAAAGACGGTATAAAGCACTAATATCACCTATGTCACAGTTACCCATTATCAATTAACATGTACTGTGCTCTGAAATCAAAGAGAGCTATTGTAAGCCCTATATTGTTATTTGATCTACAAATGTATTCATTTGGATTGCACGTCTGTTCATTCCATAATAAACTACCAGAAATAATGTGTTTGTCTGAAATATAATCAAACAGACAGATTCTAAAAGTGAGCTTTAACACTGACAAGAGTGTTTTGTGGGTTGTTGAGCATGTCATGGAATGGAATCAAACAGAAATGAAGAAACTCCACGTAAAAAGGGAACATCTGGTCCTGTCAACTCTTTCTAAAGTTGCTTCATTTAAGGTGAGGCAAAACTTTCACTGGATTAATGTTGGTAATGTTGTTCACGATCATCTCAGCAAGTTTGAGGAAAAGTGACTAGGGAAAATGAGAGAAATTGACATTATAGTCCAATTCAGCCTCCCTCATTTATAGTTAGAGTGTACGTGAACCATCCAAAATACCACTTTATCAAAAGGTGACGCAAAACGTTCACTGGATTATTGTTGGTAATGATGTTCATGATCATCAACAGCAAGTTTAAAGAAGATTGACTGGAGAAAAATAGAGATATTAAAGTTATAGTAGACCTGAGCATTCTGCCTTTATAGTTAAAGTATAAAATGTGAACCATCCAAAATACCACTTTTTTCAAAGGTGACGCAAAACTTTCTCTGGATTATTGTTGGTAATGATGTTCACTAACATCACAGCAAGTTTGAAGAAGATTGACTGTGGAAAAGTAGACAAATTAAAGTTATAGTACACCCAAGCATCCTGCATTTATAGTCATAGTATAACATGTGAACCATCCAAAATACCACTTTTTTCAAAAGATGATGTAAAACTTTCACTGGATTATTGTTGGTAATGATGTTCATGATAATCACAGCAAGTTTGAAGAAAATTGACTGGAGAAAATTAGAGAAATTCACATTATAGACCAATTCAGGCCTCCTCATTCATAACATGTTTATTAACCTCCATTTTAGGTATTACATGGTAAGAGTATTTTTTGCAGTCAATTTTCATCAAACTTGCTGTGATGATCATGAACATCATTACCAACAATAATCCATTGAAAGTTTTTCGACACCTTTTGATAAAGTGGCATTTTGAATGGTTCACATATTAAACTCTATCCATGAATGAAGGAGGCTGAATTAGACTATAATGTCAATATCACTAATAATCTCCAGTCAAATTGCTCCAAACTTGCTGAGATGATCATGAACAAAATTACCAACAATAATCCAGTGAAAGTTTTGCCTCACCTTAAATGAAGCAACTTTAGAAAGAGTTGACAGGACCAGATGTTCCCTTTTTACGTGGAGTTTCTTCATTTCTGTTTGATTCCATTCCATGACATGCTCAACAACCCACAAAACACTCTTGTCAGTGTTAAAGCTCACTTTTAGAATCTGTCTGTTTGATTATATTTCAGACAAACACATTATTTCTGGTAGTTTATCATGGAGTGAACAGATGTGCAATCCAAATGAATACATTTGTTCATCAAATAACAATATAGGGCTTGCAATAGCTCTCTTTGATTTCAGAGCACAGTCCATGTTATTTGATAATATGTAACTGTGCCATGGGTGATATTAGCGCTTTATACCGTCTTTTCAGCTCGCTGGGGGTGTGTACCGTAAAGTATGAGGTAAACGCGCATGCAAAAAGTCAGTGACGGCTAGCGAGACCGCACTTCCGCAGATGTCGGCTCACTCGACCGCGGTCTGTTTGAGGGGTATTGCCAAGGACCCACACTGGATGAGGCCCATCACGAACCCTGGTTTCACACCCGCCACTCCTGCACTTCACTAACCGAGCCATCCCGCAGCTAAAACAACTAAATAAAGCTACTGTACGCAAACAGAATTCATTGTATGTTTCCCTCGTTGGGAGCGCTTTACATTGAAAGGGCGCGGGTGTTAGCGTCAGCAGGATGGCGGTCACGTGAAAACTCCTGTCACGTGACACGAGTAGGAACAAAATGGCCGCGACCGGAGACGAAGCTGCAGCAATGGACAGCATTTCCAGGGAACCAGCGAGCCTCCCGGCGGCACTGGACGCTGCCGGCAGCAGCAGCAGCAGCGGGACTCCGGCGGAACACCCAGAGGCCGAAGCGGAAAACCCGGTGATCGCTCCGAAGAAAACCGGCGTCAGCAGTACGTGACTTTCACGTCCATCAGCGTCCGTCTTATGTTTACTGTGCATCCACCGTGTTTTTTTACTTGAGTAATGTATGAAAGAAAGGAGCGGGAATGGGAGAGTGTAACAAATGGCGCTGACTTCAGGTGATGGTGGTGTGGAAACAGCAGAGGAGGCTGTGGAGCCCGCAGAGCCGGACATCAACGAGTTGTGCTCCGATATGTTTGAAAAGATGGCCATCTTCCTCCAGGGAGAGCTAACTGGTACTTTCACCAACATTTATACTCTTTTTACTTCTTACTAGGTGGACTGAGATAAATACTTCTCATTTTAAACGACCTCCAGTGAGCCTTTAGGTCACAAGAGCAACCGAAGTATACTGTCCACATGAAATGACTCCTTTTCTAGATTAGGATTTTGTTTTAGTATTTTACATGCTGTCTGGTTGTTTATAGAATGTTTTTGAGTTGTTGGTAAAAGTCATAAACCAGAAAACCAATGCAGTCAACATGTCTTTATGTGACATTCCTAATCAAACCGGAGTCCAGGTTAAACTTTCATTGAAAGGGGCCGAGTCTCCAGAAAAGAGTGTGTTTATGAGACATTTAAGGTCACAACCATTTTTTTTACTCTGTCTTCTCATCTTCTGACCGTACCTGTCTTTTCAGCCACCTGCGAAGATTACAGTTTGTTGGAGAATATGAATAAGCTTACAAGTCTGAAATACATGGAAATGAAGGACATTAGTATCAACATTAGCCGCAATCTGCAAGATCTCAACAACAAGTGTAAGTAGAAAGTGGAATAAGGAAAGCCTAAATTGTCATCGTGTTTTTCATGAAACATGGTAGATGGTGGACTGCAGTCACAATAACCTGTTTTCTGTCTTGCTTTAAGGCTAAGCAGGGCAGGGACTAAACCTACAATCCTCTGATTGTAGGTTTAGTCCCTTATACACTACTCACAATAAGTTAGGGATATTGTGGAAAAACTCACAATATACAGTGTTCGTTTGACTAAACAGATTTTGGATCTTACTTACTGGCGCCAAAACCAAAAAATCCTAAAAGAACAACTTTTTCAGTGTGGCATCAGTGTCAACATTGTGTGAGTCTGAAAAGCAGATTTTTACCATTAAGTCATTCAAGGTTCATTATTCAAACATCCATGAACTAACAACGCCGCTTAATGGATGAGAAAGCGCCACCTGGCCATAGCGCCGTCAGGTTGGTAGTACACAGTTAGATGTTGCAGGTGAACTTGGTGAGTCTCAAAGTGTCATCAGCAGACTTGCATCAAGACCCAGAACTAGTGGCAGAGTTTGAGACACGGGAGTGATAGACCGGAACCTAAGGATCTCTGACATCAGACATGGTTTAGCAAATGCCACACAGCTACAGGCCCCTTTACCAGATGTGAGGGGTACTAGAGTTTTCAGAAAAACCATGCTCGCACAACATGCTCATTCTTGACTGGTGACAGTCGTTGCCATAAAAATGTTGGCTCAGACCACATGGACCAATCATATCTGGCTCCAACATGGCGACATCTGTACCGCAGGAAAATGGCAACTGTATTGGCTTCATTTCACTGGAGCTGAAAGTAAGGTATTTTCTCTGGGTGACGTCCCACTCGCTCAGTCCCAGTTCTTTATATTCTTTCTATACAGTCAATGGGAGCACGAGACGTTGCTGTTGAGCTATCATTGCAGCAAATGGTGGAAATACCCGCTACTAATATGGTAAATTTCTGTGATGTGTGACTATCTTTATTATTGTCTTTATGTGTTGGGTAATAAATATAAAACTAAAGAAAATGGTGTTTATACTCATTTGTTATTAGCAAAAACAAAGAGAACATTTACGTTATTCATTAAAATTCAGACCAAATAGGAAAATGACAAGATCCCTAACTTATTGTGAGTAGTGGAGAAGGTCAACCGCTTCATGGCCATGTTCACATTGTGTCATACTTGAAAGTATTGTGAATAATTTCTGGTTGTTGATATTGTAGATGCAAGCCTGCAGCCTTACTTGGACCAAATAAATAAGATTGAGGAGCAAGTATCCTCGCTTGAGCAAGCTGCCTACAAACTGGATGCATACTCCAAGAAACTGGGTAGGTAGATAGATGATGTCCAGTTTAAAACAGAACTTTTCTTGCTGCATCAAAGTCATCAAGGGATGTTGACTTTTGAACAGGGTCATTTGGGAAGTTACTGTTGTCATTAAGAATTAAAAAGGGTAAAAATATTGTTTTACAGTAAATGGCTTCACCCAACCAGTAACTGTGAGTGGAAAGAAAGTTTTTGTGTTATCATTCATATTCTCTGAAAAATGACCATGAAATTATCATCTTTCTAGGGTAAACTTGTAAGTACAGCTGCCTATTGAAACCTGTATAGATAGATTGGCCTGGTGGCGTTTCTTTAAGTCTAAAGAAAAACCTGCAAAATTATTGCTTTTGTTTGTTTTCAGAGGCCAGATTCAAAAAGCTAGAGAAACGATGAGGAGGCAGACTGATGCTGAAGTTTTTGCGCCTTCTTTCCCGCTGGCCCTCCTCTGCTCACACACCTTGTGGAGCCAGGAGCTGTAGGGAGGAACTAAGACTAAAACAACAGTCAAAGCTACTTTCACACCTAGCAGTGGCCTTGAAGGGAGCTGCTCAATGCTCACAACCCCCACAGTATTGGACCTTCATCTGTATCCAGCATTAATATTTTGGACGTATGATGAGACATGCACTGTATCTACAACCCTTTGGAGGTATATTTATTGCATAATTCTTATTGCACCTGGAGTGATGGAGTCGAGGTGTGAAGACTAAAATGGGTTTTCAGTCTGAAACTTCTTTCAGGTATGGTTTATGAACCAAAGAAGGAGAACTGTTTGGAGCCCTCTACTCTTAAAACAGTCAGGTTTTAACCTTACAAGACTCTGATGGAAACTGGTGTTGCTGTATAGTTTTCAGTAACGGAAGGTGAAAAACACAGTAGAGAGGCCAGGCTTTTTATATCAATGTGTGTGTATCCTGTCTAGATATGGAGCACTGGAAAATTCAGAAATAAAAGCATTAAACATCAATATAATAGTTTTCTTCACCTTATTCTACATTTGACACCAGAGGGCGACCTTCCTCCAGGAAAGGTTCCTCAAGTGTTGCACAACCACTACTGGGTTCACAAAAATACAGCAGGGCCCAATTTGAGCTCACAGATGAAGACAAAAACATTAGAGTAGATATGGAAACAAGAACTGACTGAAAAACGTTACCAGAGGCTTGTATGTTGTTATCCACAGCCTTAATTTTTACTTTCTTCACTTAAACTCTGTGAACTGCTGCTGTTTTAGCTTTCTGTATGCAATGTCCTATTCAGATCTGTAACTGGAAGACCTAAACTACAACCGGTGCCTTTCCTCACTACAAATAAAGGCCCAGGGAAACTTATTATTGACATGGACTCACACATTGTTTACAGTTCTGTTTTCCCTGTGACACCCCCCCCCCCCCCCCCAAAAAAAAATAAAAATAAAAAAAATCAGTCCTGGCATAAACTCAAAATGTTCTGTAGAATAACTGAAGTGTTTCTACAAGGGAGTAGATGGAAACGTAGGATACTGAGTACACATCTTCTGTTGTGCTTTCTGGGACCAAGCGCAAACTTTACCATGCAGTGGTCATATAATGTGGCTGTGATGTATCATCCATGAGAGATTTTAAGATGGATAGAATATAAAGGAATTTGTAGAAGCTCCTGATGTACAATGAACCTAAACAGTTATAGTCTGTTCGCATTCATGCTTGTCAAGCAGATGATTTCAAACATCTCCCAAACCAAATGAGCCCCTATGAGTAAATATAAAACACTGAAACCATGAAATCCACTTCAGTTCATTTACAAAGTTCTAAATAATAACCAAGAACATTTAAAGGTGCTCTCCAGAGAGAAAATACGTTTGTCAAAACTCAGTAAATTCAAGTAGTCATAATGTCTACTTTAGGTCAGACTGTTATAAAACCTTATGCTAGGTTCACATTGGCCGTGTGTGGCACGTCCAAGAACACGCTGTACGCAGTTTCATAAACACATATTCAGCTGATGGTGTTCACACAGTGGACAAGCAAGGAGTTGATTCTGCGTCTGTTGTTTTTCTACTGTTTACTAGCGCTTGTCCACCAACTGCAGTTGGGTGAGGTCTTATGTGAATTGTCAAAGCTGTGGGATGCTGTTTGAAAAGTGACAGTCAATCATTAAGAACAATTTTTTTGGGTTACTCAGCCTGTTTTAGGAAAAAAAAGTTTCTTTTTTCCTTTTAATTCATGTATTTATAAAAGTTACATTTACTAACTAAATATTTAGATAGCAAGCTAAATATTTAATTAAAAGTTAAATATTAACCAGTTTTAGTTTTTACACTAAATATATAATTTAAAAATTAAATGTCGAAGGTTTGGACAGATTCTCGTAAGCCTGCTTTCAAGGGAAGGGGCGTGGCCTTCTAACATGCTCACTCCTGATTGAAGAGACTGGTTGCCATAGAAATGTAGACGGACCAATAATAGTTTACTGAGGACATCTGGTTCTAACACGGTGACGGACATTTCGAGGAAAAAAGGCGACGGAATTGACTTCATTTGGTTGAAAGCAAGGCATTTTCTGTGGATGACATCACACAAAGTTTGTCTAGTTTTACAATATACAGTCAGTGGCTTAAACAAAAGGCGATGCAGCCAGTGTGAACCTAGCTTGATGGGTTTCCTGCGCAGTGCACAGAAAAATGAAAAATCTGTATGATACTCCTGCACCTCATCTACTTTCCTCTTTCTCATCTTTGCATGTTGCATAGTGTTCTATTCAACTTGGAGCTCACAGCATGCCCATGGGAAAAAAATGTGTGAGAACACTTTGCCTTACAAGCTCCCCGGGTTCTCTAAGATCTAAAAATTTTGTGTGGACCACCCATATGCCCCACACAGGTTTCCCTGTTTTAAACCTGCAGACAGCCCGTATCCGCCTTTAAGGGAAATTGTGACTAACACTGTAAAAGGCAGAACTAAGTGATTTTTAGCCTTCAACTGTAATTTTCTTTTGAAAAACTGATTATCAAGGAGCTCCATGTGGTTTCATCTGGTAATCTGATGGACCAGTATGGGATTGGAGGTTGCCAGGACGACGGTACATCTGAGACTGCATTGTGCTGACTGTGAAATTTGGTGGAGGAGGAATTATGGTGTGGGGGTGTTCTTCAGGACTTGTACACATTCTTTCTAATTTAGTTTCTGTACATTACCACAGTGATTTTTTTTATTTTTTGTTATCAATTTAATTGTTTAACCATTTTAATGCTGGTCCTCGTATTCAATATTTTTCCAGTTTGTTTCTAAAATTTTATGATCAATAGTGTCAAAAGCCTTTTTAAGGTTGATGAACACTCCTACTGCGAACTCTTTGTTGTCAGTGCCATTTATAATTTCTTTTCGGTTAGTTGCGTAATCGCCATGGACGTTTCTGAAACCGTATTGGTCGTCGGATATTATTTTGTGTTTTTCTATAAAACACTTTTTCGAGTATTTTTTAGAATTGGCAGAGTAAAGACACTGGTCTGTAATTTGTTATTTGGTGTTTGTCCACTGATTTGTGTAGTGGAATTACTTTGGCTATTTCATTTTTTGTGGAAATGTTCCTGTTTGAAAGGATAACTTGCAAATATAGGTAATAAAACAACTCAGATGCCATTGAAGTGCAGACTTTCAGCTTTTATTCCATGGGTTGAACAAAAACATTGCATAAAAATGTGAAAAACTAAAGCATTTTTTAAACACAATCCCTTCATTTCATGGGCTCGTAAGTAATTGGATAAATGACTTCCATGCTATCGCATGGGCAGGTGTGGGCAATTCCCTTGTTATGTCATTATGAGTGAAGCAGAAAAAAGGCCTGGAGACAAACAGACTCAGAGACAGTTTTTACAATAGAGCAATAACCCTCATGAACACACACATGGTTTAGTTTCTCTGGGAGAAGGAGGAATGTATTAGAGGGCTGCATTGGGATTGGGTCCCGCCGGGTCCCGCGGGACCCAACGCAAATCTCGCGGGATTGGGCGGTTTGAATTGTACTGCGGGCGGGAGCGGGCGGCAAAAAAAAACTCTGCGGGATCAGTTTTGCCATGAATATCTCATGAATATATAATAGTGGTCTACGTTAGGCTGTGCGGCTGTTGGAGTCTTATGTACTGAAGCTCCGTGAAGGCACCAGGTAGAGACGCCCAATGGCCACTGTCATCTAACCTGTTGTTGGGGGTGTGCAGCGCCCCGCCCCGCCTCTTAGAAATTGTGTTCTTTAAAGCCTGATACCGCGGTCGCGTGTGGGCGGAGCTATCAGCTAAAGTTCTGGTCTGATCGCTACATGGAGCGATGTGTGCATCAATGCATGGTAGACACAGAGAATGTGGAGAGATCAGGTTTATTATTTTAAAGAGTTCTGCTTGATAATCATGTTTCCATGTTTGAGTTCATAGAATCATCCCAGAGAAAGTCTCTGCTTCAACTCCCGCAGTGAAAGCTGCGTCTCAATCTGACGCCGTGTTTCCATCTCTCTGACAGAGTTTGAAGCCAAAGCCCCTCCCCCGCCTCTATACCTGCTTTTCCTCTCTACCTGTCCACCTGTTCACATCTTCTGCAGCTTAGAGTTATTTTCCCCGCGCTCCCAGTGTGTTCTACACAGAGAGCGCAAAATACGGTCATAGCAGGTTAACACGTTAGTTGGAACGCTCTAGCGCAACAGAAGGATGAAAGAGCTGTCAATCTATCTGGCAACACTGCGCGGGATAAGGAAGAAGCAGAGGTTTCCTGACAGGGACATGATGTCAGTTGATGAAGCAGAAAAGAACCTCAAACGAGGTTCATCGTGTTCAGATCTGCGTGCCAATGCCCCACTGAGGCGCAAAACAGCAAAAACGGGAAAAGGCTGAAGCTAAAAAAAAAAAAAGTATTTTTCCGTCAGGAAAAAATTAATTCATAGATTTTCAGCTCTGTTGAACCATTACAATGTTTTTCTTCCTGCAAATGACTTTGACCTGCATCTATCCCAGCTGGTTCAGCGCGCTTCAGGCCGTCTGTCGTGGACAAACAATGTCGCGGACACACGCACACTTTTTTTACCGAACAGGATTTGTGAAAATATATTTAATGATTATGTTGCACATTACACAAAAGAGGAATGCATGAAAAGATGAGACTGGAGGAGGGACATGAATCTCTTTAATAATATCAATAAAAATACGTGTTTTTTCCTGCGGGACGGGAGACGATACAAAATCAATGCATCTCTATTACTGTGCGGGACTAAATTCTATGAGTTTTGCGGGTGCGGGCGGGAGTGGACATACATATTGCGGGTGCGGGCGGGAGTGTAACGCATACGTTGCGGGAGCGGGCGGGATTGGTCAGAAATTTGGCGGGTGCGGGCGGGAGCGGGATGAAGAAAATAGTCCCGCGCAGGGCTCTAGAATGTATATTCTGTATATACACTTGGTGTGCATGTGTATATTGGTATATATATATTTATATATAATTTTTTTAGATACTTTTTGTATGAAAGATAATTGTAAGCTGTTTTATAATTATGTTGTTTTCTTCTTTCTCCTTGCACCAATGTGGGACAGTTCGCAATTTTGCTGTACCAAGTGTGACTGTACAATGACAAATCTTTATCTTATCTTATCTTAAAAGTGTCTTTTCTGCAGCCGTAAAGAGTTAAAAAAATAAAAAATTGTTCTCATGGGAAAAACTGACCGCTCTAATTAGTGATGGTTTGCAAACTACTAGCTTGTTTTTCTTATTGTCAGGCATTCTTTTTCTAATCTGTTTGTCCCACAGAAAGTTCCCCCATTGGTGTTCTGTTTCAGGTCCCCCAGCTGGGACTTGAACCATAATTTTATTATTTTAAATAATTTTAAACGATCAAATTTATTTGAAAACCCTTCCCTTTGAAAGAAAATGTGTGAAATCCCATCCCATTTAAAGTACAGTAGATGTGTGGATTTTCTATGGATCTTGTGTGGCAGTGACACTAACTGTAACTGCAAATGGCCCTTTCATAATAATGCTTTTCCAAAGCAAACCCACTCCAGTGAAAATTATGTTTTTGGTGTTTTTAACATGTTGTTATGATGGAAAACGAATATAAAATAATTTAAGATCAAAAATACATTTCTGAGTATTTTTTATTCAATGGCTCAGGTGGTTGAGAAGGTCGGCCAATGATCGAAGGATCGGCGGTTGGATCCCCGCTCCCCCCAGCCAACTGTCTTTGTGTCTTTGGGCAAGACACCTCACCCTCCCTGCCTCCAGTGTGGCTCCACTGGTGTGTGAATATGCGTGAATGTCCCGGTGATGGTCAGAGGGCCGTAGGCGCGAACTGGCAGCCACGCCTCTGTCATTCTGCCCCAAGGCAGCTGTGGCTACATCAGTAGCTACCATCACCAAGAATGAATGAATAATTGGAAGAACTTTGAGCATCAGGGAAAGCGCAGATAAATCCAGTCCATTATAAATCGTGATGAAACAGGAGCAGATGAAAAAATGTCATTTCTTAAAGCTCTCAGTTGTGATGTAGAAACTGAAATGGGCAGACCAAAGTATCCCTGCTCTGCTCCATTCTGATGCGTCCACTTTCAGACAAATGGATCCATGAACGTCTTTGTTTTCCTTGTCTGAGCTGGAAACTGGATCTAAACTGTACAACTGCATAGCTCCAATATTGCTTGGCATGTTTGTAGCCAATGTTAGCTTGGGGTTATTAGGGGCTGTAAGGTAGCGGGAGACAGTGTAAACAAAGGATGATGGGATATCAGTGGAGGCGTACTTCTGCAACAACAGTCCCACCCACAACTCAACTGTGAGTTTCCGATGAACCCCTGAGGCTCTGAAGAAACTTTGTCCTAGAAAACGACACAGGTTTTTTTTTAAGCTAAAGAAAGCAAACAATTAAAAGACCACTGGGAATGCTTTGACAACAGATCAAACCATGGCTGGAATCGGACTTTAGATGTCTAAATCATTGACTCGTTTATGAGAACTGGACTGAGCATGTCTGACGTCTTCATGGAAAATGACCTGCTACTGGTTTCAACAGAAATGAAGTAAATTCAGTCGCCATTTTTTGCGATAGACGTTGCTATGTTGGAATCCAACATTGTCAGTAAGCAGCGACTGGTCTGAGTTGGTCTGAGTAATTGTTTCTTTGACAACCATTCTCATCAATCAGGAGTTAGCCTGTTGGAAGCCCACATCCCTTCTACTGAAAACGGGCTTGAGAGAATCTGTCAATCAAACATTTTTGATTGGACATTGGATGTAGGGGCCAGTGGGCACCGCCTACTTTTATTGAGGCATCTAATTGGCCAGTTTATAGCTTCAATAACTTCCACTACAGTAAAAATATAAAAAGAAAGTAGGATCTGCAAGAACATAGAAGTCTATGTGATTTTGGCTTCTTGGAGCCAGCAGGTACTTCCTATTTGAAACGCCAGGGGGGAGGCATTGCTCAGTCCAGCTCTCTTATACAGTCAAAGGTTCAAACCCTTTAATCTGAATAGCTGTTTCTGAACCTCAAACAGAGATTTCTTAGATTAAGAGTATTTACTATAAAGTCATTTCTAACAGAAAAAGGGAGAGCCAGAAGTACATGTCAAATGAAAGGAAAAAAAGTAACTTAAGGAAAAATGATTTGGAGATTTGGGTATGGAGAAAAGCCAGACATGTAACAAGTGACCAAAGAACAGTGCCTGTAGCCTAATGTGGCCGAGTGTGTCTAAGAAAACTTGACCATCAGCAGATAAATCAAACAAGCTGCTTTCCCCATAATCCTGAAGCAGAGATTGGCCCCCTTAACAATAACAGGGCAAGTTGCCACACCACAGAATTGCATAAATAACAAGCAAGCATGAAATGTGGGAACTCTTTTTTCCTCCTCTTATGAATGAGAGATCAAGGACCCTCCAAAAGTCAGCCCACATTTGGTTTTTGTTGTTCTGCCTGACTCAAACTTAGCATGCGATTGAACTTGCCAATGTCAACAGATTTAGCAGCATTGTGAAACCTCTCTTCTGTCTTTTGTCTCTACGTTCACACACAGTCAAAAGAGGAGAGTAACTGCCTTCAGGCCAAGAAATGTAAATTCCCCTCAGTGTTGTGAGGGTTAGGCTCAAGATAGCCTGCAAATGTGTTCATGCTTACATTCATCCAGAGTTACCAACAGATCTGAGCGCATTTACTGCAAACACAATCCACATGTGAGATCTAAGTCAAACTTCAGGTACCTCTAGTGAGGGGGCCCTGAATACCCATGAGGTCAACTTTTGGCATCACAGCCGTTCCTCCTTCCTCTGCTGCTCACACCATCGCTGTTCACAAATGTGAGGATAGAAGAGCATTTACAGAAATTGCACTGGTCGCACTGCAAGGAAACCTGAACGCCTGTGTCTGCCTGGATGTTGTTCTTTGAACACCCTGATCAAAGCCTGATGAATGCAATCCATTCTGAAGAAGATAGAAACGTCCAAAAAGTCACTCTTTGCAAAACCTAAACCAAGAGCAGATGTAAAGGTGGCATGTGATTGTAGATGCAGCACAGTTTGGAATCTTCCACACAGTCCGGTTGCACTCAAAAAGCTGTAGTGTCAGACTCGGAAAAAACCTCTGCTCCTGAGGATGACATGAGAGCTCAGGGTCAATTTTTCGCCTGAAAGTTAAATCAGTAACACCTGACAAGTGTTTGCAGTGATCGTGGATTAAACCTGATGTTACGTCCATCCTGGGGAGTTGCTCTTTTTAGGCTCCAGCCCAGACTCTGTGGCACCAGAACCGTCAGTCTCTAATTCTTTGTGGCTGTATTTGTGTTGTACACAAAGTGACACTAACTTAACATTAGAAAACAATTTACTTTAAAACCTATTTAGAATGCTGAGGCTCTGCTGCATAACCCATCAGTCAATAAAACACAATTACAACTGTGAATTGGAAGGAACCTGCAATGTAGTCATGAGGGATCCAAGCTGGGCTCTCATTGTGCAGGTCCTAAGCCTGGATAAATCCAGAGGGTTGTGTCAAGAAGGTCATCTGATGTAAAATCTTTGCCAAACCAAACCTGCAAATCAAACTTATGATATCCACTCCGCATCGGACGAGTCCCGGGTTAACAAAGACTGCAATCGGTGCTGTTCATCAAACAACTGTTGGTCAAAGAAGGAGACGAGGAAAGCAAATTCATAAGAAGAGAGACAGAGGAGGAAAGTCAGAGTGTTGGAGTGAGTGTAGGGACTTTGAATGTTGGAACTATGACCTTAAAAGGTAGAGTTAGTTGACATGACGCAGAGGAAGAAGGTAGATGTTGTGTGTGTCCAGGAGACCAGGTGGGAAGGTAGCAAGGCTAGAGGCTTAGAAGCAGGGTTCAAGTTGTTCTATCATGGTGGAGATTGGAAGACAAATGTACACTGACCAAAAATATTAACGCAACACTTTTGTTATTGCTCCCATTTTTTATGGTATGAACTCAAAGATGTGAAACATTTTCCACACACACAAAATAACCAGTTCTCTGAAATATTGTTCACAAATCTGTCTAAATCTGTGATAGTGAGCACTTCTCCTTTGCCAAGACAATCCATCCCACCTCACAGGTGTGCCATTGTATCAAATCAAGCAATCAGGTACGCAGACTGTTTTTACAAACATTTTCGAAAGAATGGGTCTCAGGCTCTCAGGAGCTCAGTGAATCCAGCATGAAACTGTCATAGGACGCCACCTGTTCAACAAATCCATTGGTGAAATTTCCTCACTCCTAAATTTTCCACGGTCAACTGTCAGCTCTATCAGAACAAAATGGAAGAGTTTGGGAACAACAGCAACTCAGCCATGAAGTGGTAGACCACATACACTGATGGAGAGGGGTCAGATGATGCTGAAGTACATAGTACAAAGAGGTCCCCAACTTTCTGCACAGTCAATTGCCACAGAGCTCCAAAGGTCATGTGATCATCACCAGGATGACTCTGGTGATGAAGAAGATGAAGAAAGAAAGCGAAAAGGCAGAGAAGAGGATAAACTGGTGGAAGCTGAAAAAGGAAGAATGTTGCATGACTTTTAAGTAGCAGTTGAAACAGGCTCTGGGTGGTCAGGAGGGACTCCCACGTGGCTGGATAACTAGAGATCGTAGCACTGAAGAAATACAGAAATCACACACAGAAAGCAGAGCTGGAGGCTCTCTTTGGGAGGGACCAGGATGGATCAGGAATAAAGACATCAGGGGATTGCACATGTTAGAGGTTTTGGAGATAAAGACAGAGAGGCCAGGCTGAGATGGTTTGGACATGTTCAGAGGAGAGACAGTGAATCTATTGGTAGGGATGTAAGAGATCTAGAGGAAGACCAAAGAGGAGATTTATGAATGCAGTGAATAAAAACATGAAGATATCTGGTGTTGGAGGAGAAAATGGAGAAGACAAAGTCAAATGGAGGAAATTGATTTGTTGTGGTGACCCCTGAAGGGCACAGCAGAAAGGAAAAGAACAATATTGATCATCAGTATGGTATCTGCAGTTACCTATAATAATAGAGAAGAAATAATTAATTGGATCTACAGTGCCTTGCAAAAGTAGTAGGCCCCTTGAACTTTTCAACCTTTTTCCACATTTCAGGCTTCAAACATAAAGATATAAAACTGTATGTTTTTGTGAAGAATCAACAACTAGTGGAACACAATCATGAAGTGGAACAAAATTGATTGGATATTTCAAACTTTATTAACAAATAAAAAACTGAAAAAATTGGGCGTGCAAAATGATTCAGCCCCTTTACTTTCAGTGCAGCAAACTCTCTTCATATGATCAGTGAGGATCTCTGAATGATCCAATGTTGACCTAAATGACTAATGAGGAGAAATAGAGTCCACCTGTAATCAAGTCTCTGTATAAATGCACCTGCTCTGTGATAGACTCAGAGGTCCCTTTAAAGCAGAGAGAGCATCATGAAGAACAAGGAGCACACCAGACAGGTCTGAGATACTGTTATGGAGGAGTTTAAAGCCAAATTTGGATACAAAAAGATTTCCCAAGCTTTCAACACCCCAAGGAGCAATGTGCAAGAGATAAAATTGAAATGGAAGGAGTATCAGACCACTGAAAATTTACAAAGACCTGGGCGTCCGTCTAAACTTTCAGCTGAAACAAGGAGAAGATGATCAGAGATGCAGCCAAGAAGCCCATGATCACTCTGGATGAACTGCAGAGATCTACAGCTGAGGTGGAGAGTCTGTCCATAGGACAACAATCTGTCATATACTGCACAAATCTAGCCTTTATGGGAGAGTGGCAAGAAGAAAGCCATTTCTTAAAGATATTTATAAAATGTGTGGTTTAAAGTTTGCCACAAGCCATCTGGGAGACACACCAAACATGAGGAAGAAGTTGCTCTGGTCCGATGAAACCAAAATTGAACATTTTTGCAACAATGCAAAACGTTATGTTTGGCGTAAAAGTCTGAATCTTTTATCCTCTGTATTGTGTTCTTGGTGTTGCCAAACATGAGAAAGTTGTGTTCTGTTGCCGTGTTAAGTACTGAGCCCGTGTCCTGACATTAAGATATTAAAATATCTCTTGTTCCCACAGATTAATATCTTGTTCCCACAGATTAATATCTCGTTCACACGAAATACTATTCCGTTCCCACAAGATACTATTCCATTCCCTCGAAATGATTAACTCGTGCGAACGCAATAATTATGTCGTTCGAACGGATTAATTATTGCGTTCGAACGACATAATTATTGCGTTCGCATCTGTGTGTCATTACATTGCATTGAAGACACGGAGGATGTTTAGAGAACAGATTTATCTATTTTATTAATAATAATAATGCAATGTAATGAGACACACACAGACAGAAATGTGAAGGTATCTGCTGTAAATCTATGACGTATATTAATAACAGGATAAATGATCGGCTTCTTTGTTAGCATGTAGCCTAATAGCCTTCGAATGTAAAGCGACTGACTGCTAAAGTTAATAAAAGACAAGTCCTGAATATTATTATTCCTATTCGACCCTAAACTACAAAATCAGCTGTCTGTCAACCGACCAGCCAGTTGCCCAAATGCCGGCATACATCAAAGAGCTCTGCGGTGGAGCTAGTAGTAGCCTAGCAGGAGCTATCGTATGACAAAGCAGCCTAGTTATAAATCTTTTGATATTTTTCTTATATTCATAGAGACAGTAATAAAGTGATAATTTTTGTTTTTCCTGTTCCTTTATTGAACGAATGTGGGTCACAGAGACACGGAAGTTACAGCTGAAAGCGGCATTTGCCGGCGTACAGAGAGCATATCCGCGTGTATGACTTATGACGTGAATAATTATTGCGTTCGAACGGATTAATTATTGCGTTCGAACGAAATAATTATTGCGTTCGCACGAGTTAATCATTTCGGGGGAACGCAATAGTATCTTATGGGAACGGAATAGTATTTCGTGCGAACGAGATAATAATCTGTGGGAACAAGATATATTTTAATATCTTAATGTCAGGACACGGGCTCCGTAGTTAAGTTACCTCATAGCCCAGAAAATGTATGCTTGACATTTAGTTGAGGTGTCTGTACATCTAGACCAATTTATCATAGAAACATGACAATCTAATAGTATTAAATGTTACACATGCACATTTGAAAGAGTCTTTTACAGAAGGATCCATTTAACAATGTTGGCCATGGTGCAGAGGTACAGCCATTAATACCTGGTTGGGAGGTCACAGGTTCAGCTCCCACTTTTTCTGTGACCGAAGTCAGAACTCTGTCTCCCCAACTGGTCACCGGCGGGAGCCATCCCCAGAGTTCTAGCCACACTACAACTCCCAGCAACCCCCAGGGTACACTTCCTGGATGCTGTAATCCTGGATGGTGCACACCTGACTCTCATTCATTCAATCAACCACAGTTTACTTAAGCACTGCACTGATTGAAGCTCAGTGCGAAGTATTGTTTGTGCCACTCTGCCTTCTATACCAAGCAGTGTGTTTGGACCTGATTTTCAGTCTGCTGACCCTGTTTTTGACCCTGTTTGCCTGACGCCTGCCCTGCTCTCGCCTGGATCTTAACTATCTCCTCTTATGATCTCATGCCTGCTATTGGCCCTGATTTAGCTTTGTGGACTTTTAGCTGAGCTAATAAACCTGCTGCATCTGGATCCAGCCGTCTGCCTGTTCTTGTGACAGTCTGCCCATGGGACAAATTAAACCCCACTTTGCTAGTTGTCTGGATGGTGCCTTTCATGACACATCTGGCCCCGTCAGTGTGTGAATGTATGTGTTTGTGGGTGACTGGGACTGTAAAGTGCTTTGGGCCTTAATGAAAGTGGAAAAGCATCATCACACCATCACTGTTTATTGTCTTCTTACTGTCATGAATTTTAACATTTAACACACAACTCAAGGACAGAATTAGAGATGTAGAGATGTGACACACAAAAATAGAACTCAGGCAGGCGTTTACTTCGGTTACTCCCCTAGGGCGGTTCAGTTCATCAACTCACCTGTTCAGCATCCCATTTAAGTCCAGGTGTGTAAGCTGTTCATCCTTCTTTACTGCAGCGCTCCGTTTGTCGCCCCACCCTCCTCCCCGGCTTCCACCTGTGAGCTCCATTAGGGTAGTTATTACCCAAAAGTTTATGGAAATTTGTCTCATGGAATTGCACGGAATTGGAATTGAGTTTTATGGCAAACTAAAAGAATGTGAAATGCAAAGTTAGAGGAATGTGAAATACAAAGTTAAAGGAATGTGAATGCAAAACAAGAATGTGAAAGCAAACAAAGATATGAAAATAAATAATATTATTACTGCATGAGTTGTCTGACTGAATAATGCAACACTATTCGCAGGGTGGATGTGAAAATGAAAATGCAATCCCCTCTTTGCATTTTCATTTTAGTTATGACACAGAATAAGAGGTTTTTAAATAGAAATGAAAAAGCATTTTGAAGGATTGATATTTTATTTTAATTTTGAGTCATTTGATGCAGTTACATTTTTAAATTAAAAAGCGTTTCTATTAATCCATTTTGTCAAATTAGACATTTCTAAATGAATTTTGCTACACATTTACCAGAGAACCTTTTGAAAATCAAATGTCAGATACCATTTTCATTATCATTTTAATTAGGTGACAGAATAAGCAGTGTTGAAGAAGAAAATGAAAAAGCATTGTGTTGTTTTTTCATTTTAATTTTGATTCAAAAAATGCAGCTTTATTTTGAAAATGTAAAAGCATTTCTGGTTTTGACTTTTATTTTTCATTATGCTACACAAATGCTTGCATATTCCTGACACAACCCGGTACTTTATCTGGGCTGGGGACTGGCACAGGGAAACTTAGACTTGGGCCACATAGCTGGCAGTAGCGTCAAGTAACTTGCTTAAGGCATGAAGCTCATCGTGCCTTTGAGATTTAAAAGCTGATTTCCCATGTGTCGGTCATACACTTACCGTAACCGACTGATCATCCACCTGCTTTTCTCTGTAAAATTATGATCACCAAAATGGTTAAAACTACCTTTCACATGGTCATAAACCACAGTTAATGTTTCTCAAGGAGCCCTGTTCACCTTCTTTCTTGGCCTTAAGTCCTTTTGGGGTCACAGGGTTGCTGCAGCTTTTTCCAGCCACTTTCGGATGAAGGCAAGGTTCATTCTTGACACTTCTCCAGTCCATCAAAGAACCACACAGATTAACCACACGTACTCAGATCTGCACCAAAGAAACAATTTAGAGTTTCCAGTGAACTTATGAAGCACGTTTTTGGATTGTGAGAGGAAGCTGGAGGAAATCCCTGCACGAATGAGGAGAACATGAAAAGTCCATACAGAAATGTGCCAGCTTGGATTCAAACCTTCCTGATGTGACTCGAGACAGTACTAACCACTACCCCACCATGCAGCCCTGTGTCAGACTCATAAACGTTTTTGATGTGCAGCTGGGTGAAAAAAACAGCAACCTGGTTTCATAGAGATGTGCACATCCATTAAAGTGCATTTTATTAGTAATAATAAAATAATAATAATAATAATACATTTTATTTATAAGGCGCCTTTCTGGGCACTCAAGGTCGCCCAGTCGCAATTTTCACCTCTACATTAGAATAACCATAACAATAATTATTTTAGGAACAATATACAGATGAAAGCCCTGAAAGTTACCTAAATCTACAAATGGCTTATTTACCTGGACAGATGCCACTTTTCCATGAAGTAAGAAGCAGGTGCTTGTTCTCTCTTAAATAAAATCTTAACTTCTTCACAAATCTTAATAATCCATAAAAACACAATCTCTTTGTAAAAAACCTTGCTAATGTCATGGTTACTCAATGGATGTCCGAATATAGTTAGTATTTCCTAACAAGTCCTAAGAGACACTTCATGTCCCAACAGTGTGCTGTGGTCTGGCAAAACCAGAGGTTACTCTGCACAGAGGTAACTCTCCAGAACGGAAGGTTGGAGATTTTTTACCTTTACTTTGCTTCATGGCAAACACGCCTCCACAATCCAAGTTCTGAGTTATGAAACAGAATCTTTGAGTGCATAAAGGTGAAGATGGAAGAGGAAAACACCCACCCTTCAGCATCCTCATGTGCATCGGAAAAGTTCCTGTTTTGGGGGCCAACATATAGGGTGATGTGAATGCACAACCACACAGACTTACCAAACAAAGAGGGAAGAAGGGCTGTTGAGAAGCTCTAAACAAAAAGACATTTTTAGCAAGATCCTCTGGAGTGATGGAACAAAGGTGGGAAGTGATGTGACGTCGCACACGAGAGAATCTGAGGGTCAGCGGTGGCATTGCAGACACGCCTCACTCATAAACAATGTCATTTCACATACACACAGTCAAGGTCCTCCCGGCTGCTCCAAAAATAGCCATTTCCTAGTCCCCAAGCTGCTGATATTAGAATCACAAGGATGTTTGGTTTCCACTTTTGAAGCACCAGAAGAAATTTACTGGTCTTATGAATCCAAATAAAACAACCTGTGCGGATTCACCTATAAACTTAGATGCTGAAAGGTCACATCACATTTTTTGTGTCAGAAGCCTAGAAATTAAAAATCCTTTCAGTTCAGTACCAACCCGATTTATGACGCTTTTTCTTTCTTTTCACTTAATACTGCAAGGTGCTTTGTTTCAAATATCAGCCTACATGTTAATATTTGAAATGTTTTAAAACAACATCTGAAACAAATTTTCTTTTTTATGTAAACATATCCCAGCAGGGTCCACATGGCAGAGCAGTGAGCAGAATAGATCAGTGTTTTTCAACCAGTGTGCCGAGGGAGATGGTCAGGTGTGCCGTGGGAAATTGTCCTCATTCACTGATCTAAAAACATTTCCCATCTCCAGGATTTCAGCTCTTTGTTCATCTAAACAGGCCCTGATAAAACACTGAGTAGTTAGGAATATGAAAGATCGTAAAAGACTTTTTTTCTTTGTGTTTATTTGATTCTATTAAAGACATTTTGATAAGAATGACGGTACAGCAATTTAGCCGCAACTTCAACTGTTTTTGGAAAAGTCCCGCCCCTTTAACTGTTTCCACCAATCATTCTTGGAGGCTTAATCACATGTCATCAGTCTGACCAATCAGAAGTGGTTAAAGTCTTCACTTCCTTGTTCAGATTCTGCTCATAAAGTATCACAGTTCTAACAAAAATACCAGCTAAAGCTCGTCTTTAGCTGGTACTTTTGTTTTATTAGGGCCCGAGCACGGAGTGCAAGGACCCTATTGTAATTCGAATGTTTATTATTATTAGGGCCCGAGCACGGAGTGCAAGGACCCTATTGTATCTGTTAGGTTTATTATTAGGGCCCGAGCACGGAGTGCAAGGACCCTATTGTATCTGTTAGGTTTATTATTATTATTATTATTATTATTATTATTCTTCCGACTTTTCCGTCGCCTTTTTGAGGCCTTTAACATACCCCAAAACTCACCAAATTTTGTATACACATCAGGAGTCGCGAAAAATTTCATATTTTATAGGAGAACGGCATAGGTAAACAAAAATGGCTCGATAGCGCCACCTGCAAAATTTGTTTTCGCGAGCACCTCCATATGCTTTATAGTACAAACCTGATTTTAACAGGGCATGTTCATCGGATAGAAACCTACAAAAAAGTCTCTTGGGACCAAGCTGTCAGTCGCACAGGAAGTCTGATATTTTGATGACAATATGTCATTTTTGCTGTATTTTGGTCATTTGCAGGCCTCGCTCTAGAACGAACTCCTCCTAGAGATTTGAGAGTAATGACTCCAAACTTTGGTTTTGTAAACTAGACACATGTCCGATGTTAAATTGCAAAGCTTTTAAGTTTTTATGGATGTTTGTGACCATGGCGGCGCGTCAAAATTGGAGGTCGTTTCGAAAACACGCCATGAAAAGAAAAATGGCCATTACTCAGCCATGCATAATCCAATCTGATCCAAAATTGATGTGCATGATTGTAGTCTGACTCTGAACACATCTGCAGTGAAAAAATCTGGAAAAAGTGTAGCGCCACCTGCTGGCAAGAGGAAATGACATGTTTTACTTGGAGCATCACTACTCCGAGTAGGATGAGCCGACACACCTGAAAATGACGTCCACCTGTTGAAAAGCCATTGAAGTTTACTCTGACAAAAAACCATAACTTTCAATGCGGGGGTGTGGTCGTGACAGAGCGGCAAAGTTGGGCATCTCGCTATGCACACAAAAGTTGCTCTCACGTGCACATTCCTTGTCCAATCTCACTGAAATTCAATGGATATGATGAAGCTTCTATTCTGAACCCATGGATATGACAATCTTGGACGAGCTCTATAGCGCCACCTAGTTATTGCATTGGGCACATTCTGCCCTGTATTTTCTCTTTGCTTTGTCCGATGTGCATGAAATTAAAACTGGAGATACTCAGAAGGGTCCTCTCTCATCATGTAAAGTTTCATGGGTGTACACCTGACGGTGCCTGCGTAACAGGAAGTGGTCGATTATGTGCACCCAAATAATAGAAATTTATTATAAATCAGCCGTTTGTCTCAGGAAGCTGAGATTTCAGAATTAGATGCCTTTAATAACCTCCAGCTTTGATATGTAACACTATAGGGTCTACGAGAAACTTCATCACTTGATTTTTTTAATGAAATTTTGGACTGAACAAAGATTTTTAGCATAAATTCTGTTTAGGTTATCAGCACCAAGAATTCAACTTTCATAGGCATTTATGTGCTACTGCTTCCTAAAAAAATTCAGAATGATTGAAGTTACAGGTGACATCTTAGAGAGCATTACATCCAAAAAGGTCCGAAAACGTCTTTTTAGGCAAAACTACAAACACCTATTTTTTTTCATAACTTAATCATCATATATCAACACCATTTATTTTTTTAAATGTAGGGATCTGTGTTTGCTGCCTTCCATATTTTTTTCAGAAGTCCAGGTGAAACAGATGATTTTAAAAAAATCCTGATTCATCCCAAAACCTGTGCTTTTTCCGTCTGGACTCCAAACAAGTGTGTTTTAAAATTACTTATGCTTCAAATATCCACACCAAGTTTCACACGCATATAGCTGAACATGTCTAAATGCTTCTTGAATATTCTTTACAGATATAAAATGAACTGGTCAACTGTAGGATGTCATTTCCTCTTACATGCTTAAGTCTTTTCCTCATGCTGCAGCCTGCTCCTCAATCATCCCTGTTGCTGGAGTCAAATTTCACCCCCCCCCCCCCCCCCACACACACACACACACCAGCTGCCAGTTCATATGCTAACTAACCCAGAAGTGAGGTGACAAGAGTTTAGACACAAGAGGGA
Source organism: Oryzias latipes (assembly GCF_053564925.1). NCBI lineage: Eukaryota > Metazoa > Chordata > Actinopteri > Beloniformes > Adrianichthyidae > Oryzias > Oryzias latipes. The sequence continues at coordinate 5,289,714 of NC_136240.1, forward strand.
GGGCAGACTGCTTTTTCATTTGTTTTGTATGTCTTTCATAGATTTTTATGAATAATCATTGCTTTTCTAGTCATGTAAAATGCAATTAACCTAATATTTTATCTTTTTTTTTTACAAACAAAACATATGAATGTGCTCCAAAACAAAACCCAACTCTCAGTACAGTTCTACAGATGTAACATAAGACTTAGACAGTAAATGTCTCTTTTATCCTTTTTTAATCAATGCTGCAACTTCTTTTCCTTAATATAAATCCAATGAAATTAAACTACAAAACCAAAAAACACAACGTATAGCAAATTTCTCTAAATAAATTATGTGTATATACAATATGTAGCACTTTTAAACAAAATAATAACAAATCCTTCCAATACAAGCACAGAAAAATGGAACACAAAATTTAAAACCCAAATTTGAAATGGCAATTTTAAAAAGATAATTTTTTCAGCCTGCTAAAAGTGCACAATTGTAAAAGCTCTTTTATATAGACAACTGTTTGGTTGCTTAGAGCTCTAAATATAAAAACAATGCCTTTATGGACGTGGCACGGATGGCACGGATGTTCAGCAGGGTAAACCCCAGGAAAGCGGCGGGACCTGATGGAGTTCCCGGAAAGGTTCTGCGGGCCTGCGCCGATCAACTCTCCCAGGTCTTCACAAAAATCTTCAACCTGTCGCTAGCTCAGGCTTTCATCCCTGCTTGCCTGAAGTCATCCACTATCATCCCGATACCCAAAAAGTCCTCATCCACAGCCTTCCTCACGGACTTCCGCCCAGTTGCACTCACTGCTGTCATCACAAAGTGTCTGGAGCGGCTGCTCCTGGGACACATCAAAGACTCCCTCCCTCCAATCTTCGTCCCCCACCAGTTTGCTTACAAAGCAAACAGATCAACGGATGATGCCATTTCCATCACCCTCCACACTGCGCTGAGCCACCTGGAACACAGAGACACCTACGCCAGGATGCTCTTTGTGGACTATAGCTCAGCCTTTAACACAATCATTCCTGACATTCTGGTCAACAAACTGTCTGAACTAGGACTCCACCCACTCACCTGCTCGTGGATCAAGGACTTCCTGACAAACAGACCACAGACAGTCAAACTTGACCCCCACCTCTCCTCCACCCGGACGCTGAGCACAGGCTCCACACAGGGATGTGTGCTGAGTCCTCTGCTGTATACACTGTACACAGCAGACTGCAGACCAGCCCACACCAGCAACACCGTGGTGAAGTTTGCAGACGACACTACTGTGGTGGGGCTGATCTCTGGGGACGACGAGACGGCCTACAGAGACGAAGTCCTGAAACTCTCAAGGTGGTGTCAGGCTAATAACCTCATCCTGAACACCACCAAGACCAAGGAGATCATCCTGGACTTCAGAAAAAACAGAACAGATCCACCCCCACTCTACATCGATGGAAACTGTGTGGAGAGGGTCCACAGCTTCACCCTCCTGGGCACCACCATCTCTGCTGACCTCACATGGTCTAACAACACCATGACTGTCATCAGGAAGGCCCAGCAACGCCTGCACTTCCTGAGAAAACTTAGGAGGAACGACGTCAGCCAGGAGCTGCTGGTAACGTTCTACCGCTCAACCATTGAGAGCATTCTGTCCTATGGCATCACAGTGTGGTTTTCCCACTGCACTGAAGCAGAACGGCAGAGTCTCCAGAGAGTGGTAAAGACAGCGCAGAGGATCATCGGCTGCCCCCTCCCCTCACTGAAGGACATTTACCAGTCTCGCTGCCTCAGCAGAGTGACTAGCATCACCACTAACTCCACCCATTCTGCTTTCCCTCTGTTTGAACTGCTGCCCTCTGGAAGGAGGTACAGGTCCATCAGAACCAGGACAAACAGACTAAGAAACAGCTTTTTTCCACAGGCAATTATCATACGGAATGCACATACGTCCACCAACCACACCTCACTCTAATTTTACTACAATGCGTGCAATATCCTGACTGTCTAACCGGGTCACTGTGCAATAACTTGATATTTATTAAGCTGTGCTCACAGCAACTCATGTAATTCCATTCTATTTTATTCACAAATATTTAATATTTAACAGTTCCTGTCCATATTGTTCATTTTTTGTTAAGAGTTGTAAATACAGTATTTCTTTTTCTATTCTATTTTTATTTTTATTTTATGTAACTCCTTCACTCCAAGGCTGCTGCAATTTCATTGTATCCCCATGTACAATGACAATAAACGATTCTGATTCTGATTATATCACTTAGACACAGATGGAGAACCATATCAACTGGATTGGTAACAGCAACAACCACCGACCAAGCCGGCAAGCCCTGGCAGAAAAGATCCCCACAAGAAACACTGCAGGCTGTTCCATAAAAAATATAGTTTTACCATTGCCTTGCAGATCACAGTTGAAGTGGTTTAGTTTTCCTAAAAAAATTCAGAATGATTGAAGTTACAGGTGAACTTTTAGACAACATTTGATCCAAAAAGGTCCGAAAACGTCTTTTTAGGCAAAACTGAAAACACCTATTTTTTTGCATAACTTATCTTTCAAATATCAGCACAAAAAAATTAAAAACGGTAGGGATCTGTGTTTGCTGCCTTCCATATTTTTTTCAGACTTAAAAGTGTAACAGATGATTTATAAAAAATCCTTTTTCATCCAAAAACCTGTGTTAAATCTGTCTAGACTTAGTATTAAAAACTCTCCAAGATGAATGTGCCTGACTCCACCTGCAGGTGGATCACAGACTTCCTGACGGACAGACAGCAGTATGTGAGGCTGGGGAAGCTCGTCTCAGATACTCGGACCACAAGCACCGGATCCCCCCAGGGCTGTGTCCTTTCACCCCTGTTACTCTCCCTGTACACAAACAGCTGCACAGCTGGTCACCTGTCTGTCAAACTCCTGAAGTTTGCTGACGACACCACACTCATCGGCCTCATCTCTGACGGAGATGAGTCGGCCTACAGGAGTGAAATAGCCAGGCTGGTGTCATAGTGCAGCGCTAACAACCTGGAGCTTAATGCTCTGAAGACAGTGGAGATGACAGTGGACTTCAGGAAGGCCCCAGCCCCCCTCCCCCCTGTCATCCTCTGTGACTCCCCGGTGACCTCTGTGGAGTCCTTCTGCTTCCTGGGAACCATCATCAGCCAGGACCTCAAGTGGGAGCAGAACATCAGCTCCATCACTAAGAAGGTCCAGCAGAGGATGTACTTCCTGAGGCAGCTGAAGAAGTTTCACCTCCCTGAAAAGATGCTGGTAGACTTTTACACCGCCATCATTGAATCCACCCTCACGTCCTCCATCACAGTCTGGTTCGCTGCGGCCACGGCCAGAGACAAGGCCAAGCTGCAACGCGTCATCCACTCAGCAGAGAAGGTGATCGGCTGCCACCTCCCGTCTCTCCAGGAGCTGCACATCTCCAGGACCTGGAGGCGGGCAGCCAGGATTGTAGCCAACCCCTCTCATCCAGGACATAATCTCTTTCGGCCCCTCCCTTCTGGCAAGAGGCTCCGGTCCATCAGGACCAGGACCTCGCGCCACAAGAACAGCTTCTTCCCCACTGCAGTCAGCCTGCTGAACAGTACCCCAACTCCCCCAGGTGACCCCCCCCCCCGCCCACCAAAGGACTGTCGGTGCCACTTACAGGCCCCACCATCCCAGCCCATCTGTGCTCCCACTTTAATTCACCTTACTCTACTGTATATAGTGTGTTGTTGTTGTTAACTTAATTTTTAACTTATTCTTAATTGCACTATACACCAAGTCAAATTCCTCGTTTTGTAAAGTGCGCTCTACTGAACCTGGCAATAAAACTTTTTCTGATTTCTGATTCTATTAATCATTGTTTTTTATTCATTCAAAATGCAATTAAATCAATATTTTATCTTTTTTCTTTTCCTTTTTCTTTTTTTTTATCTCTTATATCCTTTTTTATAATCAATGTTTGAACTTCTTTTCCTTTCTATTGTCATGGTTTCAGTTTGTTGTCTTTTTTTTCGCTTTAGTTCTTGTTCTGTCTTGTTTGGTTCTGTTTCCTGTTTTATTTTGAAAGGTTTCCTGTCTTGTCATGTTTTTGAGTTTTACTTCCTTTGGTCCCCATCTGCCCTAATCGTGTTCACCTGTGTCTTGTCTGCCCTGTCTGTATATAAGTCTTGTCTCTGCCTTCCTCCTGTGCTGGTCCATTAACTTCTGCTCATGTTGATCACGTCTTCTTGTCTGGCGTCCATGTCCCGTGCCATGCCACAGTAAGTTTTTGTTTTTAGTTTTGTCATCCTGCTCTGCAGCGCTTTTTGTTAGTTAAATAAACCCACTTGCCCTGAACCCGTTTGCCTCCCGTCTCTGCGCCTGGGTCCTACCTGCTGTCGAGCCTCCCCCCCACACGACATCTATACATCCAATGAAATTAAACTACAAATCAACAAACACAACTGATAACAAATGTCTCTAAAAAATGATGTGTATATTTGCAGAACCTTAAAAACACCAAACAAATAACAAATGCTTCCCAAATAAAGCACAAAAAATGGAACACAAAATGTAAAACCCAAGTTAGAAATTGCAATTTGAAAAGATACTTTTTTCAGCAGCTTTTCAAAATCAATCACCAATTCTACTCTTCTGTGGATGAAACAAAGAACTCCAGAACAATGAAGCCATTTCTCTAAGTCTCTCTCACCTTCAGTTTTAAACAAGGTCTGTGAAAATCCACCATACATTGGTCACATGAACTCAGAGACCTGCTAAAAGTGCACAATTGTAAAAGCTCTTTTATATAGACAACTGTTTGTTTGCTTAGAGCTGTAAATATAAAAAAAATGCTTTTCTATCACCTAGACACAGATGGAGAACCATATCAACTGGATTAATAACAGGGTGGCATGTTTAGACAACATGAAGCTGTCCATCACATTTTTGACCTAAACATGTAAACACATCCTTGGCTCTGCGGTTAGGAAATGGTATTTGGGAATCTCTTTATACCAGGAGCCAGCCTGGCCATTGGAACATCGCCACAGTGCCCATCCAGACTGGGACAGCAACGGGGTCCACTTCAGAGCCGTGAGCTGCTGTGTTTAACTCCAGCTGTCCCAGCAAGGGAGACAACTGCAGCAACATCCACTGACCAAGCTGACAAGCCCTGGCAGAAAAGATCCCCACAAGAAAAACACTGGCTCAGGCAGGCTGGTCAAAAAAAAATAGTTTTGCCATTGTCTTGCAGCTCGCAGATCAAGTGGTTTAGTTTTCCAGTAATGTCAGTCAAGAATGCAAGTTCAGATTCACAATGTTCATATTCACCATATTCAACAGACATCTCCTCCAATAGCACCTTAAAAATCCTGTGCTGTTTTGCTTTGCAGCTGAGGTTGTTTACGATTTTCAGAATAAGAGTCATTATATGTCCAGAGCCAATCACTTCTGCACATAAGGCCTGCTGGTGAATGACGCAGCAGTAATGCAGACATTTTGGAAAGTCTGGGTCAGCTTTACAGTGAGTGATGAAACCTGTTTGTCTATTGATCATAGCAGGAGTCCCATCTGCAGTCACTGCTACCAGCTTTTCTAATTGTACCTTTTTCTGCACAAAAACTCCTTCACCGTGTTATACATTTCAACTCCTCTTGTAGTTGTCTGTTAGGGCAGATGTGTCAGGAGTTCTTCTCTTGTGGAAACCAAAAGCTATGCTGTACTGTTGCCGTCCACAGACTCATTACACTGGACGTTAACCACCTGCACTTTGCAAGATCCCGGTCCAGCTAATTGGCCAAGTTATCAGACATAGCTGACACTCATCTAGACATTGTAGTGGAAATTGAATGAGTTCTATTGTTCTCATCCTTAGGGACAGTGATAGCAATTATCATCATTGCTTGAATTTTTTTCATGCTATATGCAAAAGTCTTTGTCCCTTAAGGCAACAGATTACAGCCCCCCCCCCCCCCCCCCCCCCCCCCCCCCAGGCAGCTGTCGTATTAACAATAGCTTGGAGCTCCAGAATGGACAAGAAAAAACGACGAGAATGGCTCGAGCAGGGCGTTGCTCACGGGGCGGTCGCTCGTGCCATGCGGTCGCACGTGCTCGGGCCCGCTAAATGCTACTTGTAGCTTTAATTATTATTATTATTATTATTCTTCCGACTTTTCCGTCGCCTTTTTGAGGCCTTTAACATACCCCAAAACTCACCAAATTTTGTATACACATCAGGAGTCGCGAAAAATTTCATATTTTATAGGAGAACGGCATAGGTAAACAAAAATGGCTCGATAGCGCCACCTGCAAAATTTGTTTTCGCGAGCACCTCCATATGCTTTATAGTACAAACCTGATTTTAACAGGGCATGTTCATCGGATAGAAACCTACAAAAAAGTCTCTTGGGACCAAGCTGTCAGTCGCACAGGAAGTCTGATATTTTGATGACAATATGTCATTTTTGCTGTATTTTGGTCATTCGCAGGCCTCGCTCTAGAACGAACTCCTCCTAGAGATTTGAGAGTAATGACTCCAAACTTTGGTTTTGTAAACTATACACATGTCCGATGTTAAATTGCAAAGCTTTTAAGTTTTTATGGATGTTTGTGACCATGGCGGCGCGTCAAAATTGGAGGTCGTTTCGAAAACACGCCATGAAAAGAAAAATGGCCATTACTCAGCCATGCATAATCCAATCTGATCCAAAATTGATGTGCATGATTGTAGTCTGACTCTGAACACATCTGCAGTGAAAAAACCTGGAAAAAGTGTAGCGCCACCTGCTGGCAAGAGGAAATGACATGTTTTACTTGGAGCATCACTACTCCGAGTAGGATGAGCCGACACACCTGAAAATGACGTCCACCTGTTGAAAAGCCATTGAAGTTTACTCTGACAAAAAACCATAACTTTCAATGCGGGGGTGTGGTCGTGACAGAGCGGCAAAGTTGGGCATCTCGCTATGCACACAAAAGTTGCTCTCACGTGCACATTCCTTGTCCAATCTCACTGAAATTCAATGGATATGATGAAGCTTCTATTCTGAACCCATGGATATGACAATCTTGGACGAGCTCTATAGCGCCACCTAGTTATTGCATTGGGCACATTCTGCCCTGTATTTTCTCTTTGCTTTGTCCGATGTGCATGAAATTAAAACTGGAGATACTCAGAAGGGTCCTCTCTCATCATGTAAAGTTTCATGGGTGTACACCTGACGGTGCCTGCGTAACAGGAAGTGGTCGATTATGTGCACCCAAATAATAGAAATTTATTATAAATCAGCCGTTTGTCTCAGGAAGCTGAGATTTCAGAATTAGATGCCTTTAATAACCTCCAGCTTTGATATGTAACACTATAGGGTCTACGAGAAACTTCATCACTTGATTTTTTTAATGAAATTTTGGACTGAACAAAGATTTTTAGCATAAATTCTGTTTAGGTTATCAGCACCACGAATTCAACTTTCATAGGCATTTATGTGCTACTGCTTCCTAAAAAAATTCAGAATGATTGAAGTTACAGGTGAACTTTTAGAGAACATTTCATCCAAAAAGGTCCGAAAACGTCTTTTTAGGCAAAACTACAAACACCTATTTTTTTTCATAACTTAATCATCATATATCAACACCATTTATTTTTTTAAATGTAGGGATCTGTGTTTGCTGCCTTCCATATTTTTTTCAGAAGTCCAGGTGAAACAGATGATTTTAAAAAAATCCTGATTCATCCCAAAACCTGTGCTTTTTCCGTCTGGACTCCAAACAAGTGTGTTTTAAAATTACTTATGCTTCAAATATCCACACCAAGTTTAACACGCATATAGTTGAACATGTCTAAATGCTTCTTGAATATTCTTTACAGATATAAAATGAACTGGTCAACTGTAGGATGTCATTTCCTCTTACATGGTTCAGTCTTTTTCTCATGCTGCAGCCTGCTCCTCAATCTTTCCTGTTGCTGGAGTCAAATTTCACCCCCCCCCCCCCCCCCACACACACACCAGCTGCCTGTTTATATGCTAACTAACCCAGAAGTGAGGTGACAATAGTTTAGACACAAGAGGGAGGGCAGACTGCTTTTTCATTTGTTTTGTATGTCTTTCATAGATTTTTATGAATAATCATTGCTTTTCTAGTCATGTAAAATGCAATTAACTTAATATTTTATCTTTTTTTTTTTACAAACAAAACATATGAATGTGCTCCAAAACAAAACCCAACTCTCAGTACAGTTCTACAGATGTAACATAAGACTTAGACAGTAAATGTCTCTTTTATCCTTTTTTAATCAATGCTGCAACTTCTTTTCCTTAATATAAATCCAATGAAATTAAACTACAAAACCAAAAAACACAACCTATAGCAAATTTCTCTAAATAAATTATGTGTATATACAATATGTAGCACTTTTAAACAAAATAATAACAAATCCTTCCAATACAAGCACAGAAAAATGGAACACAAAATTTAAAACCCAAATTTGAAATGGCAATTTTAAAAAGATAATTTTTTCAGCCTGCTAAAAGTGCACAATTGTAAAAGCTCTTTTATATAGACAACTGTTTGGTTGCTTAGAGCTCTAAATATAAAAACAATGCCTTTATGGACGTGGCACGGATGGCACGGATGTTCAGCAGGGTAAACCCCAGGAAAGCGGCGGGACCTGATGGAGTTCCCGGAAAGGTTCTGCGGGCCTGCGCCGATCAACTCTCCCAGGTCTTCACAAAAATCTTCAACCTGTCGCTAGCTCAGGCTTTCATCCCTGCTTGCCTGAAGTCATCCACTATCATCCCGATACCCAAAAAGTCCTCATCCACAGCCTTCCTCACGGACTTCCGCCCAGTTGCACTCACTGCTGTAATCACAAAGTGTCTGGAGCGGCTGCTCCTGGGACACATCAAAGACTCCCTCCCTCCAATCTTCGTCCCCCACCAGTTTGCAGAACAGAACAGATCCACCCCCACTCTACATCGATGGAAACTGTGTGGAGAGGGTCCACAGCTTCACCCTCCTGGGCACCACCATCTCTGCTGACCTCACATGGTCTAACAACACCATGACTGTCATCAGGAAGGCCCAGCAACGCCTGCACTTCCTGAGAAAACTTAGGAGGAACGACGTCAGCCAGGAGCTGCTGGTAACGTTCTACCGCTCAACCATTGAGAGCATTCTGTCCTATGGCATCACAGTGTGGTTTTCCCACTGCACTGAAGCAGAACGGCAGAGTCTCCAGAGAGTGGTAAAGACAGTGCAGAGGATCATCGGCTGCCCCCTCCCCTCACTGAAGGACATTTACCAGTCTCGCTGCATCAGCAGAGTGACTAGCATCACCACTAACTCCACCCATTCTGCTTTCCCTCTGTTTGAACTGCTGCCCTCTGGAAGGAGGTACAGGTCCATCAGAACCAGGACAAACAGACTAAGAAACAGCTTTTTTCCATAGGCAATTATCATACGGAATGCACATACGTCCACCAACCACACCTCACTCTAATTTTACTACAATGCGTGCAATATCCTGACTGTCTAACCGGGTCACTGTGCAATAACTTGATATTTATTAAGCTGTGCTCACAGCAACTCATGTAATTCCTTTCTATTTTATTCACAAATATTTAATATTTAACAGTTTCTGTCCATATTGTTCATTTTTTGTTAAGAGTTGTAAATACAGTATTTCTTTTTCTATTCTATTTTTATTTTTATTTTATGTAACTCCTTCACTCCAAGGCTGCTGCAATTTCATTGTATCCCCATGTACAATGACAATAAACGATTCTGATTCTGATTATATCACTTAGACACAGATGGAGAACCATATCAACTGGATTGGTAACAGCAACAACCACCGACCAAGCCGGCAAGCCCTGGCAGAAAAGATCCCCACAAGAAACACTGCAGGCTGTTCCATAAAAAATATAGTTTTACCATTGCCTTGCAGATCACAGTTGAAGTGGTTTAGTTTTCCTAAAAAAATTCAGAATGATTGAAGTTACAGGTGAACTTTTAGACAACATTTGATCCAAAAAGGTCCGAAAACGTCTTTTTAGGCAAAACTGCAAACACCTATTTTTTTGCATAACTTATCTTTCAAATATCAGCACAAAAAAATTAAAAACGGTAGAGATCTGTGTTTGCTGCCTTCCATATTTTTTTCAGACTTAAAAGTGTAACAGATGATTTATAAAAAATCCTTTTTCATCCAAAAACCTGTGTTAAATCTGTCTAGACTCCAAACAAACATTTTTTTATGGTAACTTATGTTTCAACAATCGACACCAATTTTCACACACCTATAGCTGAACATGTCCCATAGCTCCCTGAATATTTTCATAGATATACAATGAACTGGTCATTCTAACATCTAGCATTCTAACATCTAACATCTTACATGTCAAAGCCTCTCTCAGCCTGGCTCTGCTGAAGGAGTCGTGTTACAACCCCGCCCCCTCCTGCTGGGACCCCTGCTATGTAAATTAGCAAGCAGTGAACAGAGAGATGAGGAGTAAGAATGGCCATTACTCAGGCATGCATAATCCAAAGACAGCCAGTTAAACACTGAAAGACATATTTTTCGGTATGTCTTTCATACATCTTTAGTATTAAAAACTCTCCAAGATGAATGTGCCTGACTCCACCTGCAGGTGGATCACAGACTTCCTGACGGACAGACAGCAGTATGTGAGGCTGGGGAAGCTCGTCTCAGATACTCGGACCACAAGCACCGGATCCCCCCAGGGCTGTGTCCTTTCACCCCTGTTACTCTCCCTGTACACAAACAGCTGCACAGCTGGTCACCTGTCTGTCAAACTCCTGAAGTTTGCTGACGACACCACACTCATCGGCCTCATCTCTGACGGAGATGAGTTGGCCTACAGGAGTGAAATAGCCAGGCTGGTGTCATAGTGCAGCGCTAACAACCTGGAGCTTAATGCTCTGAAGACAGTGGAGATGACAGTGGACTTCAGGAAGGCCCCAGCCCCCCTCCCCCCTGTCATCCTCTGTGACTCCCCGGTGACCTCTGTGGAGTCCTTCTGCTTCCTGGGAACCATCATCAGCCAGGACCTCAAGTGGGAGCAGAACATCAGCTCCATCACTAAGAAGGTCCAGCAGAGGATGTACTTCCTGAGGCAGCTGAAGAAGTTTCACCTCCCTGAAAAGATGCTGGTAGACTTCTACGATGCCATCATCGAATCCACCCTCACGTCCTCCATCACAGTCTGGTTCGCTGCGGCCACGGCCAGAGACAAGGCCAAGCTGCAACGCGTCATCCACTCAGCAGAGAAGGTGATCGGCTGCCACCTCCCGTCTCTCCAGGAGCTGCACATCTCCAGGACCTGGAGGCGGGCAGCCAGGATTGTAGCCAACCCCTCTCATCCAGGACATAATCTCTTTCGGCCCCTCCCTTCTGGCAAGAGGCTCCGGTCCATCAGGACCAGGACCTCGCGCCACAAGAACAGCTTCTTCCCCACTGCAGTCAGCCTGCTGAACAGTACCCCAACTCCCCCAGGTGACCCCCCCTCCCCCCCGCCCACCAAAGGACTGTCGGTGCCACTTACAGGCCCCACCATCCCAGCCCATCTGTGCTCCCACTTTAAGTCACCTTACTCTACTGTATATAGTGTGTTGTTGTTGTTAACTTAATTTTTAACTTATTCTTAATTGCACTATACACCAAGTCAAATTCCTCGTTTTGTAAAGTGCGCTCTACTGAACCTGGCAATAAAACTTTTTCTGATTTCTGATTCTGATTCTGATTCTATTAATCATTGTTTTTTATTCATTCAAAATGCAATTAAATCAATATTTTATCTTTTTTCTTTTCCTTTTTCTTTTTTTTTATCTCTTATATCCTTTTTTATAATCAATGTTTGAACTTCTTTTCCTTTCTATTGTCATGGTTTCAGTTTGTTGTCTTGTTTTTCGCTTTAGTTCTTGTTTTGTCTTGTTTGGTTCTGTTTCCTGTTTTATTTTGAAAGGTTTCCTGTCTTGTCATGTTTCTTGAGTTTTACTTCCTTTGGTCCCCATCTGCCCTAATCGTGTTCACCTGTGTCTTGTCTGCCCTGTCTGTATATAAGTCTTGTCTCTCCCTTCCTCCTGTGCTGGTCCATTAACTTCTGCTCATGTTGATCACGTCTTCTTGTCTGGCGTCCATGTCCCTTGCCATGCCACAGTAAGTTTTTGTTTTTAGTTTTGTCATCCTGCTCTGCAGCGCTTTTTGTTAGTTAAATAAACCCACTTGCCCTGAACCCGTTTGCCTCCCGTCTCTGCGCCTGGGTCCTACCTGATCTCGAGCCTCCCCCCCACAAGACATCTATACATCCAATGAAATTAAACTACAAATCAACAAACACAACTGATAACAAATGTCTCTAAAAAATGATGTGTATATTTGCAGAACCTTAAAAACACCAAACAAATAACAAATGCTTCCCAATTAAAGCACAAAAAATGGAACACAAAATGTAAAACCCAAGTTAGAAATTGCAATTTGAAAAAGATACTTTTTTCAGCAGCTTTTCAAAATCAATCACCAATTCTACTCTTCTGTGGATGAAACAAAGAACTCCAGAACAATGAAGCCATTTCTCTAAGTCTCTCTCACCTTCAGTTTTAAACAAGGTCTGTGAAAATCCACCATACATTGGTCACATGAACTCAGAGACCTGCTAAAAGTGCACAATTGTAAAAGCTCTTTTATATAGACAACTGTTTGTTTGCTTAGAGCTCTAAATATAAAAAAAAATGCTTTTCTATCACCTAGACACAGATGGAGAACCATATCAACTGGATTAATAACAGGGTGGCATGTTTAGGTTTAAACTTACATCAAAAGACAACATGAAGCTGTCCATCACATTTTTGACCTAAACATGTAAACACATCCTTGGCTCTGCGGTTAGGAAATGGTATTTGGGAATCTCTTTATACCAGGAGCCAGCCTGGCCATTGGAACATCGCCACAGTGCCCATCCAGACTGGGACAGCAACGGGGTCCACTTCAGAGCCGTGAGCTGCTGTGTTTAACTCCAGCTGTCCCAGCAAGGGAAACAACTGCAGCAACATCCACTGACCAAGCTGACAAGCCCTGGCAGAAAAGATCCCCACAAGAAAAACACTGGCTCAGGCAGGCTGGTCAAAAAAAAATAGTTTTGCCATTGTCTTGCAGCTCGCAGATCAAGTGGTTTAGTTTTCCAGTAATGTCAGTCAAGAATGCAAGTTCAGATTCACAATGTTCATATTCACCATATTCAACAGACATCTCCTCCAATAGCACCTTAAAAATCCTGTGCTGTTTTGCTTTGCAGCTGAGGTTGTTTACGATTTTCAGAATAAGAGTCATTATATGTCCAGAGCCAATCACTTCTGCACATAAGGCCTGCTGGTGAATGACGCAGCAGTAATGCAGACATTTTGGAAAGTCTGGGTCAGCTTTACAGTGAGTGATGAAACCTGTTTGTCTATTGATCATAGCAGGAGTCCCATCTGCAGTCACTGCTACCAGCTTTTCTAATTGTACCTTTTTCTGCACAAAAACTCCTTCACCGTGTTATACATTTCAACTCCTCTTGTAGTTGTCTGTTAGGGCAGATGTGTCAGGAGTTCTTCTCTTGTGGAAACCAAAAGCTATGCTGTACTGTTGCCGTCCACAGACTCATCACACTGGACGTTAACCACCTGCACTTTGCAAGATCCCGGTCCAGCTAATTGGCCAAGTTATCAGACATAGCTGACACTCATCTAGACATTGTAGTGGAAATTGAATGAGTTCTATTGTTCTCATCCTTAGGGACAGTGATAGCAATTATCATCATTGCTTGAATTTTTTTCATGCTATATGCAAAAGTCTTTGTCCCTTAAGGCAACAGATTACAGCCCCCCCCCCCCCCCCCCCAGGCTGCTGTCGTATTAACATTAGCTTGGAGCTCCAGAATGGACAAGAAAAAACGACGAGAATGGCTCGAGCAGGGCGTTGCTCACGGGGCGGTCGCTCGTGCCATGCGGTCGCACGTGCTCGGGCCCGCTAAATGCTACTTGTAGCTTTAATTATTATTATTATTATTATTATTATTATTCTACCGGAAGAGTCGCCTTTTTGAGGCCTTTAACATACCCCAAAACTCACCAAATTTGGCACACACATCAGGAGTCGCGAAAAATTTCGTATTTTATAGGAGATTGGCATGGGCGCAGAAAAACGGCTTGATAGCGCCACCTACAGTGACTTTTGTCCCGACGCCCCGCATACGCTTTAACGTACAAGCTTGATTTTTACAGGGCATGTTCTTCAGATGGAGACCTACAAAAAAGTCTGAAAGGACCCACCTGTCACTCGCACAGGAAGTCTGATATATTGAGGTCAATATGTCATTTTTGCTTCATTTTGGACATTTGCAGGCCTCACTCTAGAGCGAACTCCTCCTAGAGATTTGTGAATAATGACTCCAAACTTTGGTTTTGTAAACTAAACACATGTCCGATGTTAAATTGCGAAGCTTTTACGTTTTTACGGTTGTTTGTGACCGTGGCGGCGCGTCGAAAATGGAGGTCATTTTGAAAACACGCCATGAAAAGAAAAATGGCCATTACTCAGCCATGCAAAATCCAATCTGATCCAAAATTGATATGAATGATTGTAGTCTGACCCTGACCACATCAGAAGTGGAAAAATCCAGAACAGGTGTAGCGCCACCTGCTGGCAAAAGGAAATGACATGTTTTACTTGGAGCATCACCGCTCCAAGTAGGATGAGCCGACACACCTCAAAATGATGTCCACCTGTTGAAAAGCCATTGATGTTTACTCTGATAAAAAGCCATAACTTTCAATGCGGGGGTGTGGTCGTGACAGAGCGGCGAAGTTGGGCGTCTCGCCATGCACACAAAAGTTGCTCTCACGTGCACATTCCTTGTCCAATCTCACTGAAATTCAATAGAGGTGATGAGGCTTCCATTCTGAACCCATGGATATGACAATCTTGGACGAGCTCCATAGCGCCACCTAGATATTGACAAATACATTTTATGTCACATTCTGACCTATCTTTTCTCTGTGCTTTGTCCGACATTCATAAAATTACAACAGGAGATACTCAAAAGGGTCTTCTCTCATCGTCTAAAGTTTCATGGGTGTACACCTGACGGTGCCTGCGCAAGCCACCACCAAACAGGAAGTGGTTGATTGCGTTGCAGTCAGATAATTAAAAATTCATAAAAAATCAGCCGTTTGTATCACGAGGCTGAGATTTCAGAATGAGAGGCCTCTTACATATATCCAACTTAGATACACAGCACTTGCATGGGTGAACAAAAAACGGCTCAATAGCGCCACCTACCATGTTTGTTTTTGAGAGCCCCGCCATGTTCTTTAACATACAAGCTTGATATTTACAGGACATGTTCATCAGATGGAAACCTACAAAAAAGTCTCTTGGGACCAAGCTGTCAGTCGCACAGGAAGTCTGCTATATTGGTGTCAATATGTCAGTTTTGCTCTATTTTGGTCCTTTGCAGGCCTCGTTCTAGAACGAACTCCTCCTAGAGATTTTTGAACAATGACTCCAAACTTTGGTTTTGTAAACTAAACACATGTCCAATCTTAAATTGCGAAGCTTTTAAGTTTTTACGGTTGTTTGTGACCGTGGCGGCGCGTCAAAATTTGAGGTCGTTTCGAAATCACGCCATGAAAAGAAAAATGGCCATTACTCAGCCATAAATAATCTAATCTGATCCAAATTTGTCGTGCATGATTGTAGTCTGACTTTGAACACATCTGCAGTGGAAAAATCCGAAACAGGTGTAGCGCCACCTGTTGGCAACAGGAAATGACATGTTTTACTTGGAGCATCACTGCTCCAAGTAGGATGAGCCGACACACCTCAAAATGATGTCCACCTGTTGAAAAACCATTGAAGTTTACTCTGATGAAAAACAAATCTTTCAACGCGGGGGTGTGGTCGTGACAGAGCGGCGAAGTTGGGTATCTCGCCATGCACAAATGTTGCTCTCACGTTCACATTCTTTGTCTGATCTCACTGAAATTAAATAGATTTGATGAAACTTCCATTCTGAACCCATGGATATGACAATTTTGGACGAGCTATATATGTTCATAAAAGATCATGAAGCATGATCATATAATCAAGCTTCATAGGAAATCAGCCGTTTGTCTCAGGAAGCTGAGATTTCAGAATTAGATGCGTCTTACAAAGCTCCACGTTTGAAAAGCAGCACTATACGTACGAGAAACATTTAACCACCTTAATCACCCTATTGTGCTGAAAGCAAATTTTTGGACATTTTGACTCAAGCAAATATTTTTATCATAACATCTGTTTAGTTTATCAGCACCAAAATAAAAAATATTTACATTTATAAAATGAACTGGTCAACTCTAGGATTTTATTTATTCAATCTTACATCCTCAAGCTTTTCATCAGTCTCCCCTGCTGCAGGAGTGGAGTTAGCCCCCCCCCCCCCCCGGCTGTGTGCTCACATGTAAATTAGCCAGGAGTGGCAGACAGAAAGTAGAACAGTTAGAAAGCCTAGTTCAACACTAAAATACAGCAATTTCCTTTGTTTTGTTTGTCTTTTATACATCCTTAGCACTAATCATTGCTTTTATATTCATCCAAAATACAATTAACTTTATATTTTATCTTTTTTTTTTTTTTACAAACAAAATATATGAATGTGCTCCAAAACAAAACCCAGTCTCAGTACACTCCTACAGATGTAACATCAGACAGTAAATGTCTCTTTTATGCTTTTTTAATCAATGCTGCAACTTCTTTTCATTTCCTTTCAATACATCCAAAGAAATTAAACTACAACGACAACAAACACAACATATAGCAAATGTCTCTAAGAAGATTGTGTATATACATTATGTACCACCTTTAAACACCAAATAAATAACAAATCTTTCTAATACAATCACAAAAAATGGAACACAAAATGTAAAACCCAAATTAGAAATTGCAATTTTAAAAAGATACATTTTTCAGCAGCTTTTCAAAATCAATCACATATTTTACTCTTCTGTGGATGAAACAAAGAAGTCCAGAGCAATGTAGCCATTTCTCTAAGTCTCTGTCACCTTCAGTTTTACACAAAGTCTGTGAAAATCCATTATACATTGGTCACATGTATTCAGAGACCTGCTAAAAGTCCACAATTGTAAAAGCTCTTATATAGACAACTGTTTGTTTGCTTGGAGCTCTAAATATAAAAAAATGCTTTTCTATCACCTAGACACAGGTGGAGAACCATATCAACTGGATTAGTAACAGGGAAACATGTTTAGGTTTAAACTTACATCAATAGACAACATGAAGCTGTTCATCACATTTTTGACCTAAACATGTAAACACATCCTTGGCTCTGCGGTTAGGAAATGGTACTTGGGAATCTCTTCATACCAGGAGCCAGCCTGAACATTGGAACATCACCACAGTGCCCATCCAGACTGGGACAGCAACGGGGTCCACTTCACAGCCGTGAGGCTGCTGTGTTTAACTCCAGCTGTCCCAGCAAGGGAGACAACTGCAGCAACATCCACTGACCAAGCTGGCAAGCCCTGGCAGAAAAGATCCCCACAAGAAAAACACTGGCTCAGGCAGGCTGGTCAATAAAAAAATATAGTTTTACCAATGTCTTGCAGCTCGCAGATCAAGTGGTTTAGTTTTCCAGTAATGTCAGTCAAGAATACAAGTTCAGATTCACCATATTCAGCAGATATCTCCACCAATAGCACCTTAAAAATCCTGTTCTGTTTTGCTTTGCAGCTGAGGTTTTTTATGATTTTCACAATAGGAGTCATTATGTGTCCAGAGCCAATCACTTCTGCACATAAGGCCTACTGGTGAATGACGCAGCAGTAATGCAGACATTTTGGAAAGTCTTGGTCAGCTTTACAGTGAGTGATGAAACCTGTTTGTCGGTCAATCATAGCAGGAGCCCCGTCTGCAGGTATGGCTACCAGCTTTTCTAATGGTACCTTTTTCTGCACAAAAACTCCTTCACCGTGTTATACATTTCAACTCCTCTTGTAATTGTCTGTTAGGGCAGATGTGTCAGGAATTCTTCTCTTGTGGAAACCAAAAGCTATGCTGAACTGTTGCCGTCCACAGACTCATCACACTGGACGTAAACTCTCTGCACTTTGTAAGATCCCGGTCCAGCTAATTGGCCAAGTTATCAGACATAGCTGACACTCATCTAGACATTGTAGTGAAAATTGAATGAGTTCTATTGTTCTCATCCTTAGGGACAGTGATAGCAATTATCATCATTGCTTGTTTCTTAATCTGATAAAAACCTTCTTCTACTTGATGAGAAAATGAGCAGGTCTAAACGAGGCTTAGATTTAAGAATTTTTTTCATGCTATATGCAAAAGTCTTTGTCCTTTAAGGCAACAGATTATAGTCCCCCCCCCCCCCCCCCCACACACACAGGCTGCTGTCATATTAACATTAGCTTGGAGCTCCAGAATGGACAAGAAAAAACGACGAGAATGGCTCGAGCAGGGAGTTGCTCACGGGGCGGTCGCTCGTGCCAGGCGGTGGCACGTGCTCGGGCCCGCTAAATGCTACTTGTAGCTTTAATTTTTGTTGTATTCGCTTTCCACAGAATCCGGTGTCAGACCGTGGAACAAGTGAACAAAACAATGACGCTCAGAGAAGCGAGTCAGTCTGGCATCGGCAGCTGTTTCTACTACATCTCCCATGATGCATTGGGTTTAAGTGAAAGCGTCTCAGCGTCTTCCCTGTTAAATGTCTTGAAACCACAGCGAACACACATCAAACAGTTTTGAAATCTTCTTGATGAAATCAGAGGTCAACAGTTTAGTTCTTCTTCAAGGTTTGTGTTTATTAACAGCCAAACATCCCAGAGTTTGGTCCAAGTCATCTGTCTAACTGAAACACTTTTAACACTAATAACGCCTGAAGGATGAATTCGCTTTCAGACTTCAGTCACTTTTGAAAAAGGGAAAGTTAAACCCAAGTAGAACTAATAACAACATTTAAGAAACAGGATTAAGGTGAAGTGGTCAACAGACACAATTAAACTAAATTGAAGCAATTTAATAATCTGAAAAAAAACAAAACATTTTTGTTAAAGTTTTCAAAGACTTCATCTTTGATTAAGACAAAAGAAACCGAAGGGAAAAACAACTACCAGGGTAAAACATCAAATAATTTAGTTGATAATTATTACTGAAAACTAACTTAACTTTCATTACAACTTTTAGAAAAAACAGCTGCAACTGCAACTTCAAGCTTTTTCTGCCACAATGATCACAAAACTGCACAGGAGATTACAAAGGGACTGTACATCAATACAGACTATAGAGTTTCTCCTTTTTTTACATTTTTGGATGCTGGTGTGCCGCGGGATTTTTGTCAAGGATAAAGTGTGCCTTGGCTCAAAAAAGGTTGAAAAACACTGGAATAGAGGATAGTGATAACTGTCTTCGAAACTTCTGCAAAAGAGTCTCAACCAGGGCTTAAAGTAGCAGAAACAAACAATTTTAAGTCAAAAAGACAAAAAAAAGACAAAAACAAGTAAATGTGCCAACAATAAAAAACCAACATTTCAATATGAATGAATAAACTAATAAATAAATGCATTCATGAAAGGCAATGGAAGTCTTATGCTGCGTTCACACGAACATAATTCATGTGTCAAATTCGCATCCACTGCCTCTCTTTTGATGCGCATCACATTTGTTGATAAACGTAATGCTCCTGATGGATGTAGGAGGAGCTACTGTCCAAAGTTTTTAGCCTCATCGCTACATGGAAGCATTGACTGTTTATCTGTATATCTCATTTGCAGTCAACTCATAGAAGTCATGGATGACGTTGAGAGATCAAGTTGATTTATTTCAAAGAGCTCTACAAAAACATCAGTAATCACATCTCCATGTCTGGGGTCATCAGATCATTTAGAGATTCTCCCAGTAGAGGAGCTACACCATCTACAGCAGGACCTGCATCTGAATGACGGACAGTACCTCTGTCTCCCTGTGACACAGTTTGATGACTTGCTGCCCTTAATTAGACAGGGGAGAAAAAGAAAAGAATATAATTGTATGGCCCGTAGCTTCTATTCGCCTTCTCCACCTCGATTGAAGAGCGGTTACATCTTAAGCACAGGTGTGCCTTGCAGTTGCCTTGAGGCTCGTGCGACCATCTTGTGAAAATGGAAGGTAGGATTGTTGTGTATGTGGTGAGTGTATCATGAAATATTTGAAACATCACCTGTGCACTCATGAAGCACAGGTGATGTTGTCGTACAGTGTCCTTTTCGCAGCACTCTTGTCGTTGGTGAGGTGCTCGCATGGTCCTTAGTGTTTGGTTACCAGGAGTAACCAAACACCCCTCCACACCAGAAGTGGAGGGGTGTTTGGGGTGGAGGGGTGAAATGATTGAAGCTTACAAAAGGATAAATCATCAAAATAAACTCATGTAGTTGAAAATAAAGTCATTAATAGTCAAATAAAGAAAATCTGCCAAAGTAGATCACAATAAAAAATCAGATAAAAGTTTGGTTGCACGAAAGCAAAATAAAAGAAATGGAGGACGGCTTCAACTTTGACAAAGAAGCCTAAACTTATGTGTTCCTGCTGATGTCTTGATGTTAAATGGAGCTAAATTCAAAAAAGAAAACATTGAGTCATCAGATTTCATTTGACCAAAGGAAAGGAAAATGCTGAAACATTTTGTCATAAAATCCATCTTAAATGGCAGATGTCCTGCAAAATCTACTTTTTGAGCTCAGTAATGATCCCAATTCCACTTCCACCCTGTTATCTTTGAAATATCAAGCTAACCAGAACACAGGCTATTGTTTGAACTTTGGATACATGTAAGAAAAGAGGAAAAAGTCAGATCAAAGAAACAAAGGCACTGGCTAAGACGTTTGGCAGATCCAGACTGGCCTCGTCATGACCTGCGGCATACACAGTGGATCAGAGGAAAAGGTGCAGACGAACCAGGTGGACAAGGGTTTATTTTCTGTGAAATTATGGCAAATATTATTTTAGCTTGGTGTGCAGACTTCTGCTGTGCTCAGCTTTGGCCCACACTGGCTCACTGCAGCTCATGCACAAGAGGTGGATCCCCTGAACTTTTGCTCCTCTTTAAACACTAAATGAAAAGTGCAATTTTAGGTGTGGGAGATGCACAAACTCACAATGACTCTGTGGATTTTGTCCATTAGATCTTCTGTCCTACTGACCACAAGCAGGCAGATAAGGTATAATTGAGTTCTCTGCGGAACCTGTCACAATGCTTGCATGCAGACAGACTTGATAAGCTGCTGAGAACCTGGCGGCGGCGCAAATAGCCTCAGCGAACATCATGAGAGAGAACAGGAAGACCTACTGCAACCAGCCAGGTCACACCTGTCCCAAATACCACCCATGACGTTCTGCAGGACCGGTGAGTGAACCCGTTCTTACCTGTACACTGCCGATTTCCCTACGCTTTGAAAACCTCGTAGTGGAAGCTAAGGCTAAGATTGACTCTGGGTAGCAGGGAATTTCATTGACCTTTCTTTTGCTCAGTCTCACAATGTCCCTTTGCTCACCTACAACACCCGAGTGGCTGTCACCATTGTAGACGGACGGCCCTGGGGTCAGGCCAGATCTCTCCGCCTTTTGGCCATCGAGTCCCCTTGTTGTCCCGTCATCCTTGGTCTGCTTTGGCTGGAGAGGCATGATACAACTGTAAACTGGTCAGAGCACAAACTCACATTCGCTTCCGCTTATTGGCGACACTGACTGCAGGAAGGTCTGAGAGCTATGCTCCATCGAGGTCGATTGCAGCCACCACCCTTGCAGAGATCAGCACGACAGGAGAGGTTTAGGGGTTGCAGACTCAATACATGAACCTGCAAAAGGCCTTCAATAAGCAACTTGCCATACGGGCCCCTCCACACTGGTCCACGAGTGTTTCCGCTTTCTCAACCTGAGTTGGAGGCTTTGTCAAGAAGAAAGATGGAGATCTGAGGCCGAGTATTGACAACTGCAGCCTTAATGATGTAACTGTTAAATATCGTTATCCCCTGCCATCTGGTTCCTGCAGCTCTGGAGCAGCTCCATACTGCTCATTTCTTCACACAGTTGGATCTGAGGAGTGCCTACAACCTCATCTGCATTTGAGTGGGGGATGAATGAAAGACTGCCTTTTCAACCACCAGTGGACACTATGAGTATCTGGTCTCTGTAACGCCCACTCTGTGTTCCAGGCTTTCGTCAATGACATCTTCTGTGACATTCTGCAAAGCTTTGTTGTCGTCTGCACCGACGACATCCTGATCTACACTTTTGAGGAGCTCGTAGCGCATGTCCTGCAGGTGTTATAGCGGCTGATCAAACACCATCTGTATGCAAGGGAGAAATGCGAGTTCCCTAAAACCTCAGTCACATTTCTGGGCTATGTGATCAGTGCGCGTGGTGTGTTAATGGACCAGGACTAGTTGGAGGCCAGCCAAGACGTTCGCGTACGCCTACTCTCCAGGAAACTTAACGGGGAGCAGAACTATGACGTGGGTGATCAGGAACTGCTGGCCATGAAGCAGGCATTTTCCGAATGCAGACACTGGCTCGAGAGGTCGACCTTGGAGTCGGAGGGCCCCTCGCTTCCGTAGCCGCTCGCAGCTAGGGGCTCTGTCACAAGTCAAAGGTCCTGATTACTGTAGTTGTTCTCATGCTCATTATTGACCCCTGACTGCCTGACCCTGATTTAGCTTTGTGGACTTTTAGCCACCTGTTGCAATTGGAACCAGCCATCTGCCTGTTCTTGTGACAGTTGTAATGGGCTTTAAAGCATTAAACAATGTCTAAACATAAAGGAGTTTAAGAAAAAATGTAGAAATAAGATTATTGACAAATATGTACATACACAAAACATAAATAAACTGATATATCTGTTAATATTTATGATTATAAATTTGAATTGTGTGGGGGTACATTTGGGTTTGTTGGGGATTAAAATGGAACCAAACGAGTGTTTATACATGATAAATGTGTGTCAGTTGTTTCCATGTCTGTGCGTGCATATTTATCTGCATGTGTAGTTGTATGTGTGCATATGTGTATCTGAAAGTGAATGTGTTCTCAATAGAGACAGAACAGCACTATACCAGGGGTGCACTTGGTGTGTTAAAAAATGTGGTCTAGACCAGTGATCTCCAACCCTTTTCAGGCTACAGACTGGTTTAATGTAAAAGTTGACATGTCACGCTGCGCGTGAGCCTGGTCGGGCAATGTTTACTACTCTCCTCTGGGACCCCCACTTACTAATGGGCTGAGGCGGGAGGCCTCTGTCTTGTTCTCTCCCAACTTCTCTGGGAGAAGCATGGGGGGTCCTGGCTTGTGCTTGGGGGATGCCCGGAACTCCCGGGTGGCGGTGGGCGGCTCATCTAGGTCACTCGGGGCTGTCCAGGGGTAGGGTCCCGTGCTGGGCCCTCTGGCTGTGCTCCTGTGCCTTCCTGCTCTTTGACATAGGGGGCCGTGGGGCGGTCCTGCTGGGTGTCTGCTGTAG
The DNA here is from genome assembly GCF_053564925.1 of Oryzias latipes. NCBI lineage: Eukaryota > Metazoa > Chordata > Actinopteri > Beloniformes > Adrianichthyidae > Oryzias > Oryzias latipes. Next base: position 5,313,231 of record NC_136240.1, read on the forward strand.
GGGTGTTAGAAAAAATCGATTTGGCAATATATCGCAATAGTTCATTTGGCAATACTTGTATCGATTCAAAATGCTGTCAGGACGATATTTATTTATTTAATTATTTCTGAGCCTCCTTCAGTGTCTGACTCTTGTTTTCCACTTCAACCTCCGACCGCTAGTTGGCAGCAGAGCACACTGAGCCTCTTTTAGCAGCTCTACTCTGCACAAAACAACAGGAAGACTTCAGCTATAGGCAGCTTATTTCATTGTTAAGAGACATGAACTACTTAGTTTTTACTTGGGATGGGAACCGAACCAAAACTCTGTGCCATGTTTCTGTCAGTAACAAATAAAAACACGGATTGTGGTGCTTTGTAGCGACTCAGATAGGAACGAGTGAAGCACTGCAGCTGCACATAGGGTCATGCATGGAGCATCGGACAAAACCTCCAAGCAATAGATTCTAGTTCAGGGACCTGATGGATCAGAGTGATGAGTACAACGCTCTGAAAAAAGACCAATGGCGATGACAGTTACTAGTTTACTTCCTCGTGTGAGAAAGCGAGGCTGCAACGGTGCAGAGCAGACTGTGATGTTAACAAAGCATCTTTGGCACATTAATGCACTCTCCTTCATCCTGTCATACTGCCTCATCATCACACTTTATTGTTTCTGGAAAGAATTAGTGTTTTGTTTTCTCCCTTTATTTTTGAAGCACCATTCAGGCTCCTGAACTTTTTAAAAGTACTGAAGAAGCTACATTAAGCTATATTGAAAATAAACAGCACTTTATTAACTCAATCATAATTTAGAACCTTATTGGTTAAGGCGCATTCATTTCTTTTTTTTCTTATATTGATATATATTTTGTTGTGGAAATCAGACAATGCTGACTATGGGTATCGTTAAGGTTTTAACTGTACTACTACTCTTATTGATGCTGCTTATCGATCCGGTATTTTAACAATACTCTTATCAATACTTTTTGAGGACGAAAAATAAATAAATAAATAAATAACACATTAAGAATATAAAGTGTTTTCTTTCCTCATAATGCAACCGCATTGTTTTTGTTTAACAAAACATTTAAATTTATACATGATAATGTTACAATACAAACCTGGAATGCACGTGGATGTGCTAGACCAGGGGTCAGCAACCTGAATCTCTCAAAGAGCTATTTGGATCAGTTTCCCACTGAGATGAAAGCACAGGGAGCCGCAACACTAAGTGTTTTAGAAAAAATGTTTTTGCCAAAATATCGCCATAGTTCATTTGGCAATATGCCAAAATGTCAAAATGTTGTCAGGATATTTATTTAATCATTTAATCTAATCATTTTTATTCTTTTTGAGCGGGATGTTTCCTTTGATCTTTTGTCCATTTTCCACAACTTTGAACAGACTTTTCTGTCTGTCAAACACCAGAGTTAAGATGAATGAGATGATGGAAACAAATTCACTTTGATGCAGACTCCTTTTTATTTATTTATTTTTTCTTTACATCCAGTAAATCCAATAGATTATATTAATTTTATGGATGACAATTATTTTTTATTGGGAAGCATCTGTTAGTTTGTCTGGAATCATAGGCAGTGAGTCTAAGCCCCGCCCCTGCCTCTCTACCTGTTCGTTGTTTCCCCCCGCGTGCAACCTCTCCTCCAGTGTGTTCTACACAGACAGCGCAACAAACGGTTATCGTAGCATTAAGGTGACAGGATAGTAGGGGCGCCCTAACGCAAATTTAATTAATTTTACGCAGACATGGGTGGTGTAGTCTATGGGGATAACATTTTTTTTTCTTGGGCACTCTTGTGTCCCCTTGTGTCTTTCCAGAAAAACTTTCCATCCCATAACAGACTCTGGTCGGCATTCACATCTGCAGACACGCCCCCTCCGCGTGTTCACGCTGCTCTCTCGCTCTACATGACAGTGTTAAAGGCACCACAACAATCTGAGAACATGATAGTTAATTTACTAAACCACAGAGAGCCACAGCACAGCGAGGAAAGAGACGCATTTTGGGCCGTTTAGCTCTTTCCACCACCGTACATCTTTAGGATCGTTCGCGCCGTGTACTGTCTGAACAACAGCCCCGCCCCCGTGCACACAAATAGTCAGACAGACCTCTCCTCTTCAGCGAGAATAGCCCAATTAATATCATCCTTAATTAACGGAAAATTGACTGACTCGGTGAGATAAATATGGCAGATAACGTTTATATCTTGTGGAACACACAAAAAATGCGACCTCTCCAGTACCGATAGCAGAATCGTTGAGGTCAGATCTTAACGATACTGCGGTCTTGAAGAATGTTGCCCCTGGGCTCGTTCAATACCGGGCCTTGGTACCCATCCCTAATGCTGACTGTTCCCTTTCTATATTTTAAGTTCCAAAATGAAGGCTTTACAAATTTGCTTGGGGTAAAAGCAACTTATATATGAGATACAGTTGTAGTGCTTAACATTGTGAACATTAAATAAACTGAATTTGACAATTTTATTACAATGAAAGACATACTGAAATTCAGGTTGAGTTTTTTCTAAGTCATATTTTCTTTTTAAAAGAAAGAAAGAAAATGTTCTCTGGTACAATATCGGGATACGTATCGTATCTCCAGATTCTTGCCAATAGACACCCCTAGTCTGCTGGACTGCCTGGCGGGGGGATTTCCTCTACCTGCTGTACCATGCTGCTGTGAAGTTTTGGTTTTAAAAAACCCAGAAACCTTTTTTTTTTTTGCAGATGACAAGAAAAAGGAAATTGTTGATTTGAATAAGTTTTTTATGATTTGTAAAAATTTTAAAAAAAGCAACATTACATTTCTTTTTCTTCCATGGAACACCATTATAACACTGAGAACTCAAACAAGTCTTAGATCATCTTCAGTGGAGAACAATTTTTTATATTTCCTCTTTACATAAATTCTGAATCATTTTGTATTTGGTTTTAAAACAGGGACATTTCAGAAACATTACACGTTAAGACACCTTAACTGGCTCATCTTTTGGTCATCTCATCAGTCATTTCATGTGCTTGACAGTGCAGTTTCAGTCAAAATTTCACCCTCAGTGTTTTTTTTTAGTCTGACATTACAGTAGAGAATTCAGAATGCAGAACCCAGAATGCACATATGAGTGATGTGATGACCAAAAGATGAGCCAGTTTAATCAGTTCCCCATTTAAAAATATGTGTTTTCTTCAAGGATTGATTAATTCAATGAATGAATGGAAACTGTCCAAAACTCTTGTGGCTTGAGACAACTTTTGTGCCATCTCTCATCATTTCAAATGAGTTTTCCTTGGCTTCAGGACTATAGTTTCTAAAACATTTTTCCTTTTGTCCCAAATAAAAAAAGCAAATATGTAGAATAAACTTCCTTTTGAAAGTGACTAAATAAAGCTTGGTGTTTTCTTTTGTCTCCTTGGATCCAGTGTGTCTCTTACTGATTTTATCAACTCATTTCCATACCCCAATGGAGTCTTGGATTTTGCCCTGAAACCTTATCCTCAACAAGTAGTTTCCTTCGCAGCTTTTAAAAGGCATCACAATCCAAAACTTTATTTACAGACCTGCTGGTGGGTTTTCCATTATCACAGATCCAAAATAGAGCTGTCAAAAAGAACGAGGGGAGCCAGGAAGGCACCTGATTGTCAGAGCGGATATCCATCCTTGCACAGACAACTGTCTCACAGATTTCTGAAGGAGATTACAATATGTGCATATGAATGAGGAAGCAGGTTTAAAGTAGGAGAGGAAGAGAAGAAGGAAACTGAAAGTGCATTCCACTTTGAAGAAAGTCCACTGAGGCTTGTGGGCAGACATAAATAAATAGGATGAAAAGGACCGGAAACAACTCTGTTTTTTTAGTTTTTTTTCCTGGATTCTTCAGGATTTAAAAAATTTACACCTCAGTGTCTGTGCTGCCTGTGCACAGACCATGTTTTCACTGTCTGAGACCCATAGAGCTCAGGCCAAAAGAATGGCCTCTTGATCAAAGAATTCAGTTCCTCCCACTGATCCCAGATGTAATACCTAGTACCCTCAATCGGCCTCCACTGGCTTGATGCAAGCACTTTATTCTGCGGTAATCTCTCATCTCAAACCTCCATCCAAAATGGAACGCGTTCAGAAGCAGGGAACTACACACACAAACACACACAGACCCACATGCACATACACAAACACACACAAAAACACAAACAATCCACCTTGGTGGGAGGTGGCCAGGACATCAAGCGGGAGATAACTCCATCCATCTTAATTTATTGTATTTCTTGAACTCTCTTATTGCTACGACGGAGTTTTACATTTGCGAGATTTGTTCTCAAAAATTTATGAAATAAAAACTCGTAAATCTACGACTTGAAATCTCATAAAGTTACTAGAAAAAAGTCGTAGATTAACAAGGAGAAAACACCGAAGTTGTTCGTTTATCGGAGCCTAGCTTGAAGATGAAATGTGGAGGCTTTTGTGAAGCTTTTTTTCCGGATTACTAAAGGTTTAAGGCCTGTTCACACCAGGACGAATTTCGCCGGTGATTTTCGGCGACGTTTAACGCCTCGTGACTAAACAAAGGGCACCAATGTGAGTGTGCACACCGATGCGAAAAAACGCCACGCGTCAAAGCGTCACTTTTTAAAAAAACGCCTCGAGTTCGTTTTTTTTTTGACACGTCGCGTCGAAATCTATTCGACCAATGAGAATGGCGCTTTTGCACACGTGTCTGGAGCTTCTGAAGTTACAGTAAAACACCACTTGGGGGCGCTCAAACACAAAACTGCCTTGCTGAGCACACATACCATCGAAGAAGATAGACGCCGAGTAGCGTCTACACTGCCGCGAAGAAATAATGACGGACATTCTAAAATATCCCCTTACCAAGTACCAGTTGGAGCTACTGATGCTTGAAATATTCATGTTTTCTTTGTATTATTCTGACAAGCCCGTAAATACTTGCTCTCTTTTTCTGAGTGAAAAGCGACTTTAAGAAGCGTAAAGTTGCGCAGCGCCACCTTGTGTACAGGAGTATTTCTGTTTACATTAAGCGCCATCTAATGTCAGGGAATGAAATTGCATGTTCGCTCGGCTCATCGTCAGCGAAAATCGCCTGGGTGTGAACACAAAAAACGTGGCGAAAAACGCTGGCGAATAAAGCCTGGCGAATATTCGTGCCGGTGTGTACGGGCCTTAAAAACAAAGAGATTCTGACCCTTTTGATGACTCAAAATCAGATTATTGTCAGTGAAGCCGGCTTTCCGGGGTTCAGTGTCAGTAAAGCGGAGTTTCATATGTAATAAGGAGCTCAAAGACACGTTTGGGTGTAGAGAACCGCTGCAGACTTTATTTTCCTTTTCATTCAAATAACCTGAAGTTCATTTATCAGATTACGTCATGAACCTGTCATCCAAACACCAATGCGGAAGTAAACAGTGTTACATACGCCCACTTCTGCAGATGAAATGTCCCCTTTCAGCATAAAACAATGAAGATGAATGAAAACAGTTTGTTATATTAGCATTAGAACATTAAAAATGCCAAAAAGTGCTCCCCCTCAGACGGAAGCGTCACATAGACATAGAGATCTTGTCTTTGTGGAAGAAGAAAGGATTCAAGTGGACAGCTGCAGGGATACCGAGGGCTTCATCGGGCAGCAGAGATCCTGCAAACCACCCATCAATAAATAAAACTTTAAAAAATTGTAAATCAAACAAATGAGCTTCAAGACATTTGGAACATTATCAATAAACATTCAGCTCACCTGTTCAACTAAGTTTAGTCTGTCTGCTCTGCTGCGCAGCGTTCACCTGCTGCTCTGCATGCTCACTTCCACTTTAATCTCGTAAATTTACGAGTTTCTTTCTCATAAATTAACGAGTTTTTATCTCATAAATTTACGAGATAAAATCTCGTAATTTTACTTTTTTATTTATTTTTTGGTGGCCCTAAAACTCTGTTGTATATTTCTAAGTTTGACCTGCAGATATTCTTATTGTTATAACATTAAAATGAAGGATAAAGTGTGGATTTGCACTATGAGTTATCATGACTTTGACGTTAACTTCAGCTCTTGCATCGTTATTCAGCACAAGGGGTTTGGTCATCATCCTCTCCCTCCCACCCACTCACTCATGGTGCAGAAAGAAATAAACTTAACAGGATAAAATAACCAGGCAAAACAGAATAAAACAGCTGGACAACAAAACACACTGGTTTCTGAAAAAAACAATTTTCAACTTGAAATAATCTGAAAACATTAAAGATGACAGAGATTTAATGATTTAATGAAAAAAGTTGTAGATATTTTAGAAAATGTTTCTGATTTGTAAAGAATTTAATAAAAGCAACATTACAGTTTTTCTTCATAGAACACCATTATTACAATGAAAAAACTCAGATGATCTTTCAGAGCAAAACGATTTATCATATTTTATTTTTACATAAATACTCATTGTGTATTTTTTCACACAAAGTAACATTTTCTGTGCTCAGATGTCTTAACAGATGCCTGCCTCATTCCCCCTTGCTGTTGGAAAATTCATGAATGTCCTTTTTAGTTTAGTTTCCACAAATCAGAAACAACTTTATTTGATTGAATCTTTATTCTCTGTCAAATGTTCGCGACTGGATTAAACATTGTGATGACGATTTTCCCTTTCAGGTCAAAGTGGATGCTAGCAACCAGATGCTAACGTTCGCCGCGTCCGACTTTTAAGGTGTGGTGGAGAAAAAAGGGTCATATAAATGACTCAAGTGTTGTACAACTGTTTTTTTTAAATTTAATAATAAGAGTAAATCCACCATGTCTGTAACTTTATCATCTGCGTTTGTGAAACATTCAGAAGTCATGTCAGGCAGAGCGGGCAGCTATTAGTTCGTGAGAACAACTGTCTTAATAAATCCGTATTTGGAGGAAAACTCCTGGTTTGGTCTGTAAACAGCAGATTTATGTTTCTTTGAAGTCAAAGGTTCTTCTTCGGTTTCCTCACTGACTCTATTTTCCACGAAGAAACCTTTACAAATACGTTTGATTGTTTGGTTTTTAAGCGTTAGACTACCAACTTAGCGGTCTGAGCAGCTGCTTAAAGGATGTTGTAAACAGAATCTGGGAGCTTTTTCAAAAGAACTGTTATGAGAGTTTGTAGTTGGATCCAAGCACCAACACAAATACAGTGCATAGAAAAGTATTTATTGACCAAAAGGTTTCAAACTGGGTGATGCAGGCTGGGCTGGATGTGGCAGAGCAGACTGTGCATGAGAACCAACAATCTGGCAGAGGCTGATTGTTGGTTAGAGTATAGAGAGTGGCTAATGTGGAGCAGGTGTGTGATTAGGAAGAGGTGCAGATGTGGCTCACAGGATCACAACAAAACTTATCTAAGTATCAGGAAATTAAAAAAATAACAGAAACAATTAAAGTTAGTGTCTGCATGTTTATTTTCTTCCTGCAGCCCAGTACTAAGTGGCCCACGGAGCCTGGGGGTTGGGGACCACTGCTCTAAAGCATTTACAGAACTGTCTCTTTGAAGGTGATGTTAGCAGTGATGACAGGGGCATATTATGACAAACTGCAATCATTTCACAATTCAAAATAAGAATCAGCTGATCAAGTAAAGTTATATACCACTATTTTTTAATAGATTAAAAGCATTTTTCCCTAGATGTAGACAGACATTTTAAGTAGGAGTTAATTATAGCTACAGAATGCTGACCATTTAAGAGTACAGAGACCAGACTACTGAATTGTAAAAGTGGAATACAGTCCAACAGTTTATTGCAGAGCATTGCAGATGTGGTGAATGGATTAATTTTTATCTGATAGAACAGGGGGGACAGGAGTAATACCTCTAGTCTCCAGAGAAGGCCAATTAGGACCAGGCTGTCCCTGAAGGTGAGAGTCAGGAATGGAATGAGGAAGTTCCTTGTGTTCTTGTGATCCTGAAGGGGTTTTGATGGGAATACGTCAGTTAGACATTTTGAAACAAAAAGCTTTTGCTGGTCAGAAAATGGTATTCACAGAGACTGGGACTGTGGTCAAAGACTGGAGCAAAGTCGATTATAAGACCTTATGGAGTGTGGTCAAGGGATAGAAACAGGGTTAGCAACATGAACTTGTCTTAAACTTGGATGTAACACCTGGAAGAGTAAGACAAACCATTTTGAACTGGCACAGATGGTGCTGAGTGAAGATGATGAGGCTGATCATATTGGAGCAGATGAGGGAGTTGGAGGGTTAGAAAAAGATTTAATGGAACGCCCCTTCTCTCTCTTTCTCTCTCTCTCTCTCACACACACACACACAAACACAGAGCGCATAAACTCTCAGAAATTGAACCTTCCTTTTCCTGTTGTAGGTCAATTACAATTAACAAAATTTTTGATATTTGCTAAATGTCAAACTAACGAGACTAGAGTTTTTTTTTTAAAGAAAAGTTACAAAAAAGTTTACATATGCTAAGATCACTATGCCTGTAAACAATTTTGGAAACCCCAGATGATGATGTCATCTCTTTAAAAGCTTCTGATACGTTTATTGCCAGCATTGGAGTTCATTAGAAACACACCTGTGGACACGTTACGGCACATTTGAAACACACTTGCTTGTTTGTAAAACATCATTTCTTTGGTGAACAGCAGGATTTATCATGACGGTAAGGTTTGGGGAGAGAGGGAAGGATCTCCCATTGACGGGTCTTCAATGGTCCCATAGAAGGGACACTCAGCAGCACTTCACCCCAGCAAAGGCCAATGGGCCTCTTTGTGTCAGCTTTATAGTCATGAGGATGGGGGTTCACCTGGAGATTTTTAGTTTATTTTAAGCCTGTGAAAAGTCTGTGCTGCTGATTTCTTGAGTGTCTTTCGTATTCCGTCTTCCTCTGATGTGTTGAAAACAACAAAGCAGTTTGTAGCATTGTTTAAATATGAGATTCTGTTTCTGTCTTCATCATTTCAGTCTGGTTCCAGTGTGGAACTGGTTCCAGCTACAGTTCAGATCTGTCATTCAGCACGAGCTGGGGTCCTCAACGTACACAAACAACAGTGCTGCTCCTCTGTGCTCACACTTCAAACGCCTGGCTCAGTTTTGTGGGTGTTTAGGGTGGGCTGTAGATGAGTCATCATCATGAGTTAAATAAGAGCCAGGCACTGAGAGTGGACAGCAGTTCTGACAGCGGTTATTCAAGCTGTGTGGTCAACCTCTTTGTTAACTCATTTGGCCAAGTCTCCCCTCACATTTATGGCATCTATTGTCCTATCGTTGACCGATTATAGGCTTCTCTCCACGGGGGCTGGCCCCCTAAACATCTCAGCAGTCCCTGTTGTAATTGTCAAAGATGTTTGTGTTTGACTCCCTGTACACATTTCTCCTGTTGAAGTGATGCGACTTCATAAGTGTGATCATGTAAAGGTTGGCAAAAGAACGATATTAAGTCCTTTTCAGGTTTTCTGTGTTTGGTATTTGTTAAAGCTTTGAGACAGTCTTTGAGTCTGAACAGGACTGGTCTTTCTGTGCTGAGAAAATCTGATAATGCTTTTTCCATTTCATGATTATTAAAGGATGGTTCAGGTTACGCAGATCCAGCTGTGTAGATTGGTTTTGGGTCGGTGTGACCTCATGACAAAATGAGCTTTTCACATTTCTGTTTGTCAAGTTACGCAACTGGAATTGTTTCAGTCAGTTCCCTCTGTGTAGGAAGTTTTCATCTGGGTAGACTCTGCTTATCCAGTTCAGAAAAAACCTTCCCAGGTTATTTGAGAACTTCCATCCTCCCCATCATTGGCTTACTAATATCTGCTTTTCAAGATCGTGCAATTGGTACTTCCTCTTCGGCCTAATGAGCAGGAGGTCACAGGTTGAGAACCAACTTTTTAACCTCACACAGGCCAACATGGCTGCACCGAGTCCAGACAGAGAAACAAAACGGCAAACTTTTTTTTTTACATCATCTAGTTATACTTTTGATTTGATTTGAAATGGTTTATTTCAAGCAATCAAAATAGGAATAATACACAAAAACAATATAATCATCAGTTATACATTCATACAGTAACTAATCAAACTTAGGATAATTAGACATAATTAATATATATTGCTTGAAAGGGAGTGGAAGGAAGCGAACTTATATAATCCCACCCCGTAATACTATAACCATTTTATTACATGATTTATCAATATCCGGTTCCTAGGTTTTATCAGACAGAATTAAGAATCATAAGATATCAATAAAGCACATGCCAAAGATGAATTACTTAAGTACTACGTCAAAAATAACTATTTTAGAAATCAACATGGCAAATGCAACATCTGAAATATATGCAAATTATGTTGCTTTTAAAAGTCATTCATATGCTTTAAAACATAATACTATATCAATAAAATAGACACAACGTTTCAGGAATTTTCATAGCAAAATTTCATCAAGTATCAAAAGTTAAAAACATGTGCAAAGTTATGCTACATTAGGAAAGATTTTTGAATCAATTTATCAATTTTAGGAGCTAGTGAAGTAATATCATCAAAAGTCAATCAATTTAACAATTTTCAAAAGTGATTAATCATTTGTTTTACTCTTTTTATATATATATTTTTTTTGTATTTTTATTTTATTTTTTTATATAATAAAGTAATGCTGAAGGGGAAAAATAAAAAGGGTCCATAAACTGTCGAATTGTCCAAGGTTGGCATTTCTTCTTTTACTGATAACAGCCGATTTTCTTGGTTTTAACAGTTAATAGTTTTCTTCCATGTTATGTCTGCAGACATTAGATTCAGGTCCATATCCTTCTTCAGCTGATATCAGCTGCGGTGAAAGTTGAGGTCAAGTTGTCTGCAGGTCCAGTCTTTTCTCCAGAATCTCGACCCGGTTTTCTCGCTGCTCGTTTTGAGCCCGAAATCTTCGGAACTCTTCCATCATATCCCAGAGCGGTGTTAGCTTAGCCGACACTTGATCCATAAAACTTTTCAGCGTTTCTTGAATAATGTCAAGAGACTTTTTGAGATCTTCATATTCCTGGGGTTTCTTCGGGGGCATGGTCAGCTCTCTTTTTTGGAGAAAAATCAACTTTTTAAGTAATTTGAAGATAGTTGTATTCGCAGAGAGGCACGCCACGCGTCCTGCTGTATAACCCGGAACCGGAAAAAAAAAAAAATACTCACTCGAGGATAAGGTTTTTTCATTTTAAAAATGAAACCTAAGTCTTGGGTTGGTGCTACAAGATGCTAAATATGTAGTGACAGGAAACAGTATGAGTGGCTGCAATGGCAAATAGTTCTTGTTTAAAACAAGCCATTACATTATCTTGCCAAATTTGAACCAAAGCTTGGAGTGCCAAATGTTTCATTCAAATGACCTCTTGAGGCACGTCTGAGCCATAGCAATAGACTCTTTCACCACCCAATGGAGAAAATTAAACACTAAACTGGAACTAGCACGTTCTCTAGCATCTGGTCTGCCCGACTCAAGAACTTTCCAAATACTTCAAATGGGAGAACAAGCAGAGTTGAAGCTCAGTTTGTTTCATTCATAGGTTCACACACCTGCCAATAAAAAAAACATGCTCTTAAATATATATACTTTTGAATTCTTACAATATAAAAAGACTGATTGAAAAACAACGAGTAACTCCCCAAAGTTGATGGAAATAAAAATAAAACATTTGCATAACCATACTGTAAATAAACGTATCATTTGAGTTCAATCTGACTTTCTAAGCCTGGAACTCAGTGAAGAATGGCTTTTTTCTTCTTTGAAGCACAACATTTGGTACTTTTGGGTATAAGTCAAGATGAATTGTAAGTGCAGCCCTCCAAACTTTCAACACAGCGTAGATCAGTGTTTTTCAACCTTTTTTGGGCCAAGGCACACTTCATCTTTGACAAAAAGCCCGCGGCACACCAGCATCCAAAAATAAAAAAAGGGAGAAACTCTATAGTCTGGATTGATGGGCAGTCCCTCCACAATGGTTTTTTCTAAAATATGTAATAAAAGTCAAGTTTTTTTTTTCTTAAAAATTTTCAACTAAATTATTTGACATTTTACCCTGGTAGTTGTTTTTTCCTCCAGTTTATTAACATGCATTGCACAAAAAAAACAAATATATTCTTTCTAAATCGTGATTTATTTATTTTAACTTTTTCAATGTTAGTGCAAAGGCAACTTTCATTTTTGAATTACAGTTGAATTATGTGAATTATATGATCACAGTTTATTTGATAAAATGTACACAAAAAGACTAGCATTATATTTATGTTTTCTTTAGCTACACAAAAGTGAACATGTTGAAGTTTTAATATTTTTCTTTTTTCTTTTCTCTTTAACAAACTTCAACAAAAATGTTTTATTTCTTTTTAGATGATTAAATTGTTTCAATTTAGTTTAATTGTGTCTGCTGGCCACTTCACCTTAATCCTGTTTCTTAAATGTTGTTATTACTTCTTCTTAAGTTTAACATATAAAATAATCCAGACGTTATTAGAAAAGTGTTTCAGTTAGAAAGATGACTTGGACCAAACTCTGGGATGTTTGGCTGTCAAACCTTGAAGAACTAAACTGTTGACCTCTGATGTCATCAAGAAGATTTCAAAACTGTTTGATGTGTGTTCGTTGTGGTTTAAGACGTTTAACAGGGAAGACTCATTTTACGCTGAGATGCTATCACTTTAACCCAATGCATCATGGGAGATGTAGTGCAAAAACTGCCGCTGATGGCAGACAGACATAGCTTCTCTGAGCTTCATTGTTTTGTTCACTTTTTCCACGGTCTGACACCGGATTCTGTGGAAAGTTACACAGCTAAAGACGAGGTTTAGCTGGTATTTTTAGCTGGTTATTATTGGAACTAAGCGACTTTATGAGCAGAATCAGAACAATGAAGTGAAGACTTTAACCACTTCTGATTGGTCAGACTGATGACGTATGATTGAACCTCCAAGAATGATTGGCGGAGACAGTTAAAGGGGCGGGACTTTTCCAAAAACTGCTGACGCTACGGCTAAATCGTGGTACCGTCATTCTTATCAAAATGTCTTTAATAGGATCAAATAAACACAAAGAAAAAGTATTTCAAAATCATTCATATTCCTAACTACTCAGTGTTTTATCAGGACCTGTTTGGATGAACACAGAGCTGATATCCTGGAGATGGAAATGTTTTTAGATCAGTGAATGGGTAATTTCCCACGGCACACCTGACCATCTCCCTCGGCACACACTGGTTGAAAAACACTGGTGTAGAGGAATAGACTACATAATTCCAGAGTAAAGTATGTGTTACTGTCATTACACAACAAGTTGAGAGCCACAGTTTGATCAAGTGTGTACTTTAACCTACTTTTTCCACATCTTACCACTCAGCCAATCAATTTTCTCCCAGACCTCAATCCTTTATCACTTATCTTTTATCTGAAATAAAAAAGAAAAATTGGTGTGTATTTATTCATATCTAGGGGGAATCAGACTTGAAATATCGGATTGGGCAACTGAACATGAGGACCTGAAATTTAAAAGGATTTATGCTAAAGTAACAAGCAAACATGTGTTTTCTATGGAGCTGTAATTGTAAATAACTGTAAATAACTTTAAAAAGTTATAATAAAAAAATAATGAGTTATTTAACATTAACTAGCTATGTTTATTTTTCATTACATTTAGTTACAAGTATAGTTATATCCGGCCCTTTGAGGACAACCCCTATGCTGATGTGTCCCTCAGTGAAAATGAGTTTGACACACCTGATTTAAAGGAACTATTGAAAAAAAGGATTACATTACAGAGATTACTTTAGAGGGACAACTGCAGAAACTTTATTTTAAGAAGTATGAATGTGTTTATTTTTTTTATTTTTATGACAATTGAAAGTTAACAGTTAAGTAAAAGATCAGAAATACGGATGATTAAAAAAGAATGACTTGGAAAACTACATGAAGGGAAAGGAGAATTCAGGACGGAAGCAGACAAGGAAGAAGAAATCTGGAACTCTTACAGGACACAGGTGTGTTTACACAGTGAGGCAGTGTTTCTGTGAGATTACCACTCTCTCCAACAAGTGCTCCACAAGGCCCACAGAGCTAATATGTCACTGGTTGACACCTCCATTGGGATTTTAGTGTGGAGTAATTCAAGTACCATTGCTAAATCCCTATGGTGTGTGGGTGTGTGTGTGTGCATGTGCTCGTGTGTGTAGACCTGCACATAATCAGAAAAGACCTGAGGGTAACACAAGATCATTTGGACTCACTCACTGACAATATTTTTGTCACTAGAACCTTGAGGCCAGTTGGCTGCAAAGAAAACAACAATTCAATTGATTTTCTGAAAGTTTAAGAGCTGGTGTGTTGGATTTACCAGTTATTCCATGGGTTGTGTTCAGTAAACTTGTGTGGACACATCCAACTGCTATTTATACTGCCACGGCACACTTTAACCTTGACAAAAATCCCGCGGCACACCAGCATCCACAAAAATAAAAAAAAAAAGCAGAAATTCATGGTCTGTGTTGATCGACAGCCCCCCCCCCGCGCGCAATCTCACGTGGATTTTTGTGATAATTGTGGCAGAAAAAGCAGGAAGTTGCGGCTGTTTATTTCTAAGAGATGAACCACCAGCTAAAGACGAGCTCTAGCTGGTATTTTTGTTAGAACTGAGCGACTTTATCAGCAGAATTAAGAACAAGGAAGTGAAGACTTTAACCACTTCTGATTGGTCAGACTGATGACATGTGATTAAGTCTTCAAGAATGATTGGCGGAGACAGTTAAAGGGGCGGGACTTTTCCTTACACAGTTATAGCTACAGCTAAATCGCTGCAGCTAAATCGTGGTACCGTCATTCTTATTAAAATGTCTTTAATAGAATTAAATAAACACAAAGAAAAAGTAATTTTAAGATCTTTTATATTCCTAACTACTCAGTGTTTTATCAGGGCCTGTTTGGATGAACAAAGAGCTAAAATCCTGGAGATGGAAAATGTTTTTAGATCAGTTAATGAGGGCAATTTCTCCATGGCGCACTTGACCATCTCCCACGGCACACTAGTGTGCCGCGGCACACTGGTTGAAAAACACTGCTCTAACACCAATCCCGTTGCTTCTTTCTGTTGTTAAAACTAGGGCTGGGTTCACCCGGTTCAGGGGCTCTGGTTGCCTGGGATGTGGGGGGGATGCGCACTTGGCTAGCATTGATGCAGGGATCCCTGGGTTGGCGCCTTCTGGGTGAGGGGTGGGCGGTGGCTGCTGGCTGGGATTGGAGCTGGGGTCCCTGTTGGGTGTTTGGCTTGAGGGCGAGGGTTGTGTGGGGCTTGGGATTAGGGGGGCTTCATGCTAACCCCATCCTTGGCCGGTGATTTGCCATGGCCTGCTGAATCTTGAGTGGTCCTGCGGTGCAGCAGCAGTGAAGCATCCACAGCAGAGGGGGAAAGGGGTTATTTTATTTATTTATTTAAGGGAAGGTTTGTGTTGTTGATTTTTTTTCCTTTTTTTCTGGGGGCAGTAACCCCCTGGGGGTGGGAGCTATTGTGTTGCCCCGTCAAGTATGTCAGGTGCATGAGTGGTGACGCTGGGCCTCTTGCCCTTTAGGTGCAGCACTGGGCCACTCCCTTGGTGACTGTCTCTCTTTGCTGCCACTGGCTCCACCTCTATCTGCGGTCACCTCCTGGCTGGGAGGGGGAGCCGCCTACTGTGACTGGCTGGGGGGCCAGTCGCCCGGGAAGAGCTCTCTTCCCCTGGTTGTGCCCATCCGCCTTTCTCCTTCCTACTCTGTCTCTACCAAATTATGCAAACTTGCACCTAAGGCACCGGGAATTGGATGGGTGGGACATGCTGGCAGGGATCACCAGGGGCAACTCTCTTTGGGGCCTCATCTGCGCCCGACCTCTTTTTCACTTTTACCTGCATATTAGATGTGTTGGCACCACACACACAACACATACACACCACTAGCGGATCAGTCTGGTATAAGAACTGAAGATACAGTCAGAGTCATTAAAATTAAATGCATGGTATATATTGTAAATCTACATTGTATCATTTATTTTAATTTTATAAAAATGAAAATATCTGCAGCCTCTAACTTAGACATATGAGAGTTTAAGAAGTACCACAAATTAAGATGGAAAAACATTTAATTGAATTGCAGTAAAATGACATTAAGTTAGATAAATATGTAAATTTTAAGCTCTATAAACAATAATTGAGTTGGATAGACATAAGAAATTAGGTTGAATAAATTTAACTCAATTACTTGTTACCAATTGAATCAATTCATTTAAGTTTACAAGCTGTATATACTGTATATACATCACAATGTAATTGGAAATAAGATCAGAAACTCGTGCGTTTGCTCTGCCCGTTATTTTTCTCCAAGCAGAAACTCTTTCTTTTGCTGATGATGCAACCGTATTACTTTTTTTGATGGTCATATAATCTTCATACACCATCATTAAAATCTCAGACTCCGTCTCACTGAAGTATAGCGCTCTCTTTTGTTCTCCATGCGTTTCCATGGTTACTCCGGAAATCGGCGATCCATTGAGAATGTCTTTATGTACTTGCTGTGCACGTGCATTAACCCAGGGTTACCAAGTCGAGCGTAATTACGCTAACTCATATCCGGTCTTTTGGAACCGACATACCCAGAGTAAGCAAGTTCAGGCGGATTTCAGCCAGAGTTCAGGGTTAAAGTCAGGGTAGTTTAAACATGCTTTCTGGAATAGCCCCCAGGGCTGTTGGAAACCTTTGGAACTGCTGTGGGTCTGCTTCTTTGAGTTTGCTGTCCCAACAGGCAACTAAATAAGAAGCTTTTAAATAGTGCTGCCATGAGAATAAGTGAAAAGCTGTGAAAAGCAGTTATTAGGCTAGAATTTGAGACATTGACGCAAAGTAAAAGATCAAATTTCAATTAAAAAACTGTCTTTATGATGTTTTCCTTTTATAACAGACTTCCAACCTTTACTTCTACAACACCAAGGAGGATATTTTTTCAGTCTTGAAAAATTGAGGGGGAAAAAACATCAGGTCCAGAGTGCTCTAATTTAACACATCCAAAATCAGTTTCTTGATACCACAATACATGTTGACATCCCTTATTCCACAGTTTATCACAACAGCAAGACAGTGAAAAAGACATGTGTAATTTCATAGTTTCCTTTGACCTGTTAGGTGAATTTGATCATTTTGAAGACTGGGATGCAGCAGAAGAGAAAGATGAAAAAAATCTGAGAAGGAGATGAGATGCGAGGTGGAACTGAACGATATAGACTTAGGACTAGAGCAAGAGTAGTGTGAGTTCAGTGCAGGATCTGTTACTGTTACCATGACAACAAGTCGCACAGCATATCA
Organism: Oryzias latipes; assembly: GCF_053564925.1. Lineage (NCBI taxonomy): Eukaryota > Metazoa > Chordata > Actinopteri > Beloniformes > Adrianichthyidae > Oryzias > Oryzias latipes. The sequence continues at coordinate 5,330,544 of NC_136240.1, forward strand.
AATAGTCTACTTTTTGAGGAAAAAAAATTTAAAGCTAAAATTGACAAGATCGAAGAACTAATCATTGATTTAAATTTTTTTTTTGTAATTGACCATGTAAGCTAGAGATAATGCCCTTTGATCTGTCAGAAATTTATGGACTTCATTGAAGTAACAGTCCAACGCAATCAGGCCTCTGCATCATCATTTGATTTATGATAACAGACACCTTTGTGGGAGTCATACCAGATAATAGTTATAGATTAAAAATGAGATGAATGTGATTTTTTTAAAAAGTGAACATTTTTCTTTAAATAATTATTCATGGTTAACGCGATAATTTGACATCCCTACTTTTAACAGCCTTGGCTGATGATGGACAAAGAAGAAAGAAAGAAAGAAAGAAAGAAAAAAAGAAGTATCAAATTTGGTTTATTTTGATGACTTTCATCTGAATGTATAACTAAATATGGGGACTTTCACTTTGTTACAGGAAGTCAAAAAGCTCACCAACACCCTTAATAATCATGTATTTGTCTTTGTAACTCAGTGCCATCATTGATAGGTCATTCTTGATTTTAACATGGAACATCTTTTCAGAACACACTGTCTTTAAAAATACACGTTTAAACATGTTATGTTATGTTCACACTGCCCTTGGCAAAGCGTATTCAAGCTACCCTTTTCAATGAAAAATCCATGTAAGTGAGCGATTTGGGCTTTTTGACTCTATTCATGCGTAGCTACGTACGTTTCTATGACCATTCTTGGGCTCTACATACAAAATCCGCTTCTTTGGAACGCCTGTAAAAAAGTACATTAGATCAAAATTTGACCAATCAGGGACTTGAATTTACAGTAGTGGTGACAAGTGATGGCTTCCCTTTTACAGAAACACTCAGATAAAAATTTTGTTTTTGGTGTTTTTAACATGCTCTTGTAACATTTTTGAGTATTTCATTATTCAAATTGATGTAAATCAGGAGCAGATGAAAAAACGCTCTTTGAAAAACTTGTAGTTGTTACGTAAAATCTACAGTCAGCGGGCTACAACCTCCGCTCCATTCTGATGCATCCACTTTCAGATCCATGTTTGTCTTTGCGTTCCTGGTCTCAGCTGGAAACTGGATCAGAATTGTACAGCTGGATAGCTCCAGTATTGCTCTCTATTTTTGTTGCAGTGCTAATGTTGGGTTGGGGGTGTAAGGGGCTGTAAGCTAGCGGGAGAGAGTGTAAACAAAGGGATGAAATGAGCGCAGCCTTACTTCTGCACCAACAGTCAACTACAACTCAGAAGTGAATTTCTAATGGATTTCTGCCGCTTTGCAGAAACTTTGTCCTAGAAAATGACACAGGTTTTATGATTTGGGCTAAACATTTTAAAACTATAATAAATTCAATAGATGATTGGAGTGAGATTTAATCCACCAAAGTGCCAACGTTTTGAAAATTGATCGTGGAGGAGAAATTAATGACTGCAGTTTGTGTCCGGTGAGATTTCTATGACAGTAAGTCTTTTATATATCGCAATAAAGCTGTGAAAGAAAAAGCATGGAGCAAGATTTCCCAGACTTTCACCGCTTCCACATTTTGCACCTTGAATCTTACAACTGTAAATGATGGATGCGCCCTGGTAAATAGAAAAAGAAGCCCCTCCCTGCTTGTCCAGTGTGAATACTGTGGACAGCAAATGCCCATTTAGTGTGTAGCGTAAAGGTTGAAGCTGCTCACAACAACCAAAGATCCACCTGTGATCACTGAGGAGCTCCACTGGAGCAACTGAGGACAAGGACAATGCTCAACCATGACAGGGGCAAACAGTTCTGGGCATCTGCCCCAACCAGTATTGCTGGTCGCAAGACCTCAACGAGGGATTCTCCAGCCGAAGGTCCATGCCATTAACTCCTGAGCCACTGGTGCCCACAAATGACTACAGTCTCTATTGCTCCTGCTCGTTTTAAATAAGATGATGAAACTATGATATGAAATTGGACATGTCACATTAGGTAATTATTAGTAAAGTTCCTAGGTTTGATATTCTGAAAATGAAAAATAGAAACAAAGGAAAAAAAAACACATTTTTCAATTTTGTACAATGTTTAATCATAAGAAAAGACCCTAAAAAAAGCCATTATTTTCTTTACTGAATGTTTGCTGCAAAAGCCCTCGTCTGACTAAAGCCTGGCGTTTGATAAGTGAAGATTATTTCTGAGATTTGTACCACACAAGGGAGGCAGAATACAGGGATCTGCCCTTCCAGAGTTTCTACCACACATATTTTTTTGGACACATGGTTACATTTAAATAACAACAGGAAGCTTTCCTCCTTCTTGCCAACAAAACTCTGAGCCAGAGTCCAGGATGTCTCTGAGTCTATTTGCAGAAGATCTTTTTGCCAAATGCAAACTTTACTACTGATAAATGCACGTTGGCCACTAATATTTGATTGAGATGGAAGTAGCTTATAATTCCCTTTATTTTGAGTGGAAAGCAGAATTAAGACACCACGAGTGTTCTTTCTTGTGATGTGTGCTTCCTAAACTGTCTGAGCTTCTACTGTATTTCCACAGGAAACCAGCCTGGAAGTAGGAGAGTTTGTTCCAGAAGGAAAAGACAGTCAGCGGTTTGTTGTCAGTGGAGAATGTCTGGTCTTTCCTTTCCGTTTTAGCTTTTCTGAGGAACATGAATGTGCCATTTCTATGCACATGACTAAAGCAGGAAGATTCTTCTCCTAATGCCAGGTTCTCAATCAAAGCACACTGACAGAAACTTCTTTCCTTTCCTTTGGTGAATCCCTTTATCATCTCTCTGAAGAACCACTTTCCTTAACTCTTTATTTTCCTTCTTGAGCCTCTCAAGCACGCGCTGACACTAGCTGAGTACCCAGCAGCTCTTCTTGAAGCTGGTCGATCTTTTCTCTGTGTGGAGCACACGGAATTAAACTTTTTGGGGTATTTTTGGTAGAACAACGTCTTGGCTTAGTTAGTGTAAGCCATTTCTAATAATAAGAAGAAATCTGTAATAGAGAGTACAACAAAAAGCTTTGTTTTGGAACATAAGTCAGATAAAAAAGGATGCATTGGCCACAATTTTCGAGACAAATTATGCAAAAAACCCAAAACAAAACAGGTTCTTTGTTGGATTGCAACACAGAAATTCTTTTCATAAACAACTGCTGGTGTTTGCATAATAAGCACCCTTCCATAGGCAGGCCTCAGTGTGTGCAGTGTTTTCACACTGAGGTTATGTTTCCCAGTACATTCATGCCGCAGGATGTTTACAGGGCTTCGACTGGGAAAAATGCTCGCCGTTAAGTCAGGAGATGTTTTTCATGACTTCTGTCTTCTGACACAGTGGACGTGTTGTCAGAGAAAAACAATATACTGACTGCACTGTTTACATTTGTAAAGGATAAAGTTCACCTGAGGGTCAGAAACAATCCATCAAAAAAGCTTCATTCAGGACTGTAAAGGGATGTGACCATGTTGGTCATATTTACTCCCATCTACTATTTTACAGCAAGGATTTTGGAAGTCTCACTCAAACTTGGGGCTGCATGCAGATCGACTTGGTTGCCCTAAAAACCTGCACTCATTTACACGCACGAGCACACCAACAGCCTTTGAGGCAGCAGGACATGTGAGGCAGCAGGATATGGCCTCTCCAAGTCCAAAGCCCTGCACTGTCAGAAAAAATGTGCAAAATTTGTACCTTTAGAGGTACAATGGCTTGTCACTGGGGCAGTACCCTCAAGGGTACAAATGTTGTACCCTTTTATATAGGTGCGTATCTGTACCCTTTCAGTATGTACCTTTCAAAGGCAAATATGTACCTCTGTGGACTAAATTGTACCTTATAGTGCTATGGTACCATAATGTACCTTTAAAAAAGGTACAAATTTGTTCTTTTAAGGGTACTGCCCCAGTGACAAGCCTTTTGTACCCTTTGATGGCAAATTTGTACCAGATACAGCACATTAAAAGACCAGTATACTGTTTATATCATTTATTAAACATTCAAAACAATTACAAATCTGACATTTCACAGTATGTACAGTGTCACAACAGGATGCATATATTTACAATTATTAGCAGTTTTACAATAATGAAAAATCTATATTTTTCCTTCAGTTCACATTGCATTCATTGTAACTATAACCTTAACATTTGATCAATTGTAAACAGCACATAGCACTTCAGTTACCATTTTTAAACCATGAAATAAAACTTGTGACATTAACAAAAGAAGCACTAGACCTCATTTTAAGTACATCTTTCTACTGCATTCTACATTTTCTAAAAATAGATAATAAAAAAGTAAACTCAGAACCAAGTTTAAATGCATAATTTAAATAATAAAATGCATAAATGTGATAAGATAATATTGATACGAATTCTAAAAAGAAGAACTATAAAACACACTAAAGATTACCAAGGATTACGTTTATGTCAATACCTAGTAGATCCTCTGCAAGCATCTCTTCTCTTGCTTCTTTGGAGACTTTGGCTAATGGAGCTTTTCTTTGAACAAGCTCAAGCACCTTTGGCACAATACTGGTAAACGCCGTCCTTGAAGCGCTGGCTTAAACTGACATGTGATGGATGCATTCGGTCAACATCAAACAACTGAAAATTGAAAAAAATTAGAAAATTAATCATTCACTTTAAAACAAACAAAAGACATAAAACATTCTAATATTCTTTGTTACCATTTCCCTTTAGTGATCTCATTGTATAAATATTACTTGGCTTGAATGACTATATATTTATATATGGGTTTAGAAAATTACAATGTTTTTACAATTGAGTTAAAGCTGTTAATGATCATTTTAGCAGATGTCTCAGCTTATATTGACATTCAAAATGTATTTTAAGCTGAGAACTGATTTAAAATGTCACTGACCCCTGAGGTTGTCTTCAAGAAAGGGTACTTCTTTAGTATATCCTCTCGCACCTTGCTGTACTGGATATGCAGGACATTCACATGACCTTCAACGGATGATGCATCCTCACCAATGACAGCAACCACCTATTGGATCAAATTTAAAAGTCCATACTAATAATAAAAAATACAACTGCAAGCACTGATTACTGGGGTTAAAGCACTTTGAGATGATGTTTAAAGACAGTTTGTGCAGAGTGGTTTGGAGTTGATAAGAAATTAACTTCTGAGTTGTAGGCGGGGCTATTGACACAGTAGTCACCCTCTGCTGATGTCCGAACATCCCTTTGTTTACGCCCTCTCCCTCTAGCTTACAGTCCTTCCAACCTAAAACTAACATTAGTGGTGAAAGCAAAATGGTGACCAATATTGAAGCTTTCCGGCCATAGTTTAGATCAAGCTCAGACAAGTATGATGAAGATGTTAATGGATCTGTTTGTCTGCAAGTGGACGCATCAGAATAGAGCAGAGCAGAGGGACTCGGACCCACCTCATTTCATGTGGTGCGTCACAATAGAGAGCTTCCTCAAACTGCATTTATTTTGTCTGTTCCTGATTCATCCCAATTTGAGTGAATACTCAGATGTGCAGTTTCAAACGTGTTCTTTTAAACGTGCCCATCATGAGAAAAATACTGCGACATGTTAAAAATGGGGGACCCACTCCAATGAAAGTTATTTTTTAAAATGTAGCATTTTTATGATGACATATTGTTATAAGATTTAAGAATAAAACTGTGTTTCTGAATATTTATTTTCTCAAATTGGGATGAATCAGGAGCAGATGAAAAGATGTAATTTGAGAAAGCTTGTAGTTGTTACGTACAAGCTACATTTGGCAGGCCACAAGCTCCCTGCTCCGCTTGTCTTCATTCTCCTCGTCTGAGTTGGCATCTGGCTCACATCTATAAGGCTGGATAGCTCCAATATTGCACGCCAATTCTGTTGCTTGGGGGTTGTGAGGGACTGTAAGGTATCGGGAGCGTAAACAATGGCATGATGGGAAGTTAAGGCCGGTTAACTCTGCAAAACAGTCCTGTCGAGAACTTGAAGGTGAATTCCAATTGAACTGCAGAAACCATGTCCCAGAAAACATTTTTCCCCCTCAAAAAACTGCATAATCAATGTCTGTCTTTGTATAATAATAATGGATTGGATTTATCTGCGCTTTTCAAGACACTCAAAGCGCTTACAGTGTGTCCATTATTCATTCACTCCTCATTCATACATGGTGATGGTAAGCTATGGTTGTAGCCACAGCTGCCCTGGGGCAGACTGACAGAGGCGTGGCTGCCAGTTCGCGCCTACGGCCCTCTGACCATCACCGGGATCATTCATGCACATTCACACAAGGAATGTGAAGTGAAGGAGGGTGAAGTGTCTTCCCCAAGGACACAACAACATTTTTTGGCTGGTGGGAGCGGGGATCGAACCGCCAACCCTTCGGTCATTGGACGACCCGCTCAACCACCTGAGCCACTGTCGCCCGTATAGTCAATATCTTGTTAATTATGCAGAGCTTTGTTGAAGGAAATACAGAAGAATTATATGTTTGTATGATGAGGACAGTATTCCAGAATGTATTCAATGTGTTGTGACTTACTCGGTGCAATCTGCCGTTTCCCTAGAAAACTTTAAACTAGTTTGGATGATCTGCCTCACTGCACTGTTTGACAACTAAACTGAATTGGAAAGACAGCCTGACTTTGAATGCTTGAAATGACTTTGTGAAAAGATTATTTACTTACTTTGGCCAGAGAGGTGTCTTCAACTCTTCGTCTTGTTGTAGGACTGTGTTGTAATATTATTGTGTCATCTGAGTCCACTTCAGTATCTCCACTTGAACTGGTATTGCAGCTCTATGCAAGACAACTCGGCTGATCTGTCAAAGTATTGAAGCTTTCAGTTACTGTAATATTTTAATTAGTATGATAGCAAAAACAAAAAAAGTAAAAACAAAGATTCTTAAATACTGACCGACTTAACAGTTTAGCCGATTTATTATCTTGTCTAAGACAGCAATAGGATATAAAACTCATACTTATTTGCCCGTGTTTTGTTCCCCACACTATCCTGTCAAATCAATCATTAACCCTCAGACTCCTATTGATGCAAATATACAATCAAAACTCTTCAGCTCAAAAATGTTCTTAATTTAGCATGTACTTGAAAGCAAAAACACAGATTATTTCCCTTGGAAATAAATTCAGGCATCAAAGGGGAATTTACCCAAAACCATTCAAAACAAAATAGATAAATTACAATTTAAAAGAAAAACTTCACCTTCTGGATTTGTATCTTCGGCCAGACAAATTTCCAACACACCAAGGTTTGGGTTTTTCAACAGGAGATCAAAAACCTGCTCATCAACTTCTGTCTTTGAGTCATCAAACACTTTCAAGTCCAAGGTTGTGATGTTGAACTTTTGGACAGCTGTGAACACAGCAAAATTATGTTTAGAATACAGCACAGAAATTATCTTTAAATTAAAAAGCAATTAAAAAAATCTGTTTGCATCACAGCTGACAGTTTATCCACAAAGTTGACTGATTCCTGTAAAGAAAATGCTGGAAATTGTGATGTTTCCACTCACCGCATTCCCAAAAGGATTTGAAGGTCAGCTGAACTTAAAAACATTTTTTTTTTGGCGTTCGACATGTTCATGCACAGCTTGCATCTTTCCTGGTGGGAAAAAAAATAATATATTACAAAAAAGAAAAAACATTACAACACCAAAAGGTACCAACACAGCATTTATTCAGATCTAAGTCCTGTTACAAATGAATTAATACATTTTAAAATAGTAATGGCAAATATACAGTTCACACTAGCTGCCACAGCAATGTTGCAGAATTTGCAGAACTGCTAAAAAAAACACTGACAACAATGCACTGGCTTCTAAGGACCTACAGATTTATTTCTTGGAAGTTCATTTAAATTTTTTTATTTTTTCCTGGTTTATAGATGAGTTTTTGGTATGGGAAATCGTGACGAGTATCTAGAATCACGGACCTCCATTTAAAAAAAATAATCTCTGCAGGAGAATGTTCAAAATCAACAACACAGTGTAAACTTCGCTTGACCAACAATGAGCGATCATGACAACCTAAACAGTCTGTCACTGTCTTGCATTCGAGAAATGGTGGCTGCGCGCGCACAGCAGTTAAGGCAGGCTGACATATAAATGGGAAGGACCGCCATACTGCGGTGCAAAAAAAAAACAACACGTTTTTGGACTCCTACACATTACAGATTAAAATGATTAACGCATTGAATTCGACGGACCTGATAAATATCAGTAGGAATTATGGAGCTGGTCGTTTCAAAAGTAGCTGGCTTCCTTATTAAGAAAGACAGAAAGAAAGAAAAAAAGGGGGGGGGGGTAGGCAACAACAACCGGTGCATCAACGACAGCGTACATCGGTAAAACGGCGACAGAATTATCTTGTGAAAAAATGTATATATTTCAATGTATTTAACGGAACGCGGTACAACACCAATAAAAACAACAGCTTAATTTATTTAATGGCTGCATTTAGCTGAACTTCAAACGGCTGAGGCTAACCGTTAGCAAACTCCTGCTCGTAGTTTTCAATCTCCTCACAGGCACATACACGGTGGAATAGCAGCATTCCTCTACACAAAAGTTATTCCTTACAGATAAAATAACCGAACCCGCTTAAAACAAGTTTCCAACTTATTCTTGAGCAATTAGCAGACTTACCTCAGTCACAGCCTCTATCTTCCTCCGGCCGCTGCGGGATAACAAAATGGCGGAAGAAACGAAACTTAAGAAAGTAGAGTGGGCGTGGTCTCGCTGGTTTACTCCAACATATTTCCTCTACGTTTTTAGACCTACTTAAATAAAAATTACTGATGGTAACTCCGAAAAAAGTACTCTCTCATTTTTCCTGTGTAGGTACAAAAGCTAAAAGGTACTAATATGTACACTTAATGTATCGTAGTAACAGAGAAATTTACTTTTTTATGAGAATGCATGATTAGAAAAAAAATAACTTAAATTAACAGCTCAAAAACTAGAAATTTAAATTGAACTTAGGCCAAGTTAAAGTACACCATATAAGGTGAAAAACATCAAATAATTTTGTCTACATTGTGCTTTTGCTCTAAATTAACTATAAGTATATTTTTACTTATATATAAGTAAAAAAAAACAGGCTCACACTAATACATGTTTAAAAGTTATTATCTTGATGCTCTGCACAATCAATAAAATATAATTTGCTTGTGTACTGTTCAGAACTAGTCATAAAAGATGTGTGGTCTCTTAAATATATTTGGTTATTTAAATAAATAACCAACAACGTATTAAATGATTTTGGGTGACGTTTCATACACTTTGAATTATTACTTTTGTCACACAAGTGATTGTACCTTTGTTTGTGGAATAAAGGGTCCAAATATGGGCCCTCTGATGGTTTGAAACATATTTGTACCTTTTTTATCCTTAAATGGTACATATGAGTTCCCTTAAGGTGTAATTATGACTCACTTAGGGTACAAATTCACCATTTGTACCCTAAGTGTTCACAAACGTACCCCAACCGTACCCTTTTTTCTGACAGTGTGGTTTGTTTTGCTTGGCACCAACGGGAGCAAAGCCTGCTGGGGGAAAGGCAGAAGCTCATTGGCTGATCTGAACTGACCCTGCTTTCACTTTAGAGGGCACAGACATACTCACATAAAACAGTCCCATCTGCATTCATGTCCGATGTGTTAAAATAAAAGTGAACAGTGATGAGCAGACAGTGAACTAGCAGGAAGAACACTGTCCATCAAAGCCACCCAGGCTTGTCCAGGCAGATGAGTATGGTCCTACTCCAGAGCGAGCAGTTCAGTCCGACACACAACTTGATGGTGGGAAACATACGGACACCAGAAGACTTCTCCCTTTGTCATTCATCCTCATCCAAGCGGATATTGGACCTTTTGTTATCGTCTCTGGTTTTTTAAACATGTGAGATGCTTCTTTGTTGCCTGAGACCTTCAGGGCCTGTTTCATGTTGGATGAAGTTGATATCGACTGAGCTAGTTTCTTTCATTTCCACTAGTTTCTCTAGACTGATGTTCATCTAAAAATACATTTGTTGAACGGTGGCACAGTGGTTAGCGCGCTATCCTCACAGCAAGAAGGCCCTGGTTCAAGACCTGAAACAGAGCTCCAATGGGGGACCTTTCTGTGTGGAGTTTGCATGTTCTCCCCATGCATGCGTGGGTTTCCTCCAGAGACGCTGGCTTCCTCCCACCGTCCAAAATCAGTTGGTTACTTTGTTACTTACTCTAAATTGTCCCTAGGTGTGCATTGGTGTGTGATTGTGGCCCTGCGACAGACTGGCGACCTGTCCAGGATGTCCCCAGCCTTCACCAACGAGTGGCCGGGATAGGCTCCAGCAGCCCTGTGACCCCGAAAGGGACTAAACGGTTTAGAAGATGAATGAATGAATGTTGGTAAGTCTGTTTTTATACAAAAGTAACTGAAAGAGTGAAATAGTACTCAACTTTAATGCGTTGTACATCTTTACATGTATTCCAGTAGTTATTACTTTTTTGCAATAACTACTGGAATACATGACTTTTGTCTTAGTAACTCCAAACACTGTTGTATTGAAGTTGAGCTAAGACAACATGGAATTGTCTTTCTTGAAACGTTTCATCAAGTGGCTGCTTCAGTAGATGCTATGACTCAACTCAACAAGACAATGTCACCTGAATAAATGAAAAACTTCATGTCACTGTTGCAAACATCAAAAAGTTCAAGTTTACCTGTTTGCAGGAATTTGAAGATTTTTTCTGGAAATCTATCATTTGGTCAGGTGAGATCAGACTTGGTCAGGATTAGGTGGTGAAAGGAAAAGCCTCCAAAAGTTTCAGTTCCCATAAAGAACATGGCTTTGAAGGCATTTCTAAATTATTTGTCAGAATCTGATGCTGCGGGAGATACAAGGGAGCAACAAAAAAAGGGAGATCAGTAAGTAAGCTGGCAAAGCTGACCTGAAAACCAAGCCCCTAAACACACTGAGGATGACTAACCTAAGTGAAGACAGCTGTATCTGTGAAAACACAATACCCAAAACAAACCAAACAACAGCTTAAAACCTCATACTACTGAAAAGAACTGCTGCCAATTTGCCTGCTGCACCTTCAGGAAAGATGGTTGCAGCAAAATGTTTAAGAATTTTCTAAAAGCTTTTGAAGAACACAAGATTTAACTTTTACACAGCAGTTTTGCTTTGCAGGACATTACCGATCAGTCTTTCTGCTTGGATACTGTGACAAAACGTTGTAACTTGTAAATTAGAAATACTTCAGAATTGATTTATAATTTGGTCTTTGCGTTTATCTCCTGACTCAGGGCTCAGACTCATGACACCTTCCTCTTCTTTTTCTTTCGGCTTTTCCCTTCAGCAAATCAGCTTCCTCCATCTAACCCTGTCTTCTGCATCCTCTCCTCCAACACCAGATATGTCTTCATTCACTGCATCCATAAACCTCCTCTTTGGTCTTCCTCTAGACCTCTTACATTTCCAGACTCAGCATCCCTCTACCAAGATATTCACTGTCTCTCCTCTGGACATGTCTGAACCATCTCAGCTCGGCCTCTCTGTCTTCATCTTCAAAACCTCTATCATGTGCTGTCCCTCTGATGTCCTCATTCCTGATCCATCCTGGTCCCTCCCAAAGAGAACCTCAGCATCTTCATCTCTGCTGCCTCCAGCTCTGCTTCATGTCTTTTCCTCAGTGTTACTGTCTCTATGCTGAACAACATGGCTGGTCTCATCACAGTTTTCTACACCTTTTCTTTCATTTGAGCAGAAACTTTTCTATCGCGCATCACACTTTTCTCCACCCATTCTAACCTGCCTGCACTCACTTATTTTCCACACACTCCATTACTCTGGACTGTTGACCCTGGATACTCTTCATCTTGACCCAGCTGTGTTCAGCCAGAGGACTCCTTTAAAGTGCTAATCCACAAACAGCTTGACTTCATTTATGAATTCTGTGTCAAACAGATCAAATGTTAGATTCAGCTTCAGAAGAGCTGATATTCTTGCTCTGGGGGTTTTGTCTTTTGAGCTGGTAAGCATGGGTCAACCAGCAACAACAACAAAAAAAGTGTCCCACAAACATAGCTTCTCTTGTCTGTATGTTTGTTTTGAAGGGGTTATAGCACCTTTTTGCATGTAAATACCTTTCAGTTCGTAGCTGTACGCTACAATCAAGCTGAGAGGTGCAAGAGATGTTTGCTAATAGCTAACAGGCCTGTGTATCTCATGGTCATTGAGGAAATGTTTATTTTTATGGACAAGCCAAAAGCAACCAGCTGGTTTGAGTTAGGAACAATACTGGAGATTCAGCCAGCATATGGTTTTGGTTTATCCCCTTCTCCTCCTCTGTCCCCTGTCTCCATCATCCGCCTGTCTCTCCTCATGGTTCACTGTTGCCTCTGTCTTAATTTCCTGGAAACCCTCCCCCAGCCCTTCATGCTTCACCCCATGACCCCCTTCCTAATTATTTTAAAGTCACCCTTTCTTACTCAATATCAGCCCCAGAGCAATTGAGCCGACACCATAATAAACGTGCGTCATGTTTTATAACGCATCTGAAAATATTGGGTAATCCTGGAGTTATTCGTCGTTTTGCTGTCTGCAAGAGTTTAAGCCTCTAAACTGGAGCTTGTGTGCGGCTTCATTTGTGGGACATGGGAATGTAATGAGAAGTGATGAGAAGTTTGAATTCATTTGGATGAAAGAGTCTCGTCTCCGCTTTGAGCCAGTACTCAGTCGTACACATTAGCAGAAGAGTTAGCATGACCTCCACGCTCCTGATTTCATCCTTGAATGATGGTTTGTGTTTGCATGGCTCACATACTTCATTATGGATCTTGTTCTTTTATCCCAACAGTTCTGATTTTCCATGCATTATATGATTAGATTCTCAGTCTGTCATCTGCCTGTGGTCTCTTTACACACAACAAGCTGCAGTCGTTTTCACACTCGTTCCTCTTTGTTTCAAGCAAACTTGCCACAAAGTGAGAAAACTGGATCCATAATGATCCAAGTCCCATCACAAAAAGTTTCCATCAGTTACTGAAATGATGCAAATGGGGTCTGGATAAAATCTTCAGGTTGGTAACCTGTCTGGGTATTTCTACAAAGATGTATCAGAACTTATGGACCAAATATTGATCACTCTGGAAACATTATGATCTCTCATTTCCCCCTAACAATCATCAGATGCACTTAGCTGTGTTTAACTCAAAGTTATTACCACAGTTCAAATCCCAGCTGCTGAACAACAGCTTCCAAAGAAGTTGAATCCAGTTTCCTTGAGAGAACAGATGGTGCCGCAGACCAAACCTCTCAGAGGAAGTGGTTTGTCACAGTCACAAACAAATTCTGCTGGGATTCTTTTAAGATTAACCCACATAACCCAGACAAACATCCATGTGTCTCCAAAGGTTCACAGCGAGTTACCAGAGGAATCTTTGGGAAACATGAAGGCCGTTTGATGCGCAGTAATAATGGGGATGGGCTAAACTGCACATAGGCTTCTCATCACTGAAGCCTGAATGAACTGTTTGTTTGGAAGGATTCTTTGACAAGCTTACAGGCATGCAAAGCCACATTGCTTGCAAAAACAACAGTAAAACATGTTACTTTTGTCCCCCAACAACCAGCTGTAGAGAAAAGACAATGAAGCAAAAACCATTTTAACGTTGTGTCTAAACTCACAGCACATTTCTTTCAAAGCCCACTACCTTCTCTGTTCTTTTACTTCTCTGTTTGGTCTGATTAAAGTTGATACTTAAATGGCAATTTTCTACCTTACTTTAAGTCCCAAATCACTTTAATCACAGTCCCATTCACCCACACACACATTCACACACTGATGGCGGCTCCGCTGCCACACTCAGTTCTAACCGGACCACCAAAACCAATGTGGGGTTCAGTGACTTGCCCAAGGACACTGAAGAATGGAGAGGAATTGAACCTGTGATCCTTTGATCAAAAATTAACCTAGTGGACCACAGGATTTCCTCTCTGATCTTTGCAGATGATGTTGTCCTGTTGGTTTCATCGAGCCGGGACCTCCAGCGTGCATTGGGACGGTTTGCGGCCAAGTGTGAAACAGCTGGGATGAGGGTCAGCACCACTAAATCTGAGGCCATGGTTCTTGATTGGAGAGAGGTAGTTTGTCTACTCTGGGTGGGTGGAGTGCTCCTGCCCAAGGTGGATTTTTTTTTTTTTAACTTTTTATTTTTCGTTTTGCACTTTTAAATTACAATCAAATCAAAATGGGAGAACATAATCAAATAAAGAAATATAATAGAATAAAAAAAATAAATAAATAAAGCAAACAAGCAAAGTCGAACAGGTGGGGTAAAACAAAAGTTAGTTTTGAGTTTGAAGATCTGAGCGGGGTGCATATTGCCTCCATTTCCTCCAGTGGAGTTGAAATTTATCAGCTTTCAAGCGTAAGTGAAATGTCATTTTTTCCATAGAACAGATCTCTTCCATAATGCCTGTCCATTGATCCAGTCTTGGTGGTTCACTTTTAAGCCAATTTCTTGTTATGGCTTTTTTGCAGGCCATGATCATGACTTTCAAAAGGTACTCGTCCCCTGTTTGAATCACTCCTGTTGGGAACAGTCCTAGGAATAGTATCCGTGGGTCAGCGGGTATTCCATACCCTAGTATTTCCTGCAAAGCTTTAATGATGCTTTGCCAGAAGGGAACAACTTTACTGCATGACCAGAAGATGTGTGAGTGATTGGCGTTCCCGCCTCCACAGAGCCTCCAGCATTGTTGTGGGGTCCTCAGCTGTTTGCTTTTTAGGTGAGGGCTGATAAAGAACCTTGTTATATTTTTCCACCCGAATTCTCTCCATTGTCTGGAACTTGTTGAATTGTGTTGTAGCTGACAGATTGAATACCAGTCATCCTCTGATAAGTTGACCTGCAATTCTAACTCCCACTTCTGTTTTAAGTACAATGAATCAAAACCATTACATTTCAACAGACATTTATACATTTTGGAAACCATCTTTGAAGGCAGTTTCTTATAAGCTCCTGACACCATTTCTATCACATCACTGCCTTCCTGTGTAATTGAGCGTTTTACCTCTTCACTGTAAAAGTTTCTTAGTTGAAAGTACCTAAATAAGTCTGTGTTTTCCAGTTCGAACTCTTCTTTGAGCTTTTCAAATGTTTTAAAAATGTTCCCCTCTGTTAATGTACATATTGCAGTCAATCCTCTAACTCTCCATTTCTTAAATGTATTGTCTAGCTGTCCGGCTTTGAATCCAGTAGAGTGTGAAGGCCATATAAGTATTTTGTGGTTGTTACCCAATTTATATTTATTAACCACCTCCCACCAGGTTTTGATTACAAACTCCACTATGGGGTTCTGTTCTGTAGTTACTACTTGTATTTTTTCCCCCAGTCTTGCCTGGGGCGGGCAAGAACCATAGTCAAGCTCAATTTGTTTCCATTTAGAATGGTAATCTGCTGAACACCAATATATTATGCTTCTTAACTGGGCTGCCAGATAATATTCTTGGAGACTTGGTAACGCTAGTCCCCCCTTTGCTTTTTCTAACTGAAGTGTTTTCAGCCTTACCCTAGGTTTTTTCCCATTCCAAATAAATCTAATTAATTGTTTGTTCCATTTAACAAATTGTTCATCTGGGATATGTACCGGTAATGCGAGAAATAAATACAGCAGTCTGGGCAGCACATTCATTTTTACAACCTCTATTCTTGAGCTGAGATCCATGGTTAAGGTGGTCCATTTTGTTAAGTCCCTTCTTATTGTATCGCTGATTCTACTGTAATTAATGTCTTTCAATGTGTTCAGTTTTGTTGTCAAGTAGACTCCTAAGTATTTTATATTTTCAGAGTCCCATTGCAGTTTAAATTTTTGTCTGAGTGGTTCAGCTGGTTTGTAGTTTATGGTTAGTATTTGAGTCTTGGAGATATTTAATTTATATCCTGATTTACGTCCGTAATCTTTTAAGATGTCCAATAGTTTTGGCAATGCGGTATCTGGATTCTGTAAATATACAATAATGTCATCTGCAAAAAGTCCTATCTTTTGTTCTTGCTTTGCTATTGTCACCCCTTTTAGATCTTCACTCTGTCTTATATACTGAGCCAAAGGTTCAATAAATAAAGCAAAAAGGGATGGGCTCAAACAGCATCCCTGTCTCGTTCCTCTAAACAGTTCAAAGCTATCTGTTAAATTTCCATTGATTTTAATTCTACCCACTGGCTTATGGTACAGAGCTTGTAAATACATGATACATGTATTGTTAAAGCCCATTCTCCTCAGGACTGCAAAGAGGAAGTCCCAGCAGACCCTGTCGAAGGCCTTCTCAGCATCTAGGCTTATTAAAGCTGCTGGGATGTTGAGTTTATTGACCTCGTTTATTACATGGATAGTGCGTCGAATATTGTCTTGTGTCTGTCTTCCCTTTATGAAACCAGTCTGGTCCTCGTCAATCAGATCAGGGAGGAATTGTTCAAGTCTTTTACTAATTATTGATGTAAATATTTTATAATCAACATTTAAGATAGATATTGGGCGATAGCTCTCACAGTACTCCTTATTTTTCCCTTCTTTTGGTAGAACAGAGATGATTGCTTCTTTCCATGATGGGGGGGGTTTGGCATTTTTCAGTGTCCAATTGAAGGATTCTAATAATATAGGAGCGAGTTCCTCTTTGAATATTTTGTACCATTCATTTGGATAACCATCGCCTCCGGGGCTTTTATTACTTTTCAGTCTCCCTATAGCTTTGTCGAGTTCTTCTCTGGTAATAGGTGAGGTTAAAGTTTTATTTTGAATGGTTCCAATAGACGGTAGATCTAAGTTGGCCAGGGAGTCGGTGATTTCTTCTTCATCTACTGGTTTAGATTGGCTATACAGGGTTTTGTAATAGTCAAGAAACGTTTTTTGAATTTTGTCTGGTTCATAATGTATGATATTGGTGTATGGGTCTCTGATTTTGTGAATTTGATTTTTCATCTTCATTGATCTTAAGCGTTTTGCTAGTATTTTGGTTGCCTTGGGGCCTGATTCATAAAAGGTTTGCTTTGTGAACCTTAATTTCTTTTCAATTTCTCCTACTGTTAAGTCTGATAATTTGTTTTTTATCTCTTTAATATTTTTTGCCAGCTCTTCACTTTTGTCCCAATGTTGTTGCTTCTCGAGGCTCCTGAGTGTCTGTTCTAATTTAGTTTGTGTTAACCGTTTTTTTTTATTTAAATGGGACATCCTTGATATAATGTTCCCCCTCATAACTGCTTTTACAGTATCCCAAATTATTGTTGGTTCTATTTGGTCATCCTTATTGATCAATATACACTCCTTAATTTCCGTTTTAATCTCTTGCACTACGTTTTCGTTATTAAGGATGCCAACATTCATTTTCCACAATGCTGTTCTTTGTTGGTTATCCAGATGCATAGTTAGGTATATGAAATTGTGGTCAGATATATCCGCTGTTCCTATATTACAGTTCAGGACTCTGTATCTGTCTATTTTATTCACTAAAAAAAAATCTATTCTTGAATGTACTTTATGAGCTGCTGAGTAGTGAGTATAATCTTTCTCTGATGGGTGTAGTTCCCTCCACACGTCACACAGTTCGGTGTCTTTTATAAGAATGTTGAGATTTCTTGATTTAATGCTCTTATGCTTCTTAAGGCTTGTTGTGTCCTTTGAATGGTCTAGAACTGTGTTCCAATCTCCTCCCCAAATCAAAATTCCTTCACTTAGAGTAGTTACTTTCTCAAATAATAATTTAAAGAATTTCTGATTCCCTTCTGGGGGGGCGTACACATTGACTAGTGTAACCAGGTTATTATTGATCTTTCCTTTAACAATGACATATCTCCCGTCTTTGTCACTCTCTTGTTGAACTTTTTCGAAGTTGACCGAATTTGATATTAACGTAAGTACACCTCTCCTTCTGCTGTTTTTGTAAGAGCTGAAAAAACAATTTTCGTACCCAAATTTACTAAATTTTTCATGTTCACTTTTTGGCAGATGTGTTTCTTGCATGAAGATCACCTGTGCTTTTTCCTTTTTCAGTTTTGTTAGCACTCTGCTTCTTTTTACAGGGTTGCCAAGACCGTTCACATTTACTGAGATTATTCTATAGTTACCCAGTCCACTCATTTATTTTGTTGATAATATTCGTGAACCCCACAATAGGACAAAACAAGAAAAAAAAAAAAAAAAAAAAAAAAAAAAAAAAAAAAAAAGGTTTTAAACTTAAGAACAAAGAACCTTCGAACGGTACCAATCGGTACCCGTAACTTCCACACATTGGAGGGAGTGTCTTTCCCTCCTCGACCCCGCTGGGAGATCCAGGGTTGTTCCTCCTGTTGGGAAGGGGCCCTAAGAAGGACTTTGAGAGCGACAAGATCGCTCCTGTCCACATTGTCCAGCGTATACGTCCTTACGTCTGCTTCCGGTGCCGCTCCTATATTCTAATGAATTGAAGAGGCCAGCCTTCTGACGATTCCGTGATCACTCTCCGTCGTTCCTTTCGAATTCCTTCAACTTTTTCTTCGCTCTTTGTGACGTGGAGGGTCTGTTGTCCTGCTGGCGTCGACTCTGCTGCTGCCATCCCAAGATCTCCTGCAGGCGAAGCTCCGCCGTGTCCTCCGTTGTCGTTCCCGATAGTTCCACTTCAATCCCTCGTTTGTGCAGCTCGAGCCCCGCTGCACGTGCACTGCTGTAGGTTCGAACGCCGTCCTGCCAATGAATCCGTATGCTGGTGTAGGGGGTTTGGAAGCGTATTCCTTTTTCCTTCAGAGCCTTCTTTATTGCTTGGTACTCCCTGCGCTTCATGACAACCTCAGTGGCATAGTCATGATCAAAATAAATGATGTTGTCATTCAGCTTGATCCTTCCTTTTTTCCACGCATCTTTCAAAATTTGCTCTTTGGTTGTGAATTCCTGGAAGTTAATGATTATAGGTCTTGGAGGTGCGTTGGGGCTTGACCTGGATGTGGGGGCTCGGTGGGCACGTTGGATTTTAAAAGCAAAGTCCGCTGGCAGGGAGAGCTCCTTTCTGAGGAGGTTTGTGATGAACTGATGCATAGACTGCCCCTCTGCTCCCTCTTCCACTCCAAACAGTCTGATATTATTCCTTCTGGATCTAGATTCCAGATCCGTCAGCTTAGACTGCATGGTTCTTTGTTGTTTGATGCAGTGAGTGAGCGCATGGGTTAACTCCACCGTCATGTCCTCAACATGTCCCACGCGCGTCTCTGCCTCGTCAAGTCTCTCTGATATGCCGTGCATTTCTTCGCTTAGACTGTCGAGTTTGCTTCTCATCTCTTGACGTGAAGCATTAATGTCCTGTCGTATTCCTTCGTTGTCCTCTTTCATTTCAGTCTTAAGCGATGCGATGGCTTTCAATAGATCGCTCGGAGTTACGTTTGCTCCGGCGTTAGCTTGCTGCTCGGCTAAGCTATTAGCTTTTGCCGTCGAGTTGTTTTTATCCTGCGGTCTCGGCATTTTTTCGTTTTATCGGCCTCTTTTATAATTATCCCCTCACTTATTGTGCATTCGAGTTTATAAGTAGTTGTTACTTACTAACTTTAAGTGAGTTTTTCTGATGTTTTTGCGGAGCAGCTGTCGGACGCGTCCTGTCCCCTACGTCATCACACCGCCCAAGGTGGATTTTAAGGTCCCACTCAACTACTACTACTAGCTTTTTCAAAGGTTTTTTTTTTTGGTTTGCTCCTGAATAACAACAGTTTGAATAAAAAAAATATTTAGCAACACGGTTTTAATCTTAAACTTTTATATAAAAAAACAAACAAAAAAAATGCCCCTCTCACCCTTCTGCAGGTGGTTCCTCACCCAAGCCCGGTTCCTCCACCAGAGGCCTGGGAGCTTGAGGGTCCTGCAGCATCTTAGCTGTTCCTAGCATTGCTCTTTTCTGGACTGAGAGGTCTGAGGTCTTTCCAGGTATCTGTTGTAGCCACTCCTCCAGCTTGGGGGTTACTGCCCCGAGTGCTCCAATTACCACAGGCACCACTGTCACCTTCACTTTCCAGGCTTTCTCCAGTTCTTCTCTGAGTCCCTGGTATTTCTCCAGTTTCTCATGTTCCTTCTTCCTGATGTTCCCATCGCTTGGCACTGCCACATCCACCACAACGGCTTTCCTCTGTTCTTTATTCACCACTACAATGTCTGGTTGGTTCTCCATTACCATTCTGTCAGTCTGGCATTGGGCTACCAGTTAGCTTGATTGTGGGTTTTGAAGCATCCATTCATTCCACATTCTCTGCATGTAACCCCTCTGGGTGGGATTACTTGAGTAGTAGCATTCTAACAGAACCTTGTTCTCACGTGTAGTCCATTTCCGTCTTGTTCCAGTAGCGCACTTTCCATCAGGATGCTCTGGTCCCCCCCAGCTTCTGACGCAGACCTTGTTTGGCCGGCTGACGTCTGAGCCGGCATGACATAAGGTTCATTGTCTGTCATGTTGTGAGGTAGGCAGCAGCGGTAAGGGTCTCGCCCATGGACCCTCACTGTTATTAATGGCTCACCAGTGTTATGGTAATTGTCCCATTTCCATTGCCATTAATTGTTTTTTCCGCCTTTGGGAATCGAACCCATCATCTTTGCTTAGACTGCTGCCCCCACCTCCCAGACTCTTCTGAGAGGAAGATGGATGTTGTTTATTTAAAAAAGATGTTTAAGTAGGTATCTAGTATCTTGTTAGGTATTAGTGCATGGATTCGTAGGGATTGGGAATTCAACGGCAGTTGATCTAATTTGTATTTTGATTAACCAAAAAGACTTAGAGAAATGCATGTTTTTTCTTTAGTCAATCACACAGGAAAACCCCGAGGATTTCAGCAGTATTTAGTTTCCTTTTTGATTGGTAATGACATAGTTTGTTTAACAGCTAGTGCTTTGTGCCTTTACATATTTATGCCTATTTGTATTTACTGGATGTTTTGTTTTATTTTTTTCACCACCTCCTTGTGGTTTGCAGGTTAGCTCCTCCTGGATGTCCACACCCTCCTGACCTGTGGCTATCTGTGGTAGAGTGCACAGCGGCCTGCACATAGCAATCTGGCTATAAGCTACAGCTACTTGGTCCTTAGTGTTGGTGCATCCCTCATGCTTCCTGAGCCTCCCTGGTGCTCTGACACTGAGGTCTGTTGGTATTTCTGCCTTAATTTGATGTGCAGACTCTGCAGTTTCTTTTCTTATCCCACTTTGTGTCATTTTTGTTTTTTGTATTAAACATCATTTAATGAATTCTGAGTCAGAGTCTGATTTCTTTCTATGATTGGGATCTAGTCATTTTTTGCTTTAGTTTCTTGTTGATAAGAATTTTGCGGATTTCAAATGGATTTTACTATGTAGTATTCTTTGCAAAAAATGGCTGCTTCAACACACAAGACTGTGGGGTATTTGGGGTGGAATTTGTAATTATTTTTCAGTTCTGTTGTTACCGTGTCCGTGATCTCAACTGCTTGTTCATAGTCATAGGTGAGAGCAAGAATGCAGATGAAAAGTTTAGTGCAGAGCTTCACCTTCCAACTTTCTCCTCACCGCAAAGCCTTTAATTTATCACAAGTTTGCAGGGCAGCTTTCGTTTTTATGGTCGTAGAACATGTAACTAAAGCCATATTTGTTGCCTGAGTGTTTTTGTTTGGTTACTGTAATGTAGTTATAGAGTAGAGCAGACTCACTCAGTCATCAGGAGGTAAGAAATCAAAAACCTGTCACGAGGCACATCTGTGCTGAATTACTGGAACATTTCTAATTCAGGAGTCAAAATGCATAAAAGACATTAAAGGAAAAACCTAAGCAGACGTTTTGAGGGAAGGGCATCCTAAATGTACTCACTGCAATATCTGCTCATGTTCTTGACAGCAATCTTTTCCAAGCCAGCCTGAATACCTTTTCCACCTGTTGTATATGCATTTTCTATAAACGTCCTGTTTTTGGAGTCTTTATACGACTTAGTCTGGTCATAATATCAAGGTGAGATTTCTTTTCTTTTAGTGAACAATTGTTTTTATAGAATCCATATTTCTCCAACAAGTATGTTTCAATAAAGTTCTGCGTCTTTATCTTTATATAAATCTTCACACGGCCCATTTGCAGCTCAGGTGTTTCTGCCTAACAGCATCCCATCACTTCACAGCCAAAAGTTATTTAGGAGCATGTCATTTCTATAAGGAGAGATCTTGAAAATGTGATTGAAATATTTAGTAGTGAAACAGGAAATAGTCTGTGGTCTTTGGTGGTACGACTCTGGCATATTGCTTGCTTGAGTTGACCTTGGATCACGTGAAGAGACCCCAGAGCCAAAACGCTGATGGTGGTTAAGGCGGTTTAGAAGGTGGTTAAGGTGGTTAAGAGCGCACCAAAGCTAAGTGCCAGACGGGGAAATTGTGCTGCTGTTGCATTTGGTGGTCACAGGTCGGCATATTTTCTTCATGGACATACAGTCGCCTTCTTCATCATTCACTCTTGTCGATGGGTACATTGTCATCCACATTGGTACTTTGTGTGAGTGGCTCTGCCATTTCTTGAAAGATTTTCTTGTTAAAATAATGATAGTTGACTTAAGAATAAACATATCTAAACATAAAACTAAAAAGAATCAAGCTGAGGTTTTCTTAGCATCTGGAGTTTCCATGCTTATCCCTTGTGCTATCCTAGGCAATTGAACATTGGGAGTTGGGTCATCTAGACCCACTAGACAGTGCGCTGAACCTTTTTTCTTCAATGATTTGTGATCTTCACTGGTGTCCATGGATTACATGAAATCTTTCCACCTTTATCCACCTTTGTCATGGTAGGGAGAACACGTCAATGTAAGGGTGGGGTCATCTAAGATAGCACAAGGGTTAGATCTTCCCTAACTCCAAGTGGGGATTGAGCTGTATCGCTGTGATCTTTAATGCTTTTGCCTTGAGTGATTTGTTGAGCTAATTTGCACGTCAGGGCCACCGTAATTTTACTTTCCCAAAACAGGTCAGACAGACAGAACTCTTTCACTCCTAGAATGTACTTAGAAAGAACAAACTGTATGTAATAAAACACTTTATTGCATTATATTTGACTAAACGTGTGGTTTTGTGATGTGAGGCTCTCAGGCACACAACCCCTTTAAAAGACCTTTGGCAGGAATTCTAGTTGAGCAAATTTCATTACAAGAAATCCTGCTCATGCGAGCTCTGCTCTTCTCAAGAATTTATCTGAGTTAATACAAGATACTGGAAATTCACGAAACTGTTGACCCCATAAAAAAGGTTAAATGTACTTTTGAGGAATGTTGACCCTGATCACTTGGCTTTCCTGAGACCTCTGAAGTCACAGTTGGAGCGTGTGCAGGTGAAACTTGTGCTAACCTACTCAGAGCACTCCTATGTTTTAGGAGGCAAAGACCATATGTAAAAAAATAACACATTTTCCCTCCTCTGCAGTTCTCGGCAAACACAATACGTTCCTGAGCTCCCAATCTGTCAGTTTAGTAGGTGCTCAGTTAAATCAAATGTGGTTCCTTTGCAGGGGTCTGGAAGGAGACGTTGCTGATGGCCGTCATGGTCTGTTTCAACTTAAAAGAAAAAAAAAAGTTAAAGGAAAATCCTTTTTTGTCATTACTTCACACTTTTTTCCTTAAACTGTCACAATTACTTCTGGGTAAAAACCTGCGCGTAATGCTGATGAGAGACTTAGAGCTCAGAACAGACATCTACTCTCTTCATCCTCTCTCTGGTTTTCCTCAGTTTCTGGAGCTTGAGCGCTGTCGTGTTTTCCTTCTCTGCTGGCCATGCATGTCGTGCTGCCAGTTTCAGTAACTTCAGGATGCTCGACTGATCCACGCCCCCTTCACTGCAAAGTGGCCCCATTTTCACCCTCCCATCAATCATAACAGGCTGCAGGGAAGAAAAGAATAATCAATAATGAGAGATCGTTCAAGCAAAAACCCTTAACCCATATAAAATACATGCATGTTTGTTGTATTGTTAGTTTTGTGTAATCTTTTCCATCGTTTCGTCCTTTTCTTATGGATTTGTGCGCCATTGACTTTGCTGATGGAAAATAAATGCATCATGATCCAACAAAACAAGTTGTATGTTTAGAAGAATTAAATGGGAAACAAAAACCGAGACAGGAATTAGTGGTGTGACCAAGAACTAAAGTTGCTAACCTTTATTATCTTAACTAAAATTCTTTGTCGGTCTTTACTTTTTATTTGTCCTGTCTAACAACTGCGCAAACTGATTTTGTGTTGGACAGATTTTACTATTACAATAAGAGGTTGTGCATCTTCGGATAGCCAAGGTGTATATTTGTTTGAACTCATGTAGGCCATTATTTACTGCTGCTGTAAGAGTGTACAACCTGAGCTGCTCCAAAGAAATCCATCAATAATAGCTATTGTTGGCATTGTTTTCACCCTGAACTTAAAACTCTCAACGAGTCGTGGTGCAATGACCTTCTCTGTGTAAGACTTTGCAGATATGTGATGCATTTTGTGTCTTTCAATTATTCACAATGGGTTCTTTTATTGTACGCAGCTACGTGGAAATGTCCTCGCTGAGTGAGGAAAAAAGAGTTGTCTTATCACAAGCAGCGGCATATTTAGGTCTGACAGGCTTGTATTTTGGGCTGCAAGGTGGCGTCGAGATTCGCACTGATGCTGGGACCTTTCTTGAGTTTGCGTGTTCTCCACGCGCTTGTTTGGGTTTTCTCCTGGCACTTCGGCTTCCCCCCATGGCACAAAAGAAGCCTTCATAGGTTTAAACTGGTGGCTCTAAATTGTCCTTAGGTACAAATGTGTGTGTGGTTGTGTGGCCCTGCAACAGACTGGCGACCTGTCCAGAGTGTACCGCACCTTCACCCAACAGTTGCTGGGACAAGATGAGACTGTGGGCTGCAAATTGAAAACTGTTGAAGGGGGTTTTCCTCTGCTCATACTGGAACCAATCATTCCTGAAACACTCAGGAAACTTTCGCTCTTCCTTACCATCTGCTGTTACAGTTTTGTGAAATTTCTGAGTTTCCGTTCTTCATGAGGCTATGACCCAATTTCATATTCAAAAGAGTCAAGAGTCATCATAATCAACAGGATTCCCTTTTATCTTCGTTTTTTTCATTTGCTTCACACAGCTGCATCACATGAGTGCTCAACAGAACAGAATGACACCTTATTGATCCCACAAAGGGGGAATTACATTATCACCAGCAGATCAGCTGCTGAATCGTTTCTCATGGAACTCTTTGGGAATGTAAGTTTACTTTGTGAAACTGAGACAAGAATAAAATACCACGCCTCGATTGAACGGCAAAATGTGTCGACCCTGCTGCTGCGGTGAGAAAATTGACATGAAGCAATGATCCATGGTGATCTGCACAGTAAGAGGAGTTGGGCTGACAAACACTCATTTTCTGCCCCGATAGGCAGGGCAGTGGGAACTTCCCGTGTGCCCCACACTCACGTAACCTCTGCTGCCCCGACTGTCACCCGGCACTTTGCACCACAGCAAAAACCCGCCGAAACAGTTCCCAGTTGCATGACTCTCTACCTCTCTGCTAACGGTGGACACAAAGTAATGTTAAAAATTGTGTAAAAAAATGCAAAAGCAACTCAACGTCAGTGGAAAAATGTGTGCACAAAATGCTCTTAGTACCAAGAACATTTCTGTGAGTAAACTAAACTGTTACAAATCAGCATAGCTGATCATCAGTGTCATTCTTTTTCCACAGACTTGTTTGGGTTTAAGTCAATTTTTGCTCTGTTCTGCAGATCTTTTTGCTTCTTTGTGCTGGAGCAGGTTAGGACCCCGTCAAGCCTAAACAATCTCTCAGACAGCTGTGATCACCCTGCTGGATGTGGCTAACGTCTCCTGAATCACACGCTGAACTGTGCCAAATGGAGAGATTCACACCTAAGAAGTAGTGGAAAGGCACACCCATCCCAGTAAAAATAAAAGAAGTAGGTGGTCAATGTTGCCAAATCATGTGTAATTCCCCAAACTAACTTTTCAAAGGTTTTTGAGCAGTATTTTAGGAGCTTCTGAAGAGAAAGTGACTTTGGGAACAAACTGCCGTTAACTTTTTGTGCTGTCCCTGTTTTGATAAGTGGCTTTGCCGTTTTGTGTCTACTCTCCAGGAAGGAGTGGGGTCACAGACTACCTTGTCGGAAGCGCAAAACAGTTTTAAAAGGTTATCGAAGGAAAACAAATAACTAAAAATTGTTTGATTTAAAGCGTGGCGACACTCAACACTGCTTACTTCAGTTCCAACTGACATCTTGCATTTCTCACTGCTAATCCTTAACGTTACAGGAAAGCTCGTTGTCTTCGTTCAAATGCACGTCGACAAGCTGCTAAAAAATCCATCCACAATCCGAAATGGCAGAGAAAAGTTTAACTTAGATATTTTTGTGCAATGAAAGTAGGCTTGTTATTTTGAACACTTTCACTACTTTTTGGATTTGGACTGAAGTGTCACCTTCACCTGCAGTGAATAGACAGTTTAGGCGAAGGAAGCTGAAGCCTGGCTTAAACAGAAAGAATCTGAAGGTGTTTCCTTAAATCTACATTAGTAGGGAATCAGTCAGCAAAAATACAAAGAAGGAGGGGTCAAAACATCTGACGTCATCTTCTCTTTACTAAGAGCTGACTTTAAAGGCATTGCAATCTCCATAAAGGTTTTAATCTAAACCAGATGTTTCTCAGTAAATAATAGTGGTCTCAGAACTGTGAATTCACCATCCACACGAAGGCAATATTTTCCATCCATCCATCTACAGAACTTGTCTAATCCCTTTCTGGCTCACAGGGGTAATATTTTTTACATTCATGTTGTTGTAAATCCATAGAAGTGATAGTTGGGGTATGCTAAAAACCTCTCTTGACGGTGAATTTCACATGAATTGTTGCTGCTGCACCACCAACCTCAGAGTTCAGTTTCCCTGTTTGTTTCTCCTTTTCTGCAGACCTACAGCCTCATATATCATAGCTACATCTATATGAGTGTGCTGGGATCAGGCTGTTCTCGGAGATGCTGCATTCTGTTAACCAGCGTCTGTCCATGTGTGTGCAAGCGTCAAAAGCTGCCTTTTACGAGAGTAAAAAGACTCAAGTTTCAAGAAAAAACGTCATGTCGTTTCTTACAAGAAAAAATATCTAATCAAGAGAGTTTTTCAGAAGCAAGTTTGAAAAAACATGTCTTATAGTAACTGGATTTTTTTTCTTAAATTAAGAATAATGGGGTAAGAAACACTTTGATTGACTCTGATTTTTTTTTTTTGCTTATTTAAAGAAAATCTGCCAATTCGAGTGATTCAGGAAATGAAAAAACATTTCAACGTTATTCAAAGTTTTTGAGAAGGCTCTATATCGGTCTATACTGTAGTTGTGTTAACTTGCAATCATATCAACACCATTTAATCAGGTCAATGAGACCCAAGCTAACAT
The DNA here is from genome assembly GCF_053564925.1 of Oryzias latipes. Taxonomy (NCBI): domain Eukaryota; kingdom Metazoa; phylum Chordata; class Actinopteri; order Beloniformes; family Adrianichthyidae; genus Oryzias; species Oryzias latipes. The sequence goes on from NC_136240.1 coordinate 5,357,964, forward strand.
CTGAACACAATAAAATCATAAATACACACGCAACTCGTTCACTCTTCACTTCGAACTCTTTTCAATAAAGTAAACCATCAAGAATGTGCCATGCTGAAGAGAAGAGAGCTGTACGAAATGACCATTCCTGTCACAGACACCTAGGTCTGACCGGCCTCGGACATCCATCCATCCATCCATCCATCCATCCATCCATCCATCCATCCATCCATCCATATCCATATCCATCCATCCATCCATCCATCCATCCATCCATATCCATCCATATCCATGCATCCATCCATATCCATCCATCCATCCATCCATCCATCCATCCATCCATCCATCCATCCATATCCATCCATATCCATCCATATCCATCCATCCATCCATCCATATCCATCCATCCATCCATATCCATATCCATCCATCCATCCATCCATCCATCCATCCATATCCATCCATATCCATGCATCCATCCATATCCATCCATCCATCCATCCATCCATCCATCCATCCATCCATCCATCCATATCCATCCATATCCATCCATATCCATCCATCCATCCATCCATATCCATCCATCCATCCATATCCATATCCATCCATCCATCCATCCATCCATCCATCCATCCATCCATCCATATCCATCCATATCCATCCATATCCATCCATCCATCCATCCATCCATCCATCCATCCATCCATCCATCCTACCTTAGGAAATGTGATTTAAAGACATCAGACGATGTGTGTCACGGGACAGGCCAACACTTGTGTAGTGAGTCAAGTTAAGTTAAAAGCTGAATAACCCCATGAAGCTGAGTGTGGTTGTTTTTCAGAAGGATTCAGGGGAAGTCCAGCTATTCCCTACTCCCCTTTTCCTTCAGTATTCACAGCATTACAGCCTGGCTAAATATTTTCAGTGTCTGATTTCATTTTTTTTCGGGTGTGGGATAACATGGATTCAACACTAGGCTAACACCTGTTGGTTAAGCAAACACGGACACAGACACCTATACGAAGACAGACACACAGACTGCTGCTGGGTGACGTCATCCAGAGCCTCTTTTATTAGCTCGGCCACCTTTTCAGAGAATTTCACAAACACACCAGGTCTATCTACTCATCTCTGTCATGTTTTTAGAGTTTTAACCAACACAGTCAAGAATTTGGCAGATGATCTATGTCCTTGTGGGGAAGAGAAAGCGTGAAAGCTTCAGGTTTTAAAAAGCCCACAAACTAAGCAGAAAGCTTTCATTTAGCCCTTCTTTATGAGCCATGTCCAGGGCGGGACATTAGCCGTGTCCTAGTGTGAGCATATTTTTGTGTATAAATTAAACACGCACCCACAATGGGGCTCTCAGATTCTCTGATCCAGCATAAAGGAAAGATGATCCTCACAACGAGTGTAAAAGGATTTTTTTCTCTAGAAGCACATTGCATAATGGTGCTCCCCAACATCTGTAGGATGTCCAGTCCGTCCAGGGAATCAGACCCACACCCTATAAAAACATTTCTCAGATACAACGTTACGTTTCAGTTGAGATTTCTATTTGTCTCCTCACAAAGCTGGTTTAGAATCTCCTGACCACTCCGTGCCTCCAGGTTCAGGCGTGTGTTGAGTCTCAACAATTTACACATTATTTAGCCATTAGCCAATGACCTCTGGCTTTATGAACAGCTGGGACCTTTCGAAGGCCGGAGCAGAGTGGAGAGGATGAGCGTGCAGAAGCAGCACAGTGGAAGCTTTGTGAGCAGAAATAAAGCCTGTATTCAATTAAAACTAAACAGACAATCTTTGCCAAATTGTTGTCATCCGGCTCCAAGAAACAGCCGGTGTGATTGTGCTGCCTGTTATCTCTTTGGTCCTTTGGCTTCCTGAACATTTATGATTTCCACAAAATGTCTTTTATTGTATGATTCATGAGTCATGAACATAATGAGTGACAAATAATGAACGTTTCAGTCAAAAAGTAAATGTTTTGGACTCCAGATGAGCTATGCTTTATTTTGGCTTTAGCTTTGTTTCCTGACAGTCACATGCGGGTGAAAGAGTAATCAAGTCAGAGGGGAAAGGTCACAGAGGTCACAGTCTGGGCCATGAGAACCATTGCCATGGGAACTGCAGAAAGGCTGAAGCTGAACGGCTTCCTGTTCCAAGTCTGAAGAGACAGACCTGTATGCTACTTCTTTTATTTTTGAAATCACTACCTGAGAGATTGAAACCAGTAGATTGTATTCATGCTAACATGACAGGAATGTTTCACTGATACTTTCAGACTAAAAGGTCTGGTGAAGATGGTTTGTATAGAACGGAAAGTTGATTTGGGATTTGTCTAAAACAAGCTTTGATCAGGAAGAAAATGAACCTTTAACCCTATCTTAAATGACCCACCCTTACATCGACGTGTTCTCCTACCATGACAAAGGTGGATAAAGGTGGAAAGATTTCATGTAATCCATGGACACCAGTGAAGATCACAAATCATTGAAGAAAAAAGGTTCAGAGCACTGTCTAGTGGGTCTAGATGACCCAACTCCCAATGTTAAAGTGCCTAGGATAGCACAAGGGTTACGCGGATTCAGAAGATGGATGGATGGGTTTGTCATTCCTCCCCAGCCCGAATACATCCTCTTAGGCATGCGGAGTAATCTTCTGAGATGCTGCTGCTGAACCACAGTAGGGTTTTTGAAGTGAGCCAGCACCCTTTTTTTAGGCTTTCAAGTTTTTTTTTTTTAATGGTTTATTTCAAGCAATCAAATAAGAATAATATAAACAAAAACAATACAATCATCAGTTATACATTCATACAAAGACGTACGTATCAAACTTAGGATAATTAGACATAAAAATAAATATTGTTTGAAAGGGAGTGGAAGGAAGTGAACTTAAATCCAATTCAATTCAATTTTATTTGTACAGCCCAAATTCACAACAACAGTCGTCTCAATGGGCGTCGCATTGGTAATTGAAAAAGTTAAAGATAAAATCAAAAGGATCATAAATACATAGAGTTCAATGGGAAAATACTAAAATGAACTAACAAACTGACTAAGCTAAACTTGACATCCCTGCCCTTAGACCCCCCTTCGCGGTAAGGAAAAACTCCTAAAAAAAACAAATTCCGGAAAAAACGAAGAAACCTCAGAGGTGTCCACATGAAGGAGGGATCCTCCCCCAGGACGGACAGGCGATTTACCAGAACTCTTAAAGAAGAATTAACTTATCTAAATCTACAACTATATTTAAAGTCCAGCAGACGAGCTTCATCCAGATGGAGTTGGGGGGATGGCCGGGGGCGCGGAGTCGAGCCGGAGACAGGAACCACAGCCAGATGTAGGAGCAGGTTGCGTCAGGAAGGGCATCCGGCGTAAAAACAGGGAGGGTTGTTTTACTGTGGCGACCCCTGATGGGGAGAAGCCGAAAGTGGAAGAAGATTCTTATTTGATTCAAATAAACCATTTCAAATCACCCCCCCCCAAAAGAAAAAAAAAAACATGCCATCCATGGAAATGAAAGTAAAACCATGAAGTCCAGGTGTGAATGTGGCACAGGTGTCTAACTCCAGCCCTCGAGGACATGTGTCCAACATGTTTTCCAACTTACCTGTCATTGTGGCTTTTTGTTGCCAAAACACAACTGATCCAGGTAGACAGCTGCAGGTAAGGCTGGGTAATAACCCAGCAGGATGCTGGAGTCTGACCCTCTGCCTTAGGGTAAGGACAGACACTGACACCGGGAAAAGCCTTTAACAAGCAGATCTTCTGAATGATCCTTTTAGACCAAAAAAGAAACACTTCAACGGATGGACAGCTTGGCTTCTCCCAGTGGAGGTTGGCTATGTGGGCTTTCTAGAAAAGCCGGCTGGCTCTTTGCTGAGTGAGCTTAGTAATGTAGTGAGGGGCCTGAAGTAGGTGATTGAGAGATAGGATGCTTCTGGCTGCAGATACTTCTCATGGAGAACAAGAAAGGATGCTGTGTAGGCAGTTAGGTTAACACAAAGATGAGGAAATGACTTGCGTTGTTGGGAAGAGAATAAATATCTAGCTGTTTTTTGTACTTTAATAAAATGCTTTAGAGGCTTCTTGCTAACACACAGGATTGGGCCTTGCTAGCTGTGTAGCTTTGCTAACTGTTGATGTATCATCTGTCATTTATTTGTATTGGTGTCCCTACTTGGTGTTTTCCCTGAGCTGCTGGGAAAAGCCCAGCTGTCCAGCTGATTGTTGTACTTGTCATAATGTTAGTTGAACTGTCGTGCTCATTGAAGGTGGGCTACAATTTCCTGCTACTTCTTTCCTGTTGTCTCATCTATTGAGCGACTAAAAATCGTATCCTCCTGTGTCTGCAGTTGCGTTGCCCTAGCCATTTTTCTTTAGCTGACCATGGGAGACGATTTCAGGAACTAATGAACCATTTCACTGCATTTCTGGCTCACAACATCTTGGAAGACTACCTACAGGTTTGCCTAAAATGTAAAAACTGTTTATTTTTATCCCCAAAATATCAGGTCTTGGAGGGATCTTTATGCGTGGGCATGGAGATAATTTGTGTGTGCTTCATGTTAATATTATCAACAGAAAAGGTTATGCCTTTTCTTGTTTCATTGTTCATTCTTGGTGGAAATGTGCATAAAAAGCACATGAAATACTGGTTTAGATGGGTGCAGTTTTTTTTTTTGTAATTGACGCCAAACTTTATTAATTTCAACCATTTTTGAGAATCTTTGGCGTTGGACCGGACGGAAAAGGAAAGGAGGGAAGAAGAAAGAGGGATGCTAGAGAGGGGGGGGTGATAGTGGGAGGGGGGGGGGGATAAGACCATGAAGCAGCATACAGCAACAAGTTTACTGGTTGTTTATCATTACGGTAAGGTTCAAATGTAGTACAAAAAGGGCGGGGCCTGTCCACACACACACACTGAAATGTTATCAACACACCTGCTAGCTGTAAAAATGTCCACATGTCGACATGTACACAAAATAGATAGTGTTCACACACGCATACCTATGCCTTTAAACCAACTAGTGTGAAATCTTTCATTCATTCAATCATGCAAACTATTAGTGCAAAGGTGAGCTAACACCTGTGCTCAGGTGAGTGTTTATGTTCTTCTAAAATGGATGGTGGAACGTGACAAGAAGGAGGAGGAGTGCCCAGCCACCCCCACACCCAGACCCCCGCTGCAGCAGCAGTGGCAACCGCAACCCCCCAACGCCACACGGCAGCAGGCAGGGGACAACCGCCCCCCGGGCGACCAAATCCGCCACCCAGGCCAGGACCAGCAGGACCGCCGCGAGGCCCCCAGAGCCAGAGAGCAGGGAAGCACGGGGGAAAGAGAGCGGCGCCCCAGCCCAAACAGGAGAGCAGCCCCCCCGCCGGAAGAGCCCAACGCAGGGCCCCACCCGAGAAGGGCGCCCACAGCCCCAGACGAGCACCCCATCACCACCACTAGATGGGTGCAGTTTTAAAGGAGCACACTTCATTCTGTTAGTAAAATGTCTCAGGATTCCCAACACTATAAAACTGAATGTAGAAACGGTCTAGTTTTAGCCTGACAGTCAGGAGTAGAGGCTGGAGAAGGTAAATACTGTAGTGTTGAATTCATTAACACCATCTGCTGCAGCTCTTGTTAAAGCTAACGTTTCTGTTCCACTGCTGCAGAAACTCCAGCTTGGTGTTTGAGACTGCTCAAGCTGCACGTTCAGCAGCGTCATCACATCCGACCAGCATCGTGTACTGACTTCCTTGCTTTGTGATTAATATATTCAGGTCTTCTGCTGAAAATCAAAGGCAATGGTTGTTTTTCTATTGTGAATAAAGCGGGAAAAAGGGTGACCAAACTCAAAACTCAGTCTTGAGACACAAATGAGACAGTCCAGTGTTGGGAGCTTAGTAGCATATTGTCATTTCATTGCTCTTTCTAAACCTATTCTGCAGCAGTGATGGTTGCCCTGCACATCCAACCAGCATGTCTGCATCATCATGCTCTGTTTAGAGAGCACAAAGCATTTTGTTCAAATCACCTCAACTTTGATTTGATCCTAAAATATCTGAAATTTTCTGTTTGGCTCTGCTGGATTGGTCCGAAGATATTACCTCAAAACTCCTGCTGCTCTTTCTGATGTTTGCTAATGACTAAATCTGTCTACTTTTGATGTCGGCAGTAGAAACAAAATCAGCCACATGGCAGTAAAATCCAGGGGCCTCATTTTTAAAACTTTGCGTAGGATTTGCGTCAGAAGTGGCGTACGGATGAAACATAGGACGTGCGTACGCACAGAAATATTCGGAGTTATAAAACCGTGCGCACGTACATCCTACGCATCTTTCCCTTAATAAATCACAACCGATTCTAAATGCAGCGCAGCTTTTGCGGCCTCATGACACGCCCATAGTTGCCCATAAATAGTCCGTGAAACGCCCACAAATGAATATTCATTGATTGCGAAATCATGGCACACACCGAGAGGAAATGAAAAAAACGTAACTTCACTCAATGTGAAGTAGAATTTATCGTTGGCGAGGTGGAAAAGAGGAGAAAAGTGTTGTTTGGAGGGCTCAGTGTGGGCATTACTAATGCCAAAAAGCCACGTGAGTGGCAGACGCCGTTAATGCTGTAGCCTCACAACCTCGGACCGTCACGTGGTTAAATAAAAAAGAAATGGTCGGACATCAAAGTCGAGGCAAAAAAACGTCTGGCGCTGCATCGCCAGCAGAGTGTGTCTGCCACGGGGGGGGGGAGACACCGGAGCTGACCCCTCTTGATGAGAGACAAGCGGCAAGAATTGGGGAATCCCTTAGTGGAGTGGTGACAGAGGCGCAGGGGGACGCCGACGCGCCAGATGCACCGGGTGACAAACCCCAAAAGCCCGCAGAGGTCCAACAGGACGGCTCGAGGAAGTCGGAACTGGCTCATAAGCCACTCGTCCTCTTCTTGCTGTCTAAAGATGCGTTCACTCCGAATTCTTCCATTTGCCACATCTTCTAAGAGCGCAAGATCAGCCATTGTGCGTCATTACGCATTGTGATGGGGCATTTTATTTCCATCCATTTAGTTACATCTGACAAGCTACAGATGTCGGTAATAATCGACGTGGAAATGGGAAATTGTTCAGCAAATGTAATTTCTTGTTGCTTTCTGAATGGTTGAGACATACGCCATACATTGTTTTATCAAAAATAAAACAAACTAAAGGCATATGCATGAATACCATAATTCTGTAGCTTATGAAGAAATGTTTTACTATGAAAACAACTTTCCCCAGTGGACAATTAATGCATCTCTCTCTATCTATCCATCTGTCTGTCTGATTGCACCTATATCTGCTCCGCCAAACGGACACATTGACGGGAATGTCAGTTTTGTACATTATTTCGTTCTGTTAAATATATTATTTATGAGGATGAATTGCACAACATGCCAATATTGCAGAACATATTTCACTTTTCTTTTTGCAAATAAGTGTTCATTTGAATTTCTGTTGTAATTTTCGTTTGATTTTTTTTGTTTTTTTCACTGCTGATCGATCAAACGGGTGTTCGTGTAGGCTGTCAATTCTAAGACTTGCTTTGTGAAGTCTTCATGTTATTTATGAGAGGCAGTATTGTCATTTTCACGTGTTTCTTCCATCTGCCGACGGCGTCGCCGTTTCTCATTTCACCCGTTTTTGTGCGTACGCCTGGGTCAGAGCTTGCGTGAAGGACCGCACATTTTCCCGTCAAGTTTGCTTTTTATAAATCTCAACTATTGCGTAGAGAGTGGCGTACGCCTTCTTTTGTGCGTACGCAATGTTTATAAATGAGGCCCCAGATCCCTGAGCTTTCTGGCCAGGCCAGAAAGCGGGGATCACACCTGAGCCTGGGGGTGTCAGTGCCCCTGTGGTCTGGGTTCTGGTCCTTGCCCCTGAGTGCTGGGCCTCGCCAAATTTCCAACTGTGGATGAGCCTGGTCGGGCCATGTTTACAACACATCTTGTGGATCCCCTCTTCTCCTGGGTGTCCTCCTGGGCGGGGACGGCTGGCCCCTGCCTTGCTCCTTCCTGGGCCAACCGTGGTCCGGGTGGGTGGCTGCCTGGAGCGTGGGGCGGGTCTCCCTTAGGGGGTCCCGGCTCGAAACTGGGGTTGGGGCGGGGGGATGCCCAGAACTCCTGGGTGGTGATGGGGTGCTCGTCTGGGGTTGTGGGCGCTCCTCTGGGGTGGGGCCTTGTGTTGGGCCCTCCCGGGGCGGTGGGGGGGCTGCTTTCCTGCTTGGGTTGGAGCTGCGCTCTCTGTCCCCCCAGGCCTCCCTGCTCTCTGGCTTTGGGGGCCTCGTGGCGGTCCTGCTGGCCCTGGCCTGGGTGGCCGATGTGGTATCCTGGGGGGCGGTTGTTCTCTATCTGCTGCCATGCGGGCGTTTGGGGGCTCTGGCTGCCGCTACTGCTGCGGCGGGGGTCTTGGTGTGGGGATGGCTGAGCACTCTCCCGCCTTCTTTACACATTTCATCATCCATTTTAGAAGAAAATAAAAACTCACTTGAGTACTGGTGTTGGCTCACCTTTGCACAAATAGTTAGCTTGACTGAAGGAAATATTTCACACTAGTCACTAGTTGGTTTAAAGGCATAAGTATGCGTGTGTGAACATTATTTGTGTTGTGTACATGTTGACATGTGGACATTTTTTTTGAGCCAACAGTTATGTTATAATATCTGAGTGTGTGTGTGGACATGCCCCACCCTTATAGACTTGCATTACATCTGAACCTCACTGTAATTAGTATAACCATCCAGAAACTTGTTGCTTTATGCTGCTTCATGGTTTTCCCCCTCCCCGCGCCCCTCTATAATCACCCTCCTATCCCCCCCTCTCTAATATCCCTCTCTCTTCTTCCCTGCTTTCCTTTTCCGTCCCGTCTAACACAAAAGATTTTCAAATATGATTAAAATGAATAAAGTTTGACCTCGATTACAAAAGGGGTTTATTCAGACATACCTCTGGTTTGTCTGAAGATTCATAACTCCTGTTGTTAAAGTAAAATATGTCCAACACAAGAGACCTTCAGCTCTCATCTGTTTGCCCAGCTGTTGGACAGGACAAGTTAAAAAAAAAAAAAAAAAATGAACTTGACCCCCCCTTACATTGACGTGTTCTCCCTACCATGACAAACGTGGATAAAGGTGGAAAGATTTCATGTAATCCATGGATACCAGTGAAGATCACAAATCATTGAAGAAAAAAGGTTCAGAGCCTAGGATAGCACACGGGTTACATGGTTGCTGTCGGCAACAACCCATGCCAGATACAGCAGAACAATATATTTTAATACTTCCTTTTACTCCATCGTCTCTCAATACACCCTTATGCTCTCTAGCTCCTCCAGTCCCCATCCATCCATCCATCCATCCATCCATCCATCCATCCATCCATCCATCCATCCATCCATCCATCCATCCATCCATCCATCCATCCATCCATCCATCCATCCAAGCAAATCAAATTTCATTTCTATAGCACTTTTCCAACTCATGCTACCCAAAGTGCTTTATATAAAAACATAATCAAATTTAAAATGAAAAAAGACATAAAAAAAAAGATGTTGTCTATAACCAATGCAATGCCAACCCCCGCCCCCACACCCACCACACACACTATGGTAAAAAGAATGATAAAATGATGCATCGTAGAAATCTGGCTTTGTACTGAAGTGGGGAAACAATATTTATGGGGACATATCTCCATCAGTGACCCCCCACTCAAGTTTACAGAATACACTACCATGGGACCCCCCAGATCTAAGTTTAAGAGCCAGACCTGGGAGATCCCCCGTTCACTGAAAAGGGACATCCATCCATGCATCCACCCGGCTACTGTAGGGTGAAGGTACACCCTGGACAAGTCACAAGTCTGTTTCAAGGCACACAGTCGCTCCCACTGTCAAGTAGCCCCATCCCCAAGGTCCAGTGACCCACCCGTGGACACCCTAATGAGTTGTCATGCGAGTAAGGAGGGCAGTTAAGGGATGGCTTCTTGACTGATCCCCGATTGATTGAAACAACTTTTCCCCAGCCCCCCAATGCATTGGGCCCAACTTGTCCCTAGCCCCCCCCCCCCCCCCCCCCCCCAAGAACTGCCCCAGCGAGAGCTCTGGTCAGGCAGGGACGGGAAAGATCTCCCTTAGGCCTGAATCAGCAGATGTCTCTAACTAAGCCTTGATCCGTCATGGATTCCTCAGAAAAACAGAAGACAGATCAGTTACAGAACTATAAACATGAAGCTCAACTACAGCAGCTCAGCAAAACATTGTTATTTAGGCTTTTTTAAAACACACCATGTTTTCCAATTTCCTATATTCTTAGTTTCATTTTATTTACTGATGCCTGATGATAGGCAAGAAAAATGTCATGCTTACAGTCATTTGGCTGAATGTTGGTTGTGGCCGTACTGCTAACGCACAATACACAAACCAATTTCTGCAAACATGAAGGTTTCATTTTTGGTCTGTTGAGCTCCTCTTCTCATCGTCTTCAGAAGCCACAGCGACTCATACGCCACCAAGCTCTTCTCACTCTGCTTCCTGTGACAGAGTGTAGATGCATGCACCACAGTGAGTGCAGCTGCTGCAGACAGCGCAGGCATGTCTGCTTGGAAACAGACTAGAAAAGTGATTTGCTGTCCTTAGGGGACTTGAGTCTGCCAGCGTCATCCTGACTTGGGTGGAAGTGATTTTTGATTGATCGTTTGTTGAAAAAGGGAGTTAAGGGCCCATGCCTGCATCTTGGGCCCTTAACATCCACCACATTTTCATCTGCTCCCCTTTTGCCATGGCAAAAATGTGGGACACGCCCAAAACATGCAAAACCGACATTCTTCAGCAAGTCACTCTGAAAAATCAAGCAACAAACTGTCAGGTGAACGGCCTCCATAAATGTTCACGCGACATGTAGAACTCAGGGGTTGACTGGAAATCCGGAGAGATGGGTGTCACGTTGCATCCACCAAGATTGATTCTGACAGAAGTCTGTCCTGAAGACCTTCTCCTCTTACTGCTAGGCTGGAGTTCATTTAAGCAGGCAATGCTTTGATCCCAAACACTGTTGCTATAAATGACGGTGACAACGACTCTGTGGCTGAACGGCATTGCCACACATGCTCAGAGGGTGAAAGAGGAGAATTCGTGCAGCCGTGAGCTTCATCTCTGTCCCTCCCAACATGGTGAGTTCTATTTAAAAAGGGGGGGGGGGCTGAGGAGAGACTATGATATTTTTAGAAAACTGAAGAGTAACTGTTAATTCTGTTAATTGTGTCTTGTAGTTTGAGCCCCAATTTATTAGAAACAGGAAGGGCTCAATGGGGCTTTCAGGTGTAAGAACTTCATAATACCTAAATGGATCAAACATAATTCTGAGGTTTTTGAAAGCTGTAAGCAGAACTTGAACATTTTTGGACTTGTGTCACAGTTACTGTAAGTCTATGCACTAACTTAAGACTTATACTATTTACCATTTGATTTGAGATATTCCTTTTAGAGATCAAATACTTTACTTAAATTAAAAAATACATTTTATACATTGACAGATTTGAACCCACACAGAAATGACATTTCTGGAGCTTTTTCTCTTGTGTTGATTTCAGATAACTAACCAAATTAGGAACACTCAAAGAGGTTTGTTGAGAAACTCATCCATGCATTTGTTACTCTTGGATTGAAGCAATTTAATTTCTGAATTGTCACAGAGCTTTGACAAGTTTTTATGAATAATATAGGATTTTATGTAGGTCGTGTCAACATAAAGCATTGCTGCTGCCATTAAAATGTGATTAAACATATTGAATGGCGTACATCCACATGGAATATTGTCTTGTTTGGTAGACTATCACTTTACTAAACTGTAGTATCCAAGCTCCAACATCCAAGTTTGTTGCTTACTTGCTTTTCCTGTTAAAACAACCCACTCTCAGTTGGACGTAAAATTGAATCTCATGGATCAAATGAAAATCAAATTCTGCCAAAATCAGCAAACTTGACTCTGCTCATCTCTGTCTTTGCAGGAGGTGTATTATTCTTCTTCTCAGAGAGAAAAATGGTGAAATTTGCTACGTCTGGACTGTCCCCCTGAGACCTGTAGTTGATGCGTTCCCTCTGCAGCAACATTGACCAGATTGGATTTTTAGGTCTTTGCCAGAAGATGATAAAAATATCAAACCCAAAGCCTATTTACTGAAAGAAGGGGATTCAAAACACACACAAAAAAGTGGTACTCCATTCTTTCACAGTGATGAAAACAAAAGCCAAAAATGAGCTAAAAAAAGTCAGAATCCACACATTGGATCAATTTTAATTCAAAACTACTAGTCGAACAGTGTCTCTGTTGTTTTTCAGTTTGAGTCTCTCTATCCATCTTCTCGCCTCTCATTCAAAACCATACATTTATCATGTCCAGGTCTACTAGCAGAGCAGAAACCAATCCCTGCAGGCATTAGGTGACAGGCTGAGTATGCTCTGTAAGTTTATCCCAGGATGAAAGTATCACTGCTAGGCCTTCATATGTTGGCTTTCATCTCTTTCAACTTTGTCTAGATCGGTTTCTTTCAGCATCTACAATTTCCCCACACATGCGACTTCTTGAGCCATAATGTCTTGCATTGGTGCCAATGAGGCCCCGGAAAGCAGGCAAAGGGTTAACACAGATTACTGTGTTTTCCAAGAAACGATGAATTCACACAGCATTACAAACACAACCCTTGCAGCCCTAGAGACAGGGATTCCTGTAAAAACCCGCAGCTGCTGCCTGTTCTCTATGAGGACAGCTTAGTGAACCTCCAAACATCTTTGCCTTGACGTGTTTGTTTATGTGCATGTGCACTTGTGCAACAGCAGGCATTCCTCTCAGATGAGGGAGCAGACCATGCTGACCGGACTTTGGAGGGAGTCAAAACCATGAGGGAAATATGAAGAAGCAAAGCTGGCCTTCCATTGATCTCTTGGTGATAAAGAAACACACACACACACTCACACAAACACCCCCCCCCACACACACACACGCATACACGCACACACACATACACACACACATACACACACACACACACACACACACACACACACCCACACACACACACACACACACACACGCACGCACACAACATACAAGCCAGATCACAACCCCTTTCAAATGAAACCCATGCCAGCAAAGCAATCAATTCAATCAATTTCAAGAAAGAAATACATAACTTTGTGACAACTGTTGCTCAGTTTTGACTAGTTGTTGCCTCCACTGACGACCCCCGATCCAGAGCCCAAAGGATGTTCCAGAGCTCCTGACTGCAAATATCCAACTATGTAGGTGGTGGTCCTCCTATTGAAAACACCCCATTGTGGTGGGCATTAAAAGGTAGATTAAGGAAAAGGATGACTTCAACAAAATATTGGTATTTGATTTAAAGCAACAGTAGTTTGAATATGAATTCATAATGAAAGATGATGCTGGGTTTGCATCAGGATGATCGCTGTTGCTCTCATCCCACTAACACTATGGATCCTGGTTTGTTGAGGCGACCCACAGGCAAACCAAAAGCACAGTAAACAGGAGATTTGCAAAGGTTGAAAGAAAGCTTTTATTCACATCAACTTGTTTTAACTTGGGGACTTCACCTGTGGCTTAAAAACATTTTTTTTAACCATATTTGTCCTGTCCAGCAGCTAAGAAAACAGAATCTTTATTTGGGGAATACGTGTAAATTTATATAAACCCCCTTTGTGTTTGAAACTGAACTTTGTTTTTCATAAAGTTTATCTTTTTTTTTTATTACCATATCTTTACAACTATAAGATGCACAAAGTGAAACAAAACGGTCTAAGCTATCTCACTCCACCAGACACCTGACTATGTTACCCAGAATGCTCTGGATCCATCAAGCGGTGCGGCTTCATAGTTTACCAAAGTTGTACTAAAACATTTAGACAGAATTTTAGTTTTTAAGTATACCATTAGCAAAAACCATCAGCTGTATAAGAAAACTGAAGCGAGTGATCGTGACGTCACCCACAGAAAATGGATTACTTTTGGCACAAGCCAAATGAAATCTATTCAGATTCCATTTTTTCACTGTGTGAACGTCAGACAACGTCAGTGAGCAGTGATTGGTCCAAATCAGAGTCAACATTTCTACGGCAACCACTGTCACCAATCACAAGTGAGCATGTTCAAAGTCAACACCCTTTCCAATAAGCGAGCTCAGGAGAATCTATCAATCAAACGTTTGGAATATTGGACATTGTGTTGGACATCGCATGCTCTTGTCAAGCCATCTGATTTGTCAGTTTATAACTTGAATAACTTTCACCTCAGAAAATAAATAATTAAAATAAATTACTATCAAGAACTTGTCAGAGGACGAGGTAGAGAAAGAATTATCACTCTGACTTATAGAATGAATGCTTATTTCTCTATAGAAGTCTATAGAATTTTGGCTTCTTGGAGCACACACACCTTTGTGTATGTGCAGAGGCCGGGAGACCAGTGTGTTCAGGTGAGTGTGTGCTTACTAAAGTGTATGGGCAGCCGTGGTGCAGCGGTAGGGCGGTCAAGCGCTGATCGGAAGATTGCAGGTTCCCGCCTCGCCATGTGTTGAAGTGTCCTTGGGCAAGCCAATGAACCCCTGGTGGAAGGTTGGTGCCAGTGGAGCCGCTACCAGTGTGTGAATGTGTGTGTGAAGGGGTGAATGGGTTTGTGACTGTAAAGCACTTTGGGCCTTCGAGGAAGGTAGAGAGCGCTGTACAAGTACACGCCGTTTACCATTTGCCATGATGCACCATCCTGGTTGGCCAATTTTAGACATATCTCTAGGTTGCCCTTTCACTTAAAACCTTTGTAGAAAATGTTCTACACTCAGGTAAACTCCTGCCCTGACAGGAACAATTTCTCAGATGTGTTTTAATCCAGCTTTAATACCCACCCCCCCCCACGACACCAGATTTGCTCTGTTGAGGCTTTTTAACCATACTCTTGCGGACAATTGACAATGAGAACACAGGTGCATTTCATTGATGGCCTTTTGAATGCACAGAGATACCCTGACGAGATCCTGGGGCCCATTGTTGTGCCGTACATCCAACAACATCACCTCATGTTGCAGCATGATAATGCACGGCCCCATGTTGCAAGGATCTGTACACAGTTCTTGGAAGCTGTAAACATCCCAGTTCTTGCATGTCCAGCATACTCACCGGACATGTCACCCATTGAGCATGTGTGGGATGCTCTGGATCGGCGTATACGACAGCGTGTTCCAGTTCCTGCCAATATCCAGCAACTTCGCACAGCCATTGAAGAAGAGTGGACCAACATTCCACAGGCCACAATAGACAACCTGATCAACTCTATGCGAAGGAGATGTGTCGCACTTCATGAGGCAAATGGTGGTCACACCAGATACTGACTGGTTGTTTGAGTCCCCTGACCCCCTCAATAAAACAAAACTGAAGATTTCAGAGTTGCCTTTTCTTGTGGCCAGTCTAAGGCACACCTGTGCCACAATCATGCTTTCTAATTAGCGTATTGACATGGCACACCTGCGAGGTGGGATGGATTGTCTTGGACAAGGAGAAGTGCTCACTATCACAGATTTAGACAGATTTGTGAACAATATTTCAGAGAACTGGTTATTTTGTGTATGTGGAAAATGTTTCACATCTTTGAGTTCATACCATAGAAAATGGGAGCAATAACAAAAGTGTTGCGTTTATATTTTTGGTCAGTGTATGTTGTCCTTTATTTAGCTGGATTTGTCTCTTTAGACCGCAAGAGTTTACTATCCAGGCTAAATGCTTTGACAGGGTTTGTGGTTCTGCACTCAACTGGTTTTCTTTATTTGGTCGACAGAACAAAGTGAGTGAGCATTTCTGGATGTGACTCTTCAACTGCTCCACTGCCGTTCCACAGGGCTCTATTTCAGGACCTCTCCTCTGAGGTAGAGCGGGCCACCTCTGTTTGGAAGTTGCAGGTTCGATTCCCGCCCTGCGTACCCATGTGTCAAAGTGTCTTTGGGCAAGACATTCTACCCAGATTGCTCCTTGTGGTTATGGGTTGGAACCAGTCTTTAGCAGCCGAGTGTGTGAATGGGACAGTGACAATAAAACGTTTTGGGCCTTCCAGGAAGGTAGTAAATTGCTGTACTAGTATACGCCATTTCCCACTTTACCATCTCCTTGTACCTCCTTCCACTGGGCTCTATTTTGGAAAAAACATGTTTCTTTTGACAAAAGGCAGATTGTCTGTTAGCTCAGAGGTTGAGACAGGGCACAATATCACGACAGTCCTCCCTCTTGTTTCTCCAACTGGTCCAGAATGTTGCTTTATGAAAAATATCTGTGTCCTTAGGCAAGACCCTTCACACTGCTGCCTATCTGGGTCTCCCTGTGCCTTGACAATACAGGGTTGTGCCAAACTACCTGTGCAATCAGTGAGAGCTGATTGACTGTGGTGACCCGTGCTGGGATGTGGCAAAAGGTGAACAACAACACGTTTAACCGTTGCGTTATCCTAGGCACTTTAATGTTAGGAGTTGGGTCATCTAGACCCACTAGACAGTGCTCTGAACCTTTTTTCTTCAATGATTTGTGATCTTCACTGGTGTCCATGGATTACATGAAATCTTTCCACCGTCCTTCCACCTTTGTCATGGGAGGGAGAACACGTCAATGTAAGGGTGGGGTCATCTAAGATAGCACAAGGGTTAAAATTATTGGCTTTCATATAAATTGCCCGTCTCTTTAGAGTTGCATTTGTTTCATTTTTGATTTTCCTTAGTTCACACTCCACATCTAATTTTGATTACATTTCCTTTGCTATATGTACATTTCTATGAGTCAATGCATAAACTAAACTGAAGTAGGAAACCACAAAATACATGGACTGTAAAGGCCCGTACACACCGGGACGAATATTCGCCAGGCGTTATTCGCCAGCGTTTTTCGCCACGTTTTTTGTGTTCACACCCAGGCGATTTTCGCTGACGATGAGTCGAGCGAACATGCAATTTCATTTCCTGACATTAGATGGCGCTTAATGTAAACAGAAATACTCCTGTACACAAGGTGGCGCTGCGCAACTTTATGCTTCTTAAAGTCGCTTTTCACTCAGAAGAAGAGAGCAAGTATTTATGCGCTTGTCAGAATCATACAAAGAAAACATGAATATTTCAAGCACCAGTTGCTCCAACTGGTGCTTGGTTTGGGGTTATTTTAGAAAGTCCGTCATTATTTCTTTGCGGCAGTGTAGACGCTACTTGGCGTCTATCTTCTTCGCTGGTATGTGTGCTCAGCAAGGCAGTTTTGTGTTTGAGCGCCCCCAAGTTGTGTTTTACTGTAACTTCAGAAGCTCCAGACACGTGTGCAAAAGCGCCATTCTCATTGGTCGAATAGATTTCGACGCGAGGCGTCAAAAAAGAAAAACGAACCCGAGGCGTTTTTTTTTTTGACGCTTTGACGCGTGGCGTTTTTTCGCATCGGTGTGCACACTCTCATTGGTGCCCTTTGTTTAGTCACGAGGCGTTAAACGTCTGCGAAAATCGCCGGCGAAATTCGTCCCGGTGTGAACAGGCCTTTTAGGTGGATATGATCTCATCAGGTCCGACTCAGTTCACTTTTAAAGTGAGTGGAGTGGAGTGGAGATCTCTGGAGTCCCAGGATTTGATTATATTTTCAAATGGAGACTTCTGACCAGTGGAAGGATCAAATAACAAAATGATAAAAGGCAAATCTGTTTTCATCCCTTCTATGTGGAAAAGGGCTTTTTGGCTGGAGGCAGTCCTACTCAGTTCTTTGGTACAGTTGCTGAACTATTTCAGAATAGCATTACCTCCACATGAACTGACCGGTATTAGCATAATATTAAACTTTTTCAACATTTCTCTAAAGTCAACAGTAACATTTACGGACAAAGTGAGCTGATGAACTTTTGTCCTCTTGACTTTCATAGCCTCCACATTTGTGTTCTACACTCTGGTGATGTACCTGATGCTGGACTTTGTAACACCAGACTGGAGAGCCAAACCGCTTCCCAGCGAGAACCTTGTTTCTTTTGAACCGTTGTGAAAATTTATTTTCCTTTCCAACAAAGTAAAGAAAAAAAAACAGATTTCTGTAACCTCAGTCTGCAACCATCTCACATTCTGCACAATACAGAAATAAATGTAGTTATATAAAAAGCATCACATCAAGCTTTTCTAACATAGAGGAATCTTGTTGTTAGGGTCAACAAGTTTGGCTTTATTTTTCATATGACCTTTCTTACATGTTAATCAGCTAATCCCAGCTTTTCTGCATTTTTTTTCTTAAACTTACATTTAGCCCTAATGTGAGCATTTGTTTTTTTCTTCTAAAATTTCTTCTACTTCACTTTGCTAACTTTATACTTTCTAATATTTGGTTGCTTAATTTAGCATTCTGTCTTAACATAAATTGGATCAGTCTTGTTTAGTTTGTTTTGTTCTTTGCACTAAGCTCCTTCCATGGCATTCACATTGACTGGATATGTTTGGCTTTCCCTGGTCTTTTACAGTTTTTTGCACCATTTTGTGATTCAACTTGTGGGAGTCAAACAGCTGCAGATGTTTTATCGTGTCGATCCTTTATCGTGTCGACCAAGTCCACCTTTGGGCAGCTCACTTTGTGTTGTTGGTAAGGCAAAATAAAGGGCTGCAAGGTCTGTTACAGATCAGCATCAGCAAAATTGTGTGTCTCCTATTACGGAGCCCCCTCCCCACACACACACACGTACACACACCAACACATCAACACAACACAGTGCAGCGGGCCGTGACGAAGAGGTCATGGTTTGTGTCGAGAGATTGGGTTACACATTATTTAGATGTATTCTTGCATATTGACACAAAAAGCATTCACTCATACAATAAACAATTCACTCTCTCTTGCTAATATTGAGATGCTTATGCTTGCTTTTATCCTCAGTCATATTGATTAATGTATCGCCCTGCTTGCTAGTCTTCTAAAAACTAACATGAAGAACCTTCAGCTCCTCCAGAACACGAGTTCTCACCAAGACCAGGAGGCGGGTTCACATCAACCCGATTTTAAAATCCCTGCATTGGCTCCTCATAAGCTTCAGGATTGATTTTAAGATACTGTTAACAGTTTTTAAATGCTTTTAAGAAAATGCTCAAGACCAGTCTTTTTACCTGGCTTTTAGCTCATTTTTACTACTGTTATTTTTTTCATAAATTTACCATTATTTTGTAAAGCACTTTGTGTTATGTTATTTTTAGGAAAGGTACTGTTTGAATAAAGTTTGATTTGATTTAATTCAATTAATATTGCAATAACAATAATCATTCACATGTTTCAGGTGAGGATAACAGAGACTTACTCAGGTACATTCAGGCTCTGCAGGAATCTGTGATGCTGCTTCCTCACATTTGCAGGTTTTTGTCAAAAGCATTTTTTTTCTGTTATTCGATCACAGTTAAAAGCAAAAAAAAAAGTACTAGTTGTGGTTAAGCCGTTAAACTGTCACCTAGAGAACAATAACCACTTTAAAAAATTTCAGTCAGGGTTCAGACTTCCCTATAGCACTGAAACTGCACTAGTTAGAGTCTCTAATGACTTGTTATTGGCCTCAGAAAAGGACTACGGTACTCTCTATTCTGGTCCTGTTAGACCTCAGTGCAACCTTTGACACTATCGACCACATTATTTTACGCCAAAGGTTAGAGCAGGACATAAGGTTCAGAGGATTGGCCCTCCAGTGGATTGAATCCTATTTATCCTACAGGTACTACCGGTTTGTTAATGTGAATGGACAGTCCACTCACTGCACTCGAGTTAGCTATGGAGTCCCACAGGGCTCAGTTCATTTTTCTTTATTGGTATGGGTACAAAATTGGAAAAAAAAAAAGTATTTATGGTGATAGAAAACCACTACATAAGACAGATCATAGACAAACTGATAAAAAACTACAAAACTACAATGAAAATAGCACAGGTCTATATAAAAAAAGTAGAATACCATATAAACCAATAGAACAAAAAAAAATAGTTAATTATATTTGATAGGCTAAATGTCATGACTAGCGGAACTAAACAGACCCAGACACTGGAACCCGGAAGGAGACGCAGGTGATTTCTGGAATCGTTTGAAAGGGTTTAATATTCAGATCTTGGTTTAGAGGTAAGTTAGTGAAGCGGCAGACTCCGAGGAGGACCCACGACGAGGATGGAGGATTTTCGGCGGCACGTGACCTCACTGGTGGCTTAGTCCGTGGCTCGTGGTGAACTGAAGGATCGGCAGAGGCTCGTGGCTTGACAGGAGGTAATGACAAGGCTGTGTTCCAGAATAGCAGCAGACTCAGGCGACCACTCGTGGTAATGGATTCCTGGAGACAAGGTAAGAGCAAGATTTAGGCAAAGGCCTGAAACAAAGGCAAAGAACGTGACGACCATGCTATGCACCATCAGGTGCAGCGAACTGGCGATGAATTCTGGTCCTGGAGCTCCTTAAAAAGACAGGCAGGCGATGAGGTGAGTGGTTGCTGCTGAGTCGCATCAGGAGCCATGCAGAGAGGGGAGGGTGAGGGGACTGACAGAGGCACCATGACACTAAAGAGCTTTCCAGCCTTGCCACTTTGTTCATAAAATAGACTGTTCTGTTCAAGTAAATCAGCCAAAAAGGAGTAAAAATGTCAAGAAAATAAATTGTGGGCCCTAAATGATTAATTTGGGTTGCTTTTCCTCGGAGCATTGGGGACACGTCTACTCTCCGGCACGCTGCATCTCTCCCCACAGGGCTCAGTTTCAGTTTATGATTTATATGCTGAACTTAGAAACATAATCAGGAAGCACAGCATTATTTTTCCCTGTTATGCGTATGATACACAGTTGTATTTATCGATTAAACCTGACCAGAATGACCATATAGAGAAACTGAATGCTTGCATCAGAGACATCAAGACCTGGATGACAATTAATTACCTCCTCCTGAACCCAGAAAAAAGGTCCTAAAAACCTCAGAGATGCTCTGCCTGATCAGATAGTCTCCCTGGATGGCACAAGTATAGCCCCCAATTCCACAGTTAGAAACCTAGACCAGGATTTCTCATTTAAGACTCACATATCACAGGCTTGTATTTTTTCAATTGAGAATTATAGTTAAGATCAGAAATATACTTTCTAAGAGTGATGCTGAAAACTCATCCATGCATTTGTTACGTCGAGGCTGGATTACTGTAACTCCTTGTTAGCAGCGTGTCCTAAGAGTTCCTTAAGAAGTCTCCAGCTTGTTCAGAACGCAGCAGCTAGATTGTTAGCAGGAACTAGCAGAAGAGATCACATCACTCCTGTGTCAGTTTCACTTCACTGGATCCCAGTTGAATCTAGAAGTAAGTATAAGGCCTTAAATTGGAATGACCCCATCCTACCACCAAAACAGAACACTGAAGATATATTAGAACTTCTCAACTTTGAGGTTGAATAAAGTGACTTTGGTGAATAATTCCTGGCCATGACTAGTATGGCCTTGTTCTACATGTCCTGCACTGTTATCTCACAAAGATTTGTGTTCTTTCACAAAGTATTTTTTTTTAATTAGTAGTAAATAAAAATAGCCTTTTTGACTAATAAACCAATACCTTTGTTTTGTACCTTTGTGATCCCATTGTGTTTTGCATATCGTTCTTTGTTCTCTGTCTTAGGGTTTTTCCTTTAGTTCATCCTAGTTACAACCCACTCTGAGCTGTGGGTCACACACTTGCTGATTGAAAAGAGATTTATGACCTCACGTCATGTGTTCTGAATTCTTTAAGTGTCGTTTAATGGTAGTAGTTTTGAGGTTTCTAAATTGTGCATTACATCATCTCGCTGGCTGCACTATGCTATGCTGCATGCCTGCAAATCAGACAGCGTCATGCCTGTTTTCAAGTGAACTTGCTAAGTTGGGTGTGGCAGGTGGACGGGCTCGAGCGGAGTCCCTCTTTGCTGTTTCATTGCAACCCTGGTGGTAATGTAACCATGGAGCAGCTCAAGCCTAATGACTTCAGCTTACAGTTAAACAGAGGGCTGCATTTTCTTAACCCAAGAGATTCTCGTTTGACTTTCAATGACTTTGATTGCGAGGATTATTTTTATTTTAGGAGCTCAGCTTTAGCGAAATTGAAAAAAGCTTGAAAGTTGATGGAAAACAGACTCCTGCTTCCATCATCCTTTACCCCCTAGTTCACATATTGTTCTTTATCTACCTCCCAAGATACCCCCCCTAAAGTTTCTTGAGTTCAAACCCCCTCTGCCAGGACCCCCCTCTGCAGTTGAATGTTTTGTGAAGGTTATCTCTGTGTTTGAGTGATGGCACTGACTTGAATCCACCTCTCCCTGAACCTCACTGCTGATGGGTGTTTTTGTGTCAACATGGCAGCAGGCCCATATAGCCTGACTTCTGATTCTTCCCCTCGTGTGTCCTATCCATTCTTCTTCACAGCTTGTAGTTGATCCAAAGTTCACTTCTACAGCCCCCCCCCCCCCCCCCCCCCCCACACACACACACACACACCTGCTGAAGCTTTCATTAGAACAGCAAGATCTTTAAGTTCTGACAAAAAATCCTAGGCTAACCAAAGGGCTCTCCGGGTTAAAAGCAAAATCACATCGGAATGAAAGCAGGCAAAAAGTTCACCATGATAAAGTGTTGAAGTTGATTGACATGAGGGGAGCTTTAAGACAGTGTTTTAAAAAAGTGTTTTAAAAGTGGAAATGAGTAGGTAGAAATGAATTAGGGCGAAATGATAGAAAATGAGATAGGGCAGCTTCGTCTATGGTTTCAAACCTGCCACTTAAGATCATTTTTAGTAATCCTAGGTGCAGCAGATCAAAGTCAGCCAGTTTGAGAAACTGTGTGTCATGTTCTGCTTCCAGACCACCAACAGTTCTTGTTACTTTGGACTTGCCGTACTCCCTTTCCTCATCGTTCTCACCTGGTCTGAGCTGGATACGCTCCTCTGCAGCAATGCTTTTCTGCCAGTTCATAGGTGGCTTTTGCTCACGTCCAGGTTAAGAATTATTTAAAATATCTTCTCTATTGGTTTTGAACCTAAATAGAGTTTGTGTTTGGACTTGAAACTGTTCTGGTCTTTTGTTTTTTTTCGATCTGTCAGATGCCTTTGCATTGATTGTTGGAGTTACCTCTAACCACCAGCCTGTCCACAACAACTCTTCTTCCAGCCTTCTTTTCCCATTGAGGATTCATCTTTTCCTCCTGAGCACTTCTGAGACTGACTTCACTGGTTCCTTCTCCACATCTCCTGAGCTGACCAATCAGGAACTGGGATTTGGCAGCGATGATCATTTGCCACACCAGCGCTCAGTCAACCTCCAAATTGTGAGGAAATGTTACAGATTCCATGTATTGTTAAAAAAGGGTCCCAGGCCACATGACATGCTCACAAGCAAACCTTTAAGTGAGTAACATGGCTTCTCAAGTTTGAGTTTATAAAGCACCTCACGGACCCAGCGGACATGCGAAGGGGGAGGGGGAAGCTTCCAGTTCAGCAGGATCAGCCAATGGCCCACTTCCATGCACTTGGCATGTCTGAAGTTAGGGGAACACCGAATATTGCAGACATGGAATTCAGTGTGACGACGTGTCTATATGCTCTAGATTATGTAATGGGGTGATTCTTTTTTCCTACCTTTACAATTTGGTTTTTTTAAAAATCTTTTTTGTTTTATTGATCCTGGTTGTGCAACCTAAAACTCCAAGGGCCCTTGAATGGCTCATGGCAAATCTGGTGATGAGTCACAGGTGTGTGTGATCAAGGTGGGTTGGAGTTTTGATCCTTTAAAAAGGATGAACAGCTGGACTTGGAGCGGAAAAAAAAGGCGCACCACAAGAGCTGCACAAGCAGTGTTGGAACACCAGCGATAGGAGCCACACGCGTGGTGTTTTGGAGCACCAGGACGGAGGCTGCACGTGTGGTGTTTTGCAGCGGCGGCGGCAGCAGCAGCAGCAGCGGTTGTGGTGCTTGAAGCATGCCAGCCCCAGGAATTGGACATTGTAGAGTCTGGGCTCGGCCACATGACTGGGACAACAAAGTGGAACCAGTGGACCATGGAACTGGAAAGTGGACGCGACGAACAACAGCAGAGGGGTGTGGTTGCGACCCACCCCTCTTTCAGATAAGTAATTTACCCTCTCAGTTCAAATCCAAGTCAGCCCAAGAAGAGATGTTTTCTGAACCCCTTCTACTGGATTTTATTGCATGGGTTTTTACTGTTTCATACTGGGTTTTATTTGGTTCTGTGTGTTTTTTTATTTATTAGATGGGGTTTGGACTGCATGCTCCTCTAATCATCCTGGAGCATTTGGACTGCTGGAGGCCGGACACTATAGGACTGGACACAATAAACATTTTGAAAACTTGCATCTGGTTGTTCAGCTCCTTACACAAAATCTGATCCACTAGAATCTACCTGTGTCACAATTATATGCCAAATATATCTGACCAAAATGACCCAAGCGCTGGGCATGACCAAAGCATATGGGCTTGATTAGCAGGAGAGAGGTGATGTCTGCCACAGGCATCGCTAACAGAAGGATGTATTTTGGCCAGTCTCGCGTTGGTACAGTGGACCCTGTAAATAATCTTGCACTGAATCAGTCTGTGGCGGGCACAAATGGACAATGGACAATGCTGACTTCCATTTTTATTCCGTCATGTGGAGGTTAAGACTGTCTTCCCATGAATTTTTGACAGTATTGGATGACTTTGTGCATAACCAAATAAACTTGTTTTAGCTCGAGATACAGATCAAGAGGGTCTTTGG
The DNA here is from genome assembly GCF_053564925.1 of Oryzias latipes. NCBI lineage: Eukaryota > Metazoa > Chordata > Actinopteri > Beloniformes > Adrianichthyidae > Oryzias > Oryzias latipes. The sequence continues at coordinate 5,382,751 of NC_136240.1, forward strand.
AGAGAAGAGCAACTAAAAGCGCTTCTGGGGGACGATTTGGAAAGTAAGTTTTTAACAAAGTCCCTGATGTGGAAGAAACCGACAAATGCTGATTTGGGAGGTTATATTTCTTTGACAGTTGTTCAAAAGAGGATAAAACACTGTTTCTATATAAGTTGGTTATTGACTTACTCGCATTAGTGTGCCAGAGATTGAATGCCAAATTGGTTTTAGACAGATCAAGTCAGCAGTTTCTATAGACTGATGTGAGGACAGTAGGATTTAAAAGCCCCAACTGTTTCCTGACTTGACTCCGCTTTTTCAAAGAGGTGGACACCACTGGGCAGATATGGACAAAAGGAAGGGGAAAATCACCAATTCTGTCCCATGTTGGAATAGAGCAGTGCAGCTCTGAAGAAGCAAAATTCACCAGATTTGTGCCGCTTTGACATCTGGCATCAAGCCTGTTCCAAAGGTGTATACATCCACTAGTATCTGGTGACAACAGACCAGTGTGAACACCACAAGCTAAAAGTGTATACAAAAACTCATGTTCCGTCTTGAACGTGCCACACATACCCGGTGTGTAGGGAGCATTGAACTTCTCCTGAGTCTTACCCTCCCCAACTTCATCCTGTCACCAATCGACTCAGCAGGTCTTTGGACTGTGAGAAGAAGACAGAAGACCAGAAAAAACCCACATTCACTGGAGAAAAACTCCAGATTGAAAGAACTCTGCAGGGGTTTTATCCATGGCTATAGCAACTTTGTTGCTGCATTTAGAGAACAGCAGAAAATTGATTTCATTGATGAACTATTAATCAAACCTGACAATGAAGTAATGAAATTAGAGTTTGAGCTTCAGAACGCAACAAGTACTTTTTGGCAAGAGCATGTTTCTGTTTGCGTGTACGCTCCTGTAAACGCACGTGCACACACGGGGCTTCTGGTTTTAATTAAAGACTCCCCAACACAATTGAAACAATACTTAGCTGCTGGCCAAAAACTTGGAAACTTCCCAGCTCTTGATTTCAGTAACACAAAGACACACATGTATTTACAATTGACAGCTGATAGTAGTTACCTTTTGTTAGAGAAAGAACTACAAAGAAAAACTGAAACAGAGCAGCTTATTTGGTGCGACACTTCTTATAAACTTGAGTTTTTTTTAAATTTACGGTAACTTGCCTTTTTATTTTTGTCAGATAGATCCCTAAACACACAACGGCAAAATTATTTAGTGTGTTTAATGTAGAACATGAGAACAAACAACTGAGAAAAAAACTTTTTAATGGACAGATCTGAAAGAACACAACATAATCAAACTGCTTACTTACACCAGTAAACCAAGATGAAATTGCATGGAGCAAATACGTTTTAATAACAGATTGGTAGCTCACATCCTGGTCTTGCCATTTGATGGTCACATGTCCATTAAGTATTAAGTTTAAAGCACTGAGTTGCTTGACAACCCATCATATTAAATATATTTCAATAAGGAGAGATCTTAGGAATGGGCATAAGAAAGATTTATATGTGATACAAAAATGTGCATGAAATAGTCCATAGTGTTTTGGGGTCAGGCTCTGGGCAGATGATGTCTTTATCCCGGTGGGATGAGCTCAAACCATAGATGGGTAAACCCAGAGCCTAGACGCTGATGGTGGTTGAGGTCAGTCCTCGATATAGTATTTGTCCAGGTGAAGAACGGGGCGGGGCATCTAGAATGTAGAAAGATGAACGTCAATGAATTTAAAAGCAGAAGTATGATTGGGTTGAACACTGTTTAGATGGGATTTCCGAGAATTTGGCAGCACATCCAACCGGCCTCACAACCGCAGACCACGTGTAACCACACCAGCCCAAGACCTCCACATCCAGCATGTCCACCTCCAAGATCGTCTGAGACCAGCCACTCGAACAGCTGCTGAAACAATCGGTTTGCATAACCACAGAATTTCTGCACAAACTATCAGAAACCGTCTCAGGGAAGCTCATCTGCATGCTCGTCGCCCTCATCGAGGTCTCGACCTCACTCCAGTTCGTCGTCATAACTGACTTGAGTGGGCAAATGCTCACATGCGATGGCGTCTGGCACGTTGGAGAGGTGTTCTCTTCACGGATAAATTCCGATTTACACTGTTCAGGGCAGATGGCAGACAGCGTGTGTGGCGTCGTGTGGGTGAGCGGTTTTCTGATGATAATGTTGTGGATCGAGTAGCCCATGGTGGTGGGGTTTTGGTATGGGCAGGCATATGTTATGGGCGAAGAACACAGGTGCATTTCATTGATGGCATTTTGAATGCACAGAGATACCCTGACGAGATCCTGGGGCCCATTGTTGTGCCGTACATCCAACAACATCACCTCATGTTGCAGCATGATAATGCACGGCCCCATGTTGCAAGGATCTGTTCACAATCCTTGGAAGCTGAAAACATCCCAGTTCTTGCATGGCCAGCATACTCACCGGACATGGCACCCATTGAGCATGTTTGGGATGCTCTGGATCGGCGTATACGACAGCGTGTTCCAGTTCCTGCCAATGTCCAGCAACTTCGCACAACCATTGAAGAAGAGTGGACCAACATTCCACAGGCCACAATAGACAACCTGATCAACTCTATGCGAAGGAGATGTGTCGCACTTCATGAGGCAAATGGTGGTCACACCAGATACTGACTGGTTGTCTGAGTCCCCTGACCCCCTCAGTAAAACAAAACTGAAGATTTCAGAGTGGCCTTTTCTTGTCTAAGGCACACCTGTGCAATAATCATGCTGTCTAATCAGCATCTTGATATGGCACACCTGTGAGGTGGGATGGATTGTCTTGGACAAGGAGAAGTGCTCACTATCACAGATTTAGACAGATTTGTGAACAATATTTCAGAGAACTGGTTATTTTGTGTATGTGGAAAATGTTTCACATCTTTGAGTTCATACCATAAAAAATGGGAGCAATAACAAAAGTGTTGCGTTTATATTTTTGGTCAGTGTATATACATAAGAAACTTTTTCAAGCATTAAACCAGTTTGAGGTGAGAATGCATAAATGTTGACTCGTAAACTTGGGGTGGCAAGTGGGGGGGGGCAAAGCTTTTTGCGTGGGTGGCAGCTGCCCCCCCTTGCCACCCTGTAGCTCTGCTCTTGATGTTTGCTAAGTAGGAGAAAAATGTTCTTTCTTTGTAATCATATCTATTACTCACACAACACCAGCACAAGCTGCAGACAAGGGAAGAAAGCGTGGCCCACAGCCTGCAGCTAAGCTGGCATAAAGCTTCAAACACATGAAGAACATAAACCTTGCTTTTGTTGTTTTGGGGAAACATGTTAATTTCCTTTTAAGGTTGGGGTTTGACAATAAATCATAAAAACTGTGCCAAAAACTTCCTCATAGAAAGTTAGGCTGTATCGCTATGTGAGCGTTGCTCTACATGTGACCATTTTATCTGGCACTTCTTTCATTGCAAGTTCATGACTTTTTCCTGCTGTTGACTCACCTAAATTTGGCATCAACAGCTGTAGGTGAGTTGACAGCATGCTAGTATTTCTCAGGATATCAAGCAGACCTTAGAAAGAGAGCTGAGTTGCCCTGTGTGGTGATTGTTTGGAAAGACCTCCATCAATCTTGTTCGTCTTGTTTTTTAGACACATAGTTTGTGGAGGTCTGACATGCATGTATCATCGCGGAGGTGAGCACAGCCTTCTCCTTTGACAAGAGAATGCAAAACTTGTGCCTGCAGTGGATCTATCACAAAGGGTTTAATCTGACTGATGATATGAGGAAAACCTCTACAAGTTCTCTTTTAGATGAGGTTCCACTCTCAACAAACACAAATATCTGTCTAACCTCACATCATTAGTAGCTTAGCTCTCCATCCAAAGCTTTAATCTTGCTACTCCCTTCCAGATGCTTCTTTTCTCTCCTAACCCATCCTTTTCTTTTCCTTGCTATCAGCTACAGTCTCAGTGCTCACCAACTCTCCTGACAGAAAAAACTGGATTTGTGGTTCTGACAGGCGCCTATCATCACCTTTGTTTATTTAATCTCCATCCTGCTCTCAGAACCCCTCGCTGTCCCTCTCACCTCTCACCTTCTCTCCAAGGATTCGATCTTTGACTCCTTTAGGGAGGTCTGATTTTTTAGAAGGGCCTTTCCAGGCCAAGTAACTCAGAAAAAAGAGACCCCAGAAAAACAAAAAGCAGGACCGCACATGTACACACACTCAGAAAATGAACACACATGTGCTGAAGCATGCAAGCCCTCCCACAGGATTTACAAGGTTGGGGCAGAACAAACAAGCTTGTTTAGGTCCTGAGGTACTGGCCAGCAGTTCTGTAAGGCTCAAAGAAACCTGTCCTTGCAGTGAAAATGATTATTGCAGATCAAACATGAGTGTTTGAAACAGACTGAATCGGAAGTGTCTTCTTTGTCAACAATGCTTAAGTAAATCAAAACATATTCTTCAGGTCACTACCACGTAATTACCTCACAGTTTCATGAATGCATCTTTTTATGTAGAATCTAAAGTGGTAATGTCTAGCTGTTGTAAGGCTGGTAGGGTATGTCAATAATTTTTGCACTTGTCCAAAAAGCTGAAGCATAGATCACTGACTTTCTGCACAGTCAGCTGCTAAAGAGCTCCAAAGGTCATGTTATCTTCAGATCAGCCCAAGTACAGCACTCAGAGAGCTTCATAGAATGGGTTTCCATGTCAGAGCAGCTCCATCCAAGTAACACATCACCAAGTGTAATGCAAAGCATCGATGCAGTGGTGTAAAGCACGCCATCACTGGACTCTAAAGCACTGGAGACACCTTCTGTGGAGTGATGAATCACACTTTTCCATCTGGCAATCTGATGGACCAGTCTGGGTTTGGAGGTTGCCAGGACAACGGTACATCTGGGACTGCATTGTGCTGAGTGTGAAATTTGGTGGAGGAGGAATTATGGTGTGGGCTTGTTCTTCAGGACTTGGACTTGGTCCCTTTGTTCCAATGAAAGGAACTCTGAATGCTTCAGGATACCAGAACATTTTGGACAATTCCATGCTCCCAACCTTGTGGGAACACTTTGGAGCGGCCCCTTCCTCTTCCAACATGACTGTACACCAGAGCACAAAGCAAGGTCCATGAAGACATGGAGGACAGAGTCTGGTGTGGATGAACTGGACTGGTCTGCACAGAGTCCTGACCTGAAGCCCATAGAACACCTTTGGGATGAATTAGAGCAGAGACTGAGATCCAGGCCTTCTCCACCAACATCAGTGTGTGACCTCATCAATGCTGTTTGGAAGAATGGTCACAAATTCCTTGAAACACTCCTCAACCTTGTGGACAGACTTCCTAGAAGAGTTGAAGCTGTAATAGCTGCAAAAGGTGGACCAGGATCATATTGAACTCTATGGGTTAGGAATGGATGGGACTTCAGTTCATATGTGAGTCAAGGCAGGGGAGCCGACACTTTTGGTTATATAGTGTATTTGCTCTGGTAATACATCACAAAGAATGAATGACAAATTGGGGTAAAGTAAATGTTAATAAAACAGAACACATAAAAACTCAATTTCAAAACACAAAAAGTTATTTTATCCTGTGTGCCTCAGAAGTCATTCTCAGCTTTCGCTCTTTCTCTGCAGACTTGTAGTTTGATAAAGTTCTTCATTTTGAAAAATCCACTTTTGGGCAAATTAAGCTTCATAATATGTTTTGTACATGACCCTCACTTTCAATATATCATTAGTAAACAAACAAGCAACCAAAAATGTCCTGATTCTTTCCAGAAAAGACCAACTGCATCAACTGATACCTTTTATCCTCTAAATATGGTAGACTTCACTGCCAAAAATACATTTCTTGAGCCTCTCAGTAACAACAGAAAGTTGCAGTGTTACTGCGTCTGAGCTATATGGCCGACATTCTAACGAGTTTGACTGAGACAACTAGCTGTTGTTCTAGCTTGTCCTTGCTTGGTGTAGAACAGTGATCTCCAACCCGTGCTAACAGGGCTCAAGAGAAAAGGGACTTGGCTTGTATCATTTATGCTTTACTGTCAGACTCCAAAGTAAATTTGAGCTTGTGACATAAATAATAAAAATAATTGTTAAATACAATTGCCATCCATAGAAAGAATACATCTTTGCAACTAGATCCTTATTTCTGAAGTCATAGTCTGCCCAGTCTCTTCTAATTATTTAAATACACTTAATTACACTTTTAACCAAACAAATAAGAACAACTTTGTAAAAGCATAAACGTTAAATTGCTGCCGAATGTTTAGTGAAGTTTAGAGTTGTTATTCTAGATAGAAAATCCTTTCAATCATCAAAATAGTAACCATCAAATCAGCACTAACATGTAACAGCAGCAATGCCTCCGACTTCTTTGTTTTTGACATGAAAGTCAGCTCTTGGACTGCACTCTTGAAGGCAGAGCTTTTCCCAATCAGACCGAAAGCAACCCCGATCCACAGTTCATGCAAGGCCAGATGAGAATTCCAAACAACCAATGCCGAATTCCAAACAACCGGCATCTGCAGTGGAAACGTGAGGGGCGGATGGTCGCAGACATCTGCAAACATTCCAACAAAGCTTGGGACAAACAAGTGTGAGGAGAGTAATGCAAGTGGCTTGTGGCTGCAGAGCAGTCCTGGGGAACAATACATAAAAATAAAGTTAAGTGCATGATGCTCCTTGGTAGTAAACACAAAGACATTTGCGTAACTATTGACTACAGACTCTGACACACTGATATTAAGCAGCAGTAAATCAGCTGGTATGTGGTTTAAATCGTCTAAGTCACTGTGGTTGGAGTCCCGTAGGTTCTGTGGGTTATTCTCACAGGAATCCGATTCCTAGTACTGAATGTGGGGACATAACACACACCCACAAAATGACCACCCACGACCACAGAGTACTCTGTCATGACACTGAATATTTAGGCACGACCATGAGCCTTGGCGAGCTGCATGCATGCTTGGAGAGCTACTTTCTGATTTTCCTGCCACTTGTCTTGCATGCTAACCTGCTGCGGAAATCTGAGTAAAAGGTAGCTGGTGTCACCGATCTGAAACTCAACTCACTAACCAGCGTCAGTCTGTCTGTGAGACATGGAAAAGTTTGGCTGCGTTTCTGGTTCCTGAAGTAACTGGACTTATGGTGAATCTTTGTTCCCCTGTGTTCTGGTTGACATATTTGCATATCTTTAGTCACATGATATATTTCATATGGATGTAAAACATTTTAAGATACACTTTTTTTAATGGATTTGGTGCAGTCTCACTCTAGTTCACACAAATGTTTTGTTTTTCTTTCTTTTTGGCTTGGTGCCACTGTCTTAAGAACAAGACGGTTTTTCGCAGAAAGAGTGGAAATGGGATTGAAGATTAAATTAATACCTCTTCCCTCTGTATCTCACACAACAAATGTGCAGGTATTAAAATTTCAAGCCCACAACCATTTGATTTTCTAGTTTTTTTAAGGGGTAAACTTGAAGAAATGTCTTTGTTTTTTTCTGTCAGGATGGTTCACTCAGTCTGCATTATTGAGAAATAAAAGGAACTCTCCAAATGTTGGCAAATAGCAGAAATGATACAAGGAGTGGAAACTAAAAGGGTCTGAATACTTTCCATACCCACTGCACATCAGATCTTTATCAAAGTACTTTTATTTCTTTGAATAATTCTTAAGACTTTGTGTACTTTAAAATAAATAAAAATATTTGTTTTATTATGACATCCAGTTTTAAATAATGACACCTCTTTGGGTTCTCATAGAATGTGAAGTGGTGTTTCTGCCACAGACTGGAGCAAACCACACTACAGAAGTGACTCCGAACAGAGAGGAGAAGGAAGCAGTCAACCATCAAGGAAGGGAAACAGAGAGAGGATGTGCCCCCGCCAGTCACCTGGCTCAGCCATTAAATCTGCTCACAGTGCCAGAAACTATGCGACTGCCTTCAATGGTCTTCTCTATAAATAACCTCCTCTATGTGCCTTTTGTTCCTGGAAGGACTTTCCCATGCTTCACAAAGGGAAGACTACCCTTTCGGCTCTCTTCCTCACTGGCTGTGGGTCTGTCTATCTTCAGGTGAAGTCCAGGAATTGGGGAGATTCATGAGATGCTGTGGAGGCAGGCAGGAGTTCTGCTTGGATGGTGATGGCTGCTCATCAGATCTGTGCCATGGTGGCTTTGGTTGAAAACTCCTCTTCCAGACTTTCGCACATCAAGTGCTCATTTGCATTCAGGCTTCCACATGTAGCGGTGTAAGCGGCATTAAATAGCTGTTCTTAACAGCTTGCTGAGTTTGCAACCACTGTTGTAGTCCTAAAGGCAGCCGTGGAAGAACATGTTCATGAGGTTCATGCTCTTACTGCTGTTTGCTCAGTCGCACTGAACTAACTAACTAACTAACTAACTAACTAACTAACTAACTAACTAACTAACTAACTAACTAACTAACTAACTAACTAACTAACTAACTAACTAACTAACTAACTGTTGGCTTGAACTACTTGGTTCAGAGCACATGGCTCCTGAACTGACTGTAATGATGATATTATCCACTAGATGGGGTGTAGTGGCCTTGCAGAATGCTGTTCAGTGATTAATACTGTTGTGAGAAGATGCTATTGTGACTCATAACATTTATGTCAACGTTTGTGTACAGTAACAAGAAACCAGTGTGCTGTTCCTGACTCTGTTGAAGCAGGCACTATGGAAGCTTCGTAAGGAGTAATCTGTCAACCTAAAACTGTTTTGTGGTGATTCAGACATTTTTAAAGAACGGCAATTATTCCCACATTTATTATAAATTTCTCTTTCACCACCTCCTCTGCCCGTCTGTCCCTGACTACAGCTCAGAGAACAGCCCTCAAACTCTTTCTCCTGGGCCAACTCTGTTTTTTCTAAGGATCTTGTGTTGTTGTCTGTGTTGTGTAAGTAGATGTAGACTTTGTCTAACCAGATCCTGAGTTCTCAGAGGTTTGTAAATACTCTTTAGATTTCCAGTCTGTCTCTTTTAGACTCTGCAGTGGTGTGTGTGTGTGTGGGGGGGTCTGGTTGTGAGAATCCGTCAACAACTGTTAAAAGCTCCAATGTCAAAGAATGTAGTTGTTGTATTTGTTTAATCATGGTGTCCGTGTGTATGTGTGGCTATGCGTTCTTCAGATGCATTTTTTTGGTCACACTGTGGCTGTAAATTCCGGCCTTGATGTACACTCAGATGATAGACAGTCCTTGGATTCTGTGAACTCCCTGTATTTCCCCTTTTCCTAATCAGCGGTTTTCCCAATTAGTGGTTTTTAAGCTGTCAGACTGAAGACAGGATCCCATTAGCCACCACAATCGATCTGAAGAGCCGTATTCATCTCAGCTCAAAGCTCTGTGAGAACTTTCATTTGGTCCATCCCACAAAAACCCTGGGCTGCATTGAGGCCTTAGTTTATGGACTCATAAATGCTGCTGTTCTCAAAATGAGGAACACTCAAATGAGTCACACGAGAAATGGACCAGACTGTCAAAGATATAGATCTCCTAACCACAACAATAAATCACCAAAAATGTAGTTTCTAAAAGTGTTGCTCATTTTTCATGTCAATAAATAAAAGCAGCACTAGCATTGTTCTTTTTCCACAAAATGTGCCTCAGACACGACAACATTTGGATCGTTTGCTAAAGAAATGCTAAAGAACTATGCTGATGTAGATCGGTATATTTTAGTGCTAATTATTATACAGTATATTGTTTTTTCAATATTCCCATGGTGGGATCAATTAAAGTTTAGTGAGAAAATGTTTGTTTGGATCTATATTTCTCTGCTTTACCACAGGCAATCAGGCATCACACATAACATGGATTAAATCTCCTTTTAAGAAACATCCTTTAAAAACAAAATGCGAGAAACGGTTCTTTCATTATCTGATTTAAAGCAAACATTGTGCAGTTTGTCATAAAGTCTGGGTTACTTTTGGGAATCAGTAAGTATCTTTGATGACATCCAGCACAAAAACATATTTTTTGTACTAGCTATTGTTGTTTGCATGGTTTCCAGGAAATCAAAGAAATCAGTGTCTTATGCAAAGCCTCTCTTTTATTGTGTTGCAACCAGTGCTAATAAATCATGAAGTGAAGTTAGCTGCGACAGGCTGAACGACCTGTCCAGGATGTCCCCTGACTTCGCCCACGAGTGGCCGGGATAGGCTCCAGCAGCCCCGTGACCCAGAAAGGGAATAAACGGTTTAGAAGATGAATGAATGAATGATGAATCAGCACATTTTTCAAAAAAATCTTGAGACATCCTCATGAAACGTCAATTTCTTACTGATCCTTGTACATCAAACCCAACACCAATGTCCTTGTTGCCGCTGAAAAGTTGCTAAAATCCTAACAACTTGGGTTAAGTTTCATCCTGCTGATGGTGGTCATACATCTCATGCTTTGCCGTTTCCAGTCTGGATATTTGCATAATCTTAAAGGTTACAGACCAGTGTGTTTACATAACTCTACCTTGTGTTTCCTTCATAATCCAGACTTTTTCGGTAAACTCTATTTCTTGCAGAAACATGGCTCACACCAAACCCTAAATGTGGGTGCATTCAGCAGCTAGTCATTCTTAAACCATGGATTGTTTAAGTCTGTCAATCATTCTGTACCATTTCTGTTATTATATTGTTCAATACATTTCTTTTTGGGAACAACTCTCTTCAGAGTACGCATTTCTGTATTTTGGGAGTTACGGTCTGAGTTTATCCCAAGTGCACGAGATGTCCATGATCCAGAGCGTAACTGCCAAACATTTTAAACTGTGTCATAAATAAAAATTGACTTGCATTCCTAATGGGCTGCACATTGGTGTAGTGGTTAGCACTCTCGCTTCAAAGCAAAAAGGCCCCGCATGGATTCCAGCAGGTACCTCTCTGTGTGGAGTTGGCATGTTCTCTTCATGTATGTGTGGCTTTTCTCCGGGCACTCCAGCTTCCTCCCACTGTCCAAAAGTATGCCTCACAGGTCATCTGCTATCTCTGGATTGCCCCTAGTTGTGAGTGTGTGTGATTGTGTGGCCCAGCAACAGACTGGTGACCTGTGCAGGGTGTGCCCCACCTTTAACCAACAGTAGCTGGGTCATGGGGTCGCTGGACTGTGAACTCCTGACCCTTCTCTGAGTGTTTGCATGATTGGAGAATCTATAACCTACCTGCCTCACTTTATACTTGACAGAATTTCAATCTTTTCTTTGTTTTCAATTTTCGATCTCTCTATAGATTGTGTTTTTAAGTGTGACTTGACAAACCTAAAAGGTTTGGAGTTTTGTGAGTTCAGGAGACGCCACACCCCGGATCTATCTCATTCTCTGTCTCCCTGTTTTCCTGGGGAAATGGGATTGTTTAAATGGGGGGGGGGAGATAAGCTGAGTGGACGAGGTGAGTGAAGGCTTTTTGTTCAACATGTGACGCACCCAGCTCCTTTCCTGACTGCACCCATCAAAGATGGGGGGAGGGGGGGCACAGGTCAAGTTGTCTCCTAATTTTTGCCCCTGACTGGTTGCCCTTCCTCAGTCTGGACAGACGATATGAGCGCCGACTGTTGTGACTGACTGAAGGCTGGCAGACACACCACAGGCTTACAGTCACTTACACTGATACACTTATCTTCAGGGAGGTTGATGGTTCCACGGCATTTATCTGACCTCCTAACTCTTGCTTTATCTCTGTGATACTTTCTCCTCATCATTCATGTCACCTTCTCTCACCTCCTCTCCTGTTCATTATTGTTCTTTAAAGTCCAGGAAGTCCACAGGAAAGTCGAATTTCCTCTCAGACCAAAGGGAGTTCCTTCATAAATAATAATGACCGGATGAGAATTTTCCATCTAGCTCCAGAAAGAAAGACTAAAAGCAGAATTAGACCTGATACATTTACAGTGGGAGGACGATGCTTCATAACAGGGTGTTTACAGATGGAACACAGCAAACACAGTTAATGTTCCTGTGTCTTTGGTCCTTTAAGGTTGTCCATTGTTGATGTGTTTAGGGTACATTCCTAATCCTAATGGCTTGGTTGGACGTGCAAGAACTGTCCTAAAAGATTTTCTTTATTTAGTAAGGATCAAACATACACCAACATGAAGGTTTGGCTTTTACTGTGTTGTAAAACTCTTTTTCATCAAACTGTAATTCTCTAATATTTATCTACTAAATGACTAAAGAATGGAACAGAAGCTTTTATTTCTCTAAGTAAGTAAGTAAGATTTTTAAAGCACAGTGGCTCAAATTTACATTTGAATCTTAAAAGAAGAAGAACAGCAGCCTTTGAGGATGCAGAAGAGTTGTCGTGGGACAGGAGATACTCAATTATTAACCCAATCAAAATGTAAAAAAAAGATTGATGAGTGAAAATCCAAAGTAGAGGGGAGTGTTTAGGATAAGTTATCAGAGAGGAAGAAATGCTCAAGATACAATAATGAACACAATAAACAACACATTCATGTGGTGACACTAAAGTAACAAGTCGTGGCATCTATGTCTACTTGACCAAGAACAGATTTTCTGTCATTCACACCAGGAGAGTCCAGGAGCTGGGCAGGGATGCCAAAACTGTTCCGACTCCATTTGCTTCTGCTTTCTTTTGCAGTTTAGTGGATCAAAGATCATGCAATTGCAACAGCTGCTCAGTTTTGTGTGAAACAAGTTCAGACCAGAAAGAAAAGAGGCAAAACAAGAAAGGAAGCTTGTACTACTGGTTATTAGAGAACATGTGATGAAATTGTGAGTTTACCCACAATGCATTTGTGATTCCTGCTTTAGGTTTGTGCAGTGTGTTGCTGTTTCTTTTTTGTTTTTTGTCCCTTAAAGCAATGACTCTTTTTGGTTCATTTATGCTCTTTTCTTTCGCTTGTATAGTTCATATGCATTCACATTCAGGGAGAATAAGACTGAGGGTCTTCTGAAAGTGACCTTCAAGTCTGGTTTGGGCTCTGTGAGCTTTCACACAGCGAAGCAACGCAGACGATCAGAGGAAACATTCTGGTGTGCACCCTAATTCATTCAGACATCATGAGCTGGCACTACTAAAGTCACAACATACAGAGCAGAGCAGATACTGACACTGTACATTTTGTTGTTCTAATTACACTAAACAAAAATATAAACGCAACACTTTTGTTATTGCTCCCATTTTTTATGGTATGAACTCAAAGATATGAAACATTTTCCACATACACAAAATAACCAGTTCTCTGAAATATTGTTCACAAATCTGTCTAAATCTGTGATAGTGAGCACATCTCCTTTGCCAAGACAATCCATCTCGCAGGTGTGCCATATCAAGATGCTGATTAGACAGCATGATTATTGCACAGGTGTGCCTTAGACTGGCCACAAGAAAAGGCCACTCTGAAATCTTCAGTTGTATCACACAGCACAATGCCACAGATGTCCAAGTTTTGAAGGAGCGTGCAATTGGCATGCTGATAGCAGGAATGTCCACCAGAGCTGTTGCTAGGGAATTGAATGTCCATTTCTCTACCATAAGCCGTCTCCAAAGGCGTTTCCGAGAATTTGGCAGCACATCCAACCGGCCTCACAACCGCAGACCACGTGTAACCACACCAGGCCAAGACCTCCACATCCAGCATTTCCACCTCCAAGATCGTCTGAGACCAGCCACTCGGACAGCTGCTGAAACAATCGGTTTGCATAACCACAGAATTTCTGCACAAACTGTCAGAAACCGTCTCAGGGAAGCTCATCTGCATGCTCGTCGTCCTCATCGAGGTTTCAACTTCACTCCAGTTCGTCGTCGTAACCGACTTGAGTGGGCAAATGCTCACATGCGATGGCGTCTGGCACGTTGGAGAGGTGTTCTCTTCACGGATAAATTCCGATTTACACTGTTCAGGGCAGATGGCAGACAGCGTGTGTGGCGTCGTGTGGGTGAGCGGTTTTCTGATGTCAATGTTGTGGATCGAGTAGCCCATGGTGGTGGGGTTATGGTATGGGCAGGCATATGTTATGGGCAAAGAACACAGGTGCATTTCATTGATGGCATTTTGAATGCACAGAGATACCGTGACGAGATCCTGGGGCCCATTGTTGTGCAGTACATCCAACAACATCACCTCATGTTGCAGCATGATAATGCACGGCCCCATGTTGCAAGGATCTGTACACAATTCTTGGAAGCTGAAAAACATCCCAGTTCTTGCATGGCCAGCATACTCACCGGACATGTCACCCATTGAGCATGTGTGGGATGCTCTGGATCGGCGTATACGACAGCGTGTTCCAGTTCCTGCCAATGTCCAGCAACTTCGCACAGCCATTGAAGAAGAGTGGACCAACATTCCACAGGCCACAATAGACAACCTGATCAACTCTATGCGAAGGAGATGTGTCGCACTTCATGAGGCAAATGATTGGAGAGAAAAAATGGGAGCAATAACAAAAGTGTTGCGTTTATATTTTTGGTCAGTGTAGTTTGATGGCGTAATTCAATAAAACTATTGTTCTTCTGTTTGATTCTGACCATTTTATTTCCTTGCATATATTCTGCGCACTTCATCTGATTTCTGCCATTCAAGTATCAAAATGTTTTTTAAGTTACAGACATTATTGCTGTCTTTGCAACTTTTGATTCTTCTGCAATTCAACAAAGTTGCTGCAACTTTTGCCATAGAAACACATGGAAAAGGCTCTTCTGCGAATTCAAACTTTTCCGCAATCTAAACGTCTGCCTATTTTATACTATTTAAAAAAGATAATTGACGTTTACAATTTGCTGAAAAACCACAACACATTAACTTCATTACACATCTGTGGAATAAATTCAGTTTGCATGAGTATTTTTAACTAGATTAGCATTTAACCTCCATATTACCATCATGCTAACTTTTGGTGCTAATTTCGACAATCCTTTACATTTTAAGGCTAATTTTTTATGTAACTGTTATATTTTAATTATAGTATCTCATTTAGCTAATGTGGCATCTACTCAGGTTTTTTAAGCTAATTTAGCAAATATGCTAGCTCAGTTGGCTAATTTAGCATCTACTAAGGTTTTATCTTTATAGGGAGGTCAGTCCTACTCTAGTTTAATCCACAAACAAAATACTGCTTCTCCTGACAGCTACCACAAACAGACACCTTTTTCTTTTAAATGACACCAGATTTTCTTGACTTTTACTTCAGAAATAGAAGAATTCTCCAGAGTTTGCTCACCTTCAGTATGCCTGAGCACATATGATGTCATTTTCTAGAGAAAAAGTCCTGTTACCAAAATTTTCCCGAAAGCTGTGGGCCTCCAGAGATCAGAGCCAATTTAAATATATGCAAACAAACAATTTTTAAGAGACCAGCAGAACATACACAATGTTTTAACATGGTACAAAGCAGGGGTTCTGCAGGGACACAAAAGCCTGGTCCTAGATCCGATCACATGCTAACCAGCAAGTACGTGTCATTCGTGGGATTGATTTGTGGTTGTTTAGGTTATATTGTGTATATCTTCCCTCTGCCTCCAGCTGATGGCCACCCATCTGTATTAAATGTCTCCCACCTTGTCTTCATCTCTGCTTCCCTTTTCCATCACACTGCCTGTCTTTATCCACTCAGGAATGTGTGATATGTGGATCAGCAGACGGGGTGTGTAATATTACCGCTGAGCTCAGGGGGCAGAGGTGGTGGTGAAAAACAACCCCTCTGCCAACTCCACTCATGCAACCTTCGTCACCTTCTTTTCAGGCCATCTCACACCAAACTCACTTCTATGACCTTTAACCCCTGCGCTAGAAGTGGCACTTGAATCGAAAACTCCCAATAGGAAATGGTGTCTTTCCCTGTGTTTGCTTTGCAATGGGAGCTCCGGAGTGACCTGAGGTTTACCTGGTGGGTAGTAGAAGTAATATTTAGCTCTAAAGTCATAGAAACTTGATGGTAAACTCTGGACTTCATGCTTTCCCTTTTATTGTACCTTTTTCTTCTGTTAAGTCACCAGTCTCAAAGTCAGATGCACTGCTGGAAAGCTGCATGATTTGCCTGAGTAAACAAACATATTCATTTCCACTTATGAAGAACTTATAGGATTATAGAGGTAATAGAATTTGCCAACAGGTTCATACCAAGAGATTTTCAAAATTGAAAGTGGATATATTATTATTCCCAGGAAGGTTGTGAGGAGCAGAGCTGAGGAAAGATAAAAATAAGGTCAGATGGAGGTAGAGAAGCCTAATGCGGAGCATGTAAGCATTATGCAACTCCCTGTTTGTTGGTTTGCTGGTCAGCAAAAAACAAAAACAGACTTTCTTTGAAAGTTTCAGACATAGACACTGCAGATGTTACCATGTAGGCCTTGCTGTCCCAAACTAAGAGGCGAAAGCAGAACACTTTCTGAGTTTGCAGCATTGGAAATGAAGAAGTGAAAGGAGCAGAGGGCAGCTGGAGCAGCTCAGCATGTGTTTTCAATCTATTATCACTCACCTCAAAAACTCACATCACATATTTTACCCGTACATAGACAGAGGGAGATGATGTTTCGTGAGAGTGTCTGTGCACAGGGGGGAGAAAACTACTTCAGACCCATCTTAGGTTCTCTCCTTTGTTTTGGGAACGGTAACTGCACTTCTGTGCTGATTGTCTCACAAAAATAGAGGTTTGAAAAATATGCACAACCTAAAAACACAAATGTTGTAGGTGAAGAAAGTGAGCACTTCAGCTGTTGGCTTAGAGTGAAGACCAACTGATGAGTGACGTGAAGAATCAGCACTCAGCGTACCTGACGATGACGTAGATCTTCTTTAGTTATATAAAAAGAAGTGAAGCTTTGGCACAATGTCGATGTTATTACTACAAAGATGGTGTCATGGTGCCTCTGTCAGACTCCTCCCCCTCCAGCTCTGCTCTGCTCCTGATCACCGCCAGCTGTCGTCACTCAGCTCATCACCCTCTGCTGCTCAAAAGGAGACCCAGCTCCAGTATTCAACGCCAGTTCGTTGCCCCTTATGGAAAACCACTTCACGAGTGAGTCAGTTGGATCCTCTGCCAAGCCTCTTGGAAAACCTGAAGACCTCTCGGCCTACTCTAACCGCGCTAACACCTCGAGCCCCGCCACAAGCCACTGTCCAGTCCGGACCTCTTCTAATCAAAGCCTAAACCGTCCTGGAAGTAATAAATTATTTCTTACCTGCCACTTACCTGTCTTTATTCTGGGTTCCAGCATCTTGGTTCGCCACGCTCTGAGAATCATGACAGATGGCTTTGATGGAAAAATACTAAAGGTGGTCTGATAACTTCCATCGAGGTATAAATCTGTATGAAACTAAAAAGTCCAGGTATGTACAAACACTTTTTCATCATCAGATATACTTTTGAAACAACCAAGACAAAATGATTTACCACCTCATATACAAACACAAATTACACATTTGTTCATAAAGATATTGAGAATTATCTTTACACGTACAATGATTCAGTGATTCATGTACAATGATATAAAATAATAAAGCTAAGTTAAAGTCCCATTAGTTGTTACAAACCAAGATGTGGGAAATTCTCGCTGATTTGAACATCCGTGCTTTGGCTCGCCATATGCTCCAGGACTGATTTTTTGATAGTTTTTAAATGTCTTAATTGTCTTGCGCCTTCTTATTTTCTTCTTATGTTTCCTATTTTGTAAAATATTTGCCTTTGCAGATCTTTGCAGACCGGTGCTGGTCAGCTAACCATTCCCACTGTAAAGACCAAAATCGATGCAGAGTCATTGATTCTTTAGCTTTGCCCTCATTAATGGACCGGCCCAGCAGAAGACCGGAGGATTGCAAAGAGCCTGGATAATTTAAAAAAAAGCCTTAAAACTCATCTCTTTAACTTGGCTTTTAATTCATTTGAGCTTTTAATCATGTCTGTGGTGTTTCATCTCTGCCAAATATTGAACGAGCGCAAAGACAACAGAGCGGGCGTATTCAGGAACTGAGTGAGGAACCTTACAACCGCGCAGGCGCTATTCTAACCGAGCGACCACACATTTTACAACTGCACGCCTGCAATCCTAACTGAGCGGTGATCCTTCGTGCTCACTTCGCTCCTGCGTACTGGCTGGGTTTGTGCAGAGTGTTAAGGGGGCGTTTTTTGTAACTTTGGGGGCAGTAACCTTTCTGGTTGATCTGATTGGCCAAAATTTGCATTTCAAATGCAGCAAGTCAGCGGGGCCGGACTTTGATTTTCAGAGCAGGGGGGGTTAACAGGCGGCTCTTGAGCTGCATGCGGCTCTCTGACTTTTATCATATTTTCTATATACAGTACTTTCACAACTATGAGGTGAACATAAAAGTCCTACATTTTCTCCAAAATGTACGGAGCGGCCCTAATGTGTTGTTGTGTGACTTTGGTAAAGAGGACCTAGAAGACAACAGAATGAGAATGGTAGGAGAGAGGTGAGGACGTGAAAGAAGACACCCCCCCCCCCCATAGTACAAAGGTGCAGATGTGTGCATAATGCAGAACAGCTTTGGAAACACTGAAAATGCAAAGAGACACGAATATGAAGCACAGTTTAAACTGAAAGCTGTCAGCTACACGGAGGAACATAGGAATCCATCAGTTGCCAGAGAATTCAAGATGAATGAATCCATGGTTCGCAAGTGAGGAAGCTGGAAAACAAACTCAGACAAGACAAGAAGACGCAGCAGCAGCTGAGTTTCTTCGGGAAAAAGGCGAGGTTGCCTTTGTTGGAAGATCGACTCGAGGCCGAGTGCAGCAACTTCCAGCAGATGACAATGAAAAGTTGCCCATCCTCCGCTCCTTTTACTGAGAGGCAGCGCCGGCGTGTTACGCCACACTTTTGGACTGTAGGACTTAAGTTTGGACTGACGCGTCTGCTTGCACTGTTCTTTGGAGCCGCATGACAAAGAGACGGACTCTGACGATGAAGAAAGGGAAGCTGGCGTGTTTGATAGAAATTTAGCCCAGCTGTTCATTTCAGATACAGAAGATGAGGACTTTGATGGATTTTTGGTGCTGATTGATGACTGAAAAAAATAAATCACAACCAACTCAGTTTTGCGCTCGCTGGCTTTTTAAAATACACACCAGCATGCATGTTTTATTGGTATGTTTTAACGTTAAATACAGAAAAAAACACCCATAACTGAAACTGCACCCCTTAATCCAGTTGTATTGTAAGGAGAGGAGTGTTATGGTAAATAATATAGCTTTAATTGTGTCTGTGTGTGTGTCTGGCAGGTCAGTGTGTGGTGTGGCTCATTGACTATCAGTTAAAAACTTTGGCTCTTTGTGTTAATCTTGTTCGCCAGCCCTGTTTGTGTTGGAGGCTTTAATAGAAATAAAAAAAAGGCGGAGGTAACGTGAATTAAAAAGTTAACCAACGACCCAAGACCAAGGTGAGAAAGTGCAGCGGGTTTTTTTGTGCTGTAAGTTCTTCTCATGTGAAAATCACTGCATTTGTTATCTTTTTAATCCACGTTACAGCCGCCGTTTCTTTTCTAAAAGAAAGTCCTGCCCGGCTGCCTCGCCGGATTTGAAATGCAAATTTTGGCCAATCAGATCAATCAGAAAGGTTACTGCCCCCCAAGTGACAAAAACGCCCCCTTAACACTGCGGTTAACCCAGCGAGCGTGCAAAGGGGAAGTGAGTGCGCAGGATCACGGCTCAGTTAGGATTGCAGGCGTGCAGTTATAAAATGCTGGGTCACTTGGTTAGAATTGCGCGGTTGTAAGGTTCCTCACTCAGTTCCTGAATACACCGCTCTGTTGTCTTTACGCCCTTTCACTTTATGGCAGCTATGAAACACCATACATATCTGTGTGTGGAGGGGGGAGGTCTATCTATGAAATTAGTTTGTGTGTTTTCTTTTTGAAATTTTTTGTGTATACAGTGATCCCTTGCTATAACGCGGTTTACTTTTCACGGTTTCGCTACTTCACAAAGGATTTGCATCGTGCATTGTGTTCTGCATTCTGATTGGCTAAAAAGTCACTCTGCTTCTTCTCTACTTGTGCGACAACAACTGCCTATCACTATGTTCTTCTCCCGAACAAACACAGCTGCACCGCGGGCTTCAAAAGAAGAAAACACTGCAGAGCGGAGTCAGGATGCAGCGGCTCAGTCTGAAGAGCAGTGAAATACACCTGAGTCACTATTTGTCCCACTGTACTTGGTACTTTTTTCATTATCATTTTAAATTTTCTCCAGTTTAATCCAATTACTCTTGGGTCGCGGTGGGCAGGGCTAATCTCCGCGATTTGAAGCTTTCCGTTCACATTAGCCGCGGTTACATGGGCAGAATATCTTGATCGGATCAATGGTCGGGTTAAAATTCACCCGTGCACATGGGATCAGAAAACCTTTTTCCGATTAGAAGAAACGTTCCCATGGGTGACATTTTCGGTCGGAATAAATCATTTGGGCATGCGCAGTAGTGTCGAAATACAGGAAGCAAAATGTGTCCCGTTGTAAACAAACTTTTTTTTTTTTTTTTTTTAACTTGTCCTGTCCAACAGCTAGGCAAACAGATGAGAGCTGAGGGCCTCTTGTGTTGGACATATTTTATTTTAACAAGAGGGGTTATTCATCTTCAGACAAACCAAAGGTATGTCTGAATAAACCCCTTTTGTAATTGAGGCCAAAATTTATTAATTTCAATCGTGTTTGAAAATCTTTGGTGTTGGACCGGACGGAAAAGGAAAGAGGGGAAGAAGAGAGAGGGACGTTAGAGAGAGGGGGGGGTAGGAGGGTGATAATAGGAGGGGAAGGGGGGTAAGACCATGAAGCAGCATAGAGCAGACAGGTTTACTGGTTGTTTATCGTTACGGTACGGTTCAAATGTAGTACAAAAAGGGCGGGGCCTGTTCACACACACTCAAATATTATCAACACACCTGCTAGCCGCAAAAATGTCCACATGTCAACATGCACACAAAACAGATAGTGTTCACGAACGCATACCTATGCCTTTAAACCAACTAGTGTGAAATCTTTCATTCATTCAATCATGCAAACTATTAGTGCAAAGGTGAGCTAACACCTGTGCTCAGGTGAGTGTTTATGTTCTTCTAAAATGGATGGTGGAATGTGAAAAGAAGGAGGAGGAGCGCCCAGCCACCCCCACACCCAGACCCCCGCCGCAGCAGCAGCGGCAGCCGGAATTCCCCCAACGCCACACGGGAACAGGCAGGGAACAACCGCCCCCCGGGCGACCAAGACCGCCACCCAGGCCAGGGCCAGCCGGACCGCCGCGAGGCCCCCAGAGCCAGAGAGCAGGGAGGCGCAGAGGGAAAGAGAGCGCCGCCCCAGCCCAGCCAGGAAAGCAGCCCCCCGCCGTGCCGGAAGAGCCCAACGCAGGGCCCCACCGGAGAGGGACGCCCACAGCCCCAGACGAGCACCCCACCACCACCCAGGAGTTCCGGGCATCCCCCCGCCCCGACCCCAGGTATGAGCCAGGACCCCCCAAGGGAGACCCGCTCCGCACTCCAGGCAGCCACCCACCCGGCCCACGGTTGGTCCAGGTAGGAGCAAGGCAGGGGCCCGCCGCCCCCGCCCAGGAGGGGGGAACCCCGGGGAAAAAAGGGCGGCCCACAAGGGATGTTATAAATATGGCCCGACCAGGCTCGGCCATGTTGGAAGTTTGGCGGGGCCCAGCGCCCAGGGGCAAGGACCAGGACCCACCCCCCAGGGACACGAACACCCCCGGCTCAGGTGTAATATGAACCCCCCCACCGTGCGGAGAGAGCACCGCCGGGCCCAGGGAGCCGGCACCCAAGGGACACGGCCGCCATCGCCAAGGGGCCCGCACCCCCCACCAGGGAAGGGGTAGGGGACAGATGGACCCAGGTCCCACCTTCCTTGTAAAATGTGTGTGCGTGTATGGGTGTTTGAGAGGGTGTTTGTGTGCATGTGTGTGTGTTTATGTTTGAATGTATATATTGAAGGGGGAGGGGTGTGTGTACTAAGGGGGGTGCAGTTAAAATTGGCGAGTAGGGCACTAAGGGGACATCTCCTGATTACTCACAGTGATGTCCCCTCACCCTCCACACCAAGGGGCCCTAAATGTCTAAGGTGCGGTTAAAATTGGCGGGTAGGGTGCCAGGAGGACATCTGCTGCTTGCTTGCAGTGATGTCCAAGCACCCCCCCTACCAAGGACCCTACATGTCTAAGGTGCAAATAAAACCGAAAGAGGGGGGGCCCACTCCATACGGCAACCATAGGAGGGGGGCCACTCCCAAGTAGCCCCCCCCCAAGGCGCATCGCAGGCTAGACCCCCCACCCCCTCACCCTAATATGAGGTTATATAAGGAAGGGGGTAAGTTGGGGACAGCTGGTAGACTGTCCCCCGGTGGTCAAACAGCCGTCCCCCAGCCCACCCCCAGCAAAGGGGCCAGGGCCACCCAGCCCAGGGGCCCACCCCCGGAGGCGCCGACACCCCAGGCCCGGCACCACCCACCCCACACAGAGAGAGAGGAGCCAGAAAGCGTCGCCCCCCCCCGGAGCAAGCCCAGGCCCCCACCCCCAGACGCTGGCCCTAGAAGAGCTCTGGTCAGGCCTCGACGGGACCGAGGAGGCCAACCGGCCGAGGCAACCACCGATTGCCTCAGCGGAGACCCCGACCCGCTAGCCCCCCCGACCCGTACTAATAATGGGCCCCCCCTCCCCCCCAGAACGCCCCCCCACAGGACAGGGCCGACAAGCCCCCCACCCAACCCCACCCCAGACCCCGCAGCCGAAGCGGGTGACACCCAGAGCGACCGGGGGCCCCGAGAGGGTTGTCCCGTCCCGTCCCAGAGCCAGGGAAGGGCCGATCCCAGCCCCAGGTGCAGATGGGCAGCCCATCCGGCGCCGCTGGGCCCCCCCCACCCGAGCAGGGCCCCCCGCCAACCCCCCCCAGCACAGGCAAAGGGACCACCCCCCCAAGCCAAGCCAGACCACCACCCCACCCCCCCACCACGCACCCCCACACCCAAGCCCAGAGGACCACGCAGCGCCCCAGCCCGCCCCACCCAGGCACCGGACCCGACCAACGGAGACCTCCACCGCCCCCGCCAGGCACCGGAAGCCCCGACCCCCACCCCAAACCACGGCAGAAGGGCAAGGAGCAGCGACGACCAAGCCCCCCACCCCCTAAGTCATGGAGTCAACCACAGGAGACCAGAGAGACTGAATTCTTTCAAAGTTACTTGAGCTTTGGGCTGACATTTTTTCCAAGCTGATATGATCAAACAGCAGATTTCTGTGTTGACTTATGTTTATATTTTTCTTGTTTTTCCAATTTATTAAAATAGTTTTTTTGGCAATACAAAGAGTTATGAAAATGATAGATGCTAATCCTTCTTCTATATCGATGGCACTCATGTCACCAAGCACACAAAGTGACGGTGAGGCAGTGATTGAAACCTTAAGCCAGACTGATAAATCGGCACATACCTGCTGCCAGAGAGCCTGGACAGGAGTGCAGAACCACAGTGCGTGCATGTAGCTGTCGGGTAGATTATTATCACAGTGCTCGCAAATGTCTGAGTTACTGAGACCCATCTTGAACATCCTCTGTCCAGTGTAGTAAATTCTGTGAAGAGTTTTGAGATGGATTAGCTGCAGATTTGGACTTTTTGTCAGTTTAAAGGTGTTTAGACAAAGTTCTGACCAGAAGCTTTCATCTGTGCTGATGCTCAAATCTGCATCCCATTTTTTTGTTGGAAGGGCAATATTGTTATCTAAATTACATAAAAGTTTGTATATTTTGGAGAGAGTTCTATTCATTAAAAAATTAATCAGAGTGGTAACTACATCTGGTAGCCTTAAATCGTCGTCTTTAATTTTATACTTTTTAGTAATACTTGATTTAAGTTGCTGATATTCCAAGAAGTTATTTATTCCATGTTTGTCTTGAAGTTCTTGGGGGGTTATGAATCTTCTATCAATAATTACGTGCTGTAGTTGTTTTATGCCCCCTGCTTGCCAAGCTGGGAAGTGAATCATTTTTTTGTTAATAAGGATGTCCGGGTTGTTCCAGATGGGTGTCATTTTGCACGGTTGAATTGATGATTTTGATATTTTGAGAAATTCCCACCAGGCTGTTAAGGTGGCATTTATATTAATGCTTTTGAAACAATCCTGTTTTTTAACTGTTTGGCTAATAAATGGTAACTGTGACAGGTTGATCTTTCCACATAACGCCTGTTCCAAGTCTAACCATGAGTTGGTTTCTGGATTATTTTTTAACCATTTTAAGATGTATTGTAATCTATTTGCAAGAAAGTATTTGTGGAAGTTAGGTAATTCTAATCCTCCACAGTTTTTTGCAGATTTTAAAGTTTTTAGACTAATTCTTGCAGGTTTGTTGTTCCATAGAAAGCTTGATATGGATGAGTCTAATGTTTTGAACCATTTTAATGGCGGTTGTGTGGGAATCATTGAGAAGAGATAATTAACCTTGGGTAAGATTTTCATTTTAACCATGGCTACCTTGCCCATAAGGGACAAAGGCAGGTTGGTCCAGCGTGTTAGATCGTCCTGTATGCTTTTCAGTAATGGGGTGTGGTTTAGCTGCACCAGTTCTGATAGTTTGGGGGAAAAGTAGATACCCAGATATTTGATATTTCCTGTTTTAACTGGAATTGTGAGTCTTTGTTCCATATTCCTGTTGAGTGGTAATAAAACAGACTTATTCCAATTAATGGAATAGTCTGATATGGAGGAGAATTCATTTATGATCATTGCTGTTTCATTTACAGAATGTAAATTCCTTAAAAACAGTAATATGTCATCCGCATAAAGACTAATTTTATGATGGCTGTGTTTGGTTTTTATTCCTATAATGCTCTCATTCTGTCTTATTGCTGCAGCTAAAGGCTCAATGAATATAGCAAAAAGAGAAGGAGAGAGTGGGCAGCCCTGTCTGGTTCCTCTTCCAAGAAAAAACCTGTTTGAGGTCTGTTTATTAGTTCTAACTGATGCATTGGGGTTGTGATATAATATTTTGATCCAATTGATGAATGCTTCTCCAAAAACAAACTTCTGGAGGGCAGCAATAAGGAACTTCCAATTAACTCTGTCAAAGGCTTTTTCAGCATCCAGCGATAGTACCGTCATTTCCTGTTTTTTAATGGTGGCAAAGTCTATTATATTAACTAGTCTACGGACATTATCATCCGAGTGTCTGCCTTTGATGAATCCAGTCTGGTCGAAGTGAATTATGTGAGGAGTAATTTTTTCTATTCTCTGTGCTAGTGCTTTGCAGATAATTTTTACATCTGCATTGATTAGAGAAATAGGGCGATAGCTTGAAGGACTAGTGGGATCTTTGTCTGGTTTTAGAAGAAGAATTATGTTGGCTGAGTTCATGTTAGGTGGCATTGATTGGCTCTCATTAATAGATGTGACAGTTTTATAAAATGTTGGTGCCAGTTGTTCCCAGAATTCTTTATAAAACTCAGCAGTAAAGCCGTCAGGCCCTGGTGCTTTACCATTGGGCATAAGTAACAGAGCTTCATGAAGTTCAGACGGCGAGAGCGGAGAATCTAAGTTTGTGATTTGATCCTCATTTAGCCTGGGTAGGTTTACATTATTAAGAAATGAGTCAATACTTTGCTCTGACGGATTGATCTGCGGTGTGTACAGGTTTTTATAAAAGTTTTCAAATGCGTTATTAATTTTGACCGGGTCATGGGTGACATTTCCTGTTTGGTCCATAATAGAGGTGATTGATGATTTTTCTCTGTTAATTTTAAGCTGATTAGCCAGAAATTTGCCAGATTTATTAGAGTTTTCAAATCTTTCAAGTCGTAGCCTTTGTATTTGAAATTGTGTTTGTTTATTAATGAT
This sequence comes from Oryzias latipes, assembly GCF_053564925.1. Classification (NCBI taxonomy): domain Eukaryota; kingdom Metazoa; phylum Chordata; class Actinopteri; order Beloniformes; family Adrianichthyidae; genus Oryzias; species Oryzias latipes. The sequence continues at coordinate 5,408,552 of NC_136240.1, forward strand.
GTCATTTAACTGCAGCTTTAAATTTTTCAGATCTCTCAGAATGTGTTCCTGTGCAGAAGCAGCATAAGCAGTCTCCAGGGTTTTGATTTTATTTTCTAATTCTAATAAATCTGCTTTCTCTTTGCGTTTTTTGTGCGTTGAATAAGAAATGATTTTCCCTCTCATGACTGCCTTTGCTGTTTCCCAAAGAACGCACGGTGGGATGTCTGGAGTATTGTTGAAGTCTAAGAAGGTTGTCCACTCTTTTTAAAGAATTCAAGAAATTCCTGGTCCTTTAACAGAGACGTATTAAACCTCCAGGTTGTACCAGAGGGTGTGGATTTTTCCCTAGAAATGTTTACAGAGACTGGTGCATGATCACTGATAATAATTGGATGGATATTGGAGCTTTGAATATTTTTTAAAAGAGAGTTACTGATTAATAAATAGTCTAAACGGGAGTGTGAATAGTGAACTGGAGAAAAAAAGGTGAACCCTTTAGTGTTTGGGTGACATGAGCGCCACGCGTCGCAGAGACCCAGATCATTCATGTACTGCTTTAGAATACTTGCAGATCGCCATGTACGCTGATTTGCTGCTGTGCTGAGTCTGTCAAGTTCAGGGTCCAAAACAAGGTTGAAGTCTCCTCCTATAATGATTGTGGAGTCAGAGTGAACTGAGAGTGAGGTGAAGAATCTGTGAAAGAAGGAAGAGTCGTCAACATTAGGACCATAAATACTCACTATACAAAAGTCCTTATTCTGAATGGATATATTAATGATTACAAATCTGCCTTCTGGGTCAGTAACTGTATCCTTATGAGTAAAATTAAGATTTTTATTAATTAAAACAGCAACTCCTCGTTGTTTGGAGTTGTAACTGGCAGAGTATATAACTGGAAATTGTAAGCAGCACATAAGGTGATTCAAAGAATTTGATAAATGGGTCTCCTGCAGTAGAGCTATATCTGCTTTTAGACCATCCAGGTGATTTAACACTTTCAGTCTCTTTGGCTCAGAGCCAAGTCCACGCACATTCCAGCTAACGATGTTAAGACTGTTCATAACTGCTCTGACTGAAAAGGTGTAAAGCTAAGTAGTGCTTGTGTACCAGTCCGTGTGCGCGTGCCCGCATTGAGAAGCGCTGTGCGCGTGAACGTTTTCTGGCTATGTGAGCTGCGTGTCGCGTGCGTCCTATGAGAGCCTGTGTGAGGTGATTGCAGTATGTCGGCGTGTGTGTGCGGGATCGCATGTACACGCCCCTGTGTGCGCTTGTGTGTGCGCGCGCCCGTTCCGTGCATAAATAAATACTTACCGAGGATGAGTTGCTTCCAGGTGATTTACATATAATGAGGGGGGAGAGGGGGGGGGGAGAGTAAAGGAAAGAAAAAAAGAGATAGAAGGGAAAACGAAAACAACAACAAAACAACAATAGAAACATCAGTGGGACTGAAGTGACGAAGAAAAAAAAAAGACTGTTTTCCTGCGATCGAGGTGTGGATTATTGATGATCCGGTTTTCCATTCATTGAAGTAAGTTTAGCGGGTTTCTTCTGGGCAGCGCAGATGTTCTCAGCGCGGATCTGAAAGCCTTCAGCACAGCCAGGGGGTGATCTCCGGGTCCCGGAACAGCCGGCCGTCCACGTAAAGTTTGTCGACGGCCACAATCGCTCTCGAACCAGCAGCAAGATGCTTCCTCCTCAGCGGGAACAGGATCTTCCTTCTACGGAGGATTTCTGCCGGGAACTGATCATTCACGCTGTAATGCGTGCCTCTCAGTTCCCGTCCGCGGCCCTTCACCAACTCCTTCTGTTTGAAATGTTCGAATTTAGCCACAATAGGACGCGGGCGCTGGTGGTCGGACCTTCTTCCTCCGAGGCGGTGAACCCTGTGGAAGGAGATCTTCTGCACCTCCTCCTTGGGGAGCTTCAGGTGGACCTGTAAAAAGGATCTGACGGTGGCCTCGGGGTCTTCTCCTACCTCCTCTGGAACCCCCGCGACCACTAGATTGTCCCTCATGCTCCTCGACTGCAGATCCAGGAGGGTTTCCTTTATGGATCGGTTCTCCTCGGAGAGACGGGCGGTGTCATTGCTCAGGGTCTTCACGGTCTCTCTGAGGGCCTGGTTCTCCGCTGCGAGCTCCCGCACCTGCTGCTGGCTGAATTCCAGAGACTCCCGCAGACCTTGAAATTCTCTATGGAGGATCTCCAGCAAATTGAGGCGGCCATCAAAGCTGGAGAGCTTTTTGTCAATCGAATCCAGGATATCGCTCATTCCGCTGCCCGGAGAGGACACAGCCCCGGGAGAGTCCTCAGGCCGTTCACGCTTGGCGGAGGGGGTGGTGGTGGCGGTTCTGGGCTTCACCATGTTGCAGGTATTAAAACACTCGTCAATGAAATTCTCCAGGTCCTCCAGGCTGACAGAAGCTTAATACTCTTAACAGGTTGTGTTAGTTAGCAGGAAATATTTTAATATGGCGGAAAAATGAAACAAGATCGAAAATGTTTGTTCAAATGCTTACGCGCCGCCAAGTCGACTCACCACACTCGTCTCGCTGGGTCTCGCGATACTACAGCATCACCCGGCTATCTTCCGTAAACAAACCTTTGCTGTCACATATATTTATGCAGCAGCTCGGTAAAAGAGGCGATCTTCCAAACGGGCTTTTATTAATGTTATGAATATTATGAAGTGCCTGTTCGCTCATCATTTTATATTGAATCCATTTGGTCAGTGCTTTTTTTGTGGAAGAACGGAGCTGAAAAAGAATCCAGTGTGAATCCAGGACAGGCTAAGACGCGCTAACAACATTAGCCTTTTGATGGAAGCAAAATCCATGACCATGCGGGAAACGCTGCAATCTGCAGCTTGGCTGCACGTAAATGTCTGGGAATAAAATCAGCCTTTATTTTGTCGGGGCACAACTTTCAACGTAACAAAGCACCCTCCCCTCAAACACATTAATAAATGCGGCTGCTCTGCTCAGAGAGGTTCACTCGGTCCACTGGCACCGGAGCCCGAACGCAGAGCTCGGGTGCCGGGTCCAGACCTCAGTGGACACGCATCCCCCCCGCATCTCCCTCGTGAGGGGTGAAAGAGAGGGGAGAGCCAGCGGGGCGAGAGCGGAGCGGTGCTTTTCACAGGGCGTCCGCAGAGCAGCTGGTCGGTCCCGTATGAGCTCCAAAGCTTTCTCTCAGCGAAACACCGTCTATGCATGACGTAAACCAGAGCAGTAGTGACACACGATCGGAATGACCGTTTACATGCTCCACGATCGGATAAACGATCGGTATAACCCACCTATCTCCATCGGAAAGAAATTCTTATCCGAACGAGTCTGACCGGAGCAGAGTATTCTGAACGGCGCGTTTACATGACGTATTTTCTTTCCGATCAGGCGTTCATTCCGATTACTTTTGCCCATGTAAACCCGGCTAGTGATGATTGAAATTATTATTTGACAGTACAGTACAGAAGTTATTTGTTGAAAATAAATTTTCTAAAGTACCTTTATTTGTGAAACAAATGCTTGAGCCTGTAAAATGGTTTGTTCTTTCTTTTCAATGTATAACAGAGTTTTTAATTGTATAATAATTGAAAAAATAGAGAGGTTTCTACTTCACGGATTTTGCCTATCACGGGTTCTTTTGGAACGTAACCCCCGCGAAAAACAAGGGTTAACTGTACACCACTTTGTGTTCATATGTAGAAAAAGTGCTACATTAATAGAAACTGGTTGAGACGAGCTGTTGGACTTTGTACACATGTTGTACCAGAACCAGGATCTTGTCTGCTTGACAACACTCTATCTCCATCTTCTCTCAGAGAAACCCATCATCCCTTCATACTTACCCTCAACAGGGGCTTCTCAGAAACCGGAGAGCTGTGTTTCTCTTTCCTGCTCTATCTGCAATTCCTCCAATCCTTCTCCTCCCATCAACCATTCTCTCACTCAGTCAGAGTTCAATAAAGTAGGAGGGGCCCTTTAACTCAGAATAGGTGAAGAAATCTGTGAATTTTGTTGATAATAAAACAAAATGCAGATTTTGTGAATTTGCTGAACTCGAAAGTCTTTTTCTGGTGCCTGGATAAGTGGAGTGTTGTGTTCCTCATCAGTTGCACTTAAGCAGCAGCAAACTCGAGAGTGCAATGAAAGGAGATGGGAAGTTGTATCGATCTCAACCATTAAAAAATTACATTGCCTGCATCATGCTCTGCAGGGATGCGTCATTTTAAGGAGTGGCTCTGGTTGCTGGGTGGAGAGCTGCCGACGACTGAACACAGACACTGTTTTCCATTCCGTTATGAGTGACATGCCTGCTGAGTGAAAGATAAGAAAAAAACCCTCAACGGTCTCACTATATTGTGGATGCTACAGGCAGACTACATCATGTATGTTTGTTAAATAACAGACTCTCACACTTTCAGAGGAATGTGCCTTTGACAGCCCCTCCCACTATAATGAGGCCGTAAACAGAGGCATTAGCAGACCCAATTAAGAGGAAACCTCAGTCCCCGTCCCCCGTCCCCACATTCTCCAGCTGCTCTGTGGCAGCACGCAATGCTGACCGGAGACAATTAATGTAGGAATAGTTTAAGCCCAGTGGTTTTGCATGTCATCAATGGGATGTGTCCTTTGCACAAAGGAGTTCATTTTTAGAGCACAATCCTTGTATGGGAATCATCAAAGACCCTAAATGCATTGGAACATGCCACTCTGGGATTTTTGTTTTGGTTTAGCTTTAAACTTTGGTTGCAAATATGAGTGGAATTATTTATGGCATTGAAAACATCGTTTTTAGAGATCAACTTGAGCAGTCAAGCTACATTGTGTACATAAGCCTTTGCTTTTGTGGATGAGTTGACCTGTTTGGAACTGAGATTTCTGAGAACCTGACACAAATTTTTGTTTTAAGTGTTAGCTCAGAGATTTCAGGCAAAGTTTTCTTTATGTTAATGTGATCTGAAGCCCTGCGTGGCGATTTGGGGGACAGGCGCGGCGTAAAGGTCTGGTAGCAGCGGGATCTGAGCGACGCGATTTAGCTGATTTAGCGGGCCAGAGTTAAAAAATCTGAACTCTGCGGATATTGAAGCATCGCATTAACCAATCAGGGGCTCAACTTTGGGACGTGACATTTTTTAGTATCAGCGGGGAGAAAACACATCCAATACGGTATAGTGAATGGATCCGTAGTTCTCCTGAATTTCTATTCAGTTTCTTAACCCACTGTATCCGTTTTGGGGGAACAGGGTTTCCAGCTTCATGTCGCTGGACCCATGTGGCTGGAGCGATTATGCCGGCTCCCGGGAGGCAAACAGGCGGTCAGACAGAGAACCACTGCAGGATGGGGAGCCAGCCTAATCAAGCCTCTTGAACCTTATGATATCTTTCTTATTTCCATCGAGGAATTAATAAAAAGGGTCCCCTAATTTTATTCTTGCTTTTATTTTTGTCCTCTCAGTTTAAAGCGGGAGAGCCGTCATGGTACCCCTGGGAGTCCTCTCCCCCCTCCCTTCTCTGCCTCGTCTTCCTCTGATTGGATCCAGCTGCCGGCACTTCCCTCATCAACCCTGCTGTATTTAAGATGGCCTGCTTCCAGTAATCATCGCCAGTTCGTTGCCTACTATGGTGAAGTACCTGGTCTCATGCAAACCAGGTTCTCTTGTGAATCTCTCGTTTTTTATGAACTACTCACTCAAAGTTATCATTACTGTCTGCAGAACAAACCTCATCCATCAAGTGCCGACCTGGGTTCTTCTCATACTACTGCTCTCTCAAGACATGTCAACGCCAAGACCTCCAGCCACGCCAAATTGCTCCGCCACGCTCCGCACCAGCCCGCCTCATCCTCATTCACTTCGCCACAGAGACTGCACAACAGGTAAGAGAATAACTTACCAGCTGGGCCACTCCTTGTCTTAAACTCCTCCGGAGTTTGCCTCCACAGATCTCCTCGACCATTTCCAAGAACAATAAAATCCCTTTCTCTGCCAAACACTCGAGCGTGATCTTTCCGGGTTTCAGCGATTTGGTCTGTCCTCGTCATTGTCAGTCATGACAACAGCAAGCTTCAACCTTGGTCAGAGAGAGATGGAAACACCGCGGGGGCCACACAGCTCTTGCTGCGGGAGGGAAGTATAAACTCAAACATGGAAATGTGATTACTGATGTTTTTGTGGACTTCTTCAAAATAAATACTATAATAATACTATAAGTCGCCCTTTTTTTCATAGTTTGTCAAGGGGTGCGACTTATACTCCGCAGCGACTTATATTAGAAATAAATTGAAATAAATACATTGTTAACCCTCCTGTTATGTTCATTTGTGAGGAACAGAGATGATGTTCCTGGGTCAATTTGATGTATGAGGTATGTTAAGTGTTTAGAGTATGTTAAGTGACTCAGAGAATCAGCAAACCTTTTTTTACAGTAAGATCTTGACGGCTAAAAACATAATATTCTATTTTCCAATGATTTCATAGATTCAGAAATGCAATAAAAATGACAACTGTTTCTACAAATACAGGATGAAAACAGAGTATTAGTTGGACAATGATGCTTCATGAAAGGAATAAATAAATAAGTATGAGAAAGAATTACTGTGAAATTATGAGATAAACAGTCTGCTATGATTGTGTCATATGAGGTTGTGAAAGTTATTAGTTCTTGGTCTCAGATTTTGTCAAATAAATTTCCCATCAAAATGCAACTTATAGTCCAGTGCGACTTATCTGTGTTTTTTTCTACTTTATAATGCATTTTTGGGCTGGTGCGACTTATACTCCGGAGCGACTTATAGTCCGGAAAATACGGTAAACCTGATCTCCATAAATCATCTGTGTTTTCCATGCATTGTAAATGAGATAAGCACACACACCGCTTCGTGTAGTGATCAGGAGAGAAACATCCGCTGGTAGCTCCTCCCACATGCAGCTGGGGCGTCAACCTCAGGGAACACCTTTTGGACAGACAGCGAGCAGAAAATTCGATGCGTGGTGAAAGAGGGGCAGCCGATTCTAATTTGCCAGGCAAATCACTTTTGGTGTGAACGCAGCTTGACATTGTCTGGTGCAGTTGGCCAAGCTTGGAGTCTCCAGTGTACCTGAGGGGCAGTTTAATGCAAATCCTGGCATTTATTGTAAAAGTGCAATTTCTGTGTACTTGATTGTATTTATGGAAACTATTGGATTCACAGTTGAACAGGAAAATTCTTTTACATTGGTACATACAGTACAGAGCAAACGTTTGGACACACCTTCCCATTCATTTGAATGAGAAGGTGTGCCCAAACCTTTGGTCTGTACTTTATTTTAAGGTATTGCATCTCAAAACACGGTTACTTCCATTTCTGAAGTATACAATCTAATTCAAAAGTTCAGTTTTTTGTTTTGTGTTTCAAGTGTATCAGTTAAGATGTAGTGCTTGTTTCTCCCAGTTGATTCCTTTTTATAAGACTTGTTGCTGTATATTACAGTGAAACGATCCATTTCACTGTGATATTCAGACCAAAATCAACATGAGCAGAACAACTGCAAAGAGCCTTGTCTGGTTCTTCCAACAATAAGGCCAAAAAGAGGGTTTACCACATGTCACACACACGCATGAGCTCATAGACATTCAGCTCAGGTGAGCTGCTACTATCTTGTTTTATGGTAGCTGTAACTGAAGGGATGTGGCACTAAGTCATGGAAACAGTCTTAATGGAAATCACAGTCGTTTTTCACATCTGCAGACATGTTTTCTAAATGGTGCCTCTGTGCACACTGAGAGTCTAACATTCAAACACAAACTCTCTCTTTGCATCTTGGCTGACACTAGTTGACTTTCAGGTGACTGACTATGAGCGGTACATTTCCCAGCGCAGGGACCCACATCTGTCGCTGTGTCTCTGCCTGCAGGTAAAAGCCGGGGGAGCTCATACCGCCATAGATATCTGTCTGAGTGTGAATGAAGGATTGTAGGCTTGTAGCCACAGCTGCACCAAACAGGCAGGAGAAACAGGACGCTACCCAGCTGGACCTGAGCCCCGTCCTGGACACAGACCCTGAACTGTCAGCGTCAGCTGTCGGAGCTGTGGAAGCAGATACACGCCACTCTGTCTGCCCGTGCTCCCTGAGAGCAAGCGGATGCTTCAGAATAGATGCCCTTTCAGTCATGATGTGAAAATAAAGATGTGACTCACAGTAGCAGGAAGTCAGTGGCTAAATGCTCAACAGTATTAAGTCAAACACAGAGATACAGAAGATTGGGACCATAGCTAGAACATGTATCAACAGCAAAGACTGCTAAAGAGATGGAGGTGAGACGTAGTTGAGCCAATTCAAATCATGAGGTCTAATCAGAAGTTGGGTTTGGCAGGATCAGCCTTTTTATTTTACTTATATTTTAGCAACATCTATTGTTAAGTGAAACACATGAGAAATACATTTCACTTCTTCTTTATGTGACGTGGATATACATTTATGACCAGAAATGTACATATATGAGTGAATGGTGTATACTTGTATAGCGTTTTTCTACTATCCTCGAAGGCCCAAAGCGCTTTACAGTCACAGTCCCATTCACACACTGGCAGTGGCTCCGCTGCTGAACACTGGCGCCAAGTTGGCGTTCAGTGCCCAAGGACACTTCAAGACACAGGAGGGCAACGCGGGAATCAAACATCAATATTCCGTTCAGAGGTTGACTGCCTTACCTACAGATTAGTAAAACATCTAAAAACAACATCTTCCTAAAGAGTCTTAAACTGCCTAACACCTTTATTTTTCCACATAGAAAATGTAGGATCTCAGAGCGATGGGGGAAATAAGTGGTTGTTGCTCAAAGGTCCTAAGGAAGAAGCAGCTACAAATTTAAAACGTTAACATTGAAACCAAATCTTGTCACCATGCACGGTGTCCTCAAGTTCGGCCAAATGCTTGGAATAAATCAAAATATAAAATTAGCTGGCACTGAAAAACAGTAGATGCCCTTTTATAAAACCATTCTGATCTTCGGGTATTTTACACGGCAACACGTTCTCCAGACGGGATGCTATAACTTTGGTCAACACCTTTACAGCAGCATTAGGCAGAAATAAGAGTGGGTATATCCACACAATAACGGGTCCTTATCCTTCTAAGAAGACTTATCAAGGCTCCAGTCAGAGAAGGTGGGAGAAAACCCTGTACTAAGGAATCAATAAACATTTATAAAAGGGTGACAATTTATCTGCAAATGTTTAATAAAACTCTATTGTGAGTCTATCAGTACCAGATGATTTATTGGACTACATCCCTTTAGTTGACTTGCATACTTCTTTGGGGAAGAGCGGAGATTATGCCTGAACAATATATCGCAAATTCATCGTTATTGCAATATCAAATGATGCAATATTCATATCTCAAAAAATGGCAATAAATGGTGCCCTTAATTAAATGTGCTAAAACAATCTTATGGCAGCTTAAAGTTTTTAACGGATCAAATAAATGCATTTGACCAATCAGCTCCACAACTTCATGTTGTTGACCAATCAGATGGAGCCTTTTTCTGTTAGATGTTCGCCTCCACGTAGATGAGGGTCATTGGAGTATAGTTTTTAAACCGTTCCAGTGAAATGGAATTGATTTTTTTGGTTGTTTTGCTTTTTGTTCAAATACCGCAAATGATCTCGTCATCGCAATATTGATCTCTAATATTGCATATCGTGAGTTTTCCTCACATCGTTCAGCCCTAGCGGAGAGTCAAAATTGTTGACAGTATCAGAATCAGTACATGGATTTGGAAGAGTTTTGAGAAATTGTGTCGATACAGTGTTGTCACTAGGCTGTTCAGATTTTTCAAATTTAGAACAGAATAATTTGAAAGTGGAATTAACTTCTCAATGACATCATAAGTATTTTTAATGCTAGTTATGAAACGGGAGGTTCCCTGACGTTGCAACTGATGTGCTAGTAAACGACCAGCTTTGTCGCCATGTTCACAATACGTACTGCGAGTGCGCATTAACAAGCACTCAGCTCATTTTGCGGATGAGGGAATGCTTTGGGAATGGAGTGGGGTTTAAGGCATATCTTTGATCAATATCAGTAATTGCAGCTGTTAGTTCAGAGAGACGAGAGTGAAGTTTCTTATGAGCAAACGCTGTGTAACAAATGATTTCTCTCTTGGGGTAAGCCTTGAGTGTTTCCCATTATATGAAATAGAAACTCATCTGTTGAGTTTGAAATAAATCAACAAAAATCTTTATCTGCCTGCATTAGAGAGTTAGAAATCTCACAGTCAAAATTTGCAATACCCAAATCGTCGGCCAAAACTACACAATTATTGAGGGCTGTGTTAACAAGAAAGTAATCAATCCTAGAATGTGGCTTGTGCACAAGGGGAATAAAGAAAACGTTTTGACAGAAGGGTTATGAAATCTGCAGGGATCAACAAGACTCCTCCTTAAATCTGAACATACTGCAGATTGAGTCAGGTTTCAGGGATTGGAACAAAAATAAGGGTTGGGTCAAGAACACAATTTAAACGTTTCTTCACATTTCAGCATTTCCCTTTAGGGGTCGGTGCAGCAAATCAGCTTTCACTGATTCGCACAGGTGGTTTGGCAGAATTTTTTTGCACTGGTTGCCCTTCCAGTCACAACGCTGTAATTTTATCCAGGCTGGGGACCGGCACAGGGAGACCCAGACTTCGGCCCCCTTGTGGCAACATAGTTAGGCAGTAGTGCGAAAGGTGTTGCCGAAGGCCCCACACTGGATGAAGCTCATCTGTGCCCGGGAATCGAACCCTGATTACCAGTCCTACACTTAACTAACTGAGCCATCTAGTCACCAAGAAAGTGAATGTGAATCATTTGATTGATAAAGTGGACAGCTAATCTCTTACATGACCCATTGGATTAAAAACTGCTGCACATTTCTTGATTTAATTAAAAAACAAAAACTGCAATTGGACAGGAAAGGAGGAGTCGGAAGTTTGAGGCTCTGATGGGTTCAGCTATAAGTCAACAAACATACCAAAAAGGTTTTCCCCTAAAATACACAATTTTGATCTCCGTTAAGATGAAACAGCTGATTAAAAAAAAGTAAAGATGAAATAAACCAGTAGACATTTTAAAAAAGCTTCAGAAACCAGGATTGTGTGCAGTTTAATTTAGACCATAAAACATGAAATCCACTGTACATGCATTAAAAAAACCCTGAAGATTAACCAAGAGTCTTTAGCATAGAAAGTTGGACCAAAACGGTCAGACAGTGAATGATTGACAGATGGGACACAACATGGAGTCATGACAGATGCATCAGGAGGAGGAGTTGCCTTCGCTGGGCCCTCTGTTGCAGTCATCATAAACTACTGTTTTTCCTTTCTGCCCATGGTTCTGTTACCTGTTCAGCTGTGACCTCCCACACCAAATCTTCTTCTGCCTTCAACCTCCACTTTTCCCCATAGAGGTCAGCTTCAGGGTTCTGTTGTTTATCTTTTGAGCTCTGCCATCTTTCAGAAGTCATTCTGACAGTATCGGTAAAAAAACTTGCCATCTCTCATTACCGGCTGCTGAGTCAAATAAATCAAAAGGCATGCTGGGAAATGAGCAACACAAAATAACAAGTCGGCTGTGTAGTGAGGGGATTGCCGATGCACTGCTGACGTTTGTAATCTCAGCTGAGAAGGAAACCAGATGTTGAGATGGGGGGAGATGGGAGGCAGCGAGAGGAGTTAAAGGAGCAGATAGCAGATGATAGACGGTAGAGAGGAGAAACAACCCACAACCCCTGCACGCTGCCGTGTTTTGAATCTTGAATTTCTGCAGAAAGACAAGGACACTGAGGGAAACCAAACAACCCCACATGGTAAATCTGCACATTCTGCTATACTTTAAAAAAGCTGAAACCTAACAACCCCAAACGTCAGTCTTTGAAGAGTTGTTGGTACATTTCACTCCTTTTTTAGCCGAAGTTTGACTTTTTTCTTCCGTCTAAACGTTTGTTTACAACACCATAAGCGCCAGTGACACGCACTTTACAGTGTTGTTCCCGTACGGGTGTCCGGGCCGATGGAGGGTCATACAAAGGAGTGTCTGCACCTCAAGGAGAGCGCAGGTGTGTCTTTCAGTGAGGCCACTCGTATGGCCACTTTAACGGCGAAAATAGACCATACCGTTGTCATGTGTGTAGTAAGTGTATCGTGAAGTAGTTGTAAGGTTAATCCGAGTTGCACCCACCTCTGCCATACAGTTGATGCTGTCACGTTTTTGTCATAACACGGATGTACTGCCTCATTATGTAAAGTGCCCATAAAGATGTCCACACAAGCTACACTCTGATTGGCTGATTTCTAACAGTCCAGCTGCCTTCAAGGAACGTGCACTTATTAATTGAACAGAACAGGCTCCTCGTGCAGCAAGAAAAATCCAATCAACACACCTGCGTCTCACCTACTTTTCCGTACTTACACTCACATGTTGCATAAGCATTCACGACGACCTCTCACCCGCTGGTTGAAGAATAATTCATGAGCATTTTTGCTCTGCAGGCTCACCGAGTTTTCTAGACTTTGATATTTTTTGCGGGCCACGTGCCTGCCCCATAAAGGTTTGACCATTTTTTCACCCGCATACAGCCCGTATCCACCCGCAAGCACAGTTAGGACTATCTTCTTCCTGCTGCTTTTCTCCCCACCTCGCTATACGTGTAACAGACTTGATAGCTGACACCTAAAGACTACTGTGAGAACTGTTTTCTGTAATGTGGATTTGTTTGTAACACTTCACTTGTTCTTGTCATTTTCTGTTTTAAAGTTTTCCCTTTCAGTCCCACCAGGTTTAGGTTGCCAATGTAAGGTCACCTGCTTTGTTCACTTTTTGGTTTCTTCCTTGGTTTTGACTTGATTAAGTTTATTTCAAATAAATCTTTACGTTTTTGCCACCAAGCCTGGCCTCCTGCATATTGGATCCAACACCACCACTTCCTGTTTATTACAGCTAAAGATGTCTTTGTTCATAATATGAAAAAATTGACATTTCTATTAAAAATGATATCAAAAACAAATTCTGTTCAACACCTTGTTCAACAAAAACTTTAATTTTTGTTCCATCTCTCTTCCACCTCATCACAGCGCCAACTCAGCCTGACCCCTGCAACCAGCAGGGGTCAGGCTGAAAGGGTGGAACCTCTATGAACATTAAATGCCTGGGCCAATGATCTCCCCCATCCACTGAAGGACTTGGAAACAAAAACAAGCCCACAATTTTAATCCAGATTTTGAAGTCACTTCAAGAAGGGAATATAATTAAATCATTCTTTTACTTGTCTTCTGATGCTGTTTCATTGTTTGAGGTTGTCCGTCAAACTTTAAATAAGAATCTTGTCTAAAACCCAGGGGATAATGCAGAACGTCTAGAACAGCTGAAAACCCAAACATGTAGAAAACTCTTGTCAGAGCCTTAGACTGCCTGTAAAACAGATTGGAACGAAAGGAGGAAGAAAAGAAACAACAGCAACAGTTCTCTCAGGACGTTCATGTGCTGCTTGATGAGTCAAAATTATAACTAGCACTTTCAGAAAAAGTGGCAGTGGTGCAGAGGTAGAGCAGTCAGCCGCTGATCGGAAGATTGCAGATTTGGTTCGCGCCTTGCCCACCCATGTGTCGAGGTGTCATTTGGTGGTTATAGGTTGGCGCCAGTATTCTGCAGCGGAGTGTGTGAATGTGTGAGTGCATGGATGAATGGTACTATTTCATTTCATTTATTTATTTGTTCCTTTCATGAACATTCTTGATGTCCAATAAGTTTACATGTTTGTCTCACATATTGAACATTTTCATGATTAGAAAGGAGCAGAATTGAAGAACACAATTCTTATAATTGTCTGCTCCCTTTTAAACATTGCATCATATTTATATTTCTCACACCGTCACCTGTGCTCAGATTTCACCACATACAGTTCAAATAAACAGTAAATACATTCCATTCATTTAATCCATACATTCCAAACATTCCATTCAACAGTCAAGTTTGTACAAACTAATATGTTTAGCTTTATACATCCGTTTAAATTGAATAATATATTGACAACTTCTTAAGTGATTTGGGAATTCCACATTTTACCACTGCTATAGACAGACACTTTTGCTTTAGTGTTGTTTGAGTAATCTGTTGTTTGAAATCAAATTTTCTCCTATGATTTTCGTCTACTGTGGTAAAAATAAAAAGCTTTTGTAAGTCTTCAGGTAAATTTCTGTTTCTGGCTTTAAACATAACTAATACGGTCTGCAATTCAATTACATTTTTAAGTTTTAATAAACCTGACTTAATGAAAAGTTCATTTGTGTGATCTCTAAATTTAGCTTTGTGAATAATTTGAAAAGCCCTCTTCTGTAATAGAATTAAAGGCCTTACCGGTATATTAATTTCATATGTATTCCCCCACACTTCAATACAATATGTAAAATAAGCTAAAACCAAAGAGCATTATAACATGTGCATAAAATGACATGGTAAAATATATTTGGATTTGTTCAGAACAAAAATGCTCTTGGCTACTTTATTTTTTGCATAAAATATATGAGATTTCCATGTTAATTTGTCATCCAACATAATCCCTAAAAATTTAAATTCAGACACCTGTTCTAGGTTTATGTTGTAAATGGACAAAATCACTTCTTTTTTTTCTTTATTACCAAACACCATAAACTTTGTTTTTGTTAGATTCAAAGATAGTTTATTGTAGTCAAACCACATTTTGAGTTTTATCATTTCCTTTTCAATACCTTTAGCTAACGTCTTCTAACTTTAAAACCAAGTCCAGATGACATCCCCTAAACCTACTACAATGGAACCAACCTGGATGAATGAGAGTCTTCATAGACACTTTTAGCTAAGGTTTTCAGATTATGCCTGGTAAGTACTGTGGGCCTTCTAAGAAGGTAGTGAAGTGCTATATACAGTAAGTATGCGCCATTTACCATTTAATCATTCACTGAAGGCTTTCGTCTTGTCCTTGTTTACAAAAACAGAAAATCTGTTGTCAGGTATGAGGCTTGATGAGCATGAAGGACCCAAAATGCAGAGACGGATCCAAGGCCAGGGGTTTATTAACATAACAGAAAACGCTGCCGAGCAGGGAACCCAGAACAAAACTCACTGTGGGCTAACCAGGTAAACAGGGCAGAAGACGGTCAGGTAGATGACGGTATGGACCAGCACAAGAGGAAGGCAGAGACAAGACTTATCTACAAACAGAACTGACAGGACAGTAGTGAAAACGACAAGGAGAGATTGGGACCAGGGAAGTGAAACTCAAAACCATGACAAGCAGGACAACTTTCAAAATAAAACAGGAAACAGAACTCAAACATGACAGAAACAAAATGGAAGCCAAAAACTAAGGCAAAGAAACCCAAACCATGACATTTGTAGAGCTTTGACTTGAGATGAAGAGCAAAAAAGATGCAGTCAGCATCGAGCAGGTGTCCGACTGAAGAAGCCTGCTAACATTTACCAACAGGAATTTGCAATGTCTGTGCAGTTTTCAGGAATAACCTGCATGTCACTGTGTCAGTCTGTCTGTGACAGAGGTGTGTTTGCTTAAATGTAAAGGTCTTAGGTGCTGCGCACAACAGATGACAGAATAGCATGTCACGACATAACGGAGGAAAATGTCAGTTTGTTCGCAGACATTCCATCTGTTCAGCACAGCAGACATCACTGCCATTGTCTCCCAAGCAAGCCATAAAACATCCTCTGACACTTATTGTGCAGACTGTCAAAGAAGACATTATGCTTCTGCTGCCCAAGACAACCAACAAGCATATGGGGAAGGACACTCAACACCACTGAGACACGCCTATCTGTGTTTCTTTGGCAGTGACCCCCTTCTGTTGAAGGTGGGTTAATGTGTGGCAAAAGGAGTCTGACTGTTTCTTAATAGTGTAATGATTCTGCTCAGCCCAACAGCAGACATGTAGACTGTGCACTGGGATCAGGGTTAATTAAAGATTTGTGGTTTGGTTCCTGTTTCCTCTCCATTTCCTGTTATTCAGAAGTGTGAGTTGTGGCTGGTAAACCTGTTTATGAGTCATGGTTCAGACTAAGGTACCACACAAACTAAGTTAGAGCGTAACTGAAGTACAGACAAATGCAGATGAGAACAGTTTATTACACATCTTCTCATAAGTAGCATCTTTTAATGAGACCTATGGTACGGTAGACTTCACAGTTTCAGATATCCCTTATATTATATTATTATATATACAAATACTTCATGAAGGGGGACAATGAAGTCGGCATTTGCCCAACACAGTCAACTATATGTGAAGAAGAACGGCTTCTTCCTACCCCTACATTTAGCCCTACAAGTAGAGAGTTGTGGAAATTTAGTGTCTTCAAAAACGACTCGATGACATCATAAATAGCCACCGGTCATCTACATTAGAGCGTAGCTGCCAGGTCTTGGAAATTACACATCAGTTGTAAAAAGTCATTATTTACATTTAAATGTGAACTTCTGTGCTTCAGAGCACATCCACGTTATGAAATGCATTTCTCTTCTGAGGCATGGCGTGACACGGGTCACCCTACAGGCGTGAGGGATAGCCAGCCTTAACCCTAGTGCTATCCTGGGCACTTTACCATTGGGAGTTGGGTCATCTAGACCCACTAGACAGTGCTCTGAACCTTTTTTCTTCAATAATTTGTGATCTTCACTGGTGTCCATGGATTACATGAAATCTTTCCACCTTTATCCACCTTTGTCATGGTAGGGAGAACACGTCAATGTAAGGGTGGGGTCATCTAAGATAGCACAAGGGTTTAGGCTACCCCCTTAAACAAACAAAAAATAAACAAGTTCAGACACCACTACAGCTTTAAATGCCCCAATAATTGGAGCAACAGGGAGGAGCCAAAAGGTTGGGGAATCAATTTTGATTCGACCAAAGTTTAAGTTGCCAGAAGGGATCTCCTTGAAGTTCATTCTTTTTTTTGTTGTTTTTTTTTTTTTTTTTTTTTTTTAACTTGTCCTGTCCAACGGCTGGGCAAACAGATGAGCGCTGAGGGCCTCTTGGGTTGGACATATTTTGATTTTAACAACAGGGGTTATGAATCTTCTGACAAACCAGAGGTATGTCTGAATAAACCCCTTTTGTAATCAAAGCCATTCTTTATTCATTTTAATCAAAATCTCTTGTGTTGGACCGGACGGAAAAGGAAAGGAGGGAAGAAGAGAGAGGGGGATAGGAGGGTGATTGTAGAGGGGGGGGTGAACCATGAAGCAGCATAAATCAACAAATTTCTGGATGTTTATCATTACGGTCAGGTTCAGATGGAATACAAATCTAGAAGGGGCGGGGCCTGTCCACACACACACTCAAATTTTCTAAATATACCTGTTGGCTCCAAAAATGTTCACATGCCAACATGTACAAAATACAAATACTGTTCCCACACGCATACTTATGCATTCAAACCAACTATTGTGAAACATTTCCTTCCGTCATGCAAACTATTTATGTAAAGGTGAGCTAACACCTATGCTCAAGTGAGTGTTCATGTTCTTCTAAAATGGATGATAGACTGTAAAATGAAGGAGGGAGAGTGCCATGTCATCCCCACACCAAGATGCAGCAGCAGCAGCAGCCAGAACCCCCCAACGCCCGCACGGCAGCAGGTGGAGAACAACCGCTCCCCAGGCGATCACATCTGCCACCTAGGCCAGGGCCAGCAGGACCGCCACGAGGGCCCCCAGAGCCAGAGAGCAGGGAGGCATGGGGGGATAGAGAGTGCAGCTCCGGCCCAACCAGGAGAGCAGCCCCCCGGCCGCGCCGGGAGGGCCCAATGCAGGGCCCCGCCCAAAAAGACTGCCCACAGCCCAAGACGAGCACTTCATCACCACCCAGGAGTTCTGGGCATCCCCCCGCCCCAACCCCAGTTACTAGCCAGGACCCTCCAAGGGAGACCCGCCCCACGCTCCAGGCAGCCACCCACCCGGCCCACGGCTGGTACAGGAAGGAGTAAGACGGGGACCAGCCATCCCCGCCCAGGAGGAGGACACCAAGGAGAAAAGGGGGCCCACAAGGGGTGTTTTAAACATGACCCAACCAGGCTCATCCACAGTTGGAAATTTGGCGAGGCCCAGCGATCAGGGGCAGGGACCAAAACCCACACCACAGGGACACGGCACCCCCAGGCTCAGATGTGATGTGATCCCCGGCTCTTGGACTCGCCAGAAAGCTCAGGGATCCCTCTCCCTGCGTGAAGAGAGGGCCACCGGGCCCAGGAAACCAGCACCCAGGGGACACGGCCGCCGTTGCCAAGGGCCCAGTACCCCCTACCAGGGATAGGGTAGGGGACAGATGGTCCTAGGTGTGAAATGCGTGTGTGTGTGTTTGTGAGGGTGTGTGTGTGCATATGTGTGTGTTTATGTTGGAATGTATATTTTGAGGAGTGAAGGGTGTGTGTACTAAGGGGGTGCAGTTAAAATTGGCGGGTAGGGCACTGAGGGGACATCTCCTGATTACTAACAGTGATGTCCCATCACCCTCCCCACCAAGGGGCCCTGAATGTCTACGGTGCAGTTAAAATTGGCGGGTAGGGCGCTAAAAGGACATCTGATGCTTCCTGACAGTGATGTCCAAGCACCCCCCCCTCCCCCCACCAAGGGCCCTACATGTCCAAGGTGCAAATAAAACCGAGAGGGGGGGGCCCATTCCATACAGCAACTGGAAGTTCATTCTTTAGTGCATTTCAGTTTTTCTTCTTAAAGTTGCTGGTTATTTCTTTTCCTGTGAAATTTCTGTTGCATTTGACTTGAAGTTTTACAGTAATCTTGTTTTTTATTCAACCAGTTTGGAACTTCAAAAAATCCTGCACAAAACAAATCAAATAAGCATTTCAATGAAAGCACGTTTCTCCGCTGGCGACCTTTGTTAACGAAAAGTCAAATGGAACTCAAACAAATGCAGAAACATTTGTACAAACAATAAATGTCCATACCTTAGACAAACTTGAATTAAGTAAAAAGAGTCAACTTTTTGTCTCATTGTCTAAAAGGAGGAAAAAATGTTTTGCTTTTTTTCATAAGAAGAAAAATGCAAGAAACGGGCAAATCACAAGTATCATAACAATTCAATTGTATTTTAAAGCCAAATCACTGTCCATGACCTGTTTACTCCTTAAATTCCTGCACACAAACATAATACTTTGTGAGTATGATAAACAGGCCAAACGTCTGGAGCTTGCACGCAGCCCGTTGTCGACCAGAGAATGCACCATCTGTGAGTGTTGACCTCATCTCTGGCTCCCTGCAGAATGACACATCAGATAGTAAACTGCTGGACTCCTGCTCAGAGGTTGACCTGTAAATCAAACTTCAGCTTTCGCTTTGTGGGAACAAAAAGCACAAGTTTCATGGAGGGATGAGTGAGAAATGGCTGTCTAATCTCCTTTACTTTTCTGCCTTTGCCCACTTTCCCTTTTCTTTTCTGGTTATACCAAAAGCTGACACTTGAAGCAAACCGTCACCTTGCATCTCATTTGATGGTTTGTGTGAGCATCTGGAAACAAGGATGTTAGTGTAGATTAACCCTTTTTATTGCCACAATAATCTAAACTAGATTCAAAAAGTGAAGCACCCACCACCTAAAACTCTTGTGTTGAAATTGGGTCTTGTAAAAAAGTTCTGAGCTACTAAATTCATGTGCTCTATTTCTGACCTGACCAATCCTCCGTTCGGGGCCAACATGACTGATGTCTTTTCCAGGCAGGGAGTTGCAGAGGTAAGTAAGATCAGGAGATTTAGGTTTACAATAAAGTCAAAGCCCTCTGCAAAATCCTGTGGTGGGAAACTGAGCTTAACAGGGTTAGTTTGGAAGAAAAAAGTTCTTTTTGGGCATGAAATGCATAGAGTGTAGGTACTCTAGATGATTGTCTGTAATGGATTAATCCCCTGCAGTTCTTTAGCCAAACATCTGTAAAGTTAATTGATGTGTACTACTCTGTTCTTTTGCCATTTTTTCTGCCTGCCTGCCTGAATCGATAAACAGAGAGATATACCCCCCCCCCCCCCCTCGACACACACACACACACACACACACACATCCAGCTCAATATGCTGACATACTGTGACCTGTTCACCAGATAGTCTAATCCATCGTGGTCCACACAGTAGGTCATCAGGTGGGGGTTCACCATCAGTGAGAGGAGCTTCTGCCTGAGTAGAAGGAGCTTGATGGTGTTAAAAGCACAGATAACTAAAAAAAACAGCATCTTTGCAGTGTAGCACCCCACATCCAGGTAGGAGAGGGTCCGGTGGAGTAGGTAAGGCATGTCATCCTCCACTCCCACCTTGGCCTGGTAGGTGAACCGAAGACAGTCCTGCACCTGGGATCCCAGAAGCCCCAGGCTCAGGTTGTAAATCTGCTGAAGAGGGTTCCTCAGTTTATCAGCACAGGACTTTAGAACCTAAGGGCACACCTAAACAAACGAAATATTCTTTCTTAATGCTTTATTCTTTACATAGTTGCATGTTCTGACAACATAACCACACAAAAATAATAAATGGAAATTAAATTAATTAGCCTATGGAGTCTGGATGTGGAATCAATTAGGGTGGAAAAACACACTAGAGGCTGATCCAACTTGAATCTAATGTCTTTGAAACTAATCAAAATGAGGCTCGGCAGTGGGTGTGGCCTCCACGTGCCCATATGACTTCCCTGCAATAACTGGGTATGCTTCTGAGGAGATGGCAAGTGGTCTCCTGGGGGATCTCCTATAGTCCAAAGCATCCGCCAACTCCTGGATAGTCCATAGTGCAACCTGGCGTTGGTGGATGGATAAAGACATGATGTCCCAGATGTGCTCAGTTGGATTCAGGCCTGGGGAACGGGTGGGCTAGTCCATTACCTTAATACCTCCGTCAAGCATTAACTGCTGACACACTTCAGCCACATGAGGCCCAGCATTGTCTTGTATTAGGAGGAACCCAGGGCCACTCGCACCAGCAGAGAATCTGATCTGATCTCTGACCTAATGGCAATCAGACATCTGTGAAGAGTACAGGGCACCAGTCAGTGGCAAATGTACCACTTTTAGTGTTCTCTATCAAATGCCAAATGTCTTGCACAGTTTTGGGCTGTAAGCACAACTCCCACCTGTGAACATCTGACCCTCATACTACCCTCATGGAGTCAGTGTTTTTCTAACAGTTTGAGCAGACACCTGCACATTTGCTGCCTGCTGCAGGTCTTTTTGCAGGGCTCTGGCTGTGCTCCTCCTGTGTCTCCTTGCACAAAGGAGGAGGTAGTGGTCCTGATGCAGGGTATTTGCCCCACTACGGCCTCCTTCACATCTCCCAATGTACTGGCCTGTGTCCTAGTATCACCTCCATCCTCTGGAAACTACGCTGACCGACACAGTAACCCTTCTTGCCACAGCTCGCATTGATATGCTGTACTGGATGAGTTGCTCTGCCTGGGCCACTTGTGTGGATTGTACACACCGTCTCATGGTACTGCTGGAGTGACAACACTGTCAGCATTTAAAAGTCACCAAAACATCAGCCAGAAAACATGAGGAAGGAGAAGTTGTCTGTGGTTGCCACTTACAGAACCACTCCTTTATTGGAGGTGTCTTGCTGATCACCTATTGTTTTCACCTGTTGTCTATTCCACTTGCACAAAAACGCGTGAAGTTGATTGTCATTCAGTGTGCTTCCTCATTGGACAATTTAATTACACAGAAGTGTGATTGACTTGGAGTAACATTGAGTTGTTTAGGTGTTACCTTTATTTTTTCAACAGTGTATTTGGGGTCTTGTGGTTTTCCTTGGTGCTCGTTCCAGGTTGTCATTTTTTGTGGTATTCCAAGGCACTTGTAACTGTCCTGAATGTCTGCTATTGTTGTGGAAGTGAGACCCCCTCTGTGGGACTACTGTCTGACCTATTCGAGTGTTGTTCGTCAAACAAGTAAAGGAGGTGAAGGAATAGGGCATGTTTGAGTAAGTCAGGAAGTGTAAGGGTCATAATTACCCTTCTTTATGGCCATTTTTTCTATTAACAGTCTTGTTTCTGAATCTTAGTTCTGTGAAAAGTGAAAAAAGTCACAGTAAGGTATTGGCTGCTGGTAGAGTCATTGGTATAAAACCTAAAAAGAGATTTCTGGTTTTATACCGATTTATGAAATGAAAGTGGCATATTGGAACAGGAAAGAGGTCAATCCTTTCTTCCTGTCTGGATCAACTGACACAGCTTTGCTTCCACATTTTCTGTCTCTGGATTGAGGTTTTGTTTCAGAACCGGAGACAAAGGCGTGTGATGATCCGAGGCTTTAATCCTAATGTAGGCGGCATTAATCCTAATGCCGCCTACATTAGGATTAAAGCAACGTCTCTCAACTCTCTGCCGTCCCGCTTTTAATCACTGATATTGTAGATGTGGGTGAAATTGGGTTAATGCTTTTCAAAATCAAACCTTTTTTTGATTCTTTGAAGGGCTGCCTCATTTCCTGTTGGGCATCAGGATTTCCTGTTGCTGACTTTTGTCTTTTAACGGTTGTTGATCTAAAGTGAAAGTATTTATCCGTCTTTCTGCATTTTAGACTTCTGAGGCTGCCATGTGGAGCCCTTTTGGTGTGTTAGAGAAATATATAGCAGTGCATCCTTTGCACATAGTGTCCTCAACCCTGCTGTGTGCTGGGAAGCCTACAGAACAAACTGTGACTCGCTGCAAACACTTGATCGCTCAGTTTCTGCTCCGGTTTACCTCAGAGAAATGTCATGACCAGACACCTCCCTCCGGTCTGGCAGTGCTTCTCTGGTACTGTGGTCCCAACTTTCCTGGAGGAACTGCCCTCACAGTGCTTCAGCTCCATCGTTCTCATAAGTCCTCACTCGCAGAATTCAAAGTGAACAGGAGCAGCCTACAGTAAGATTCTTGTTACACTGTGTTGCTTTTTAGTTCATGTTTGCTAGTGGGTCATTTCTGACTGCAGCCACTTTAGGGTGGGAAAATCAAAAAAATGTGTCAGCCCTGCTGTGGATCACCAGCTGAGGGCCACTCTTATACCTATCCTACCAACCTGCTGCTATGCATAGTTTTTCACTGCAGTCACTTCTCAGTCCTCCGTGTGACACATCCTTTGCTTTCAGAGTACATTATTTTGGTTTGGTCATTCAGTATGTGGTGTGTACACACACATCTGTGTTCAGTTAGGATCTCCACTCTGAGCGGAATGGCAATTACACTGGAATCTCACATGAAGTCCAGCCAGCAGAGCAAAGGAGCGCATGGCTGCTGCTGACACACACCAGCTGTCAAACTGCTCAAGGCCACTGGAACATCCGAGCTGTTCTTTAGCTCCCTTATAGAACATGTTGGCTTCAAGTCTTATCTGTTGGATGTTTAAAAGTCCAAAACATTTGACCGTAGAAGGGAGTAAACAATTTGGCTTTTCTGAGACTTCTCACAGTTTTAAAAACCTTTTCTGAGACCCAGGGTGGAGAAACGTGTCGCTCTGCCAAGGAGTTTCTAATCCCTCCTCAGTTTGTCACAATTACAACATCAGCATCGCTCACTAAAAGCTTTTCTCCTGCCAGCAGGAAGTTGAAACTGAAGTTTTACAAAAGGCAGAGCATCAAGATGTAAACGGTGAGTAATGCCATCAGAGTGGATGAGTGGCCGTGCTGCACTGTGTGACTGAGAGCGGTAACTCTGTAAGGACCTTGGTCTTTTTCCTTTCGCCAGCTTTGCTCTGCAGCTGCCAAACAAGACCACAACACGGACCTCCTACGAACAGCACGGCCGACCCGGGACTGCCAGCTGTTCACCCAAACAGGGGCAGATTTAGACCCTGCACCAACACAATCAAGGTCAAATCCAAAAAACTCATCCATTATGTCTGTTCTTTGGGAACTGAATTTATTTGCGTTTTATCCACATTGAAATAAAAATTTTCTTCTTTAGAAAGTTTTGTGTAATTTTAGGATTAATTTTAAATTTTCTGGGGTTTTCCTCCGGCGTCTAGCCTCTGCAAAGTCCCCCTTAATTTAATTTTTTTCCGTTATTCATCAAGCTTCAAATCAGGTTTATGTCTGTTCAGTTCAGCTCCATACGAACAACACAGTCATAAAAATGTTGACATTAGTTAAAACATGTAAATGTTTTTTGCACCTGTAAAAAGGTGTTTTTTTAATTTATTTTGCTTTTGGGTCTAAAGAGAGAAGTGTGGCCACTGCAGCTCTGATATCATTAGCTTTCACTTTATTCATAGTTGGTCACAGAAGCTTATGTGTCCGTTCCCAGCTCTGTCTCTGTTCCATCTCAGTAATTATGGCCACATTCACACAACTCACACATTTACATTGTGTTTGTAAATGTGAAGTTCACCTTTATTTCAATGGATTTGTGTCTTGTGGCTTCTGTTCTCCTCATAGTCTGTCTTTACTATTTAGAAATGGTTTTAAATTAATGTATTCCTAAAATTTGACCATAAAAATGGACCAGATTGGCATTTCAAACAGGCTATTAGATGCATGATTGCTGGTCATTGCATCCTTCACTCCTAACCCTTTCTAGAGGTGAGATGCAGGGTCACTGAAGTGATCTCCATATTTCAACAAAAATCCATCCATTAAGCCAGTAAATATGCCAAACCACAAACATGTTTATGATGAGCTTTTTATTTATAAGCTTATTAAATGCAGCCAAGTACATTTAGCAGAAAAAAGTATAACTACTATTTCTTCTTTACAAAAAATGACAATGTAAAAATACTAATATTGCATTTCAGTACAATTGAAGGTTTATTCCTTCTAATGTAAATAACAGTTGTAGCTATTACAATCTACAATAGTTTTGTTATATTGATACAAAAATCTGTCAATCGATGCTTTTTTAAGCAGCACTTTTGCATTGAGCACAGATCTGGAGTCATAGTGGATTTATCTAAACATGATAAGAAAACAATCTTAAAAAAGTTAATTTTACTGATCTATACATTATTTATAAAAAAAAAAAAAAGAGTGGAAACAGTTTGTGAAATGATGGGACGGACGGCACGATGAAAGAGCTGTGCAACATGGCGGCACAGGTTCTTGGAGGAGGATTTCTGAGTAGGCTATAAATAAAAAGGACACGTGTGTGTGTGTGTGTGTGTGTGTGTGTGTGTGCTGCTTCACAGCTGATAGTGATTACACACTAAACATGCAAGATTAAAGATGCTCCATAGCATAAACATTTAAGATCCACAGTTTTTCTAACATTTACCTGTTAGTTTGCTTCCTCACAGACAATGACACACACACACACAAGCGCGCACCCACACCGTTTATCAGGAGGGGGCTCCTGGGGTGAGACATGCACACATGCAGCCCCACTCAGGAGGTGTACAGGGACAGATGTACCCACACAAATGTAACACACTCACACACACAGACTAACATCCATCGCCAATGAGTGATGGGCGTGGGCACCTCCTGCCAGCAGAAAGAGCCCAAATAATCCCAAAAAATGTGCCAGCTTAGCTGTAAAGTGTCCCCTTCTCAGTGGTGACAGGCCACACCCCTTCACTTCGTCCACCTACAGCCTTCCTGTTTAGGAATCCTGACAGATGCTCTGACACCTGGAGGTCAGTGGCACAGCCCCACCTCTAAGGTGTGTGTGGGGAGGCGTAGAGCTCAGCCTTCCTTTTTCCACAGAGTCTTCTCCCCCTTCACCAAGTTTAACCTCAAAAACTGCAACTTCCCGGGTTTGGGCTGCTCTGAGGGTCCACTGACCAAAGGCTGACGTGCTGACCCCCACACAGGCATCTCAGCTGAGAGGACGCCGTTCTGTTTTAGAACTAGTGGAAATGAGAAGTGTGTGATCCTTTAGAAACCCAAACTGAAGGGAGATGATTGGAGAGTTGAAGCTTCTGTCTCTTGTCAGCACCATCAACCTCCCGTCAGTCAAACACCTCAGGCAGCAAGTGGTGATGAAGTGAAGTGAAAACAGTGCTAAAAGTTCTATCTTTCTGCTCTGTTAATATTTGTTTCTGCTCCTCCATGCAGTAACCCCCCCCCCCCCCCCCTCCTTAGTTCAGGACATTGTTTGAGGTGATTCAAGGCCACAGAGTTTAGAGGAGGAGCATCCCTCTCCGGTCAGGCACAGAGTTGGTTTTGATTCTTTTAATCAGACTATTTTTTTCTTTTTATTGGCCTTTCTTTCGTTAGTGTTTTCCCTCTGTGTGGTTTATCCTTCCATCAGGCCCCCCCAGCTATGCCCGTCGATTCGTCACTTTTTGATTCTTTTTGTGCTTAGAAGGGCAGATGATGAAAGGCTCACAGGTTTAGAATAGTACAAATCAATCCTGGATAGTCAGGTTGGAATTTTGCTGTTCATCTCTTAAATCTGACACCCCCGTCTGCCTCCTTGGGCAGTGCAGAGGGAGGGGGGGGTGACGTTTAAAAAGCAGCTAGTCTCTTGTTGCTACATTCTACTGTCCGATGGGAGGTGAGCAGCTCCGTGATTGGCTCCTCAGACACAGGAAGGGCGTGGCCTTCCCTTACACCATGTTGTGGTGGTTGTTCCTCTCGATGATGTCGGATGAAGGGAGCAGCTCCTTCTTGATGGGGGAGGGCGGGGGCGTCACCACCTTCTCCCTGGGCTTGAAGAGGTCTGACACGTAATAAACCTGGGGAGGGGGGAGGGGGGGTACATAGTTAAAACAGAGCAGGAGTAAGCACTGATGGAAGACGAAGGGAAAACGACTTTCACGTGACCACAAAGAGCAGATCTGACCACCTTCAGTGACGATGAAAAGTTTAATTGTAGACGTTGAGATCAAATGAAAATGGTGGCATTACAACAAACATCATTTCCTCTTAAAGCGGTCTTGTTTTTCCCTTTTTGATTAATTGTCTCCCATGTAACCCTTGTGCTATCCTAGGCACTTTAACATTGGGAGTTGGGTCATCTAGACCCACTAGACAGTGCTCTGAACCTTTTTTCTTCAATGATTTGTGATCTTCACTGGTGTCCATGGATTACATGAAATCTTTCCACCTTTATCCACCTTTGTCATGGTAGGGAGAACACGTCAATGTAAGGGGGGGGGTCATCTAAGATAACACTTCTTCTTCTTCTTCCTCTTTCGGCTTCTCCCATCAGGGGTCGCCACAGCGAACAAGTCGCATGTTAAACTTGGCAATGTTTTACGCCGGATGCCCTTCCTGACGCAACCTTCTCAAACCGGGCTTGGGACCGGCACAGAGCTAGAGAAGGGAACAGGGAGCAGCCCGGAGTCGAACCCTGGTTTCATGGACGGAAGGCGCCGCAAACCAGCACGAGCTAAACCGGCTTACAAAAACCTTGTGAGAAAACAATTTGACCAGAACAATGTAGTCAACTGGGTAAAAAATGCTTGATTTGTAGAGGTAATAGTTGGGTTTGGTTGAAGATCACATATTTCAGAACAAACTAGCAGAAAAAATAAAGATGAACTGTTGGCATAATTCATTCCAAGTAACATATTAAGAATATTTCGCAGTCTATTCAAGATTATCTTAATGAGGCAACTTATCTGAACACTTTTTTTAAAGTTTTTACGTATCAGGAGAAGAGAACAAGCCTTTGACCTGCATGAACTCACTGATGCTTTCCAACAGACAAACTGTATGACGGGAACCCCTGAGGTACAGTGTTCTGAGTGATTAAGAAGGAATGCGTGAGTAAAAGGAGCCCGTTCAGCGTCATCACGGGCGGCAGGTCTAAACAGGCGTCTAATAAATGTGCTGCCTGTTCTGCTGTCTGTATGAAGAGATATGAGCTGACAACAGAACAAGTTTACATAAATGATGACGTCACCAGGAGAAAATACACCAATGATTTCCTACAGCCATTCCAAACCAGAAGGGATGAGTAATCTGGCGGAAGGAAGTGATGTAAGTTTGGCTCATAATCATTTATCAGACCTTGAAATCGTCTAAAATGGAATGATGTCAGGCTGGCACTGACGTGAAAACAGGGAAAGGAGAAGGCAGAAAAGCCAACGTGAAATGTCTTCTCGAGGTTTCTGGTAAACTCACACTTCAAACAGGAACACTGGGCATGAACGGAAACGTTTTCTCTCCGAATTGGACGACCAATTCTAAGAGAAATTGCTGAACAAAGAACAAAACCCAAACATTTCAGCCAAGAGCAGCTTGGTCAGAAGCAGGGGGGTGACAGAGGAAGAGCTGCTACTCAACACAAAACTCTGTCGCACAACCCACTGTGCATCCGGTCCTCTGAGAAGCTCATAACTACTATTCTTAGTGCTCAGGAAGAAGAAAAATTAATCTAAGGAAACATCAGCAAAGTTTGCCTAAATATTGGGGATGAAGTCAGAAACCTGACTACATGCTGCCAGGGACGGTAACTTGTTCTGACCTGCTCGTCAAAAACAGACCACAAAGTAGTCTAGTGGGTGGTGTGTAGGTGAATGAGTCCCCTTCAAATGGAGTCCCCCTTTTTTGTCAATCTGCAATTATCTTGTGTATCATGCACCCATGGGGAAAGCAGAAAGGATGTGAGGTCATATCTCTGGGTGTCACGCAAGCTCTTGTTGGGAAACACTCTGAGCTGGTTTCCCATCTGTGTCCAATCGTAGCTGACCTGGCTGCTGCATCGTCCAGCCCCCAACCTATCACCCCTGCACTGCCATGGCAGAGCGCTTATCGTGACCTTTCCGCTTCCTGCCCCTGACACACGCAATACAAAGCCTCCAGCCCCCATTGTTTCGGGTTGCAATCAGCACTTTCTCACTTTTAAATGACTAAAACTGAAACAAACCGCAAAAGCTTTGGTTTGTGTCTATTAAAATAACTGACATTTAACTAAATAGGTCAAAACTTTTTACGAAGGTGGTTAAAATTTTTTTTTTTTTTTTAACCACAAATATATGGTCTGTTTTCACATGAAATCTGGTGCTTATCAAATGTCCTAACACTACGGTGGACAAAAGTGTGACAATTTATATCTAAAATAAAATCTGACTGAAAAAAGTTCCACAAATCTATGCTTTACTGTGAACATGCAGAAATTCAGAGAAACCACCTTTCTGAAACAAACAGAGCAAAAGTAGAAATAGCACGTCAATTGTTCTGAAATAAATTTCAGTCAGACAACTCATGAAGTACAGAAGATTCATTTCCATATTTCTTTTAGTTTGGCATAAGGCTCCGTTCAGATACATAAAACAAAGATCTCCATAGAAACCCCCTAACTGAGATCACAGGTGGAAGCCAGGGAGGAGGGTGATGAACGCAGAGCTCACGGAAATGGAAGAAGAGGATTGGACCGCACACCTAAATCTTAAGTAGGATGCTGAACAGGTGACGTAATTAGACTGAACTGCCCACAGGGAGGAGTAACCAGGTAAACGCACTGCTTGAGTTGTCTGCCTGAAATACTCCCAGGGTCATTCCTTTTAGTCATCTGTGTAAATCAGTGAAAGCTGATTCGCTGTGGCAACCACTAACAACATATTGATGGAAAGCCATCCATCCATCCATCTTCCTCCGCTTATCCAGGACCGGGTCGTGGGGGCAGCAGTCTAAGTAAAAATGATCAGACTTCCCTCGCCCTGGCCACTTCCTCCAGCTCCTCTGGGGGGACCCCGAGGAGTTCCCAGGCCAGTTGAGAGACATAGTCTCTCCAGCGTGTCCTGGGTCTTCCCCCGGGGCCTCCGTCCAGTGGGACATGCCCAGAAAACCTCCCCAGGGAGGCGTCCAGGAGGAATCCAGACTAGACACCCGAGCCACTTCAACTGGCTCCTCTGGAGATGGAGGAAAAGCGGTTCTACTCTGAACTCTCTCCAGGTGACCGAGCTCCTCACCCTAAGGGAGCACCCAGCCACCCTACAGAGGAAGCTCTTTCCGCCGCTTGTATTCAGGACCTCGTTCTTTTGGTCATGACCCAGAACTCATGACCATAGGTGAGTATTGGAACAAAGATTTAACGGTAAATTGAGAGCTTTGCTTTCTGGCTTAGATCTCTCTTCACCCCGACGGACTGGTACAGTAACCGCATAACTACGGATGTTGCTCCGATCCGCCTGTCAATAGATCACTCCAGTCTTCCCTTACTCGTGAACAAGACCCCAATATATTCTAACCCCTTCACCTGGGGCAGGAATACTCCACCCACAGAGATGGCAAACTACCTTTCTCTGGTAAAGAACCATGGCCTAAGATTTAGCAGTGCTGACCCTCAACACTCAGCCGCAAATCGCCCAAATGCAGGCTGGAGGTCCTGGCTCAAGGAAGCCAACAGGACAACATCATCTGCAAAGAGCAGAGAAGAAATCCCATGGTCCCCAAGCCAGAGCCCCCAGAATTTCTAGCGCCTAGAAATTTCTTTCCAAAAGACTATGAAAAGAACCGGTGATAAAGGGCAGCCCTGCCGGAGTCCAACATGCACCGGGAACAGGTCTGACTTAATTCGACTAAGATAATTAAGCTCTTGCTCCTGTCATACAGAGACCGGACAGCCTTCAGTAAGGCTCCCCGGACCCCAGACTCCCAGAACACCCTCCACAGGATACTATGGTGGACGCGGTCAAAAGGCTTCTCCAAATCCACCAAACACATATGGACTGGATGAGCAAACTCCCACAATCCCTCCAGCCCCCTTAAAAAGGGTTTAGAGCTGGTCCACTGTTCCACGACCAGGACGGAAACCGCACTGTTGTTCCTGGATCTGAGGTTCAACTACCGGACGGACTCTTCCATCCAATACCCTGGCAACACATGAGCGGGCAGAGCGCGAACGGAACATGTGATCCTCTAATCAGAGGTTGGCCACTCTACCTCTGCACCACAACTGCTCTTATAATACAATTTCATTTCAGTTTTCGAAAACAGGTTACTGTTCACCAACAGCTCCTATAGGAAAGTGTAGATGTTAAAAAATAAAAAACATTTGGTCCTGATCATCTCAAAGTCAGAACTTGTGCTTGTGTAGGGCGGTTGACCTCTCATCGGAAGATTGCAGGTTTGATTCCCCCCTTGCCTACCCCTGCGTCGAAGTGCCTTTGGGCAAGACACTGAACCCCACCTTGCCTCTGGTGGAAGGTTGGCGCCAGTGTTCGACAGTGTGTGAATGGGTGAATGGGACTGTAAAGCGCTTTGGGCTTCGAGGAAGGTAGAAAAGCGCTACTCAAGCACATGCCATTTATCGTTGAGGAAAATCCAACCAGCAGCTGCTGCCTGAAGATCTAAAGATGTTTACACCGTGATTTAATCCTTCAGCCCAACACTTGTACCTCCTCTCTCCTGCCTCCACTCATCTGCTGTCAGGTCCTTTCTGCTCCGCGGCCTGCTGAGAGGCTGAAGCAGCCAAGCTAAGTGTTTACAGATGTGTTTCTCCAAAGACGGGGCAAATCAGAGGGGGTGTGAAGGATTGTAAAACTAACCGCATTGCCTGAGTTGGCATGGTTTGGTTGTGTGTTCCCATGTGTTTGTGAATAAAGTGATAGTGCTGTCTTCCTGTGAGCAGGAGACTGGAGGAAGAGCTGGTTTGATTCAGCTAACGCTTGTTTGAGGAAAGATTCCGACACCTTCCTGCCACTTTCATTCCGTCTGAACTGCAGGTTTTGCCATCAAGTTCACAACCTGAGCACATTTCTTGCTTAAATTTAGTGAGTTTACAAGACTAAGCTAGAAAATAGACTGAGCTACACCCAGCTGGTAGACTTTCAGTATGAAAGTCATTTGTTTTCCCTCCAGGAATCCCTAACAAACCCAGAGATTGGAGCGCATGGCCATGCTGTGTGTGATTCATGGTGTGCCTGTGTGAGCCAAGGCGCCACTTCCAAGCTCTTGCTTAATTCTGTGAAGCTAATTCTTTCCACATTCATGTTCCATATTTCTGCCAGAGGCAGCAGGGTTTTGCAGGAGCCCACTAAGCTGATGGAACCAGAGCGAGCGTGAAAGCAAACGAACTAATAAAGGGCCTCATTCCAGCATCAAAGCCTAAACTTTTTGGTCTGATTCACTGCTTTTCTCTTTATACGTCCCCACTTTTGCTCTTGACCCAGACTCCATTTTCCTTGGCTCCTTTCGTGCTTAGTGTAATGATGAAGTTACAAAATGATTTGGCTCTTGCTGTGATGACATGTCCCAAAAAAGTGAAGAAACTTTCAGAACATGCAGAGAAACACACTTCAAAATGAGCTCAGCTCCAAGCAATGTGTTGCTCATTAAGGAGTCAGATTCTCTTCATCTCCCCTTTGTTTTCTTAAAAACAAAAGAGAATGGAACAAGACTGGATTGGCCTCACTAACAAAACCCCCAGCATACGGTCACATTAGGGAATGCTTTAGATGTATCTTTAACTCACTATGCCGTAGGCCACCAGAGCTCCCTGCACGAAGCCAGCCAGCACATCCGTGGGGTGGTGCTTGTGGTCGGACACGCGCGACAAGCCAGTGTAGAAGGCCATCATCAACACAGTGAACTGCAGCAGCGGGCGCAGAAGTCGAGCCCCTCTCCATGTAAACCTGGACTGGATATAGAACTGCCGACACAGAGAGGAGGAATATTAATTAACAGCAATAGTGATGACTAGGATTCTGAAAAAAAAAGCATAATCCATACAGTCCTACTGAGGCCTTTTCAGCCTCATTGCTTCATTTATTAGTCAGAAACAGACAGCTGCTGATATTTGAGCTGCTCCTTGATGCCTGCACCTGCAGGAACTGTGTTTTGTGTTTCTGAGGATGTCTGGGCTGGACCACAGTTGGCAGGACCGGCAGAGCGCTGAAGAAACAGATGCAAACAGCTGACTGTCTGACTCAAGCACGACGGATTTATGTTTTTACATCTAGGCTGCAAAAACAGCACAGGCACATAGGCACACCAAGCACACACACACACTTACATCCACACACACACTCTCCAACATGCATGATCCAACCCTTAGTCGTAGTCAACTCTGTTGTGTTTTGGAGCAAACAGAAGATAAAACGGATGCAACCCCTCCACCGTACCATTTTCTGAGCCATGATAACGGCTTCAGGGGAACCAAAACAGGAATAATTCAATCCAAGGTCACTATCACTCACTAAGGCTGCAGCTTCTTACCCAGACTTGCTGTTTTTCCCCCTCAGCTTGGCATGCAGAGCGGAGAATGCCACCTGGGTTCTGCAGACAACCTGTGTTTCTGCCCCAGTAACACTCCTACTGTCTGAGACTCAAAATGTTGCTCCCATATAATCAAAAAACCATAGATAGCCAGACCCTGTAGATGTGGATCTCCTTCACGCTTCCTCTGCAGCAATCTATCACTGCTATTCTCCCAGCGGAAGCAGAGGAAATCATCCCATCCATTCTTTTTCGTTTTGATGTTTGCATGTGAGGTTTCAGGTAATGGGCAAGGGCCACCGTTGAGAACTGTTGTCAGACAGCCTGCAGTCAAGCATAACCTCCGGACCTCTTAGCTTTAAGAAAGCTTTGATGAAAAAAACAAAACAAGTTAACTTAGCCAAAACAAGGAGTCTCAGTGACATGCCTGTCAGTGTGACCTTATCTAGCTGGAGGGTAACACGTATGCTCTGATAACCCCGTTCAACCCTAATTCAGCAAAAGCTGCACAAGCAAACACGTGATAAGTGATTAGGACGGCTGTCAAAACTTCCCTCTGAGTCCGATTTTTGCTTTTGTGCTCCTTAAATGTGTTTCTAACAATTACATGTTGCAATAAAACGGAACAAAAGAAGCCTGGAATGTTCCCATGACAGGAGAAACAAGAGCAACACCAAGTCCCGTGGTTTTTTGGGGAATTCACAAGCATTCCAATGAGACTTTTGGGCTCTGTTTCTCCAGCTCTGAGTCAAAGTCCGTGTTAAACCAGAGAAATCGCAAACAAACACAACAATGTGACAAAGAAACAGAGAATAAGTTGCAGTTCCATGCCGTTCCTTCTTCTTTTCTTACACTTCAAAGCATAGCTGTGGTCCAGACCTTTTATATCACAAACACAAACTGTTATTGGCTTTATTTGCACAGAACACATTAGGTGAAATGCACAGCAGCTGCTTCCTGCTTGTGGGCTCTGCAAATGCTATCTGGTTTGTACTATTCATTGTGTGCCACTTTTTACCACATAATGTGCAGATTCAACCCTAAGACATGCATGGAAATACAATGCATCACCATCACAGACAGCTTTTAGCAGATGACACGAGGCTGTGGTCAGAGCGTGAGGCAGAAGCCTTTGTGTTCAGTATGCGTGTGGTAAAGGAAAAAGAAGCAGAGCAGTCAAGGCTGAGGGGGAAACCCAAGCATGAAAAGATCTACTGACATCTATGTTGTGGGGACAGTTTTTAATGAAGACAAAACAAAGACCTGATAGTGTTTTTACCGAGCCTTCATGGAGAATGACAAGTGGACAGCAGTTTGTGCACTGAAGTGGTTCATGGTACATTTAAAACCCTTTATTTTATTAAATTAATTACTGTTTGCTCTGAGGTTCACTGAGGATCTGTGGAAACAACCAACAAAAAGAAAGATCAGATATGTGTCCAGCCTTTCACTAAATACTTTATGTGAAAATAACTTTAAGATCCAGGTAGTGTTTCCTTGATATATTGTGGTTCGCCTTTCACAGCAGATTTTGCATGTTTTTGTGCTTGTTTTCTCAGTGCATTGTGTTCTGCCTCCTGATTGGCTGCTAACCGTTGTCAATCAATCTCCTCCGTGCTGTACAGA
This sequence comes from Oryzias latipes, assembly GCF_053564925.1. Taxonomy (NCBI): domain Eukaryota; kingdom Metazoa; phylum Chordata; class Actinopteri; order Beloniformes; family Adrianichthyidae; genus Oryzias; species Oryzias latipes. The sequence continues at coordinate 5,443,230 of NC_136240.1, forward strand.
TATTGTCAGCTCTCCAAACCCACAACAATCTTTAATCTAAACAGATCTTTGTTTTCATTTTATAATCCTGGAATTGTTTCTCTATTTTTTAACTTTAAGAGTTCAAACCAGGGAGACAAGTGTTAAAATGTTCATGTCTGTCTGAGAAAAGTGTAGAAAGTGTGTAGTGAGGAGTTTTACAGCCTTAAAACATCAGTAATCCTACTAATTATTTTTCCCCTGAAAAATAAGGCCCACAACCAACGAGGAAATACTGTAAATCTGATGGAACTGTACAAATCCGTAACTTTTTCCCATTTTTACACCCTTTTTCTCTTTTCCAGAGCTCGTCCCTGCATTAGCTTTTCTTCTACTGAGAAAAACAAAATGCATTTGACTCCTGTTTCTCCGAAGGAAACCCCTGATGTGGGTTTCATCCTTTTGTAATCCACTCCTTCATCTGCTATTGCTCCGTGTATCGAGAGCTGGCATCAGTTCTGAGTTTGCCACAAGTGGAACACTGCTCTCTGACTAGTGTGTCACCATGTGGTTTGGATGCAGAACATCTCCATTCATTCCCTGCATTTTCCCTTGCTCTTTTCCATCTTTTCCTCTGACCAGACTGGGGCTGCAGGTTCACCCAAAGGCTGGGAAATACCCACATGGCACTCTCACTGCTTGGCAGAGAACACAATACACCAGAATCCACTGTGAGAACCGAGTCCACCTTGCAGAAGGGCTAACCCAAAGCACCCACTCTTCTATGTAGCACAAAAGCGAGTGTGCTGTGCAGAGCAACAGAGGGCAGGAAATAAATGAGACACTACTCTTGAAATGATCTGTGAGACTATATTTAGAGGTGTTAAAGCTCACTGGGAGCTGGCTAGAACCCAGCCATGAAGCCGGCAGAGCGGTCTTGACCTTTCTCTTTTTGAGGTTTCCTCCACCAGTGAATCCCATAATCAGAGGCCGGCCCTTTTTCCTTAAGTCCCTCTACAATCTGTCAGCAATTGTCCAATGATTGTGTGTTTGCATGTTGGCAGGCGTGTAAAGACTACTTACAGCAAGGTAGAGCATGGTATACAGGGAAAAAGACGCATGTCCTGAGAAAAAGGATTTCCTGCAGGGAAAAAGAATTCCATAAGTAAAAATTCCAGCAGAACCTTTTACAGTTTAGTACTTGTGGTCACGAACCTGGCCTCTTGTACTTCGCTGTCTCTACCAGTGCAGGTGTAGTTGGTGATGTATCCAACCGAACAGTTGATGGTGGAGAAATCTGGCCTACACACATCCAAGAAGTGCGGTCTCATCCGACCCACTGACACTTTGGCGATGTCTGTGAATGACTGGCTCACGGCACAGCCAAAGAGAAACACACCTAACTGGAAGACGGGAGGAAAACACAAAGTTAGTAAGGCATAACCACCATTTCATTCATTTTTAGTGAAAGTGCAATAGTGTTTGTGCAATAATTATGCATATGTTAACACAGATTACAACAAATATTCAAAGCCTTTTTGTAGGTTTGCATTGTTGTTCCAAAGTCTACAGCGGATTTTTGAAGTTTTAAACTGTAACACTACAAAGACACAAATCCTTTGTGTTTTCAAGCTCTAGTTTTGTTTGGTTTCCTGTCTTTCTCCGTCTTTCTGGGTTGGAGTGAGGGTTGGATGTCCGTGGTTGGGTCATGCCTCCTGCACACCTGCAGCAGTGGAAAAGGTCGGCTCACTCACTGACCTACTGCCAGATCGTTGGCTTTCTATGGAACCTACTTTTGCCCTCTGCCCAGCTCAGCACTTCTAAAATCCTGAAAATCCCCTTTTTTCTGATGCTCTTTTGATCCACCAGACAGTCCACTACAATAAGTCTGAAGGCAGAACTAGCACACTGAAGTAAAAAGCAATGCATTGTATTTCTATTGTTTGCATTATCATCTTTTTCTGGGTTAAACAGAAAAAGCTCTGGTGAAGTTTGTAACAAACTCTTGTGAGAAGCAGAACTGACCTGTTTGTAGAGAGCTGCAACATAAGGATTGCCAACAAATGATTTGGTTCCCTCGTGAAGTTGATGAATCCTGAAGCATTCTCCGATAATAATCTATTAAAAAAAGGATTTCTCAGGTGAACAGGTCAAATCTGGAGCAACTTCCAGCTAACTGATGGTGCAGACAGGCAAATGTTTGAACATGCAGACAGCCAAAAAGAAGCAATTAGAAAAAAGCTTGATATGAGGACATTTTCAATCCAGGTCTGGCTTTAAGGTGGATGTGTGAAGCAGGGGAATGAGTGAGTTGTGCAAAGACAAACATTTACAATGAGCATGGCCTGCCTTTCCCTCAGGCACTGTGGATGGGAAGTGAGGTTGAAAAACCACAGTGCTGTGATGCAGACTGATGCAGCAACAGTGACGGCAACTGGTAAAGAAAAGCAAAAAAGCTATCGCCAATTGTCTAGACTGAGTATGTGAGTCAGGCTGACACAGATTGATGCACAGGACGTTTATGTGCATCATCATTTCCTTTCCATCCTAATTAAGATTGACATTAACTCAGGTGCCAGGTATTCTAGGTTGTGTTGGGCTCCTTGGAAAGACGGCTGCTCTAACCAGGTCCATGCCAAGCCCTCGTATTAGAGGACACAGCTTCTGCTTTTGTAAATAACATCAGAGGATGCCTTAAACCCAATATGCTGTACTTTAGGCAGCCTTTGTTGTTCAGCCAGATCAAAAAGAACGTTTGGACAGAGCTGTTATAAATGTTTCCTGCAAAATCTGCACGGAAAGAAGGGGGCTAATTGAGCCAATCAGCTGCTCCAAACAACTAGCATGGTGGGTGGTCGCCTGGCAGACCAGCAGCAAGAAGAAACAAATACTGCAGAGTTTAGGTCTGATTGAGTCAGCTATTGTCAGAACTGTTGTGATCAGAAAATTCCAGCTGCAGGAGGCTGGATCAACCTGCGGTCTTTGTCTTCTCTAGATGTTTCTTCTTCAAAGTGAGCTTATATGAGATCAGATTCTCTGGGATCAGGTGGATGTTTAATACGTTTAATGGAGTTGTCACTAAGTAGGCCGGAAAAATCTCGGTTTCTTTGCTGTGCAGACACCTCCCAAATAAGACCAGAGGGATTCTCCTGGCAATTAGAGGTCCAAAATGTTACCAAGTATGTATGCATGTGTGTAAATGCGTGCATGAGAGAGTGCACAACGCTGTAGCAGACACTACTGATGTAACACAGCTGTATTGGACACGCCATCAGTGCCGACACACGAGCATGTATAGGACCTAACAAACACAAGCACAGCTTCCTGGTTCTAACAGGCAGAGGAGCTTCCCTAGTGGGTTTATGTGGGTGTGCCCACCGAGCTGAGGGCACGGAGACGCCACTGAGGTGACGCTTCAGTCTGGGAGCTTAAGAGGGGGCTTAGCAATAGAGAGTCTGGGGGCTATAAAGATCACATGGCATTCATTGAAATGTGTTTCACTGTCATGTCTTTCTGCTAAACCTGACCTACTTTAATCTGCTGACACAAAGCCGGAGCCAGTCCTCTTTTGAGAACGTGTGCCCAGTTATTAGTCTGAAAGGTTTGTGCTGTTTCTAGTGTGACACCTCAGGCTATCGGCAGCAGCAAAGGAGATCAAAGTGGGAAGGAGGACCAGGACCTTGTAAACTCTCTTTGGTCCTAAGTGTTGATGTCTTTGCACACATACATTTTCTAATCTTAGGACAAACAAAATCTGTTAGGAGTGTGAATGAGAGAAGTGATCAGAACTGTCATGAAGTCGGGAGGGGACGACACAGAGCACATTAGGCAGGGAATGGGGGATGTTGTGAGACACAGTGTATGACAGGAGTTGACCGAAACTTTAAATGAGGTGCCGGTTAGGTGTCCAGGAGTCTGAGGAGAAGGAAGCAGCAAAGGCGTTACACTGATGGCAGAGACAGGTGTGGATTTAGACTTACAGAGAAGCTGACAATAAGAATGCCAGCCCCACAAAGCACGGCATCACTAATGGTGTCTCCCTCTTTTTGGGGGTAGCGGATGGACTCGTCCGAACAGTAAAACCCACGCTGGTACGGCTTAATGGTGCTAGTCTCAATGATCAGGAAAGGCAGGCTAGCTACAAAAGACACAAAGAGAGAGAGGACAGGGTGTGTGAGAAGAGAATGTGAAGACAAAAGCACCTGGTCAGTGACACAGACATTAACAGGAGAAAATAGCAGCCGCACAAAGAGCATGCTGGCATCCTGGGACATCGGAAACAAGTAGGGTTTGAGGACGTCATGTGTTGACGGCTTGGAGCGAAGGAGTGACATTTGTAGAGATACAAAAAAAACCCAGACGGGAACTTTTTGGTGTTTTCTCTAACATGGTCACTCCTCCGTTGCCACATCACAAACGTCAAACCCGAGCGGCCTTTCTGGCGAGGAGACTTACGGACACCACGGGCAGTGTCAACCCCACTATAAGGAGCACTGAGGAGGGTATGGTGCTGCTCTTGTAGGGGTACTTCAGACTGGAGTCACTGCAGTAAAGACCCCTCTGGTATGGATGAATAAAGCTGTGATGCAAAACCAGGGTCGGCAGCATGGCTACACACACACAAACACACACACACGCACACACATATGGATATTTGTATTAAGCAGTGCATACACTCTGTCCCATCTGTAGAAAGACCTCAAATAAAAAGGTGCTCCACCATATTAAATCCCCTTACCTGTTACCTGCAAGAAAGACACAGAATGACAAAAACGACAAATGACTGCTGTGCAAAGCTCTTTTCTCAGTAGAGCTTCTCCTGTTCTCAACAAAAAGCTGTAAAGCAGTAAGAACAAACTCGCTAAATGGAAGAAGTACAAAAGAAATACAGGAATGTCTGTTTTATGAATTACTGTTCAAATATGTCAAATATAAACAGACGGTTAAGAGCATGGCTGCAGCGTACAGATCTCCAAATCTATTCTTTCAATGTATGACCATGTACATTAAAGGAAATCCATCGTATCCCAATAACAATAAAACAAAGTCTTGGCCTGTGAGTCTCTAAGTATTAATGAGTGCTTTCAAAGAGCACTCATACCAAGAAAAACCAAATCAATTCCACCCAAGTCCAAAACATTTTTTACACAAGTATGTGCTCATAAACAGAGTGAGCTCAAGACATGAAGGCGTCGTGAATTGCTGCCTCAGACAAACCAACGTATACATTATGGGTCAGATGGCACAGAAACTCTTCCCACACTAAGTTCTTGTGGTTAGCTCACATCACACAGGCTTTGGCTAAAATTCAGCGATGTGCCGCTCATGAATGTTTCTAATGTGCTCAGAGGAGCACAGCTGTCGTCTCACCAGAGATGTGAGCTGAAGCTGATGTAACTCGTCTGTCCTGTAAAACACAGCGATTGACAGTAATGACTTGCATTCATTTTTAGAAAAGCACAAACCACATTTCCCATACAGGCTTGTGACACTTACACTCGCTGTTGTGAGGTTCACACAATTTTCACCAAAGTGTTGTCGAGAGCAATTGCATTCTTAATGTGGCTAAGGCTAAAAAAAAAGACAATAAATTCTGATTAAAAGAGGCATGTCTTCTGTTCTGTCTTTTGGATTCAGATAAACATGTTTCCACTTTGCATTAGAAACCCTTCTCCAGTACAGATGGACGTCATTTGCTTCCTCTTAGCGATGACTGACTGCATTCACATAAAGCCAGGCATTAGCCTCATAAGCAGCTATTGACTATAACGTACAATGCCCATCCAAAACCAGCAGAACTTGTGTGGAACTTTCAAAAAGAGCATTTCTTTTTAGGTTTTTGAATAATATTGCCAGTGAGCTGAACAGCTGCTATAGCAGTGTGTTGCACCAGCCGTAGACGTGCTGCTGCTGCCCTGGAACGGGCTTTCACATGCCTGACATACAGCCTGCAGTGCAGTTTTCCAATGCAGGTGTAATACCGATGACACACAAATTATGAAGAAAAGCTCAAAACTATTCACTTGTTCATATCTGCTATTGTTTCCTTCAAAGTTTTGCATGTCATCGTTTCCTTTCTGGCTTCCGTAGCAGGAATTTCAAATGCTAATTTGACCAGTGAAAAAGGTCAAATCCAACCAGAAGAAGAAGAAAAGCGCCATCCAATTGGTGCTCCGGGGCAAAACTGATTGGATAACAGCATGGGAAACTCTGGATCTGGCCGGCTTATTGACTGAAAAAGCAAAGGCAGATGAAGCGGCGGACCACCTATTGATGAATCATGAAAGCCTCTCAGTGTGCTCACAGCTTGGCCTTCAGATGCCAGGCGGTTTTGTTCTCCCCTCTGAAAATGGGCTGGTATGCGGGCATTCTCCTCATACCACAGCTAGCTCACAAAGTCCGTGACACAAAATCAAAATACGCTCTCGAAGGAACTATATGGCACATTGGAGGATTGGTTGCAAACAACAGCGAGGGGAATAGAGGCCCTTTTGAACCACCAGAATAAAGACAGAGTGACCCTAAGAAGGTTCCAGTGACCCAGAGAGCAGAGGGTAAAGACATGGGGGAGTGTCAGAAGAGGAAAAAGTAAAGAAGTGGGCTGGGTTGTTGGAAAAAGCCAGTGATGCATCACTGAATCAAAAAATAATCAAAAACTGTCATGAGGTCAGAAACACTTTGAAAGAGGGGGGACAAAAAAAAGTGGCTAGAGCTCTCCAAGTTTCAGTTCTGACTGAGGAAACGTCTCAACCTGTCAGTTTTGTTGTCGTGTTCCGCTTTGCCTCAGATCTTGTGTGTGTAATGAGCTTTGAGAGTGTATGAGGTACCGCTTTTGATTTTAAACTGCAAAAAATGAGTTTAAAGCCAAAAGTCCCTTTAATGGATAGAAAACAGGCTAGAAAGTAAAAAGGGTGAAAAAAATAAAAAACACAGCCAAAGTGGGAGGCTTGGTGAGTTTGGGAACCTTTCTATTTGTCTTATCAGATCTTATTATGCATTTCTCTCTTTCACGGGCTGTGAGGAGAAACAGTGTAAACCACTAAAGAGTACTTACTGTAGGTCAGAGAGAGGCTTTTCTCTGCCTGGCTGAATCAGTGTTTGTATTACAGAGGTCAGGGCAGGGACTCTGTGCACGCCTCAGTGCCATGCTCTTATTTTCCGTATGTAATCCCACAAACATGCCCACACTCTACTGCCTTCTGGAAACCAGTGTTCCTGTGTGTAATGTGTATGCAGGGATTCCTCTTGCAGGCTTGCATGTCACTCTGTAGTGAGTGTGACCAATCACATGTTTCTGTTGGGTCTTAGATTAGCTAACCAGCATCCATTTGATTGGCTTTGGGGTTAAATTTGGAATGGTGAGTTAGAGGTTCTATTAGCAGAACAGCTACAGCTAAGTCGTGTCTATTTCCCCCCACACAAGTGGAAAAAGCAGTTCCCCGCCCGATTACACCTGTTCCGCTGAGCAGAGATTGGCGACTACATTGCTAATGAAGACTTACTTAAAATCTCCTGATCTTTGCTTGAAATGATCCTTCCTGTTGTGAAAGAGATCCTTCTTAAGAGTCTCTCCACTCTCTTGTGCTTTTGATTCACTGTTGTCATTTTAAAAGGCCTTCAGGGTCAGAATGACAATGATTTTGGGATTAGAATGAATGAGTCTGCGTGTCAGCAGGAAGTGCGAGACGAAAGGGAGGCGTGACAGAGGAAGATGTTTTATGATGCGCTCTCACAGAGGACTTCTTCCCTGTCTCTGCAGAGATTGATGTGATCAACCCAGGGGAAAAAGGACTTGGAGAGTGCAGAGGCTAATCCGGACTTGGTCATTGGATCGTAAAGACTTCTGCTTTTCTAACATTCTCATCATAAAGCGGGATGTCCAACATGCTACCTGTCATGTAATAAAAAACATTTTATGCATCTGAGAACAAATTATTACCGTTTGGTGGAATTGTTGCTGATTTGACATGAAATGTTTTAGTCTGAGAAAAATATTGGACTTGGAAGAATGGCAGGTTTGAGCACAACTTTCCCTGACTGTAATGTGCCAACTGAGACGTTTGCAGAAGAAAATGTGAAGGAAAGTTTCTTTGGGTTTGAATTAGGACTTAAACTCTTTTAGTACATCGAATTATTTTGTAAAAAAAAAAAGTCTATTTTTATTGTAATTCTTTTATGAAAATTCTAGACCCTTTAAGCCAGAAAAATTCCAACAAACAGAGTCACTGAATGTGTAAGAAACAAAATCTAAAAGTGTTAAAAAAAAAAACTGAAAAAAGGAAACAAAGAAAGATGTTGGATTTCACAAATACCACAAAGTTTTAAAGCTGTTATTTACATGTAGTTTCATGAAAACTTGAGTTGTGAATAAATGGTGATGTGTTCCTTGATATGACTCCTACTTTGTCTGGGAATATGATCCAGAAATGAAAAAATGGATTTCTATTGATCCCAGCGCTCAAATGTGATTCTGCTATCAGTGTATATATCCTGAGGATCAATAAAGATGAACATCCATCCAAACCAGCTTTAATACTTCCTTCCACTCCCTTTCAAGCAATATTTATTAATATGTCTAATTATCCTAAGTTTGATTAGTTACTGTATGAATGTATAACTGATGATTATATTGCTTTTGTGTATTATTTCTACTTAATTGCTTGAAATAAACCATTTCAAATCAAAAATCAAATTGATACTTTTATGACAGGTGACTGCATATTTGAGGCTCTTGACAGACACTGGACGTAGTTTCAGGGCTAAGAGTTAGGGGTGATGGATGTGACTGTAATGTAGAGTTTGTAGAGGTAGGAATGGGCCTCTGTGGTGTTTCAGGGGAATGGCAGTGGTTCATGTCAGTCCTTGCAATCAAAAAAGGAACACCCACCCCCCTCCAAATACCTAATCCTATAATGATAATTTGGAGATCCTACATTCAGAAGCAATGAGGATGGACGCTGCTGCACATGTGTCAACTACAGAGGTGGCCTCGCGGTTTCCACGGGCCGCTGATGTGTCTCACACATGTAGAATGCTCAGATACACAAACAGACACACTAGAGTGGCTGAGGTCAGCAGGGTGGTGTGCAGAGAGGATCCCTGTCCTTTCTCCTCCCTCTGTGTGAATGGTGGGGGGTGCAGGGGTGGGGTGGGGGCACTCACAGAAGCATCTGCTTACTCAGATGGATTTTATTCACAGAAATAAATGCCTTTTACACACAAGCATCTGCTGCGATGCTCTCTAGGGGCACTTTTACTTGCAGGCACTTGTGTGGGCAGCCTCAGCACAGCACAGGCCTTTGAGTGAGGCCATCTCTGGTCCACACCACCGACTGAATCTGAGAACTGGAGCGAGTGAGTCTGACGTCGCCCATAGAAATCACTTTATTTCTGGCTCCAATCAAATGATGTCAATTTTTAGGATGCGGATGCTGCCATGTTGGAGCCGGACAACGTCAGTAAGCAGCGATTGGTCCGAGTCAGTCTGAGCCATCATTACTATGGCAACCACTTTTGCTAATCAGAGCTGAGCTTGTTGGAAGGCCACACCCCTACCACTTGCCTGGGGAGAATCTGTCAAACGTGTTGATCATTGGACGTGGGGACCAGCAGACTCCGCCTACTTTTCATGAGGCGTCTGATTGGTCAGTTGATAACTTGAGGAACTTGGACTCATGGACTGTAAAAATAACGGACAAATCGAATTGTGGGATCACCCATAGAAAAGGCCTTACCTCTGGCTCTCGTGAACTGAGGGGAAATCCCTCAACATTGCTTCCTGATGCGGGCGCCACCGTGTTAAAAACCACTCAACAGTGATTGGTCCGAGTCGCTCTGGGTCATCGTATCTATGGCAATAGCGACAATAGTTGCCAAAGATTCGATGACTCAGAGAGACTCGGACCAATCACTGTTGATTGGTTTCAACATGGCGGCGCCCGCATCAGGAAGCAATAGTACCTCCTATTTGGGAACACAAGAAGAGAGGGGTTAAGCTGTCTGTTGTTTTTACCGTCTATGCTTGGACTACAGAAAAAGATGTGGGAAAAAAATTAGAATTATTAAGAAAATGTTTAAAAAAATCTATCAGGGCAAGAATGGTTATTCTGACCAATAGAATGACAAACATCTGTTTGTTTCTCTATTGACGTCTATGGGATTTTGGCTTCTAGGAGCCAGCAGGTACTTCCTGTTTGGAACGCCTAGGGGAGGAGTCACTCAGTCCAGTTCTTAGTTACAGTCAATGGTCCACATTGAGGGAGCAGAAAAACAACAGGCAATTAAAAAGAAAGATGGATTACAGCTCAGAAAGAGAGAATCAGATTATGAGGGAAACTGAAGGGATAAGTGGAAACCTGATCAAACTGTTGTGTTATCTGGTGGTGTCTGCTTTGCCACAATACAGTTTTGGCTCCTTAAGACAAAAGAAGGCTGGGAACTCTTTGAAATGAGACTCCTCTATCTGGATAACTTCCCAACATCTCGCTCACTTCTGCATGCACTGGTGATTGTGCAAATCTGAAGACAATGCCCGTCAAAGTGGCCCTGCAGTGTGAATGCCGCCTGTGGTTTTGGCTCCTATTACGGCCGTCTCATTCAGCCCGGCCTCTGTGTGTAAACACGACAGGCCTCAGTCGCTACAGCCCAGATAAGGCCAGCAACAGAGAAGATGCTGAGCTGATTGAGTGAGCAGATAAGTGCTGCTTCATACACTGAAGAATGAGGCAACAACGTCCCAAACCACAGTAGGGTAATGAAGCAGCCGCGGGCACCCAGGGAGATGCCCGCCCACCTCTACCCCCTTTATTTCATCCTCCTCCTGTCTGCCACTGGTCTGTTGGTTCTCGTTAACGGAACAAAGAATGCTGAGACGCTTCAAAAGGGTCATTGTTCTCTACGTAACAGTGAAATCTAAATGACCCCCCCCAACCCCCCCTTTCCCTAGATGCACAGCGTATGTGCACTCACAAATACTGAGGATTATAGCGGGCGATGCGGTGCGAAAAAGCGACAGACAGGCAGGCCTGTGTGACAGCAGGGAGGCCCAAGGAAGGGACATAGAGATGTAATGAGGCCCCCCGTTCCACAGCATTGTTGTTGAAGGCTCGCCTGTCTAATCTGTGCACCCAAAACACACAGATGGAACGGTGGGACAAAAAGCTGGAAGCAACAGAAAACTTCCAATTTGTGTAACTGTGATGCACAGCCTGACATGCAGAACGTCATGAAAGACACTCCTACCCCACTGACTCAAACCTAAGCACAAAGACACATGCAGAAATGAATACTAACAAAAGGTGATTGCAGGGTCCTGCCCAGTAATCCAAAATGATTTATATAAGCAGTCTGAAGGTGTTTAGAAAGGAGATGTGTAATCATACACGAGCTAGGACAGAGACAGCAGAAACAGAGGCTTTACCGCTGCACAGCCGTCAGAGCGAGAAAGCTGTCCTTTTTCTTTACCGTGCAATTTGATGGATTCTCATGGGGAAGACGGGGGCAAAAAAAAAGAGCAGAACGTGTCTGGCCTGCATGGATTAGTTAGTCTGAGTCTTCAGCCTGCTCCCATAACTACATGGGACATCTGCACATGCACTCACACCCAAACATGAACCCACAGACGCCTGGCACATGTTAATGACAGCGCCCCGTCTGCATCACGGACTTCATGAAGCCCACCCCCAGCAGCAAGCCCCCACTTTCAGCTGCAGCAGCAGACAGCCACACTTAACAGTGACTGTTGAAAGTGGAACACACTAACACACATCTATACAAAGACACAGACGTTGCACGTTTTTCATTCTTGGTCAGAAGTTACAGCTGATAGTTTGCTGCTCTGACAGAGCATCCAATTACCTACAGAGACCTTGCCCCACCTTAGCCTGCAGCTACAGGATGCAACTCAACTCCCCAGTCAGGACAGCCACTAAAGCAGCATAACTGTATGTAATCCAGCTGGAAAACACAGCGGACAGGTCGGGTGCACCTTTAGATGTTTTGTCTTTAATGCACCACTCTATAGAGCTCATCAACGTCCTGCCGACTCATGACCCCCTCTTCAAATGTCACACAATGTCCCAATCCTGCACCCCTCCCTGCATGGAGCACCTTGTGTCAGGTGATCAACCTCCTGCTTCCTTTAAGCGAGCTTCACGGAGCAGATCTCTGCTGGAGAACCTTTTCTGTTGCTAAGGCTCTGCTCTCCATGAGGTTTCTGGGTTCTGACCACAGATCTACGTCTGTCCTCAACTATACTGGTGCTGGATCCATTAGTGAGATGGATTTGTGTTTCCCCTAATTTAGTGAAATGTTCTTGAGTGGAGGATTATAATTGCTTGTCTATTTCTCTCTTAGACATTAACCCCCTTTTTTTCTCCTTTCAGATACTTTTGTGTGGAGAAATGCCCTAAATTGTTACGCCTCTCTTTGGACAGCTCATGGACACAATAACTAGGAAGATATCTTCTCTTTGTGCGTTTCCAGAAGCGTTTTATTAAATTCTGTTGCACCGCACCTGAGCAGTGTGTTCTTCTGGTGTCCACTCATTCCACACCCTCACACAGGGCTCAAGAGGACCCACACCGGGACACCGAAGAACACGCTATAACAATTACAACTGCGATTGCTTTAAAAAGACTTTTACTCCCATCACTCATGATCACTGCCTGTCAGGAGGATCCTTGTTGGGTCGCCAGTGAGAATATTTGCTTTTCAATTAAAGGGTTTGTGCTAGAATCCCTCACACTTGTTGTTTGACTAGGATTCCCTTGTAGACGCTTGGCAAACATGAAAACTGCCTGGGACAGCGTGTCAAACATCTTCCATTCAGGGCTACATGGTGGTTAGCACTCTCTCGCCTCACAGCATGAAGCCTCTGGTTCAAATCTCAGCTGAGATCTTCGTGTGTGGAGTTTGTGTGTTTTCCTTGTGCTTGTGTGGGTTTTTCTCTGAGCTTTCCTGATCACCCCACCGTCTGAAAACACGTCATTAGGTTAATTGGTGACCTTAAATTGTGTGTTGTTATCTGTTACTGTGTAGCCCTGCAATGGACCATCCCTGCTGTACCCCAACAGAGACTGGGATGGCCCCCAGAATACACATGACCGCCAGAAGGGATAAAGTTGGATTAGATTTGTCTACATCTGCTTAACAAATTCATTGAACAATAAAGAGAGACTCATTTAGTTATTTTATTATAACTTATCTCTAACGCTCGTCTCCCTTAACAGCTGGAGCAGCTAGAACCATCTCAACGACAGCGGGAGTAAGATGGAAATGCATCACGGGGCAAAAAAAAAACAGGATTTCATTTCACAGTTACACCTACGTCTGACCGAACCCTACCTTTCCATTTCCCACCCTTTCCTGCGCTCCAGCGTGCGCACCCACACACACACACACACACACACACACACGCACACACCCACACACACGCACACACACACACACACACACACACACACGCACACACACACACACACACACAGTGTCCCCTGGTTCACTCCGACTCAGACCAGATGTCTCATAATTCTTTGACCAGATGAAGAATTTGGGACATTCTAGAAAATATTTGTTGAGCGGCTGAAGTGACCGAGGCTTGTGGAGGTTCTAGTCCTCCACTTGAATGAGCAGGCAGACTGCAAAGGCACAGGCAGAAGTAGGCAACAGTTTAATACACAAGCCTTACTCTGATGATGAAAAGCCAGCCGTGTGGCTTTTGCTCCAGGTGTCAATAATATAGATAACCTGACAAAGCGGTTAAATAGAAAACAGCTAGTCTACAGATTGTGTCTCACATGAATTGATGAGGCTTGGGGGGCCTTTAGGATGAACTACTGCAACTGAGTAGTCAAATAAAAAGAGACTCCATGCATCATAAACACAATCTCCTTTTGCACGGTGCAAACCTTTGTTCGAGTTTAGGGGAAACTGCTTTTAGAGGTTTGGTTTGCGGAGGGCCTGAGTGTCTGTGGCTTCACAAAGACCTTTCAGAGGAACTGGACAGTGTTTCAGGAACAGAGGAGTGCAATTCTGCAGCGTGCTGTCAAGTTTGTGTGTGGAGAGCTTGGTGTTTGTGTGAGCGTGTGTCTTATGGCTGCTAAAGCATCTCAGTGAGAGCAGAAGCTGAACTGAGGTGAAAGGAGCACATAATGTTTGTGGTCTGTGTGTGTTTGAGCATTACTGAGCTCCACATTCTGTTCATGTCTCTGTGCTATTAGTGCCTAAAGACGTGAAGCCTCAGGACATCAGACCTTTAGGGAGATGGTCGTGGATTGGGCCGTCCCCCTCTGAACCCCCCCATACGCCCACATTCATCCCCTCAGAATGCTCCAATACCACCCCCCCCTTCACTTCTCATTTGACCCCATTTGCCCACAATCCCGCTAAAGTGGGCCAACCAATAATCATCCAGCAGCCCAGCCAGGCTGTGTTTAGCATAACAAAGTGGAATCTGTGCCCGTTTGGACCTGTGTATTTACATGTATGGCGTGTGTTTACATCCAAATGTCTGCAGCATCAGAAGCGCAGACAGACGTGCAAACGGAAATTGGTTTATTCGCTCCACATGTGCTCAAAGCGCATCTGCATTTATAGGAGCCCAGCTGAGATGCAGCATCGCCGTCTGAGGTTCTTTAACGAGTAGACGTTGCCGCTGTCAGACAGATCCGCTTCCTCCTCACACCATTAAACTGAGTGTGGAGGCAATCTGCAACATTTGCCACAGCAGGGTCACAAAACCCAGTTCCCTCAGACAATTTTCCGTTTTTAAGGCCTCAGCTTCTCAACTTAGAGCTGCTGGTGTCACTCCCACCTGCTCCTCTAAAGCCCGGTCGGCCACAAATCCCACTTTTCAGCCCCTCTCTTCTAAATTGGAGAGGTATTTCCCCCCCCTGCCATGACACATGGGTAAGCTGTTATTCCACACATTCTCCTGGCCAGCCGGAGCTGGGAAGAGAGACAGCAGCCTGACGTGGAGCGCTCGGGGCAGCTGGTCAGGGGTTTGCTGCGTTCCGGGGCAGAGTGGGGAAAAAGTTCTGAACAAAGCAGATGGAGGAGAAAAGGAGAAAAAAAAGCGAGAAACACTTCAGCTCTAAACTGAAAGAGCCGAGCTAGAGTCACAAAACGGCCATCAAAGCCTCGCACACAAACACGCCGGATCGGACCGGGACGCCTGCAGAATAACAAGTCGGCCCAAACACAACTTCAGCTTTGACCGCCCCCTCTGCCCCCCCCCATCTCTATGTATGGGCAGCTCAGCCTGCAAGGCATTGGAGGTTAAAGGTCAGATGAGTGAGGTTATTGGGGCACATGAAGGGGCGTCTTGCTATTTTAGGGGCAGTAAAGGGGCAGGTTCCAACACTTGAAAACATTAGTGCTGAAGGCGTGCTGGCAGGCTGCAGGCAGCGCCGCACTGCTGTGACACTCCATCCGTGAGTGGAACATCTTATTTCAGGATGCCGTCTCAGCTGAGAAAACAGTCCAGTCCCGTCTCCTCTTCACACGGCGAACATGCAGCAGTTGAAATGCTTTTCAGAACAATCAGAAGAATGAATAAACGGATGAACATGGCAGCTGGAACCTGGGTGGGGACTGGACTCGTCTGCATGGGTCGGATGATAACAGGATGCTGCAGCTCCAGTTCTTGAGCTGTCAGAGATGCTGGCCAAACGCTCAGCGTGATAAGGCTTTTATTTGTCAGCCATTATAAACGGTCTCTTATCTGCTGTTTCCAGAGGAAAGTGGGCCAGAAGTTAGACTTTCAGACTGCAGCAGCCAGGAGGAAAGAGGACGCTAGGGACAACTTACCCAGCAGGAGGCAGAAGATGTCAAGCGCCACCAGAAACTTCTTCTTACTGTTCCCAACACCGCTGCTGTTTAACGTCGAGGTTCCACCGTTCCTTGTCTCTTGGGCCATTGCTTTCTCATACATGTACTGTTGCATCGGAAAACTCTCAGTCCGTTCTCAGCTCAGAGTCCCACAGCGCGCAGGAGGAGAAACAGTCCTTCAGTCGATCTGGACGGACCCACAACAACAAGTCACATGCGGCCGAACGGCACGGAAACTTTGGACTGAGAAAGAATTGGCGCTGCGCATCAAGTGTCCTTCTCGTTATATCAACCCGTCTTCTCCTCCTCCCCCTTCCTCCCTGTAGGTTCTCGCTGCAGCCTCGGCCCTCCTCCTCCCTCCGCTAGCGGTGGGTAATCGCCCCCATCCCATAGTTCCGACACTGTCTGCGAAGAAAGGGGGGGCAACATACCCCCCTGTGGCCATGCGCGGTACTACAGGCGCACTGCTGAGAGCTGCGCGCTCCGGAGCGCTCCTATAGCAGTTCACAGTCACCCCAGTTCACCGGGACGCACGCACAACAGGGTCAGAGTGCGTGTGAGCGTGCGTGTGGGTTAAAAAGCAAAATAAATCTTCATTCAGTCGAAGCTATTTGCTTTGCTGCAGTTTCTTTTCTCCCGTTGTATCTTTTAAATACACTATGGTGTGGATAAAAACTCCAAATTTGATAACTAATTATGACATTTAATTAGGTACCATACATTCTTATACTGGTGTTTTAGTGGATACGACTCGCGCAAGTCATCTTATTTATTTATATAAATGTAACTTTCATGGCTAAAACAGTCCAGCAAATATCGAGTATATACTGCCATCTTCTGGCCAAATAGGAGAACTTCACTCTCTTTGGGCAGGAGTGAAAAGGGAGTTTTTAATTAGTTTAAGTGCGAAATTTCACAGTTTCACTCAGTTAGTTAAAAACATAATTAGGCCAACAAATAACAAAATTAGTTTTCGGAATCTTCTTTCACCATTTCATCCAAAGTAACATATTTGAAAGCATATATAAAGTTTTTTCATCTAAATGTAAATAAATACATAGTTATACAAGCCATGCGATGGGACAGACGGTGTAATTGGATTTTAGAAGAGCATAACAGCAGGGGGAATGTCTGGAACAGACGTTTGACCTTGAACGCAGCACTGGTTGAGCCTTTCACTCCACTATAAATGAGCCACATGTAGTTCAAATCTGTGGTTTGTTCCTAAACAAATGTAGAATTACTTCAACAGATATCAATGAGAAAGAAAGGACTTCAGGATGTGTCATTTGACTTGAAGCAGTAAAAGAAAGCGCAAAGCGCCTTAAGGCTGCATTTAGGTTCCTATTTTTAAAAAGATCAGCACGCGCTAGTCCAAACACTTCCACAGTGACGTAAATGAAGGTCTTTTGCGCTGGTTTTCCTCGTATCTTGGAGTGCCTGAGCTGAGCTCGTGCAGCTTTGTGCCTTCACCACAAGCAAAGCCGTTTTTCACGGAGGGTTAGGGGTTCGCTTCCTGAGAGGAACAACCCGTGGAAGCTCCGCGTGATGCTCGTTTCTTTTTTTCGGACAGCTGGCACCTGACCTCCACCAGACAAGCCGCCTCTCGCGGTCCTCCCGCCCCTCCGCGCGCGCACCGAGCAGCGCGGCCGTCGGTAACGGGAAGATGGCAGAGCGGCAACAGCAGAAGCACGAAGGCAGGGTCAAGATCGGACACTACATCCTCGGCGACACGCTGGGAGTGGGGACGTTTGGCAAAGTGAAGAGTTAAGTGGTGTGTTTGTGTCTGTCTGTGCGTGCGTGCGTGCGTGGCGGGGCTCGGTTCGGAGCGGTTCGCCCTCTGAGTGGACCGCGTGAACTTGACTCGGAGAAGTTAGCGTAGCCGCTCGGTGCTGCGCAGCTAACGGTCGACGTCAGGGGCGTAACTTTGATCTGGGAATGGGGCCGCTTCAAAGTCAAACATGCGCCGCGTGCGCAGCCCCGCGCGCCGCCGGAGCAGGTACCGAGCAGCTGGATGGGGTCATTTCTGAAGCCGTTCCGGCCCAATAATAGGGGGGTTGCCCGTCTGTGATAAAACACCCCCCCCTTCCCCCGCCCAGATCGGCGGCTAGGGTTCTCCTGGTTCGGTGTCCGGAGCGCCCAGGTCAACCCAACAGAACCGCTACCGTACAGAGCTTTCACGGCCAACCCGCGTTTGCTTTGGTTCTGGTGGTCTCACCGTCAAAAGAAAGGTGGACTTGAAGCATTTTTCCCATGAGTCCCATCCCCTCCTTCTCTCTGGGGGGTCATGTGAAAGGAGAGCCCACCTCAGATCTGGATTCACGTGGCTGTCTGGGCTTTGAAACAGGCAGAGAGAAAGTTACAGGTCGTTGGACCATCAGGACAAGCAGAACTGATCCTAACAAGGTTTTTATCCTTCCAGCTCCCTTTGCTCTGTGGTCTAAAAGGCCTGTCTGTCCCCTCATGTCTGCTGCAGTTGGAGAGCATCAGCTGACTGGACATAAAGTGGCCGTGAAGATCCTGAACAGACAGAGGATCCGAAGCCTCGATGTTGTGGGAAAGATCAAACGGGAGATCCAGAACCTCAAACTCTTCAGACACCCGCACATCATCAAGCTGTAAGTGGTCCCTCTAAGACTTCAAGCGGCTGCTGGAATGAAGGCCTGCTCGGCTTCAGCTCTTGGCGTTTTTGTCTCTGTTGGACACCGCGGCGGCTGCTCTTTGAAGAGCTCGCTCACACACTTCACAAGCTGGACCACACACTCAGTGCCCTCCTGTTTACACGCTGCCTTCAATCCTCCTCCATGCCTCTTGTATTTTTCTGGAAGAATGTTGTCCTACTTTTCATTGTGAAGCGTTGTGAGCGGGGATCTTTAGGCCACACCCGATCGTCTGAAGGCTCAGGTGACCCGTGCAGCACCTGCAGAAACATTCCCCACATTTTTAGTGTTGTAGTGCTCTGTGTGGGGCTCAGATTGAGTTGTGTTGTACACATTCTCCGACCCTTGTGTGTGATTCAGGAAGACTAAATAACATTGAGCGACAACAACAATGAGGCCTCTGCTTTTGTTCCAGATACCAGGTAATCAGTACTCCAACAGATTTCTTCATGGTGATGGAGTACGTGTCTGGAGGGGAGCTGTTTGACTACATCTGCAAAAATGGGCGGGTGAGGCTTTTCCATCCTCCGTCTGTGTTCATCTGCTGTTCAAGTGATGTCCTAGCTGCCATTTGACCCTGGACTTCAGAGATCCGTCATCCTAATTCATAACTAGAAGGATCTGCATTTCCAGAAGAAAATGGGGTTGAATGCTATATTGCTGAATGAAAATGAAACTTAAAGGGTAATAATTGGCAAAAAAAAATAAAAGAAAGAAATGATCAAAGTAGACCATAATTAAAGGGAAAACAGCACAATAGCAAAAAAGATGACTTGTGAAAAACGCCAGCGAGATTCTGCACCAAGGATTCCCCATGTATTTCAATGGAGGCAAAAATCCTGGAATATCTTGAAAAGTTCAAGGATTTAAAGGACTAAAAGTCATAGCTGGAAAAAGCTGAAAGGCCTGAATAGTTCAATGAATAAAACAGCGGAAAAATTGTAGGAATTAAGCGACAAAATATGGCGGAAGATACTATAATAAAGAAAAAAGAGAAACAGGAAAACAATGGGTTGAATAATTTATAGCACTCAACCTACTAGGAGACTTTGTGGTTTCGTGATCCCAGTCATATCAGACACATCAATTTAACTTTGATGCTGTTTTGGTTTAATCATAGTTTGTCTTTAAATATCAGCCTCCATGGCTTTTATTTTCAGAGCTGCACACATAAAACCATGATCCGACAGTTTTCTCTATCTGTTTATTTAGAATTTTAGTCCTTTTTTTTTCTCAAGCTCTTGCTTTTCTGTTTCCCTGTCAACACTGTGTAACCCTTGTGCTATAGGCACTTAAACGTTGGGAGTTGGGTCATCTAGACCCACTAGACAGTGCTCTGAACCTTTTTTCTTCAATGATTTGTGATCTTCACTGGTGTCCATGGATTACATGAAATCTTTCCACCTTTATCCACCTTTGTCATGGTAGGGAGAACACGTCAATGGAAGGGGGGGGGGGGTCATCTAAGATAACAGAAGGGTTAATCACGTCTCGGTTCTCAGAAGTTCTCAGTTAAAACCCAACTATAGCCCATCCTATTGCAGCCTTTCAGAGCAATTCCCGGGCTTCAACAGTACCAGACAAAACACCGGAATTTCCACAACATTTATACCTAAGAAAGTCCTAAAAATTTCAAATGAAAGCTTGGTGGTTGAGGCCAAATGACAGACATTCACACATGTTGGAAATTAACTTGAGAATATAAAACAAAAAAACAAAGGCATGAATAAAATCTGGGCTCAAACAGGACAGCTTCAAAAAAACTCAAGAAAACAAAAACATGACGAAAAGGATTTGTATCTGAAATCAAAGACTACACTGAGGTTGTAACACCGGATGGGAAAACAAGAGTGAAGATCCAGAACAGCAGGGTGGAACAAGACGTAAGCAAACAGATGAAATGCACGAAAGCTTAAAGTAAGAAATACCTGAGAACAAAATTTGAAGACGTCTTCACAACAGCTTCTATTTCTAATTTATGTACCGAGGTGACCCTTTACCCAAACAGATGGAGAAGGTGACGGTCATTTCCTGTTGATAGTTCTCTGCACTTTCCCGAAGTGACTCCTAATACAGCGTTTCCTCGTTTATTGTGGGGCTTACGTTCTTAAAACAACCCGCAAGAGGGGAAATCCGTGAAGTAGAACTGCAGTCAGTAAAACTCCTCACAACACTTTCCACAATTTAGTCCAGAGGTGTCAAACTCATTTTCACTGAGGGCCACATCAGCATAGCGGCTGTCCTCAAACGGCCAGATATGACTTATACATGTCACTAAATGTAATGAAAAAAAAACATGTTTGCTTGTTACTCTTTCATAAATTCTTTTACATTTGATTCTGTCAGGTTAGGTTATATGGACAGTGTTTAAGTCCTAATGTATAGTTGCCCAATCCGTTATTTCAAGTCCAATTCCTCATAGATGTGAATAAACACAAACAAATTTTTATTTTTATTTTAAGAATTTGAAAACTTTTATGCTCTCGCGGGCCACAGAAAATGACATGGAGGGCCACATTTGGCCCCGGGCCTTGAGTTTGACACATGTGCTTTAGTCAGACAGACATGAACATTTTCACACTTTTCTCTCTTATTCAAACTCTCAAAGTTCAAATCTTCATAGAAGATAAAGTCTAGTATTATAGATCTGATTGCAATCAAAGATTTATGTCGATTTGGAAGGTTGAACACATTCTGTACAGGAGACACGGCCATGAGGAGATTGATTGACAAGGTCTACAGCCAATCAGGACACAGAACACTGTGTACTAGCGTTTGCATGCCAGCCCTAGTACACAGTGTTCTGTGTCCTGATTGGCTCTAAACCTTGTCAGAACACAGCGCACTAGGGTTGGCATGCAAAATTGTAATGAAAACTATCAGCGAGACGGTGAAAGGTGAATATAGATTATATATAGCGAGGGAACACTGTATCACCACGGTAACAGTAGGGTTGCACATTCTCTCCAAACCACACAGTAACCATCTTCCTTGACATTGTGTCTTTAAGGTGGAGGACCCAGAAGCTCGGCGTCTTTTCCAGCAGATCATTTCAGCCGTGGACTACTGCCACCGGCACATGGTGGTGCACAGAGACCTCAAACCTGAGAACGTCTTGCTTGATGCCAATAAAAATGCCAAAATTGCAGACTTTGGTAGGTTTTCCAGAGATGAACCTCAGCTGTGTGCTACTTGCCTCGGGTGGAAAGCAACATGGTGTACTTATAAGGGTAAAAAAATAAATCAATATAAAGTTTCACTCATCGGTTTGGGTTTTATTTATGTTTCCTTCTTAAAACAAAATTCCTGCTGCAATCCGACCAAGAAAGAGAAAAATAATTTCATAGGCACACAAGAGCTCAGTTGGCGGGTGTTATGGGTGAAGCGGCGTCCCTTGGTAATGTGTAGGTCTCATATCAAGTCTGGCAGGAAGCCTGAGGCCCAGTGTCATCTGATAGGAAATGAATAGGGGGAGTGCTGCAGGAGAAGTGTTTGGCTGAGAGCAAAAAGGCAGCAGATAGAAAGAGAAGGAAGAGATGAGGAAGAAAAGATAACGTGAAGGTCAGAGAGGCTCAGATTGGCTGCTGTTTAATGTTTGGCAGCAACCGGAACAGAAAGACAGCCTCATCCAATTAGAAGGGCTTTATGTCTAGAGCTTAGAGTCTTGGCAGGTTGAAGAGGATAAAGATCTCAGCAGGGCTTGAAATCACGTTGAAAAGTATCCACCACAGTTTTTATCACACAAAAGCAAGTTGTGATGTGTCATTGACCAACAGGACTGTCCAACATGATGTCAGACGGGGAATTCCTGCGAACAAGCTGCGGCTCACCAAACTATGCAGCTCCAGAGGTCATCTCCGGAAGGTGAGTCCGTGCAGAAAAGGAGAACAGTGGTTGGTGTTGTTCTTTTCACGCTAAAAGTTGTCATTGTTAGTGAGAAATCAGGGGAACTCTTTACTTGCAGCACTCATGCTGTTCTACTGCCCCTTCTGTTACCTCTTCCAGGCTGTACGCAGGCCCGGAGGTGGACATCTGGAGCTGCGGGGTGATCCTGTACGCCCTGCTGTGTGGCACCCTGCCCTTTGACGATGAGCATGTTCCCACACTGTTTAAGAAGATCAGAGGAGGCGTTTTTTACATGCCAGAGTACCTGACCCGCTCTGTGGCCTCACTGCTAATGCTCATGCTACAGGTGGATCCGCTGAAAAGAGCCACCATCAAAGACATCAGGTACTAACCCCAGTCCAGAGCTCTGCAGAAACACACATTGCTGTGGATTGAAGCACTCTGTGGTTGGCCTACATTGATGTTGCTGCTGCATTACCAACAGTTTAGCTATTATTCAAATGAATTTCCGTTCAAGCCTAGATGACCTAAATTATTACCTTTAGATGATCTCAGTAAGCAGACAGATTGGTGGTCAATCCATACTCTGTAGCTGATCAGGCACCTCCAGTCACTTTGTTTTCAAAGTTAGGATATCAGGCGTCTTGGAGCTTTGAAAATGTTCAATGAAGATATTTGATCCTTTAGTCTTGGAAATAGTTTTTCAAGCTCTGGAATCAAAAAAGGTTTCTTTACGACTGCAGTCATTATAGTCATGCAAACTCTTCATCCCAACGGTGGGACATTTGCTGATAATAAGTAATGAGTCCAAGGATTTCTGGGCTTACAGCAATGCTGCTTTTAAAAAAATAATGTCTTCCTGTTTTCATAGAGCTGTGGACGACAGAGGGTCGTGAAGACCAACGTTCAAGCTCCCACGTTTGTCTTATTGTGTTTGCTTTTGTTCCAGCCACTACAGAAGATCAGTTCTTTGGGGTTTTGGAAGTAAAGCAAGAAATAATAATTTAATAAACTCACAGAAACATCAGACTGAGGCTCGGGGCTGTCCGCTCTTTCCCCTGTAGGGTAACACAGGGTATTGCGGTTGAGCTGACTGTTCCTCTTGTGCTTTGTTAGGGAACATGATTGGTTTAAGCAGGACCTGCCAGGTTACCTGTTCCCGGAGGACTCGTCGTACGATTGCACTGTGTTGGATGAGGAAGCTGTTCGAGAAGTGTGTGAGAAGTTTGAATGCACAGACTCTGAAGTGGTGTCCAGCCTCTACAGTGGAGATCCACAGGTACTGACAAACATCAGGACTGTTTTTCAGAATTCACAGTAGTCTTTAGCTAAAGCTCCGACATCATTTCTAGTATTTTATGCTTGCAGTTGCACGCTGTAGGATGTCACATCTGAAGAAATGTCTTATCTTGTCTTCATTGTTCCTCCTCCTCCTGTTCACACAGGATCAGTTAGCGGTGGCGTATCACCTCATCATAGATAATCGACGCATCATGACGCAGGCCAGCGAGTTCTACTTGGCATCCAGTCCTCCACAGGGCTCTTTTATAGAGGAGGGTATGCCATTGCCCCCTGGGGTCAAACCCCACCCAGAGAGGATGCCTCCACTTATGGCTGACAGCCCCAAGTCTCGATGTCCTCTGGATGCTCTCAACACCACCCGGCCTAAACCGCTAGCAGTGAAGAAAGCCAAGTGGCACCTGGGGATCAGGAGTCAGAGCAGACCCCATGACATCATGACGGAGGTGTACCGGGCTATGAGGCAACTCGCTTTTGACTGGAAGGTAACGACATAAGCTCTACACACAGAGGTTTGTGCAGTAAACATGTGGCTCTGCAAATATGCCTGTTCTTGTGTGTCAGGTGGTGAACCCATACCATCTGCGTGTGCGGAGGAAGAACCCAGTGACGGGAAACCTGGTGAAAATGAGCCTGCAGCTCTACCAAGTGGATAACAGATCCTACCTCCTTGACTTCAAAAGCATTGATGGTTGGTGACAGATCAAACGTAGTTCAGTTCCCTTTAAATGTGCAAAGCTGCAACACTTACAGTCTTTCTGTGACTCAGTCCTGTAACCAGCATGTTTGTGAGTATGTAGTTTACAGTTTACCACAAGATGGCAGAATTTGGTGCTTTTGAGAGACCAGTCTGGGTAAATGCAGAGTTTTTTTCAGGAAGAGCATCCAAATCAAATCATACCAACAGAACTTTCGGTGTTGGATTGTTGAGGGCCGGGTTAACAACGACTGCCAGCAATGCTGTGTGCTGGTGAAAACTGGACTACTGTTAGTGGAAGAAGGACAGGAGGAAGGCGGGTTTGTAGGCAGAGAGAAAAGGAAAGAAAGGAGTGAAGATCTCAGAACCTTCACAGGAAAACGAGAGTCGAGGGAGGAGCGCACAAGTTGATCACATTTTGGACAGATGTAATCTGAACAAGACCAGAGTCTGCAAAGTGGTGGCAGTGGGGGGTGTAGCCAGACTGTTGAGGATGGTGGTGGGAGGATGAGTCTGGCGGTGAGGAAGACGAAGAGGACATGAGCAGAGCAGATGACCAAGTGGTGGAAGATGAAATAGGAAGAATGCATGTGAGATGAGACGAGAGATGGAAGGGTTTGCAGCAGGTGAGGAGGATGACGGACAGAGAAGGAAATGTGGTGACAGGTTCTACTAGTGTGATGGAAAGATGGGAGGAGAACGTCGATGAGCTGATGAATGAAGAAAATGTTAGAGAGCAGAGGAAAAGAGGAGGAAGTACCAAGGATCAGTAAGGAGGATGTGAAGAAGACATTGAAGAGGATGAAGAGTGGAAATACAGTTGGTCCTCACAACACACCTGTGGAGGTATGGACGTGCTCAGGAGAGGTTGTCTGAGGAATGAAGCAGAAATCTTCTGATGGATGGAAGGACCAGAAGAAAGAAGGGAGATGCGCAGAGTTGTGAAAACTACAGAGGAGTAAAGATGATGAGTCACAATAAAGTTATAGGAAGAGAAGGGGAAGCTAGACTGAGGTCAGAAGTGAACATTTGTGAGCAGCAGTTTGGTTTCATCGCAAGGAGAACAACCCAAATGCAATATTTGCTTTGAGGATTTGAGGAACAACAGAGAAGGTCAGAAGGAACTGCATCTTGTCTTTTTTGAGCGGGGCTTAAAAGTATTTAGTCAGCTACCAATTGTGCAAGTTCTCCCACTTAAAAAGATTACAGAGGCCTGTCATTTTTTAAGGACAAAATGAGAAGAAAATAATCCAGAAAATCACATTGTCTGATTTTATAAAGAATGTATTTTTAAATTATGGTGGAAAATAAGTATTGGGTCAATTAGAAAAGTACATCTCAATACTTTGTTACATACCTTTGTTGGGAATGACAGCATTCAAACGTTTACTGTAAGTCTTCACAAGGTTTTCACAAACCTTTGCTGGTATTCTGGTCCATTCCTCCATGCAGATCTCCTCTAGAGCAGTGATGTTCTGGGGCTGTCACTGGGCAACACAGACTTTCAACTCCCTCCAAAGATTTTCTATGGGGTTGAGATCTAGAGACTGACTAGAACTCTCCAGGACCTTGAAATGCTTCTTACAAACCCTGTCCTTCATTATCTGGTCAGCGTATTTGGGATCGTTGTCACACTGAAAGACCCAGCCACGTTTCCTTTTTAATGCTCTTGTTGATGGAAGGAGGTTTTTTTACTCAGAATCTGATGATACATGGCCCCATTCATTCTTTCCTTTACAGTGATCAGTCGTCCTGGTCCCTTTGCTGAGAAACAGCCCCAAAGCATGATGTTTCCACCCCCATGCTTTACAGTGGGTATGGGGTTCTTTGGATGCAACTCAGCATCCTTTCTCCAGTAAAATCAGTCTGCGGTTCCCAATGGTTACATTTTAAAGTTAAAAGCAACTTAAAAAATATTAAGGGTTTTTCAAAACAAAATGCAATCTATTTAAGCTGATGTTGCTTCATTTACAGAACATTCTCAACTCTCAACATCTAATGTTCTGATGCACTAACAGCAAGTCCTTCTTTTTTAAATATTAAGCTCCTAGAGTTCTTACTAACAGTTCTATTTGGGTTTCATCTGACCATAGGACATTCTCTCAATCCTCTCCTGGATCCTCCAAATGCTCTCTAACAAACGTTAGACGGTTCTGCACATGTACTGGCTTTAGCAGGGGGACACGTCTGGCCCTGCAGGGTTTGAGTCCCTGGTGGTGTAGTGTGTTACTGATGATAGTCTTTGTAACATTGGTCCCAGCTCTCTGCAGGTCATTCACTAGGTCCCCCCTGTGGTTCTGGGATTTTTACTCACTGTTCTTGTGATCACTTTGACCCCACGGGGTGAGATCTTGGGGGGAGCCCCAGATGGAGGGAGACCATCAGTGGTCTTGTCTGTCTTCCATTTCCTAATAATTGCTCTCACAGGTGATTTCTTCACACCTGTTGCAGATTCAGTCTCCCAGCCTGGTGCAGCTCAACAGTTTGGTTTCTGGTGTCCTTAGACAGCTCTTTGGTTTGGAGTGGAGTTTGGAGTGTGACTGTTTGAGGTTGTGGACAGGTGTCTTTATATAGATAACCAGTTCAAACAGGTGTCATTAATACAGGTAATGAGTGGAGGACAGAGGATCCTCCCACAGAAGAAGTTACAGATCTGTCAGAACCAGAGGTCTTGCTTTGTTGGTGACCAAATACTTATTTTTCAAGCATAATTTACAAATAAGTTCTTTAAAAATCAGACAATGTGATTTTCCGGATTTCTTTTTTCTCATTTTGTCTCTCATAGTTGAGGTTTACCTATGATGAAAATTACTCTCTCATCTATTTACGTGGGAGACCTTTCACAATTGGGGGCTGACTGAATACTTTTTTGGTCCACTGTTGATCTGGCGAAAGTCTTGAACAGGATAAGATGCAAAGAGGACACAGATTCATTACATCCTGAGCAGCTGATTTCTTTTAAAGGTCTTTGCAAAAGTGGCTTTGAAAAGTTGGAAAGAGTTCCTGCGATGTTTGTATTTAGTCACTTACAGGCCAGATTCATAGTTTGATTTAAAAATGCTTGGATTATTACTACAGAAGGCTTGGAAGTCCCTAATAAAATGCTCCTCTATGTTGTGACCTTCAGATGACATCCTGGAAGCAGTGGGCTTTAAATCGGGGTCGTCCACTCCTCAGAGGTCCGGCTCCACTGCAGGTCTCCACAGACCCAGGCTGAGCATTGACTTTGCAAGCCCAGCCAACGATGTGCCTCAGCTTAGCTCCTCCCTCCCGGGATCGCTGTCCGGCATTTCCCCCCTCCTCTCCCCGCGGCAGGGATCGCACACCATGGACTTCTTTGAAATGTGTGCCAGTCTGATCACCACGCTTGCGCGCTGAGGTGTGTTGACCTTTGCTGTCAGCAGAATGTTGGGTTGAAAGTATCTGCCGATCTGGGAGGTGGAGAACTAAATGTAGTGTTTGTATAGCGTGCAGAAAGGAAAGAGGGAGACAAACGGTCATTTTTTTGTGTCAATACTATTGTTCGGTCTGAGAAAACAGAGCCTGAGATCCCACTCTGCTCATGATGTCACTGAAGCAGAGAAGCGTGAAGGAACAGGTCAGTGTCGTGTCAAAAACAACATCTGATGGTAAAACCTGCAGCGGTGTCCACGGCAACACCACTCCATCGGGGGTTTTACTAAAGAAGCTTTGGTTATGTTTCTTATTAGAAAGCTTTAAAAGTGTTGACACACAAGCATCATTTATTCATCACGCAAATAATGCAATTATTTAGGTATCAAATGGTTATTTATTTTTGAAAAAAATTACAAAGTTTGTCCTTTAAACATTTCATTAAACCAAAGGTCAATCTGATTTAAAGGTAGAATGTAGATAAAAACAACAAAACAAGGTGCATTATCGCCGTGACTGCGTTAGCTGGAGCAGCAGAGCTTGTCGACGTTTTTTCCTTTCGTTTGTTCAGGAGCTGCAGTGAGTCCCTGGTGTCGGGACACAGGCGTGATTGTTCACACAACAGCAGCAGTTACTAACTAACACGCAGCACGTCATCTGTTTGTAAGTGCTGCTCGATTAGCACAGTAAAGCCTTTAGCCACCGCTCCTACGGGGGGATGTGGGCTCTCTGCAGGTGGAAAATGGGTAAATCTGTACAGGGCACGGAGGAAATATCAAGGTCATACCCCGCCCAGTGACCCCGAAGAGCAAAAATGTTCAAGCACATTTATTCTACGAGCATTCTGCAAGGAAACCATTATACGAAACGTAAGGGTAAGGTGAAGGGGAGGTAGGTGAGACGCAGGCGTGTCTCACAGATTTTTTACCCCAGGACAAAGTGACATTACTTCTACATCTAAGCGTATCACACCTCAACAAACAGTAGAGTGTAGCGTAAGGTCATCGTACAACAGCATCACCCGCATGTCATGAGTACGTGGAACTTACATCATCACTACGACTACTGTTCAATAGACTTATCACACCCGTGGCAATGGTACGTTCCATTTTCATGACATCCCTGAAGGTGGCGTCGCGAGCCTGAAGGGAACTGCAAGACACACCTGCGCTCCCCTTAAGATGCAGCCCCTCCTCTCTACGACCCTCCATGGGCCCGGACAGCCCAAAAACCCGCAGCACCTGTAGCCTTTAGATTATGAAAAATAGTTCAGAAACACACTGAACCCTATTGTCTCCCTTATCCAGTGTGTAGATAGTGGACACAGAAGGACAACGGTTGGGTGAAATGGTGTGTATGTCCTGCAGGAGGAGATAAGCCACAACCCCCTTTTTCCAGCTGCCTGAGAAAGTGCAACTCATTGATTTGTGCAGGTGGAAATGTGTGACCTGATTGTGTGTGCGTGTGTTTCCTGGATTTCTTCACTGATGTTTGGTGAGCTGAAGTTGAAGTGTAGACGCGTGGAGCTTAAAGAGAGGCTGCAGGGGTCGGCCATGAAGCAGAGCGGGGTCAGAGGACTGCTCCGCCTCCGCTCGGGCTGCACTTCGAAACCTGTCTCCAGGTCAGATTGGCTCTTCACTGCATCACACTCCATCTGTTGTCTGTGTTCACGCTGATGTCCCGTTTCCGCTCAAACGCTCATCTCAGAGGCAGAGGATGTGCTGCAGTGCCTGTTAGTTTAGGTTGTGTGGCTGACTGAAGGGCTTTGTTGTGATCATTTATACAAATGACAGTGTCACTTTAGTTTTGCAAAATGTTTCTTCTAATCTCAGACTTAGTGTGTAGCGGCTCAGAGCCTCTCTGTTTGAGTCAGTCCGGCCTCAAAGGTCGCGCTGCTGATTCCGGCTGCAGCATCTCAACATTCTCTTTGGGTTATTCTGGCAAATGAAAGTGGAGCCCTGAGCAAGTGAGAGGCAATAAGTCCTGGGGCCTGCTTTTGATGGGGTGAACATGCAGGGTTTGTTGCAGCACTGCTGTCCTGTTCTCTGCTGCTGAACACAAGTGGAGCGAGGGCTTTTTCACAGCCGGTCAGGCCTCCGCTGAAGCTGCGACCTTCCTGGGTTTCCGTCTCTGACTCTGCTGCCTTTCTGCTCATGCACACATGCAACGTCCGTGCACACCTGCCTGTGTGTGCACGGAGCAGCCATCCCTCTGCCAACATGGAAGCACGCCTGCTTCATGATTACTGTCAGACACAGCAGCTACGCAGCCACAAGCGGCACGCTGGTTCTGGAAGCTGGTCTGGAGCAGAACCACATCCGACACCAAAGTGAGTGGGGAACTGAATAGCCGTGACCTTTAACCCCTCCCTGTCTGCCCCCTGTACACGGCGGCTCCTGGGGGACGTGCACAGACGTGAACTCTGGATTGGTTTTGCCGTGCGCTGCATGATCCTGCTGTTATGATTTGCACTTTAATGAGTATTTATTGACAATAAAGACAAAGATACAAAAACAACACTTTTGCTTCTCAGGCTTTTGTCAACACAAACGCACACTGGTGAAGGCGAACACACCCCAGATGCCCTCACCAGGCTATGATGGAGAAACCTGGCAAAGCAAAGGAATCCGGGACAGAAAAAGGATTCCTAAAAGGGTGGTCCTGGTATGAAGACATCCAGATGTGCAAAATAACAGTCTGTGTAGCTTATTTCCATGCAGTTACAAATAATGACATGAACCTGACGCATTAAAAGGAGTGTGTACTTAAATAGCATAACGCTGAATGTTTCACGGAGGACGAAGAAAGGAAGAAGAGAATGAACGCGCAGAAATAAAGCTGACTGTGATCAGGCTTGACAAGATACTCTGTCCGTTTTCAGGCAGGAGCTCAAGGACGGGTCTTCAGGATTCTAACCCTTGACAGTGGGACAGTGTTTGGAACAGAAGTTTAGTCTTTTTATTGTTGAGCAGATCCTGTAAAGTTCTGCTTCTCCGGTTTACATGGTTGTATAAAGACGAGCCTGAATGTTCACCCGCTCGTTGGACGTGATGGTGTTTTGAAATTCCTCTGATCCAAAGTTCAAAGTCAGAGGGTCATTTTCACATGTGCAGAGAGATTTCCAGCATCCTTAGTCCACACGGACGACGGGCTGCAGCAAACAAGTGAGTCCAGGTGCCTCCCACTTTCAGGGACGGTTTTCAGGGAGGTCGGCGAAAACTTCGGGAGGAGGTAAAATGATGGCAGTGGCATCGAACTCCTGGGCTGCACCGTGCT
The DNA here is from genome assembly GCF_053564925.1 of Oryzias latipes. Taxonomy (NCBI): domain Eukaryota; kingdom Metazoa; phylum Chordata; class Actinopteri; order Beloniformes; family Adrianichthyidae; genus Oryzias; species Oryzias latipes. The sequence goes on from NC_136240.1 coordinate 5,474,187, forward strand.
CAGGCCTGGAAACGATCAACGACAGCATGAAAATGACTCACATTCTCCTCCGATACCAGCGTGGTGATGCAGCGATGACACAGTTCATCAAACCCACAGCTCATTATGGAAAAAAATGACTCATTGTCCTACGAGAAACATGAGCCAGCCTAACTTCCTGTTGGGTCAGTGTTGGTATTTTACTCCGTCTAACTTTTTCACAAGCGCACAGAATGCATTCATTCTTGTTATGATGAGCAAACGGCCCCAAACCAAAAAGAAAAAAGAAACCTGTTGGGCTGCAGGTTGGGCAACATGTCTGACATATTTCTTTATGCATGGTAGTTATCCTCCACTTACACAAGAACTTCTTCCGGTGTTGGCAATCGTCCCGCTGTGAAACCAGAATGGACATTATTATAGATTATTCTAGATGTAGTATCATTGTAGGCTTATGCCGGGATTATCTGGGGATCACTTACTTGTCTCTGGCTCACTGGTGCTAAAAATAACAAGCAAAAGAAATGTTAGAGATCTGTGTGTGTGAGTGTTTCCTGCTCGATCAAACAAGCATAATACTAACCTGGCAGGAGTCTCCACTGGTTTGGGTGGATGGAAAAATGTGGCCAACTTCTGAAGTGCTTCGCTTCTTCTAAAACACCAGTGAAAGGCATTAATCGCTGTTTATTGGATGAAAGGCTTCAGTGTCTGCAGGAGAAACCAACACAAACTCACTGTGTCTGAGGGTCTTCAGCGCTCATGTCGCTGTGGCTGTGCCGGTGGATTATGGGAATTTCGTTTTGACCTGTAAAAAAAGAAAAACCCAGTTGGTTCTGAACAAAAGTCTCTAACAAAACCTGCAGACCAGCAAACGCCGCAGACATTTGGAGCTTCCGCTCCGCTCAGGTGAGCGCTCCTGATCACTGCACCAAACCTGCAGATCTCATTCAAGAGGCCACAGAACGGTCGAAACAACAAAGCTAAACTGAATGTGTTCAGATGTCGGCTTATCATCTGGAGGGACGGCTGTTGTGCAGCCGCAGGGCGGTCGATTGCAGGTTCGATTCCCGCCTAGCCTGCCCATGTGCCCACAAGACACTGAACCCCAGCTTGCCTCTGGTGGAAGGTTGGTGCCAGTGTTCGGCAGCGGAGCCGCCATCAGTGTGCGGATGTGTGTGAATGTGTGTGTGACTGGAAAGCACTTTGGGCCTTCAAAGAAGGTACAAAAACGCTATACAAGTAGTTCTGTTTAGTTTAGTTTAGTTTAGTTTTCCAAATGTGTCACAAGTCACAAATCCCCTCACAATACTGAACGTAGAAAAAATGGACACCCCTGAAGCTTATTAAGTATAAAAGTATAGTAAAGTATACACCATTTCCCATCATTGGGTCAGGTTTTCATTTTGACGAGTTCTGTTTATATTCTAAATATCCTCCTCAAATGGAATCAAACAACACAAGTCAAAAACACTGCATCTACCCACATCCCCCAGAATTCATTTGGCTCCATTGACAGCTAACATGAGTGAATAGTACTTTAGCTAACAAGAAGCTAGTCTTTAAGCAGAGGGGACTTTACTGTGTGGTCTGAAGTTTTAAAGCCTTGACAGAGTCATGTGACTCTGTGACTAAATCATGTGACCAAAAATAGCCTCAGGAATCTGCAGAACTCTGAAAATTCACACCTGAGTTTCAATGAACAAACAGATTCCATCCACTGGAAAGAAAATGCGTCAACATCCTTAGTTTGAACATATACAGTTTTTTTTTTTTTACTAAATATTTAAAAATGGCAATACAAGGAAACCCAGAGGTATATGTAACTACATTAGTGTTTTCATTATTATACTTTTCCCCCAAGTTTCTGTTTGTCTTTATCGAGATAAACTTTTTTTTCCATCAAATCAAAAAGGTGAAGCCAGTTTATGTTCCCTCCTTTACTCAGACATGATCTGGAAAATTGCTGTTGTGTGATTAAAAATGTCTCTAGAAACATGAATCTGTGAGAAGAACGTGAGAGGAACTGTCCAGGGTAAGCCCCGCCCTCACCCTTCAGCGGGTGGTTAGGCTCCAGCAACCCTGCCACCCCGAACAGGAAAATGAACAAACATTTGAACGAAATAGAGCAAAATGATGAAGTTGACTGTTCCATTATGGAAAACTTCCTTCAATTTATAATATGATTGAAAGAAACACATTGTGAAATTCATGACATGTATGCTTTTATGGTGGAGATCATAATTAACCCCATTCATGCTGGAATTTATTTCTGATTCTGTCAAAACTATTCTTGTGTTTTTGTTGTACAAGGTGGAGCTACATTAAGAGGAGTCCTGGATTTTAGCAACATGAAGGATTATATCCTATCGAAATGGAACTCAAACAAAACGACGTGTTTTTTTTTTTTAATCATAATGATTGAGTCTTACCTGCATCTGGCATGGAGATACTTCTGGTATGACTCCTGCAGAGGCGGAAAAATCCAAAAAAGAATTCTTAAGAGTTTTTATAGAATCTCCAATCACGGATTTGTCAACTGGCAAAGATGTCTGCTTACACTGGGGTGAATGGATCTGCATTTTCCATGGGTTCTTCATCATCATAGGTCCACTCCTCACTGTCATCTGAAACTGCAACCATCCACCAAGTAAACAGCTGCTCAACAACAGAATGAAGGCTGGATCTTGAGGGACAAAACAAATACTTACAGCTTTCTGCAGACTGAGGAAAGTGATTAGTGCCTCTAGAAAAGAAAACAGACAAAAAGCTCAAAGTCATCCTCTAAACAGCACTCATGGAACAGCTCTTGCCCCCTGCTGGGATGACGTACATGCCACCTGCACCAAATCCGTCTATCTCCATGACATTGCTGCTGCTCCTGCGCGTCGTTTTCTTTCCCAGCTCCATCATCTCCTTAATGTCCAGCTCCACGTGACCCACAGCAACATACCCGTCTGAAGCACAAAACACAGCAGCGCCGCTCAGGAAGCAGGCCTCCTGGACTCAGCCTTTCCTGCTGCCCATGAGGGCTTTGGACTCACAGTTGTTGCTGCTGTCCCTAGCCAGCCACTTCCCTTTGGGGCACTTGGTGGTTCGGATGATGCTGATAATGTCTCCGTTCTTGACAGGGAGGTCGTTCTTCCGTCCTTTTACTGTTTCTGTTACTCTGGCCTGATACATGGCTTCCTCCTGTCCTGTTATCTGAAACACACAACGCAGCCTGTCTCTGTCAGCTCTTCTGAAACAAACAGAGCTGTGGCATCATGATGACACACAGAAAAATAAAAATGTTTTGAAAAAATCTAGGAGGGAAAATCAACTCAAAGACCAGCAGGGCTGCGCTGATGAAGCAGAGGATTTTAAAGTCACCCCACTCTCCACAGACCAGGTTGTCTTTTAGATTAGAATTAGTGTCACAATGGGTCAAAATCTGTGGGGTCACAGTCCTGGTTAATAATCGTACACTGATCTCCCTCAACTTTACCAGATCAGAAGGAAAATGGACCCAGGAGGCCAGAAATATCATTTCAAACTTAAAACGAATCTGTTTTTGTTGAGCGTCCTCATAAAACCTGAAAGGAAAACAGGAAGTAACTTTTTACACAAGGATAGAGACTTCACAAACAAGTGTGGAGTGTGGAGGATTTGTTTTTTTTCATGATCCTGAAAGGAAAACCTGTATTGATGGTCTTAAATGCAAAGTGATAGATTTAAAAAAAAATGCTGGATTGGATGAGACCTTTCTGACCTGAGTCATGTGACATGAGTGTTTGTGGGAAAGATTTCAGTTTATGTTTTTATAGGTTTTGTTTGAGCGTGTCATGCAGCCACGCTCTGAGGAAGGAATGAATCCAGACAGGTCTCACCCCCCTCCCTCCCTCCCTCCCCCCGCCCCGTCCTGCCTAAATCCCAGCACTCACCTTGAATTTCTTCTTCATCTCATTCTCCCTCTTTTCCCTCTCCTTCTGCTCCTTCTTCTCCCTCTCTTGTTTCTCCTTCAGCTCCTTCTTTTCCTTCTCCAGCCGCTGCTTTTCTCTCTTCTTCAGCTCTTTCTCGTCCGGCCCGTCCGTGACCGATTTCTTGTCGTTCCTGAGGATAAGAGGACAAAACGCTCAAGCAGCAGAGAGAAGAGGCAGGACTGGAAGCCTCTGCGGTCACAGAAGCCGGCCTTACCTCACAAACAGGCCCGTCCTGGTTTTCTCTTGCACCTGCGGCTGCACCTGAACCAAGAGCCCCGAGGTTGATTAGATTCCAAATGAAAAGAGGTGAGGATCAAAGTGAAACAATCAAAATCTTACAGGGCTGCTTGCTGGTTCTTGTGAAGCCTCAACATATGGATCTGTGGTTACAAACCACGAAAAAGGAGTAAATTAGTTCAATCAAACACGCATTTTTCCGTAAAAATCAAATGTTTAACATTGAGGATGAAAAATGTTCAAGCTTCAACGCAGATGTTATAAAAATGTGCAAATTGAAATCTTTGTCTTTGTGAAGCAAAGTCTACTTTCTTATGACAGCAGGAGATTCTTAATCTGGAAGCAAACCCTGAGTCAGAATGAAATCCCATCCCTGCAGCTCACGTTTGCTCTGCTCTGTGTCTGGATGACACTTTTACCGGGCGGACGACGCCGTGAACTTCTGTGACCTTCGCTGTAAATCAGGTTGGGATGCACACGACAGGGGCTGTTTCCAAACTTAGCCGGGATTCGTCCGTAAACCCAGCACATTGTAAAGCTTGTGGATCTATTATGTTTAAGATTTGTTTGGATGATGTAAAATTAAAGTGAACCACTTCTGTCTTTCTAATGACTCAAACAAAGTGTTTTAAAGATAAAGGAAGTTCTGTCAGCTTGCTGGGAAATGGAGCTTTTATTGGGAAAAGTATTTCTACGTTCCTAAAACGTCCACATTGATTTGTTGGATATTAGAACAGATACGTGTAAAAGTAGCAGAACAGCGTGCAGAAAAACCATGAAAGATGGGGTCCACATTCATTGTCATGCTTTCTCACGACTCTGCGCTTACTCTTTGGTGTTCCTTTCTTTGTGGTTTTCTTGCCATTGTTGCTGCTCTTTCCTTTCTTCTTCGATTGAACCTGGAGATCCTCAGGCGCAGTTTCTCCGTTGTCATGGTAACTGGTGCGATTGTTTGCCTGAAGTCTTGGTAGGGCAGAAATTTAGAGACATTTTTGTGAAAAGAGATATGATGTTGCAGAGAAACTACAGCTGAACTTGAAAGTCTTACTCCTCCTTGGGCGATGGTTCTTTGATAACTGGAAGGGAAAATCCTGGCAATGAATGATGAAGGTGCTCCTCTTTATAAACCACCTGTGGATGGACCTCGGGTTCTGGATGGACCTTGGGTTCTGGATGGACATTCAGTTCTGGATGGACCTTGGGTTCTGGACGGAAGTCTTGTTCTAGATGGGCCTCGGGTTCTGGATGGAAGCCTGCTTCTGGATCGGTTCCTTCACGGCTGTAGAACGCTGTGTGGTTCTGTGTGTCTGGACCATCAAAGATTGCCTGCTCTTCATTCTCCCAATCGGAAGAATCCACTTCAGGAGTTTCCTCCGAAAACTCGGGGGGCACAGGGATCACTGCAGAATTCACGTTAAAACAAAATTAGTGAAATAAAAATAATGTCAATTATTAGTAAGTGGAAAAAATCTTCATTGCTTTTCTTTTTACACCAAAACATTTGGAAATAATAGTCATGCTACAACCCGCGCAGTCAACACAAAAAAAGAGTTTTCAGGTTTTTGGAGATTCAAAAGAAAGACATCACAGACTCTCTACCTTCAAGGAGAAGAGGAGGAATGCAGTCATCAGACAGAAGCCCATCGGGTTCGTCTGGAGCAGAACGCACAGCTTTCAGGTCTTGGTGGGCCCGCATGGGTGGAGGGGTGGGAACTACCAGCATGTCAGCGATGGGGTCAGCCACCTCAGTCGTGACTCGCTGCAGGACTGGGGAGGCTTGTCCTGCAAACAGTCATCAATGTAAATGTCTGCCCACTGATGCAATTTGAAAGTCAGACATAAAACAGATAGGAAAAAGAAAAAGAGCTGGTCTGGAAACTGAAGCAGAAGAAAACACAAGAGATTTTTCCTTTTCCTCTAGTAAACTGTGACTTTTTCAAACATTTCCTCTGTGTTGTTCACACAAAAATAAACAGGTTTAAGAAAAGAATCGATATTTCACCAATCAAGTCACTATTTAAAATGTAGAATTGAGAAGTTTGAAAGTCTTCCCTGTGTGTTCGTCAAAACAGCACAAGCAGGAGGTGACACTCTCTTCAGGTGGAACAGTTTGTTGACAGACTTGGAATCCTAAAAGCACATCGATGATTCATGCAGGTTTCATGCAGCTCATAGTTTTTTTTTTTTTAATTCCAAGTCTCTGTCAACAAACGGTTCCACCTGAAGAGTGTGTCACCGCCGCTCTGTCATAGCTGCCATTCCTCTACACCTCTCCCTGCCTGCTGCTCAGTCGCCTCTGGCATAAAAGTACAATCTCAGCGTTGTTTTACGTCTCCATTTGTGACTGAACCGTTCGCCCAGCACACAGGGAGAGCTGCAAACTAAGTCAGTGGCTTTTGTGTTGTGGGCTGGAACTCTGCGTGATGCCCTGCAGCCCTGCAGCACGTACCTGATGCCTCGCCGCTCACATCTGCCGTTTTCCCCTTCATGGTAAAGTTAAACTCCACAAGAAAAAATAGAGGGAAGAACTCCACAGAGACTTACGGTAGTCAGTGCCATGAACCTGTTCTGGTTTCGGTGGAAGAGCCGCTCCAGTTTTACCCTCATAGTCAATGGGTGGGAGCTCCAGTAAGGCCGGGGTGGGGCTCCGAGGAGGGGCAAGCTCCTCAGGTGATGGAGAGGTTTGTGTTGGGTTGGACAGAGGGCTGAAGGAACAGCAGAAGAATTCAAACCAGAAATTGTTAGTTTCCTGTAACCTCCTGTAACCTTTTTCAACTAAGTGACTTCCTCATGTTTACCTGGTGGACTTCTTGCGAGCATTCTCCAGAGCGCTCAGAATCCTCAGGTCACCTGGGGGGGTTCTTTTTCCAGAGCTCATGTCCTCCGCTCTCTCCAGAGCGGACAGCACAGAGATCGGCCGTTCAGCTTTAGGGGGCGTCTGGGACGAGGGGGAGTCCAGGGTGGGAGGAAGAGGACTCTCCACCGGGTCCATGTTCAGAGCTTGGAGAGCAGCATCCGCCTCGGCCTCAAACTCTGGAGGGAGCGGGGATGGAGCAGAGATCCCCACAGGACCCTCTGTGATGGCAGCGCTGGCTGGGGGGCTCGGGGAAGCAGAGGAGGAATTAGGAGTACTTTCATTTTGGCTGGCTGCTGTAGGACCTGGCAAAGCAGGAGTTTCTGTCTCAGCAGGAGTTTCAGTCTCAGGAGGGATTGAAGGAGGTGGTATAAAGACGGGAGGAGGGACATTTAGAGGTGCAGGAATGGGTGACATTGGGGGGATTTCCTGAAGGCCAACGTGGTTTTTGCTTAGAGGGGATTGTGGGTTTGATACTTCAGCCTCTGCTTTTGCATTAACGGTGAGAAAAGGCGTAGAGATGGCTGAGGTCGGTCCTGAGTCCTCTAGGCTCAGCGAGTTGGGGACTGGAACAGTCACTCCTGGGTCTTGTTTTGAGGACTTTTTGAAACCCAGAATCCCTTTCTTCTTCTGTGTTGGGACTTTAGCTGGGGGCGGGGCCACCTCTGTGTCTTTCTGTGCTGGAATTCCTGGCGATTTCTTTCCTTTGCCATTTTCTTTCTTTTGTTTCTCCTCCAGTGAATAACTGTTGAGTTTCCCTTTCTCTTCTTTCGCCGTCTTGCTGTTCACCTCTTTCTTTTTCACATCACTCTTCTCTTTTGTCTTTGAATTAGCATGGATGAGAGGGCTTTTGCTGTCCTTCTTGTCATCCTTGAAGACCACTCTGGGGACAAACAAGGACTTTGACTCTACGGATTGGTTAATGGAGGTTAGCAGGGAGGCCCGTGCACCTGCGGGGAGGAAGTGAGTGGGGCTCAGTGGCTGGGGGGGAGGGACGACCTTTGGCTTCTCTGGGAGAACAGGCCTGGTTTTGGGTTGCTTCAGGAAAATGTCTGACTCCTGGAACTTGGCCCTGATGCTCTTGAAGTCCAGTGGTTCCTCCTGCAGGGGATTTTACACAACCCAGTAGATATATTTGAGGATTTGCAATCACATTACACATGTGCCAGATGACCACACAACAACTACACAAACGACAGTGACGTGGTTTTTGGATGATGGACGCGCTGCCCCCTACAGGCTGAGCTTTTCTCCCAAGCAGAATCCCGAATAGCAGGATCTCATTTTAAATGGAGTGAGATCCTGTGGCAGAGGAAAACACCAAACTCTGGTTTTCAAATACGACGATTTGATGGCTCATGACCACACATGAGCCCAAAGCCATTCATCATTTTCGATACTTTCCAAGGTTGTCAGGGGGGTGGAGCCTCAGCCAGCAGTGAGGCGAGAAGGCTTAGCCACAAACAGTCACTTCTAGACTGTGGAGGGACACAGTGGCATCTCCAAGAAAAGTATGAATATAAACACTTCTTTTTTATAAACCTGTGAGGAATTTAAGACAAGGCGGTAAACTGCACAGATGCATCTCTGTTTCTGCTTTGATAGTTTCTCTTCCACAAAACAGAAGATTTTCACCTTTGATGACATAACACTGATTTTAAATAAATAGCTGTTGAATTTAAGAAACAATTGACTGAAATTCTCATTAGTCTACAGTATTTGGGTTAGAATTACAAAACAGATAGAGGCAACAGCAGCATCACCTGCTCGTTTCTCACTGACAGGCTTAACTTAGTAGTGCTTGACACGCTGAAGAGGAGGACATCACACATACCTGATCCATTGTGTCAATATCCAGCAGAACGACAGAAAGCCCTCAGTGATCTGGAGGATTTTCCCCCATCAGCTTCTCTTTCTGTGTCTTTTAAAAATGGCACAGTTCAAAATAAAAAAGAAGAGGCTACAGCATCAAAAAAACAACAAAACACAATCTGTGTGTGTTCCACCGCGTGGCGAGCGTGTCCTGTGCTCGGCTGAGAGTGTGCGTCCTTTGGGTGCGGAGGGCGGCGTCAGCGCAGCACTGAGTAGGGGAAACTTGCCCTCATCCGGCTTGTCTGACGGGTCTGGCCCCAGCTGAACAGTCAACGCAATCATTCTCGCTCCCCAAACATCTCCCAGGAATGCGGCCCGGCCGGCTCCTGGCAAGCACCTCTGAGTCACTGACCCCACATCCATTTACACAGAATTCTTCTTAAACTTTGAGCTTTTCACTTAAAGATTTGAATGAAAAGAGGAACATTTACAATATTTAAAATCCCAGGAAGCTGTTTTTTCAAAGGTGCACTCAGACAGATCCACTCAAAAAAATCAACGAAGGATTATGGAGTTAAAGAGGTTGGTCTACATTCCAGGTCACTTGTGACAAATACAGAAGTACTTAAGGAAGAATGTATAATATGGCACCAAAGCAGCCATTTCCACAGACTTTCAGACTGCTCTGAAACATGGCCTGTTTTGGGTCAAGGTAGGTTTCCTCTGTCACCCAATCTAATGGGGGAAACCACGTTTCCACTTAAGATTATTATATGTCCACAAACTTACATGAGTTGATGCATCTGCCCCCACAACACAAACACAACTTGAGAACATTTGATAAAAAAAACAAAAAAACACTTTCAATGCTTGATTTTCTGAGACAAACTCACGGGGAAACGGCATCAGACGCTGCCATCAGACAGAGCTGCTGCAAAACATGCACACTTTCCCTTTGTTCACACTTTAGGTGACAGGCAGAGCATTCTTCTGTGATGCAATCAAACTCTAACACCTGCACAGTTACCACAAAGGTCAACCGGAGCAATAAAAAAACAAACAGGTTTTCTCTGGTGTTGCTCTTGACTGCAACAAGAATCCGAGATAAAACACTGAAGAGGAACCTCTGACAGCTCACGTAAACTCTGACAGATCCAGCTGCAATACTTGAGATTTTCTCACACATAAACACATAGGTGCAAACACACACACATTGGAAAACAAACACACACACAAGCTTTATTAGTCTCTTGGGATGTGTTTATTTGCAACAGGTTATACATGGTAAAGAACCTAAATCAAGATTGAATCAAAAAAGAACAAAAAAAAACCCAAATCATCTAAAAACCCACTGCAGAATGTCTTCTTCATAGAGATAAAAAAGAATGTGTCCATTAAGAAACTGTTAGCTGAGGTAAAGTTAAAACAGGTCTAGAAATGTTACGTCCTCACACAGCAGCCATTCCCTTTTCAATCTTTGCTCTTTTTCTCTAGATGTCAAAGTTTGGATGTCAATCAGCATCAGAGCCCAGAAGGGCGGGTCTGAGTGACACAGAGGACTCTGGCCATAAAACAGGGAGTCACTGGCATCACAGTTGATGAGGCTGTAGCAGGGAAAACTAGCGTTTGGCACAACCGACTGACCGACAGGCAGAGCGTCCCTGTAGGAGGAGGGCAGCTAAAATAGTGCTTTGTTTGCTGCCCGCAACTTAACAATGGTTTGGCGATACAAAAGCTGCGGCACATTATGTGTAGGAAGAAGCTGATTTAGTTTTGGACGAGAAAGTCGTTTGAGGCAAAGCAGCTCAGATACATTAAAGGGGTACTATGAGTGGTTAGTGTGTCCATACAAAAGAAAAAAAACAACAAAAAGAGGCATAAACATGTTGGTATTGCTTAAGTTAACATCAAGAATTTGCATAACTGAAGCCTTCCCATTTTATGGCACAGACGTCCAGAGGACAAAATGCTTGCAGTTATCAATATTTACAAAATGAGTTAGACAAACCAACTATCAGATGCCTTAAAGCCATGTTCACTCTAAAATTCCTATAGAGCTGACCCCAGCCGCTTGATTGAGTTAGAAAATAAAAAGTCAGTTCTTCAGTTTGATCATTTTTTTAATTATTGTACAAAAGTTATAGACAATGAGCGGTTGGATCACAGAATCTGTCGCTTGTCTGTCGTCTCAGAGTCACGGCTGTCCTCCAGTCTGCATACGCAGTGAGACATTTGGCAAATCACTGAGAGTGTGCGTGATCCATGGGCGGGGCACGGCAGCGTGCGTGTCTGCACATGTGCTGATGCGTGTTGTCAGAGGGTGAGTGGCTCCTGGGGAGTCTGTCTCACAAGCAATCCCAGCCACGAGCCCGGGAAGAACGGCTCACAACAGATGCAGATTGTCTCTGTCAGAATGAAAAGCAGGCTTCTGTGTGGCAGACGTGGAGGCACTGCTCGACCCCCCCCCCCCCCCCCCCCCCCCCATCTGCAGCAAAGTCTCTGACCAGACGGGCAGGAAAGACAGGAAGAGAGCGGAGGACGCACCGGGAAGGAGGGAGGGGGCCAGGCTGTGTCTGTAAGGCCGGCGTGAGAGGAGACGGAGCGGTGGAGGGAGAGCAGGACCGGTCACAGTGACTGATGTCCCTCCTGCCCGGAGCCAATGACCGAGAGAGCCCCCCCTCCTCCTCATTTGAGGAGGAAATTCTGCACAGAGGAGGACTGTGGGAGTGTTGAGGCTCCTCTTGGGAGGTTGTTAGCAGGAGAAGAAGGGCTTGTCCAGGATGAGCCAGACACGCACACACACACACACACACACTCAGAGGTAAAGGGTCGTCTTGCTCTCTCAATGCTGGTCAGGTCTGTCTTCCCAACGATCTTGTCATTTCCTCCCTTTGTTGATGCGGGCATAGAGAGGGTCCTTCCCCATCTGTCCGTAAGAGAAAAAAAAACGTTACATGCTCACTTTTCACCACTACGTTTATTTGCTGAGTTGTTGCAGTGCCTCTAAACACTGCAGCCATAAAAAAGTAGAACCTCATTTCATGAGATTTTATAACAGTTGACTGAATTCCATGAATGAGGAGATTCCAGAGCTGCAGAGTTTTTCCCTGACGCTACCACAAGGTGGCAGTAGCACACTGGCCTAGGACTACAGTCCAGCCAATAGGTTCTGCTCTTGTCTCCATGTCCTCATGCACACGCATGCACATTGGGACTCCCTCCGTGGCCAGAATGAATCAGAGATATAAAGTAAAGCCTTGGAGGACCAGTTATGAGTCATCATGTCTGGATTTCTCTCCAACTGAGCCAGAGCACAGCGGCGGATGATGGAGCACCAAGCCCACTGCACCCTTTCAAAGCGGGTCGTTATTGCTGAACACCTAATTATCATCAGCCACTCCATCTGCCATGCAGACACTGGGGCTGGAGGACAGTCAGTCGCGTTAGAGAGGACTTCTGCTAAATGTGAGTGTGAAAAAGACAGGCTACAGGAACACACTTCTGAACATTTACCTTTATTTCTAATAACTATTTTACAGCTAAAATATTTTTCTCTTTCATGATTTACAAAATCTAAAAAGCAGAATTGGGCTGAGTCTCACGCTTCCTCTGAGATGTTGGCTTCTGCTTTAGAAAACTGCAAATGAAGTCCCAGTCTGGGCTGTCGGCAGCCAACAGAAAGTGGCTGCCGACAGCCCAGAATGACACCACACAGAACCTGAAACAAGCAGAGACTCAGCACGTTTCTGCAGTCGATACTTGAGAGCGGCTTCCCACAGTGTTACCGTGCATCAAAACCAGAGCCGTTAACCCCAGCCAAGAGGCACCAGAGGACCTGTAAGGGCAAAGTGCTGGCAGGGCGACCAACCCGAAGCCCCAACATGTGGCCTGATTGTTATTTTGATGCGTTACACTCTTCTCAATTCACGGCTGAGACTGAAGAGCTCTCACTGGACATGAAATGACTACATCAGAAAAACATGACAAAGAATTCCCGTCCCGCCAGGCTGAACACCTGTCCGGGAGGGAGGGAGGGAGGGAGGGAAGGGCTCACATAACAGAGATTTTTGGCTTCAGTATAACTGACAATACCAATTCCAGGTGTGCCTGTCGGGGGATAAGCAGGCTAATGTGTGTGCGTGTCGTTTGGAAGACGCCTAAAGTCGATGTGACCCGGCAAGCAAACACCATATGGGAGCAGGGATATCCAGTCACCCACCAACAATGGAGGGACTCAAACGCTCGGCAGGTCCATCCTCCCTGTTCGGTGCTCCACATCCACCTGCAGCTTCCAGACCGGCTAAACGTGTGGGCCAGCGGGGCTGTGGTGGTGGGAGGGGAGGCGCTTCGCCACCCCTCCTCTTCTGCTGGAGTGTGGAGGCACTCGAGGCCTTCTTGGGTTTTAATTAGCTCCAATTATATTGGGGTAGTCATTAATCTTGGCACCTAAGTATTAGCTGATGAAAACAAACCCATTAGAGGTTTCAGTGTGAGAGCCAGCAGCTATCATTAAGAAGCCACAGCTGAGAGGATGGTGTGGGTGAGGTTGGGAGGTATAGATCAAAATGACTCTCTTCTTTTGGAGTGTGTGTGTGTGTGTGTGTTTCTGTGCGTGTGTTGCATGACCATACTTTCGTGCCTCACACTAACATTTCCGGCCCCGGAAAGTTGATTGCATCTTGTCTGTATCAGTTTCGTCACTTTACATCCCTCCACATATTAACATATTAACATTCCATGTATAATGCATGAAATGTCAGCAGACATCATGGTTACTCTGAGCTAAAAATCTAAGATCAGCATATTGTACGCAGATCCCAAGACATGCTGCTCATCGGAGGGCACAGCTTCTGATTAGCTGTCACTTTGACTTTCTCAGCGAGATCTGTGCTATTTATGGAGGCGGGTGTGGAGACAGGACAGAGGGAGAGAGCCCCGCTTCACCGAAGCCTCCTCAGAGTTTATGTCAAACAGAACCGTCTTTTACCGTCGACAGAGGCTTACAAAACCCATCTGATGGAAAGAGAAGGTGATGCAAAGCATCCGTGTTGGTGCTGCTGAACAGACACACACACAGACACACACAGACACACACGAGCTGTCGCCTCAACATGCATTTGAAAGTGGAAAGTAGTGAAAATGCAGCAGAAGAAAGAACAGATCCCAGCTGCGGGCAGAGGAGAAGAGGGTCCTGACACCTACCCTGCCCTGCTGCTATCTAGCTTCCAGGCTCTGGACCGGCCTGTTCTTGGCTGGGCTCTGCTGTCTCGCAGGGGCAGGGGGACCCAGAGCCACATGCCTACAGAGGAGAGGGAGGGGCAGGATAGGAATAGAAAAGGATTGATGTGAAGAAGGGAGATAAAAGAGAAGAATACATGTGAGGAGAGAAAAACTATTAGAGAAGTCAGGCAGGAAAAAGTTAGTGTCAGTCCTCAGAAATGCACAAACACATTCCTGCACTCACTCATTTTTTGATTAAAGTCTCAGAGGAGTTTCAAGCATTGATCTTCATTTTTTTACACTAACACTTCTGCTTTTTGCACCTTACTCTTGGGGGAGTGCCCCCCCCCCCACCATTTGCACCTTCTTTCCCGTCCTCCTTCCTCTGTAACCTTCATGCAGCGCTGGCCTCGGCACAGACACGTGCACACGCCTCGGCGTGTGGTTCAGCCTCTGTGGCATTTCCAGCAGTGTGAACGTCCTCACAGGTTTCTCTTAAGAATGGCTGAACTGAAGGCACAAAACTAATGTTTCACGCCCGCCCGGGGAGTGCAAAGCAGAGGAGGGAGGAGGACTGGAAGCAGAATAATAATAGAGGATGGAGAGAGGAGGAAAAACAGCAAACGGCAGGAAAAGAAGTTATTTATTAGAAGGTCAAAGTTTTGACGGGTATTTTCACTAAAGACAAAGGTGACATTCTTCACCTTCTGTATGAGTCTGCCTTGATTTACTAATCTTTTCTTTTGTTTTTGTCTACAAATGAATTGGTGAAGTAAAGAAGAATAGAAGAGGAGCACGGAGTGACGACTCCTTCACAGGGTTCAGGTTCTAGCTGCCTGTAAACCAGCAGTGATGAATGGATAGAATCCAGCTGATATTAATAACCGCTTAATGATGTCCCTGACAGCTCCATCAGCTCATTTAATGCCACGTGAAACACACACACTCCTGTTTATAATCACACAGTAACCCACACACCTTATGTAGGCACAGTACCAGAGACACATCCCACAGGAAACAACAACACTGATCCCTCAATCAGACCGAATGATTAGCTGACCCCGCCGCTCTGCAACAAAAGGCTGTTTATCAGCACATCTTACTATTCCTGTCCTGTCAGAACACACACACGCACACACACACTTACAGCATCTTCCTCCCCGCTCCGACTCGGACTGCCCTCCGCTTCCCCGAACGAGTCGTCTGTCGGTGGGTCTGTAGCGTCAGTGGGGGGGTCACTGATGTGGGAGGCCGAGGACTTGGATGGAGAGCTCTGCCGAGGAGCTGGCGTCGGTGCTGCAGGGAGACGCGGGAGACAGTTCTCACATGGCGGCACAAACAATGGGTGGCACACGGAGAGGCGGGGCTTCTCACGGGAGTTGGTGGATGGTGTGGTAGAAGTGACTGGCGTAAGATTCATCTGGGAAATGTCAAAGTCGTCACAGTCGTCCGTGTCTTGGGCGGTGCCCACGCGGCTGAAGTAGGAGGTGAAAGCATCTGAGGTCCCGGCTAAGCTCGGCTGCTCGGCCTTCTTGGACGGCATCGGCGGAGGCTTCGCCAGCTGGAAGTCCTGAGGGGAAGACAAAGTTTGATAAGAAAATTCCTCCTTTCTGGTCTCAGCAAAGACGCCTCCTTACCTTGAACATCTCCTTGCCCATCTTCTTTGTTCTGACCCCATGCTGTGGGCTGGATGAGGCAGAGGGAATGGAGGTGCTGGCTCCAGCACTGGAATGGCTTTCGCCAGCATGAGGGAGTGTCGCGATGGACGTCAAGGTCTGGAACATAGCAGCAGGCAAGGTGCCAACTGGCTGGGCAGGGAGGTAGGCTGTAGGGGGGAAAGCCCCGGCTGTCATGGCTGCCCATTGCTGCTGGGTGGCAGGGAAGAGGTTAGCCTGTCCCCAGATAAGTGGCTGACCCCCCGGCAGCACTTGGGCTACGGGGCCGAGTGGAGACTGGACACCAAAAGCCAGCGGCGTCTGGGCGGCAAACGCCTGCTGGGTCCAATGGCCCGAAGGTACTGTCCCCATGGTCACATAACCTTGAGGTAGAGATTAGAAAATTCAACCCCAATCACAAAAGGAAAGTTAAAGGACAGACTACAGCAGCCTACAAATGCATTTTCTCAATGCAAAACCCCACAAAGACGCAAACACATGCATCACTGGAGAACGCTGCTCCACTTCTGCCTGCAGCTAATGGGATGTCTTCTAATGGTCACAGCGAACTATCCTAATTACCTCCAGAATGAGGCAGAGTCATTAAGAAAAGGCAGAGCTCAACACACTCATTAAAAGCACTCAAACTCATCAGTAGAAGGTTTTTTTTTATTACACACTCGCCAGTCCCGTGTTTCTGGTCCCAGATGGTTTACAGCAGAAGAAAAGGTTGACATTTAACCTCAGCCTCTCTCAGGTGTGCTCAGTGCAAAGAGAGGTGAGGAGAGGAGTTAATGAAGACTTTCAGAGGAGAGAACGTCCACTCTGGTGTGTAATGTTCAGAAGTGTGCTACACACCATAATAACATTCACTACAAGCTTCTCTGAACGTTTCCCCCAAACCTCTTCTTCTGCCTTTACCACAGGTCCATCAGCAGCATCTGAGGCTGAGGGTTTTGAAACATTTCATATTCAACATACCACCATGGCTGCCTTTCCCCCCATCCCCTCTCCTTCCCTCCCTCCTCCCTCTGTCCTCTCCATCTTAATCATTTGCTGCAGTATTGAAGCAGAGGGGCTCACCTGAGGGCACAGACGCCGGGTTGAAAGGAGCAAACAGCTCCGCGGGAGCCTGGAGGCCTTGTGAGGGGTCGAGAGTATTGGCGGGGGAGGCGGGGCTCTGTGTGGAGTTGAAGGCCAGGTGATAAAGTCATCAGATTAGTCACAGTGAAAGTTCTACAAGAAACATTGTGTGTACGCACGACAGCAACTCACTGATGGAGAGGTGATGTCGGGCGGCGTTGACATGTCTCCAAAGATTTCTAACTGGCTGATGTTCTGGGAATCAGATCGTGTAAAGAGCAGTCAGGCGCCGTCTGTTCACTGTTCGAGCGGTTTACTTTTGAGGCGTTTGATCTCCTCGTGCAACATGCATCACACAGTGCATGCAACACAAAAGCAGTACATTAGCAGGACCTACCTGAGCACTGCAGGAGCAACTCAGAGGAGGTAAAAGCGAAAGGTGAGGAGAGATGGGATAATGAGATGAGATGATGACAATGACATACCCACCATCAGTTAGAACAGTTTTTGCCATCTGCTTCTGATAGAGACAGTTTCCATCAGCTGATCCCACAGCGGATTACCACTCCCCCAACATCATTACAGTTTCAGTGTCTTCTGGGCAAGTCATTAATGTTTTCCTCTTGAAGAAGATACGTGTTGTGTCTCAGAGGGAATAGCTATCAAAGACAGCAGGCTTTCCTTTGATGTGGGTTTGTTCTGGATAATTCCGTTTCCTCTCCCAGCTTTTCCCCCATCCCTCTCTTTAGCATCTCCATCTACTTCCCACATTATTTATATCTTTAGGCCATCACTATTTTTAGTGAATAAAAGAGTTTAAGCCTTAAATTCATGGTCATAGATTTGCATAAATCACACATACAGATCCGGTCTTTACAGATAATTAATGTTCTTAGAGTGTCTCTCTTCTGTGGGCATGCAGACCATAAAGTTCCAACTGCATCTATCAGAAAATGGATCTGTGATTAAAGTTTTTGCACTTATTCGTCTGTAAGGGTGTTTTAAGAGGGGAGGGGCAATGCAATGAGGTATTGCTGCAGAGGGGAGCCTTGCTGTCTGCTGATGGTTGACTCCCTCAATACTGGCCATGTGTGCGGTGGGGGCCGGTGGGGTCAGCTGCCGGTGGTGATCAGTCTAATAAAGGCTTCATTTCTATGCTGTGAGAGGCTGTGGAGCTGACTCTCGGTTCACTTCTCCTTTGGTCACTCGTCTCTTTCAGAATCTCAGCTTGATGCTAAAGGGGAGTTTTGGCTAATATAATATGAGTTTCATTATCACACACACTAGAAAGGGTTCAGCTCTCGTAAAGGATTTCCCAGGTACTCCTGTCTGTTCCTGGTTACCATGGACACTGGAAAGTTGTATGTTTTTTTTCCACAAATGAAGAGTTGCAGTCGTTTGAGACTTAAAAGGTGGAGTGGCACATGTTTAAGTAAAAAAAAAAAAAAAAGAGAAACTTTGGAAAATGTCTCTTTGGTAAACATGGGGGAGTTGGTGCTAACAAACACATAAAGGAACAGGATCCCCTTTTTTCTCTTTCTGTAGCACATTTAAGCAACACTGGAAGGAGCAGCTGTTGTGATTTCATGACATATACAGCTGCTTTGGACTGCTCCATTGTTAACGCTTTCTCAGCCCATCCAATCTCAGTATACCAAACGATCCTAGTGAAAGTGCATGAAAGCTCGTCCCGTGTTTTGTGTGTGTCACCTTACCTGAGTCACTAAATCCAGGTCTAAGTCTATCAGTTCTGCAACTGCTTCCTGCCTCTGCTGAGTCTGACTCTGCTCTGGTTGGAAGCTTTTGTCATGATAATGATGCTGACGGTGATGATGGAGATGATGTGAGGGTTTCTTGTGTCCATTCTGCAAACACAACCCCAGTGTTAGATGGTAGGTGGGACGAAAGAGTGAAGGTGAGACAGCAGAAAGAGTGGATTCATCTTGAAAGTTAATCTTGAAGAAGCATGATTTTTTTTATTTTTAACAGATAGCGAACAGCTCTTCTACCTAAGTAAAGCGTGTTTCACATTTGCATGTTGGCCCCAGTTACAGGTTTCTGGGTTGTCCGGGCCCATGGAGGGTTGTAGAAAGGAGGGGCTGCATCCTGAGAAGAGCACAGGTGTGTACTGCAGTCCCCTTAAGACCAGTACAGCCCTCTCCAGGGACATCATGAAAATGGAACATACCATTGTTGTGTGAGTGATCGTGAAGTATTTGAAAGGATAATGTAAGTTATTATAAGGTACAGGAGATGCTGTCATATAGTGCCTTTTATGCAGGACTCTAGTCGTTAGCGAGGTGCTGCGCAAACAGTGTGCAGGTGATACACAAATGCCTGTTAGATACCCGCAGGATGTCCACACAAACTGCACTGTAACTGTATAATTTTACTCATTTCCGACACATGCCCCATGATTGACATGGATGGAGCACGTGCGTGCTCATCACTTGAAGAGCACTAACGAGCTTTCTGAGCAGTCCGCAGTGTTCGAGGAGTGTGTAATAAAGGAAAAATCTCGTTGTGACTATAGCTTCAAGTAAATACGTCTGATTCATCTTAACAAAAATATAGACTATGAGTTACAGGACAACAGGAAGTCAGCCCCACACAGCAGGACTGACAGTGAGCTGAGCTGCTCCTTACTTCACATTCTGAGACCATGGGGTCAGTAGACACAGATTTGGTGAAGACCCATGCAGGTCAAAGCACAGACACATTTTCAGCTTGTTGTCATTAATAGTCTTTCTTATTGCTAACAAAACTCTTGAGAATCCTAACTGGAGTTCTGAAGCCTGGACTTCAGCCTGCCTCGTGTTTCCTAAAGCCAGCTGTCTTGTGTTGAGAAAGATTGTGAGAGATTGAGGCGGCACAGAAAAGGACATTTGTAATGACATCATTTCAGAATCTATGTTTGAACAACATGTGTGAAGATCTAAAAGTCCAAACTGCACTTTAATATTTCTGCTGCTTCACAATAACCCCAGTTCTGGCTTCCCTCCCTGAACTGAATCCCAGTGTGAAGATTAGTAAGGTAAAGCCAGTATAATATTTGAAATAAAATTATATTTGCCAGTGTGCTGCTTTCAGCCAATTAAATATTAGCTGATCCTGAAATACAATAACAGACTGCCCACTACAGATCAGATCTAAAGGCACTGGGCACATTATTTAAAAAACTTTCAGTGAATGTGTGTGCATTTGTGTTGTTTTTTGTGACTTTATAAAGTCCAGCAGAATCAGCCCTCCTCACTTTAGGCAGCAGTACGCTGCTGACCGTTCAGGTTTCTGTGGTCATGGGATGCTCTTAGTCAGCCATCTGTGAGGACATAGTAATTACCTGGGCACATGTGTTCTGCATATAACTACCACATCCCACTGTCATTAACACCGCCTTGCTGATCACCCATCGTGTGACTGATCGCACTGGCACACTGTGATTGACCGGCACACACAAGCTCAAATCGCATGATGGAGAAATTGCAGCAGCTCGTTCTTTTTATTTAACCTTTATTGAACCGGTGGGGATTTAAAAAATCCTTTTAACACTTGTGCTATCTTAGATGACCCCACCCTTACATTGACGTGTTCTCCCTACCAGGACAAAGGTGGATAAAGGTGGAAAGATTTCATGTAATCCATGGACACCAGTGAAGATCACAAATCATTGAAGAAAAAAGGTTCAGAGCACTGTCTTGTGGGTCTAGATGACCCAACTCCCAATGGTAAAGTGACTAAGATAGCACAAGGGTTAAGGGAGCCCTGGACAAGAATCAACCCAGACATTGAACAGGGGTCACAGTGTTCTGCTTTTGTGTTCCCAAACAGTCTGGTCATCCTCTCTTTCTCAAGGCGCACCTATTCCTGTGAGTGCTTGGCCTTTATAGATCTATATTTACAGACAGAAACCCAGAACTACACAAGTACAGTTTGCTCCAAAAGCCTGCATTCTGCCCTGCATCCAGCCCACAGTGGAGGCAGCACAGGCAGAACACAAGGAAGCGAAAGAGGGGCAAACACAGACTCCCAGAGTCCTGAGAGACCGTGCAGGGAGATCACAGATGTCTTTACTGAGCAAGGCAGTTCTTCTCACATGCCTCAAAGCAACCACTATTATCCCCGTCCCAAATATGTCAAGAGGACTTGGTTGCAGACAACAACGTGGCATCATTAGTCGGAACCGAAGGTCTGCAACTAGAAGTTCATGTCTCATCCCCAACCCCCCCGTTTTGGTCGGAAAATACTCTTTTTTTTTTGGTCCAAAAATGCTAATTTAGCTGGCAACCCAAACAGTTAATGTTTTTTTTCTAGCTTTAACCCTTGTGCTATCCTAGGCACTTTAACGTTGGGAGTGGGGTCATCTAGACCCACTAGACAGTGCTCTGAACCTTTTTTCTTCAAAGATTTGTGATCTTCACTGGTGTCCATGGATTATATGAAATCTTTCCACCTTTATCATGGCAGGGAGAAAACATCAATGTAAGGGTGGGGTCATTTAAGATAGCACAAGGCTTAAGCTTTTCAACTTAAATAGTGGAGATGTCTCTGTCAAAGCCTGCTTTGCTCTGACCGTAACTCCTTACCCGATCAACGCCAATCTGCTGATTTGCAGAGAAAAGCTGCTTTGCGCCGGTAAGCAACAATTCAATGCGGCTTTTCCCCAATATGCATATAAAGTGTTACATACCAGCCCAAAGAAGCTTTTTCTCGCATCAGATTAATGATTATTGCTAATTGCATTAAGGGTAGAAAAGTTACGGTTGAAAGGAATGTAAACACTGGAGCTAAAGCTGAATACTTTTGTTCATATCCTTTATAAAAGGAAAAAATGATTACCCTTTTTGCCCCATTTCAAGCTCATGTTACACACTGAACCATTTATTTGCAGTAAAAAGTTTTAATAAAAGGTGATACAAGTCTGAAATCTTGTAGAATTACCATTTCTGGCTAATGATGTCTATAGGTGCCAAATGGTAATTTTGAAGTTTTTTTTTTTACGCCACGCCATTGCGTCCTGTTTTGTTCTATCGCTCCAGTATTTTTGGTTCTTTTGCCTTCTTTAAGAAAACATGACAAATGAGAGAAAAGCCGTTTGTTTCTAATAAAAAGGGAGTGGGTAACAAACTAGTGCATTTAATAAATTCAGTTTTTTGCTAAGTAAAAATAATGTATACTGACTGGCCACTTTATTAGGCACATCAGCCCAGCTGCTCCTGAACTGAAATTTCTAATTAGCCAATCACATGGCAGCAACTTAATGCATGTATGCATGTAGACATCTGCGGTCTAGACGATCTGCTGCAGTTCAAAACAAGCATCAGAATCGGGAAGAAAAGTGATTGAAGTGACTTTGAATGTGGCATGGTTGTTGGTGCCAGACTGGCTTGACAATACTGGACCATAGAAGATTGGAAAAACGTTGTCTGGTCAGATGAGTCTCTCTGCTGCTACATTCAGATGGTAGTGTCAAAATGTGGCACAATACAAACATGGATCCATACTGCCTTGTGCCTTGTATCAACGGTTCAGGCTGGTGGTGGTGGTGTCATGGTATGGGGGAAATTTTTTTGGCACACTTTGGGCCCCTAAGAACCAACTGAGCATGGTTATAACATTACAGCCTACCTCAGTATTGTTGCTGACCACGTCCATCCCTTTCTGACCACAGTGGACCATCTTCTGATGGCTACTCCCAGCAGCATAAGGCGCCATGTCATAAAGCTGGAATCATCTCAGCCAGTTTTCCTGAACATGACAATGAGATCACTGGACTCAAATGGCCTCACCAGATCACCAGATCTCAACCCAATGGAGAACCTTTGGGATGTGGTGGAACAGGAGATCGACATCATGGATGTGCAGCTGACAAATCTGCAGCAACCGTGTGATGCTGTCATGTCAATATGGACCAAACTCTCCGAGGAATGTTTCTTGTTGAATCTATGTCACCAAGGATTAAGGCAGTTCTGAAGGAAAAAGGGGGTCCAACCTGGTACTGGCTAGGCAGACCTAAGAAAGTGTATGTAAAATATAGTTAACATAGGGATCTGCTGTGGCCACTCCTCCAGCTTGGGGGTTACTGCCCCGAGTGTTCCAATTACCACAGGCACCACTGTCACCTTCACTTTCCAGGCTTTCTCCAGTTCGTCTCTGAGTCCCTGGTATTTCTCCAGTTTCTCATGTTCCTTCATCCTGATGTTCCCATCGCTTGGCACTGCCACATCCACCACAACGGCTTTCCTCTGTTCTTTATCCACCACTACAATGTCTGGTTGGTTCTCCATTACCATCCTATCAGTCTGGATCTGGAAGTCCCACAGGATCTTTGCCCTCTCATTCTCTACCACCTTCGGAGGTGTTTCCCATTTTGACCTTGGGGTTTCCAGTCCATATTCTGCACACATGTTCCTGTATATTATTCCAGCCACTTGATTGTGGCGCTCCATGTATGCTTTCCCTGCCAGCGTCTTACACCCTGCAGTTATGTGCTGGATTATAATCACTTCTATTTCTATGCTCAGATCTTTTTTATTGCTTTTTTATTTTCTGCACGTTTACACCGGGGGACTGTGGGGATAGTCATTTAATTTGTGCCATGAGTAGAAATTTACTGCACATTTGTCAACAGATAAATCTTGAATCTGTAATCTTGAACCTCACTGAGGTCGTGGACAAATACACACAGCAGACTATGATGCTGTAAAAACCCACATGTGAGTAATCCAGTGCTTGATGGGGGTTGATGTGTTTGAGGGGAGCGCATGCTGACCTGCACATGCCAAGTCACTCTGGTCTTACAGGATCAACAGCTCAGTGGATTGAGAAGGCCTTTCGGTGTACGCCTGTGTGTTTTATTGATTTGCCATCGGCTGGAAAGGTGACAGAGTAAACAACAGAGGAGAGCTCTGCAGCCAGGAGGTCACATCTGTGCTGATGGGATCACTTCAGCTGAGATGTAGTGTGCACACATGCACCAAGTTATCAAAGGCTACCGTCAGCTGAGATGGCGGCCAGGTTGTTTCCTGGGAAAACTAAAGTGACTTCCTTCAGATGGTCACTCTTCAGTCTGTGATCCTGCAGCTCACGGCTGAATTAAGGCCGTGCCTCTGCAGCATGACGACTCACTTTTTGTTCAAATTCAGGTCCCAGGTGCCTGATGGCGACTCTAACGCACATGTGGCTTGTGCTACATCTTTTCTGATCCATTGAATTAACTGAAAGCAAACATGGAGATAATAGCTGATTAAAGATAAACATTTAAATACGATTATCACCTGATTGTATTTACAGTTGGTTTGTTTTACAGTTTGTTTCAGCAATAAGGAATAAGTGTTGCAGAGCACACCTCAGAACTCGCCTTTTTTCATCAATATTTCTCAGTTAGGACAATTTTCATCCTGTAGTTCACACTGCTCCACAGTTTGCTCTCAAAATTCCCTAAAAATGATAAATGGAGTGAAGTTAAGTGGAGTTTAATTTTATTTGGCAGCCTACCTTGTTTGCAGTCAAACAAGACCCTGTACAGCACAATCTCAACACAACAAAAACAACAATTAAAAAGTTAAACTATATAAAAATAGACTAGTAATAATTGTAAAACAAGAACAGTGATAAAAGCAAGAGCAAGTTAAAAAAGACACCAGCAGAGCAGAGTCTCGTGCTGGCTCAAAGACGCTGAGGATCCCTGTCAAACGTCCAACGGCAAAGAATAAAAAAACTGCTACTTTCTGAGGTTTCTCTCGGAAAGACACACCTGTGCTCCCTTTAAGATGCAGCCACTCCTCTCCTTGACCCTCTACAGACCGGGACATCCCAAAAACCCACACCCCCATACAGGTCAGCCCCCGTATGGGTGAATCTGACTAAAGCATTAAATTAGCAAACTGTGTCAGTTAATGGAAAGAATCAGGATATCAACATTTTAACATTGCACGCTCTATCCTGAACACCTTTGAATGACTTGGGCTTGAGTTGTTTACAGGATAAATATTTTAAATAAATAAATGAACCAAATAATTGTTTATATGGCAACCTTTTATACAACATACATGCTGCTTGGATTTTGAGCCGATTTACTGGCATGTCTGTAAAAATATTAGTTTTTCCAGAACAAGTTCTCTTAACACAGACATTTAGAATATGCAGAGTTTTACTGGGAGGTCACCGTTATTGTTCTGGCCTCCCAGAGTTTCATATTTAGGTGGTTGTCTCTACAAGAGCGATTTGTGTTCTTACATTTCCATCAACGGACATTTTTCTGAATCAATCAGACGGTTTGACAGTGATCTCATCTCTCTGGGGCAGAAATGAAACCCTAACAATCCTCAAGATCCCACCTGTTCTTTTGAGTGGATGTTGTGGCGAGACTGTGACACGGGTCAAATGAAAACAGCCGTCATTTCTCCAGATGGAAAGAAAGTTGTGGCCAAAAAAGTTTGTTGGTACATCTTATAAAATATGCTCATTGACATTGTTTTCTTGAACACATTATTACAGATTATAGCTTGTTTTATTTGCATACACACAATCAATATCTTTTTCTGTCAATCAAGAGTCTTTTTGAGGTTTTTGAGATTTCTGCATTGTTTCTTTTTTGAAAATTCAGTAAGCTAAGATAGCAGTGTAACATCTGATCTCTGGTGTTTGAGATTGATATTTATCTTCAAATCAAACTATCCAGTATTTAAACATCACTGCGCAATTTCTGAGCTCCAAATGGGATTCTTAGATATCCCATGATCTAATTCCATTTCTGTTATCCGCATCTGCAGAGACTCCCTCTGGCTGACTGGAGGGCCTGAATCTATCCAACAGACAACCACTCTGACTGGCTGCACAACAAGAAAGTAATATTTGATTTGGCCACCTTCAGGCACCTTCTAACAAAGGCAATCCAAATAACAGCAGGAGCTGTGGGCTGAATGAAAGAAGAACAAAAAGAAAGACGGTGGTTCCCTTAAGCTAGAAAATCAGCGGATAACTGCGAGTCTGATTCTGCTAAAACTCCAAAGAGTGTCACTTCCAAAGAGAGAGGTTTTACTCGTTTGAGGATAAAAAGGTTTGCTGTATATGAAGAGACAAAGACTGCAGGCTTCGGGCAGTCGAGAACGAGGGCAAAGATCCATGAGAGGAGGCGTCTCGTACATCCACACATCCCCTCCCACAGCCAACGAAGAGCAGAGGGGGCGACGAGAAGCAGATTCAATCAGGCAGAGGTTTCACCGGCATGTTTATGGTCAGACCAACACTCGGTGAGTTACAGCGCAGCCTGACTCTGATAAAGGTCAACTTTTATTACAAGCACACAGAAAAATCGAGATAGATGGCAGAGATTTCCTGCTCAAACTCCTGTGCATGAAGAGATGAAAAGCTGCTCGCCAATGTCACGTGGACACTTCAGAGATAATGCCATGCTCAGGTGTTGTCAGCTGGATGACAGGAAATGAATGATAACACAGGACTTGAATGCATGTTAGGATGCGATCGTGCAGGTTTTTGCTGGATCCATCACAGTCAGGCATGCACACAGAGACAGCCAACGTGCCACACACATCCAGACGAGCGCTATCCCAGGTGGGAGTAGGCACTGCCAAGCACAAGGACACTAGCCACCAGCAGCACAGCACACCGCACAAGGCACTGAGTCCCAGCAAACCTCTCGGGTGGGTGGGGGTGGTAGTTACTCTGTCGTAAGGGGTGGGGGTGGGGGGGGCTGTTTAAAGCTTCACAAGATGGAAAAATACCAGGACGAATCTTCCTGTGTGAGAAGGCAGCTGAGAGGTTTGTCTGAGAGGGGGAGGCAGGCTGACGGGGGCGGGGGGCATTGGAAACAGACAAACACGCGGTCACTCACTGGGTGTCGCTTTGGGACGTCATAGACCCCTTCCTTCTGCTGACTGGTGGGAACCTACACAAGCAACCGACACATTCAGACAGCAGCCAAGAAAGCCTGCCACCTCTGGATGGGTCAGCAACGAACCGGACCCTGACCCACCGCCAACCTCAGAAACCTGACCCTGCAGAAGTCACATCAGTCATCACAAATACATGTGTGCGTGTGTGTGTGTGTTTACTTGCATGTTTTTGTTTGTGTGTCAGTGCGCACACTACCGCTCTCCCTATTTTCAATCCACTTTATTTAAAGATCAAACGAGAAGCTGGTGATTAATCTTCCTCTTCGCTTTCTTTCATCTTCTTGGGGAAAGGGAAGGGGAGGGGTCAGAACTATGTGAGGTCCAACCCCCACATCCCCCCATCTTTACCCCCTGGAGGTCTACTAATGTCTCTGAAGACCCCCCCCCCCTCCAAAAAAAGCTCATCTAGCTCGACTTGCCAGCTTCTGCTGAATTGTTTCTCTGGAAAGTGTTGACTGGATTCTTCGCTCTACCCAAACTCCTCTACTGAGTTCAAAACCAAAGCAAGGCATTTTATATGCAGAAAGAATACATGAAATCCCAATAAAGGTTCAGGCGATTGGTGCTTTAGTTAGTGTGAGGCGACAGCCATTTTAAAGCAGAAACAACACAGGAAGAGCTTGTGAGTACCTGATATATGCTTTCCTCTGATTGGTCATGGATGGGCTCGTGTCCCGCCTCAAACACAATGTACTACAACATCAGCAGCAGAGGGGGGAGGGAGGGCAAAAACAAAAAAAGAATCGCAGAAGAAGAGTTGCAAGATGAGAAATTGAGAGAAAAGTGGTGAAACTGCAAAGGTGGTTAGTCAAACAGTTTTCTGACATTTGAAATAGTTGAAGAAAAGTCCTCTGTGAGACAAGGACGGCTTACATGGAAATCACAGGAAACCTTCTATACTCATGCACACACAGCCACGCACAGTACTAAGTGTTGTACTACCGAACACAAACAGGATCTGTCTCCCCACAGTGCACACAGAGGAACAAGCTGAAGTGCAGCAGGTGAGAGCAGCAACGTGATTGGACAGGAAGTTACCTGGTAGACAGGGTCCTCCAGATCCTCCTCCAGGATTGTCTGCATAAGAGCGGCGGCAGGAAAGAGCAGGAGAGATCAAATGGGAGGAGAGAAGACAGAAGAAAGGGAAGAGGCAGAGAGTTAAGCCGGTGGAACAGGAAAAGGAGGAAGGAAAGCGCAGGAAGCCTTCCCTGCACTCAGGTAATCATTTGGCGATCATCAGCAGAGGAAAGAGACGTTCACAGGGAGGAGGGCAGAACAGAGGAAAAGAAAATAAGCTATGTGTACGGAGGATTTGTGAAAGCAGCGGCTCCTCGTGTCCTTCTTTTATCTTGTTTTGCTCTTCACTCAAGAGTCTATTGGAAGGAACCCATTGTGTTCATGAGGCCTGGTTCATAAAGTGGTTTGAATACAACAAGAGAGGGCTTGATGGAGTACCTGGTAGACCGCCTGCTCACACTGCTTATCTTTCTGAGCCTTCTTCTCCATCTCCTCCCTCTGCTTTATGTCATAGATGAGCTGAAATAAGTCCCGCAGGTCCAGAATCACAGGCTCCGCCTACAAAAAGACAAGAACGCAGTAAAGCAGGACTTTATCCACTCAACTGAACTGAACCTTGCACTCCCCCACCTTGGAACTTAGTGTAATAAAGGCCAACTGTTGGCAGACACACCCACACACACAAGAAAGGTTAACACTCCCCCACAGCAATGTAAAAATCACAGAAACACAATGTTCAATCATCTTATTTTTCCATCAACACGCTGGATTGATGAGTGATGAGGAAGAATCGCGTCCCGTCTGATGCTCGAGTGGATGTTTTGTGCTTTGCTTTAAAGCCATTTACTGATTGAATTTGCTTATTTCAAGATGATTGGTGACCTTCAAACGCTTGGCTGTGTGCAATTTTGATGTACACGCTGGTTTGCTCTGTTGCTTTTTCTCCTTATTCTCTACATAAATATGCTTTTTCAGATGTAAAAGGAGTTCTGTGGTTGTGACTGCATGATAAAATAATCTACCACCTTTTTTCCTTTTAAGCTAGAAATAATATGAATAATAGTGAAACTGGCAGAGTAAAGTAAAGAAGCATTGATATCTTTGTGTAGTGATTCTCTCGACCCTTTAGAAAAGACTTCGATGAACCGTCAGCTTTATACTGTCAGGACAAAGTTTCTGACTGAAAAGTCGAAGATGAATCCAGATAAGAAACACTTGACACATTAGATAAAGTTCACCTTAAGAATAAACCTCACAAACATCTGCTGATAAATGACTGAACTGAGCTAAATCAGGCCTGAACGTTTCTCCAGGGAACTTTGGAGGATTTGCTCAAATACATTAGACGCAGACATGCAATGTGCTTGTTCCAAATCCTTCATAACAGGCAGCAAAGCCCCTCAGCAGATAGCTGTCTGAGCTGCAGTGAATCATTTCAGAAAATGAAAGTTTCAGACTGTGTCAAATGAGTGTTGCCGTCAAACGGTAGCGACCTGAGGTTAAAGAAGGCCACACCATGACAGCAAAGAGGCTCTGCGGCATGTCTGCACAAACTGCCTTCTATGGATACGATTTTCACATTAACATAAGAAGATATTAGTCTCTCTTCTTACCTTGCTAGAGAAGCAAATGCTATTGGAAGCAACCACTTGTTCACAAAACCGCTGCCACAGCACAAAGACAAGGAGACTACTGGTGCAGCAATGATCGACCTAATCAATTATTGACTTGAGCTGTGCGGGGACCTGACTGAGTTCATGGATAGATTGCTGCATTGCATGAAGTAGTTTTGTTTCAGAATCTCTGAGATTCTCAGCTGTGAGTCAGTCATGACACATGCTGTGGATCTGTCTCCCTGAACCAACAACTTTGTACACATTTGTCTGATTCAAGGCTGGAGGGACATGAGAGCACCGTCAAACACCACAAGCACATGCACAATCAACCGTGTCACAGTTACAGCAAGGTGTGAGGAACACCAACAGCTACACAACGTAGTGTTGCATCTGCCTTTCTGTTTTTAGACTAGATTTGACCACGCTGGAAAACGTCACAGTAGCTATGAGAGATTCAGAAGAGATAAGAAAAGGAATAAGACTTTCCAGGAGGTTGGTATGAGGTTTTTATGAAAACCTTTTCTTGCTGGTGTAATTGATGTAATGCACATGTGTCAAACTCAAGGCCCGGGGGCCACATGTGGGCCGCCATGTTATTCTATGTGGCCCGCAAGAGCATAAAAATGTTTAATTTATTAAAATAAAATTTTCTTTAGTTGATTACATATTATTTATTTGTTGCTTCTGATGTAATTATTCAATGTTTGCATGTCTTATGTGTGTATGCAGACAAATTGTTGTCATCAAACCATCAGTTGGATGCAAGGCTGTGTGCAGCCTTTTTTTTTGTAAAATGTTACACGTGTAACACATGCTTTTTCTAGCTCAGTTTTATCTTATTATTATTTATTCACTTGGATAGTTTGATCCTTTTCTATGCAACTGTAATTCTCACTTTAAAACGTTATGATAAATAAATAGTTATTTAACATTAAGGAGTAGTTACATTTGTTTTTCATTACATTTAGTTTCATGTATAAGTTATATCTGGCCCTTTGAGGACAGACACTATGCTGATGAGGCCCTCTGTGAAAATGAGTTGGACACCCCTGATGTAATGTAATGGATGTGCCTTACTACCATTTAAACATTCACATGTCTTATTTTATGTACACTTCTGTTTGATTCTACTCAATCTATGGTGTTCCAAAGGTAGCATGCATCAATTCTTCAACAGTTGCATCAACTGGAATTTTATTTTTTAGTCTTTTGTTTTTTTTTAAGTTGTTTTTTTGGGGGAAAAAGAGAAACATCTGAAGTGCATCAATCAAACACCACTAGACACATCGTTTTCTGCATCTAAAGGAATTCTTTTTGAGTTTCTTTCTGTTTCTGAGCTGAACTTTTGTTTCTTATTTCTGCATTTGATCCCCATAAGCTGTGCCTAGCAGACAGCTACTCTTCTCGGGGTCCTTCAAAAGAAATACGCCATACGTACAGCAAAAAAATTCATCTAAAACATCAATTCCACTTTATGGTAATCTTGAAGATACATAATGTAAACACATAAAATTCCCATTTTAAATATCATAGAAAAGGAGGGCCTTTACGCTTTAAATCACACAATCAAAAACGTATCTCGTTCAACATACACCTCATTTAAATTGTGCAGCAGCAAAATGTGACCTAAAAACATCATTTGAATGTTTATCCATTAAATTTAGTGGTCAAGATTTCCAAGTTGTTATTGCTCTAAAACTAGATGATTTTTTTTTATTTTGAAGAAAGTTTGTTTTAGCTCTTGAAATCTAAAAACACCTTGTTTGATGCATTACTGGTTGCATGACCATGAGTTTAGACACTGGATTCTGTAACTGTAATGCCTTTTGAGTGGAATGAACTAATGTTGTCGATGCTCTGTCCTGAACTGGAAGCCGCCTGAGATCAGATGTTGTAGTACATTGGAGTTTGTATTTTGACTAAATTCAGCTTTGCCACTGTTATTCTAATGGACACTGTAGTTACTTTAGCAGATAATGTTTGGCTGATGCTTGTTTAAAGCCATGCTCATCAGTCAATCCCCAGAAAAACACAAAAAAGCTTTTCATAAAAACGTCAGTACAAACAATCCAAATGACAGGAGACCAGATGCAGTCAACCTTTCATGCTGCTGCTTGATGGGATATTCTGTTATTCACCACTTTGCAACACAAAGGAGAAAATTCAGGTAGTGTTAATTAAATTTGCAACAAACTCATAAACAAGCCTGAGAATAACAGCTTTTGTAAAGTTACGAGACTCAGCTCAGAAACTTTGACTTCTTTGTGGAACAATTAGGACTTTTGCATGGGCAGAACAAGTGTCAAAATGAGATGCGTCTTTCTTGTGCTGGGACTGTAAATGAGGCAATTACTTCTGAACATAACCCTAAACAAGCTTTTTCTGATTAGCTCCAAGTCTTAGTCCTTGTGAGGACAGACACACTCTGTTAATTCAGATCAAAGCTGCTGCCTTCCAATTACAGCAACAGCAGTAGGCTCTGTGTTTCAATGCCTCTCGTTGTGTTTTCCACCTCTAACAGCATGGGTGTAAGTGGTGGTGGTTGGTTTGAGTCCTGAAAATAGAGTGAAACATAATTGTGACCTTTCCTCAGGCACGTCAGGTGACAGGCAGCTCTGCTGAATGAGGAGAACACAGCTGTGCCACATTTGCTCTGCTGAATAGTTGTCATGTATTTTTACACAGAAACCAAAGTAACTTCTCTTAGTCATATAGAGCTAATGGTTCATGGCTCCAGGTGGATGGATATGCTATTAGAGCTGGTGACCCACACTCAAACCATCATCGACCCATTATGGGAAATCAATATAGCTGAGGCCAGAAACACAGAAACAAGAACATCATATCAGAGCCCAGACAGGTATTATACATCATGTAGAGTGTTGCTGTAGCACAGACCTGTGCATGCACAAACCAGAGCGATGAAGCTGCATCGGTAAAGAGTTTGTTTGATGTTCAACAAAGCAGTGAGAGCTCCTCAAGGGTCCTTATCTAAATGTCAAGAGGCTTGAGCTTGTGCGCGAAGACCTTGATAAATCATACACTAACCCACCCACCAAAGATGCATAGTGGAAAATCTTTCAAGAATTGCTAAGCAGTTAATTGCACAGAAACACTGACCGACTGTGCGGTTTTGATGGCCACAAAGCGGTGATTTCCCTCTTTCCCGCAGATGTAGCCAAAGGCTCTGTGGTCTGTAATGTCCTTGGCGATGTAGGAGATCTCATGGACTGCATGGTGGTGTTGGAGAACCTACGGAGGGACATAAAGCATGATGAGTGGAGCTTCATCTTGTCAGGAAAGGAGAAGTTGCAACATAGACCAACAGTTGGAGACGTTTTCATGAAGACTGACTGAGGCACAGCATCTGTTCAAGGAGAGACGGGTGACTGTGGGAAAACTCACAGCCTCATTCCTCTTTAGAGTCAAGTCAATCTTCTTTATCAATATCTTCATCAATGGATTATTTGTGATCTGATCTTACAGAAAATAATGGTAATCTGAATGTCTGTAACTCACTGTTTCACTAAATGTTGGCGATTGTCAAAACAAAGAAAAAGTGTTTTAGATGTTAGTTTGATGTTTAAAATGTGTGGTTTTTAAATCTACACTGCTCAAAAACCTAAACAACTGTTGCTCCAATTACACTTCTGTGTAATCAAAGGCTACGTTCACACTGCAGGGCTTAATGCTCAATTCCGATTTTTGTGCAAGGCCGTTCACATCCAATTAAATGCGACTTTTGTGATCTCCTGTGTGACCGTGAAATGACCCAGAAGTCACCCGCATACGCAGAAGAGTACTGAACGGTGAACGACGTCACTCGTTGTTTGTGGAAGTCGCTAACGTTAACAATGAATGTCAACAGCAGTGTCGTCAACAGCGGAGCTCTTTTTGCATTAATACATTTATTTCCACAAAGGAGCCAGCACAATTACAATCTTCTCATTTTAAGAAGGCATTGGAGCCAGGATTGTCTGTACCCACTGTTGTGGAATGGGGATGTTTATGTGCGTGAGAGCGCACGTGCATCTCATCCAGTGGGGCACATCAATGCGAGCTGTGGCAAGAAGGGTTACTATATCGGTCAGCGTAGTTTCCAGAGGATGGAGGTGATATTAGGACACAGGTCAGTACATCAGGAGATGTGAAGGAGGGCATTATAGGGCAAATACCCTGCATCAGGACCACTACCTCCTCCTATGTGCAAGGAGACACAGGAGGACCACAGCCAGAGCCCTGCAAAAAGACCTGCAGCAGGCAGCAAATGTGCAGGTGTCTGCTCAAACTGTTGAAAAAAAACTGACTCCATGAGGGTGGTATGAGGGTCAGATGTTCACAGGTGGGAGTTGTGCTTACAGCCCAAAACTGTGCAAGACATTTGGCATTTGATAGAGAACACTAAAAGTGGTACATTTGCCACTGACATTTGCCACTGAAGCAGGTTCACACTGAGTCCGTATGACAGACGTAACAGTCTGGAGATGCTGTGGAGAACGTTCTGCCACCTGCAACATGGTCCAACATGACCGGTTTGTCAGTGGGTCAGTAATGGTTTGGAGTTGCATTTCTTTGAAGGGCTGCAGAGCTCTCCATGTGCTCACTAGAGGTAGCCTGACTGTCATTTGTTACCCAGTTGAGATTCTCAGACCTCTTGTGAGACCATATGCTTGTGTATTTGGCCTTGGGTTCCTCCTAATGCAAGACATGCTTGATTTCTGGAGTGTGTCAGCAGATTCTGCTAGACGAAGGTATTGATGTAATGGACTGACCCGTCCGTTTCCCAGACCTGAATCTAATTGGACACATCTGGGACATTATATCTCAGTCCATCTACCAACGTTAAGTTGCACCACAGATTGTCCAGGAGTTGGCGGATGCTTTGGTCCAGGTGTGAGAGGAGATCCCTCAGGAGACTGTCCGCCAATTCATCAGAAGCAAACGTAGGCTTGCAGGGAAGTCATACGGGCACATGGAGGCCACGCCCACCACTGAGCCTCATTTTGACCTGTTTCAAAGACATTATATCCAAGTTGGATCA
Organism: Oryzias latipes; assembly: GCF_053564925.1. Classification (NCBI taxonomy): domain Eukaryota; kingdom Metazoa; phylum Chordata; class Actinopteri; order Beloniformes; family Adrianichthyidae; genus Oryzias; species Oryzias latipes. Next base: position 5,508,574 of record NC_136240.1, read on the forward strand.
GCCTGTAGTGTGTTTTTCCCCTTTGATTTTGAGTTTGATTACACATGCTAACACATTTAATTTCCATAACTCATTTTTGTTTGGTTGTGTTGTCAGCAACTATGTAAAGAATAAAGCATTTCAAAAGAACATTTCATTTGTTCATGCATAGGATGAGTTTTGGTAGTTTTTTTTTACAGTGTAGCATCATGTTTGATGAAGTATATAATGTACAGTGATCCCTTGATTATCGCGGGGGTTACGTTCCAAATAGAACCCGTGATAAGCAAAATCCGTGAAGTAGAAACCTTTATTTTTTTTACAATTATTATACAATGAAATACACTATTATACATTGAAAAGAAAGAACAAACCATTTAACAGGCTAAATCAATTGTTTTTTTAACAAATAAAAGTACTTTAGAAACGTTTTTTCAACAAATAACTTCTGTAGTGTGCTGTCAAATAATAATTTCAATCATCGATAAGAACAGAAGGCTTTAAATTGCGGAGATTAGCCCCGCCCACCGCGACCCGAGTGGATTAAACGGAAGAAAATTTAAAATGATTATGAAAAAAATAAAAAAGTACAGTGGGACAGATAGTGACTCCGGTCTTCTTTTTCACTGCTCTTCATACTGAGCCGCTGCATCCTCTGCAGCGTTTTTTCCTTTTGAAGCCCGCGGTGCAGCTGCAGGTGTGTTTGTTCGGGAGAGGAACATAGTGATAGGCAGTTGTTGTCGCTCTTTTTTCTTCTTTGCTATAAGATCCTTATACACCGACATGCCCCCATCGATTATGTTGGCGAACTGTAATGAACGGCTCATCAAAGGGTCCCATTCTTGAGCTACTCGCTGAGTGACTTTTTAGCCAATCAGAATGCAGAACACAATGCACAATCCAAATCCGTGAAGTAGCGAAACCGTGAAAAGTAAACCGTGATATAGCAAGGGATCACTGTACTCATAAAAATGTATGTATTAAACAGATTTGAACTGCTGTTGGGCTGTAAAGTTGGTTAGAGTGCATTACAATTTTTGTATCTTAGAACAAGACGAAAGCTCCTCTGTGGATTTGTACAAGCTGGGGATGCCAAACTGGCATTGCCCATGGCAGATGGCAATGTTTGTCCCGAGGACGGGGGGGGGGGGGGGGGGGGGGATATCAGTGACAATCACAGCTCTGCAAGCTGTCGAACTTGATCACTTCATCAGTGCTCTCACTCCCAACACACATGAAGGACTCGTTGCTTAATACGAGACAGCCCTCTGTTAAATCACACTAAATGTCTGCTTTGTTGTTCCTGTCAGTGCCAGCTGCATGCTGGGTGCAGACACACAGGCAACAGAATGATCCCGTGGTCTTCAAGTTCACGTGAGGAACTGCAGCTCTGCAGCAGAGACTGAAGAGACGTCTGCTCTTTCTGAAGCTCCTCCACAGACGAGACATGGCAAAGTGGACAATGTTAAATGAAAACACACACACAAGAGCACACAATCAGGAAAAAGACATGCACACATCAGAACAGACACAAGCACACACACATGCCCCCCCCCCCCCCCCCCCCCATTAACACACCTATGCACACAAGCACGCACACTGTGTGAGTCATGTCTTCTAAATCAATCGGGAGTTAAAGATTCATTTTCTTACCACCTTAAAATGACCTGGAAATGACAGCTGCAGGGGGGGGTGTGTGTGTGTGTAACGCTGAGGTTATTGGATTATGTCTGGGTGGGCGATGAGGTGACAAAGAGGGACTCGGATTCAAAGAGAGCAGAGCGTAAAAACGCTATATGAACTCCACGGTTCCTCTTCATCACAAGGTGGTAACAGCTTATTACAAACACAGCAATCAGCAAACTACCTTGGTTTCAGAAAGACATGAAAATGGACTTTCATCTAACTTGTGGCATTTAGTTTTTTAGAAGACCTTTGAAAAACTATTAAACTCTACAACTCTTATTGTGAAGCTAAAGAGAAAAAGCAAAACTTAAATGAGAAAAAACACGTGAAAAATGAATTTCATTGTTCTTGGACTGCAAAGGAGGCATCGTCAGACCATGGATCTGTTTAATGACAAAGCACATCCGTCCATAAACCCAGCCTTTCTCTGCAGAACAACACAAGATCACACCTACAGGCCAATTCCATCACTAAAGAAACCACAGTAACTTGGATTTGTCTGGATGTTTGGGGGATTTGGGTGGAGTTCAAAGATGCAAAGGAAACCTTTAGGCTTTTATCGTGACACAGCAAACCTGACCAGTAAATGAATATAACTTTAGGAAGTGGTTTGGATCAGTTTGGTTCTGTTTTATGAAAACCAATTACTTACAGATGCAAGAAAATGCGTGAATCCTTTACATTTACTTGGATTTCTGTATAATTTGAACAGAACATGGGCTATTTTGTTTATCTAAGTCACATGAATAGACATCATAGTCTGTGTAAACTAATACCCCACGAACAGGGTAGAAGGGCAGGGTAGATAATAGTCTCTAGGCTAATAACTAGTTGACCCTCCTTCTTCATGTGTTTTATTCTAAACAACTCAGTAATAGTGTCATTTGTCCAGAGAATATGTTACCTATTGCTGGAAGTCTGGCTGGAAGAATGTCAGCTAATGACATTCTTCTTCACTTGATAGAGCAATCTCTGCTCTTACATATTTACAGGGTGGCCACACCCAGGGTGAGCAGGAATGGGGCTAAACTTTCTCAGTGTGTAGATAGTATGTCTCCCCATGAACTCATGGACATTAAAGCTTTCAGAAATACTTTTCTAAGTTTCTTCCAGATTCATGCAAGTCTATCATTTTTGAACATAGGTCTGCTGAGAGCTCTTTTGAGCAAGCCATGGTTCACAGCAGCCGATTCTTCTTTAAAACAGCAAAATCCACTCTGGTGTGGTGTTTTTTACAGGGCATTGCAGCTAAAACCAACACATTCTATCTCATCACACTGGACTAATTCTTGGGTGGGCGTTAACTCACTTTCTCTACCCTGCACATGGATTTTTACATGCTGTGTTCAATAAACACATGAAATATGTTACATCTGTGTGGTAATATTTTAACCCCTCCATGCCTGAATTTATTTCTAATTGTATAAAAAAAAAGATAATCTCCAGTGTATTTTTCTTTCAAGATGATACTAAATCTAGCGGAGTCCTGAATTACCGTAGATGGTACGTTGAAAATTAGTAACATATATGGTGTGATGGACTTAATCTGTCTATGTTTTTCTATCATCAGGACTTAGATAAATATCAGATGTTTTCTGTTTAATTCATGTAGAAATCAAAGTAAGTAAAAGAGGTTCAAAAATGTTTCTTGAGGGAATTTAGTGTCTAGAGAGTGGTGGGATTTAAAAGACCGAAATTCCAGGTTTTTGCCAAAACAGTGGTGTGTCTCTCTGAATGTCAACTGTCTCAGTTCTCTAGATCTTTGAGCAACAACATTGACTCAATGTTGTTGCTGAGACCCCCACTCAGCTTCTCTGTGTCATTCAGGAGCTGCTGCCACTAACCTAAGGTATGCTCTGATTCTGAGCATGAGGAGGAGAAGCAGCAGGAGACATCTTCATCACAACCTCCATCACCTTCACATCCCTCTTCTGGAATAGAGTCTGCAAAGCGCTTGGAACAAGAGGACTCGACTGAGACCAGCTGTTTGATTTTAGGAGTCAACAAAGGCTTAAATCCAGGATGTTTGAACTAATTCACATTTAAAACAAAGAAATAAAGTCATTGAAATGTTGTTGTAGTTTCTGTCCTTCTTTGTTCCCCATTGGAGTTTTTTAGTTTAATCTGTTTTCAGACTGAATTTTTGTCATTCAGTGTTTTTCAGTTTCCACTGCAGTCTGTCAGGATTCTCCTGCATGCATGGAAAAAGCCGTATGGACGGATAGACTTGATCAATCCGTGTTTATTAATTGTAAGGTAATTACTAGTTTCTCTCAAACACTCATAGAAAAACTGTGCAGCCTTTTGTAAATGTTTACTTACTTACTTGAGTGCCTCCTAATACCTCCTCTCAAGTTTTTCAAAAATACATCTAAATGACCTGAACTGAATTAAGAAAGTTTGTTAGTACGGGTAAAGCCTGGGTGCTGATTCATCTAACGTCTCTCATTTTGCTCTCTAAGGAGGTAGCACGAAGGCCAACAAGCTCAGCCCTCGGCCCCTGTAAGTTCTTGACCGGAGGAGCCCCTCCTGAGAGGAACAACAGCACGTTAAAGGGGCCTGCGTCCCTCTGTGTATTTGTGTGTTGAGTTGCTGGCCTGCCCTCCATTAGATTAATGTTTCCTCTTCTCTGTCTCTTCACCTCGAGCACCCACCCCCCTCCCTCTGCATGACCTTCCCCCCTCTGGCATAGAGGCCATCCATCCATTTGTTTCTCATAGATCCATCCTCCCATCTGACTGACTGATGCACAGGAGGGGAATGAGATTGTCAAGATCCCTGAACCATAGCAGAGTCACTCTCCCTTCCTCCCCACCTCCTCCCAGCCTGAGCCACAGGGAGCAGTAGAAGAAATGCAAGTGGAGGCAGCATATCTATATACTTCACATTAATGTGAAGACAGAGGACAAGGTCTTCCTCTTGAGATCTTTACTTTGACACATGCTCACTAATTCTCCACCCGTCCCTCTGTTTTGGCCCTTGTCTGGTATTTTGTTGGAGTTGATGTACTGGTATACACCGGTATACCAGTACCGTTACTGATATACATAGTTCAGAAGTGTTTCTTGCATTATCATTTATCGATGTGTGCAGATGTCTACATAAATTCAGTTTTGAGCTGTTCAAATCTTTTGGTTCGGTTGAGAATTAAGCAGTTTATACATATTTCACATTGTTTTTGTGCAATTATTATGTAAATCTTGCGCAATCGTGCATGATTTTTGCTAAATGCATAAACAAATTTGTGTCTTTTCATGAGCGTTCCTCGTACGTCTAACTGACTTTTCACGCGTGCCACTAATGAACAACTTTTATATCCCTGTGGCTCACGCCGTATCCACGAGCACACATCACGTTCAAATTACATAACTGACACATGAATCACTAATAAATTTCATATAAACAGCACAATAATCAGCCACACGTCTTGTTCTACGTTTGTTTATGTGTCATTTACGTGGTTTATTCGTATTCGTATATTATTTCATCCTTTTTAATGGTGTTCATTTGTGATCTGTCTGTGAACATTTTATGTATAGACCACAACTTTTCTTATTTTTTCCACGTAGATTACATATGTCTAATTTTCATCTGTGCAACATGCACAGAATGCATGCAGTGGAGGTGTGACACAGCCTTGAAAGAGGCAGGAAGATGACATATAGGAGAGGCTTTGTGCAGCAGAAGAGCTGGCGTGCACCATCCTAGCTGTCCAACCAGAGTAACTCCTGAATTATGGGAGATTAAAACTCAGACAGTTTAAGTGACATACAAGCTCTTCTTAAAGTTGTAAATCCTGTACCTACATCCCAGATGAGGAACAGCAAACCTGGCATTGAGTCTTAACGGAAGTGCATTGATAATGAGAGCAAAGGGAGTGCACAAACAGCTCTCACTTCACATGTACACCACAGGAGACGCTGCATTCTGCTGAACGAAATACGACTCTTTCCTTAAAGCGGCCAAAGCCAACATTAAGATGAGTGTGTAGGAAATTTACCAACGCTGCATCCGAAAACTGAAGAACCGTTCCAGGGCAGATTTTCTGCTTCATCATAAGTTGGAAAACGAACCTGCTTGGTGGCCCGGTCTTGATCTTTGGGATTGTGGAGATTCTTTTTCTTGCTAAATGATTCTGTGACAGGCCTGGCTGGGTGAGGAACTAACCCAACGCTAAATATCTCCGTGAGGTAAAGCATTTCAGAAGAAATCCTGAGGGACTCTTTTTGTTGCTCTGCTGAGCGGCAAACAGCTAACTTTCAGCGTGTGCTTATGACTGTATGGGTTGACCTGTTAATCCTTCTTAATGAAGCCGAGAAACCTCCTGTCAGTGATCTAGAATGCCATTAAACTAAAGTGTGAACAAACTAAAGGACGGAGGAAGACTAATGCAGACAGAAGACCTGTTCTGCACAGACTACAACCAGAAAAGCTGCTGTGTAAAATGGAAAATTCCTGATCTGGTAGCACAATATGGAACCAGTGTTGTTGCTGTTTGGAAAGAGGCAGACAATAGGACATGACATGTTCTCTATCTAAAGAGGTCTTGTTCTCAGGGTTTCAATTAGGGCCTCCTGATTTCCCCAGGGACCCATTCCTTTCATAGAGAAGCCTCATTACCAGAGAAAACACAAAGCAAGCACTCACAGAAGCGCTCCACGCAGCCTCCAACAAACAGAACCACACATTCTTCTGAACTTACTCCTGTCTTCTCATCAAAGATCTTGATCCCTCCAAAGGAAACGGTCAAAAACACCTTCTGCTTGTGTTCTCCTTTGGAGCGGGCAGCAGCAGCTACTCCCTGAGGACAGGAACACACATGGTGGGCATTAGAAACCATCCAGATACTCCACACTTTCTAAGGAATATCAACGAGGAGAATGTTCTTTAATCTGGAAAACACAGTGATCTGTAAGAAGATTTTAGATTCAAAATGTACTAAAAAGGATTTGTTACCAGTGGTTAGTCTAGTTTCATGATTGCAATGTTTCAACACATTATTAACATGTACTATTTACTGTCAACTTGTCCAGAAAGCATAAATATTCAATTAACCAGTTTGTTTTAATCCTCATCACATTCTGTATATAAAACGGTGATTCTGTTTTATAAACCTGCCCTGTCAGGTTTAATAAGTGGGATTTCTTGCCTTATAACTGGGGTTGGGACCATCAGTTGTTTTGTGCAGAATTCAGGTGGACACACAGCTGATAGTCCAACTGAATAGACTCTTTGAATTTGTATTATGGCAAGAAAAAAGCAACAGAAAAACTAGTGGCCATCATTACTGTAAGAAATAAAGGTCAGTCAGTCCAGGGATCTGCTGTAGTAGAATCTGCTGTATAGTAGAATCTGCTGTATAGTAGAATCTGCTGTAGTAGAATTTGCTGTATAGTAGAATCTGCTGTAGTAGAATCTGCTGTATAGTAGAATCTGCTGTAGTAGAATCTGCTGTATAGTAGAATCTGCTGTAGTAGAATCTGCTGTATAGTAGAATCTGCTGTATAGTAGAATCTGCTGTAGTAGAATTTGCTGTATAGTAGAATCTGCTGTATAGTAGAATCTGCTGTAGTAGAATTTGCTGTATAGTAGAATCTGCTGTAGTAGAATCTGCTGTATAGTAGAATCTGCTGTAGTAGAATCTGCTGTATAGTAGAATCTGCTGTATAGTAGAATCTGCTGTAGTAGAATTTGCTGTATAGTAGAATCTGCTGTAGTAGAATTTGCTGTATAGTAGAATCTGCTGTAGTAGAATCTGCTGTATAGTAGAATCTGCTGTAGTAGAATTTGCTGTATAGTAGAATTTGCTGTATAGTAGAATCTGCTGTGTAGTAGAATTTGCTGTATAGTAGAATCTGCTGTATAGTAGAATCTGCTGTGTAGTAGAATCTGCTGTGTAGTAGAATTTGCTGTATAGTAGAATCTGCTGTATAGTAGAATCTGCTGTGTAGTAGAATTTGCTGTATAGTAGAATCTGCTGTATAGTAGAATTTGCTGTATAGTAGAATCTGCTGTGTAGTAGAATCTGCTGTGTAGTAGAATCTGTTGTAGCCACTCCTCCAGCTTGGGGGTTACTGCCCCCAGTGCTCCAATTACCACAGGCACCACTGTCACCTTCACTTTCCAGGCTTTCTCCAGTTCTTCTCTGAGTCCCTGGTATTTCTCCAGTTTCTCATGTTCCTTCATCCTGATGTTCCCATCGCTTGGCACTGCCACATCCACCACAACGGCTTTCCTCTGTTCTTTATCCACCACTACAATGTCTGGTTGGTTCTCCATTACCATTCTGTCAGTCTGGATCTGGAAGTCCCACAGGAGGGGGACTTCCAGAAGGGGGCATTTTTGTTTGTATATACAATTAACTATTTTGGTCTCAACTTATGATGTACAAATCTTTCCAAACCTTTCCTAAAATGCACACAATTCTGAATTTGACAATAAACCTTGGCTATATTGTATATTACAGTAAATAAAAACATCTCAGGCTGGGAGACAGCTGCAAAAGGAGAAATTATTAGTATAAATTTAACCTTTGAACTCATTTTGTTGTGTATATTAATCAAGAGACTCAGCTAACAAACGCACAAGTTATCCTTGTTTGTAATTCTATTAGTTCTGTTCAAATATATTCACATGATTTAGTGTATGGTGTTCATTGTTGCATACTAACTGTAGTCTTTTTTATTAAAATAAATAAAATGAAATGAAGTAGTAGGATAAGTAGAATAAAGTCTTCCTGCTCTGCTCCATTCTGATGCATCTACTTGCGGACAAATAGATCCATGAACGTCTTTGTTTTCATCGTCTAAACTGGAACCTACACTGTATGGCTGCATAGCTCCAATATTGATCAGCATTTTTCTTGTCCAACTAATGTTATGTTGGGGTTATGAGGGGGTGTAAGCTAGTGGAAGAGAGTGTAAACAAAGAGATGATGGGAAATGAGTAAAGGCTTTCTCTGTACCAATAGTCCTGCCCACAACTTAGAGCTGAATTTCTAATGAACTCCTGCTGCTCTGCAGAAACTATGTCCTAAAAAGGACACAGGTTTTTTGATTTTGGCTAAAAATAGCATCATCATCATTAAAAGACCAATGGGAACACTTTGAAAATAGATCAAAAGATTAAATTGTCGCATCATCATTTCTTTTTCCTTTAATCTTGAACTTTTCTCCTGCTGGAAATTTGCATTAAAACTGCAACAAACTGCAAGTGTGTGAACACAGCAGAGGCTCACATTTGTTGTAATTCATAAAATATGCATTTTTAAACGCTCTATTTAAATGTGGATGAGATCTGAACTCTTCACAACCTTTGACTGTCAACTTCACGATGCTGTGAGCTTTCATGCGATATTTTTTCACGGGTGCTGAAGTTCTAAAGATTTCTTCACTGCAAACTTTGCATCATCAGGGAGGTTCAGACGCACAAACATCAACAGAAAAACAACAATGGGAGTGAGACAAGATTACCTTGAGCTTCATCATGGAGTCCTGGCAGAGCTTGTCTCCACGGGCGGCAGTGACCTCGTCCAGGCCGATAAGTTTGGCCTTGTAGCGGACTCCATCACCCTTAAACCTCCTGATGAGAGCTGCCTCACTGCGATCTTGCCCTGCAAACACACACGAACACACACACACGTTTGTGCTGGTGTCATCAGTTCACTACACCTTCTAGTCAAGGATCTCAATCTAACTCAGACCAAAGCCATTACCTTAGGATCATCAATCAAGTTGACCACAAAAGACAAAATAGTAATCTTTAAAAAAAGCAAGAAAGAAAGGTTTAAGCCATAGTCACAACTGCCCTCATGGCTGTCTGCGGGTGACAAATGGGCAAATCTGCATGGAGCACACAGGTGAAACCCCACGAAATATCACGACCACCCGGTGAGCCCGCAAGGCAAAAATGTTCATGCACAGTGATTTTTTTTTTGCAGGCTTGCTGCAGGCGAAAGCTCACAGCAAACACTTAAACAACACGTCCAGGTAAGTAAGGGTGAAGGAGGTGAGGCGGAGGTCTTGTGAAGGTTTCCTTTTATTCAACTCCCTCACCCGTGAATCCTGTGCAGGGAGGCAGTCAGTGTTGCTTCAAGTAAAAAGGTGAGTTCTTCATTGTGGACAACCTGGCTATTAGAAATCAGAGCGTAGTTTGTGTGGACATACAAGCATCCTACAGGCGACAGCATCACCTGCATGGCTGCACGTTACGAAGACTTTAAATGTTTACTTTTTGTCATGCTGCTCACTCACAAGGTTAGAGTGATGATGATGTCATTCCAACAGTTTAGAAGGCTTTAAAACGTTTGTTAAGAAAGTTTAGGAGGTGTAGTACTGAAGCTGTCTGTGCTTTACAATGTGACATTTTGCTCTTATCTCTCCTGCAGTCCTTTCTCTCTCCTTTGTGCTCCAGATTGTCGACACTGAGAATGCATTAGTGCATGTCTGATGTGTGTTGACCTTGCTCTTGCCCAGGAAGTCTTGCGGTTATCGTCCATGTTCCCCTTCACACACACATTATATACCAAAATATCCTCCAATTTAAACTTTTTATCATTCAGACTAAAATTGAAAAAAAAAGTCAATCTCAGGCCCTAAAATGAGGTTCAGTTTAAACAACAGCTCATGGCATTCTTTGTGGAGGGCTGATCACTGATACACATCTACTACATCAGAACAGCAGCTCCTCACATGCTCTAGAGTGATTGCTTCCTTAACCCTTGTGCTATCTTAGATGACCCCACCCTTACATTGACGTGTTCTCCCTACCATGACAAAGGAGGATAAAGGTGGAAAGATTTCATGTAATCCATGGACACCAGTGAAGATCACAAATCATTGAAGAAAAAAGGTTCAGAGCACTGTCTAGTGGGTCTAGATGACCCACCTCCCAATGTTAAAGTGCCTAGGATAGCACAAGGGTTAAGAGCAAAACTTTGGCAAAAGCATTCCAAACCTACATTCAAGTCCCAAAGGTGTACACACCCGTACTTGGAAAAAAAATCAATTCTAAGTAGTTCATAGAGATGCAACAATAGATATAAATAAATTATCCTGTGAAAATGCACATTTCAATGGGGAAATAGAAATCCCAAGAAGGAACAAGACAACTGCCTTCATTTCCATATATAGAGAAACTAGAAACCAGCTATGGCCATGTAACGCTCAGGAAGAGAAGAAACAATTTCTGACATTTAGATTTAAGATAAAGCTATCAAATCACAGCCCCACAGTACTAATTTTGAAGAACCACACCTAAATGATTGACACCAGTGCAGAGCGTAACACTGACAGCACACATATGAACATTCCCCAAACAAAATACCTCACTTGTCATCAGTTTCTCCAAAAAGACAAATCAGCTATGGAAGTTACACAAATTCAAACCTTTTCAAGAAGCACAATAACATGTACACAGTGGCAGCATATGTCAAAGCTCTCTGTTTCTGAATGTGGTCACCCCTCTTCTACCAATCTTTGACTCTGCATCTGAGCCACGGCGCGCCGACATTTCATCCGCACATGTATGAAAGAGTCAAGCACATCTCTGCTTGATTTCACATTCCGCTTGTGTGAGAGAGTAAAAGACTGAGAGGCATAATGGTATGCAGCATATTCCAATAATATATTGCAGCATTAGTTCTGTGCTTTAGAGCGGCAGGACTCTTGGAAGGTCATAGTGGGAGTGATGGAGTCGTCCTACCTCCACTCGTTCTTTCACAGCCCCCACAGCACTGCACTGTGGAGAAAAATGAGCCCGTAAACTGGAGGCGAGAGAATCACGCTTTGTGGCACCTTTGGATCAGCTTTGTCCAACACTCATCTGGCACCTGCCTCCTTAACTTGCATGACAGCTTGCACAGTTTTAAACTCACATAAGCATCATAACAGGGAGCACATATCCACTCTGATCAGTTGATTATAGAAATTGATCAAGCTTCAAAATCCTAAAATATAAAATATGCTTACTTCATGAATACCTAAAGTGAAGTAAAAAAGTTATAGTTGTCCATTTTAGTCACTTCATGACTGGAAAGTCAATATACTGTAGATGGCAGTAGGTGCAGAAAGGAATGACCTTGAGCGATAGCGTGCTGGAGTGGCCCCAAGAAGCCTTTGACTAAAGACACCGGGTAGTGTAAGGCATGTCTTCTGCAAAGAGTTGTACATTCTATACAATATTCCTCTTTGAAGACTTCAGCCCCAAAGGATTCATTTTATCAACTGTTTCAGGTTCTTTAGATCCTTGGTGCTGACACTGCTGTTACAACTGATAAGCTATAGGTCTGCTCCTTCACAAGAACATGTCCTTGATGGCATCTGCTGTTAGCATCATAGCACTGCATGCTGCTTCTTTTCTTTGTGTTAACATCTGTCACCCATTTGGTGATCCTGGACTCTAGTAAGCATATTTTTGTGAAATAGTCGATATTCCCACACACTCCCTCAGAGCATCCACCTTGTTAGGCAGATATCCGACCTTATTATAATCTCCAGGGAAAGCACGTCTGAAGTGTCCTGGAGGCCATTCCCCCCTTTTAAGCTCAAGAGTTTTTTTTTTAATAACTTGACTGCCCCCCAGCTACCGGCAACCTCAGCTAACCCCGCGCACCCCACACCCCAGCCCCAGCCCCAGCTTAATACTAAGTGCAATACATTCAGACAAGTACAGTTTCATGAGCAGTCTGCATATTTATACACCTGTGGCTATGAAACTGATTGAATGACTGAATTAAATGTATTTAGATTAGAGAGCAAATAGCTGCAATAAAGGCATGCTACAAATAGAGCAATAGCTACTGGCTGTTAATAATGAAAGACAGGAACACAGAAACATTCACAACCAGTGCATGCATGATCCAAACCTCTTTATTGACTTGACCTGTCCAGCAGCTGATCTAGCAGATCAGAGCCTTCAGCTCTGGGGGGTATGGGAGGAGGGGTCGGATAATATGGCGGGTGAGGAGAGTTGTAGAGGTTAGAGTAGTGGGGGGGGGCGAGCTGTGGTTGCGCGGTGATCTCTGGGTTGCTCAGGTCAGGTGCTGTGGCTGGCTTGCGGAGACGGGGCGCCGGCTGGGTGGTGGGCGGCTCATGGGTTCCCGGGGCCCTGGCCTCGTCCTTGGCCCGTGTCTCAGTGTCCAGCGCCCGGTGGCCCCCATGGCTGCCGCCTGGTACGGCTAAGCACGCCTGTCCTGTGGCCTGGGGGTCCAGAAGCCAGAATGTGCTTGCATCCCCCACATTCTCCACCTCTTTTCCTTTTATCCTCTTCCACCCCCCCTCACATTCTTCCCCTCTCCCTCCCCACACAAACTAAATGTAACAAATAAATAAAAAATAATCAAAAAACAAAAAGGGTTTTATACAAATTTGCACTCTGGTTTTTAGAAGATATATTACACAAAAGTCCTTCAGCTGTAATCTGTTTGCTCAGTTGTTGGACAGAACAAGTCAGGAAAATAAATAAATAAATTAAAAAAGAAAAAAGAAAAGTTAAAAACTGAAAAGTATTCCAAAATTGTAAGGCATTTGTGACATTTTAGCCATAAAGTTGTGAATCTATTCCTAAGTGAGTCGAAATCCTATTGAAGTCCTATGTTGGAAACCCAAAGCAGAGTTGGGAATGTTTCATGTTCCATGCGTTAATGTCACATGACGCATACAGAGAACAGGATGCTACACTTCCTGTCTTTAGCCGGGCGCCGTCCACTGATACCTGTCTAATGTAAGCACATATATTGACAATAATAAGTATTGTACATACGTGTTTTTACTATAATTACTAGCATGTTCTAATCAGAATACCGTTTAATGTTATTGTACAAATGGAACAGCCACACTAGTTTAACAGCTAAACTAAACTGTATTTAATAGTTTAAACAGCGGAAGCCCATTTGGAAGACATAACTCCATTCAGGGTTTGATGTTTAAACAGTCTGAGTGCACTTTGAAATGGTTCATTTGTTTGTGTCAGTATGAGTCTGAGCGCGTGTTAAATAACTCTGGATACATCCAGCTGCTTTTATGTCGCTGTGACAGCGGTTTTCATTTGAGTTTGACATTTAAGACCAGCTTGCTCCATCTGCATCCGTCACCATTACCGCTGCTATACTTAGCACACAGAGGGAGAAAATCACAGAGATGGAGAAAAATGCCAAGAGGGGAGGACAGAGCCGGGGGTGGCAAAGGTTGGAGTTATTTCTCCTGCTGAGTGGTTTATTTTATTACCTTTAGGGAGCATGGCCTATAAAAGACCCCCCTGTAGGTGTGTGTGCGTGGATTTGTACATGTGTGTCAGTTTCCAGCCTGCTGTAATTAAGCGTGTGCCGTCGCTGTGACCCTGCTGAGCTTCAAACACGACTAATCAAAGTATCCTCCTCATCTGCTGCTCCTCTAACATACATGTGGAGAAAAAAAAAAACAAGCTGCATCTCTCCCTTTCCACGCCTCAATCCAGGCATGTATAGGGACTGTTGCTCACATAGAGTATATTAAAACAAGCTCACCATGACTCTAATGAGAGTATTTCCCACTCCTTTATGCATCTTCAGCAGCTGAATCATCTTTATAAATTGGTGCACTAACATGAGCACTGATGTATAAACTGTATAATTGATATTGCTTTATTTTGTGTCCATGTCGCGCCTGTTGTGTGTGTGTTACAGTACTTGGTATGCAGAGTGGGTTGATAACTGTCTGATGCAACAAGCAGAGTGGGAGGGAAGGGCAGCAAGCCTGGAGCAAAGGAGGGAAAGAAGGGATGGAGCATGATGGATGAATGAAGGAGCCAAGCCTCCATTGGATAAATGTCACTCAGGATTATAGTGTTATGACGGGCGGAGGCACCCTGACTCTTTCATACACACACTCAGTCTTTCACAGAGAAGGCATCGAACCAGCTTCCTTTAGGAAAGCCCCGAGCATCGCCCCCGGCAATTCCAACCTCCTGCTCCCGTTTGTCCTTCTGTCACTCCATCCCAGCTGCATCCATGTTTTCCCTCCACTAAAGGTGGGTGACAGTTGAATCTGGTTCTCTGACCATCAAAGCCATACATTTTTCAATCACTTTGACATCATTTCCTTTGACAAATAAATACACAGTTTCTGAATTTTATTGTTTTGATTGCTATTTGTCTAAGAGGCCACAGTTCCCCCTGGGGCAGGCGGCACAAATCCCAGGTGTGCCGATAACTTCTGCTGTACAGAGACTGTCAAAAATACACTAACCGGCAGTTTTATTAGGACCATGTCTACATGCCTAAATGCACTGAGTTGCTGCCATGTGATAGGCTGATTTTGAAATGTGCGCTAACGAACAGTTGGAAAGGTCTGCCTAATAAAGTGGCAAGTGAGTATAGCTCTGTCCAACATCCTACATGCTGATTTCCACTGGTCCGTCTGTGGTGTGTCTCTGTTGCGTTGACTCAAACAACAACAACATTCATTAATAAATCGGAACGTCTACATCGACTCTGTCTTGTCTCACATCCGTCCCTCTGCAAAGTATCACATGCTGCATGGGAGTTCAAGTAGGAGTTCTGTTTCCAGTCTGTTGAAGCCTTAACTTTGCAACAAAAGGCCGGAGACAGGGGAAACAGATCAGGGTTTTAAAATAAAAACCTGGGCTGTACTTTCAAAATAAAACGTGATTTTTCATTTAAGCTGACATGCAGTGGTCGGGTAGCTCAGTTGGCTGCGTGTCGAACTGGCGCATGGGAAACCAGGGTTTGATTCCGGGAGGGGGGGGGGGGAGCTTTATCCAGTGTGGGACCTTGGACAAGACCCTTCACACTACCGCCTATGACCTATATAACTATGGAGCCACAAGGGGATGAGCCACAAGTCTGGTTCCCCCCGTGCCGGTCCCCAGCCTGGAAAAATACATGATTGTGTCAGGAAGGGTCTCTGGTCTAATAATCTCTGCCAAACCGCCTCTGTGAATCAGTAAAAGCAGATTCACAGCGACGCCTAAAGGGATATGCCCAAAGGTGAACATGTTTAAGGTGATAACGCAGGTTAACACTGCAGATAATGTCCATTTTCACCATGGACGACAAAAACACAGTATAACATTATTTATGACCCAAAACATGCATTTTACAAGGACTCAGTGAGGAAGGAGCAGGCGTGAGGCTTCACTGCCAAAGTTTTGGATAAAATACTCGACACGGGGGTGGCAGCAGAAGTCACTCCTCTGGGAGCCAGGGGGCAGGGGGGACACAACGGCGGCAATGTAAATTAACTGACGGCCACGAGACAAACTCTTAACTCAACGCAAGGACCGGTGGAAATCCAGCGTAACACATGAAGTGGTTCCAAAAACATGTGTGAAGAAATGTATAACAGCTCCACAGAGAGCTGGGATTTGAACCGAGCCTCCTGGCTGTGAGGACACCAGTGATTGAAGATTATTGAAACATGTATGTCTAAATACTTCCGCAGCAGCTGTTTCTCTTGAAATGGTTGTGGAAATGTCGGGCTGGGGTCTAATGCATCTGTTAGCAGCTTGTCTGATGTCCCTTAAACATCAATCAGTGTTTTCTCTACTTCCTTTAAACTTTAGATGCTCTCAGAGGCATTTGTACAGCTTCATTTCAGTGAATTTACTGTATGACTGAGTCCTTTTAATGTCAGGTCATATGTTTTGTCACACCTCTTGTTGCTCCCTTTGTTCATGGTTTAGTCCTGCTTAGGTTTATTTAATGTTCACGTTCTCCTGCTTTTTGTGTCCTTCACTAGCTGTTCCTTGCAGGGATCCCAAAGAAGCGTCTTTTCAATTGTCCTTGCTCATTCTTATATGATATTCTGTTTGTGTGCTCAGCTGTGACAAATCTGTACATGCAGCCACTTTCAAAAAGCTTTAGGAACTTGATTCAGAAGGCTTGATCTCGGATTAAAATAACCTTTTCAACATTTTGAGAAGGTTATAATAACCAACTGCCAAGTAGTGCATTAGCTTTAAAAAAATCTCACATGGAATTTTTTGTAATTTTCTGATTAAATTAACTGGAAACTTTCCCCCCAACCTTTTAGTTCAAGGAAGCGTTCATGAAAACCAGAGTGAAAGCGGAGACTGCCGGCGTTAGATGTGCAGCCTGGGTATGAAGACGACTATCTTTCAAGCTGATCTTTTCAGCTTTCGTTGTCTTTAGTTATGTTCCCGTATTTATCTGGTATTTCCTTCAGATGTCTGCAGTAAATGTTTCTTTTGGATCCCCATGTACAGCTCAGCTTTTCTGTAACCATGTCCTGACCTTTGACCCTAAAAAGTCTGCTTTCTTTAGTCATATGCCTCTTTAAAGTTGACACAAAATAGCAAATAGTTGAGGAGATGGAAGCCATATGAATAGAAAACAACAACTCAACTGTAAAGTTAAGTGCTCTCTGCAAGTGTTTCCTCTAAAACCCCGCCCAGTTTTCTTTATTGTTCTTGTCTAATCTGTAAATGATATCACGGTACAGTTATTTTGGTATGTCACTGTTCAAGTACCGACCCTCTGTGATACAACGGGCTATTCATAAAACCCAACTGATCAGAAATGCAATCCATTTTTTAGCCTTTGGTGACAATCTGACACAGGGAACTATTGCTGAGATGAATTTGCACAACCACTGATTAGGGCGGCAGTGGCTCAGACTCAGTTGAGCAGGTCGTCTAATGATCAAAGGGTTGGCGGTCCAATCCCCGCTCCCCCCAGTCAACTGTCGTTGACACTTCACCCTCCTTGCCTCCAGTGTGGCTCCACTGGTGTGTGAATGTGCATGAATGTCCCGGTGACGGTCAGAGGGGCCGTAGGCGCCACGCCTCTGTCAGTCTGCCACAGGCCGCTGAGGCTACATCAGTGGTTACCTTCACCAAGTATGAATGAATAATGGACACACTGTAAGAACTTTGAGTGTCTGGAAAACTCCAGATAAATCTAATCCATTTTATTATTAACAGCCACTGATTGTGTTTTTACATCTCATTTTGAAAACTAAAGGCCTTTCTTCCATAAAATAAAGCTTAAGCTGAAATCTTTTTAATTTTAATGCTTAATAATACTATAAATAAACCAAGCTAATCCTGTTTCACAAGTGTGAGCAGCCCCGTTTGAGTGTGTTCAGATAAAGGGGTGAAAATGTCCTGTTAGGACTGTCTGAGCCACAAACCTGAGCTGCATATTCATGGAGGTGTATGAATGTGTGTGCAGTACATGCATCTCTACTAAAGGCCAAAAATATATGCCAGAGCCAGACTAAGTGCTCTGAGCCCACCTACACACTGCCAGTCTCACTGTGAAAAATCACTTGATTGTACAAAGAACAGACAGAAATCCCTTCAGGGTTTTTGTCTGTCAAGTTATTTTCTGGTCTTTTCATTTAGAAAACAATAAACACAAACGGTTTACCAGACCCGCATTTTCTGTCAATAACACATTTTTATTAGGAGACTCTTTCTCATGTAGTTTTAGAATACCTGGATGCTGTACTGTCCCAATATAAAATTTAGCTAAAGGGAAGTCAGTTCTGTAATTTTATTGGATACTGACAAAAAGTATCAGCAGAATTTATTAAAAATCTTTTTTAGACTTTTGGAAACAAAATGAGCAGGAAACATCGAAAACGAGCTTAGAGGTTTGGTCCTAAAGGAAAGACAGATGAGACAACTGTTCAAGAAAACAAAAATGGTTTTTGGACAACTGCACCTCTTTCCAAGACATTTTATATTTTTATAATGCCTCTAAATAGTGAAAGGACAAATGTAACAGCACAATTGGGTTTAGGAAAATTGGGATTTTTTCTGCCTCATCCCCAGGTTTCCCACAAGCTTCCCAAAAATTTGGGTTTGTCCCTAATGGACCAAAAGCCTGTTTCAGATTTTGTGTTTCTTGATAAATTAAAAGAGATAAAACAAGATCCTTTTTTTTCAGACACAAAATGTATTTTCTCTTCCTTATAACCCTTGTGCTATCTTAGATGACCCCACCCTTCCATTGACGTGTTCTCCCTACCATGACAAAGGTGGATAAAGGTGGAAAGATTTCATGTAATCCATGGACACCAGTGAAGATCACAAATCATTGAAGAAAAAAGGTTCAGAGCACTGTCTAGTGGGTCCAGATGACCCAACTCCCAATGTTAAAGTGCCTAGGATAGCACAAGGGTTAAAAAGCACTTAAACAAGTAACCATGACCCAAAATAAAGAAATGAATAAATACATTTTTGTTTTTCATTTACAGCCGTTTATGTGTCAAAATGTTAAATAGGTTCATGCAAAAAATTCATTGTAAGAGTGCCTGTTCCAGCTTTATTCTGATTCTTGAAAAGCGCTAAAACAAAAATACAACATTGATTTAAAATACATATGAGCCTCCAGGCTTTAGTAAAAAGCAGGGATTATTTAACAAAAAGAGAACTCAAGAACAATTCATGAGTCGATAGATATGCAGTAATATAAATACATGTAAACAACAAACAAATCACAGCTGAGGAAGCAAGTCAGGTTGACAAAAAGAAGTTGATGGGGCATTTTTACGTGACTTCATCATTCTGGAAGTCGGCAATGTTGTCAATGTCAACAAATAAACAAACTTGATGACGATTCCAGAACTAAACTTTAAAGCAATAAGGTCAATTACTGCTGTATAATTGACTTTACTGCAAGACAGAAAAACTTTGTGTCAGTTTTACAATCTACATAAACCTGTGAATAAGGGTAAAGTGACAGAGAATGTCAACAGAAAGAAGGATTGTCAGCCTCCTACTGTCTGGATGGGAAGAATTTGGAAAACATTCACATCTGATCAGATCATTCTGTTGGAATTTAGTTTAATCTAAGTGCATTGGAATCTATGTAATAGTGGATGAGTACAAGTATGAATTGAATGCAAAAAATTAAAGTTTGTACAGTAGAACTTTGAATTTTGACATCAAAAAAAATAATAATAATAATAATTGATACTTTCAATTATCCCACAATGGGGAAATTCTTCTCCGCATTTTGACCCATCCTCTGGGGGGAGTGGTTAGCTGCAGGCTAGCCGCGCTCGGGGGGCCACAGCTGGCTGGGGAGAGCGGATCGATCCGCCAACCCTTCGGTTGTTGGACGACCTGCTCTACCGCCTGAGCTAAACTGTTAACTGTAAACTGTAAAATAGATATTGTGAATCTTTTCAAGGACTCAACGCTGGTGTTGGCGTGCTTTACACCATTGCATCAACACTTTGCATTGCACTTGGTGATGTATGGCTTGGATGGAGCTGCTCTGACATGGAAACCCATTCCATGAAGCTGTCTGAGTGCTGTACTTGAGCTAATCTGAAGGTCACATCAAGTTTGGAGCTCTGTAGCAACTGACTGTGCAGAAAGTCAGTGACCTCTATGCACTATGTGCTTCAGCATCCGCTGACCCCTCTCCGTCTGTTTACGTGAACTACCATTTCATGGCTGAGTGAATTTGCCCACTGGATTTGTTGCAGAGGTGACATCCCATGACAGTTCTGCACTGGAATTCACTGAGCTCCTGAGTGCGGAAACTTTTTTTCTTTTCTTTCATCAAATATTTGTAAAAACACTCTACATTCCTGCCTGCTTGGTTTGATACACCTGTGGTCAGGCCAAGAGAATAGGACGCCTGGTTCTGATCGTTTGGATGGGAGAGTGAACACTTTTGGTAATATAGTGTAGTAGGTTGCAGTCTGCTCCAATCCTCTGTGAGCATAAAACTAAGCATCACTTAAATCCTCCTATGAGTTTATGTTCACGTACTTGTTCACAATGAAGAAAAAGTTGAGCTCCTTAACCCTTGTGCTATCCTAGGCACTTTATCATTGGGAGTTGGGTCATCTAGACCCACTAGACAGAGCTCTGAACCTTTTTTCTTCAATGATTTGTGATCTTCACTGGTGTCCATGGATTACATGAAATCTTTCCACCTTTATCCACCTTTGTCATGGTAGGGAGAACACGTCAATGTAAGGGGGGGGGGGGGGGGGGGTCATCTGGACCCCACAAGAACCCACAAGGGTTAAAGCTCCACAACCTCGACCTTTCATCAAAAATCTCTTAGAAGAAAGAGTCATGTTGTCCCAGTCATACTTCCTGCAGTCCCAGTTCTGAACACAAATCTACACATTTCAGTCAAAAATACATCTGAGCTATTCGTTTACTCGTGTATGTGAATGTGTGTGCTTTCTCAGCTGTGTGATTGTCCAACACCTGTTGTGCGTTCAGAGATGCTCTTCTGCAGACCTCGGTTGGAACCAGTGGTTCTTTGACTTCCTGTTGTCTTTCTATCAGCTGGAACCAGTCTGTACATTCTCCTCTGACCTCTGACATCAACAAGGCATTTCCACCCACAGAACTGCCGCTCACTGGATATTTTCTCTTTTTCTGACCATTCTCTGTAAACCCTAGAGATAGTTGTGGGTGAAAATCGCAAAAGGTCAGCAGTAATAGTCCAGCAATTCTTCATCAACTCCCATGTTGAAAATTTCAACTTTACACCAAAGCTCAACACATGTACATTCTGCTGTTCCATGTTTATGTATTTTGGTTAATTTATTAAATAGGTTTTAGACATACAAAAGCTTCTATAGGTCTTTTCCTCAGGTGACAGACGACTCATGGAATAAACTTTGATGCCGGAATTTTCTTTCAGTCCCCATTTATGATCCACGAGCTTCTATGTGAACTTTCATTCAAACTCTCTTGTGATCTGAACATTATTTGTGACACAGTAACAAGCCTCATAGCTCCACTTGTCACTTTGACTGAATGTTAATAACAAACAATGCAGATGCCAAATTTCTGATGTGACCCAGCAGGAATAAGGCAGTTGTTACTTTTCCACTAATGTATTGTTGCACAATGCTATCTTCCACTGCAGCTGAATTATTCAGAATAAACTTTAAATAAATCATTTAAACTATGATATATCTTGTGATTCAGAACTCGTTTTAAATGCAAGCCTCTTTTCTCTGAGTTTACTCACTTCTCTTTAAAATCTAATGCTACATTTATGTCAATGTGAATAATATTTGATTCAAACATTTTAACTTGCAGGTTCTTCTGGTTCTCAGACAACTTTGGTAAAAAATATCTCATCAATGGGAAACTGGTACGTACACACTGATAAGGCGTTGTGAGACAGAGGCGTGTCCTCTGGACTTCTCATTTTTAACGCCTCCAAATCCTGCAGACTGTTAGTGCTGTTCATGGGATATATGTGTGCTCCTTGCTGCATTCTGACTGCTAGAAATGAGACAATCAGCATAGTTTGTCTAGACATCCGGCCCATAGGAGCACTTGTGTATCAGCTGGATGTCTATGAGCAAGAAAACAGAAGCCTGTCAATGTCCGACAAATATGGAAGTCCTTTCTGAGCACAGTCCTTCATCCAGCAGAGCAGGCTGAAAGACTCGACCTCTACCAAGCCCATCCTATGACATTGGGATGTTTTTCCTTTGTGCAAATTATGAGCACAGAGCAAAATGTTGCTATGGAGACTGCGGTTAGTGATGCGGTTGGCAAAGCCACAGCAGCTACACTGGTAGAGAGAAGTGAGCTGAACATACCATGAGGATCACAGAGCACACAAGCTTCTGCAGCCACATGAGCAAAGCAAAACGTCCTTTCACGGGGAGACACTTTCTCTTTGGCTTTTTGAATCCTAATTCAGCTTGGTCGTATTTGACAGCATGGATGAAACTCAGGAAAAGAGGAAGACGAGTATGTCATTGGAGTTACAGGAAGAGAAGTCTTCATGGGAAGTGGACCAATCACAACTAACTTACTGTACCGTTCCTCTGAGGTTATCAATCTCTGAAAAATGTGGATACAGAGAGAGAAAAATTGAGGGGAGAGAGATGGAGATCATAAACCTTTCAGAGCTGCAAAGGCTGCATTTTTCTCTAGACATAGTTTATTGCTGTGATGGTACATCTGGAAAACTGTGTGTGCTGCTGTTGTCTTTTGTCACTGGGCTTCCAATACTGGCCTCCACTGCGACAGCAGAAGCCAATTCAACTCAATCTCTGTCTGATTGGAGGGAACAGATCAGACTACCACTTGCAGAGGGCACACACAAACTCACACACAAACTCATACACAAGGCAGTTGTTATCGCAGCAAGATTCCCCGGGGAATAATATATGTGTAAATGGTCGCGGTGATTGTGCCTGATAGACTGGATGTGTGCATAATATCCACAGGAAACACATAATGTGTTAGCTGATCACACACCAGAGACTAGCAAGCACACACAAAGCCTAACAGCTGTACAACCAGAACCCTTAACCACTCATTTTACACTGTTGGCTCCCAACTCCACTCCAAACACCTCACCCCCCCACCCACCCCACCCCCACTAAAGGGGCTCACCCTGTCTCAGAGGGGAATGACTGCTGACTCAATGCAATGACAGTTGTGAAAGTTATTAGAATGTGTGAATCAGATTATGACACAGACAGGCATCTCTCCGTGTTAAATGGTGTTGTTAAAAGAGAACTGTATGAAGAAACGGCACATTTGGTGTTTTTGGGAGGTGGATGTAAAATCCCCAAAACAGAAACACGTTAAGCAAAAACGACATGATTTAAAGAATGTAAATCAGTCATGTCTATAAGCAGATTCAAACGAGCAGTAAGACACACCTGTCCCTTTCTGACCTCACAATACAGTTGTCTTGATTTAAGTTATTGCCTTTTCACAGTTTCATTTAAAATCATTTCCACTATTTGTGACAGTGATTTTTTTAATGGATTTTTCTTGATGCTGCCAAGGCCTTCTTTTCCAACTCCGGTCATCTTCTGATCTCTTGTAAAATCGGTCCCAGTGGTCCTTTATTTGTAAATGGCATACACTTTTCTACCTTCTTCCTCCAAGGCCCAAAGTGCTTCACAGTCCCAGTCCCATTCACACGAGCATTCACACACTGATGGAGGCTCGGCTGCCAAACACTGGCGCCAACGTATAACCACCTGGAGCAATGTGGGGTTCAGTGTATTGCTCAAGGACACTATGACACATGGGCATGTAAGGTGGAAATTGAACCTGCATTCCTCCGATCCAGGGTCAATCAAGGGTTGCTTCTGTACCACGGCTGAACTGTGGTACAGAAGCAGTTAATTATGATTATTCCATTTTTAGGCAAAATCCAAAAACCTGTGCTGTTTTCTAAAACATAGTTTCTGCAGAGCAGCAGGAGTTCATGAGAAACTCCCCATTGAGTAGTGGGAAGGACTTTTTGTGCAGAATTAAGCCTTCACTGATATCCCATCATCCCTTTGTTTACCTGGTCTCCCGATGGCGTACAGCCCCTAAGAACCCCAAGCTAACATTTGTCGAGCAACAAAAATGGTGACATCAGGTTTTTTTGCCCCAATCTGATTCCAAATCCTATGATTTGGAATATCTGATAACCCCGAGTCCAAGACTCCAAGACAACCAAGCTCTGAGATTTTTCATTTTAGAAAGTAAACTTCAAATATTCAAGTGAAGACCTTTTGCCCATGGATTCAATAGGTAAGAAATGCCATAAGTAATGACAAGAGAGAGGTGAATATGAGAACTCCAAACACTTAATCACACACATCCTGACTTGAAGCTCCTTACAGTGGGGCCAGTGCTAAACTGCAGCAACTATAAAGCCAGCCACACAAAAGCCAGTTATGAGCAGATCAGTCAGGACATGGCTGTTGACAGCTACACCTGGACTGTAGGCCAACCAACAATCAGCAGCAATAGCTGCATTTACATCGACTACGAAATTGCTCAAATTGGATTTGCATAAATAAATTTGCCTAATGGAAACAAAACCATTTTGAAAAAAACTTGCATTTATTGAAAAAATGTTTTTGTGCTTGGAAGAGGGGGTTTTCATTTTGAAACTGACAGATCTCTCAAAACTGCAATGGAAACACTTTAAATTAAATGAGTCACGTGACCATCAAACGGACGGCAATGCGCTTCTTGGTAGGAACTGGCTTCCTTGGTTGCTGCACAGGCTGTCACACAGATCATCAAAAGCTGAGCGTGTCATGCAGAATTGTTGGAAAACCACCATTTCCCAAAATGGCTTCATCCTTAGCTCCTCCCACGTGTAAGGACCTCGCCGCTCCATGGCCTGATGAAGACGCAGATGACTTCTTTGATAGATGATGATAAGCACTAGTGGCAGAAATGTGAATGTATCTGCTGTAAACCAAAGCATTCTTCACATCCATCGCCGTGTTTTTGAATGACTTAGTTTGTGTTTATTCACATAAGTATGAATGGAAACACAGCTATTGATAAAGGATTTCCAAGACCAGACCAGAGGGTCTTGGGCTGTAGTGGAAACAACAGACTGCATACTATAATGCACACTTCATGATTCTAAATACAATTCATGAAGCTCCTCCAGCCACTAGTTCAACTGCACTTTGGTGCATTGATACCAAAGTTTCTTTAGAAGCTCTGAAGCTGAACCAGCTGAGCACTGACAGAAGCTCCAAGACCTAACCACCAGAAGTTCTCTGTGCAGCCTGTCTGTTAGTGTGTTAGCAAACCAGAGCAAGTGCATCTACAGGAGCTTTGAAGCATGGGAGCGGGAGCAGAGCGCGCATTCATCTACACATTTTTCGGTTTGCTTTGTGTCATTACACCCATTAAAGTGTTTCTGACAGGATCCTGAGCAGCTAAAAGGCTGCAGAGCCATGTCAGACCAAATTTCTAACAAGGCGAAAAATTGAATCCAGAGATTAGGAAAACAACCAAAAAAAGTCTCCATGGCCGATCATTCTTCATTATTAAACTGGGTGCTGACATGTAAAATGTTATAAGTGGAAGAGAAACTCTGTAGGCTCTTCATAAATCTCAAATCAGCTTTCAGTTCTAATTTGACACATGAAAGAGTCTAACTGGCAGCTCGTCGGCTCCATGCTATATTTTAACGGAGAGCGTAAAATATCTTTTTTTAAACTAACGATTTCATTAACTAACAAACATTCGCTGTGAACATTTTGTTGGAGTTTGCTACTCTTTTCTTGTGAAGGACTCAGGGAGGGAAATGAACAGCTCTGGGTTAAAAGCAGAGGAGATGGAAAGATAAAAGATTTGTTTTATGGGATAAGTTAAGACTGTTCTGCATCAGACATCAAGTCTGACCTGCAATACAAACAAATGTTACAAGAAGCTGAAGTTAGATGAGAACATGTAAGTGCTACAGCTAAGGGGGTTCTCTCAAGCTAGTGCTTAAGTAATTCAATTTTGTCTGCTAGAAAAAAAACAACACAGAGAAAAAGGGAATTCTGATAGTAAATGAAAGGTAATTGCATGTATAGAGAAGACACATGTGAGCAGAAATCAGAACCCGTGGAAAAAGCAATCTGTAACTCCAGGATTAATGTCTGACACGTAGCAGTCTGGCTGCTCCATCACATTCTTCTTGGCAGGACTTGGAACAAAGAGCTGAGATTAAATAGCTCTCATTCACATTGACTCATTAGTCTTTCTCACTGGCTCTCTTCCTTCATGATCAGCCTGTGCTGTGCGTCTTACTTATCCAGGACAAGGTCATGGAAGATTCTGAGCGGTGGGGAAAAGGAGGATGGAGAGCATGAGAGGAGAAGCATCCTGCAGGGAGTTCCGCAACAGAGAAGTAACTATTCATACCGACAGCTACTTACACCATATCCTTTTTTTAAATTCAGCTACTCCTGAGACATGGAGGAGAGGGTTGACTAGACAGACACGGTGCACAAAAACAGATCGGATGTTTAACAGATGAAGCTAATATACAAATTTTCCCTGGTTCCCAGCACACATTCACTGGTTGTGTGTGGTTTTTGATTGCCTTTGGCTTTCATCACCCAACTCACTGGGATTATGAGTGTGTGTGTGTGTGTGGGTGTGTGTGTGTGTGTGTGTGTGTGTGTACGTGTGTGTGTTTGTGTGGAGTTGCAAGACTGAGGGAAGAATGACCCAAATCACAGGAAAGAAGACATCATGCATGAGTGAAACTCGACGAACAAAATGGGTTCTGCTTGTACAAAAGGAAATACATTAATGTGCTGTTAAAACATGCTTGTACATGTGTGTGTGTGTGTGTGTGCCTGTGTGTGTGTCAGAAAATGAACTCTTAAGTCTTAACGCTTAAGTTTGACCATTCATCTTCTGTCTCACACCCTCTTGTGGGCTTCAACCTCACTATAGTGTGCGTGACTGTCTGTTTGTGTATCCATATGTGTGTGTGCATCTGGATACGTGCATGTGCATCCTCCAAACATAGAGAGCAGTCTAAATTATGAACATGATCTCCACTGCAGCAGAACAATGGTGTTTCTATGTGGGACATTAGAGGGATTCCGGTTTCCCTCACTCTC
This sequence comes from Oryzias latipes, assembly GCF_053564925.1. Classification (NCBI taxonomy): domain Eukaryota; kingdom Metazoa; phylum Chordata; class Actinopteri; order Beloniformes; family Adrianichthyidae; genus Oryzias; species Oryzias latipes. The sequence continues at coordinate 5,535,582 of NC_136240.1, forward strand.
CAGAGCTCTTTCTTGTTTGCAGTGTCGGCAATAACCGTGTGTAACGAGGTGTATGTGCAGCTGAATGAGTTTCATTCTGCTTCCATCCATTAGATGTCATCCCTGATGGTGTCCAGAGTTTGTACAACATCAATCAGATGCTTATTCAGGGAATGTTGCGCATCGCTCTCAGGCCCTGGCAGGTGGCACCGAGCAGCAGGGTGATGGCTGTCAGCCAGGTGCATAACCCCAACACCTGCCAGCTACCTGCCTCTGATGGTTTTCACACCTGGATCTGCTTGGTCTTTCCCAAGTTAAACAGTCTTAGCACCTGTCTGATAGCTGCTTCTGCAGCTGTACAATAGCAGACCTGCTTTATGGTGTCTAACCCAAAACCGTGAGACTTAAAACAGGTCAACCCAACAAGATACAAGATACGATAGCAGGGCTGCTCATCCCTGGTCCTGGAGATCTACCCCCCTGACTGTTTTCCAGATCTCCAAGTCCTGTTAGCTGTTGATTAGCTCAATCAGATGTCTCCACATTCTGATTAAATGAACACACCTGATCCAGGTAATCATTAGCTAGCTGGAGCTGGACAACAGGCGGGGTGGTAGATCTCCAGGACCAGGAATGAGCAGCCCTGCGATACAAGATACGAGACTTAAAAGCAAAGGGAAAGAATTGTTTCTGTTCTACGGGAACTAGAGGAGACATTTCTACAAGCTAAACTGTGTTGGATCTTCATTACAGGATATAGGAACGTTGATGGTGTCAGGCCATTCTCTAACAACGTCTGAACCCTTTAGGTAAAGTCATTTTAAAAGATAAACTTATCTTAAAGGAAGTGTTCAACACTATTTCTGTCCTAATTCAATAATAATAAAGCAGATTCCATTTGTGTTGTTCACAGTAACTTTTTAGTCTCAGACTTTCCGGCTGTGCCTACCTTTCCTCTTGGAGTCCCGTCGGATGCTGCTGGGCCTGACCGCTGGCTGTAGCTCTGTCTCTGTTGACATCCTCAGACTCCAAGTGGGCTAGACTCCGCTCCGCTTGGCTCGGCTGGGATCTGCCGGGCTTCCAAGAGGCCAGTTCGCTTCGTCTTTGCAGGCTGCAGGCGCGTGGGCACCGTGTGTGTGCGTCGAGGCGCCGGGTGTGTGTGCGTGGGCACACAGGCTCATGGGAGAGTGACGGGCTTTAGCCCCGAGACAACATCCCACACACACCAGCAGAGATCTGCAGGAGACACACAGGGAGACACAGGTTTGCTTTAGTTTGGCCGTGCTTACTTTTCAGAGGAGGTACCTTGGAAGGGTTCTAAGCAGGCAGGAGAATGACAATGAGCTTGTTTCTGATCCGCCTTAAGTGGATGTTGCCCATGGTAACCAGCTGGAGAGAGACCCACACTACACTCCCTTTCAATAATGTGGCTTAGCAGAAACGGTCACTAAAGAGCGACCCACGTCTCCAGTCAGCCCCACTGACCAGTGTGTGAATGTGTGTGTGAATGGGACTGTGACTGTAAAGCGCTTTGGCCTTGTAGGTAGAAAAGCGCCATATAAGTATACGCCATTTACCATTAACCAATCGGACAGCAGCTCTCAAAAAGGAGTATAAAAACACAAAAAAAACAGAACCCAAAAATTTTGATGTACATAAGCTTCCACTTTCTTTAGAAACCAGTAAAGTATTCTTCATTGCATATATTGCAGCTGATAGGACAGTTCTGCAGTGTAAATTTACAACTTTAATGCGCAGTAAAGTTGGTGAAAACTCACAACTTATCCGAGCTGCATCCAGTCCTCAGTGAGCACAGAAGCACAATTCGCTAAGTCTGATCTAGTGCGTGAAGGATCACTGTGATTCTTTGCTGGTGCTGAAGTGATGACTGAATAGAAGTAGCATAACCCAGTAGCTAAAACACTTCGCTTCAATGATCCTATGTAAACCTTTCAGTGAATAAAGACAGTGGGGATGAGACGTCGCTAAGGTGACACGCTACGTATTAACCCTTGTGTTATCTTAGATGACCCCACCCTTCCATTGACGTGTTCTCCCTACCATGACAAAGGTGGATAAAGGTGGAAAAATTTCATGTAATCCATGGACACCAGTGAAGATCACAAATCATTGAAGAAAAAAGGTTCAGAGCACTGTCTAGTGGGTCTAGATGACCCAACTCCCAATGTTAAAGTGCCTAGGATAGCACAAGGGTTACATCTGAATACCCTCTGATCTAATCTGACTTGACCTCTCCTTGTGCCAAACCAAAGACCGGTGTTTCTTGGGGAAAAGGGAATTCTTTGGCATTATCTGCCCCCACCCCCCCCCCCTTCCATGGTGCATCAGCTTGAATAGGAGGCCCCTGTAAGCCTCGGGCGAGAACAGATGAATTGAGAGGTTTTTAATTTGCTGCAGACAGAACAGAACAGAACAGAGTCCATTTAATGGTGCCAGCAGAGGCCATGTCGGCAAAATGCTGACAATATTCTTTATCTGGTCCAAACACACTGGAAAAGTGTGAGTCACTCCAATTACAGGCATTATCAGCTGCACTGTTCCACCAAATGGATGGAGAGAGAGGGAGCATGAAGAAAGAGGGGTTACAGGGAAAAGAAATGAACAGAGTGCAAAGAAAGTGAGGGGTGAGAGAACATAGCGTGGGGGAGTAAGATAATGAGCAAAAGGGTAAAAGGGAGAAAGGAAAAAAAAACAGGAGAAGTAAAAGAAGAATTGACAGGATGGAGTTGAGCGGCTTTAGCTGCAACAATGAGAAGGTCCGTGTCTGCCACTCTCTGCTCCTGCTCTGTACTCCGAATCGGCTTCTCTGCTGCAGGAAAAGCTTTCATGCTGAATCTCGAGCCGTTTATTAAAAAGGAAATATGGCGGAGCTAAACTACCGAAGACTCACGTGTATGTAAAATAGAGAGAGCAAACGAAATTCCCTCAACACTTCCAGCTAAAATGAGAAAAACGACACAGACGGAGTTCCAGAATTTCATACCTTTAATAATTCACTTTCATTCAAAATTCCAATTGCATAAAGACACAAAGAAAAACAAAATGAAGAAAGAGAAGTGAAGAAAAACAGACTGCTAAATCACGAGTACAAGCATTACAGTCCATTGTTTGAATTTTCTAGAGTTGTATCTTTGATTCACAGAGAAAAAGGGGCTGTAAAGGGTAAAAATGGCTTCCCATGGGTAAAAATATAAGGGTGGAAAATTATTTAAAAAGACTTGGTTCACTTTTTTAAAGCATGACCTGTTTTCATGATCCTGTCACTTGGCTCAACTTTGTCTGTTGAATAACTGTATCGTATCTTGTGGGTTAACCTATTTCTGGGATGAGATTCTGAGTGTGTCTGCATGCCTGTTTGTGGTAAATGGTGTATACTTATTTATTCCATGGTCCGGGAGAATACTTGATTCTGATTGGCTGCTGGGTGTGCATTAAAAAGTGATAACACACAGTAATAACTGTACGCCTAAAAAAGAAGTTCCGGTCAGCTAGCTTAAATGTTCTGTATCACTGTGCCAGCTTCTTTAAAACAAACTTTAGCTTTATCATCTTGACAAAAACAAGAGGAAAGAGGTGAACTTTCTCTCTGAACTGATGCTTTATTTAACCCATCGGGATGATCAGCATATATATATCGCTCTACATCGCAGAATCTGGTGCGGCGCCTCCTCACGTTACCATGACAAGGCGCCACACCAGTAACAAATAGTACGCTTTTTGTGAAAAAAGCGATCCAAATCCGAAAAAAACAAGAATTAAGGACTAAAAACTGGTTATTATTTATTTATTTTGTAAGTGACCATGGTATAAGCGGGTTAATGGCCTTCAAAGTATGCATTATCCCTTTTTAACGCACTTCCTGTCGGACGGTTCAGGCTTACACGAAAGTGACAAAAAGTGACAATGCAAACTTCGCCGGCCATTAACCCTCACATAGCGTTCTTCTACCTTCTTAGAAGGCCCAAAGCGCTTTATAGTCTCAGTCCCGTTCACCCATTCACACACTCATTCACACACTCATTCACACACTCCACTGCCAAACTCTGTCACCAACCTATAACCATCAGGAGGAGGTTCAGTGTCTTGCCCAAAGACACTTCGATATATATGAGGGCAAGGCGGGAAATGAACCTGCAATCTTTTGATCAGATGTCGACCGCTGCACCACTCTTTTCTGTCAAACCCCCCATTGATTTTTGCTGCAGTGAGACGTTGTGTAGCGGATCTTTCCATGATTCCCCTCAAGTGTGTGTGTTTTCTTATCTCCAGCCCTACGGTGAAAACGTAGCTAACAACTGTAAACAGGATCTTAGAATTCTGGGTATCCGTTTGAGCCTTTCTGCTTTTCTCTCCTCAACTCCACATCCACTTGCATTTTTTCAAATTGTGCTCTAACATTTATCTGAGCAGGCAAGTAAAGGGTAAACAGAGCTATAAAGTCCATGTTTGGGGGCTGTTTTTGTCATTAAATGTTTGATTAATCTGACAAGCTGTGATTTCTCCTCCCCTTCCCTGAGGTCTCCTGTGAGAGTTACAGCTGATTTCTATTCTCATTAGGCTCCTCTATAAGGTGTGGCTTCTCTGTTTTCTGTGTCAGAGCGTCTTTGACCCTTTTCTAGGTTTTGGTCTGTTTAGTCATGGCATTAAAACCTCTGCTGAATTGAGGAGCGGTGTTGTTCCCCGTCCTTCCACACATGCGGCTGTTTCTCTGGAGACAACATCGAAAGCCTTCCTCTCTGGAGGAGGGAACAGGCTAATTTGTCAGAAAAGGCGTCTATGCTGAGCCTCTGCAGAACAAATCACTATATATGCATGAGTAAAATGAAGGAAAGAGTCCCAGCAAAAAAAAAAACATGGTGAGCACAGTAGTGGTGGTTTGACCTGAAATGGGCTCGTGAGCTAAAAGCAGCAGCCTAGCAGGATGTGAACACAGCTTAGAGTCTGGATTTAGACCGCTGCACTACTTGAGGAGAGAGGAACGAGCCATAAATTGGACGTTCTCAACTAGTGTGCTGCCAGCAAGTACAAGTGGGTGATGTGACAATTTGCATGTGTGTGTGTGCACCTTTGATACAGTATGCTATATGTGTGAGTCTATAAGGAAAGAGCTGCCAACAGAAGCTTAGTGCCCACAAATCATCTGCAGCTACGGAAAAGCCTGTCAGACAAAAGAAGGATTTAAAGGCAGAGAATAAGAAGAGATGGGACTGGCTCTCTGTCTGGATTGCAGTTCTCCAAACCATCAACACTTCTTGGCAAATTGCAGACTGTCCATCATGCAGGCTCCAAGTTTGATTAGAGCCTCCAATTATTCAGCTCTCCTGCCATCTCAATGATGAAACATAGGAGACTAAACAATGTTCTCTCGCTCTTTCCCAGCATGTAAGCCACACCCTGCCTCTATCACCTTTGTGTCCTGGCGTCTTATCAGCAGCATTTTCTTTCCTTGAGTCATACTCGTAGATGAATAACCCTGATGCCTTGTCCAAAAGGTTAAAACACATTACTTTCTGACATGGATCAGATGTTTAAACGTTTTTTTGTTTAACTGCACAACAGACGGACTCACGGATGATCAAACCTCAATTTAAAAACTCTGAAGGGTTAAATGTACCTTTAAATGTCAACTGATCCAGCACAAGTTGAAAAATGTCAATAGTTGTCTGTTCCTCCCAGAAAAGGAACAGAAAGCAATTAAACAAAAATCTAAAACCTACCACAATGTAAGCTCTGGTAGATAAATGTATCCACTGACCTCCAGCAGTCAAAAGACAAAGCAGAGTGAAGAGAGAAACAGGACAGGGGAAGGGAGAGTAAAAGATCAACTAAGATTAGAGGACGTGACGTGATTGTTGGTGAAAGAGATAACAGACACCGTCTTCCTCTTTAGTAAGTGTGTAAAACTGGAAGGAGGGAGATTTTACAACCAGCCGCTAGAAGAAGTTGGAGGTCAGAGTCAAACAAAAATCTCTGCTGCTTACTGCTGTTCCGAAATTGAGGTGACCAATAGTATATTCATTACAGTCATTTGGCTTTTATTCGTTTTTTCACTGTCCCAACGTAAGTTTCAGGAGTTTTGCTTTCTTTCTATGCTTTTAACAAATTAATGTATGAAAATCATTGTTGAAAAAAAGCAGAGAAAAAAATTACAAAAGAGATGGGGCGGCCGTGGTGCAGCGGTAGGGCAGTCGACCCATGATCGTAATATTGCAGGTTCGATTCCCACCCATGAGTCAATGCATCCTTGGGGAAGACACTGAACCCCACCTTGCCTCTGGTGGTAGGTGGGCGCCTGTGTTCCACTTTGTCCTGTCATGGGCCAAGTTTACGCTTCTTTTATTTTGTTTTGACAAAGTAAATTCTAGGTTGTTTCAAAAAGAGCAAAGGACGACTTCAGTAATTTGCAGAAAATAAATCTTCCTAAAACATTTCTTGAAGTCATGAAGACTTTTAATGTCTCTGTTAAAGCTAAAGCTGATATCAGTCAAATTTAAGGAAACTCAGCTGAATGTTTGGTTTCTTAATGGCAGCCTGGCAAACCACAACAGAGGACGGTTGCATCAGACAATAAATCCAATTTTTCCATCTTGAGATAACTGCATTCCTATAATTTGTTACTTGAGGCTCGTATAGGGATATAACTGGGGTCAGATCAATTTAAATAATCAAAATTTATCTTGCTCTGCAACCAAGTCAATCTCTATTCATTTCAATGTAAAGTAGACCAAATTTACAATGGATACAAAGATGCTCACACAAAGGCTGCAACACCTACGGGATCAGATCAAACATCTGTGACAACTGCAGTGGAGGTGAATTTTTATGACCAGTATGAACGTCATCTTCTATTTTTACATATAAGATCAAAATTGTCACTCAAATGACAGTGGGTGGGTTTTTATTGCAGTAGATGATCGTGGAATCCTCAGCTCACAGCAGCATTAGTACATGGTCAGTAAGGGGCCAATACTCGCACCTTACTAATGACTAGACCAGTGTTTTTCAACCTTTTTTGAACCACGGCACACTTTAACCTTGACAAAAATCCCGCGGCACACCAGCATCCCAAAAAAAAAAAAAAAAGCAGAAACTCATAGTCTGTTTTGATCTACAGCCCCCCCCGGCAATCTGACGTGCATTTTTGTGATAATTGTGGCAGAAAAAGCAGGAAGTTGCAGATGTTTTTCTAAAAGATGTAATAAAAGTTAAGTTACATACAAACTGTATGTTCGTTGTGTTTTCAAGACGCTGTCCCTTTAAGCCAATGCATCATGGGAGATGTAGTGTGAAAACTGCGAGAAAACGGCAGAAAGACTCGCGTCTCTGAGCTTCATGGTTTTGTTCACTTGTTCCACGGTCTGATACCGGATTCTGTGGAAATTTACACCGCTAAAGACGAGCTTTAGCTGGTGTTTTTGTCGGAACTGACTGAGTTATGAGCTAAATTGGAACAAGGAAGTGGAGACTTTAACCACTTCTGATTGGTCAGACTGATGACATGTGATTAAGCCTTCAAGAATGATTGGTGGAGTCGTGGAGACAGTAAAAGCTGCGGGACTTTTCCTTACACAGTTATAGCTGCAGCTATTTCGCGTTACCGTCATTCTTATCAAAATGTCTTTAATAGAATCAAATAAACACAACGAAAAAAGTATTTTATGATCGTTTATATTCCTAACTACTCAGTGTTTTATCAGGACCTGTTTGGATGAACAAAGAGCTGATTTCCTGGAGATGGGAAATGTTTTTAGATCAGTTAATGAGGGCAATTTTCCACGGCACACTTGACCATCTCCCACGGCACACTAGTGTGCCGCGGCACACTGGTTGAAAAACACTGGACTAGACAGTGGTGTTAGGGGGCACGACAGCATCACTCGTACGTCATACATGCATGCAACTTACATTAACCTCACATATCCTTTGCAAAGTATTTATGTAATGTATCGTATGCTATATTTTCAACAAGCCTCAGTTGAACTGCATGTGACGTCCGCACTCCTCTTAAGATGCACCTTGAACCAGCTGTTCCTCTCCACGACCATCCACAAACCAGTAAACCCAAAGCAGTTTCAACCCCTTCAATTCAATACAGCTTTATGTTATCCGATAGGTTCAAATGAAAACCACCAACAATTGACTAAACGGTATATTATACAACATTTCTACATTTTCTACTGAAATGAAAGCCATAAAAACTATTTTAACTTCAAGTTCCAGTATAATTTAATTACTATAATAACTAATTTGCATAGTTGGAGCCTTCCCAGCTTCTGTCCAATGAAGGCCAGGACATGTTAAAAGCATTTATGTCTGAAAAGAAAATAACCTCAAATTTGTGAACTATTTCAAGCTGTCCATGTTTATCATTAAATATGAGAGAATAGTCTTCAAGATATGTTCTATAAAATTAGCTTCATCGTGTAATCCATCCAGTAATCTATAGAAAATTCTCCATGTAATCCATACCATGGTTTTTCAGAATCTCTGATTATTTTATTTTATTTTAATTATTTTTTTATCTTTCCTTATTTTTTGCTTCTTTCGTGTAGCTAAATCACTCTAAAGTAGACACAAAAATCAAACACTTAGTATACATAGTTAAGTAAGTAAGGCCACCAGTTTGAACGTAAGGAGGACCATGGAAAGAGGCGCTACACAACGTCTCTGGGCAGTGCACAAGCTCACTGCCAGACTGAAGCAGAAATCTGTGAAAACACACGCACACATGCAGACACAACCACAACCTCATCCCAGAAGTAGGTTAACCCACAAGTTGACAGACACGTGTGCACAGCAAAATGTATCATGCACACACATCCTCCTCACCTAACCTATTTACAGACCGTGGATATCAAAGCTTCAGTGTATCATTGGGGAGTTCCCCTCTTTCCCATGTTTTATGAAGAAAGAGATGAAAACAAATCTCGCTTTCCATTTCCTTGTCTTGTGTATGTGTGCGCACAAGTGTTTTTCCTGCCATGGTAATGTGCAAACATGTAAATTGGACCTATTCAAGAATGCATGTATTTCTGTCTTTTTCATTCAGAGAGGAAACCCAGTGCTGGCTGAGAGATTATGTTTATGCTTTTTTCTTTTCTTTTTAAATAAACTCCACTCTGATTTCACCTCAATGTCTCTCAGTCAGTCTTGTCTCCAACTGTTTCCTTTAATCCCACAACATGTACCTCCTTCATTAACAAGGGCCTATATCCTGCATTTTAAAACCTGTCAGAGTAAACTATATCCGTATATATGATCATATATTACCTTTGGAACACTAAAAAATATAATTTTTTTAAATACTAACTATTTTTGCAGCAAATTTTCCTACCCTAGAGTTAGAGGACTGTATCTCTGAGGCAGCGCCTTTATCTGCCGCCCATTTCATGACATTAACCTAGAGCCGTCCGCAGTATATCTGTGTTTTTCTCACGAAAACAAACAACATGAGAACTTTTGTAAATATTGATGTGCATATAGTGCATAACAAAGAAAAGTCTTTAGTCGATCACCGCTAGGTCTGTGGAGAAAGTGTGTGTGTGTTAGCGGGGGGGGGGGGGGGGGGGGGCAGCCCAGACTCTTTCTGGGATTAGTTGTTCTTCCCTTTGTGATGTCACAATGTGAGGACACGCTCGTTTTCGTGGATTGGAAGGGGCTGGTGCTCATTGAGCAGGGTGTAAGGGAATAATCAAAAAATACCACTTTGGGTTTGTTTTTTGTGAGAAAGTAACTATAAGACACTTAAAAGCTAAAAAAAAAGAGTTGACTTTGCATTATACGTTTTACAAGTGACTGATACACAGGTATTCTTAGCTCCTCTGTGTTGTTCTCTTTGTCTCTGACATCTCGGATGGCTTCTACAGAGCCATTTTGCTGTAGCATTTTGTCCTTCATTCCAACACTGATTGAATGGAGGAACCCACCCCCCCAAGCCCCACCCCCCGGGGAATTATTCAGTGATTTGTGGTTGCTTCCACTGAAGTGAAATGGCAACGTAAGCAAAATGCTGATGGATTTTCATGTCTAACAGTACAAACTAGAAGACCTGCCAAAGCCTGTGACACTGTTTCTTCAATCCCCCTGGAAACCAATAAAAACCCGTTGTAGTTATTTTCATGGGGGCTTCCAGTTGAACAATTTTACGCTCCAGCACTAGATGAATGATAAATACAATGTGTATTTGTGAGGCAAATACGCATATAGGATATATGTCAGTTGAGTCCAAGCAAAAAATACATTTCTGATGCATTTTTGTGTTTGGGCTTTTACAGATTATGTCAGCCGATCCCCCCTGGACTTCCGCTATAGGTATATTCTAACATATTTTAAGGTAGCCTAGTACATTAGTTCAGAATACCAATTTCTGCTTCAGACCGATGATGGCAGGCGCCATCGCTTTGTCTGTAGCCTGGTCCCTCTTAACCCTTGTGCTATCTTAGATGACTCCACCCTTACAGTGACGTGTTCTCCCTACCATGACAAAGGTGGATAAAGGTAGAAAGATTTCATGTAATCCATGGACACCAGTGAAGATCACAAATCATTGAAGAAAAAAGGTTCAGAGCACTGTCTAGTGGGTCTAGATGACCCAACTCCCAATGTTAAAGTGCCTAGGATAGCAGAAGGGTTACAGAACCTGCTGTTTTTGTAACATTCTACGGTGGATTGGAGACATCATTCCAATGACTGCAATTAGCAAAGTCCTTGTGCCATTTCCTTTTCTCATGATATATTGCTTTTGGCTCCTTGGTAAACGTGCATTGTGGGTAAATGTTACCTGTCTTTTGCACCTTCAATGTGTGTTTGAAGATGTTGTTTTGCTAAGTCCAAGCTAACTTTTATGATTGTAGAAGCAGTTGTGTGGGCAGCCAACCTTACTGATTGCCTTAGAATAAAAAAAAGAAAGAGGGTGTTGTCATGTTATCCCCCCAGTATCCCCCCTGCTTCATCAGTGTTATGGTTTGCCTCTTGTGCTTTGGTTTCTGGGTTTTTCTTTTTTCTTTTCTTCTGTCTCTTAGCTGGGACTTCTTCTGCCCCCCCCCCCCCCCCCCCCCCCCCCCCCCCCCCAGGTTCTCCTGGAGAGGGTTGCAGCTGCTTTGAGTTATCCCCTTTGTTGTCATTATTTAAATCGCTGTCCTTTGGTGTTTCTAATGTATTTGAACCACGTGTCTTGGATTTGTTATTAAATCTACTGGAAAATTGGTCAGAGTCATCCTGTTCCTGGGTTTGTCTTAGCTAGCCGTCCCAAGACAGTAGGTGAAGAAAAAACAACCCAAGCTAGAAAAGCACTAAACAGAACAAGGTGATGATGTGGAACGGGGGTCCACACTGTCAAAAATGCAGTAGCTGCTTCAAGCAGGTCATCAAACAAAAACACGTGACCACATTCCAAGTGCAAAACTTTTTGTGTGTGTTTAGAGCTCGACGATTCTGCAAGGTCTTGAAATAAACCCTTTTAGCACCCAATGGTCTATCGGGCTGCCGGTCTGTCCGAAATGAGAGTAGAAAGGCTATTGACATTCACTTCCCTGTGGAGCACTGAGTCAATACAAACCTCTTAAAAGCCTGAAAACACTGCGTGTGTCTGAGCACAAATGTTGGCGTGTCTGTGAGGAAGAAGAAACAAGTAAAGGAAGGAGAACGAAAATTCCAAAAGCAAATGTTTTGCCTAAACGGTCATCTAAATTGCATCACTTGTTTAGCCTCAGCTGTAAATGAACACTGGTGTGAACGTGTGTGCAGGTGTATGAGGACATGTGTGTAGACATCCATGCTTGTGGCTGTGTTAGTGATGGATGTAATCATGGTGTGCTCAGGCAGAGTCCCACCCCGTCAGGGTCCAGCCTCCAGGCGCCATCCATCATAGTAAGGGTGTTAATGATACCAATACATACAGCAGAGCGAAGGGCCGGAAAAACAGGTAGAGGTGTGTGAGAAGTGAAAAGGAGGAAGGGGGAAAAGAAAAAGATGCAGTAAATGCAGATGAGGCAGCCCTAGTAGAAACAAGAAACACCAAAGGTTTTAGTCATATTTAAAAGTTTTTTGGACTTCATCAGGAGCTTCTGAGTTCAGAAGAGAAAGGATGGGAGGAGGGAGAGAGGGCTGGAAAATAAAAAGAAGAGGCAGACAGCATGAAGGGGGAAGGAAATGTACTGTCACAGGCTGAGGAGAAGAATGCTGTGTGCGTGACTGGAATAGCCAATCAGTTTCTTCCTTTTGTCTCTGTATCCATCAAACCACAAACAGATGCAGTGCTCACAACAATACCCACACCTCAAGAGCACACAGAGAATCCGATGCTGAGTTAGGCTGCCCCGTGTCAACCCCGCAGTGACTTTGAAGAGTAATACTGCAGTGTATGGATGCTACTTGTCCAAAACAACCCCCACAGTAGTAAACAACACAAGCTATTTCTTCTGTACTTCGAATGAATTTTTTGTCTGTGAAAAAAGGATCTACACAGAAAAAGTGCAAATCATTTACTTTTTGATCATTTTGTACTTCATCAGTTCTTAAAGTCCCAGTCCAATCATCGTCTGATCGGTTTTCAAAGTGTTCCCAGTGGCCTTTATTTAATATTAATAATAATAATAATAAGAATGGATTGGATTTATCTGCGCTTTTCAAGTCACTCAAAGCGCTTGCAGTGTGTCCATTATTCATTCACTCCTCATTCATTCTTGGTGATGGTAACTACGGTTGTAGCCACAGCTGCCCTGGGGCAGACTGACAGAGGCGTGGCTGCCATTTCGCGCCTACGGCCCCTCTGACCATCACCGGGATCATTCATACACATCCACACACCAGTGGAGCCACACTGGTGGCAAGGAGGGTGAAGTGTCTTGCCCAAGGACACAACGACAATTGTCTGGGAGGAGTGGGGATCGAGCCGCCGACCCTTCGATTATTGGACGACCCGCTCAACCGCCTGAGCCACTGCCGCCCCGCATTTATCATTTTGTCGTTTGTAGCCAAAATTTTAAAAAAAAGGGTCATTTTTTAGAACATATATAGTTTCTGCAGAGCAGCAGGAGTTCATTCGAAAATTCACCTCTGAGTTGAGGGCAGAACTATTGGCGCAGAGTGAGCCTTTCCTCCTTTCCCATCATCCATTTGTATACACTCTCTTCAGCTAGCTTACAGCCCATCACACCCACAAGCTAACATTAGTGGTACAACAAAATATCGAGCAATTTGAGAGCTATCCAGAAGTACAGTTCTGATCCAGATTCCAGCTCAGACGAGGAAAACAAAGACGTTCATGTATCTGTTTGTCTGCAAGTAAATACATCAGAATGGAGCAGAGCAGGGAGACTTTGGCCCACCCATTGTACCACGTTCATCACAGCTACAAGTTTTATCATCTGCTTCTGATTCACAACGATTTGAATAAAGAAATACTCTGAAATTCAATTTTAAGCTTAATTGTCTTTATATACGTCCTCCATCATATTAAAGACTCCAAAAACACAATTTTCATTTTTAAATGAAACTACAGACATATTTTTGGCTTAATTCTGCAATGTGGTAAAATGTAAAGAAACATGTAATATGCCCTCAAATCTTGCAACAGCAGTTACTGAACAAAATGAGACCATGTTTTAGTGTGGGAGTAATGCTTTTAAATGAAAACCCATTCAGAGCCAAAGGATTTATCTGGTTTCCTGAAATACAAATACTGTACATGCCGATAACATTGAGTATTTTTCTGAAACTGTGTGGGTGTTAGGCGCACAGAAGCCTGTTTATGATTTCACACACAGAAATGTGTGAATTTAGAGTCTGAGATACACAAATACTCACAGTCTCAGTACATTGGTAAAACGTGAATGAAAGACATGGTGTGGCACTGTATCTTGCCCCATGTTGATCTGACTGAAGCCATAATACGCACTAAGAACACTGTCAAAATGAAACATGCATATTGACAAAGTTTTCCATCCATAAATGTTCTTCCACTCATCCAGGACTGGGTCAAGGGGGCTGTACAGTCCAAGCAATGCCCCAGCCTTCCCTCGCCACTTCCTCCACCTCTTCTGGAGGAACCCTGAGGCATTCCCAGCATTCACAGCTGCATAGACAGCCAAATGCAGCATCACAGACGGGGACCGCTCCACCACAGCTAAGAGGTGATGCAGGTTTCCATCCAGAGCCGCAGTGGCTGAACAGAAGCCGACCCAGAGGGAGAGGTTCCAACTGAGGAAGCACTGGAAAAATTAAAAAATTAAAAAATGATAAAGAGAATGAAAAATAAAAGAGAATGAAAAATAAAAGAGAATGAAAAAGTAAAAATATTGATAAAAGCAATAAACAATAAAACATTGAAATAAGGTAAATTAAAAATAAAATAACACATTAAAATCTAGTGTAAGTTCATAAAACGAGACAAAATTGATAAATAAAAATAAATAAATAAATGCAATAAATAAATAAATAAATAAATAGTGGTAGTAAAAATTAGCTGAAAGCCAGGTTAAAAAGATAGGTCTTTAGCCTTTTCTTAAAAGCATTAATGCTCTCTGCGGCTCTCAGGTTCTCTGGCAGACTGTTCCATAAACGGGGGCCATAGTGCTGAAACGCAGCCTGTCCGTAGGTTTTGGTTTTTACAGTCGGAATGGTTAACAGACCAGTGCCAGAGGATCTCAGGGTTCGAGAGGGTTCATATCTTACTAAAAGATTGGATAAATAAGAAGGCACAAGACTGTTAAAACATTTAAAAACTGTTAAAAGTAGCTTGAAATCAATCCTGAAGCGTATGGGGAGCCAATGCAGGGATTATAAAATTGGGGTGATGTGAGCCCGCCTCCTGGTCTTTGTGAAAAATCGTGCAGCAGACTTTTGGAAAAGCTGAAGGTTCCTAACGTTGCTTTTTGGAAGACCAGCGAGCAGGGTGTTACAGTAATCAATTTTACTCATGATAAAAGCATGCATTAGCATCTCCATATTAGCCAGAGAGAAGAGTGGGCGGACCCCTTGCCAGATTTCTAAGGTGATAAAACCAGTTTTAACCACCTGTTTTACATGTGGGATAAAAGTCAGCTTAGAGTCAAAAATAAGGCCCAGGTTTCCCACTGTTTCTGAATGACTTAATGAAAGTTCTTTTAACTTCAGAAACTGTTTCTCTCTATTGGCTTCAGGACCGATTACTAAAATGTCGGTTATTTCCTGGTTGAGCTGCAGAAAATTATTTGCCATCCATAATTTCTCATCTAAAATACAATTAAAGAGTGCTTCTATTGGTCTTGTGTCATCAGGAGACATAGCTATGCACAGCTGGGTATCATCAGCATAGCTATGAAAGCAGATGTTGTGGTTTCTAATGACATTACCCAGAGGAAGCATGTAAATGTTAAAAAGCAAGGGGCCAAGGATGGAACCTTGAGGCACACCACAATTAATTTCATGGACCTCAGAATAGTTTGTGTCCATGTTTACCATAATGTTCCTCTCCATGAGAACAGTCCCTGAAAGGCCAAGACTTTTGAGTCTGTTTACAATGATCAGGTGATCAACAGTATCAAAAGCTGCATTAGATCTAAAGAACTAGTACTGAGATCTGACCTGAATCCAAGGCACACCTGACATCATTAATGATTTTTAACAAGGCTGTCTCAGTACTGTGGTTTAACTGGTTTAACTCAAAAATGTTGTTTTGTAAGAGAAACTCATTCAGCTGAATAAAAACGTTTTTCTAAAACCTTGCTTAAAAATGGAAAGTTGGACACAGGTCTGTAGTTATTAAAAACTACAGACCTGTCATTTACGAAGCACATGGAGACAACTTTTGTTGTGAATTTGGGCTATACAAATAAAATTGAATTGAATTGAATAGAATTGAGTAACGGTTTCACCACTGCTGTTTTAAAGGCAGCAGGAAAAATACCCGTCTGTAGAGAGGAGTTCATGATATTTAAAATCTCACTCTCAAAAGACCCGTAAAATGATGTGTCTGGTTGATGACTCAAAAATTAAATGTGGGCTTCTGTGTGGAGGTGTTCCAGGCATTTAAAATCCGACAAAAACAGAGTAACGTGCACTTCAAACTGAGCAGAAGGCATGTTCCTTCTACAACGGGAAATACCACCAACCATTTTTATCACCTGAAGCATAGTTACCAAGCATGTTCAATCTCAAACTGAAAAAAAAAACAATGATTCTCCAGCAGAAACAACAAAGGTCAGACCTGCACAGCAGCAACAGTCTAAACTACCAGAAGAAACTCAGACTATTTGCTTTTGGTTCCTAGATTATTCTCAGGATGTTGACAAAAATGGTTGTCAGTTTTATGTTTGTCCTGTAAAACTCGAAAACATTAGAGTTTATTTGTAGATTTAATGTATTTTAATGGAACTCATCAAAATGTTTAGCATTCTGTTTTATTCATGTTCTCTTTAGAAACTTGAACGCTTTTGCTTTACTTTTCAGTGCAGTCTGTAATATATCTGCCTTTTCTTAGTTATCTGAAAGAAATACTGTCATGTTCCTTCAGTGCATCTGTTACGTATAAAACAGGAAATAAATATTTCAATCTAACCTAACCTGCTGATAGTTACATATTCCTGTTATGAACAGAGGGTACATATTTGACAAATACAGTTATTTGGTCTATATCGTTATTGCCTCCTATGAGAAAAACTACAAAAACTACTACTGTGATATAAAAATTCTATATCGCACACAGCCCTAGAGATTGTTGTGCATCGCGGGGGCGTCTTTAACATTCTCTCCTGTGGTAGTCAGTATGCTAAACTTTATTGAACCCATGTTTTGTGACTTGATTTATTTGACCCAATTAATATGAATAAAGTTTAGTATTAATTACAAAAGGGGTTTATACTAACATACACCTTGTGTGTCAGAATATTCAGAACCATTGTTGTAACAGTAAACTATGTCACACAAGAGGCCTTCAGCTCTCATCTGTTTGTAAGACAAAATGTTTTTTTTTTTTTTTTTTTTAAAGTGTGTCTTACCCCATGAGGTTGGTCAGTTAACTAAACCATTCATTCATTCATCATTCATTCATCTTCTTAACCATTTATTCCCTTTCGGGGTCACGGGGTTGCTGGAGCCTATCCCGGCCACTTGGGCGTAGGCAAGGGATACCCTGGACTGGTCGCCAGTCTGTCGCAGGGTAGAATATCCTCAATCACACATCCATTCACTCTCACACTCACACCTATGGACAATTTACAGTTACCAATTAACCTATGTAGCATGTTTTTGGACGGTGGGAGGAAGCCTGAGATCACGGAGAAAACCCACGCATGCACAGGGAGAACATGCAAACTCCACACAGAAAGGTCCCCCATTGATGCTGTGTTTTTCATGTCCCCCAGCCGGGACTTGAACCGGGGGCCTTCTTGCTGTTATGCAAGAGCGCTAACCACTGCGCCACCGTGCAGCCCTAACTAAACCAGTCAGTCAAATTTTGAGCAAGTTTTAAATCTTATTTTTAGGCAGGATTATTACTGAGCTCCTTCTAAACCAGTGCTTTTCAAACTTTTTTGAGCCACGGCACACTTTAACCTTGTCAAAAATCCTGCGGCACACCGGCATCCAAAAATTTAATTAAAGGAGAAACTCATAGTCTGTATTGATCTACAGTCCCCCCTACAATCTCACATGCATTTCTGTGATAATTGTGGCAGAAAAACCTGGAAGTTGCAGCTGTTTTTTCTGAAAGATGTAAAAAAAAAGTTAGAAGATTGAAAAACTGTTTGATGTGTGTTCGTTGTGGTTTCAAGACGTCAAAGGAAGACTCATTGTGCGCTGAGACGGTGTCACTTTAACCCAATGCATTATGGGAGATGAAATGCAAAAATCTGCAGAACGCAGACAGACATAGCTTCTCTGAGCTCCATTGTTTCGTTCACTTGTTCCACGGTCTGACACCAGATTCTGTGGAAACCTACATTTTCCTAACTACTCAGTGTTTTATCAGGGCCTGCTTGGATGAACACAGAACTGATATCCTGGAGATGGAAAATGTTTTTGATCAGTTAATGAGGGCAATTTCCCACGGCACACCTGACCATCTCCCACGGCACACTAGTGTGCCGCGGCGCACTGGTTGAAAAACACTGATCTAAACTATGCAGAGACTGTAAACTTCAGTTAAGTTCTGTGGACATTGAACATCAGACCAATAGAATTACGAATGATAATGGATAATCATTCAAAACTATGTGGCAGTTCAAGACCTACACAAGCAGGCATTGCTGATAGATACAAAACACCAAGTGACAATAATGCTGAGATAATATCACATCACATCCATCCATCCATTTCCTAAACCAGTTTCAGGGTCACGTGGCTGCCGGAGCCTGACCCGCACACTCGTGGGCCATAATTACACACCCCTACACACTTGCATTCACACTTAGGGACATTTTAGGGCAGGGCTCAGCTCCGTTTATATATTTCTAACAACTTAACAACCACTAACCTGAAAGTAAATAAGTATATCTTGGTTTATTCATCTTTTGTTGACAGGGCCTGTTTAACTTTATATACCATCATTCTGATGGTACTTTCATTGCATGTAAAATGAAGTACTTTTACTTTTTGCTTAGTTTGCTAATTATAGTCAAATACATTTTTCACGTTTGGACAGTGTTATTACTCATTATTTGAACCCCTGGTAAACAGAGTGGTGATCTGCTCTATTACTGTTACATTTTAAAAGTTGTTCACATTTGATATTAATATTTGGCAGAACAGAAAGAAAGTCTGAGTCTAATCTGACCTCGATTGGTTATTATTCAATAAACTGAACCTTTAACTTCATACACATCAGCCGATGCAATGGCAAAAACATAGCCAAAAACCCCAGCTGTGCAATCATAAACGTATGCGGCTCGTGGATCCGCTGTCCGCCTTACTCCCTCACGAACGCGCTCCTGTTCCATTCATTTCCCCCCACTTGTCATTTTAACAGCAACAGTTTAAAAAAATCAGAATCATTATTACAGGTGTTTTCATGTCACCATTAAAGCAAACTTGGTTTCTTTTCCTATGACACCCATTCATTTAAGACAACAGCATGTGAACCAAGTCCAGATGTCTGCTGTTTTACCTACTATAGGATGGAATCAATTTGAATAAAAGAGAATCTACACAGACATCGATAGAAGACCAGGGCTCGAAGGGTGACAGCTTTCAGGAGACAGTGGCCAAACCGGGCTAGAACCATTCAGATTTTGGGACATCCAGTAATGAGGGACATCCAGTTTTATGCAGAGCTGAATGAGAAAAGGTAGATGTCTCTCAGCAGATTTATTGACAGAGCTGAAACACACTGCTGTCTCCTTCCTCCTCCTCTGTCTTTAGGCCTTTTCACCTCCTCTTCAATCTGCCTTAACAATCTTAACAAGAAAAATATCATTTCATCCCTTTCCTTGTCTGGTTCCCCCGTGTCTCTTTGTCGGATTGCTCATCTTTCTTCATTGCTCTTCCTGCCTCTCTCCCAGTGCTACCCATCTGCACAGTAACAGGTGTGCGGTGGATATGACTGATATGTTTGTTACCTGTAGCATTGCCTGAAGCAGCTTCCTGCATGGAGAATTGCTGCCTGTGCCTATCAGCTGCCTGACCCGCTAGCTACTGCGCTGCAATTTTAATCTTCATGCCATCTCAACTCCTTTAAATTGTAACAAGATGAGGAGGGGTGAAGGCGTAGTGAATTAGGGAAGCAGTAGCAGGCTCTCGTGAATTTCTAAATCAATTTGATTGAGCCTTGTTGGCTGTGCTGTGGTGTTGTTTTCATTTTGGCCAATTGGTCCCACAAGTTTAATAGTGTGTGTATACACGTATGAGCTCACAGGAATGTCTACACCATCTTAACTCTGTAATCTCACAGGTGATGTGTTATATGCGCTGCAGCGCTACGAAGTGTTTCTTCTGCCCACCATTCCTCCTCCACTTTGGTCTTTGCAAAGCCTTAGCCCCTTTCACATCCATTGGGGGGGGGGGGGGGGGGGGGGCTGCACAGGTTTTTGGGTCATTCTGGGCCGTGGAGGGATGTTTAGAGGAGTGGTTGCATCTTTAGAGGTGCAGAGTTCCCTTGAGCCTTGAGAGACGTCAAGAAAATGGATTGTACCATTGATGTGTCTAGGGCAGGGGTCGGCAACCTTTTTTACCCAAAGAGCCATTTGGGACCGCCCCTAATGAAAAGAAAGCACCCAGAGCCACAACCCGTTTTGACATCACTATATATATTATACATGTATATATTATTCAAAGGTGCTCATTACGTCGATCTTCAATGACATGAGTGTAGATCGCGGGCCACAAAAGATAAAAAAAAAGTAGTTCTTAAAAATCCACCAGCCGATCAAAATCCTCACTGAGAAGTACGGGACTTGATTGACATGTAGATTGGCCAATCGGACATCGTCTGAAGCATACATCACTGCAAATGCACATTGTGTTCTTAAAAGGATGATACCGCGGTCGCGTTGGGAGGAGCCACCAGCTGAAGTTCTGGTCTGATCGCTGCATGGAGCGATGTGTTTATCAATGCATGGTAGAAACTGAGAATGTGGAGAGATCAGGTTTATTATTTTGAAGAGTTCTACTTGGTAATCATGTTTCCATGTTTGAGTTCATAAAATCATCCCAGGGAAAGTCTCTGCTTCAACTCCCGCAGGGAAAGCTGCGTCTCAATCTGACTCCCGTGTTTCCATCTGACAGAGTTTGAAGCCAAAGCCCCTCCTCCGCCTCTCTATCTGCTTTTCCTCTCTACCTGTTCACCTGTTCACATCCTCTGCAGCTGAGAGTTGGTTTCCCCCGCGCTCCTCAGTGTGTCCTACACAGAGAGCGCAAAATACGATAGTCGGGGCGCTCCAGCGCAGCACAAGGATGAAAGAGCCAGACGCAGGTTATAGCGGGGATACAGCGGGTTAAGCAAATGAATGGAAGAAGGCGGCCCGCTGAAGAAATATTCAATAGTGTACACATTTAGTATTAGTCTGAACTATCTTTTATTTAGAAAATTATTTTATTTTGCTAAATCAGTCCAGTGCGAAAAAAAACATCAACAAAAGTTGTGTTGGGCGGTTTTTGGCTGGGTCTGGGGGTTTTCAGATGACTTTTGGGCTGGAAAACTGTGACTCTACCTGGCAACACTGGTGCGAACTCTCTGTCATCAGCGAGTTGCTCTCTGCCCCGTGGTACGTCAAGTTCCCGGCAGAAGATCACTCCGGACCGCGTGTCTCCTCCTGCTATCAGCTCTGCAGTTCTCGCCCGATAAATACGAGCTCATTTAGGAAGCTGGTTTTGACGTGGTACGCGCTTCGTTCGGAGCCAGCAGATGAACAAGCTAAAATAAAATTTAATTATTATAAATACTCCTTATTTTCCAAAGTCACAGGGAGCCACAACAAAAGGATGAAAGAGCCACATGTGGCTCCGGAGCCATGGGTTGCCGACCCCTGGTCTGGGGTAAGCCTGTTGCAAGGGATTTGTAAGGCCAATCTATGTTGCACCTTTGTAGTTAGTAAGGTAGCGAGCACTAACTGACAACGCACGAATGCTGCTTATATGAGATGTGTATGGAATACGTAAGTGTCTGTAGGATGTCCACACACAGCACACTGGCATTATTTAACAGGTTAAACTCAAAAATTCAAAAATCCTAAATAAAAAAGGCAAACTCTGAGATAAAAATTCATGTACATAATTGACAACACCCCTGTCCTTTAACTTTATAAACTTGTCAAAGACTTCTTCGATTTTAGACCATGAACGGCTTGGAAATATGAGTTTGTCACATATTTAGATTCTAATGTTAGCAAAATCTTAGTAGGGATTTTCTTTACACGCACAAATGTTTCAGTAACTAAATAAGGTTTCTGACTAGGGTTGGGCGATGTCCCTTAAATTGGCAGTTGACGATGTTTGCAGTAAACCATCGGGATGGACAATGATATCGTTGGGGGGGGGGGGGTTTTCGTTATTATAATTATTATATAATTATTATTCATTATTTTACTTTATTACTTTATTTATTTTATTTCCCAACTAATGACTCATCAATGATGATCCAGTATAAACTGAGGGAAGTGACTTTAACAAAAAACAAACAAACAAACGAAATAGAACAGAAGTAGTCCGCTCCCGCACTTAACTGGTCAAGTGGACCGGTGGAGCGCGGACTTACAGCTTTGTGTTTGAGGGGAAGGGGAGATGCTTTGTTACATGTGCGCTATGTGTGGGAAACTTAGGACTGCGATCCGTCCCGCAGCTCTTGGTGAACGAGCTACCGAACTCAGGAGAACCGGGTCGAGCAGAGCTCGGACCGTCAGCTCACACAGCGGCTTTGTTTCGGGCAGTGAGTGTGTTAGCTTTTCAAAGCAGACATGTAGCTCAGTCCTTAGAAACCGTTCAAACAATCACGTGGATTTGTGTTTCCAGTCGTGTCCCGACTAAATAAAGGCTGATGTTATTCCCACATATTTACGTTCAGCCAAGATGCAGATTGCAGAATTTCCCGCATGGATTTTATGTCCATCCAAAGCTAATGTTGTTAGCCCGTGTTAGCATACTGCTAACCCTGGCGTCTTTCCGGCTCTGATCTTCAACAGAAAAAGCACTGACCACACGGATTATAAATAAAATGATGAGCGAACAGGTGCTTCATAATAACCGTAACATTAATAAAAGCACGTTTAGAAGATCGTTTCGTATATTCGTATATTACGGAGATGCCAGATATCTATGTATGTAGCCGCTCGGCGGAACTCATATCTTCCGGTATTTCAAACAAACTCATGACCTTCCAGACACAGGGCAGACACTCTACAAAGAACGCAGCTTTATTGTGAAAATTAAAAAGCATTTCTGGTATTGACTTTTATTTTGAATTATGAGACAGATATGCTTCCATATTTTGATTTTTTTATCATGGAAAAAGGCACAACATTTGTGTCCTTAATGGATTATACTATAGTAAAGGTTGTTTGAATATACACTTTGGTTTTTTAACATGTTGTAGAACAAGCCTGAACTTCAAATTTGTTAAATTTGATATGGTCAGCTTACAGCTTGTTCCTTGGGATGGTGTAAGCAGCATGTTGTGAAGGGCTTTATGAATTCAGCAGTAACTTAAATCCTTTATAATTGCTACAGACAGATCTATGAGGCTTATAGAATTTCATATTGAGTAAGAAAGAAGTGGTAGCACCTGTGCACTCATTAGAGAAGCTAAAATTAGACAAGCTGCTTCATTAATATAATTCAGACTTACTTTGCAGGGGAAGCTCTAATTAATGTCCACAGCACTCAACTAGTGAAGCTCACCCCAGTTCCCACAAGAGGCTTCCCTGAGAAATGTTTTCATCAGTTTCATAATTTATTAGCTGCCTATTTTATCTCGTGCAGCGGTGCCCAACAAGCTCTGATCTAATTTGCTTGAAACAGTTTAGCTACCAGTGCAATAAGCAGATGGCTCAGATTTAAGGTGTTCGAATGAACAGTTTAAGGCGGGCAGACTGTCAGGAGATGGTAGTGATTTTCAGATAAATGTTTTTTTTGTTGTCACAGCGAAGACAAAATAAATCCATGAGTACAGAGATTTTGGCTCAATAACTGTGGCACTGTTGCCTACGGTGACCCAACCAGAGAGGGGTATTGGAAAAGTTTATCTGTTGTGTATTTCCAACAATACGCCACTAGACTTGAGATGACAACCCCTTTCACACAACCATGTCATTCAAAAGTACACAAGGTTTAAGTCTTAAGAAGTAAACTTTCAATATTCTAGTACCTCAGTCATGTTGTTCCAGCTCACCATTACCTTCTCCTCTGAGGAAATTCTGACCGGAGCATTGTCTTTCAGAACTGAACTGTTTGGACCATCACAGAACCTTGCTAGAACCTGTTTGTCCTTGTTTCCGCGGAAACTCCGCTGCGTCTTCACGACTTGTCGGAGTTCACTTTCCAGCTTCCTTCACTTGGGAACCATAGATTCATTGATCTTGAATTCTCTCGCAGCTGTTCGACTCCCATGTCCCTCCGAATAGCTAATAGCTTGCAGTTTAAACTGTGCTTCATAAGCGTGTCTCTTTGCAGGTGGCATTTTTTTAAGGTTGCCAACACGATGTTGTTCTGCATAATGCACATGCATGTTCGGGGGTGTGTGTCTTCTTTCACGCCCACACTTCCCTCCTTACCGTTCTCAAGCTGTCCTCTCCTACGTACTGTTTACCGAAGTCACACAACAACACATTAGGCGCACCGCACCATAGGGCGCACCGTATATTTTGGAGAAAATTTACGAATTTTAAGTGCGCCTTATGGTCGTGACAATACGGTATGTTGGCATGATGTTGGTATCAGCTTATAAACTCGAGGGGTGTGAGAATTGTGTAAAGTGATTTGGTTTTAGTCGGGCAAGAATTTAGAAGATTTTTCTTATGAAAATTCAACCAATTTGGCAAAGGTTGTTGAACCTAAAGTTAGCTTCACTGTTGCTAAAGTTGAAGCACCTTTTTTGGTGCCAAGCGCAGCTGTGAATGAACTACTTGAAGAGTTTCAATACTTAATTGGATCTACATGTCTGCCGATTGCTAAAAACTTCTTAAAAGATCTCTGTTGCAGGGTTGATGAATCAGCTACATAGTTAGGCAATAGCATGAAGGGTCTTGCCCAAGGACCAACACTGGATGAAGCTCATTATGCCCTCTGGGAAAAGAACCCTGTTTTCCTAGTTCAACACGCAGCCAACTAAGCCATCCAGCCTCAAGTTTGCCACACGTTTTCCAAATACCACATTTCTCTAATGACAAACTACCAAATGCAGATATCAAATCTGAAAACCCGAACCAAACTGACACCTAGCTCAAACGTTTTGTCGGACATATGTCCTAGCCGCTGCGCTAGCCCTTGGCCAGGGTTTGATCTGTAATCCAGTGATAATTACATTATTCATCCTTTTTTACATCTATTTAGAATTTCTGGTGTAAAAGCAATTTGGCTGATATTTGTATATAACTTAATACCCAACCCTACTTTACATGAAGTAACTTCATTACATGAAATCCTCTTCACCTTTATCCACCTTTGTCATGGTAGGGATAACATGTCAATTTAAGGGTGGGGGGGGTGTAAAAAATTTTGAGTTAACCCTTTGCTATCCTATGGGGTCCAGATGACCCAATCCTTACATTGACGTGTTCTCCCTACCATGACAAAGGTGGATAAAGGTGGAAAGATTTCATGTAATCCATGGACACCAGTGAAGATCACAAATCATTGAAGAAAAAAGGTTCATAGCACTGTCTAGTGGGTCTAGATGACCCAACTCCCAATGGTAAAGTGCCTTGGATGGCACAAGGGTTAAACCAAAGTGGAATCAATTCTAGTGTGTTTTGGAGATTATGGAGACAGACAAAAGCCAAAAAACTGGTTTGCTTACTGCAGAATTTCTTTCTGTTACAAGGGAATTGTGCAACTTTGTCAACTCCATCAACTTTTGTCTGACAAAGATGATGGATCCAAAAACAACTGCTTAATGCCATAATAATATGATTTTCTTCTAATGGTAAAAGAAGAGAATAGCTGTTTCTTTTGGTGAACATTCATGTTTATCTCCACATTTATGTAGATATCTAGCATGCAATCAAAAATATTTAACATTTTTTATTAAAAGAAACTATGGATAAAGAGAAACTGTCAATGTAAGGGCGAAGGAGAACTAGAATATCAAAAAAAGAAAGTACGGTATAAAGATTAAATCGTGATCCAGATAAAAAGTTTGCTTTGCAAGCTGAGAAAAGACAGAAGTGGAAAAAGGATTATAACAGATAGTAGAAAGTTTATAATATTCTTTGTATTGTTTACTTTCTAAAAATGCGACTGTATGACACTTTCTGGAATTTTGTAGTGCATGTAACATTTCACAATAGCAACAAAGTCTAATCTGTTCGGTTTGGCTCTCTTCTGTTCTATTTTATTCTACATTCAATTATAGTTATTTGGTTCATATCATGATTATATAACGTTATCGCCTGATGTGAAAAAAAAACTGTATTGGGATATAACATTTCTATATTGCCCAACCCTACACACCTTCTCTTTTATTAATTACTATTACGGCATTTGAGCCTGTGAAGGCAGGGATGTGATGAATATCTCTCTTTCAGGTTAGAAAATAAACTGTAGGGGTCAAACCACTCTTGTAAGGGAGTTTACTCCAGAGTAAGCTACCTGACAGACAGCCCTCCCTTCAGCTAACATGTTCATTCATCCCTCTGACCTCTGCTATGAGACAGGAGGTCATTAAATTGTTCTCTAAAGAGATTTCCAGTTCAAGGCAGCATCAGAGAATTGCAGGAAGAACTCACTCAAGAATTTTTGTCAAAGGCCAATGTGTGAGTCTGTTTTCAGTGGCAAACCAAGGAGTCTCCATAGATGAGCCAGTGGACTCATCACAAACTCTAAATCCCATCCAACACCATCAGCAACATGGGAGTGAACACACACATGCATGCCTTCACACACTAGATTGTAGAGTGCAAGTCAGGGCTGGGTTAGGTAAGGTCAAGAGATATCAGTACAGAGGAACTCACTGAGGCAATTGGAGCTATTTCTCACCTCACTTAGCTTTATTTTTCCCTTCCAGTTGCTCAGTATTTTGGTCTCACTTACCCAATTCCTCCCCTGCTTCTTTCAGCAAAATCATCTTCAAATTAGAGTACTTTATCTTCTGAACTGACACGCCTATATTTGACAAATCTTCTTACAGCTCACCTGACATGACATATCACTCAGATACCTGCACCACGTTCTTCTGCAGCAGTGGCTTTGCAACAGTGGCTGAAAAAGGTTTTACAGTCTTCGGCTGAGTAAAAACATTTAGAAGAAAAGTACATACTCTAATAAGCACCTGAAGTGAGCTGGGAACTTTGATTAAAATTAAAAAGTCAGCATTGCCAAGTGACCTGTGGCAATCCCCAAATCTGACATCAAACATTATAATAATGATACTAAATTTTAATTAAATGGCGCCTTTCTGGACGCTCAAGGTCGCCTACCAGTAAAAAAGATAGGTCAAATCATAAAAACACAACAATAACTCCACTATAGCACAAATAAGGTTAACAGTTAAAACAGCAGTTTAAATAGTATGTGCTGATGCTGACTGAAGGATGAAAAAGGTAAGTTTTCAGTTGCTTAAACCAGTGTTTTTCAAACTTTTTTTAGCCACGGCACACTTTAACCTTGACAAAAATCGCGTGGCACACCAGCATCCAAAAAAAAAAAAAAAAGGATAAACTCATAGTCTGTATTGATCTTCAGTCCCTCTGCAATCTCACATTTTTGTGATAATTATGGCAGAAAAAGCTGGAAGTTGCAGCTGTTTTCTCGAAAAGATGTAATAAAAGTTAAGTTAGAAGATTTAAAAACTGTTTGATGTGTGTTTTTTGTGGTTTCAAGACGTCAAAGGAAGACTCATTGTGCGCTGAGACGCTGTCACTTTAACCCAATGCATCATGGGAGATGTAGTGCCAACAGCCGCAGAATGCAGATAGACTAGCGTCCCTGAGCTTCATTGTTTTGTTCTCTTCTTCCACGGTCTGATACCGGATTCTGTGGAAAGCTACACCGCTAAAGACGAGCTTAGCTGGTATTTTTGTAGGAATGAGAGACTTTATGAGCAGAATCAGAACAAGGAAGTGAAGACTTTAACCACTTCTGATTGGTCAGACTGATGACGTGTGATTAAGCCTCCAAGAATGATTTGTGGAGACAGTTGAAGGGGCGGGACTTTTCCTAAAACAGCTGTAGGTGCAGCTAAATCGCTGTACCGTCATTCTTATCAAAATTTCTTTAATAGAATCAAATAAACACAAAGAAAAAAGTATTTTATGATCTTCCTAACTACTCAGTGTTTTATCAGGGCCTGCTTGGATGAACACAGAGCTGATATCCTGGAGATGGTAAATGTTTTTAGATCAGTTAATGAGGGCAATTTCCCACAGCACACCTGACCATCTCACATGGCACACTGGTTGAAAAACACCGGTTTGGAGAACTGGGAAAGTGAGTCTATATTTTGTAGATCAGATCGTTAGACTTTCTTTCATTTTAAAGTAGTAAATGCGTTGTTTTTCTTTTGGCGTCTCGCCACAGCGACCCCTGAACACATCACTTGTTTAGTGTTTTTCTACCTTCATTGAAGACCCAAGGTCCCTTACAGTCACAGTCCCATTCACCCACGCATTCACACTCCGATAGTGGCTCTGCTTCTTTGAGCTGCGTTCATGTCCTGTGGCGGATTTTGAGCATTGGGCGCGGCGCAGCTCTGGCCTCAGCACATTTCAGGTGTTACAGTGGTGCAAGTTCAAATATGGAAAGTTTTTGGCAAAGAAGACACGTCGCGTCAACCAATCAGGATCACAGCTTTGGCCCGTGATGTGTTGATGTTATGATCAGTGGGTGGAGTCTTAAATCAGCATGGAGGACAACCTGACAGTTCATCTCCTGAACTTCGTAATATTATTCTTATTTGTTAGGAAAAAATAATAAAAAGTTCCTCTAAAGTGATTCTTATTTTTAGTTTTTCCTCCTTGCTGGACAGCTAGTCATCAAACAGATGTTTTAACTAAAACTCTCTAAGAAAATGTGTGGTTTTTTTCTTTTCTTTTGTGTATTTCTTATCACTAAAACTGCTGCAGACAGACTGTAAGGGTCTATTTTAATGCAAGGAATCCCTAAGAGGCCGCACAGCTAATACAGAGAGGGGGTCATGGATCAGGGAGCTATGAAATGCACTATTATAATTAAGGTAAAGTATTGTTTACCAGTGAAGGTGGGTGTTTGTGGATGGGAACCCAAATTACCTTATCAATGAAATGAATCCTCCATTCCAAAACATTTGACGTTGGCCTTTTAGTTGTTCCTAAGGTGAGGATGAAAACACATGGTGGGGCTCCAGACCCACCTCCTTTACCTATCATTTAGATAATCTTATCTGGTTATTTATGTAAAAATATGGGCCACGCGGCCAGAGTACAAATATTTAAACTTTGGTCGCTGCAGCGTCAACCAATCAGGGACTCAACTTTGGGTGTGTGATATTTTCCGTGTTTTGCTCAGCGGGTAAAATACACATCCAATATGGTGGATCCATCTAATAGTTCTCCCCCAAAACGTTCATTCATTTTCTTAAACCGCTGAATCCTTTTCAGGCAGCTGGGTTTCTGGAGCCCGTCCCGCCTACTGTTGGGCAAAGGCAGGTGAACCTTAGACAGTCTGTCGCAGGGCCCATAGGGCTGGAGCGATTACGCTCGCTATGCCGGCTACTGGGAGGCGAGCTAATAAAAAAGGTCCCCTGATTTTATTTTTGCTTTTATTTTTGCACTCTCGGGTAAATGCGGGTCAGCAAGTTTTAAACTCAGTCAGAGAGAGACAGAGTGACCGTGCAAGTGGCCGTCTTTCAGGCACAGCACTGGGAGTGAAGCTCACCGAACTGGGAGAGTCTCTGAATGATCTCATGAACCCAGACATGGAGTCGTGATTACTGATGTTTCTGTAGAGCTCCTCATATGAAATAAACCTGATCTCTCAGCATCATCATTCTCTTCCATGCATTGTAAATGAGATAAACACAGACACCGCTCCGTATCGATCAGGCTAATAACATTAGCTGTTAGCTCCTCCCACACGCTGCTGGGGCGTCAAGCTTCACAACACATTTTTGGACAGGCAGTAAGCAGAAAGAGGGGAGGTCGATGCAAATTTGTCGCACGGATCGCGTTCGGTGTGAACACAGCTTAACATTGCAGCCTCACGGCTGTGGAGGGGACCCTGTTGCTATCTGGTGTGGGGGGAGAGGGGGGCACAGTGGGAAGTTCTGCAGCTCAGCTGCTCCTGGTATAAGACATTCCTGATATATTGTTTCCTTACGGTAGAGTCCAGCCATACGTCCCTTTTATACTACAACCCTGTTTTCGTGCCTGTATGGATTGTGTGTGGGGTCATGGGGGGCATGTTGGAATGGAGGGGTTGGGAGTGGGTGGGGCAATTTTGTTGTCTGCTTTTGATTGTTAGGTTCTTGGAGCTGCACGCATGTAAAGCGCTTTTTTTTAAAAAAAAAGTTTGATTTGATTTGATTTGAAAATATTGAAAGGAAATCTGAAACTGAAACATGAGGAAATACTAAAAACCTAAACACTCATTGAGATGACTAAATATTGGGCTTTATAAATAAAATGGAATTGAATTGAATTACATTAAACATGACAATGACAAACAAAAATGCAACCTACGACTATGAAACTGAAAGCACTCAACTTTTTCCTGAATAACGAGCAGAGAAACACATAAAAGTCGACCTGTTCATGACCAAATGGAAGTAGGTATTAAAAAATAAAGAATGTATAAATTAAAACAATAAAAGCTGAGTAAGAGATCAAGCTCTTTCCCACCAAACAATCCCCCCTGCTTGCTAAAATATTCCTAAAAAAATCACTGGAAGGCATAAAGAAAGGACACTGGTTGTAACAAATTATTGAAGCAACATTCTTTATTTCTTAAAATTTGCAACTTTGGCTCATGCGTGTAATTATTTAGACTTGGGAACAAGTTTCTTGTTGTGACAAGACAAAACCCAGAACTAAGAGAACTTTTCCTTTGAAATGATGCTTTATTTACCTTATGATGTTTAACTTAAACCACTTTGCTTTGCCGCTGCACCACAAATTCAGTGCAGGTTCTGTAGCCGTTTTGGAAATGACCATATAAGTGGGATATGCCCGGCGAGGTGTGCATTATCAGAAATGAATGGACTCCGCTTTGCGTCAGATGGTTCAGGCTTCCGGGTCATCTTATTCAGTAAATTGACGGTGCATTTGTTCCATGGTAAAGAAAAGGAGGATGCCATTTTCCTGCAGTACAAAACCACCGCCTGGAATTATTCTTTTTGTTTTTAAAGATTGGTGAAAAAACAAATCAGAAACTAATTCAAGACAAGAGATGTTAAATTGGAAATGTCCAAAAGCGCAGAGGTGTAATGAGACTGGGAACCAGCTGGGTGAACAGACAGAAGGAAAGTCAAGAATCTCCTGAAGCGTCACATTCTGAACTAATATCCTAACAAGGCACAGGAAGGGAAGGAAAAGAAAGGAACTTCCAGATGACACACATGATTGATACACTGATTACTGCAACAAGCATTGTGACTTTAGAGACTGACAGTTTCAACAGAAAACTTGACAGACATCAAAATGTATTCAAACGTTCTGATTTCACATCAGGACAAATCCTGAAGCAAAGCTGTCAGCCTGGATTCTAAAACCAGCATTTTAGTTCTTGTTTTATCGACCAGGACTTTTCCGTTTCTTGGAATTTTTGAAGTATAGCTGTAATAACAAAGTTTCAACCCCTTCAGCTTAATGCCTGAACCACTCCATCCATCTGGATCCTTGCTTAGCTGTTTGGAGGAAGCCTAAATGAATGCTATCATATTCAAAAAACAAACTATAAAAATGTTCATGCTGCTTTGTGACATGCCAACTGAACTCCAGCTCCAGAGGACTTTAGCCGGGGGGCTTTATCACTCATTTACTTTTGATATTTTGAAATTCCTTTTACTGAAACTCTCACAACAGAAACTCAACACCTCGCTCAAACCTTAAATGTAAATTACAAACCTAAAAAAATCCAACAGAATCAAATCATAATGAACTGCCTGCATGGGAAACAGTTTCAGAATCACTTTGGGTACCATGAACTAGTAAAACTGCGATTCTTTCCAGAGACATACTGCGATGGATCATGTTTGAGTGGCACTTAAAGTCCCCCTCCGATGAAAATCATGTTTTTCTAGTTTGTTACATGTACTTGTGGCATTTTTTTGTGCATTACACCAGCTCCCTGATTTGCCCCGTCTAGAGCAACTACCCCTGGGTGCAGTGTGCATAAGCTCAGGTGGGGGAGAAGAGAAGATGGGGCATTTCTGCATTCCTGCACCTATTTTAAGTGCATCCCAGGCTGGATTTTGCTGTTGGCCGCAGGTATTTCAAATAAAAACTTAAAGTCTCAAATGGGTTCTCAGCATTTGTGTTCTCTCTCTGGCAGAGTTTGGAGGCTTGCTGTCGCACATTAACCAGGGAGGGTAAAAATAAAAAAATAGAAAAAGAATAAGAAAATAAGAAAAATATAAAGTTCTGGAGGTCCGAGAGGGCTGGTTGCCTATCCCGTAGCAGGTCTCACTCTGGCCACCAGCTCTCCTCCCGGGGGTCTGCATAGTGATCGAGATCTCTCCAGCTCCATCAACCCTGTGACAGACTGTCCAGGCTGTACCCTGCTTTGCCCAACAGCAGCCGGGTCGGGTACTGTTGGTGATTGGGTTCAGACGGGTACTATATTGCGCCATGGAAATCGTGCTGCTGCCAGACCTGTGCACCGCTGGACCTCAGATCCCATCTGTACCATTGACAGCTTAACCGTAACCCGTAATCCTAAACTCAACCCTTCCTATGGGTCCGTGGACAAAACAATTTGCTGTGCATTTTAATTCAACAATCTGCATGTGCCAGCATCAAATCAGTCCTGAGCCACAGCCAGTGCCGTTTGCTGCAATGTAGCCTAAATTCTAATGTAATTCAAAGCATTTTTCATGTTCTTATCAAAGTTCCTTCTGGTGTGTCATTTCATTAAACAGCAGGTTCTGGTTCACACATTTGTTTATCATTCTACACATTGTCCAAAAAGTGTCGATTTGGAACCAGAAACGTCACTTTTCACCATTTTTTCATCGCCAAAGAGAAACTTTGGAGAAAAGAGACTGTCAGTCGGTGTCGTTTGTGCCCCCCCCCCTCTGTCAAGCTCTTCACTGGTGCCAGATGGAGCTTGCAGAAAGGGGGGGAACGAGGGCGGAGCTACTCAGATCAGCACCAATGGCCACGCCCATGTAGAGGAGATTTTGGAACCAGAGGCTTCAGGAAAACATTGGCTTCAAGACATTTAGGTTGTGGGATTTTGGTTAAAAACTGTTTTAATAATCCTAGTTAAAACACCATTGGGGATGTTTTAAGTGGGACTTTAAGTCACAGTCACAACTACCCTTATGGGTGGCTGTAAGTGAAAATAGGCAAAGGATTGCCTGCAGGAACGATTGTAAACAACCCAGTGAGCCTGTAAAGGCTGATTTACACTGTTCCGTTTTTAAAATGAATGATTTTTAAATGACTCATTAATCATTTAAAATGTGTTCATCCCTTCCCTCATGACTGTGTTCCATGTCCGTCTCACCGCAACGCAAGCTTTACCCAGGAGTTCTGTCTCCACTTTGTTGATGTAAAAAGCCGGGGAAACGGAAACAGGTGTGGGTTTCAAAATACAATCTTACGTTGTACTTTCAAAATAAAAGGTTACAAGACGTAATTTCCTATTTATAGTGACAGGCTAAAGCAATAACACAAGCTAACACTGCAGATAACACCACCAGGGACGACAAAAGCTACAATGGAGGTTCAAAAACACAACATCATATATGACAGAGAACATGTGTTTTTTAAGGACTCAGTTAGAAAGGAGAGGGCACAGCGTTTGATCATTTAAGTCTTGGATGAGCGAAGAGAGCGGGACAAACACAAGTGGCTGACAGGACAAACCACTACTCCAGGGGGGATGGACCAGAGATGCAATGGAGTCAATGTAACTTCTGCATTCTGTGCTCACTTTTTTAGCCATAAAGTCCATTTTTTGCAGTATTACAAACTGAAAAGATCCAGTAGCAACCTGTGTGGATGGGCAGGCAGGACCACGAATTACTCTGTCTTCCTTTCATTTATGATTGCTGAGACAAACGATGATAAATATGCTTAGAATGGGTTTAGATTTTACTCAAAGGTTTAAAGAAAGTTGTCTGTCAAGGTGATGCATAAAATTATAAAGAGTATAGATGTCAATCAGAGTAGTCCAAGACATTTTCTTCTCCTAAGGTTAGAAAACACTGGACTTGTGTTGTCCAAGAGGAAAGAAAGTCCCCGTGCTGCTCTCTTTTTGCTGAAGCAGGTCTTTTGTGACTGCCACAGGCTTACCGCTAAGCACTCCATGTGCTGATACCGTATCAATCCTCGTCATTGTTAGGAATCTTCTCCCTCCTCCCAGTAGTCAAAATGACTTAATACAGCATTAAGCTCCTTTTGGCTCTCATGAATAAATATTACTGTTGCATTTTCATTTCCTGTAAAAGCTTGTCTGTTAAATACATGCTTACTTACAGTAAATCTCTGCAGCAGAAAACCATACTAACTGGCTCTGGGCTGATCTGAGCTGTAAATTCCCAGCAATTAGGTCAGGACTGCTTCATTTGATGTGCATTTT
Organism: Oryzias latipes; assembly: GCF_053564925.1. Lineage (NCBI taxonomy): Eukaryota > Metazoa > Chordata > Actinopteri > Beloniformes > Adrianichthyidae > Oryzias > Oryzias latipes. The sequence goes on from NC_136240.1 coordinate 5,569,920, forward strand.
GTAATGTGTATTCATGAATCTGTGGGTCAAATCCTCTTCCACGGCTGCTTGTAAACAACATTTAAAAAGAGAAAGAGGGCCACTTCATTAGGGAGGCAAAGTGTTGATGCTGGTTTCGGAGTCGCTGTGGTGCTCTCAACACCACGATGAGTTTTTGTGTGGCATCAATGCCGTCTCCCCATTTGGACCCGCGGCCGTGGCAGCAGGACAGCAGCACGGGTGCAGGGGGGTGGCAGTCTGAAAACGGTCGGGCATCAAACAATTTTGGAGACCTTGGAGATCCTCCTATCAGTCAATTATCCAGCAGCTGCCCCCTTCTTGTCACTAGACTACCACAGTGCAACCTTATATTGTGCCCCGGGCGACCACTCCCCGATGTCAAAAAATGCACGGCCTTCTGCTGAATTTGCTGGAAAACTTGCATTTAGGTCACCAGAGGGTTATGTGACCATAGTTTTACAGAGGAAAAACAATGGTTTATTCCTCATTTGAAACCTCAATTTAGTGGTTCAATGCAATACAATCACAAAGCACAAAGAGGATCTTCTCCGTTGTTCTGTTCTCGAAAGCAACCAAAAACCTGAATCTTACAAGCCTTTCAATGTAACAGCCTGCAGAGACATGTGGTCCTTCTAGTGTGAAGGTAAGGCATCATCCAGCTGTAAAAGGGAATAGTAATGTCATTTTAAACATCATTCAGTTGGAAATTAGGAAATATACATTTACAGTACACACTGTAAATTATTAGAACAGATTACAGATTAAAACATAAGCCAGTCATCAGACAGATGTTGCTCAAAGTGCAGCTACTTCACTCAAGAGAGATTGAGAGCAGTTGGGCGCATGATGGAGGCATGCCTCTGAGGATAACCTGGTCTGATGTGGATTTATAAAAGTTTAGTCACCTCTGAACAAGGCTCAAATCCTGACTCGGTGCTTTCTGTGTGGGTTTTGCATGTTCTCCTCGTTCATGGATGGGTTTTCTCCAGAATCTCCTCCCACAGTCCAAAAACATGCATCATAAGTTGATAGTCTCTGAGCAGCCTTGTGGTGAACTGCCCCTGGTGTGTCCTGCCTTCCCCCCCAGTAGCTGGGATAAGGGCCTCAACAACCCCGGGACCGCAAGGTACTGCCCTGCCCAGAAATACCTGTCTGCTCTTTTTTAAAAATAAAAATGTAATTGTCTCTTAAAACAATTCCTTCTTGTTTCCAATAGTTCACCCAGGACTCACTCTGCTACTCCTGCAACATGTCAGAGCAGGGGAACACAGCAAACGTGGAGGGCAGAGGGTGCAGGCAGCAACACCATTTTAAATAACTGTGCACAAGCACATGCATGATCACATGAACCGTGTTGCTCAAGCTTCAAAACCTGATGAAACTTTCCTAACGTTCACAGCCGTTCTTCTCGTTACACGGATCATTTTTACTGAAGCTCAGGCAGTCAAGTGCAGGACTGGTACATGGGAAACCAGAGTTCAATTCCCAGGGGCGTGATGAGCTTCATCCAGTGTGGGTCCTTCACGTTAATGCCTAACTATGTAGCCACAGGGCCCCAAGTCTGGGTCTGCCTGTGCCGGTCCCCAGCCCAAATAAAAAAAACTAGGGTTGTGTCTGGAAGGGCATCCGGGGGAAATCTCTGGCTAACCACCTGTGCGGATCAGTGGAAGTTGATTGGCTGTGGCGACCCCTGAAGGGATGTGCTGAAAGGTGAACAACATCTGTGTACCGAAACGAACTCTACTTCTCAATTAGTAACCCCCGCCCCCTCAAACACACCTCTGCTCTGGTTGTTGCAGCTAAACTACATAAAATGTGTCACATGTTGGTGTGACTGTGTACATGTGTGTGCGTGTGTGTGTGTGTTATGAGTGAGGATGTGACAGAGGATAAAGTGAGGATGAGCTCCACAGCTCTGAGCGGCTCTGCTTATTACTCACTTCTCCTCTTTGCATGAAGAAGTAAATCCCACTTTGATCATTTTTATGTTTCCATCTTAATTGAATCTCAGCTTGGTTTATGGGCTGAACAAATTTCATGACTCATGAAGCCACATAAACTCTGTGATCATCAAAGAGTTGAGTTGAGTTGGAGCCCCCCCCATGTGGAAATGTGTGAAAAGCAGGGGCAGATGCAATGTGCATGTGTCCGTGTGTGATGGACACTAAACCCGCACCTTCCTGACCATCCCGCTTCCCACAAACCAAGCTGTTTGTCCAGAATTCCAAAGGAATCCCACTAAATGTCTCTGAACTGGGTAGGCTTGTCCAGATTCCATCACTATACCTAAACTGCTCCTCATATGCTTTTACCACACACACTGAAAAGCATCACTGACGAAGACACACACTGAGCCGTGGCTGAACTCAGGATGAGTGAGACGAAGAGGAGAATCATTGCAAGGTCAAAACTGAGACAAACAGCTGCAGAAAAACCCCGAGGGAGGAAATACAAAGCGGTGTTTCTTAGATGCAAACATATTTCCATTTCCATGTCTTCTCCAACCTGTGGTTGTGTTTCACAGCTAGCTTAGAAGACCTAGCTGTTCCTCCAGGGAGAGCTGCTGTCAACCTATACCACATCTCAGAAATGACTTCCTTTCACATGCATTCATCTGATTTTGTGTTCTTTAGTTATTTTGTGCTAAAGAATCTCTGCATCTTTTCTGGACGGAGGCAAAGAACACAAATTAAAATGTCATTGGTGATGCTTTGTTTGTGGCTCTCTCTCCAACATGGAAAATGTCACAAGGAGCATGTAATACTGCTGGGGCTTGCTGAGGCATGACATGGGCCACAGAACATCCCTGCTGTATGTGTGAGCGGCTAAGGGAGGGGGGTGGTCAGGGATCTTGACTTCTGAGGAAATTAGAATTTGAGGCGTTGAATTAGTTAAAGTGTTAATGTGCTGTGACTCAGAGGTGGCACATGCCTCCGTGCTGGTGTGCACGCTCCCCTTCACTCCCTGAAATGCCTCCTCTCAAGCATTGTTGTTTGCTGAGAAAACTCCTTAACCAGGTGGAAACCCCAAAGCGGCCCTCTCAGGAAGAAGACAGGGTCCCTGAATGCAGCATTGGAAGGGGGGGGGGGGGGGGGCATGATCAAGACAATGTGGCTTACTTCTATAATATAATTGATAGCCAAGAGGGAGAAGAGGAGCTCAGAAGCCTGCATTCTATAACCAACCGGCGTCTTTTTTTGATGCAGGAGCATCCCTGCAGCCAAGCTACAGGCAGACGGAGGTGGAGGGAGAGGCGGAGAGAGAACCAGCCGGAAAAGGGGGAGACTGAGGAAAAACACAGAGGACAGTAATGACAGGGATGTTGAGAATAGATAAAGGGCTTGACGCAAAAAGCAAACTGAAAGATGAAAACAGAATATTTGCATTCACTGCAATCCATCTTTAACTCGCAAAATATCTGCGGCAGTCTTAAAATCTTAACACATTTAGGATTATGCTCAGACTGACTGAGCATTTACCAGCCCACACTTGGGGTTGCTCCACTTATCTACTTTCACTGTTTCAGTCTCCATCTATTTCTGGGAAATTGTCTTTGGAAACAGAGCTGAACAGGACTCACACACACATCTATCCCTGTCAAACACAGAAGTGCAGTTAAAGTGTTTTCCTGTGTTGACAGATGCTAATCCCAGTGCGAGCAGATTGAGTCTTTTAAAAAGATTATAGATTACAAACTGCAGAGGCAGATTAGCTGGCAGCTTGATCTGCACCTCTGGATGGAGCAGGCGCCGCTCAGTCCAGTTCTGGGCTCCAGTTGGCCTGTTCAGTCATGACTGCTGTGATGATGGCAGAGAACGGGATGCAACTGAAAGGCTAGAAATGTGGTCATGAGAAGACACTTTCCAAACTTTTTATTGAGTAAATAAATAAACAAAGAGCACTTGGCCCCGTAAACTCTGAAGACTCCACGTCAAAGATATCAGAGAAAATGTCCCACAAATACAAAGAAAAACAAAAAACAATTGATGACAGAGCAGCCAACTCACATTGAGTTGCTCCTGCTTACCTGTAAAACAAAGGGATCTTTAAAAAAAATACAATACTTGCATCTTGGAGTCTGCTTAGAGAACAGTTCAAGTCCTCATTTGTCCAAGAAAACCTCCTTTTCCTTGTAAAAAGTTCTAAATTTCTGCTTTTGACAGCAAAGCAGCATGAAACGCTTAAATGGAGAAGTTCTGGGGGAATCGTGAGGTGAGCCTGCAAAACATTCAGCTCAACAGATGATCACCTTCCTCTAAAATGAGATGATTTGAGTCCTGTGTAAAAAAAATCAAATGTCTTTAAGTGGAAAATATTGTCACACTCAAGTATAAACTACTCAAAATCCCTGAGGCAAATGTTTTACAGGATTTCATTTTTTTTCTTTTTCAATTCAAGTAAGTTGGCTTGAACAGGAGGTCTGGAGTCAAACAGAGGCAGAAATTAATGAGTGTGTTTCCTTTCAGCGCGAGTTTAACCTCACGTCTGACGCCTGCTTGATGTTTCAGGTCATTTAAAGACACAGCAACACTGCACTGAGCTGGTAACTTGTTGTCAGTTGATGGAAGTGTTGGCTAGTATCCATAGCAACAAATGTCACAGCTACATAAGCCACTACTACAGTTTAAATATGTGCAATTTAATGAAAACAAAAGATTTGGAAATGCAGTGCTAATTTGTTTTTTGGGGTACGGTGAAAGTTTCTGAATTGAGAATAGCTGAAGTTTTGTCTGATTTAAACCAACAAAAAGCAGAGTTACAGGATGATCTGATGTTCAGAGCGGGAGTTAATCATCAAAGTCTGAAAAGGTCCACTTCAAACCGCCTCTCATCATTATGTCTTTAAGCTTTAAATGGCAGATATGGTGAAGTTCTTTCATGCGTTTGCTTCTACATTTACAGAACCAACCAAACGTTTATAAATCACAACAATGTCCCACTTCCAAAGATCTTAGATATCAACACAAAAAGGTTCTAATGCATTAAAAGATTAAGTTGAGTTTGGACAGACAGTGGGGCAAAAAAGTATTAAGCCAGCCACAGGGGTCAAAGTAGATTTTTGTTTTTTCCAATACTATAACGAATTACGTCAACATAAATCTTTTTAATAGGAATAAATGTATAATAGGGGTGTAACAATTAATCGATAAACTGATTGATACAACAAGATTGATATGTCTGATGCAAGTTGTTAATTAAGTCAAATCAAATATAGCATTTAAAAAAAATCAAAATGAAATAAATAGATTATAATAGATATTGGAAAACACCAGGGATTCTTTGGATGTGGAAAAACAACAGTGGTGAACTTTAGGAAACTAACATGTGAATGGATTTGACATTCATTCTAGTTTACTTGTTTGTTTGGACACAGATTTCATTTACATTTGATGATCTGGAAGAAATCCAAGAATCTGGAAAACTTCACTGTTCAGTAGCAGGAATTTCTGTCTGAAGTTTGGACAAACACGTTCTGGATCCATTTAGGTCAGACAATCGATCAAAATGAACAAATATTGATTCTGAATCAGATCAGTGACCACAAATTAATCGTTGTTAAAATGAATCGCTGCAGCACTGCAGATAAATGTAGTTAAGAATAAATCTTGCCAGAATACCAACGACAGTTTGTGAAAACATTTAGAAGACTTAGAGAAAAGGTTTGAATGCTGTCATTGCCAACAAAGGTATGTAACAAAGTATTGAGATAACCTTTTGTTATTGACCAAATACTTATTTTCTACCATAATTTACAAATATTGGAGGATAAGGATTGAGCCCTTCAGTTTGGTCCTTGGTTGTTTTCTTTGTTCTTTATTCTCTGTCAGAGTTTGTGTCACAGTCACACTACATTCAAGTTGTTGATCGTCCACAGCTGCCCAGTTATGGCCCACAGCACTTCTTTTTGTGGCTCGAAGTATAATAAAATGCGGCCCACGAGGGCAGTGGACCTCTCTCCCCCAATCAGAGGTCCACTCAACCAGATTGCTGTCAGCCATCCCTCAAAAGGACTGATAGTTTTCGGCTAGTAGAATCCCCAATTCCCACCAATGCAGCAGCGTTGGGTTGTGGGCTTTCTGTGTTCTCCAACCACATTTAATGCTTTGTTCATAGCACCAAAAGCCAATGAGCTGAATCGGCTGGACCAATCTAAGCGGGACCGGACTGTCCTCAGGGAAAACTGAGAGTTTTATTTTTAAGTGTAAACACACTCATCTAACAAGTACACAAAACAAGCTCTCAATGCCAGAATAAACTTCAATTACCCTTTCGGAATTAAAGATTTCTGCAGTTTCATGTATTCCTTGCTTACCACAACAGCCCAGAGTGTAATGAACCGCGAGACAGCTGTCAACCTTTTTAGCATTCGCCATCCCAGAACCCCTCACCTTTAACGTGCAAGATGCCCCTCCTGTGCTTCAAATGGAGCTCATAGAGCTGCAATACAGCTTGGACCTCCAAGCCAATCTCAGGAGGGAGAGTACAGAAGTAGACAAGCCTGGACAATTTTTGGGAGGATTTTCTCCCAGCTATTTTGAGTTTCCCAAAGGATGAAGCCGACCGTGTTCCTTTTTGGGAGAACATATTTATGCAAAAACTTCTTCTTCACCTTGAGCTTCAGTAATCCAAGTGTAGATCTAGACCTGCCATGATCATATTGAGGAGCTCAGCTGTTTCCTCTGTCAAACCAAATGTGGCTCAGATATGTGAGAAGTGCTGCCAAGTCTGGAGGCAAGAGAAGCCACGTTCAGAGGCAATAATCCAAATCAGTGCTCTCAGGACACTTCATGTTCAGAAGAAATAATTCAAACTGTTAATACAGATGTTTTTTTTTTATCTCCCATGTGGCCCAGCTTCACACAGACCCCTGCCTGCAGTGCCCCCTGGGTAAACTACGTTTCAGGCCTCTACCATAGAGGCACCAGACAGACATGAGAAATGAAGGTGAGAGAGTCAGAAAGAGAGCCTCCAACAGTGTTTCCTTTGAATTCCTGAGCAATAGTCTGTAGGTTTCTAGTACAACTTAAAGTGAGCTGGTCCATGAAGGCACCAGTCTGTTCAGCAAAACTGTAGAAAAGTTGCAAAAAGGATTCAATCTGAAATTGGATTAACTTGAAATGACACCATAGCTAAAAGAACAAACAAGTTCTCTTCTGAAAACAGCAGCCATCAGAGAAACAACAGGAGTTCAGAAACTGCAAGGAGGAAGGTGCCGGTCCTTCCTTGGTTGGGGCCCTCAGAGCTCCAGGGCTGCCCTCTCCATCTAGTAACGGAGAGGCTGCTGCATCCCACTGACTGCAGATCCACGCTCCATCAACCTCCGTGGTTCCACGGTCCACTCCACTTCACTCCCACTGACTGAGGAGCTGCAGAGAGCCCGCAGATCACGCATGCAGGACGCGGCAATGCGTTCAGCTTTTTAGGAACTTTATTGGGTCATAGAACAACACAAACCAGAAGGAAAGTGTCAAATGTGTTTAGTCACAGACGGGGGGCCTCTGTGGCCCCTGGTGATGGATGCCTCTTCCGCTGGGGTCCGAGGCCCCTAACAATAAGTCAGGAGGGTTCCGCTCTGCCAGAAAAGGGTTAAACAGTCCTCTCAGGGAGGGGCGCCGCGTCCCTCCACACTCAAATGCGGCAAACCCCTCCTGTCCTCCCGCCGAACAAAACAAACACCCCCCCACATAACTGCCCCCGACCACTGCTCCTAGTGAGGTGGAGGGGGGGGGGGGTCACATCCTGACGCAGCACCAGCAGCAGATCATTCATGCAGAGGACAGAATCCACAGGCTGAAACTGTGGCGCCAAAGTCCGCCGCATGCTCCCACCGTCTGCGCAGACGCTGCCGGCTGTTGCGCACATTTCCACTCACCTTTGCGCTGCAGAGAAACTGGTCAGACTTAGTTCCCATTTCGAGAAAAAGGTTTAAGAATCCCGTCTTGTAGCGCAGCTCCTCTGCTTTCCTCAGACATCCACACAGAGTAATCCCGTCTCCCATCCCGGGGAGAGCGTCTCCAGGCGACCCTCCATCTTCACACACTCCTTCCCAAACTAGAACCCCGCTCCTTTCAGCACCTCCTTTTCACTTTTACTCCCCAGTCCTCCGGCCCCTCTTCTTTCCTCTCCCTCACTGAGGTTGCCTGGTTACTTCTCTCTGTAGGATGGATCAGACCGCCGGCCGCCAGCCAATCACAAGGCTGCCTCCATCTTAACCCCTCCACTGCTGAACTGTCCTGATTTTCCAGTTTTCAGAGTAACAGTGGAGTGGAGGGGGGGGGAGGAGGAAAGCCTCGTTTTGGGATGAAAAAAAAGATTAAAGATATAATGAAGAAACTGAGATGAAAGAAGCGATTAATGTACAGAGGTGAGGTTGGATGCAGATTTGTGAAAAGTTGCGAAGGGCATCCGTCCTGGGACAGAAAAGGGGGGATTTTTTTTTTTTTGGACAATCAGTACATCCAATGATCCCTATATTCTCACAATGGTCAAACTTTCCCATCATCACACAGCCACTTCTTCACTCTGCGTACTCACCAGAGCCCACCCCATCATGAATGCATAGAGGTGCAGCCAGCTCCAATCACTCACTGAGCCTCTTGACTCGATAACCACCCACAACTAAGTCTGCAGACCACAACACAAGTCACCCACTCGGCAAATCAAGATGAGGTTTTGTATTTTCTCTGTTAGTGGAGGCATAAGAAAAATTTAAATCTGAACGATTAGCCAGCTTGTCTTTATCTCAGCCTGTTCTGATCCTCCTCTCCAAATCTGTTGCTTTGGAGAGTTTGTGACCCTTAAGGCCTGTTCACACCGGGACGAATTTCACCCGCGATCTTCGCCGACGTTTAACGCCTCGTGACTAAACAAAAGGCACAAATGTGAGTGTGCATACCGACGCGAAAAAACGCCACGCGTCAAAGCGTCACCCGAGGCGAAAAAACGCCTCGGGTTCGTTTTTCTTTTTGGTTTGACACGTCGCGTCGAAATCTATTCGACCAATGAGAATGGCGCTTTTGCACACGTGTCTGGAGCTTCTGAAGTTACAGTAAAACACAACTTGGGTGCGCTCAAACACAAAACTGCCTTGCTGAGCACACATACCAGTGAAGAAGATAGACGCTGAGTAGCGTCTACACTGCCGCAAAGAAATAATGAGGGACATTCTAAAATATCCCTGAACCAAGCAGCAGTTGGAGCAACTGGTGCTTGAAATATGTCATGATCGGATCACGTGACAAACCCAGATGCTGTAACCCGGAAGGAGGAGGAGGCAGGTAAGTGAAAGGGAAAGTAACTGGTTTTATTTTGTAGGAGCCAGCGGATCTTGAGGCGTGGAGCGTCGTGGGACTAGATGGAGCAGATCGTCAGCAGGATGGAGGATATGTAAGATGAAGGCAGCTCTGGATCTTAGCTTTGACGTGGCAGGAGTTCTTTGGAGGCGTAGAGGAGTTCAGCTTCAGCTCGGGTGGTAGAAAGACTCGGGTGTCACTCGTGGAAGGCAAGACCTGAAGCACAGCAAAACAAGATGAGCGAGGAACAAGGCAAGGGGGCCAGACGTAGCTCAAAGCGGAGTTAAGCACCATCAGTGTTAACGAACTGGCGAAGAATGCTTGAGGTAAGTCTCCTTATGAAGCAGGTGAGGGGATGAGATGAGTGGACACAGCTGTGAGTCTGGAGCAGAGCTGGGAGGGGGAGGAGTCTGCCAGGCCACCATGACAAAATATTCATGTTTTCTTTGTATTATTCTGACAAGCGCGTAAATACTTGCTCTCTTCTTCTGAGGGAAAAGCGACATTAAGAAGCGTAAAGTTGCGCAGCGCCACCTTGTGTACAGGAGTATTTCTGTTTTACATTAAGCGCCATCTAATGTCAGGGAATGAAATTGCATGTTCGCTCGGCTCATCGTCAGCGAAAATTGCCTGGGTGTGAACACAAAAAACGTGGCGAAAAACGCTGGCGAATATTCGTCCCGGTGTGTACGGGCCTTTAGTGTGGACACTGTTTCTCTAAAAAGGCCTTTAGAGATTTTCAGAATAAGCTCTTCTGCATTCACAAACCTAAAAGTTGCTGAGGTAAGGACAAGGTCAGATATTAACGGACATCTCATTATTACACGTGTTGTGAGTTGCTGAAATCATTTCTCATGAGTATAATAAGCTTGACTACGCATCATTTTAGATCTTTGTTGTAATCATGACATCAGGAGTTGATACTTCATAAAACCCTGGTCACAAGTTAACTTCTAACCCCTGTTCAATACTGAAAACTGTCCGATTAGTTTCTTTCCTGGTCAGTCATTCTTGTCTGCATAAAAAAACCCCAGTTGGGGTTGAGCTCAGCTCTTCATCCTACAGATTCAATTCAATTCAATTCAATTCAATTTTATACAGAAGCCCAATATTACAACAGATCCACATGCACATGCACATGCAACATCTATCCATCCTTCTTCCAAACGGCGAGGATGCCCACTTTAGCTTTATCTGTTTAGTTTAACAACCATCTACACATACCGAACTCCCTCCCCATCTCACAGGTGCCTGTTTAGCTCCCAGTATGGATCTGTGTGGTACTGATATGCTGCATCAGCTGCTACTGGATTTCACCAATACTGTTTGGTAAGTGGAAGGGACAGTTACACTTTGACATCTTTTGACCCTGACACTGTTTCTCTCAAGTGGGACCCTGAAGAGCTGCTTAATGGTGATTGTGTGTTTTCTCAAGAAGCATCTGATGGTGGGGATGCTAACACGGTTTATGTTAATGAACACTGTCTTGCCTGTCTGCAAGTATATTCTGCTGCAGATGGTAGAGACTGATGGCATTGTTCCTGCTGTTGTTTGAACAGGCGTTTGCATCCTTGCACCCTGAACAGATGCAGTAATGTGCCAATGTGATGTGGTAAACGCTGTAAATATAATCTGAGTAGAGTAGAAGGTGGGGGGGGGGGGGGGACAGACACGCTTTTTTCCAGACGAAATGACCTTATTATGGTTGCATTGAAAAGCGGCCTAAATGTGGGAAGTTTTTCCCAGCTTCCCTCATAGTTGATGGCACTGCAACCAACTGTCATTGCTCAGACCGGAAAAGTCTGTTCCGATCAAATCCGCTTAACTTGGTCCAGATTGAGTCTGGAATCTTGCACTTCAGACTACCGTCAAGCGGACATTTCTGTTTTGGGTACAGCAGAAGCATGCTGTAAGGCAGTAACTGAAGAGGGGACAGCTATGAAGATACGCTGATTGTCGAGAAAACAGTGTGAGAGGCAATGTGTATCACGTTAAAAGTTGCTTTAATGATCTTGCATTCATCTGACGACATTCAATGAGTTGCTGCATCTCATCGGTGCTCCACAGTCATGGAGGTCATGGTTGCTACCTTCCTACTCTCTTTACACTCCGCAATGCCCAGCTAGGGTGTGCGTTTTGGTCCAGGTGTTCTGCTCCGGACACAGAACATATTCAGACTGAAGAATCTCAGTGAACCGAAGTTGAGCAATTGGAAATAAACCTAGATCACCTTAAAAATTGGGTCAGAGAGGGGTCCCTGGTCCCTGACCAGGGTGTGCTTGCATGTTCTCAGACTGAGAATTTGTTCCAGATAATCAGGGGAAACAAACTCCGGTTCAAATTAACCAAATCAAATGTGTCCAGTCTGAATACATACGGGTACAAGTGTTTGCGATATGGTAACTTAAGCTTCAAGTTGTGTTACTTTAGTCTGGGCATGGGTCTATACAGTTCAAGCAATGGGGAAAAACTGTAAATCAACCACTTTTGTTAGCAAACAATAAACTAACAATTGCCAGTGTCAACATTTTCAGACACAAATGGAACTGATCTGCATGACATTGGTGAAATTGGTGCACAGGCTATTTCTGTAAATTATTCTGTGAAAAGGTGGTGACCATCGGTCAAAAAATGACAAGTCTCTGGAGATAAATGGCCATCCTTTGCTGCAACATATCAAGGGGGTGTGGGATCTTCTTGAAACACTACACTGTCACTCCTGCAAAACATGGATAGACTGTTTTAACCACTGATATAATTGGGATGTTAAAATACATGTACCCTTTAATAAAAAAAGAAACATTTCCTTCTAACATAGACATACTTTAACCTTGGTGTTTAATTTCATGCCCACCTTTCAAAATTTCTCCATAAACCCCTAAACCCATGACCTCCAACCAGAGCTCAGCTGTTTAATTTTTCCATCTGTTTAGAGCTCCTCCCCACCCCCAATAACACACACATTTCAGTGAGTTAATGCTCTTTTTTTATGGCATCACCCTTCCTCTATATAAGCTTTTCCCTGCTTTCCTCTATCAGTCAGTCCGTCTGACTGAGCAGATAAATCTAAGATACTCGTAAAGACAAACCAACAAGCTGCTTCTCCTACCTCCCTGCATTCACTCCCGTTAACACACACGCACACACACCCACACACACACACGCACACCCACACACACCCACACCCACACACACGCACACGCACACACACACACACACACACACACTAGCAGAATCAATGCAATTTCACAAGCTGGCACACACATACGGAGCTTATTAGGTAAAATCCATGAGAATGTTCGGATGGATAAGATCTCAGTAGAATCTGCTCCTTCTTGAGAGGAATGCAACACAGGATCAGAGGTACTGAATTCACATGTGTGCACCAACAGGAACAGAGGATGGATGAAAAACAGAGACGTAGAAGGGTTCTCAGAGTAAATCAGAGAGAAAATGGAAATTATGCAAATAATCAACAAATCAGGTCAAACTAGTTAAAGGCAACAAAGGCTGTTCTGTGCCCGAGTGTCGGTCTGCACTTCTCAACCTAACAGCTCTGCCGAACTGTGAGATCTTGGGTTTAGGACTGTGAGTTCATCAGCGCCCTGACCTCGGATAAAACCATAAGCCAGGCAGGACATTGGCAGAGGATCTAAAAAATGGAAAGGGGTTGGATTTGGCGTTAAACATCTATAACATCTTCCAATCTAGATGAGAAAACCTCTGCAGGGAAATCAGGAATTAAACAAGATTTTCACCAGATACACAATGAAGGGATCCAGAGTGATGAGGCTGATAAATAGCTCTTCCCACAAACTCTAAAAAGCTGAACTGAACTGATAGTCATCTCCACAGGAGAGTCTTTTACATGCTCCATTTTTTCCTATTTGGTCTATATGGTTAAGTCCTATTCACAATGTAAATCCAGTAGCATTTCATGCAAACTCATTTGATCACAATGTCACATTCTCTTAAGGAGGGCTTCATAGCAAATGGCCATGCATGCTCAGCATTCATAATGCATCAGGATGATGTGCCACCACATGTGATCTGTTTGTGGAGCTGAAATCCATTCTTTTAGAGGTTTGATCTGTCAGCATGACAGCTCCTGCAATTGATTTAATCCATTCATTTAAATACAAAACACATCTACACCACAGGGAGCAAATGGAGAGATCCATTTGGTCTGATTTTGATCAAATGTCTTTCTGTAGTCTTTTCAGGAAAACATCAAAATGGAGATATTCTAATTAGTATTTTAAGCCTTTTTCATAAAAGATTAGCAGCACTGGTGTTCCAGCATGGCTTGGATTTTTAACCTCGTCTCACCCTGAGGTGAAATCACAATCAGGAATCCTTGAATCCTATTTTGGATTTTAAGGAGTTACTTCAGAGACAAATGCGCAAGCAGGATCAGTTACACATTCCACAAAAATGCTGTTCATCACCACCAGAGGATTTCTCCCCCAGGTGAAAGGAAGTAGAAGCAATAGAACTAAAATATTTTTTTTCCTTTTCTCCTCTTAATGTTTTCATTTTTAGAAGTTTTCTTTCATTTGTTAAATTACACTGAAGCTTCAGCACAGTTTCAGCAAGGAAGATCTACCTCCCTTACATGTACACTGGGTTGTTACATCACTCTACACACCATTATAAAGAAGGTCTTCACTTACAACCAACAGCTTCTCAGCTTCTCAGCCAATCGTGTTCATATTTTTTGCCTTCAAATTCATGAATGGTTGTCGCTCTCTCTGCATTCTAGATGGTCTCCCGGCCCTCCTCAACCTGGAGTAATGCTTTGGAACGGTCTGGCCTCTAACCACCATCACCACCAACGATTATTGATCTTCTTCTTTTCCTTTGGGCTTTTCCCTTCAGGGGTCGCCGCAGTGAATCAGCTTCCTCCATCTATCTCTGTCTTCTGCATTCCTATCCTCTAATGCACATTTTCCTTTAATTCTTTACTTGCATTCGTAATATCTCTCCTTATTGAGAAGAGTAAACAGGAAATGGTTTAACCCAATCACTATGAAGGGACAGAAAGTGTGTGTTTCATACTCTCTGAAAAATGACCAATAAATCTTAATTTCTTCCAGGGTGCTAACTTATGAGCACAACTGGATGTCCTGAATTTAAATATTGTCTGATAGCAGCCGCTCTGTTTGGGTCAGCTGTAGCATTTCAGTTTTTTGGTTTAGGACGCTTCATGCCAAATGAGTTTCTGTTGAAATGATGGACAAACATCATCTTCCAATCAGTGTTATCCCATAGTACCTACCTTTTTCAGTTCCTTCTTTGCTTTGTTTTTGTATCATTTCATTCTATTTCTGAAAATCGCTTTTGAATTCCAAAACATAATAATTTTATTTTGTTTATTTTTTTTTGGAATTGTGCTTTTGGTTTCTGTAATTTTGAGCAATGTTGTTTTTTAGTACTTGTTTTGCTTTTTTAATTGTCGTGATTTTAAAAATGTTTTTGCATTGAGTGGTTTGTTGATGTGATTTGCCCTGCAGGCCACCGTAGTTAATGGCTTTGTTTGGGGTACATGAATGGGGGGTTTCTGTCGAAATACAAACTTGAATTTTAACTCTGATCATATATAGGAACCATTGACAGTAAATGAGAACTGGACTGAACAAGCCCTCCCCCTCGCGTTCCAAACAGGAAGTACCCGCTTGCTCCAAGAAACAAAAATCCCATAAACTTCTATTAAGAAATAAACAGATTTTACTCTGTCATTCTGTTTGTTAGAATAATCGTTCTTTTTCTACAACCTTTTATTAAAAATTTCTTGCTAATCTTAATTTTTTTCATGATAGTTTTTCTGTAGCGCAAGTTATTCAAGTTATAAACTGACCAATCAGATGCCTCAATAAAAGTAGGTGGCCTCACTTCGAACGTTCGATTGACAGATTCTCCCGAGCATGCTTTCAGGGGAAGGGGTGTGGCTTTCCAACGTGCTCACTCCTGATTGGACAGAGTGGTTGGCAAAGAATAGACAGACCTACCACGGCGTACTGAGCACGTCTGCTTCCACCATGGTGACGAACAAATCACGGGAAAATGGCGACTGAATGGACTTCGATTGGTTGGAACCGGAAGCGAGGCATTTTCTATGGATGATGTCACAAGCAATCCGTCCGGTTATACATTTTACAGTTAATGATGGGAACATATACGCAGAAACAATTACAATCAACCATCATTAAACAGACCAGACTTACTGCTTATGTGCTCATCTAGCAGCAGATTATGAATTTATTTGGAAGTAAAAAACTGAACAAAGATAAAATAAACTCACTTAAATCATTAATGCACGCACTGCAAAGACTGAAATCTTAAATTAAAAAACGGAGTCCCTCCTAACTGGTGCAGCTGCAAACTCAGGCAAGACTGCCATACATGGATCAGATGATGTCATCACTCACTTAACGAGCATGAGTCCGACTGACTTTTTACCGTCTAATAACTGGAACTTTAAGTCAAAGGAGACCTATTCATAACATTATTTACTGAGTCTTTAGCTCAGTCTTTCTTTTCTTATTCACAGAAGGGCTGTGCGCACCACAGCCATGATGGATTTTTTATTAGGCACACCTTTGAAAAATCCAGTGGCACGTGTGACCAAAACACACTGTCCAGGGCCCTGAAGTGTTTTTAAGAAATGACTCCATTTTCTGTGTGTAACATCAGATATCATTTTCTTTAGACCCCATCAAATTGACATTTTGTCAAATGACATCTCAAAACAAATTGCAAAGATCACAATCTAGAAGAGTGAAATCAAACCTACAGTGTCACACAAGCCAACTTTCCGCTAGATGAGTCCGATTTATCCTCCAAAGAATGGAACGCACACGATCTACAATGAGAAACAGAAAAGAAGGAACAACAAACGAACTGACTGCACAGAACAGTAACTGCATTTTATGGGATCATGTGTGCCGTCCCCTGGAACAACAATGACACTTAAAGTTCAGAGAAAAACATAACTGCTTCAAAAATGTATTTCTAAATCCCAACCTTTATTGTGAATTAAAGTCTTTTCATTTACTTCTTTTGCACACTTTGATTTTTTTTTTTTGTTGTCCTTGCAGTGTTGTGTGTTGTTTAGCTTGAAAT
The DNA here is from genome assembly GCF_053564925.1 of Oryzias latipes. NCBI lineage: Eukaryota > Metazoa > Chordata > Actinopteri > Beloniformes > Adrianichthyidae > Oryzias > Oryzias latipes. Next base: position 5,586,335 of record NC_136240.1, read on the forward strand.
TTGTTTAAAAGGAAAATAATGTCTAAAAGGTGAATTGTAAATAGCTGGTTCTGTTTTAATCCTTTATTTTGTACATTATATCTATAAGGAATAAATAACAAACAAAACCACCTAAAGAGCCGTTTGGTGTCAAAAGAGCTGGTTCTGTTTAGTGAACCGATCCAAAAGAGCCTGATCTCTGCGAAGAGTCAGAATTCCCATCATTATAACCAAAGAGATCGACGACAAAACAAGGAAAGGCGGAACCATTTTGTAGTCTTCTGATAATATGCCTACAATGAAACTCAGTTGAAACAATAACTACATTACCCAGAAGCCATTAGTGTCAGTCACGATCTCCCACTCAAAACTAAAGTGCAGCGATCATGTATAGATGGTTGTGATGGAGAGAGTTACAACAACAGAAAAAACTACATCCAGCGAAGAATCAAGATGAAAGATTCTTCTGTTAAGTTCAGAGAACTGGTAAGGAAGTCAGATGGAATACAAAAAAGAGAGAATTAAGTACGATGGGGATGCAGTGTCATATACAGCTTGTAATCAAAAATTACACTGTAACTTGCCTTACAAATGAAAACCCAAAAACGTATAATTCAAATGACAATTAGATTTAATGTTTTACGTAAAGGGAAAAATATAAGGGAGGAGCCGGATCATTTTGAGCATTGGGAGTCAGCTTACCAGGATGGGACAGGACAGGATTATCTTTTAAACTTTGGTCTGGGAGCGGGACGGGACAGGAGTGAAAATCCACTTCTGTTTGTCCTGAGCCACATACCAGCACACTGACACCCCTCTCTTCCCAAATGTGCTCTTTGTGTAGATCTGCAAGGCCTTTGTGAGACTCCATAAGGTTCAAGAAGCTCACTGAGAAAAAACAGTGGATCAGTTGAGGTAAAAGACTGAGCTCCTAATGAAAAAATGCCAGACCACACATGAAAACAGGCCATTCTTTAAAAAGTCACAACATGGCAACACCTGAGAGGAACAAGAAACCAAGATGCATGGTTGGAAGATATGTGTGTGTGTGTTCGTTCTTGTGTGTGTGAGTGTAGGTACATCCTTAAACCTGCAGGGGGTTTCTAACAAAGATCCGCTCTGCTGAAATTTCAGGCTTGTTCATTCTTTTATCAGATTGTGTAACTTTGAGGGCTTTTGCCTTTGCAGGATCCATCAAACTCAACCATCTTTCATTAATATGTTCACAGACATGCAGGCGAGAAGACGCATTTCCAGAGAATCCAGAGATCTCAGATCAGCTGTTTATAAAAAGCTTTTGTGTTTGTGTCCAAACGTTTTGCCATGAGTTTGTCTTTATTTGTTCTGAATGCGTTAAAAACATTTATGGGGCGATGGATGGGCCTTTTTCGCTTAAGATAAAACAGAATCAATACAGAAATACAACAATCTTTTAATGAAGCAGCGTGGATACGCATGTTTACCATAATAGAGGCAATGTTTCAATCTACAAAGTAATTAAAGTTGGTTATTAGCAGAAAAAGATAAACAGGGCTGTTTTTTTTTAAGTCAGAAGGCGTCGGTGATAAAATTATCATTTGCACAAAATCCATTAGCAAGTGTGGAACGATTTTCGGTGTTTTTGTTTGCCTAGGACTCATTTATTGTGTGAGGGTGGCCCTTATTTAAGTCATGCTGTCATTGTGGTTTAATATACATTTGTGTACCATAGTTTGAAAGGCCAAATCAATAAACATCAACGAAGAAAAAACGTTTCTTTTTTAACAGAGAAATTTCACAAAAGTGGCATTTATTTGAAAACATTTCCATGCATTAAAGCAGCTCTGCTCCGCCAGAGGATCCCACTTGATGATGTAAGGTGAGTTAAAACACACACAGACGCATTTGTGTCCATGCTTTCTGCAGCATTCATGTGGAAATGCAGTGTTGTTCTGCTGAACCTTCATCTTTTACCAATCTGGACCTACAACTTAGAGAAAGCTACATCCTGGATTTTGACCTTGAATCTTACTTTTCTTTATGCTGAAGAGTGTTTCGAATGTGGAATCTGAGCCATGCTCTGCAGAACCCGAGGAGGTGGAATGAGTCCAGCTGACATCATTTCAGTGATTTATCTGTATTGTAAATATTTCAGAGTGAGCTGCTCCTCCAGGGTGTTGTCTTCATTCATTTTTAAGCGCTTCAGTTGTACTCCAGCTGCCTGTCTCTCACCTTGTGTGTGGCGTCCCACACATCTGGGCTGTGAGGGGGCAGGCGGGCCTTCCTACACAAAGCCGTGTTCTAGTTTTGGTCGTAACGAGCTGACACATTAATAGCTTGCTGTGCCAATTTTTGAAAGTGGCAGGCCAACGCCCTGATGAGAGTCTGACAGTTTGCATTTCAATTTGAATTTTGACACAAATAAAGCACTACGTTATGCAAATGAAAATGCTTTGTACCAGGGGGCGCTGTTTTGCAATTTGATTTGAATTTTGGCTCAAAAACAGCATGACATTTTACTATGTAATAGATTTGAAGTTACTTTAAAATGAGTTTAAAGAAAACATATATTGAAATGTAATTTTTTAATGTTGAATTGTAAATTGCAAAATGCATTGTCATTTGAATTACAACCCATGATAATTTTAAATGCCGTATATTTTTATTTAATCTTTTATTTCTAAAATTGTCATATTGAATTGTAAATTTTAATATTGAATTTGATATTGCAAAGTGTATCTTCATATTTCAAGCCTGACTTGCATATCCTCCCCTGACCTCAATCCTGTTGAGAACCTTTGGAGCATCCTCAATCAGAATATCTGTGAGGGTGGGAGGCAGTTCACATCCAGACAGGAACTCTGGGAGGCCATTCTGACATCCTGTAAAGAAATTCAAGCAGAAACTCTCCCAAAAATTCCCAAGTTCAGCAAATGCAAGAATTGTGAAGCTGCTTCAAAAATAAGGGTCGTTCAAATGTTCAAATGAAAGTTGACCTTTTAAGATGTTTTTGATTGGAATAGGTTTAGATTTCAGTAAATATGATCTTCTACTACAGCAAATTCAACAAATGACCATTTTCAGTTCTTTAGAATCTAGAAAATCCTATCCTGTTATCTTAAGGAGGTTTGTTCAATAACATTTAATAAATGCTTTAATGGTTAGTGACCTGAAAATTATGCTGACTGTCAGTTGCATTGAGGATTTAGAAAAATCATAGTAAAATCATTTGGAAGGCGCTGCGTGCTGTATAGTGATCTCATTTTGGAACAAAGCAATAAAGGAAGACTTGTCCTGTGTTTTTTACATCACTGCTTCTGGATAACAGTAGAAGTAAAAAACTGTAAAATTCTGTTGTTTTTTAAAAATACATATCCTACCTGAACATCACCACACCTGATGACCTTATGTGCTTGAAGAAGGGAAAGTGACCTGAAGGAGAGAGCGAGCAGACAGGAGGAGGGAGGGGGGCCATAACATTAAGAAAAAGCACTTGTCAGGTCGTCCATTAGAGTACCATTACAATACCAATCTCTGTTGGTATGCCTCCAGTCAGCAGAGGGTAGATGAGATCATTACCTGTGACTGCAAGGCTAATGTCAGGAATGGCCTGAGAACACACACACACATATGCACACACACACACAGACTAAAAGAATAATGTGTCTCTGCCTGACTAACAAAACTAGGATGACCGTAGGGCTCTTGGATAAGGAAGCCTGTTTTACAAGCAGCCATCAACACCAGCAGATGAGAAGAACAAGAGGATCAAGATGAGACACCAAAAAGGCAAAAGGATGAACAGAAGAGCGTCTTATTGGAAATATGGTGGGAACATATAGCTGCCTCTCTTAGGTGAAGGTTCACTGCAACAGGAAGCAGGTACAGCTCCAGACATGATGAGACTCAGAATATGCTCATTATAGGTGGTAAATGACAGAAACACAGTTTGTAGGGGTGGATGTAGGTCACTGTGTGAGGATGGCTGACCTGGTCTCTAATTACCTTCACCATCACCTTTATATCTCATGTTTTGCAACAGATACCAATGCAAAAATAAGCAGGAGGAGGAGATGGGGGGAAGGGGGGGGGGGGGTTGCAAATCATCAATCATCTGATCTAGATTATTTCCAGATATAATGATGGACTGCCCTTCATCCATTTTTAAAAGCTATGGGGGTGGGGGGATTCTATGACTATAACCCCCAGCTCTGCAGATATATTTGCATGTAAATTCTCAAAACCTTAATAATAAATTCTCACCTAATCATAAAATGTTTCAGATGGGGCAGTGATGCGCAGGGGAGGTTCGTTTCTTATAGCAGAACACACATGCATGACCACAAACTGGGTTGTTGTTGTCGCACCTCTACACACACACACACACACACACTGAACTGCATATGTTAATTCCGAGCCTGTCTTTCGTTTCCAAATTCAGAAAAATCCCTTTCAAAGAGTTTTTTTTATTTTGACTTCTACTGAATGTCTTCAACGTTACCATGCAGTTCAGAAATGCACAACTGAAAGCCCCCTTTATGAACACCCACAATGTGTCGGTGTTGTAACTATGTCAATCATGTCAAAAAGCAGCAGAATATGAAACATTTTATGGCACATTCATTATAGACAAGAAAAATAGAAAAGGAATTAATCATGGTGTATACGGCTGTCTAGATTTGTATCTTTTGTCCGTTTCTGGCTTCATAAGCTGTGAGGATGTTTTGCAGGAAATTATACAGTGGGCATTGACAGAGACTAGTGAGTGCTCTGGTGTACAAGTGTTATGATCTTTCTCTTTTCTTTTCTGGTTTTCCTTCAGGGGTCACCACAGCGAGTCAGTTTTCACATCGTCTATTTCTGCATCGTCTTCTGTAACACCAGCTACCTTCATGTCTTTGTTCATTGCATCCAGAAACCTCTTCTTTGGTCTTCCTCCAGACCTCTTGCCTGGCAGCTGTAGAATCAGCATCCTTGTACCTTCACCTGTTCAACAACCCCGTCAAAACCTCTTCTGCAATCTCTTACACCTTCATGCCAGTGTTATGATTTGTTGGATTTATGCAATTATAAACTCTAAAGTTCCACATGTGTAGCAAATGTAGTCAAATGTAGTTTCTACACATTAAATGATATAGGTCATGAGAAACTGTAAGGGTTAGTATGAAACTTTTTAAGAATTTCTTCTTTTTCCAGTTCTGCATCATAGCGTTTTTCTTTGCAAAGTGATCTTTTAAATGCTATTTTACAGAACGACCATTGTGTACAATATCTCTCTTATCAAATGACAAGCTGTCTTTTAAAATTCACTCCAATCAGTTGTAGCAGCATTTTAAGTTCACTTTGTTCCAAGTCATAGTTAATCGTACAACAGAAACTTTAACCACATTGAAAAAACCAAAACCTCCACATTTCACACGTTTCACATGGTACGTTTTTCATTGTGCATCATCCAGCCTCTCCTGGTGGTGCAGAAACAGTGTTCTCCATAGAATAGTCCTGAATTATTGACTCTTGATCTTTTAAAACAGGATAATGAGAGCAGATGTGATTCTAGAGTTCTTTGTCAAAGCGTTGTTTCAAATCTGTTAAAAATGGTAGAAAAACATGTATCTGCAGGAAGGAAACAAGAAGGAAGGAGTGTCACTAAAACAATGTTTAGTAATTGCTTTCTTTCTGAACTGTTTTAATTCTTATCCCCAACTCTGTCTTTCATTTGCCTCTTCTATTTCTTATGCCCCATACTCCCCTGCATTTCCTAATAACCCATGATGAGTTCTCCACACATGAGCACCCTCCCATCAGACACCTGCTGGAATGCTCACACAACAACACACTCGCACACTTTGTGTTGGACATACAGGGGTCTGATGATGACAGTCCTCAGCAAGGCAATTAACAGCCTTGTTCCTCAGTGACACAACAAGTCAAGGAGAGGAAGAAAAAGAACATTATCCAGCAAAGACGCATCTTTAGGGTTTAATTATTCTAGCATGTTGCTCCCCAGTTAGACTTGAAAACTCTAAATCCCAGCAGTGAAGCAAGATAATTTGTTAAGAGCAGGAGTAGAGGAAATATGTGGAGAAGAAATAGAGTAAATGCAAGCAGACAAGTCCCAACATGGCACAAAGGTAAGATCATCAGCTTTTCATTGACAGTGAAGGTCTACCCGAATGGCAGCCAAAGCCTAAAGCAATAGTAGAGTACAGTAAAATGGCTCTTCAACTCCTTTTGTTGAGGTGTTTCCTACATGTTCTTTTGCAGGAAGTCTTACAAACAAAATCAAACTTCAGAAGAAAGCTTCTACAGTATCTTACAGCCACCGAGAACGTCTCAGTGACCTCCATGAAGAGGTGGCGAAAGGGACTTTGAAGTGAACAAGTAGGGAAGGATAAATGGAGGACTAAACTCATGCCAAAATCAGAAAGTATAGAAATGCACTAAGCTCTTGAGTTCTATGTAATTCTAAGCTAGCATAACAAGAAGAGGGAAGTAGAGAAAATGGTGAGAAAATCAGCACAGAAAGCGTGGAAGCATGGAAAAATGCTGAAAGGAGTGGGGGGCATAAAGGAGACAATAGAAGGGAGGGGTGGAGGCTGAAGAGCAGCACAGACACCAGGCCATGCCTGCAGCATACTGATGCAGCTGTAAAGCATGCGGTCAGAAGGGGCTTGAATGGGGAGCATGTGCTGTGAGAGGCTGGTTTACAGCTCAAACAATTAAGCCTACATGTATGTTTGCATGCGTTATTTATAATAAACTTAAACTTAAAGGGGCCATGGGATGAATGAGAAATCCCACGTTTTTGATTGTTAGTGCATATGTGATTGTGTTCAGATGAGTGTTTGTTCTGCAGTACACTGAAGATGGTGGTTGTTCGTTCTGTTCTGTGTGTCACCTCATCCAAAGACTTTGGCTGGCATTCTCCTGATCTCTAGTGTTCTATGCACATGGGCAGGTTGACAAGAGTGAAAACATTTAGCTGGATTATGATGGAAAAGCAGAGGAAGACTGCATACATCAGGACGTACACAACGAGCTTGAAATCCACCAGCCACTTGTTAACTTGGATCTCAAACACCACAAGTGCCATGGAGCCCAGAAGAAGCACCAGTGAACACACCAGCCCCTGACTGTTCATCCAAAGCTGACACAAATAGTTTGAATTGCCCAGGGATCCCCCAGACCCTCCAGAATATCAAACACATTACTTCCAATAGTGTTGGAAAAAGCCAAGTCTCCCAAACCTTGTCGATAAAACTAGTTATACTGTCTGGAATGCTTGTCCCTGCAACCAGGAAGGTGATGCCCATGAAGACATCTGCGTGTGTAGCCAACTATTGTGTCAATCCAGATCACCACACAGACGGCAATTTAAAGAGTAGGCAAAAGGAAAGAGAGCATAAAGAACTTCTCCCAGAGAAGCTTAGTACAATTTGGGATGGTGGAGTACAACTTGAGAAACGGAGGCCACCACAACAATTATATATCTCTGCTGCCAATGCCACTTGGAACATAAAATGGCGAGATGGTGTCATTTTGCTCTGCTTCAGTAGGTTTGTCCTCCAGGCACGTTTCCATTCTTAAACTCCGTCTTCCCATCAATCACTTTTTTTTTACTTGTCCTGGCCTGCAGCTGAGAAAACAGGTCAGACCTGCAACACTCCTATGCTGGACAGATGTTAGTGTTGCAATTGAAGGTTATGGATCTTCTTATGTTATTGTTATTCTCAATAACAATAACAAAAAAAGACGACTTTTCCTTTGTGTGTATCGCTACCGTGTTAGGCTTGTTCTTCTCGACAGTGTGACTCACCGGGATGTCAAAATTGAGCTTGTAATCCGCTGGAAGTTGCGGCAGGAATTACGATCAGCAAGCAACTCCAGTCCAACAGGAGGAATCCAAATCCAGAAATACAAAAACAGTACGGGTACAAAGCAAAACTCATGGGTCAGGGCAGAAAACAGATCACAACGTTCAAAAGGCACACAAGACTTAGCAGGCTGGGGGAACAGTTTATGGGCACTTTACACTCTAGCCCCAGGTAAAGTAAGAGAGCTGCTTAAGGAACTATCATGCCTGAGTAGCTGCTCTCTCTCCCTCTGCTGTCTGTACTCCGTTTCTGCTAATGGCTTCACTCATTTCACTGGTGACTTCCTCTACTTACTTGTTCTGCTTCGTCACCCTTTTCGTTGCTCCAATAGTCTTTGTCGTGTACCCGTCTGTTTGTCAAATGTTTTACTTTCTGCCACCAGGTCCAGTCTCCAGCATTTTGGTGTCCTACACCTCCAGTTCCTGACACCATCACCACAGAGCCACGACTGTACACTTTGGATGTTCTCCATCTCACTGCTGGCTGCAGCATTACCGTTGGCCTGCATGAGGCCCAAGTAGATTCTGCGCTATCCTTGATTGTGCCCCACAGTCTCATGGGAACTGCCACGGCACAGTCTGCTATCGTAAGGCAGCATGATTCAAGTCGATATAAGAACTATTTAGTCACAGTTCCATAAATGTCCTGCTAAAGAACATGTTACATTTTCTATTGTAACACATTTGAACTGTTTCTCTTTTGGCTTTTCCCATCAGTGGTCGCCACAGCGAACGAGTCGCATGGTAAACTTGGCAATGTTTTACGCCGGATGCCCTTCCTGACATTGTAACACATTTGAACTAGTTAGCTTAAATCATTTTGCTAAGAAGTGCATAAAAATAAAGTGTAATAATAAAACAAAGGGGTTTGTGTGAGCTGAAGGAACTTATTTAAAAGGATCTAAGACTGGACAAATTTGATGGCTTCCCAAATGGATGGTATGGCCTGAAGGCTGTCTTTCTCTGTGCAGTAAACAATGGCAGAGCCATCATCTCTTTGTGTCAGTCAACCTGAAATGGAAATTAAAAGATGGATTGTTTGCAATCCATTAGATCAGTATGTAGCAAGGCGATAAAGTGCATTCCTGCATTTTCAAAAGAAACTGAGACTGAGATGGTTTGGACATGTCCAGAGGAGAGACAGTGAAACTGAGCTCAAAACTGTATTGCTGGAAAGTTTTGAATATTGCTCACAATTTTTTTTTCTTCAACCTTCACCAAAACAGATCTGTCATGCAGCTTTTCTCCAAAACAATTCATGCTTAGTTTTACACTGGAATTGCTGATTTTGTAAAGATTCTTCTTAGCTGCACAACAACCACTAGTTTAGTCAGTAATAGCAAAGTGGACACCTTATTCATCTTCTCCCTCACGTGGTCATGGGGCTGTCGGAGCCTATCCCAGCCACTTACGGGCGTAGGCAGGGGACACACTGGACAGGTTGCCAATCTGTCACAGGACCACATATCACACACTCATTCACTCTCACACCTAGGGACAATTAAGAGCTGCCAATTGACCTATGGAGCATGTTTTTGGACGGTGGGAGGAAGCCGGAGACCCAAGCACAGAGAAAACATGCAAACTCCAATCAGAAAGGTCCCCCATAGTTGTTCTTTTTCAGGTCCTCCAGCCAGGTCTTGAACCAGGGGCCTTCTTGCTGTGAGGCAAGAGCACTAAACCACTGGACACCTTATGTGCTCTGAATATTTGACGGCAGTTGACCTCTTCTGGAACTCTTTTATATTTTTTTGTCCTATGAAGCACTGGACTACTCTATGAATTGCCAAAGACCCTAGACACAAAGAGACTCTCGGCCTAGGATAGCCTGTCCACAGCCATTTCCCCACTCTTTAATCTCAGCCAGCAGCTGAAGAGAGCAGCGCTGCACATTCCATTAATGTAAAGTGGGGCTTGAAGGCCTGTAATTTATTTGCTCTGCAGACTCGCCTCCCCTCATCTCAGTCATACTGGCTACCAGCCACCAAATACTCCCCCTGATACCTGCCGACACGCATCCCCCTGTGCACAGCATTTTATTCCATTTCATTCTCTTTCTGCTTTTGCCTCACCGTCTCTTTGTCACTGTCCTACCCTTTTTACCTCTTTGTGCCCACTGCTGTCTCCTTCCAGCCAAAACATTGTTTTTTCTAAGTTTTCTGGTGTATTTACCACATACAGCACAGGAGGCTACCTTGTGCCTGATTCATTATGTCAATCTTACAGTTGTTCTAAGGTTACTCTCTTCTTCTGTGTTGGAAAGCAAAAAGAATAAAGAGAGGAACCAGGATGTTCCAATAATAAGAAGTCCTTTTATTTCTCCCTCAGCGAGGGAGCAAAGCACGGCAAAATTTTAAAAAGTTATGTACAGTTAAACAGATTAGGATTTTGATCCAGATTTAGCAAATTATTAGATGAAAAAGTCTGGTCAAAAATGCTTATTGTAGAGTCTGACAGCAGCAGGAAGGAAAGACCTGGAGAATCTCCCCTTCACACAGGGAGGGAGGATCAGTCTGTCACTGAAGCTGCAGACATGGCACCCTGGAGTGGGTGAGACATGTGGTCCATCATGGATGTTGGGTTTTTGTATCCCACCTCGCTGAATGATTCCAGGGTTAAGGGTACAGCTGCAGCTACGGCTACTGCTCTGGGAAATAAACTGTTTCTCAGCCTGTTCAAAATGAGATTAGAAAAATTACTCATCATTTTTTTCTTTGCGTTAATATTAGTCGAATGACGACTGGTGACATGGCTGAAGAAAAAAATGCAGAAGAGGTTGTTTACTGATACAATTGCTTGTGAGGTTTGTCTCAGATATTGTTGGCCACAAGTCCTCTTGCTGTCTCAGACCCTTTTGGATAGTAATCCACTCTTTCTCTGACTGTGACATGTCTTTCCAAACAACATGACAACTTGGAATTAATTGCCAATGCCTTGCAGAGCCAATGGTTTCTTTCCTTAAGTAACATTGAAGAAATGTCTGTAGCAACTATGTGTGACCCGAAAGCCAAATTCTGTGCTTACATTGGGGGCACTGAAAGCTTTCTAAGTTGCTACTCAATGCTTAAAACTCCTGGGAATGAGAACATCTGTTTATCTCAGTGGAAAACACAGAAAATCACGAAGGATGAGAGAGTATCAACAATCACAGTAAAGAGGGAGAAAACAACAGACTATAACCTCAACACAGATTTCCAGAAGAGGCTTTTCCATTTTAGGTGCGATGTTTTCAATATTAAATGGCAGGTTGATGCCTACATGGAGCTCAGAAGCAGCTTCAAGCACCGCAAGTTCCTCTTGCATGTAATTTTAGCAAATATTTCTTGTGAAGGTACAGGAAAAGAAATACAATCTGTATATTCTGGAGGTTCACACAGCAGGCCAGTCTGCACATTAGAGTCCTCTACCACTAGTGAATGAGAGCCATACACCTTCTGTGATATCACCCTCCAGAAGAGCCTTTCGCCATTTGGGCCCAGCTCGATCCAGCTCTGAAGATGGTGAGAGAACAACACCAACAAGTTAGCATACTTATTTTTTCTCAGCGAAAGGTTTGCAACGTAGTATTTACAAAAGTGACATTTATTCTATCTCTCTACAGTATCCTGCAAATATAGGTTCGCACAATTAACATAGCATTTCTTTGAGGCTTGTCATGGCAAGGGGGGCACCAGAAGGTGTGGGTGGATCCCTCCAGAGGTCAGGCTACCGGATTGTAGCCCATGGAGCAGACATTCCTGATGCCCAGAGCTTGTGTTAACCCTTCTGCTATCCTAGGCACTTTAACATTGGGAGTTGGGTCATGTAGACCCACTAGACAGTGCTCTGAACCTTTTTTCTTCAATGATTTGTGATCTTCACTGGTGTCCATGGATTACATGAAATCTTTCCACCTTTATCCACCTTTGTCATGGTAGGGAGAACACGTCAATGTAAGGGTGGGGTCATCTAAGATAGCACAAGGGTTAAAAGCTGGACACATATGTCAAGCTATACGATGTTCCCAGAGACTGATTTTGAACCCAAGACTGAGGAATCTGCAGTAGCTGCCAAAAAAGGTACATTGACAAACCACCAAATTTTCAGTCTAAAACTGGGCAAAAAAATTACAGAGGCATGTCTGTGTAAAAGGGAAGAAGGTATTTTAGACTGTTCCTGCTTTTGTCATGTTGTGTTTGCTTGAAAGGTTATTCTTGGTTGTCGTTTTGTTTTTGTACTTCCTACATGTCATGTTTTGTCATGCTTTTGAGTTTTACTTCCTTAGTCCCAATCTCTCCTGATCTTGTTCACCTGTGTCTTGTCAGTGCTGGTTGTATTTAAGTCTCTGCCCTCCTCTTGTGCTGGTCCATTAACGTCCATTAATGTCTCTTCCCTGACTCCCTTCTGTCATGTGCTCATGCTATGCCCACAGTAAGTTTAGTTTTGGTTTTGTTACCCTGCTCTGCAGCACTTTTTGTTAAATTAATAAACCCCTTGCCCTGGAACCGTGTTCCTCTGTCTCTGCATTTTGGGTCCTTAATGTTCACCAGCCCCTCCCAACCTGACAGTCAGACAGACATGTTTAGAATCACAATTTTGTTTACAACACAACATTCATGTCATCCACAAGCAATAATGTTTTCCATCAAACTTAGTTAATAATAATGATTTAATTTCCAGTAATGATTTGATTAAAGTTTTCAAAAAGGTTATCAAAAGATTTTCCAATACAGCTGTCAAGGTTTTTTTAAATAACACTTTTCAAACAAAGTTTTTTCAATTACGGTTATATTCAAATAAAGTTTTCATAAAACATCTTTTCCCAAATAAATTGGACTTTCTAAGCTTTCCAAAGTTAATTTGAGTTAGTCAGTAATATGATCAAATGCAAGCAAAAAAAAAAAACAGCTGTGAAACTTCAGTCAAAATTAAAAAAGTATCTGAAATCGATGGTCAAAAACAAACACAAAGACACACTCTTATTTTGGCCAAAACACACTAATATATACAAAAAGCAGGTTATGCTAGCTCCCACGGTAAGTTTGAGGCTAGGGAAGTTGATAACCTCAGCTTTCGGTTCCAGAAATTGAGGTATGTTTTAGGGTAAGTCAAGTTGCCATGGCAACTCATGCTCTGAACATAACCTGGTCTGGAGCAGGTTTAGTTGAAGGTTAGTTTGTTTTCAGAGAGGTGAAGCAGCATGGCGTGTCCATTTGAGGATGATTTAGTGGATGAAGAAGCTCAGATAATACTTTTTCCACCATGAGAGGGTGATGAGACCACGTATGGATGTTGGAAAAATAAACTTTTTTACTTTGATCTAACGTAATTATTTGCTTCAGTTAAGATAATCAAAGATCTTTTTTTTTTGTTAGGTCACCTTAAAAATAACACGTAGTTTTCAGACAGTTATTTTGCTTTCATTCAAATTAATTCAATTAAGTAGGTGTAACTTTGGTGATGCTGTTAGATCGGCACCGCAAGGGATTGTGGGATATCATTCCCTCTGCCTGTCTGGACGGATTTGAGTTCAAGTGTGGCTTTTTGACCAAATGTGTTTAGTTGTTTAGCTGTTTTATTGTGTTTTACCGTGTTTTGCAGAGTTATTTTGTCCTACTTTGCTCAAGTCTCTGCACCATGAGGGAGAGGGAGGGAGAGGATGATGAGTTTATATAGCACCCCTACAGTCAACTGTTGACAATGTTGGAAAATTCCTAAATGGAAGGATGCACAAAGCACAAGCTGTTTTGTTCTTTTTATTGTTAGAAAAATGAAGATCTGCCGGCTCAAACTTAGACATATGAGAGTTCAAGAATTATAATTCATTACGATGGAAAAAAGATTACTTGAATTGGAGAAATATGACATTTAGTTAATAAATATGTAAGTTTGAGTTGTATTAACAACTATTGAGTTTTATAGACGTAAGAAATTAGGTTGAATAAATTTAACTCAATTACTTGTTACCAATAGAAGTAATTCATTTAAGTTGGCAAAATTGTATAAGTTATATATATATATATATATATGCGTCACATGAAAATGGAAATAAGATCAGAAACTCGTGCGTTTACTTTGTCTGTTCTTCTACTACAAGCAGAAACTCTTTCTTTTGATGATGCAGCCGTGTTACTTTTTTGATGGGTTTATACTCTTCATACGCCGTCATTAATCTCAGACTCCGTCTCACTGAAGTATAGCGCTCTCTTTTTTTTCTCCACGCATTTCCATGGTGACTCCAGAAATCGGCGATCCATTGAGAATGTTTTTTTATATACTTGCTGTGCACGTGCATTAACCCAGGGTTACCAAGTCAAGCGTAATTACGCTAACTCATATCCGGTCTTTTGGAACCGACATACCCAGAGTAAGCAAGTTCAGGCGGATTTCAGCCAGAGTTCAGGGTTAAAGTCTGGCTAGTTTAAACATGCTTCCTGGAATACCCCCCTGGAATTGGTCAATTTGGTCTGACTGGGTTACACACCAAAGAAAGAAAGGTAGTTTACCCTCTCTGGGGGGGTGGAGTGCTGCTGCCCCAGGTGGAGGAATTTAAATATCTTGGGGTCTTGTTCACGAATAAGATTGGAGTGTGAGATCAACAGGCAAATTGGTGCAGATTGCTGTACCGGTCAGCTGTGGTGAAGAAAAACCTGATTCAAAAAGCAAAGCTCTTCATTTCCCGTTAGATCCTCATTCCCATTCTCACCCTGAGCTCATAACTGAAAGAACAAGGTCCTGAATACAAGCGGTTGAAATGAGCTTTCTCTGTAGGGTGGCTGGCCACTCCCTTAAAGATAGGGGGAGAAGCTTGGTAACCCAGAAACACAGAGAGCTTGGAGTAGAGCTGCTGCTCCTCCACATCCAGAGGAGCCAGTTGAGATGGCTCAGGCATCTGCTCCGGATGCCTCCTGGACACCTCCCTGGAAAAGTGGCCTGGGGAAGACCCAGGACAGACTGGAGAGACTACATCTCTCAAATTAACTTTGTGCAGCGGCAGGGTAATGATGTAAGACCCTGGAACCAAATGCTTTCACGTTTTCATGTTTCTGAGTATCAAAAGAAAGGATGACAAGTGTGAGGTTTCACACTTTGGTTTGATCATTTATTGCAAAAAAATTGGATTTGACTGCGAAAAGTATTTAATAGTATCAAATTGATTTAAACTGCTCCTAATCCCACAATTATGGTGTCCATTCAGAGCCTAAACTATTGCGCATCAAAAGCATAAAACCGCGAATCAAAACCCAAATCCGCGAATCAAAATGCATAAAATTGAGAACCGAAACCCACAATTTGCAACCAAAATATGTAACCCAAAGCCCAATCCTATTTCTCAGCTGCCGATTTGTTTTCTCATCATTCTGAAATCGTCGTTTTGAGTTGCGCTTTTATTTTGAAATTGTCCTTTTGAGTCGTGCTTTTATTTTTTGAGTTGGTCTTTTTTTTTTTTGGTGTCAATTGTATAACCTGTCGACATATAAAATCAGTGTCACGTCAGTCAACGGGAGGCGGGACATCTCCAACATCCAGAAGCTCTTTGGCTACCAAGAGTCTTAGGTCTCAGAGTCTTAGGTCAACAGACCAGTTTTGAAGGTACCAGTAAGTTTTTCATGTTTTTCAAATATTTTACTATATTAAATGATCAAACGTGTACTTTATGTAACCGGAGGACGCCAGCACAGTCAGATGAGCTCCACCAGTAGCTGCTATTGAAAAAATATGTTAGAAAGTAAGATGTTGTATGAAAAACTATCGCCATTCATTGGAAACAATGTTCTCCTGTGCTAGCCATGCTAGCCAGCTCAATGCTAGCTAGCTTCCTGGCTCATAAAATGACTTGTACGGATTAAACAAAGTCAATTTTTTACGACAGAATCGGTCATGTCAAACCTGGGAATAATTGCCCGTGAATTGTCACTAGATTCAATCAAATATTATTTTCAAGAAGTACATTCATGTATAACCTATAAGGTTTCTCAACATTTCCCTTAGGAATTACAGATGGAACTGAACATAGCAACATATTGCTGTGCCAAAAATGAGTATTTGTAAATCAACAGTCAATGCCCTTGAACATGATACATACAGTAAAAATAGTGAGTCATATTCATGAGATGCATCTTCCTGGTAATTTTCATTTTTGTATGTTATGTTCTTGGAGCTAAGAAAGTGACATATTTCCTAGTTGGGAATCAAGTTCATTCCTAAAAAGAAAAAAGAAAGTACAATTCTTCATGATATAGAAACACTTATTTTTTATTTGAGGTACCAGAACTGTATTCTAAAACCATTTTATTCTCAACCTTAAATATTGCAGGTTCACAAAAAGTTAACTGTCACAATATGCAGCTACTGAGTATCATTTAAGGTATATTTTTATTCTTATTTTAAATTTCTTAAATACATTTTTCTTTGTGTGCAGGATGATGTGGACATTGGACAACAGTCTAACTTAAACCAGGCAGAGCAGGAAACTGTTGGAGTTGTTGTTTCCTCTGTGGTTGCCCTCTCTCTGACTCAGACCTGTCCCTACTATTCAACCCTTGTGGGACATCGGAAAATCATGGCCAAGACATTTACATTTCTGTACTGATCTATGCATGTCATCACAGCAGGATGTAATACAAACTAACAATGTGAACAGATCTCATCTGCCTTACAAAATACTGCCCTCCCCTTAAGAAAAAAAATGGCTAATAATCACCAGTAGTATTATGTAAAACTTCACTTTTTCATGTTTGACCCATTAAATCTATTTTCTTCAGAATACTGTTTGAGGCTTTTGCAAAGATCTTTGAAACACAGAGTCAAGTGCATCAGATTCTGTGAAATTCTGCACCACACTTCAGAAAAATTAAAATAACTGTTTTTAAAACTCGTCAAAAGACTTAAGGTGAGCTGATGGAAAAGTCACTGTTTTTGTGCATGCACTGACAACTGGGAAGCAGACAGTGTGCCTGGGCATGTTGTCAATGCAATCGTGGTCAAAATGGACAACTATGTTAAATGCCTCTCTTTCAGATGTCTGTGAACCTGCCCAGACAGCCATTGCATCAAACCGGGGACATAGTGGTCTTTGAGGCCTGCATCTTGAAAGAAACAAAAAACAGCAAAGTTAATTAATCAAAAAAAGGGAGAGGAAAATTAATATTAAAATTAATTAATATTAAAATTGTTTCGATGACCTTCAAGCAGTTGTAGACATCCACGCCTTGTCGTGGCTGGCTCAGTATTTCTGCCTTTTATGATAGGCATACTAAACAACGGCCCTTTTGATGCACAATACTTTAGGCGCTGAATTGAGACCATAATTTTTAGGAGCAGTTTAAATCAATTTGATACTTTTAAATACTTTTCACAGTCAAATCCAATTTTTTGCAATAAATGATCAAACTAAAGTGTGAAAACACAATCTCTTACTTTTTAGAATCTCATCCATTTAAAAAATTGTCCACTGTCCAGCCAGGTTCAGGGCAGTGGTTGATGCTGGAGCAGACATGATGAGAACAGATAGAAAAACTGCTGAACAGCTGGTCTTCGTGCCTCTCCTTAGAGAATCTGCAGAACACATTCACTTCCTCTTGTTGATGGATGGTGGTTACACCCTTTACTCCTGCAACATTAATGCACTGGTGTTTCTAGTCTTCTTTAGGATCACAAAAGTCACTGCTGAGAATATCTCATTTCAAAGAGAATGATGTTCCTCCACCCCCTTTTTATTTCGTTTCCACTATTTCCACCTGCTGATCCTGATCAGAGTCCTGGTTCTTGCTGTCCCTGATTGTTAATTATGTCTTTGTCTCCATTGTTGTGGACGGAGAAATTTAGTAGATATTGCACACAATTTCCAACACATGAGGAAAATCTGTCTGTAGTGATGATGTTTTTATGTTAATGAATCAGAGTGTAAGTCTAAATATTTAAAAGGTGGGAGTATTTGTCTCTAACTACTTTAGGAAGAGCAGCAAAGCAAACATTTCTGTAAGTAAAGCTACTGCCAAGGGGCTATTAGTGAAAGCTGTGTCACTGCACTCCAACAAAATAAACAGGCAAATGTTAATGGGATAAGGGCAGAGGGACTTCTTTTGACCACCGTTTAGCCTAGCATTTAGCCTAGCATAGAAGTAAATGCGACTGTCATGGGAATGCTAATGAAGGTGAGGAAAACAAAGCCTAGTTAATGAGAGCTCTGAGATAAGAGAGCAGAGGCTAGGGCAGACATGTACACACAGCTCACACTCTTTCCACACTAATTAGACAGGAAGGACTTTGTGTGGAGGAAGAGCTAACTAACCGTTCACATCAATACTGCAGAGTGCTACCCTGTCTTGGCCACTGGCCTTGTAGAAGAGATGGAGCCTGAGCTCCAGAGGAGGAGCAAATTAGAGGGAGAGGGAGACAAGGAGGGCAGAGAGATATAAATCTGCAGGATGGAAATGAATCCACACATGCACAAGGTCAGAGTTCTTTAATATCCACACAAACCATGTGAGCAACCCTATGGAGCTCATGGGTCACCTCCAGCATCTCATGACAGCATTGGCCTCTATGTGAGCCACACTCACATATAAATGTAGTGAGGATTTAGTCCATATCATTTCCATCTACCATCTGCACTCACCTCACACACAGCTAGAAAATGAAAATGGAAAAACACTAGCAAACAAGGTAAATTTGTTTTGCAGGAAATACCTAACATTAACACATTTTTACCAGATTTACCCATGCTCTTATTTCATACCAGTTATTATGCAACAAGAACAATTTTGGG
Organism: Oryzias latipes; assembly: GCF_053564925.1. Taxonomy (NCBI): domain Eukaryota; kingdom Metazoa; phylum Chordata; class Actinopteri; order Beloniformes; family Adrianichthyidae; genus Oryzias; species Oryzias latipes. Next base: position 5,604,916 of record NC_136240.1, read on the forward strand.
CATGTTGTTATGATTAGAGACAAGGAGATGCCATGATGGTGAGGAGAACAAAACAATTATTGTAATAAGGAATGTTGTGAATCCAAAATAGTAGTGATGTGAAATTCTGTTCCGAGGCGAGTGTCAAGTAGTGGAGGAGGAGTTTCTGCGTGAGGCTTGCTCCATTTAGCCGACAATGATGACATTCAAAGCCGTACTGCCCGGCTGTACCATATGACTGAGTCATGAGGTGGTTCAGATTATGCCCCGAGTTTTGACAAAACATAGTGAATTCTGAAAAAATGAAGCAAATTCTGAAAAAAAAAAAAAACTATGTAGCTAATTCTAAAAAAAATTATAGCAAAGTTGACCACACCCACAACGTGAGCGTCCAGCAGGACTCTGGGCTTCGTTGCTTTGTGGATTGGCTTACAAACAACATAAATTAACAGTTCTTTAGTCAATGTTTAATATGTTTCCCAAAATTTTGCTTTGTAATGTTTTGGATAAAGTAAGAGGAGGGACAAAACTGACTGGTGAGATCGTGACGAGCAGATAAACTTAACTGATCATGTCTGTAACATTGTGGCTTTTTTTAGTTTTTAGCTGCAGCTCATTTTATAGTTTTCATGAGCAGATGAGCCCAGCCTGTTTGGAGTTCTTTGATTTATAGTTCTTAAAAAATATCAGAATGAAAAAAAAAGAAAAGATTTGAACAAAGATCGCCTGTGTTTTTTTTGTTTTTTTCAAAACAGGGGTCCCCAACCTTTTTGGCGCCACGGACTCGTATGACGTCATACAGAGTTTTCATGGACTTGACTTTTAAATGTAGGTAGACGTTTTTTTTGCTACGCTACGATAAAGGAGGAACAGAGTCGTAACAAGACAAGAGTTTTTATTTTGACACGCATAACATTGTACATCACACAGGTGTCATATTCCTCTTCCCTTCCTACACTCATGGTGCAAAAAGGAAGTGCTGCCTATTAAATGTAGCTTTCTTTTTTTGATGAGTCGAAGGCTCATCTTCTGTCTCCTGGCTGGGTGTTTTCCCCTTGGCAAAGAAACTTTCCAAAGACGTTTGTTTTTTACTCCTTTTGCTAGCTCCTGGGTTTTATTTTAGCAGTATCCTATCACGTGACCAAGAAGAAGGCCTTGGTTGGGTCAAGAGTGACATAGACGGATGTAACAGAGAATCGGGCAGTTTTTCAAAATAAAACATCTTTCAGATTCTGAAATAAATCAAACTGAAGTAATGTAAGTTATTTATTCTTGCTGTGCGGCCCGGTACCAAATGACCCACGGACCGGTACCAGTCCGCGGCCTGGGGGTTGGGGACCACTGCTTTAATACACAAAATAAACTTTGTTTTAATTGAATGCAATATACTTACATAGTTTTAAAGCTGTAAATCCAAAGTTTTGTTTAGTGATGTGACGTCCCGTATCCAGACTTCGCACTGTGCGCCGAGCATGAGTGGCGGAACTTCTGCGGTGTGCATAGAGGCTTGCTTCATTTAGTAGAGGAGCCAAAAATCATGATTATTTTGCAGTGGAAACAGAGAAATGCACTTGAAATGAAAAAAAATACATGCAAACAAAATAATTTTACTCTTGAAACGTAATATGTGCAATCAAAACAATTTTTACAAATGAGACACAAAAGCAAGCCAATGACAGACATGACTCCATACCTAATCCCTCGACTCACTATAAATTATTTTCATTATTTCCCATTTTTCCGTTGTGATTGAAAAAAATACATTAATTTGTATCAATATATAAATAAATACTCACAAAGAAAGGATACTGCAATGCACATGTTTTTTGTTGTTGTTTGTTTTCTTTTTATTTTGCTGACATGTTTGTGCACAGGGTTTCCGCAAAATGCCACACTTCGAATTCAACTGACATTTCTGTATCCAGTGAGGAAATGAAGCTTCAGAAAGGCTTGCACTGGAGTGAACCAATTGGATGAAAGGCTTCAATGCTTCATGAAGCTTCATCTGCCCATCACTCCAAAATAGTTTATGGGTTTTCCAGGGCATGAGGTCAGAGGAGGTGGATGAATTCCAGAGTCTGGGGCAACCTAAAGAACAGAAAAGAAAAACAGAGGATTAAACACTGGGTGACAGGCCAGAGATCAGCACAACGCAGAGGTTGACTCAATACCTCTCAAGGTAAGTAGACAGACTGTCTGGTGAAGGTGTAGGAATCGGTCTTAAATACTGGAGCAGTGATGAGTTGCAGGTGTGTTAGGATGCCCCGTCCTTGTTCTGAACACCTGTGGAAACAAAAAACAGGAAAACAGTAGAGGGGAACAGGATAGCAGTAGCAGCAAGAATCAGGAGAGGGAGAAAGAGCGATAGGGAGCTGTCAAACCAAGACACATGTCCAATGTAAGCATTTTTAATTTTTTTTTTTTGTGAAAAAAGATGTAATAGAAAGGAGTGCTCCAGTCACGGCCCAGGTGGGTAATCACTGACCGGCATGGACATCTATTGGACGGTCTTTAGAGATGTTTTACTGTGGACTACTGTGCTTCTTTTTGAACAGCATTGTGACACACTCAAACTTTCCACAGATTTGCAAAAGTCATGGGGTAAC